>NC_082660.1:72752684-74002684 GCF_028023285.1 Balaenoptera ricei
TTTGTTTCATTCACACTCATCTAATGCAATTTCTGGAATGTGCTCTGTTCTCTCAGGCCTAAATGAATTTTTATATGTTGTTTCCTCCTCTTAGACCACCAGTGTTTCCGCTTTTTCCTCAAATCACCCTGTCTACCCTAACTGAAGCTACCTGGTCACATTTTTATTTTTTTTTCTCAAGTAGCCATTCAGATGTTCCTTTTCATAGGATGCCTCTTTTATAACCTTCAGTCTGATGTAGTCATGAATAGTCTACACTCTCACAGTAATTTATTTTACTCTATTGTAACTTTTAAAAATTTGGATTGAAATTATTGGTTTTCTTATGGGGTCTGCATCACTATATTTTGTGTCCTGCCAGGTTAGTAAAAGAATCTACTTATTACTGAATCTCAAAGGTCTAACAGAGTTCATGAACTACAATAAATGTTTAATAAATTCATTCGTTGAATGACTGAATGAGCTGGAATAGTCATAAAAATGACTTAAAACATATTATGACAAAACATATATGTGAGCATAAATAAATATATGTATAAAGAATACAATGGTTGAGAAATATATATGAAGAAACTAATCTGAACTTGAGAATGGATAAAAGATAAGGAAAGTATTTTAGCCATGTGATCTTGGTGATTAATTTTTGCTCTATTTCCATATTTCTAAAATAAGAATTTTGAAGTACATTGCTGGCTTTCAAATACTCTTGCTTTTCAAATTGTATTAAACTTTAAAATACTATTTATATTTTTATTTTCCATGGAACACTTTCTTCAAACTAAACCATATTAAGAAGCCTAATAAGAGAATTGATCTTTAACAGTCATTTGAAAACTCAAGTTTGTAGTTTGAGTGGTTATGTTTTGTAATATATGTTTGACATTCATACAGTAATATACAGGGGAAGAATAAAGAGCTCCTCTATTTAAAGTTGAGAGGGAGAAGATGGTGAAGCCTCTAGCACAGTGGTCCCCAACATTTTTGGCACCAGGAACCGGTTTTGTGGAAGACAATTTTTCCACGGACTGGGGAGGGGGGTGGTTTCAGGATGACTCAAGCGCATTACATTTATTGTGCACTTTATTTCTATTATTATTACATCATAATATATAATGAAATAATTATACAACTCACCATATGGCAGAATCAGTGGGAACCCTGAGCTTGTTTTTCTGCAGTTAGATGGTCCCATCTGGGGGTGATGGGAGACAGTGACATACGAAGTGTGTTGCTTATGTCCAGTCTACCCCATAATCGCGTTTTGGTTGCTGTGACTGCAGAAAACCCTGCTTCACAAAAATAGAATTTTGGAAGTGGAAGCAGGCTTTTCAGTGCTTTTGTGACAAACTCAGGATATTTAGCCTTGACTTTAATCCAGAACAGATGGAGATTTGAAGTTGTCTCAAACATACTTTTTAAGATCACCGTCATTTGTGATCTCAAGCAGTTGATCCTCTTCTAGCACAGACAAAGTCAATTCACCTGGCTTATTCACAAATGGGTCGCGGACCCATACCTTCCCAGTTTGGGGGTCTTGTGTGGTTGGGAAGTAATGCTCAAACCCTTTTGAAAGCTGAGATAGGTGATCATGCACCAGCTGGGAGAAGGAAGGTCCTGGCTCAGTCTCTTTCAAAATATCTGCTAATGTTTGAAACATGTCAAAAATCCCAATGTTCACTCGTCGCTCCCATAATTCCAGTTTGGCTTTGAATGCAGCCACTTTGCCGACTTAAACACAGTTGTCGTTCTCCCCTGAAGTGACATATTGAGTTCATTGAGCAGGTTGAATATGTCACACAAGTAAGCAAGTTTTGCGACCCATTCTGTGTCACTGAAATGAGCTGCCAGTGGTGACTGTTTTTCTAAAAGAAATCTCTGGAGCAGCTCATAACTCGAAAGCTCTGGCCAGTGAGCTACCCTTAGAAAGCCATCTCACTTCTGTGTATAAGAGAAGACGTGTGTGCTCTGCGTCCATCTCCTCACAGAGCTGCATGAACAGATGTGAGTTAAGGTCATGTACTTTTATGTGATTAATAATTTTAATCACACCCTGCAAAACGTTGTTAAGTTCAGGTGACATTTTTTGGCTAGCCAGCATTTTATTTCTCTATGGATGACACAGTGCATAGAATCACATTCAGAAGTGACCTTTTTGACTCTAGTAGTGAAACCAGAAAGCCGTACAGTCATGACAGCTGCTCCATCTGTGCATATACCAACACAAAATGACCAATTCAGTTTTCCTGATTTGTAATCACTCAAAGCCTTGAAAATTCTGCAGCTGTGGTGTTGATTGGCAACAAAAGTGCACATAACATATCCTCATGCACATCCTCCTTATAAATATATCACACAAAAACAAGCATTGTTGCCTTGTCATCAACTTCAGTAGACTCGTCAACCTGGATTGCCCACCATGGTGACTCATTAATCCTCTCTAACAATTGTGCCTCAATATCCTCTGCTGTTTCATCAATTCGTCTAGCTATGGTGCTAGCCGAAAGAGAAACACGTGCCACCTTTTGAACTACATCCTCCCCTAAAAGTTCACAACAAACGTCCTTAGCAGCAGGCAGGATCAACTCTTCAACAATAGTAAAGGGCTTCTTAGCTTTAGCAATGTGGTTAGCCAATAAGAATGATGCTCTCAGTGCAGACACATTTGATGAAGTGGTGGCTTTCAATAATTGCTTCTGTTCTTCTTGTTCATGTTTTGTTTTGTTTTGTTTTTTTTCTTTTGAAAAACTCCAAAGGCGGGGCTTCCCTGGTGGCGCAGTGGTTGAGAGTCTGCCTGCCAATGCAGGGGACACGGATTCGAGCCCTGGTCTGGGAGGATCCCACATGCCGCGGAGCAGCTGGGCCCGTGAGCCACAATTACTGAGCCTGCGCGTCTGGAGCCTGTGCTTGGCAACAAGAGAGGCCCGTGCATCGCGATGAAGAGTGGCCCCCGCTTGCCACAACTAGAGAAAGCCCTCGCACAGAAACGAAGACCCAACACAGCCATAAATAAATAAATAAATATTTAAAAAAAAAAAAAAAAAAAAAAACTCCAAAGGCTTGTCTTTTAAGGCAGGGTGCTTGGTCTCCATGTGGCAAAGCAGTTTTGAAGGTTTCATAGCTTCATTGGATAGCCACTCACTACATATTATACAAAGCGGACTTGGAGAATGTGAATCACCTGTTGCAATGAACCTGTAATTTAAGTAGGACCCTTGGCATTGTCTTTTAAATGCAGCTTTCTTTTTGTTGTCAGTCTTAGAGTCTTCTGCTGTCTCATCATTGGGTCTTTTCCCCTTTTCAAAGAAGTTCTCCAGTGACGTTTGTTTTTTACTCATTTTGGCTAGGGTTAGCTTGTGGGCTTACCAAAACTGTGACTGATGCAAGTGTGCAATGCAGGAAAGAGGTGCGGATGAAAGTGGTAAATAAGATAATGAGCAGACGATGTGCAGACTAAATTAAGTGTTGGAGTCTAACTTAAAACCTGCCACCAGATGCAGCTGTACAATTATAGTACATCAACTCACTTACCACTATAAAGCCTACCACCAGATGCAGCTTAATTGTCACTTGCCACTCACTGATAGGGTTCTTATATGTCTGCAAGCAATTGATTTATTACAGTGTCTGTGCCATCAAACCTCTCTGCTAATGATAATCTGTATTTGCAGCTGCTCCACAGCGCTAGCATCACTGCCTTGACTCCACCTCAGATCATCAGGCATTAGATTCTCATAAGGAGCATGCAACCTAGATCCCTCACATGTGCAGTTCACAGTAGGGTTTGTGCTCCTATGAGAATCTAATGCTGCCACTGATCTGACAGGAGGTAGAGTTCAGGCGGTAATGCGAGTGATGACGGGGAGTGGCTGTAAATACAGATGAAGCTTCGCTCACTCACCCGCCACTCACCTCCTGTTGTGCGGCCCAGTTCCTAACAGGCCACAGACCGCTACCATTCTGTGGCCCAGGGGTTGGGGACCCCTGCTCTAGGATACTCCTAACCATTGAGAATTATCTGAAGAATTGTGTAATTTCACCATAAAATTCTTAAATCTTCTGATTCCACCAGGGAAGAAGTGATTATCTTTTTATTTTTCTTTTTTAGTATAAAAGTAAACATTTATTTAGTATGATAAAAAAAACTTATAGCAAATCAATTTTTATAAAAAGAAAATTGTCTTTTTATTTTTATAAAAAGACAAACACTTCTATGCAATAAAATATAATATTATTCCAAAAGTGGTCTGATCTTTGTCCTTGGTTACTAGAAAGTGATCTAGGTTCTGTAACGCCTGATAGGAAAGTAATTTTTTTTTTTTTTTTTTTTTTTGCTTGGGGACTTTGGCCACCAGTCTATCAATGTAATTTATGATGGGGACTTTGGGCTGGTGACTAAAAACCTTTCCCCATATTGATATATATGTGAAATATGTACACTGTGATCTCTAAGAGTCATTTGAAAATTTGGGTTTTGAATTTAAGACAGTAGTCATGGCTGATAATGTATGTTTGACAATCATGCAATTATACACAGAGGTTACAACTGAAGAAACAGGACTGAGGGAGACTAACTTAGGTAAGGAGCATAAAGTAAGGATAGAAAACATAGAATCCTGAGAAGTGCTTAAGTATTAGTTAAACAAGCAGGCAGAAATCCGGATTAACTTAGTGAAAATTCAGGTGCCACTACTTAAAATATGTATGTATTTGGCCACATTATTTAACCTCTGTGTAACTCAGTTTCCACATCAGTTTATTGGCATAATATTAGCAGCATTCTCATAGGACACTTAGTAAATGTCCAGTACATTTTAATTGTTATCAGTATCACTATTATTACTATTATCATTCAAAGAGGAGAAAAAGGAAGATGTAGGAAAGAAATGTAAAACCAGTTGAAAGGTCACAGTAGTTAAATAAGAGGAAGAGACAGTGAATACAGATAACTTTTAAAGATAGTTTTAAAGAAAAAGTAAGGAGGAAACAGAGCTGTACCCTGAAGGGAAGTCATGGTTGGACACCATTGATTAGTTTAGGAAGATTTCTTTGGTTGTTTTAGAGAGATCTGACCAGCTTTGTAGGCTAAGGAAATGTGTAAACGGAAAACAGAATGAAGATATCTAAGACCCTATAGGACTAATTGTTGGAAGGGATGGGAAATGACAGAGTGGAAGATTAAGCCTGAGATAAGCATTGAACACTTCATTCCCTGAGACAAGAAAGTTGACAAAATAAGGTAAAGATAGAGATATTTGGGGATCTAAGTAAGGGAAGGCACATAACCTCTCACCAGAAGGACTTGATCTTCCCAGCAACAGATTGTGGTAAAACAAAAAGCACCTTTAGTGAGAGTGAAGGTTTGGATGAAGTTGAAAGACAGAAAAAATATGGTCAAATATGGGCTCTATATTTTAAAATACTGGAGTGGGAGCTGACATGAGAGATATTGAGTTTTATAAGGTGACTGGATATATAATTTGATGGAATGGAGAAGTAAATATATGCATGCAGAGGTGCTGAAGGATTTTAAGGCAGGAGTCATAAGAACTGATTCTGCAAAAGGAAGCAATGAGAGGGAATGGAATAAGGCAAATGTCTGCTCTGGCCAAGAATATTCAATAAAAGAAATTAGATAAAAAGAGTTTTCTATTGGTTGAGGACACGTGATGAAAATGTTCAAGAGCTTTAGAGTGGTGTGAGAGGAAATCACAATTCTCTCCCTTTCTTTGAAAAGAGAAGTGGCATGATCACTGAAATGTATAGGGTAGTTGGAAGAAAAAGAGGCTAGACAGGAAGATCAGTTAGGAAGCTGTTTTAGTCATCCTTTCCTGCGACAGAATTAGTGATGGAAATAAATAGAAAGAGACGTTTTAAAAATGACATACCAAATGTAAAATAGATAGCTAGTGGGAAGCAACCGCATAGCACAGGGAGATCAGCTCTGTGCTTTGTGACCACCTAGAGGTGCGGGATAGGGAGGGCGGGAGGGAGGGAGATGCAAGAGGGAAGAGATATGGGAACATATGTATATGTATAACTGATTCACTTTGTTATAAAGCAGAAACTAACACACCATTGTAAAGCAATTATACTCCAATAAAGATGTTAAAAAAAATGACATTGTGAAGGAAAAAAATGTCTTTTAAAATTTGCTATATTAAATAAAGTTGATAATTGCCATACCATAATTGCATTTTAAGTAATTTCACAAAACCATGTATGAAATGAAAGAACATTGGAGTGATAAGTTATATAATCTATTTTCTCAGGGTTAATATTTAATAATATAAAGTTGACACTGAAATTTATATGGGCAATGCTACATTTTCCTTTTTATTTAACATGTAAGAAAAAATTTCCACTTCACATAAATTCAACTTTTGACCCTCATGGATCTAGGCTTATCAATATTAATTGGAGGAAACACTTTAAATTTTAATGCAATAAAAATGAATTTATAAATAGAAAATACGGGAAAATGTTATACTTTAACTTATCTCCATCCTTGCCCTCACTAATTTCTGCTTTTAACATTGTCATAACTTCAGCAGTATCTTTAATCAGCATGATTACTCACTTTATATTTTTAATAGGGAATGCATATATTATTAATCATGTCTTAAGTTAATTAATTAGAAGCTCTAGCTTTGTCCATAGGTGAACTTCAGAAGAAGTTAGCTTCATTATTCTCTCAGAGTGAACATTTATATTTCATGTTGCATTATATAACTCAGTTTCAAAATATTAGGAAACTGTAAAATCAGGATAATAGAAGAGTTTTCAAGTATTTTTTCAGTCCATACCCTGCCTCAGTACATGACTGGTCCTGAATCATGCCAACTATTTCATTCCTATAGAAAAAAGGTTTTCCTTCTTTATAGGCTGGAAGTCTCCTCCTGTATGGTAAACTCACAGTTTTTAATCTCTGGTTGCATGAGCAACAGCTATTCACTACTCTTCATAGAATAGCCATCATTTACCTGAAATCTGTTACTAGTGATATTTGACACAAGGTCATCAGGTCAAATATTTTGGCCAAAAATATTTTTAACCAAAACAAAGCAGCATTAATCAACTTTCAGAACAAATGGGCATTTTGGAGTGTGTACCTTGTCACTTGTTTAAAATATTTGATTCGTGGTTATAGAAAATATGTCCCTAATAACAATTCTTCCTCTTTTTGCATGAGAGCAGAGGGAAAAGGTCACTTCACATGCTGAAATAAACAACAAACTGTAAACGTACATACCTGCATCTATTTTACTGTAAACCAAATCAAACTTGCCAGAGAATTAATCTGACATTTGTTTAATATATGAATTTTTCATGTGAGACATGACAACTAGTTATAAGGTAAACAGGCTGCATAATGACTGCCATTCACTTTTATTCAAACATAGAAAAGCTGAAGCAATTTTAAAAAATTTTTCAAAACTATTGCATACGAGTAAATTCTTTTATATATATATATATATATATATATATATATATATATATTTAAATTTAACATCTTTATTGGAGTATAATTGCTTTACAATATTGTGTTAGTTTCTGTTGTATAAAAAAGTGAATCAGCTATATGTATACATATATCCGCATATACCCTCCCTCCTGCGTCTCCCTCCCCCTCTCCCTATCCCACCCTTCTAGGTGGTCACAAAGCACGGAGCTGATCTCCCTGTGCTATGCAGCTGCTTCCCACTAGCTATCTATTTTACATTTGGTAGCGTGTATATGTCAATGCTACTCTCTCACTTCGTCCCAGCTTACCCTTCCCCCTCCCTGGGCCCTCAAGTCCATTCTCTACATCTGCGTCTTTATTCCTGCCCTGCCCCTAGGTTCATCAGAACCATTTTTTTTTTTTTTTAGATTCCATATATATGTGTTAGCATACGATATTTATTTTTCTCTTTCTGACTTACTTCACTCTCTATGACAGACTCTAGGTCCATCCACCTCACTACAAATAACTCAATTTCATTTCTTTTTATGGCTGAATAATATTCCATTGTATATATGTGTTACATCTTCTTTATCCATTCATCTGTTGATGGACACTTAGGTTGCTTCCATGTCCTGCCTATTGTAAATAGTGCTGCAGTGAACATTGTGGTACATGACTCTTTTTGAATTATGGTTTTCTCAGGGTATATGTCCAGTAGTGTTATTGCTGGGTCATATGATAATTTTATTTTTAGTTTTTTAAGGAACCTCCATACTGTTCTCCATAGTGGCTGTATCAATTTACATTCCCACCTGAATGTTATAAGGCTTATTTAAGTGTAAGATTATGGTTGTGGGAGCTTCTGTAATCAGTATTTGATATTAACAGCTTTTCTTGATATCAGGGATAATTTAATCTCAACATTTTGATTGCATTCATGACCACAAATATTAAAAGAAAAAGAGCTTGTATCTAATTCACTGATGGCTGGAGTTGGCTATAATTCCCCATCGAATGTGCATTCTATCAGTCCTCTTCCTCCTTCGAGTTTCTTCTTCAAACAACAGCTTCACCTGGTTCCCTACAATCTCCCCAGGCATCATGTGCTGGAGGTGTCCAAGTAGTAGAACTCTGGTCCAAGAGGTTGGGAATTTTCTTCTGGAGGACTGACAGTACTATACTCCTGCTGCAGGTGGGAATATTTGACCCAGACCAACTATGTTCCATGATTTCTTATTGTCCGATTCCCTCTGTCGTCTCTTCTAGTCCAGTGAGTTTTCAGTCTACAGTAGTGTGTTTACTCATCATATGTTCTTCCAAGTATATTATTTAGGAAATGAATTTTAAACCATGAGTCCTTCAGTATTTCATCTTTTGAAAGTCACTGCCGTGAACTGTTGAAAATTAAAAACCTATTTTACCAAACTCTCTGTAATAAATGGGATCTTTCTGTTCCCTTTGTATTTCTCCTTCAATATCTCTTTCCTGCGAATCTGGAGATTGAATGCCCTAGTTTCCTGAGCTGCATGAATGGCCACTGGTATAAGTAAATTACATGGGGAGAAAGAGAAAAATGAACTCACAATTAGTATTTAAAATTTATATTCTGACTCATTTTACCTCTAATTGGCTTATTTATCCTCCACCAAGGAGAATGGTTTTCAAAGTCCTCCTCAAAAATACAGATAATATTTTAAAATTATTTGTATTTTTCTATTATCTACACACAGTGCTAGGAATTAAATAGTTGCTCAAAAATATTTTTAAGTTTGTTTATGTTGGCATAGGTCCAGAACTTCACATGGTCTTTAATGAAAACCTTAATTTTATTAATTCATTCAATATTCCACAGATATTTATTGAGAGATTTCTATGTTCCAGCCACTGATAAGTTCTGGGGATGAAAACACAAAAACATAAATGTCACACTGCTGTGCGTTTAAAAAGATAATAGTCTAGTAATGAAGATAGCCAAGGAAACAGAAAATAACAACAGCTATATAAACTCGACGAAAGCTGTCATTATTTTGTTTCACTAATGTGTCCCCAACACCTAACATAGTATCTGCTATAGAGTAGTTGTCCCATAAACTTTTATTGACTATTTTATGGATAAGTACTATAAAAGAGCAACAGTTCTCACTAATGAGTTGTGATTAGGTTTGAGGTTATTGCACAAATAAGATGTAACCAGTTATTGCCAAACTATCAATATTTGCAAAATGTTTTCTTTATTTTTTAATGATAGAGTTTAGATTTATTGGTAATATAATTCCCACTCATTTGTATTTCAAAGTACTTAGAAAGGCTGGTGTACTATAAATTCGGTTAAGTGAGACTGTCTTTGAATCCTGCTTCTAATTCTTATTAAAAGTGTGATTTTAGAGAAGTTACCTAATTTCTCTGAGCCTTACTTTCCTCTTCTGTAAAATAGGGACAACAATAGTCCTACTTCATAGATGTGTTGTATGGATTAAATGTTTAATATACACAAAGTGCTCAGAACAGCCCTAACGTGTAGTGCTATATAAACATGAACTGTTCTTATTACCATATAAGTTTTTTCTGCAAGTGAGAAACAAAGACAGTGGAGTCCAGACTAGCTTGTTGACAGTTGCATATTATTCTGGGGATGGGCCCATAAGAATGTTTGTGCTATGAGAACTGCCTTTTGATCATAGCAGAAAAACAGATGAAAACAACAATGACAGAATAGGTACAGGATATCTTGAGAGCCTGTAGGAGCAGTATCTCAGGTCTGCATATTCTCAATAGCTGAGGAGTATAAATTGTACAGGCTAACTTATTTATTTTAGGCCAGTTATCTCTTAGCCATTAGGCTTGCTGGCTGATTTCTAGTGTATTCACCCAATATCCTTCTTTTTGTCTGAGTTAAGATAATCTATTTTAGTGTCCGAGTTAATATAATATATTCCCTAGAAAGAATTTAGATACTTAGAGGTTATTTTTTTTCTTCACTCTCCTAGTTCTTTTATCCTGTGCTCTTAAGGCAGTTCTGACGATGCCATTCTTCAACCTAGGAAGTGATTTTTTTAAACTTCAAAATCCTGATAAAATATTTTTAAAATCTTACATTCCTTCCAACTCTTTACAGTTTTGTCACTTGGAGGCATGCCAATATTATGCATTACTATAGAGATTTATTTTCCTCCATTATCTAGGTATAACCGACACAGGAACCAAAAGAAAAGGCCCACCTGAACAATGATGGAAGGAAAGAGAATGGTTATCTGCTAGTCATCAGCCAGTGATTCATTTTAATGGTTAGCCTAACCTCAGTCTGTCTGGCTTCAAGTCTTATTGACATTCCTCCTTGTACTGTGGATCAGCAAATTTCCTGGTTCCTGCTGAAGAGCTTTGTTAACTTGTGCAAGAGTAAGTTTGAATATTCAAGATGTTATAATTCTGTTTCCAGAAATTTACAGGCAGTGGTAACTGAAAAACTTTCATAACAGGTAATGTCGGGCGCTTCATATTTACTATTCATATAAATTTCACCTAAGCAGACATTGGCTTTATTTCAATAACCTGATCTCTTTACAAAATATTCTAAATAAGCAAAAATAAATATTAACAATGTTTTGTTGGTTTGTTTCTTTTACAAATTTGTATAGCATATTAAAAGAAGATGTTGTCCCATAATCTATAACCTGGAAAGATGTTATTATTTTTCTAGATCTCAGAAATATGAATATTAAGCTTTGTTCTTCATGCGTGGTTTTCTATGCAACACTCTCACTTAGACATTTATATCATTTATAAAAATCCACTGCAAGCAGGAGTGCACACACACACACACATACACATAAACAAGCTCTTCACATTATTTCCAGCTGTTCTGGAGCTAGTAGAGTTTTACTCTTAGAAAATGTGTTCAATAAAACAGTAATATTTTACCATCTAAAGCTTGTCTAAATGTCTTCTCGTGATGTCTGCTATGTTCCTCTCTATATTTAGGTCTGTGCTTTGTCTGTGTTTGCATCTAATTCTGTTTTCATCTTTATCTTTAAGAATGTTTAAAATTAGAGGTCAAAAAAAAAAAAAAAGAGACACTTTGCAGCTTCAGTACAGTAAGAACATTGAGGTTCTTAGTACAACAATAGTCAATCACTATAGGGTCATAATAGGGACCACAAGGTGATTTCACATACGTCCTTTCTTACTTTCAAAGTTGGTTTCTCAAATTTCCATGTTATCACAAAGGTATTTTTTCTCCAAGTGAATACACATTATATGTCTATATGTGTAGATTGTTAGATAAATTCTGTGTGTGTGTGTATGTGTGTGTGTGTGTGTGTGTATAATCTGTAACACATGGAAATTGACATCCACTGAGGTACATTTTTAGCAACACAGAACATAGATGATTGACAGAACAAAGCATATGGAAACGAAGAAGAATCTAACCCACATTTATATCTAAGAAAAAAATATTTGCCTGAAGGGAAAATATTAATTAGTTTGTCTACATGCAAGATAAAAGTCTGGAAGACATATCCATCAAAAGGCAGTGGAATAAACAGCAAAATGGAAATTATTTGTAAATTGACAGTAAACTTGGCAAACATTAAGGGGGTAAACAAGTTATTTGGCATGCAAAGCACTTTGAAATCACAGCCTCTGTCAGGAGGCATCTGTGCATAGATTCACTTATTTGACAGAAATTAACATTTCACAGAAATCTTTGTTGCATGCTAAAGATTTCTTCACCCTCCTTAATTATTTTAATTGCTGCTTCAGAATGTTCCATATAAACACTCAAAAGATGTTAAAAATGCACAAAGTCCAATCCAATTTCATCAATAATATACAGTTACTGCACTCTGGAATTGACTAAAATACCTACAAAAAGGCAAATTGTTTAAATAAATGTACCAGGCTTATTTTTCTGGGATGAAACATAACAGCCACATGACTCAAATAAAGATCCTTTATAGTACTAGGAAAACTAAAATTGCTTTTTAAGGAAAAGAAAATACCTCACCCACTTTTATCTATCCTAAAAAGAATTCAAATCACCCAAGGGTCCAAAATTCTACAGACTAAAATATTTTTCACTAACTTCAAAATTTTATAACTATTCAGACAATCTAATAAATGTGATATAGTGTAAATAGTATTATCACAGGTATTCAGAAGTCCTATCTCTGACACTTACCAGTTGTCAGTTAACTTCTCTGGTTCTCAGTATCTTCATCAATAAAAAGTTAGAGATTGACTCAATCTTTTCTGAAGTATCTTCTAATCTTCAATTTAGAGGTTATGGGTTATTTGAAATTTGAATATTAATTCTCAAAATATCTTATGTTTGATTCAAATGAAAATTGTCTCAATCAAAAATAATATTCCTTTCTTTTCTAAATTTATTTAGTCTTTATGAGAGACATTTGTGAACAAAAGTCCAAGGGTCTTTCAAATTCAGGGAATTTTTACCTTTTAGAAAACTGGAGTTCAATGGACTTGAACTTAAGTGTTATATTTAAAATAGTTCACTATTATGTTCCAGACCCTTTGTTAAGTACTTCTTTTTTATTATCTCAATTTTCTCACTTGATTATTAAAACAGCATATGAAATAAGAGGGCAGTCTGGTAGTAGAATTAGAATCAAAACCAAGTTCCTTGATTCAAAGTCTCTAGTGTCTCCACACTACTATATTCATAAATTAAGTAGGCAGTTGCCTGTTTAAAGTATACTTCAAGGGAATCTCCTGACCTGCTATTATACATTAGATTCATTCCTATGTCTTAATAGCTCAGAATCTCCTTCTAGGAGATTCCTATTACCAGCCACAAAAATTAGTTAACACAATGATCCCTAAGTGCTTGTTTATAACAAAGATTTAACTTGTCTGCAGCAAAATTAATCAATTAGTTGATTTTCATAAAGCTAGATATAATTTGTTGGAAGTATTCTTCATTATTATAAATTATTCTTCCTATTATTTTGGTGTTAAAGGATATTTCTCTTATGAAATAATGGTCAGTGTGGAAGATAATATACTCTATCTAGTCTGGCAGAAGCAGTTTGGCATGATAGTTGAAAAGTGGAGCTTTGGCTTCAATCTATCTTGGTTGTAAGACACTCATTTCACTTCTAATTCTACAACCTTGTGCAAGTGATTAAACCTCTCTAAAATTTACTTTTCTCAACTCTACAACTTAGCTAATAATGGTATCCATTTCATAAGACTATTGTGATGATAATTTGAGTTAATGCCTATGAGGTGTTTTGTACAAGTTAATGGCATGAAAAATATTAGTGTTTACTTGTATGGTAGAATGTGGTTATATATGTGTGAGTATGTGCACACACAAGTGTGCATGTGGGTTTTTAAAAATATCTTTACCTGTTAAAATAATGTACTTTAACCGAGACTCAACTGCTTGCTTAAGCTAAAATCAGACACCTTGCATAGCAACAATGCAAAACAAGCAATCAGATGAAACTGGGAAAAGCAGAACTAAGACAAATTGGCTTATACAGAATAACAATTTTGTGTGTTGTACCTTTTTAAGCCTCACTGTAGCTTTAATCCAGTGGAACACAACTCAGTTGTATGGTCGAATCTGTGTGTTCCCGGCTGCAGTCCTCATACTCTCCTGAATAAAATTCATTATTTTGTATTTCTTTTTGTTCAGAAGTTTTATAAGTTTACATTTCTTGGCATAGTCAGCACGACGCATAGCAACTGACCTGGATCCCTGGACTTCCCTGAACTTTTGGCTGGTACCTCCAAGAGACCCTTGTTCTCTAACACCTCTCTTAGCTGACTGAAAACTTTAGCAATATGTCTTCTAGATTTTGAAACCCACAGCTTGGTAGAAGTTCAGACTGGAAAAAATATAATTCAGGAGACTGTGAAATTCAGCTTTCTTATTCTGGCTTGAGATTCAGGTTCAAGATTTTTTTCCATCTAGAGTTTAGGGTTTCAGGTCTTGGTGAGTACTCACAATAATGGGAAGTTCTTTAGCAAAAATTCAAAGAAAGATGATCCCCCCAACCTCCGTCAGTTTTATGTTTAACACCTATGGACCCTCATCCTTCAGCTACTGATCTAAATAGGTCTCTTTAACCTGGGGTGATTTAAAACTGCACTGGGCAAAATGGGATCATTTAAAATTCTTAAACTGTTTTGTTTGCTCAGTTGGAGAGGGCTTACAAAACCAGACAAAATGAATGGGAAGCATACTTCAATTGGTATTTAGAGGCTTCTATACATAAAGCTGACAAAATTGCTTTCCTCCAAACTGTTAACCAACAATCATCTGAGACCTTTTCCCTAATTGAAGGAATCTACTCCAGACCAAGCTAAACCTCCTCCTCCTTCTGCTCAAGCTTCCAAACCAAGCTGCCCTCTCTGCCCCTTTATCCCTCCCTTTCTTTCCTATTTCTTCTTCTTTGGAGGCTCATTGTTTAGAGCTACCACCTCTTGTGCTAACAGTTCCATTTAAATAAAACCCAACAGGAGAGGAGAGCCTGCTGTAACCTACACTCTTTGGACAAAATCAGAACAAATAACAATAACTAAGGAGTTTCCTGATCCCACTTCTCACCCTATCTCCTTTTTATTTCATCTAGTCATGCAAACTTAGGAACCTGGATATTCTGATTTATACCAATGCATTCACAACTTAGTAGGGGAAGGAAGAGCAAAGGAATGGATAGCTAATGCAAACTGAGACAAACTGATCAACGATTTTGATTAAAAAAATCAGCTGAGGATGAAAACAAGGTGAATGATTTAGCGAAAAACCTTCATTAGGTTATTCCACAAATTTTCCCTAAGATTATAGATTGGAAAAAAATTCAATTAACTACCCAGAAACCAGACAAATCCATTTTAAATTTCCTTTAAAAATTCGAAAAACTGTAAACAATACTCAGGTATGAAAGATATTAACTATCAAAACTCATCCTTGTTCAATTACTCTTTTCTAAACTGATTAGATGAGAAATTAGCCACCTTGGTAAAATGACATCAACTCAATCGGGATCCTATTGATTCCCATGATTTAGTAAATCTAGCTGAACAAATTTCAAAACTATTAAAAGAACAAAATAAGAAGAAGGCCTTCCAAATAATGAATTAACAATTACAGAAGCTTGGGACTAAAAGGCAGAAACCTAACACCATATAAGCCAGCCCCACAGGGAATACATTTCTAATACAAAACAAAAATAAAACCAGAAAGAAACAACAACAAGTAATTACAAAGATTATTAGACAAAGAACCCAACCAATCTTTCTTGGGAGAACCAACAATCTAAGCAACACATACCACAATGGGGGACTCCAAGGGAATTTTAGGGGAATTTTAGTTTTTCTTGTTACCCCAATTCTACTGCCAACAGCCGAACAACCTGATGGCTGTATCACCTTGATGGAACAACTTTTGAGCTTCCAAGCAGACCTGAGAGAAATGCCCCTACCTAATGCTGAGTTGATATAGTTTACAGATGGATTATATTTAAGGAATTCTGAAGGGATTTTTCAAGCAAGATACACCTTTGCTTCCCTCACTGAAATAATTGAATCAGGTTTGCTGCCTAGTACAACACGCTGAATTATATGCTCTTGAATGCACCTATATTTTGGCAGAAGGCAAAACAGTTAACACATATCCAGAAAGCAAGTATGCATTCAGGGTGGCCCATGACTTTGTGATATTATGGAAACAAAGAAGATTTCTTTTACTTTCTAAAGCCGAAAGATTAAAAAAACAAACAGTGATTATGTAATTGCTCTGCTGGATTCTATTCGGCAACCCAAAACTCAAGCTACCATAAACGTCACTAGTCACTCCAAGATAATCATGGAGGAAAGCAAAAGGAATCATTTTGCCAATTCAGCAGCAAAGGCCACAGTGCCAGCCATTCAGTTCTAGTGACTATGCCCATCATTCTGAATAAATCTGACCTAAAATTGACTCCAAGATTGCCTAAAGGAGGTCCAAATGTCAGTGGGACAAAATTGATGTAATTGGGTTAAAAAGGGCTACATTTATGACCAGAATATAAATCTATGTTTCAGGACCCTCAATAAGCTGGTATTCCCTGGTTCTTTACAGAAGTTTATGCCAGAGCTTATACATAATCTTACTCACTGGGGCCTAGACAAGATGGTCCAATGGGGAAAACAGTATTTCTGGAAACTCTCCACAAATGTAGCACAGTAAGTGTATCAAAATCGTTCTACTTGTCCAAAGTATAACTGAAGTAAACCAATACAGACCCCACCTGGGAATTTACCTCTGCCTTCAGGTCCTTTTGAAGTATAGCAACTAGATTTTATTCATCTTCCTCCATCATAAGGTTATAAATATGTGATAGCAATGATTTGCCAGTTCTCCCATTAGGTAGAAGCTTTTCCTTGATGCCAAGCTACAGTCATGATAGTGGGCAAAATACTCCTAGAGAAAATCATTCCAACTTGGAGAATTTCAAAAGAACTACATAGTGATGTGGGAACTCAATTTACAGGACAAGTATTGAAGAATGTATGTAGCATTTGGCCAGTAATATAACATTTCGATTGTAAACACTATCCTCATTTTCGGGTTTAGTAAAATGCACAAATGGAACCATTAAGGCACAATTAACAAAGTTTATAGAGTCTTTTAACCTGTCAGGGCCTAAAACTACTTTACTTTTGCTTACCTTAAGAACTTCCCTCATAGGTAAACATAGACTGTCTCCTTTTGAAATAATCACTGGGTAACACATGTGCCTAGATGAAGGAATGTATGAACCTACTATGTTGAAATAAAATCTCTTAACATACAGTCAAGATATTATTAAGGTCCTAGCACATAATACTAACCTTGTTTCAGACTCCTTCCACAGCATGCTCCTGGGAAAGGAAGATATTCAACATTGTATTCTAAAACCATGTAACTTTGTATACTGGAAGAGACATCTGAAGAAAGATTTTCTCCAACCAAGATGAAAGGAACCCTAGCAGGTATTACTGATAAATCTTTGTGATACAAAATTAAAAGACGTTGATTCTTGGATTTATATATCTCATTTTTAAAAAAGACTCCAACACCTACAGTGGAGTGGATTGCTTCCACAATATCAGATACCTGATTGAAGTTTACTCAATGACAGCTCAACACCTTAAATCAGCCAACAGCTAACGTAAACAGCTTTCCCAAGACCCCAGACCAGGCCTGTATAATATGAATAATCCTTAAATTTACTATTTAGTGTTCATCATAATCATCATTTAATTGCACCTCAAGGTGGAATAGTTTCTGTTACTAATACTACTTTTATACTTAGATAAATGCATCACACCAGGTCCAACTTGAAACTGGTAAACTCATAAAGTTGGCAGAGAATCTCTTAAAGGTTGATCTAATTCTCCTCTGGATGGGTTCAATTTTAAATTTCCTAACCTCTTTAGTTGGCTCTGTTTTAAAATCGGGACCCTACTTCATTCAAGACTCCAAATTATACTTGTAATAATTATTGTAATGCTCACACTGTTTCTCTTGTTTAAGCTACTCTTATTAATCATAGCAAAATGTGTCAGCCAATGTACAACCAAGATCATGATCACTTAAGATATGACCAATATAGACTACAACAATCTGAGCCAGATGGCCAGAGAATATGATTGCTCTATCCATACCCTGATAAATATGGAATCCACCTATGGCCTTCTTTACTGTGTCTCAGTGCAAATTTCAAAGGACATTGCAATCTTTTGAACATGAGCACCTATTGTGTTTCTCTCTGATTACTCTGAGATTCAGCTCATTAAATGACGGTTAGTTACCTTGATTGGCTGTATCAATCCTGGTACCATAAAGTCCCACTGAAGGACAAGATGGAACTGGGGCAGGGTGAACCCTCCAAGCCCCCACCTTAACAAGGGATGGATCAAAGCGAAAATAAATTTCTTCAAATATTTAAATCATCAAAGTTGCAAAACAAGTCGATCAAAAGGGGGAAATGATATGAAAGGAAGGAAGATTTAAGAGGATTTTTATGTGAATGGCCTTTTAAGATGGATTTGCAGTGGTTTAGGGCCAGGTAGACATCTGCGAACTGACTGTAACTAAGGCCAGGTAGACATCTGCGAACTGACTTCTCACCCACCTTTTTCACAGAAAAAACACAGAATATAATTTATCCAAGACTCAACTGCTTGCTTAAACTAAAATCAAGTATCCTGTATAGCAATCATGCAAATCAACCAATCAGACAAAACTGGAACAAGAGGAACTAAGACAAATGGACTCGTATAGAATAACAATCTTGTGGGTTTTGCCTTAATAACCTTTACTGTAACTTTCATCTGGTGGAACACAGCTCAATTGTATGATTGAGCTTTTGTTCCCTGGCTGCAGTCCTCATACTCTCCTGAATAAAAATCATTTCTTTGTCATTTTGTTGTTCAGAAGCTTTATAAGTTGACGTATTACTAAAGCTAGGTATTTTAATAGCATGAAAATGTCATCCACAGCAAATCTTTGACTATTTTTGGAGGTAAATATTATGATTGGTTCACATAATACCAATGGAAAATCAAAAAATATAAACTGTGATTTTATTTGACTTTAAATTGAGAATGCAACTATTAAGATGTTTAAGGGGAAAAAGTAAATATATTCACCTCATTAAAATATACTTAGTGGTTTCATTCATTGTAGTCTTGTGCCACTTCTGTCACTGATCTTTAAGATTAAGGATACCCGAGTCATTAAAATGAAAATTTGTGAAAGAGCGCATTCCAAGAGAGTCTAAACAAAGTAGGAAATAACGTGTGATTCTAGATTAAAACCTTACATAATTAGAACTTGGACAATTTTGTAAGGATTTCTTCCATTTAATTAAAAATTAAACAAAACAATGACAATGCATGCTCCTTTAATATATGTGTGATCAGAATTAAAATGCTTGGTGTTGATATAAAATTGGGGTGTTATAGATGGTAGATTATTTATTTATAAGTATTTTTATAAGAAATTTAAGCATGATGATTGATGTACCGACAATATCTTAAGAATTTTTTTTTTTTTTCATATTAGGATAAAGAAGAAGGAACCTAGTGGGGACTTGGGTAAGTAAATTTACCTCTGTAGGCCTGAGGTGCCTTCCAGTTCAGGGGAACTGTATGAAATAATACTCTTGAATTTAGTAGTATAGCTCAAGATCAAAATTTTAAAAAAGTAAAACAGCAGAGCTGTTTACTCCAAGGACTCGGGTAATAAGCAAATAGTGTTTGTATTTTTCTTATTGCTAACCATTTTCTAAACCAAGAATAAAGAGTAAATATCATTCAGTGAGTTTCATCATGTTAATAGCAAGAATCAACCTAATCTTCTGAGCGTCCTGTACTGCTCCTGAGTACTCCTGTTCTCTAGTCACTAAACCATACTTTCTCTATCTCATCTCCTTGATCCTTGGTCCAAACAATAGTTTTTCACCTCTCTCTCCCTCAATCAGTCTAAAATATAATTGGGACATTGTAAACTCCTAAAATATTTAAGTATATGTATTTTTAAAACCATAGTAGTTTGTGCTTCCTGGAAGGCAAATTTCATGTTGCCTTATAGTTCTCATACAGATTTCAATGCATGCTTTTTCTTTCTAATTAAATGTCAACACCTCTTTGTTTCAAATAGCTTCTTTTGAACAATAAGTTACAGAACTTACTGCTAATTAGGAATGGTTGCAAAATGAATAAATCCTGGGAATGTAATGTACTGCATGGTGACTATGGTTAATAATGTTGTATATTTGAAAATTGATAAGAGAGTATATCTAAAAATTCTCACCACAGGAAAGAAAAATATTACTAATTATGTGTGGTGATAGAGGTTACCTACACAATGAGGTGATGATTTCAAAACAGATAAAAATATCAAATCATTATGTTGTACTCCTGAAACTAATATAATGTTATTTGTCAATTATATCTCAATGAGACAGCAACAACTACTTGCAAAAAATAAACAAAAAGGAATTAAAAGAATTATAAATAAGTATTATGGATATATGCTAACAAATTTAAAAACCTACATAAAATGGACAAATTAATAGAAAAACACAAATTACTGAAACTGGCTCAAGAAGAAAGATAAAATATATACAAAGCTATAACAAGTAAAGAGATTGAATTAATGATCAAAACTTCTTACAAATAAAAGCCCAGTACCAGATGACATCACTGGTGAATTCTATCCAATGTTTAAGGAAGAATTAACAGAAAGGAGTGACATAATCACATGGTGAAAAAGGTGTTTCTACCATCTTTCCTCCAAAGAAAACTGATTTTGACAAACATCTATGGATAAGAGAGCCTTTGTGGAAATCTGGGAGTAAAGTGGAGAAGTTCCAGCACACCAATGGAACGAAAAGATAATCTGAAAATGGATGCATTGAAGAGGGTAAGAGGAAAAGTTCTTGTTGGTAGGAATGTAAATTGATACAGCCACTATGGAGAACAATACGGAGGTTCCTTAAAAAACTAAAAATAGAACTATCATATGACCCAGCAATCCCACCACTGGGCATATACCCTGAGAAAACCATAATTCAAAAGGACACATGTACCCCAATGTTCATTGCAGCACTATTTACAATAGGCAGGACATGGAAGCAACCTAAGTGTCCATCGAGAGATGAATGGATAAAGAAGATGTGGCACATATATACAATGGAATATTATTCAGCCATAAAAAGAAACAAAATTGAGTTATTTGTAGTGAGGTGGATGGACCTAGAGTCTGTCATAGAGAGTGAAGTAAGTCAGAAAGAGAAAAATAAATATCGTATGCTAACACATATATATGGAATCTAAAATTAAAAAAAAAATGGTTCTGATGAACCTAGGGGCAGGACAGGAATAAAGATGCAGATGCAGAGAATGGATTTGAGGACACGGGGAAGGGGAAGGGGAAGCTGGGATGAAGTGAGAGAGTAGCATTGACATAAACACACTACCAAATGTAAAATAGATAGCTAGTGGGAAGCAGCTGCATAGCACAGGAAGACCAGTTCAGTGCTTTGTGACCACCTAGAGGGGTTGGATAGGGAAGAATGGAGGAAGAAACAAGAGGGAAGGCATATGGGGATATATGTACACATATAGCTGATTCACTTTGTTATACAGCAGAAACTAACACAACATTATAAAGGAATTATGCTCCAATAAAGATGTTAAAATAACAAAAAAAAGAGGAACTGTTCTACTTTACCTGCATATCCCTCCGCTAAGGCAGCACAGCTCAGTGCCAAGAGAGATATTTTTCTTGACTTCTACCACGAGGAAAGTAAGAAAATATGAGTGAGTGTCAGGCTTCTTCAGCAATGCAGGACACTCTCAAGTGATCCAGTGTTTTTTATTTATTTATTTATTTTTCCCCATCCGGAACACTGAGGTGCTGCTGTTTGATTGGGGTGGGAAGAAACTGAAAGAAGAGCAGCCAGGGTTCTCAGAAGGCGTCAATGGGACACATGTTTTGAAAACTCTGTAGTGAATAACACCAGGAAGCTTGCAAATGAAAGGCAGGGGGATGCCTTGTCTGTGAATTCCCCCACTGACCCAATGGAATACCCAATGATCCTCACATCTTTACCATGTGGCTAGCTCCATATATGCACCTCCAAGAGTAGTGAAAGTGAGGCTTTGTAGACAACTGGTGAGCTTGCACAGAAAGCTGGCCCAATTCTTCAGGACTGGGAGAAAGCACACAAAGTTGATCATTCACCACTGCCCTAGGGAAAGAAAAGGGGAGGATGCCAACTCTTGTCCTAGTTTGTAGACTCAAGAGAAGGTGTACAACCTTATGAATCCCCACCTCCCAATAGGAAACAAGAAGGGTTGAATAGGTGTGTCCATAGAAAAGTTCTGAGAAAGCCTCAGAATTCCTAATAGGGCTGATGGAATTTATTATTCTCTAGAAGCAAGCCTGTAAGAATGGATGAGGTGACTGCTTCTTCAAAAGCAAAGACACCAAAGCAAGACTTCAATGAATGTGAAAAATCAGGAAAAGAAAAGAAAAAAAATGTTACCATAAAAGGAACACAACAGTTGTCCAATAAACAAACCCAACGAAATGGAGATCTGTGATATAACCAATAAGAAAGTTCAAAGCAGTTGTTTTAAGAAAGCTCATTGTGGGGCTTCCCTGGTGGCACAGTGGTTGAGAATCTGCCTGCCAATGCAGGGGACACGGGTTCGAGCCCTGGTCTGGGAAGGTCCCACATGCCACGGAGCAATTAGGCCCATGAGCCACAACTACTGAGCCTGCGCGTCTGGAGCCTGTGCTCCACAACAAGAGAGGCCACGACAGTGAGAGGCCCGCGCACCGCGATGAAGAGTGGCCCCCGCTCGCCACAACTAGAGAAAGCCCTCGCACAGAAACGAAGACCCAACACAGCAAAAATAAATAAATAAATAATTAAAATGAGTTTAAAAAAAAAAAAAAAAAAAAAAAAAAAAGAAAGCTCATTGAGCTACAAGAAAACACAGAAAATCTATTCAATGAAATCAGGAAAGCAATGCACAAACAAAATGAGAAGTTTAAAAGAGAGCTGGAAATCTTAAAAAAGAACCAAACAGAAATTCTGGAGCTGAAGAATACAATGAGTGAAATAAAATATGCAAAAGAGAACATCAATAGCAGACTTAATCTTTTAAAAAAAGAAAGGATCCATGAAATAGAAGATAGGTCATATAAATGATCTAGGCAGAGTGTTACCATGTCTTCTCCAGATTCTTGAACAGCAGTACCATAGAAATATTGCTCCCACAAGATTCTTAGGCAAGTAATAATTTTTATTGAAAGGATAGCTGTGCACAAGGGAGACAGAAGACGAAAGGGTGCCAACTCTTTGAGGACTTTCAAGGAAGAGGTTTTAAAGACAGTGTGAGGGAGAGGGTTGCAGGGTGCCTTATCAGCTTGTGTTCAATTCTCAGATTGGTTGGCATCAAAGTGAAGGTTTGAGCATCATCAACCTTCTGGTTTCTACAGGTCTGGGGTCTATGTGTTTGCAATCAGTTTTCATCTGCTAGGATCTGTTTCCTGAAAAACAAACGAACAACAACAAAAAAACTCAACAACTTAGGAGTGTGTGTCAGGCCTTTATATCTTTCAGGGAACTGGGAGTTTGGTAATTCTGCTATGTGGTGGATTTATAGTCTCACTTTCGTCCTTCAGAAACTATGTACATACCCCAGTGGAAGAGAGATAACCTTTTACTCCTGTGGGTCTCTGGTTATTGTCTCAAAGACCCAGGCTTTCAGGTGCCTTGTTTTACTGGGTTTTTTAGGCCTGTTTGCTCAAGGTCATTCTCCAGCCCTTTTCCAAGATGGCTACACTCATGTTTTCCTGTCTCATTTCCCCTCAGAATTCATGCCTCCTTATTCTTAAGGGGTTGCTGAAGAGCAAGGGCCCATCTTCAGAAATTGCTTCAAAGCTGACTCAGGGCTGTTGTCCCTTCCTGATGGGAGGCATAATAGTCTCTAACTACCTGGCTTGGGTTAGGACAGGGCTGGACCATATTACAGGGCGCTTGAAATCTGCTGGGAGTTTTTCTACAGACCAGCCCATGATAGCAACTTTTGCAATTTGTTTACCCACACCTAAGAAGAAAGATGATTATGAGAGTCACTATGGTCAGGATGATAAGCTCCAATCCCAATGACATGGACTCCTGGGTGGGAAATATGCAACCAAACCACCAAAGTACCCTTTGCAAACATTGTCATATTCCTTAATCAAGCAAATTTTATGTTTTCCCCCTTGGTCTACTTAAGCTCGACCTTGTGGTATTTCGGAACAGATGTGTTCAGTACTTGTTCCATTTCTTGGTCTAATAACTTTAACTGTTCTTCTGACCACTGAGCCTCCATTAGACTGATTTCAAAATGTGGAGATTAACTGGTTTCTAAGAGCAGCTTGTCTTCCACATACAAGTTGTTAAAAGTCTTATTCACTTGCAACAAAGAAATTCTTTCAGTGTGCTGAGTGCTACATCAGATTCTTATCCTGTTGACATTAAAAGTTTTGTTTTTACAAGTAAAGTCAGATAGTACCACCTTTTCATTGAGCCTATCTTGCCAGCAGAACTTTCCCTTTCCCATATACTGTATACTGTTCTGTACAGAGTCTTTACTATGGGTCAGGTTAGAGTGTCCCCTGAGTCCCACTTAGTTTGAGGGCACAACCAAATATTGTTTTTCAGGGTGCAACTTAGCATTGAGACTGGCATCCAAGTTTGGTATTCAGTCTTTTTATCTAACAGAGACCAATGGTTCCCTATGAGTGTATGCATTGTTTTGAAATATAGTCCCTATTTCAACCAACTGTAGTACTTGGCATAGCTGCTTTTGACTAATTCTGGGAACTGAGGCAGTCAGGGCACACAGATGAAGGTTACAGTTGCCACTTACCCCATAGCTTTGGGGGACCATAAGTCTCCAAGATGAGCATCCTTGCCTTCTGCTCCCAGTATGGTGGACCACTGTTTTGGTGTCACTTCTGGTTCTATAGTTACATTGAGGTCATAAGGTTGCCACTGGCAGCTGCTAACTGATATTGTTTTGAGGACAGCTGGTGGTGACCTTAAGTTGGATATGGTTCAGAAATTCAAGTTCTCAGTAACGTAAGAATATGGAATGTGCCTGAAATCACATCCACAATGATCATCTGGCTCTATTTTGGATGCCTGAACCACAGTTACTCTATTTTGAGTTTTAAATGTATTTTTTCCCATAATGTTTAAAGCAGATGTACAGTGTATATTTGACATGTCACAAAACAGGCTGTCCTAGTTAACCAGAATAACTTTTCCATACTTTGATATGTGAAAATTTACTATATCATTTCTGCTTTTTGTTTGCAAATCTTTGAATAGAAAGCATTGATGAGCAAAATATTTGTCCCCCAGTGCCAGTGTGGTTGTTGCCTGCTCTGGGTCCATCACGCATAATATATATATTTACCTAATTATCCATGTTGGGGAAAAACAAATTAGACATAACAAGCAAGTACAGAGGTATGCCAATGGGGAAACATTTTATAGGCTATATATTTTATCAATTGTACCAAATTGCCACACAAACACTGTACATGTTCTTCAAGTAGTAGACTTACAGCAAGCAGTGATACATGTCATGGGTAGTTATACTCTGTGACAACTTCACTAGAGAATTTTCTTTTCATTCTGAACATTATGGTCAAAAGTATGGCTAGAAGTAAAATGCTAAGTTTCAGTTAAAATTGTTTAATTTCTTACCCAGTTCAGCAGTATGATTTGAACATTATCGGAAACCTGTACTTGTTAAAAAGTCTTTATGAATCTTCTTAAAGATGAAGCATTTTTACAAAGCATTAGAGTGAAATAATAACTGTCTATGAATGACAAAAGACTTAAAAGACATGGTTAAAGATCTGATTACATGCAACTGAAAAAGAAGATTAATTAAGTTGTTGTGGCATACAACATTTTAAGAAAATAACAGGAATTATGACTGATAACATTATACAGGACATATTCAAATTTAAGGAACATTGTATAATTTCTAGAACACCTACATTAATGACATTTACCCATACAATATAACCTAAGAATACTTATCATTATTTGACAATGTTTTCCGTGTATTTAATTTATCAAATAATCCTAATTAATGTAATATTTCTCTCTGAGGTGCATCAAGGGCCCTTTGAAACATCCCAAAGTTAGTTAGAGGTCAAAAGAACTTCATCTAAAATTTGATCCTTGGGAAGTTTGTCAGAAATATTAAGAATTTCAAAACACCTGGTCAAATAGTATCTTAGCTCACTGTGAAATAATACTTATTTAACCTAAGTGACAATAAAAGAGTTCGGAGGGAAATACAGAAAGTTACAATAGATCACTAGAGATGACTTTAAAAAGTAAAGAAATTTACAGTTTGTTATAAAAAGCAGTTCAGTATTCCAGGAAAAACTTTGTTCTCTTAACAGAGAGAGAAAACCAAACTCTAGTCTTTTTTTTTTTTTTTTTTATCCTTACAACTTGACTAACTTTATTGCATATTACAAGCACTTTGATCTCTGTCCAGTACTTAAGTCTTAATTATCAGACTAATTGCACAGACGATGTTCATTTTCGATGGTAATCGTTTTGTGATTACCTTCTGTGTTCAATAACTGACTTATCCTTTTTTTTTTTCACACACACACACACTGTATTTTATTTTTACAAGAGATAAATAGACTGACACCAAGCATTGTACATGGATGACCACAACAAAAGCAACAATGATTGCAATTACCAAACATGAAACATACTCATACTATGTCATAATATTGACATTCAGTCCAGTAATCCTCCACTGTAACAGCTCCTTTACTTTGCAGTGAAAATTGATTTCTATATTCTTTGCCTCTGAGTCCTTGTGGGATTTTTTTTTTCTTTTTTTAGTTCAGACAGAAAGTCACAAAAATTATACTCATCCTCATCAGTTCACTCAGTCCCATGTAATTAATTTTTGCTTCATCTTGATCTTTTGTTAGCACTTTTATGAGTTCATCAGTTTTTCATTAGAGTTCTGAAAAAGCTTATTCATTCAGTTCAGCAGTACAGTCAGTTACCAGAAACCTGTACTTGTCAGAGTCTTTTCCATGAATTTCTTGAAGATGAAAGCCTTTTATAGGAACATATTTGCAAAAGCATCAGAGTACACCCAGAACTGTCTGTAAATGACAAAAGACTTAAAAATGACCACTGTTAAAGATTTGATGAAAGTTCATAATAATGCAGTTGTAAAGAAAATTAGTTATTTTTGAGATATACATTTTAAAGTAATAACTAGGATTATTACTTATAACAGTATACCAGAACATATAAGATTTTTAGAAATTTCATGTAATGTCTGAAACATTTATATTAACATATTTCCATACATATTTCCATACAAATACAAATATAAGATTTTTAGAAATTTCATGTAATGTCTGAAACATTTATATTAACATATTTCCATACAAATAACCCAATGAAAGTTTAGTATTAGTTGTTTTGTTTGTTTGTTTTTTTATACTGCAGGTTCTTATTAGGCATCAATTTTATACACATCAGTGTATACATGTCAATCCCAATCGCCCAATTAAGCACACCACCATCCCCACCCCACCGCAGTTTTCCCCCCTTGGTGTCCATATGTCCATTCTCTACATCTGTGTCTCAACTTCTGCCCTGCAAACCGGCTCATCTGTACCATTTTTCTAGGTTCCACATATATGCATTAATATACGATATTTGTTTTTCTCTTTCTGACTTACTTCACTCTGTATGACAGTCTCTAGATCCATCCACTTCTCAACAAATGAATCGATTTTGTTCCTTTTTATGGCTGAGTAATATTCCATTGTATATATGTACCACCACTTCTTTATCCATTCGTCTGTTGATGGGCATTTAGGTTGCTTCCATGACCTGGATATTGTAAATAGTGCTGCAATGAACATTCGGGTGCATGTGTCTTTTTGAATTACGGTTTTCTCTGGGTATATGCCCAGTAGTGGGATTGCTGGGTCATATGGTAATTCTATTTTTAGTTTTTTAAGGAACCTCCATATTGTTCTCCATAGTGGCTGTATTAATTTACATTCCCACCAACAGTGCAAGAGGGTTCCCTTTTCTCCACACCCTCTCCAGCATTTGTTGTTTGTAGATTTTCTGATGATGCCCATTCTAACAGGAGTGAGGTGATACCTCATTGTAGTTTTGATTTGCATTTCTCTAATAATTAGTGATGTTGAGCATCTTTTCATGTGCTTCGTGGCCGTCTGTATGTCTTATTTGGAGAAATGTCTATTTAGGTCTTCTGCCCATTTTTGGATTGGGGTGTTTGTTTCTTTAATATTGAGCTGAATGAGCTGTTTATATATTTTGGAGATTAATCCTTTGTCCATTGATTCGTTTGCAAATATTTTCTCCCATTCTGAGGGTTGTCTTTTCGTCTTGTTTATGGTTTCCTTTGCTGTGCAAAAGCTTTGAAGTTTCATTAGGTCCCATTTGTTTATTTTTGTTTTTATTTCCATTACTCTAGGAGGTGGATCAAAAAAGATCTTTCTGTGATTGATGTCAAAGAGTGTTCATCCCATGATTTCCTCTAAGAGTTTTATACTGTCCAGTCTTATATTTAGGTCTCTAATCCATTTTGAGTTTATTTTTGTGTATGGTGTTAGGGAGTATTCTAATTTCATTCTTTTACATGTAGCTGTCCAGTTTTCCCAGCACCACTTATTGAAGAGACTGTCTTTTCTCCATTGTTTATCTTTGCCTCCTTTGTCATAGATTAGTTGACCATAGGTGCGTGGGTTAATCTCTGGGCTTTCTATCTTGTTCCATTGATCTATGTTTCTGTTTTTGTGCCAGTACCATATTGTCTTGATTACTGTAGCTTTGTAGTAGAGTCTGAAGTCAGGGAGTCTGATTCCTCCAGCTCCATTTTTTTGCCTCAAGACTGCTTTGGCTATTCGGGGTCTTTTGTGTCTCCATACAAATTTTAAGATGATTTGTTCTAGCTCCGTAAAAAATGCCATTGGTAATTTGATAGGGATTGCATTGAATCTGTAGATTGCTTTGGGTAGTATACTCATTTTCACAATGTTGATTCTTCCAATCCAAGAACATGGTATATCTCTCCATCTGTTGGTATCATCTTTAATTTCTTTCATCAGTGTCTTATAGTTTTCTGCATACAGGACTTTTGTCTCCCTAGGTAGGTTTATTCCTAGGTATTTTATTCTTTTTGTTGCAATTGTAAATGGGAGTGTTTCCATAATTTCTCTTTCAGATTTTTCATCATTAGTGTATAGGAATGCAAGAGATTTCTGTGCATTAATTTTGTATCCTGCAGTGTTACCATATTCATTAATTAGTTCTAGCAGTTTTCTGGTGGCAGTTTTAGGATTCTCTATGTATAGTATCATGTCATTTGCAAACAGTGACAGTTTTACTTCTTCTTTTCCAATTTGTATTCCTTTTATTTCTTTTTCTTCTCTGATTGCCATGGCTAGGACTTCCAGAACTATGTTGAATAATAGTGGGGAGAGTGGACATCCTTGTCTCGTTCCTGATCTTAGAGGAAATGCTTTCAGTTTTTCCCCATTGAGGACGATGTTGGCTGTGGGTTTGTCATATATGGCCTTTATTATGTTGAGGTAGGTTCCCTCTATGCCCACTTTCTGGAGAGTTTTTATCATAAATGGGTGTTGAATTTTGTCAAAATCTTTTTCTGCATCTATTGAGATGATCATATGGGTTTTATTCTTCAATTTGTTAATAGGGTGTATCATATTGATTGATTTGCATATATTGAAGAATCCTTGCATCCCTGGGATAAATCCAACTTGATCGTGGTGTATGATCCTTTTAATGTGTTGTTGGATTCTGTTTAGTAGTATTTTGTTGAGGATTTTTGCATCTATATTCATGAGTGATATTGGTCTGTAATTTTCTTTTTTTGTAGTGTCTTTGCCTGGTTTTGGTATCAGGGTGATGGTGGCCTCATAGAATGAGTTTGGGAGTGTTCCTTCCTCTGCAATTTTTTGGAAGAGTTTGAGAAGGATAGGTGTTAGCTCTTCTCTAAATGTTGGATAGAATTCACCTGTGAAGCCATCTGGTCCTGGACTTTTGTTTGTTGGAAGATTTTTAATCACAGTTTCAACTTCATTACTTGTGATTGGTCTGTTCATATTTTCTGTTTCTTCCTGGTTCAGTCTTGGAAGGTTATACCTTTCTAAAAATTTGTCCATTTCTTCCAGGTTGTCCATTTTATTGGCATAAAGTTGCTTGTAGTAGTCTCTTAGGATGCTTTGTATTTCTGTGGTGTCTGTTGTAACTTCTCCTTTTTCATTTCTGATTTTATTGATTTGAGTCCTCTCCCTCTTTTTCTTGATGAGTCTGGCTAATGGCTTATCAGTTTTGTTTATCTTCTCAAAGAACCAGCTTTTAGTTTTATTGATCTTTGCTATTGTTTTCTTTGTTTCTATTTCATTTATTTCTGCTCTGATCTTTATGATTTCTTTCCTTCTGCTAACTTTGGGTTTTGTTTGTTCTTCTTTCTCTAGTTCCTTTAGGTGTAAGGTGAGAATGTTTACTTGAGTATTTTCTTGTTTCTTTAGGTAGGCTTGTATAGCTATAAACTTCCCTCTTAGAACTGCTTTTGCTGGATCCCATAGGTTTTGGATCATCGTGTTTTCATTATCGTTTGTCTCTAGGTATTTTTTGATTTCCTCTTTGATTTCTTCAGTGATCTCTTGGTTATTTACTAACATATTGTTTAGCCTCCATGTGTTTGTGTTTTTTACTTTTTTTTCCTGTAATTCATTTCTAATCTCATAGTGTTGTGGTCAGAAAAGATGCTTGATATGATTTCAATTTTCTTAAACTTACTGAGGCTTTATTTGTGACCCAAATGTGATCTATCCTGGAGAATGTTCTATGTGCAATTGAGAAGAAAGTGTAATCTTCTCTTTTTGGATGGAGTGTCTATAAATATCAATTAAATCTATCTGGTCTATTGTGTCATTTAAAGCTTCTGTTTCCTTATTTATTTTTATTTTGGATGATCTGTCCATTGGTGTAAGTGAGGTGTTAAAGTCCCCCACTATTATTGTGTTACTGTTGATTTCCTCTTTTATAGCTGTTAACAGTTGCCTTATGTATTGAGGTGCTCCTATGTTGGGTGCATATATATTTATAATTGCTATATCTTCTTCTTGGATTGATCCCTTGATCATTACGTGGTGTCCTTCCTTGTCTCTTGTAACATTCTTTATTTTAAAGTCTATTTTATCTGATATGAGTATAGCTACTCCAGCTTTCTTTTGATTTCCATTTGCATGGAATATCTTTTTCCATCCACTCACTTTCAGTTTGTATGTGTCCCTAGGTCTGAAGTGGGTCTCTTGTAGACAGCATGTATATGGTCTTGTTTTTGTATCCAATCAGGGAGCCTGTGTCTTTTGGTTGGAGCATTTAATCCATTCACGTTTAAGGTAATTATCGATATGTATGGTCCTATGACCATTTTCTTAATTGTTTTGGGTATGTTTTTGTAGGTTCTTTTCTTCTCTTGTGTTTCCCACTTAGAGAAGTTCCTTTAGCATTTGTTGTAGAGCTGGTTTGGTGGTGCTGAATTCTCTTAGCTTTTGCTTGTCTGTAAAGCTTTTGATTTCTCCATCGAATCTGAATGAGATCTTTGCCGGGTAGAGTAATCTTGGTTGTAGGTTCTTCCCTTTCATCACTTTAAGTATATCATGCCACTCCCTTCTGGCTTGTAGAGTTTCTGTTGAGAAATCAGCTGTTAACCTTAAGGGAGTTCCCTTGTATGTTGTTTGTCGTTTTTCCCTTGCTGCTTTCAATAATTTTTCTTTGTCTTTAATTTTTGCCAATTTCATTACTATGTGTCTCGGCATGTTTCTCCTTGGGTTTATCCTGTATGGGACTCTCTGCGCTTCCTGGACTTGGGTGGCTATTTCCTTTCCCATGTTAGGGAAGTTTTCGACTATAATCTCTTCAAATATTTTCTCTGGTCCTTTCTCTCTCTCTTCACCTTCTGGGACCCCTATAATGCAAATGTTGTTGCGTTTAATGTTGTCCCAGAGGTCTCTTAGGCTGTCTTCATTTCTTTTCATTCTTTTTTCTTTATTCTGTTCTGCAGCAATGAATTCCACCATTCTGTCTTCCAGGTCACTTATCCGTTCTTCTGCCTCAGTTATTCTGCTATTGATTCCTTCTAGTGTAGTTTTCATTTCAGTTATTGTATTGGTCATCTCTGTTTGTTTGTTCTTTAATTCTTTCTTCTAGGTCTTTGTTAAACATTTCTTGCATCTTCTCGATCTTTGCCTCCATTCTTATTCCGAGGTCTTGGATCATCTTCACTATCATTATTCTGAATTCTTTTTCTGGAAGGTTGCCTATCTCCACTTCATTTAGTTGTTTTTCTGGGGTTTTATCTTGTTCCTTCATCTGGTATGTAGCCCTCTGCCTTTTCATCTTGTCTATCTTTCTGTGAATGTGGTTTTTGGTCCACCGGCTGCAGGATTATAGATTTTCTTCCTTCTGCTGTCTGCCCTCTGGTGGTTGATGCTATCTAAGAGGCTTCATGGGAGGCTCTGGTGGTGGATAGAGCTGACTGTTGCTGTGGTGGTCAGAGCCCAGTAAAACTTTAATCCACTTGACTGTTGATGGGTGGGGCTGGGTTCCCTCCCTGTTGGTTGTTTTGCCTTAGGCAACCCACACTGGAGCCTACATGAGCTCTTTGGGGGGCTAATGACAGACTCTGGGAGGGCTCATGGCAAGGAGTACTCCCCAGAACTTCTGCTGCCAGTGTCCTTGTCCCCATGGTGAAACAGAGCCACCCCCCGCCTCTGCAGAAGACCTTCCATCACTATCAGGTAGGTCTGGTTCAGTGTCCCCCAGGGTCACTGCTCCTTACCCTGGGTCCCGATGCACACACTATTTTGTGTGCACCCTCCAAGAGTGGGGTCTCTGTTTCTCCCAGTCCTGTCGAAGTCCTGCAATCAATTCCCACTAGCCTTCAAAGTCTGATTCTCTATGAATTCCTCCTTCCCTTGCTGGAACCCCAGGTTGGGAAGCCTGACGTGTGGCTCAGAACCTTCACTCCAGTGGGTGGACTTCTGTGGTATAAGTGTTCACCAGTCTGTGAGTCACCCACCCACCAGTTATGGGATTTGTTTTTTCTCTGATTGTGCCCCTCTTACCATCTCATTTTGGCTTCTCCTTTGTCTTTGGATGTGGGGTATTTTTTTGGTCAGTTCCAGTGTCTTCCTGTCGATGATTTTCCAGCAGCTAGTTGTGATTCTGGTGTTCTCTCAAGAGGAAGTGAGAGCCTAAGTCGTCTTTTTCATTTTTCCTTTGTACTTCATCTAGTTTCACTTGCTCGTAGGGGACCATGTGCAGAGGCCTTGCACCTGGCACTTGAGTGTGAAACGGCTGTGCCGACACCTCCGCTTGGGACCATGTGCAGGACTGCTGCACTTGACACTCAGTTCAAGATTTTCTTTTCCAGATTCTTGAACAGCAATACCATAGAAATAAATATTGTTCCCACAAGGTTTTTAGGCAAATACTTTTTATTGAAATGATAACTTGTGCACAAGGGAAAGAGAACGAGAAAGAGTGCCAACTCCTTGAAGACTTTCAGGGAAGTATTTTAAAGGCAGTGTGAGGGAGAAGGCTATAGGGTGTCTGAACAGTTTGTGCTCAATTCTCAGACTGGTTGGCATCAAAGTGAAGTTTTGAACATCATCAACTTTCTGGTTTCAACAGGTCTGATGTCTATGTGCTTGCAGTCAGGAGTTTTCATCTGCTGTGGGTCTGCTCCCTGCAAAAGAAAAAAACAAACAAAAAACACAACGTAGGAGTGTGTGTCAGGTGTTCATCTATATCTTTCAGGGAACTGGGAGTTTGGTGATTCTGCTATGTGGTGGATTTATAGTCCCACTTTTGTCGTTTGGAAACTATGTACATAAACCAAAGGAACAGAGATAATGTTTTACCCCTTTGGATCTCTGGTATTTTCTCAAACACCCAAGACTTCACGTGCTCTGCTTTGCTGAGTTTGTTAAGCTTGTTTGTTCAAGGTCATTCCCTGGTCCTTTTCTAAGATGGCTACACTCCTGTCTTTCTGTCTCAAGAGGAGAACAAAGAAAAAAGAAAGAAAAAGAGTGAAGGAAACCTTTGTGAACTGTGGGATACTAATAAAGGAAGCATTATACACATTATTGGAGTTTCAGAAGGAGAAGAAAGGGGGAAAGGAGCAGAAAGCTTATTAAAAGAAATAATAGCTGAGAACATCCCGAGTTTAAGTGGAGATATGGTCATCCAAGTTCATGAATGAAGCTCCTAGATTTCCTAAAATAATTAACTCAAAATGGTGTTCTCCACACAAGGATGGTGGCCACTGCAGCACTGGCAGCAGCATGAAACTGGTGACAACTCATATATCCTTCAGTGGGGAGTGTACGGATGAAGGATGTACTTCCATTTGACAGGACACTGTACAGAAGTTAGAACAAAGGGGCTGGATTTACATGTACTGACACGAATAAATCTCAGAAATAAAGTTGAGTGAAAAAACAAGTTTCTGGGAGATATGTATGTGTGAAGTCATTTCTGTAACTCATAAAAACAAAAATCAGTACACTGTTGTATGAATATGTGAGAAAGAATGGGAGGGCAGGGAAGACGCCAATTTGTATGTGAGAAATACGTATGCTTCTTAAAAGTACAGGATGCAAAGGGGATTGCAACTGTATCTGTACCCTTCTATTTAAAAAGAAAAGTAGATACAGGGCAGGAGAAGATGGCGGAAGAGTAAGACGCAGAGATCACCTTCCTTCCCACAGATACAGTAGAAATACATCTACACGTGGAACTGCTCCTACAGAACACCCACTGAACGCTGGCAGAAAATGTTAGACCTCCCAAAAGGCAAGAAACTCCCCCTGTACTTGGGTAGGGCAAAAGAAAAAAGAAATAACAGAGACAAAAGAATAGGGACGGCACTGGCACCAGTGGGAGGGAGCTGTGAAGGAGGAAAGATTTCCACGCACTAGGAAGCCCCTTCACGGGCAGAGACTGCGGGTGGCAGAGGGGGGAACTTCGGAGCCCTGGAGGAGAGCACAGCCACAGGGGTGCGGAGGGCAAAGCGGAGAGATTCCCGCACGGAGGATCAGTGCCGACCAGCACTCAGCAGCCCGAGAGGCTTGTCTGCTCACCCGCCGGGGTGGGCGGGGCTGGGAGCTGAGGTTCAGCTTCGGTAGGATCGCAGGGAGAGGACTGGGGTTGTCGGCGTGAACACAGCCTGAAGGGGTTAGCGCACCACAGCTGGCTGGGAGGGAGACCGGGAAAAAGTCTGCAGCTGCCGAAGAGGCAAGAGACTTTTTCCTGCCTCTTTGTTTCGCGGCGCGCAAGGAGAGGGGATTCAGAGCGCTGCCTAAATGACCTCCAGAGACGGGCGCGAGCCGCGGCGATCAGCGCGGACCCCAGAGATGGGCGTGAGATGCTGGGGCTGCTGCTGCCACCTCCAAAAATCCTGTGTGCGAGCACAGGTCACTCTCCACACCTCCCCTCCCCGGAGCCTGTGCAGCCCGCCACTGCCAGGGTCCCGTGATCCAGGGACAACTTCCCCGGGAGAATGCATGGCGCGCCTCAGGCTGGTTCAATGTCACGCCGGCCTCTGCCGCCGCAGGCTCGCCCCACCTCCTCTGAACCCCTCCCTACCCGCGGCCTGGGTGAGCCAGAGCCCCCGAAGCAGCTGCTCCTTTAACCCCGTCCTGTCTGGGTGGGGAATAGACGCCCTCAGGCGACCTACACGCAGAGGCGGGTCCAAATCCAAAGCTGAACCCCAGGAGCTGTGCGAACAGAGAAGAGAAAGGGAAGTCTCTCCCAGCAGCCTCCAAAGCAGTGGATGAAAACTCCACAAACAACTTGATGTGCCTGCATCTGTTGAATACCTGAATAGACAACGAATCATCCCAAATTCCGGAGGTGGACTTTGGGACCAGGATATATTAATTTTTCCCCTTTTCCTTTTTTTGTGAGTGTATATGTATATGCTTCTGGGTGAAATTTTGTCTGTATAGCTTTGCTTTATAATAGCTTTATTTTACTTCACTATATTATAGCCTCTTTCTTTCTTTCTTTCTATTTTTTCTCCCTTTTACTCTGAGCCGTGTGGACAAAAGGCTCTTGGTGCTCCAGCCAGGCATCAGGGCCGTGCCTCTGAGGTGGGAGAGCCAACTTCAGGACACTGGTCCACAAGAGACCTCCCAGCTCCACGTAATACCAAATGGCAAAAATCTCTCAGAGATCTCCATCTCAACATCAAGACCCAGCATCACTCAGTGACCAGCAAGCTACAGTGCTGGACACCCTATACCAAACAACTAGCAAGACAGGAACACAGCCCCATCCATTAGCAGAGAGGTTGCCTAAAATCATAATAAGGCCACAGACACCCCAAAATACACCACCAGACATGGACGTGCCCACCAGAAAGACAAGATCCAGCCTCATCCACCAGAACTCAGTCACTAGTTCCCTCCACCAGGAAGCCTACACAACCCACTGAACCAACCTTAGCCACTGGGGACAGATACCAAAAACAATGGGAACTACGAACCTGCAGCCTGTGAAAAGGAGACCCCAAACACAGTAACATAAGCAAAATGAGACGACAGAAAAACACACAGCAGATGAAGGAGCAGGGTCAAAACACACCAGTCTTAACAAATGAAGAGGAAATAGGTAGTCTACCTGAAAAAGAATTCAGAATAATGATAGTAAGGATGATCCAAAATCTGGGAAATAGAATAGACAAAATGCAAGAAACATTTAACAAGGACGTAGAAGAACTAAAGAGGAACCAAGCAATGATGAAAAATACAATAAATGAAATTAAAAATACTCTAGATGGGATCAATAGCAGAATAACTGAGGCAGAAGAAAGGATAAGTGACCTGGAAGATAAAATGGTGGAAATAACTACTGCAGAGCAGGATAAAGAAAAAAGAATGAAAAGAACTGAGGACAGTCTCAGAGACCTCTGGGACAACATTAAACGCACCAACCTTTGAATTATAGGGGTCCCAGAAGAAGAAGAGAAAAAGAAAGGGACTGAGAAAATATTTGAAGAGATTATAGTTGAAAACTTCCCTAATAAGGGAAAGGAAATAGTTAATCAAGTCTGGAAGCACAGAGAGTCCCATACAGGATAAATCCAAGGAGAAACATGCCAAGACACATATTAACCAAACTGTCAAAAATTAAATATAAGGAAAACATATTAAAAGCAGCAAGGGAAAAACAACAAATAACACACAAGGGAATCCCCATAAGGTTAACATCTGATCTCTCAGCAGAAACTCTGCAAGCCAGAAGGGAGTGGCAGGATATACTTAAAGTGATGAAGGAGAAAAACCTACAACCAAGATTACTCTACCCAGCAAGGATCTCATTCAGATGTGATGGAGAAATTAAAACCTTTACAGACAAGCAAAAGCTGAGAGAGTTCAGCACCACCAAACCAGCTTTACAACAAATGCTAAAGGAACTTCTCTAGGCAAGAAACAGAAGAGAAGGAAAACACCTACAATAACAAACCCAAAACATTTAAGAAAACGGGAATAGGAACATACATATCGATAATTACCTTGAATGTAAATGGATTAAATGCTCCCACCAAAAGACACAGGCTGGCTGAATGGATACAAAAAGAAGACCCATATATATGCTGTCTACAAGACACCCACTTCAGACCTAAAGACACATATAGACTGAAAGTGAGGGGATGGAAAAAGATATTCCATGCAAATGGAAATCAAAAGAAAGCTGGAGTAGCAATTCTCATATCAGACAAAATAGACTTTAAAAAAAAGACTACTAGAAGAGACAAAGAAGGACACTATATAATGATCAAGGGATCGATCCAAGAGGAAGGTATAACAATTGTAAATATTTATGCACCCAACATAGGAGCACCTCAATACATAAGGCAAATACTAACAGCCATAAAAGGGGAAATCGACAGCAACACAATCATAGTAGGGGACTTTAACACCCCACTTTCACCAATGGACAGATCATCCAAAATGAAAACAAATAAGGAAACACAAGCTTTAAATGATACATTAAACAAGATGGACTTAATTGATATTTATAGGACATTCCACCCAAAAAAAAACAGAATACACATTCTTCTCAAGTGCTCATGGAACATTCTCCAGGATAGATCATATCTTGGGTCACAAATCAAGCCTTGGTAAATTTAAGAAAATTGAAATTGTATCAAGTATCTTTTCCGACCACAACGCTATGAGACTAGATATCAATTACAGGAAAAGATCTGTAAAAAATACAAACACATGGAGGCTATACAATACACTACTTAATAACGAAGTGATCACTGAAGAAATCAAAAAATACCTAGAAACAAACGACAATGGAGACACGACGACCCAAAACCTATGGGATGCAGCAAAAGAGGTTCTAAGAGGGAAGTTTATAGCAATACAAGCCTACATCAAGAAACAGGAAACATCTCGAATAAACAACCTAACCTTGCACCTAAAGCAATTAGAGAAAGAAGAACAAAAATACCCCAAAGCCAGCAGAAGGAAAGAAATTATAAAGATCAGGTCAGAAATAAATGAAAAAGAAATGAAGGAAACAATAGCAAAAATCAATGAAACTAAAAGCTAGTTCTTTGAGAAGATAAACAAAATTGATAAACCATTAGCCAGACTCATCAAGAGAAAAAGGGAGAAGACTCAAACCAATAGAATTAGAAATGAAAAAGGAGAAGTAACCACTGACACTGCAGAAATACAAAAGATCATGAGAGATTACTACAAGCAACTCTATGCCAATGAAATGGACAACCTGGAAGAAATAGACAGATTCTTAGAAATGCACAAACTGCCGAGACTGAACCAGGAAGAAATAGAAAATATGAACAGACCAATCACAAGCACTGAAATTGAAAGTGTGATTAAAAACCTTCCAACAAACAAAAGCCCAGGACCAGATGGCTTCACAAGTGAATTCTATCAAACATTTAGAGAAGAGCTAACACCTATCCTTCTCAAACTCTTCCAAAATATTGCAGAGGGTGGAATACTCCCAAACTCATTCTATGAGGCCACCATCACCCTGATACCAAAACCAGACAAAGATGTCACAAAGAAAGAAAACTACAGGCCAATATCACTGATGAACATAGATGCAAAAATCCTCAACAAAATACTAGCAAACAGAATCCAACAGCACATTAAAAGGATCATACATTATGATCAAGTGGGGTTTATCCCAGGCATGCAAGGATTCTTCAATATACGCAAATCAATCAATGTGATACACCATATTAACAAATTGAAGGAGAAAAACCATATGATCATCTCAATAGATGCAGAGAAAGCTTTCGACAAAATTCAACACCCATTTATGATAAAAGCCCTGCAGAAAGTAGGCATAGAGGGAACTTTCCTCAACATAATAAAGGCCATATATGACAAACCCACAGCCAACATTGTCCTCAATGGTGAAAAACTGAAACCATTTCCACTAAGATCAGGAACAAGACAAGGTTGCCCACTCTCTCCACTATTATTCAACATAGTTTTGGAAGTGTTAGCCACAGCAATCAGAGAAGACAAAGAAATAAAAGGAATCCAAATCGGAAAAGAAGAAGTAAAGCTGTCACTATTTGCAGATGACGTGATACTATACATAGAGAATCCTAAAGATGCTACCAGAAAACTCTTAGAGCTAATCAATGAATTTGGTAAAGTAGCAGGATACAAAATTAATGCACAGAAATCTCTTGCATTTCTATACACTAATGATGAAAAATCTGAAAGTGAAATTAAGAAAACACTCCCATTTACCATTGCAACAAAAAGAATAAAATATCTAGGAATAAACCTACCTAAGGAGACAAAAGACCTGTATGCAGAAAAGTATAAGACACTGATGAAAGAAATTAAAGATGATACAAATAGATGGAGAGATATACCATGTTCCTGGATTGGAAGAATCAACATTGTGAAAATGACTATACTACCCAAAGCAATCTACAGATTCAATGCAATCCCTATCACACTACCACTGTCATTTTTCACAGAACTAGAACAAAAAATTTCACAATTTGTATGGAAACACAAAAGACCCCGAATAGCCAAAGCAATCTTGAGAACGAAAAATGGAGCTGGGGGAATCAGGCTCCCTGACTTCAGACTATATTACAAAGCTTCAGTAATCAAGACAGTTTGGTACTGGCCCAGAAACAGAAATATAGATCAATGGAACAGGATAGAAAGCCCAGAGATAAACCCACGCACATATGGTCACCTTATCTTTGATAAAGGAAGCAAGCATATACAATGGAGAAAAGACAGCCTCTTCAATAAGTGGTGCTGGGAAAATTGGAAAGATACATGTAAAATTATGAAATTAGAACACTCCCTGTCACCATGCACAAAAATAAACTCAAAATGGATTAAAGACCTAAGTGTAAGGCCAGACACTATCAAACTCTTAGAGGAAAACATAGGCAGAACACTCTATGACATACATCACAGCAAGATTCTTTTTGACCCAGCTCCCAGAGAAATGGAAATAAGAACACAAATAAACAAATGGGACCTAATGAAACTTAAAAGCTTTTGCACAGCAAAGGAAACCATAAACAAGACCAAAAGACAACCCTCAGAATGGGAGAAAATATTTGCAAATGAAGCAACTGACAAAGGATTAATCTCCAAGATTTACAAGCAGCTCATGCAGCTCAATAACAAAAAAACGAACAACCCAATCCAAAAATGGGCAGAATACCTAAACAGACATTTCTCCAAAGAAGATATACAGATGGCCTACAGACACATGAAAGAATTCTCAACATCATTAATCATTAGAGAAATGCAAATCAAAACTACAATGAGATATCATCTCACACCGGTCAGAATGGCTATCATCAAAAAATCTAGAAACAATAAATGCTGGAGAGGGTGTGGAGGAAAGGGAACCCTCTTGCACTGTTGGTGGGAATGTAAATTGATACAGCCCCTATGGAGAACAGTATGGAGGTTCCTTAAAAAACTACAAATAGAACTACCATACGACCCAGCAATCCCACTACTGGGCATATACCCTGAGAAAACCATAGGTCAAAAAGAGTCATGTACCAAAATGTTCATTGCAGCTCTATTTACATTAGCCAGGACATGGAAGCAACCTAATTGTCCATCGACAGATGAATGGATAAAGATGTGGCTCATATATACAATGGAATATTACTCAGCCATAAAAAGAAATGAAATGGAGGTATTTGTATTGAGGTGGATGGAGTTAGAGTCTGTCATACAGAGTGAAGTAAGAAAGAGAAAAACAAATACAGTATGCTAACACATATATACGGAATCTAAGGGGAAAAAAAAAAAAAGGCCATGAAGAACCTAGTGGCAAGACGGGAATAAAGACACAGACCTACTAGAGAATGGACTTGAGGATATGGGGAGGGGGTGGGATGAGGTGTGACAGGGTAAGAGAGTGTCATGGACATATATACACTACCAAATGTAAAATAGCTAGTGGGAAGCAGCTGCATAGCACAGGGAGATCAGCTCGGTGCTTTGTGACCACCTAGAGGGGTGGGATGGGGAGGGTGGGAGGGAGGGAGATGCAAGAGGGAAGAGAAATGGGAACATATTGTATATGTATAACTGATTCACTTTGTTATAAAGCAGAAGCTAACACAGCATTGTAAGGCAATTATACTTCAATAAAGATGTTTAAAAAAAAAAAAGTAAAGAAAACAATATAGGAACATGAAAAAATAAAGGAAATATGGCAAAATATTAATTCCTAAATTGTGGGTATGTTACTGTCATATTTTTCTGTGTGCATTTATTTCAAAATAAAAATAATTTTTTGAAAACCTCATTAAAATGCTTAAAGAACAACAAAAAATTATTATACAACACATATTATAATAAAGCTGTATAAGTTAAATAAGAGAAAAAAACAAGGGTCTTCATATACAAGAAAACCCTCATAAGGCTATTAGTGGGTTTCTTAGCAGAAACTTTGAAGGCCAGGAGAGAGTAAAATGATATATTCAAAGTGATAAAAGAAAGCAAAAACAAAAACTGACAACCAAGAATACTTTACCTGGCAAAGTTGTCCTTCAGTAATGAGGGAGAGATAAAGACTTTCCCAGACAAACCAAAGCTGAAGGAGTTCATCACTACTAGACCTGTCTCATAAGAAACGCTAAAAGGAGTTCTTTAAGCTGAAATGAAAGGGTGCTAATTAGTAACATGAAAACGTATGATATCAAACACACAGGTAAGATTTAAGTTATAAAGTCAAATTCAGGATATTTTAATATTGTGATACTGTGGTGTGTTAATCTTTTTCACTCTAGTATAAAGATTAAAGGACATAAGAATTACAAATAACTATAGCTACAATAATTTGTTAATGGTTATACAATATAATGACAGGTCAATTGTGGCACCAAAAACATAAAATATATGAGGGAGGAGTAAAAGGATAAACATTTTTAATGTGATTGAAGTTATGTTGTTATCATCTAAAAATTGAATATTATACCAATAAGACGTTTTATGTAAGCCTTATGGTGTTAACCACAAAGCAAAAACACACAGTAGAAAAAAATAAGAATGTTTGTAAACTTTAATTTTTCTGACATCAACAGTGACTAGTTTCCTTTTCTCCAGTGTGTAGTATGAAACTGAATGATGGAGAAATTCTTGTGAAAATATGCCCACAGGTATTTGCCACGTCATTTCAACTGATCTTACTATATATGTGAGCTCCATACATCCCACCATGAATAATGACTGAGACCCCTGACAGAATGATTTGGTTTGCTTGTTTACATGATTTTTTCCCCAAATGACACACTTTGTTTACATTGAACAAATGAAACTGAATTCACTTCACTTTACAGCTGTGTACATATAGATGCAAACGAGTCATACAGAAAGGTAAACCAATTAGATAGGAAATGACTTCTTGTCAATTACATATCTGCTATAATTGAAATATTTTGTCAAAATTTTAAAAAATGAATACAGGAAGATAAAATATATGTTCTGGGAGTTGATGTGACATAAAGAATATAATTAAAAGTTGTGTCATCTATCACTTTACTAATAAGAAAACTTGAAAAATCAATATTTCTTACATCCCCCAGTACACATTTTTAGTTTATTAACCCAGGCTAATATCAGAGCTAAAGAGAATCAGTGCCAAAAGAGTGTAATACCTACGTAAATAGTTTTGGATGACAAATTTAGCTTTTTTTTTTTTTTTATCTTGACCACATAAATCTTTAATGAGGTATAATTTTGTTAACAGTTGAAGTAACAACTTGTATAGGTATTTAATAGATGAATTATTTTAAACCTTAGCCGTTTAATACTTAACCTGTATTTTTGGCATGAATGATTTCCTTGTTCAGTGATAAATTCTCATTGCACTTCAGGATCAGCTTCCCCAGATGACTTTTTCTCTAAAATTTAAGGAAAATTTCCTAATAGAGGTCTTTTTCAACCCAATACTTATAAAGCTGTCATCTTCATTTGTATGCAGTTTGACTAGACCAAATAAAGAACAATTATAAAAACTTAATAAATTTTTGGAAAAGGAAGTTCCATTAACCAAAGTAATGTCTATTCTGAGCCCTGTAGCACACAAAGCCTCAGAAATATTAATAAGTGTGATCAATGAGTATTTAGATGATACCTTGACATTTTACTTTGTAGTAGTTTAACTCCCTTCAGGGAGCAAACGTAACTTCCAATATGCAAATCTGAAAGAAATGCCTTGTTTTTGGTAAGACTATTATTGAAGAAAGTCTAATATTCTGTCTAATAAGAATTTGTATAGAAAATAGCTACAAAAGATAAATAAGAAATGTATAAAATGATGCCACCTGAAATTCTTCAGTAGAAGACTGCACAAATTCATGATGTGAGCCAATTAAGACATCAATATATAAAAGAGGTAACACCAGTCTGAGGTAAGCACTAAAAGTTTAAAACTCCCAGGTACTTGAAAAATGTTTAGTTACCTGCTGTCATTGATATACATATACTTATGCTAATTTGTCTCTGTAAAAAAAGAGATTTATTGTAGTTAGATACAAAATGTGTAAACATAGTGTGCACTGATTAGTAAGAAAATAAAAAAAATGAAGCTTAAAATTGTTAAGTCAGCCTTTTTAAAACACACACACACACACACACACACACACACACATATATATATATATATATATATATATATATATATATATATATATATATATATATCGCAAGAAGAAAGACCCACTGTCTTTGGATCAACTAAGGATTTCATTAGAAGAGGTATCAATTTCTTCTTTGGGATGTTGGCTACCAGACAGGGGTTTACAATGTCCATTCTCAGTAAGTCGCTGGGTATAAAACAAAATATAAGCTTGGACCTTGCATATTTCATCCATAGTGCACATGTTTAGCTTGGAATCATTGCAGTGTACTCAGAACCCTCCTTCGGAATTATAACGCTAGGCAGTGTAATGTCCTGAGCCAAATCCTTTCCCGTGGTGCATTACTACAGCAGGTAAGTAATGAATAAAACATTCTGGTCTGTGAGATTTCAGAGATTCCCTGCAGCAATAGGGCTCCATGTTTAAGATTTCTTCAAAGCCAACATGAACACCAATCTTCTCTCAATTATTATGACCTGACCACCTGAATCGTTTGAGATGTAGTCTGAGAACCTGAAGTAGGTGGAAAATCATAAGCTGTTTGGGGGTTTCTGTGAGTATAACTGGTTTTGAGGAAAACCTTCTATGCTTTGAATTACACTGGTCACATATATAGATTTTTCCTTCTGAAGCTTCAGTTTTTGTGAATTTGGCCAACATTTTAGTAACCAGACACGGCTGGGAAGTAGTATCTTTTCCATTGCATTGGTATCTTTCTGGAAATTCCAGTGACAAGTCCCAGAAGGGTGCTATGATATTTGATTTGTTTTCACATGCAAGACATGTAACCTGACTGAGAAGTTGTCTATGAAAAATGTTATTCACAACATTCATAAAGTGTTTGATAAGTTTCCTTTGAGAAGTGGGGATAAGAGATGGTATCCTGGTATCAGTTGTCTCTAGTTCATGCTGTATTTTATCCAAAAGCTCACAAATAATTTCTCGAGCATCTTGTTAGGCATAACCACGAAAATCAGGTATTAATCTCCATACTGAGGGTAGCATAGCAAATGGTGTGACCAAGGCCCACTTTCCAGACCACATAACTTGGAACAAAGTATGCAATTCATGACAGAGAGAAGTGTATTATGAACTTGGCTTCCTTGGCTGAATAAGTTCTATCTTTCTACTCTTTGATGCTCCACCACTTAGTCCTGATGATAAACTTGGATGTCTGGAGCAAACAGAGCCTGTTTCTTTTTCTTGGCATTCATTCATTTGATATACTGTATCTGTGACTGGAGGACGCCTTTAAGATGATCTTGTTTTATCACTAGCTGTCACAGCCAGCCATCTGTTCAGATCAAGTTTGAAAAATATTGTCAAAAAATAAGTAAATGACTCAATACTTGAAGAACATAATTCATATAGCAAGTATTTCCAAAATTTCTCAATCCTGTTACACCAAGAGTTACAATTGGCGTTCATTTAATGGAGGAATCACCGGCAATTTTTAAAATTTTATTTTATTTATTTATTTTTTATCCAGCAGGTTCTTATTAGTTATCTATTCTATACATATTAGTGTATATATGTCAATCCCAATCTCCAAATTCATCCCACCACCACCACCACCACCCCCCTTGGTGTCCATACGTTTGTTCTCTACATCTGTGTCTCTATTTCTTTCTTGAAAACTGGTTCATCTGTACCATTTTTCTAGATTCCACATATATATATTAATATACAATATTTGTTTTTCTCTTTCTGACTTACTTCACTCTGTATGGCAGTTTCTAGGTCCGTCCACGTCTCTACAAATGACCCAATTTCATTCCTTTTTGTGGCTGAGCAATATTCCATTGTATATATGTACCACATCTTCTTTATCCATTTATCTGCTGATGGGCATCCAGGATGCTTCCATGACCTGGCTATTGTAAATATTGCTGCAATGAACATTGGGGTGCATGTCACTTGAATTTTTAATCTTACATCTTCTGAGGTGTATACTACTTCATCTTTTGCTGATGATGCTAAGGTTTGAAGTGGTACTTGAACACGAACTATTTATCTTGTGGGGGACTGATCTAGACCTTGCAAATGTAAACTCTTTCTTGGAGACATACTTTCCAATCCTGCTTTAACTTGATACTCTAATTCTTGCAGTCTTTTTTTCACTTCTCTTTTTGCTATTTTTTCCTGAAATTGTTCTTCTTGCATTTTTCATCCAATGGGTGACTGTTAAAACAAGTTCAAAATATTTTACCCATTAGTATCCTTCTCCTGTGCCAAAGAGCAGTATACATCTGATATACGTTTTGAAGCAGAGAGTGTGCGCCATCCTGTAAGAAATAAGAATCATCACTTGTACCCATAGACTGTAAAATACTTCCACTACCAGTGTTGCAGTGATAATTTTGACTTTTGATTGCACTTAATGTACTTCATAGTAACTTCAATTCTCCAGTTGCATTATCATTAAAAACATAATCATCACAAAGGTAACAAAAAAAAAAAAAACACATCTCATTCACCTCCAATGCAACAGGATGACTGCTTTCTTGAAAGTGCTTGAGTGCAGGTTCTTCAATATATCTTCCACAGACAACACAGGAACTGCTAACGCAAGCACAAATCAACTCAGTTGTATTGCAGTCCACACAATGCCATTTCTGAGTGTTGAGGATGGAATGGTCTTGAACAAGCCTCAACTGCCCAATGTGCTTGCACTTATCCGTTGTTAGCATTTAGTCTAGCTGAGAAATACATAATCCAAACAAGTCTCTGTTCACAACACCTGAAGCATCTGGAAAGATCCCGATCCAGAGCGGCCATCTTAGTGCTCTTCAGCGTGAAGCTGCAGCCGACCCTGCCTCCGTCCCCCCACTTCGGAGTGCCGGGAGGGGGCAGGCTGCTCTGCTCTGTGACTGTGGACGGATAGGTTGTCCACCTGAGGCTGGGAACCCACTTCTGGGCTCCAACTCCGCGTCGGTGCAGCATTAGCTTTTATATGAGTCTAAACGCACATGTTGTCACTTTTACATGGTAGCCGATGGCTTATCAACTATTTATAAGCTTTCATATATATGCTGAAGAGGAAGCAGTTCATTCTTTACCTGTGGCAGTTCAATACCTTTGCTGTAAACACCAAATGATTTATTTTTAGAAACTCATTTCTGAAGTCATTTTTTCCCGTGGAACCTGTATGAATATTTGGACATTTTAGATTTAGGAAATGCTTTCATAAAAATTGGAAAAAAATAATAAAATGGCTGCATATGTACCCTCGTTACTTTGGTTACTCCAACGTGACTTGCCTTACTCCCCTTTCTAATCTCTATCAGCTCTACTTACTCAGAGTAGCATTTTATACATGGGATTATGTTATAAACGCATTCCTTAAGTTAAAAATAACATTAAATGTATACATATATCCCCTCCCTCTCGGACCTCCCTCTCACCTCCCCCCCCAAAAAAAAACATTAAAAATGTTTAAAGTAACATTTGGTCAAAATTACTCTTGATTTTTTTTATGCTTCTTTTACATTGCCCATAGAAACACTGGGACAAATATTATTTTGGTATGCAATCCTGAAGAGTAACATATATGTGACTACATATACTTTATAAAGTATTAGATAGCAATTATGGTACATAAGAGGAAATACATATGTGTGCATAATTTAACAGTATTTTATTTAAATTAAATTATCATTTAAAGTTGAATTCATAGAAGTTAAATATAAGTATGATGGAATTCTAGATATACTCTCCTACAACTATTATTTTTTAATTCAGGCTACAGACCAAGAGCTACAAATCTAGTCTTAGACTGTAGAGGTAAATGAGGCAGAAAAGGAGTGGAGAAAGAGGTCATAATGCATTCACCAATTTCCTTTGTACAAATTATTTACCAGTACCTCAACTAAAGGATACATTTTTATAAATGTGCATGTGGGGAAGGGGGGGAAGATGGTTACTTCTTTGTTTCTCCCCACATTGCCTAGCACGATGCTGGGCACTCACCAGGTCCTCAGTAAAGAAGTGTTTGGTTTATGTCTGTCTGCCACTGGCACAAAGTGCATTACAGTTACATTTATACACAGAATGACTGGTGAGTCAATATATATCCTATGTAGAGCCAAGCAGAAGGACAAGGTTACAGCAAGCTGTTAGTACACTGACAGGAGCAGTGAAGGTGATCATGAATGCCTGGGAGTGCTTGAGCAATATGCCAATAGTTAGTCTGTGAGGGGAAAGTAGTGTCAGTGGACTCAGAGGCAGGTCAGAGTCAAATGTTGAGTCAACACAGCAGGAGAGATTAAGTCTGAGCAAAAGCAAACACAAGAATCAGAGACAGGGAGGGTACATGCAGTGCAGGAATGAGGGCAATGTGCAATTGGGCATGACAAATCACATGACAGGAGCTTAATACTGCAGTTGCTTTCTAAAGCTTGAGGGGCTGTGCTACAAAACTCCTGTCTTCCAAACAAGTCACTGTAAAATATCCTGGGAAGTTAAGTGGTAACTGCTTTCCATGATGACATGGATTTTGGACTGGTTCATTGATGAATTCCCATAGGACATTACAGTGTCTGGGACATAGTAGGTATGTAATAAATATTTATCAAACGAATGAACGCAGAAACATCTGTAGTGAATCTGCTAAGGGCTGATACCTCAATAAGATGCATGTATTTTCTTTCTTGCATTCATTCAACCAACTAAATAAGCACCAAAAATAATGAATTTCTAATACACAGGAAACTGTGAGGAATACAGATATATACAAACTGCATAATTCCTATCCTCAAAGAATTTTCAGTACCATAGAAATTTTAAGACTTACACTAAAGATATAATAAATGTGAAAATGGTGAGGGATATAAACAAAATGAATTAGAAATTCATAGAAGTGGTTAATTCTGGCAGCAGATTAAAGAGAATTTTATATCTACTGGGTGACATTCGAGTTAAATACTGAAGGAAAGGGAAGCTTGATGACAATAAATATAGGAAAAGGACAACTTAATTAGAAAGAAGGATCATCAGCAAATCACAGTAATGGGAAACTGCATGATTGAGAAACAGATAATCATCTAGTTTGCTTAGGAATATGACACATATTGCAAAGAGAATAGTGAGAGAAGAAGGAAAGGTAAAATGGGTAATTACTAGGGGGATTATCAAGCACCAGGCTAAGAAATGTTAAACTGTACTATGAATATTTGAATGCTTTGGGTAAGGGAAGACATAGCCAGAGCTGTTCTTTAGAAAGATTAATCTGATATATAGGGTGGGCTGGAGAAAAGAGCTAGTAGAAGACAGAGTGTCATGTAGAAAACAATTACAATAGCCAAGAACAAACGAACATCAAAGTAGTGAGACTGGGGAGTGACATCAGCAACACGGTGGCATGAGACATTCCTCCTTTTTATCCCCCTTTTTAATCAATTAATTTAACATCCAGACATGAACAAGAGCAATTTTGTGGGGGTTTCCAGACATCACGCCTTTCTCTAAGGGACTCAAGAATAATCTTTCTCACAAGTGTGCCAGTACGAGATAGATAAACCCCCATATGGACTATGGAACCAGAGGAACCAATGAGACTGCCTGGACCACTCTTGCCCCTGTTAGGTAAGAATTGGGTGAGTGCTGAATCAGACAGGTACTCACCCACGAGACAGAACTTGCAGAAGTCCAATCCTTCTGAAGGGAGAATTCAGCACACTATTGGAAAACAAACACAACTAAAAAGAAAGATACAAGTTTGGTCACAGAGGAGGTGAGCTTGGTCACAGCAGAGGTAATAAGAGAAACATTCCAGGTGCTGCCCCACCTCCAAGAAGCACTGATCAGGATTGATTTATCAGGAGGAGGCAAGTCACCTGCAGGGAGAAAGGAGGGCAGGGAGAGAGGGCCTGACTACCCTAATCTGGGGGGAGGCAGTTGGAGAAACTAATTTTTCTTCACCAGCACCGAGAGTACTAAGGTGAGATCTCTGCCACTGGGGGGAGGAGATAAGTGAGAAAGAAGGAAGTTTAAAAATTCAAATGGCCTTGAAATGGTTGAACTCTACAGAAAGTTCCCCCACACTCCCACAGGCATAGGATTTCCCTATCATGTCAATGGGTGCACCAAATACACCAAGTGCTATAACCACACTTCCCTCCACTCTGCTGCTGATTCCCTGTACATGCTCCCAAGTGTGTCATGAGAGTGATCTCTAGTAGACAAGGAGCATGCTCAGAAAACGGGTCACAGTTGATAAGCAAGGGAGAAACCACTCACTTGTGCTACAGCACCACATTCTGGAATAAAAAAGAAAGATTTCTAATTACGATGCTGGTGAATCATAAGAACCAAAGAGAAAAAAAATTTAGTTAAACTGGCATCTGCTACTTCAAAAGTGAAAACAGAAATGTATAGCTACAAACAAAATGAAAAAAAAAAATCAAGGAAATATGGTATCACAAAAACAAAATGGCAATTCTCCACAACTGAACTCAAAGTCATGAAATATTGCAATCTAACTGATAAATAATTCAAAGTAACTGATATATGAAAAATGTCATGGATATTTTGATAGGGAATGCATTAAGTCTGTAGAGTGCTTTGAATAATATAGACATTTTAACAATATTAACTTTTCCAATCCAAGAACACAGGATAACTTTCCATTTCTTTGTATCATTTTCATATTTCTTCATCAAAGTTTTATAATTTCCAGAGTATAGGTTTTCACCCTTATGGTTAAGTTTATTCCTAGGTATTTTATTTTATTTTATTTTGATACAATTGTAAATGGTAATTTCATAATTTCTCTCTCTGATAGTTCATTGTTAGTTTTTAGAAAAGCAGATTTCTGTTTATTAATATTGTATCCTGTAATATTATAAAATTAATTTATTAGCTCTAATAGTTTTTAGGTAAAGACTTTAGGGTCTTATACATAGAGTATCACACCATCTATAAAATAGTGAGAGTTTTACTTCTGCCCTTCCAACTTGGATGTCTTTTGTTTCCTTTTCTTTTCTTATTGCTATGGCTAGGACTTCCAATATTATGTTAAATAGAAATGGCAAGAGTGGGCATCCTTGTCTTGTTCCTGATTTTAGAGGAAAAGCTTTCAGGTTTTCTTCATTAATTATGATGTTACTTGTGGGTTTGTTACAAAGGATCTTTATTATGTTGAGATATGTTCCCTCTATACAAAATTTGATAAGAGCTTTTATCATCAGCGGATGTTGAATTTTTTCAAATGCATTATTTGCAACTATTGAGATGATCAGTATTTTTTTATCTTCCTTTTGTTAATGTGGTGTATCACATTGATTGATTTCTCACTAGTGAAACATATTTGTATCCCTGGTATAAATCCCACTTGAGCATGATTTATTATCTTTAAAAATTATTGTTGAATTTCATTATCTAATGTTTTGTCAAGGGTTTTTGCTTCTATATTCATCAGAGATATTGGGCTATAATTTTATTTTTCTCTAGTTTTGTCTCTGGTTTTGATATCAGGGTAATTGTGACTTCATAGAATCAATTTGGGAGTGTTTCATCCCCTTCAAATTTTTGGAATAGTTTGAGAAGGATAAGTATTAATTCTCCTTAATATGTTTGGTAGAATTCTCCTATGAAGCCATCCTGCCCTGGACTTTTGTTTCCTGGGAGTGATTTTATTACACATTCATTTTCACTACTAGTGATCAGTCTGTTTATATTGTACATTTCTTCCTGATTTAGCATTGGAAGGTTGTATGATTTTTAAAATTTTTCCTTTACTTCTAGGTTGACCAGTTTATTGGCATATAACTGTTTGTAGTATTCTCTTATTTTTTTTTCCTCTGTGGAATCTTTTATTATTTCTCCCTATCATTTCTTATTTTGTTTATTTGGGTCCTCTGTCTTTTATTCTTAATAATCCTGGCTAAAGTTTTATCAATTTAGTTCATGTTTTCAAAAATCATCTCTTGGTTTCATTGATCTTTTTTTATTATTTTTGGTATCTATTTTATTTATTTATTGTCTGATCTTTATTATTTCCAATCTTCTGTTGACTCTGGGCTTCATATGTTCTTGTTTTTCTAATTCCTTTATATGTAAAGTTAGGTTATTTATTTGAGATTTTTCTTGTTTCTAGAGGTAGGCCTGTGTCACTATAAATGCCCATCTTAGAAATGCTTTTGCTGCATCCCATAGATTTTGGAAAGTTGCATTTCCATTTTCATCTGTCTCAAGGTAACATCAGATTTTCTCTTTGATTTTTTTCATTGACCCATTTGTTTTTTTTTTTTTTTTAGTCCCCATGTGTTGTGCTTTTCCAGTTGTTTCTTCATATAATTGACTTCTAGTTTCATACCATTGTGGTCAGAACCCATGGCATTTTTCAGAGAGCTAGAACAAATAATTCTAAAAAATATGTGGAAATAAAGAAGACCCTGCATTGCCAAAGAAATCCTGAGGGGGAAAAAACAAAACAAAACAAAACAAAAAAAAACAGAGGTACCACACTCCCTGAGTTCAGACTGAATTACAAAACCATAGTAATCAGAACAGCATGGTACTGACACAAAAACAGACATATAGGGCAATGGAACAGAAAATAGAGCCCAAAATAAACCCACACACTTATTGTCAATTAATCTATGACAAAGGAGCAAAATATACAATGAAGAAAAAAACAGTTTCTTCAATAAGTTGAGGGCTCAAATCAATAAAAATAGAAATGAAAAAGTAGATGTTAAAATGGACACCACAGAAATATAAAGGATAATGAGAGAATACTGCAAGAAACTATATGCCAATAAAATGGAAAACCTAGGAGAAATGGACACATTCTTAGAAAGGTACAATTCTCCCAAGATTGAAGCAAGAAGAAACAGAAAATATGAACAGACCAATCACAAGTATTAAAATTGAAAATGTGATTTAAAAATTCCCAACAAACTGAAGTCTAGGACCAATTGGCTTCATACACGATTTCTGTCAAACATTTAGAGAAGAGTTAATGCATATCCTTTTGAAACTATTCCAACAATTGCAAAGGAAGGAACACTCCCAAACTCATTCTATGAGGGCAACATCACCATGACACAAAAACCAGAAAAAGATATCTCAAAAACCAAAATTATATACCAATATCACTAATGAATATAGATGCAAAAATCCTCAACAAAATACTAGCAAACCAAATTCAACAATACATTAAAAGGATCATACACCATGATCAAGTGGGGTTTATCATAGGGATGCAAGAATTTTAAAATATCCATAAATCAATCAGTGTGATACACCACATCAACAAACTGAAGAATAAAAAATCATATGATCATCTCAATAGATGTAGACAAAGATTTTGACAAATTTCAACACCTATTTATGGCAGGAACTTTCCAGAAAATGGGCATAGTGGGAACATACCTCAACACAATAAAGGTCATATATGACAAACCTACAGCTAACATCATACTTAACAATGTCAAATGGAAAGCATTTCCTCTAATATCAGGAACAAGACAAGGATATCCACTATTGCCACTTTTGTTCAACATAGTTTAGGAAGTCTTAGCCATGGCATTCAGAGAAGAAAAAGAAATAAAGGGAATTTAAATTGGAAAAGAAGAAGTAAAACTGTAACTCTTTGCAGATGACATGATACTATACATAAAAAATCCTAAAGACCTACCAGAAAACTATCAGAGCTCATCAATGAATTCGGTAAAGTTGCATGACAAAAAATAAATACAGAGAAATCTGTTGCATTTCTATACACTAATAACAAAATATCAGAAAGAGACATTAAATAAGAATACCATTTACCATTACATCAAAAATAATAAAATACCTAGGAATAAATCTACCTGAGGAGGCAAAAGACCAGTACTCTGAAAACTATAAGATGTTGATGTAAGAAACTGAAGATGACATAAACAGATGGAAAGCCATACCATTTTCCTGGATTAGAAAAATCATTATTGTCAAAATGGCTATACTACCCATGGCAATCTACAGATTCAATGCAATTCCCATCAAATTATCAATGGCATTTTTCACAAAACTAGAAGAAAAAATCTTAAAATTTGTATTGAGACACAAAAGACCCTGAATAGCCAAATCAATATTGAGAAAGAAAAATGGAGCTGGAGGAATCCGGCTGCCTGATTTCAGCCTATATTACAAAACTACAGTCATGAAAACAGTATGGCTTCAACATAAAAAAAGGCCATATATGAAAAACCCACAGAAAACATTATCTCAATGGTGAAAACTTGAAAACATTTCCTCTAAGATCAGGAACAAGACATGTGTGCTCTCTCTCACCACTATTATTCAATGTAGTTTTGGAAGTTGTAGCCACAGCAATCAGAGAAAAAAAAGAAATAAAAGGAATCCAAATTGGAAAAGAAGAAGCAATATTGTCACCTTTTGCAGTTGACATGATACTATAAGGGAAAATCCTAAAGATGCCACCAGAAAACACTTAGAGCTAATCAATGAATTTGGTAATGTAGCAGGATACAAAATTAATACACAGAAATGTCTTGCATTTCTATACATTAACAATGAAAGATAGGAAAGAGAAATTAAGAAAACAATCCCATTTACCATTGCAAATAAAAGAATAAAATACATAGGAATAAACCTACCTAAAGAGGCAAAAGACTTGTACTCCATAAACTATAAGACATTGATGAAAGAAATCAAAGACAACACAAACAGGTAGAGAGATATACCATGTTCTTGGATTGGAAGAATCGATATTGTGGAAATGCCTGTATTACACAAAGCAATCTACAGATTCATGGTAATCCTTTTCAAAGAGCCAATGGCATCTTTCACAGAACTATAACAAAAAAAGTTTTAATTTGTATGGAAACACAAAAGACCCTGAATAACAAAAGCAATCTTAAGAAAGAAAAATGGAGCTGGAGGAATAAGGCTCCATGACTTCAGATTATACTACAAAGCTACAGTAATGAAAAAAAGAATGGTACTGGCACAAAAACAGAAAGATATATCAATGGAACAGGATAGAAAGCCCAGAGATAAACCCACAAACCTATGGCCGCCTAATCTATGACAAAGGTGGCAAGAATATACAATGGAGAATACAGAGCCTTTTCAATAAGTGGTGTTGGGAAAACTGGAGAGCTACATGTAAATGAATGAAATTAGAACCTCCGTGACACCATACACAAAAATAAATTCAAAATGGATAAAAGACCTAAATGTCAGGCCAGACAAAATAAAACTCTTAGTGGAAAACATAGGCAGAACACTCTTTGACATAAACTGCAGCAAGATCTTTTCTTGATCCACCTCCTAGAGTAACAAAAATAAAAAAATAAATAAACAAATGGGACCTAATTAAACTTAAAAGCTTTTGCACAGCAAAGGAAACCATAAACAAGACCAAAAGACAACCCTCAGAATGGGAGAAAATATTTGCCAACAAATCAATGGACAAGGCACTAATCTCCAAAACATACAAACAGTTCATGCAGCTCAATATCAAAAAAGCAAACAACTCAGTAAAAAATGGGTGAAAGACCTAAATGGTCATTTCTCCAAAGAAGACATACAGATGGCCAAGAGGCACATGAAAAGATTCTCAACATCACTAATTATTAGAGAAATGCAAATCAAAAGTACAATGAGGTATCACACTCACACCGGTCAGAGTGGCCACCATCAAAAAATCTACAAATAATAAATGCTGGAGAGGGTGTGGATAAAAGGGAACCCTCTTGCAATGTTGGTGAGAATGTAAATTGATAGAGCCACTATGGAGAAGAGTATGGAGGTTCCTTAAAAAACTAAAAATAGAGCTACCATATGACCGAGCAATCCCACTACTGGGCATATACCCAGAGAAAACCATAATTCAAAAAGACACATGTGAGAGGGGTGCCTTCAAGATGGTGGAGGAGTAAGAATTGGAGATCACCTTCCTCCCCACAAATACATCAAAACTACATCTACATGTGGAACAACTCCTACAGAACACCTACTGAACGCTGGCAGAAGATCTCAGACTTACCAAAAGGCAAGAAACTCACCATGAACCTAGGTAGGGCAAAAGAAAAGAGGAAAAACAGAGACAAAAGAATAGGGAAGGGACCTGCCCCTCTGAGAGGGAGCTGTGAATGTGGAAAAGTTTCCACATACTAGGAAACCCCTTCACTGGCGGAGACAAGGGGTGGGCAGTGGGGAAGCTTCAGAGCCACAGAGGAGAGCAAAGCAACAGGGGTGCAGAGGACAAAGTGGAGAGTTTCCTGCACAAAGGATCAGTTCCAACCAGCACTCACCAGCCTGAGAGGCTTGTATGATCACCCACCAGGGCAGGTGGGGGCTGGGAGCTGAAGCTCAGCCTTCAGAGGTCAGATCCCAGGGAGAGGACTGGGCTTGGCTGGGTGAACACAGCCTGAAGGGGGCTAGTATGTCACAGCTATCCTGGCGGGAGATGGGGAAAATGTCTGGACCTGCTGAAGAGGCAAGAGACAATTGTTTCAGGGTGTGTGAGGAGAGGAGATTCAGAGCACTGCCTAAATGAGCTCCAGATATGGGCATGAGCTGCGGCTATCAGCGTGGACACCAGAGATGGCCATGAAGCACTAAGGCTGCTGCTGCAGCCAACAAGAAGACTCTGCGCAACCACAGGTCACACTATCCACACCTCTCCTCCCAGGAGCCTGTGCAGCCCACCAGTGCCAGGGTCCCGTGATCCAGGGACACATTCCCAGGGAGAACACATGGCGTGCCTCAGCAGCTGAAACTTCATGCCAGCCTCTGCCGTTGGAGGCTCGCTGCACATTCCATACCCCTCCCTCCCCCCAGCCTGAATGGGCCAAAGCACCCTAATTAGCTGATCCGATCCTTTAACCCTGTCCTGTCTGGGCAGGAAAGAGGTGCTCTCAGGTGACCTACACAAAGAGGCGTGGCCGAATCCAAAGCTGAAACCCAGGAGCTGGGCGAACAAAAAAGAAAAAGGGAAATTTCTCCATGCAGACTCAGGAGCAGCAGATTGAATCTCCACAATCAACGTGAGTACCCTGTATCAGTGGAATACCTGAATAGACAATGAATCATACCAAAACTGAGGAGGTGGACTTTGTGAGCAACTGTACACTTGGGGTTTGCTTTCTGCATCTAATTTGTTTCTGGTTTTATGTTTATCTTAGTTTAGTATTTAGAGCTTATTATCACTGGTAGATTTGTTTATTGATTTGGTTGCTCTCATCCTTTTATATATATATAACTTATTTTCTTTTTGTGCATGTATATATGTATGCTTCTATCTGTGATTTTTTGCTGTATAGCTTTGCTTTTGCCATTTACACTAGGGTTCTGACTATCCGGTTTTTTGTTTTGTTCTGTTTTGTTTTGTTGCTTTTTTGGTGGTTTTTTTTTATGTTTTAGTATACTTTTTAGCACTTGTTATCATTGGTGGATTTGTTTTTGGTTTGGTTGTCCTCTTCTTTCTTTCTTTTTTTTTAATTTTTAATATTTAAAAAAATTTTATTTTACTAACTTTATTTTATTTTATTTTCTCTTTTTTTTTTCTCCCTTTTCTTCTGAGCCATATGGCTGACAGGGTCTTGGTGCTCTGGCCGCTTGTCAGGCCTGTGCCTCTGAGGTGGGAGAGCTGAGTTCAGGACATTGGACCACAGGAGACTCCTGGCCCAACATAATATCAAACAGCGAAAGCTCTCCCAGAGATCTCCATCGCAATGCTAAGACCCAGCTCCACTCAACGACCAGCAAGCTACAGTGCTGGACACCCTATGCCAAACAATGTGCAAGACAGGAACACAACCCCACTCATTAGCAGAGAGGCTGCCTAAAATCATAATAAGGCCACAGACACCCCAAAACACACCACCAGACGTGGACCTGTCCAACAGAAAGACAAGATCCAGGCTCATCCACCAGAACACAGGCACCAGTGCCCTCCAATAGGAAGCCTACACAACTCACTGAATCAACTTTACCCACTGGGAGGAGACACCAAAAACAACAGGAACTACTAACCTGAAGCCTGTGAAAAGGAGACCCCAAAACACATTATGTTAAGCAAAATGAGAAAACAGAGAAATACACATAAGATGAAAGAGCAAGGTAGAGACTCCCCAGACCAAATAAATGAAGAGGATATCGGCAGCCTACCTGAAAAATAATTCAGAGTAATGATAGTAAAGATGATCCAAGATCTTGGATATAGAATGCAGAAAATACAAGAAACATTTAAGAAGGATTTAGAAGAATTAAAGAGCAAACAAACAATGATGAACAGCACAATAAATGAAATTAAAAACTCTCTAGATGGAATCAATAGCAGAATAACTGAGGCAGAGGAAAGGATAAGTGACCTGGAAGATAAAATAGTGGAAATAACTACTGCAGAGCAGAATAAAGAAAAAAAGAATGAAAATAATTGAGAACAGTCTCAGATACTTCTGGGACAACATTAAACGTACCAACATTCGAATTATAAGGGTCCGAGGACATGAAGAGAAAGAAAAAAGGACTGAGAATATATTTGAAGGGATTATAGTTGAAAACTTCCCTAATATAGGTAAGGAAATAGTCAATCAAGTCCAGGAAGAGCAGAGAGTCCCATACAGGAAAACTCCAAGGAGAAACACAGAAAGACAAAAATTAATCACACTATCAAAAGTTAAATGCAAAGAAACAATATTAAAAGCAGGTAGGGAAAAGCAACAATTAAGATACAATGGAATCCCCATAAAGTTAACAGCTGACTTTTCAGCAGAAACTCTGCAACACAGAAGGGTGTGGCAGGACAAATTTAAAATGATGAAAGGGGAAAAAAATACAACCAAGATTTCTCTACACAGCAAGGATCTCATTCACGTTCGACAGAGAAATTAAAAGCTTTACAGACAAGCGAAAGCTAAGAGAATTCAGCACTACCAAACCAGCTCTACAAGAAATGCTAAAGGAACTTCTCTAGGAAGGAAACACAAGAGAAGGAAAAGACTTACAATAACAAACCCAAAACAATTAAGAAAATGGTAATAGGGAAATGCATATTGATAACTACCTTAAATGTAAACGATTAACTGCTCCAACCAAAAGACATAGGCTGGCTGAATGGATACAAAAACAAGACCCGTATATATGCTGTCTACAAGAGACACACTTCAGACCTAGGGACACATACAGACTGAAAGTGAAGGGATGGAAAAAGATATTCCATGCAAATAGAAATAAAAATAAAGCTGGAGTAACAATTCTCATATCAGATGAATAGACTTTAAAATAAAGCCTATAACAAGAGACAAAAAGGGCACTACATAATGATCAAGGGATCAATCCACGAAGAAGATATAACAACTGTAAATATTTATGTACCCAAGCTAGGAGAATATTAATATTTAAGGCAAATGCCAACAGCCACAAAAGGGGAAATTGACACAATCATAGTAGGGGACGTTAACACCTCACATTCACCAATGGACAGATCATCCAAAATGAAAATAAATAAGGAAACAGAAGTTTTAAATGATACATTAAAAAAGATGGACTTGATATTTATTGGACATTCCAACCAAAAAAAGCAGATTACACTTTCTTCTCAAGTGCTCATGGAACATTCTCCAGGATAGACCATATCTTGGGTCACAAATCAAGCCTTGGTAAACTTAAGAAAATTGAAATCATATCAAGTACCTTTTCTGACCACACGCCTTGACTCTAGATATCAATTACAGAAAAAAATCTGTAAAAAATACAAACACATGGAGGCTAAACAACACACTACTTAATAAGCAAGAGATCACTGAAGAAATCAAAATAATACCTAGAAACAAATGACAATGAAAACACGATGACCCAAAACCTATGGGATGCAGCAAAACAGTTCTAAGAGGAAAGTATATAGCAATACACTCTTACCTCAAGAAAGAAGAAATGTCTCAAATAAACAACGTAAACTTACGCCTAAAGCAATTAGAGAAAGAAGAACAAAAAAAAAACCCAAAGTTATCAGAAGGAAAGAAATCATAAAGATCAGATCAGAAATAAATTAAAAAGAAATGAAGGAAACAAGAGCAAAGATCAATAAAACTAAAAGCTGGTTCTTTGATAAGATAAGATAAATGATAAACCATTAGCCAGACTCATCAAGAAAAAAAGGGAAAAGCCTCAAATCAATAGAATTAGAAATGAAAAGAGAGAAGTAACAACTGACACTGCAGAAATACAAAGGATCATGAGAGATTACTACAAGCAATTATATGCCAATAAAATGGACAACCTGGGAGAAATGAAGAAATTCTTAGAAAAGCACAACTTTCTGACACTGAACCAGGAAAAAGTAGAAAATATAAACAGACCAATCACAAGCACTGAAATTGAAATGGTCATTAAAAATCGTCCAAAAAACAAAAGCCCAGGACCAGATGGCTTCAAAGGTTTGAATTCTATCAAACGTTTAGAGAAGAGTTAACACCTATCCTTCTCAAACTCTTCCAGAATATAGCAGAGGGAAGAACACTCCCAAACTCATTCTACAAGGCCACCATCACCCTGATACCAAAACTAGACAAAGATGCCACAAAAAAAGAAAACTACAGGCCAATATCACTGATGAACATAGATGCAAAATCCTCAAAAAAATACTGGCAAACAGAATCCACAGCACATTAAAAGGCTCATATACCGTGATCAAGTAGGGTTAATCCTAGGAATGCGAGGATTATTCAATATATGCAAATCAATCAATGTGATAAACCATATTAACAAATTGAAGGGGAAAACCATATGATCATTTCAACAGATGCAGAAAAATATTTTGACAAAATTCAACACCCATTTATGATAAAAACCCTCAAGAAAGTAGGCATAGAGGGAACTTATGCCAACATATTAAAGACCATATATGACAAACCCACAGCCAACATCGTTCTCAATGGTAAAAAACTGAAACCATTTCCACTAAGATCAGGAACAAGGCAAGATTGCTCATTCTCACCACTATTATTCAACATAGTTTTGGAAGTTTTAGCCATAGCAATCAGGAAGAAAAAGAAATAAAAGGAATCCAAATCAGAAAAGAAGAAATAAAACTGTCACTGTTTACAGATGACTTGATAATATACATGGAGAATCCTAAAGATGCTACTAGAAAACTACTAGAGCTAATCAATGTATTTGGTAGAGTAGAAGGATACAAAATTAATGCACAGTTATCTCTTGCATTCTTATACACCAATGATTAAAAATCTGGAAGAGAAATTATGGAAACTCTCTTGTTTACCATTGCAAAAAAAAAAAAAAGAATAAAATTCCTAAGAATAAACCTATCTAAGGAGACAAAAGCCCTGTATGCAGAAAGCTATAAGACACTAATGAAAGAAATTAAGGATGATACAAACAGATGGAGAGAAATACCATGTTCTTGGATTGGGAGAATCAACATGGTGAAATTGACTATACTAACTAAAGCAATCTACAGAATCATTGCAATACCAATCAAACTACCAATGTCATTTTTTACAGAACAAGAGAAAAATATTTCACAATTTGTGTGGAAACACAAAAGACCCTGAATAGAGAAAGCATTCTTGAGAAAGAAAAACGGAGCTGGAGGAATCAGGCTCCCGGGATTCAGACTATACTACAAAGCTACAGTAATCAAGAGAGTATGGTCCTGGCACAGAAACAGCAATATAGATCAATGGAACAGGATAGAAAGCCCAGAGATAAACCCACACACCTATGGTCACCTTATCTTTGATAAAGGAGGCAAGGACATACAATGGAGAAAAGAGAGCCTCTTCAGTAAGTTGTGCTAGGAAAACTGGACTGCTACATGTAAAAGAATGAAATTAGAACATTTCCTGACACCATACACAAAAATAGAGTCAAAATGGATTAAAGACCTAAATATAAGACCAGACACTATAAAACTCTTAGAGGAAAACATAGGCAGAACAGTCCATGACATAAATCACAGCAAGATCCTTATTGACCCACCTTCTAGAAAAATGGAAATAAAAACAAAAATAAACAAATGGGACCAAATGAAACATAAAGGCGTTTCCACAGCAAAGGAAACCAAAATCAAGACGAAAAGACAACCCTCAGAATGGGAGAAAATATTTGCAAATGAAGCAACTGACAAAGGATTAATCTCCAAACTATACAAGCAGCTCATACAACTCAGTATCAAAAAAAAAAAAAAAAACAATCCAATCCAAAAATGTGCAGAATACCTAAAAAGACATTTCTCCAAAGAAGATATACAGAATGCCAACAAACACATGAAAGTATGCTCAGCATCACTAATCATTAGAGAAATGCAATGCAAAACTATGATGAGGTATCCCCTCACACCGGTCAGAATGGCCATCATCAAAAAATCTACAAACAATAAATGTTGGAGAGCATGTGGAGAAAAAGTAACCCTCTTGCACTGTTGGTGGGAATGTAAATTGATACAGCCACTATGGAGAACAGTATGGAGGTTCGTAAAACAACTAAAAATAGAACTACCATACGACCCAGCAATCCCACTACTGGGCATATACCCTGAGAAACCATAATTCGAAAAGAGTCATGTACCACAATATTCATTGCAGCTCTATTTACCTTAGCCAGGATAGGGAAGCAACCTAAATGTCCATCAACAGATGAATGGATAAAGAAAATGTGGCACATATATACAATGTAATATTACTCATCCATATATAGAAATGAAATTGAGTTTTTTTGTAGTGAGGTGGATGGACCTAGAGAGTGTCATACATAGTGAAGTAAGTCAGAAAGAGAAAAACAAGTACCACATGCTAACACATATATATGGAATCTAAAAAGAAGAAAAAAACTGGTTCTGAAGAACCTAGGGACAGGACAGGAATAAAGACGCAGACATAGAGAATTGATTTGAGGACACAGGGAGGGGGAAGGGTAAGTTGGGACGAAGTGAGAGAGTGGCATGGACACATATACACTACCAAATGTAAAATAGATAGCTAGTGAGAAGCAGCTGCATAGCACAGGGACATCAACTTGGTGCTTTGTGTCCACCTACAGGTGTGGGATAAGGAGGGTGGAGGGTGACCCAGGAGGGCGTAGATATGGGGATATATGTATATGTATGGCTGATTCACTTCACTGTAAAGCAGTAACTTACAAAACATTGTAAAGCAATTATACTCCAATAAAGTTGTTAAATAATATATATACATATGTGATCAATGTGGAAGAAGAAGAACAACAACAACAAAAAAAACGACACATGCATCCCAGTGTTAATTGCAGCACTATTTACAATAGTTAATACATGGAAGCAAGCTAAATATCCAAAAACGGAGGAATGAATAAAGAAGATGTGGTCCATGTATGCAGTGGAATATTACCCAGCCATAAAAAGGAATGGAATTGGGTCATTTGTAGAGACGTGGATGGACCTAGCAAGTATCATACAGAGTGAAATAAGTCAGAAAGAGAGAAAAAAAAGGTCGTATATTTATGCATATATGTGGAATATAAAAAACTGGTATAGATGATCTTATTTGTAAAGCAGAAATAGAGACACAGAGACAGAGATCAAATGTATCTGTTCCAAGGGGGAAGGGAGGGTGGGATAAATGGGGTCATGGGGATTAACATAGATACACTATTGATACTATATATAAAATAGTTAACTAATGAGAACCTACGGTATTGCACAGGGAACTCTACTCAGTGCTCTGCAGTTACCTAAATGAGAAGGAAATCCAAAAAATAGGGTATATGTGTGTATGTATAGATGATTAACTTTGCTGTACTGTAGAAACTAACACAATATTGTAAAGCAACTATACTCCAATAAAAATTAAAAGAACGGAAAGAAACAAAGGGTTAAAATGAACATTTCTTTAATGCACCATTTCCGGTCAGACACCTCCACATCAACCAAACATATGAAGTCAAGCACACATTATGATATACTGTATATTTGAATGAAGATATTAGTATGGAGAGATTAAACACTTCCTGCACTATGCACTGCTTTATCATTAATTGAAATTTCGCACTTATGCTCTGCAGAATTATGTGTTTTTACATTGATATTATTGATTATTTTCTCTTTAACCTAATGAACATCGTTGCAAATGAAGGCAGTATTGATGCTGCTATAAAATTGTCCCCCTGCGGAAAAAATTCCTACGGGTACAGTCATATGGTAAATTTATGTTTAACCATTTAATAAACTGCCAAACTCTTTTACAAAACTGGCTGCTTCATTTCAAATTTCCACATACTATGTAAAAGAATTTCAATTTCTCCACAACCTCATAAACACTTCTTGCTGTTTGTCATTTTGTTTATAATCATATTCTAGTGGGTATGAAGTGGTGTACATTTGTATTTCCCTAATGAGTAAAGATGAGTTTCTTTTTATGTGCTTATTGGGTGTTCAAATATTATCATCAATGGAAAACTATTAAAATGTTTGATCAGTTTTGAAAAAAAAAAAAAAAGAAAGCAGTATGATACTGGAACAAAAACAGAAATATAGGTCAATGGAATGGGATAGAAAGCCCAGGAATAAACCCACACACTTATGGTCATTTAATTTACAACAAAGGAGGCAAGACTATGCAGGGAAGAAAAAACAGTCTCTTCAATAAACGGTGGTGGGAAAACTGGACAACTACATGTAAAAATGAAATTAGATCCTTCTTTAACACCATACACAAAAATAAAATCAAAATGGATTAAAGACATAAATGTAAGACTGAATACTATAAAATTCTTAGAGGAAAACATAGGCAGAACACCTTTTGACATAAATGGCAGCAATATCTTTTGTGATCCCTCTCCTAGAATAAGGAAATAGAAACAAAAATAAACAAATGGGACCTAATCAAACTCAAAGGCTTTTGCACAGCAAAGGAAACCATAAACAAAGCAAAAAGACAACCCATAGAATGGAAGAAAATATTTGCAAATGATACGACTGACAAGGGATTAGTTTCCAAAATTTACCAACAGCTCATGGGCTCAATATCAAAAAAATAAAATAAAAAAAAAGGGCAGAAGACCTAAATAGACATTTCTCCAAAGAAGACATACAGATGGCCAAAAGGCAAAAGAAAAGTTGCTCAACATCACTGATTACTGGAGAAATGCAAATGAAATCTACAATGAGATATCACCTCAAACAAGTCAGAATGGCCATCAGCAAAAGTTCTACAAACAATAAATGCTGGAGAGAGTGTGGAGAAAAGGGAAACCTCCTACAGTGTTGGAGGAATGTAAATTTACACTGTTGGAATATAAATTGGTATAGCCACTATGGATAACAGTGTGGAGGTTCCTTAAGAATCTAAAAATACAGCTAACATATGATCCAGCAATCCTTCGCCTGGGTATATATACAAAGAAAAACATAGTTTGAAAGTATACATGCACCCCAATGTTCACTGCAGTGCTTTTTACAATAGGCATGGAAGAATCTAAATGTCCGTAAATGGAGGAATTGATAAAGAATATGTTGTACGTATCAAATATTATTCAACAATTATAAAAGAATGAAAGGATCTTCCCTGGTGGCACAGTGGTTAAGACTCCACCTGGCAATGCAGGAGACACAGGTTCGAGCCCTGGTCCGGGAAGATCCCACATGCAATGGAGCAACTAAGCCCCTGCGCCACAGCTACTGAGCCTGTGCTCTAGGCCCACAAGCCACAACTACTGAGCCTGAGTGCCACAACTATTGAAGCCCGCACACCTAGAACCTGTGCTCCACAACAAAAGGAGCCACCACAATGAGAAGCCTGCGCACTGCAATGAAGAGTAGCCCCCACTCGCTGCAACTAGAAAAGCCCATGCACAGCAAGAAAGACCCAATGCAGCCAAACATAAATAAATAAATAAATAAATAAATTTTTAAAAAAGAAAAAAAAAGAAAGAAATAATGCCATTTGAAGCAACATGGATGGACCTGGAAATTATCATACTAAGTGAAGTAAGTCAGACACAGAAAGACAAATATCATATGATATCACTTATATGCAGCATCTTAAAAAAAGATATAAATGAACTTATATACAAAACAAAAACAGACTCACAGTCTTACAGAAGGGACTTATGGTTACCAGGGGGAAAGTTGGGGGGGAGTCATAGATTGGGAGTTTGAGATTGACATGTACACACTGCTATATTTAAAATAGATAAGCAACAAGTACCTATTGTATAGCACAGGGAACTCTGCTTAATACTCTGTAATAACCTAAATGGGAAAATAATAGGTACATGTATATGTAGAACTGAATCACTTTGCTTTTCACCTGAAACTAACACAACACTGTTAATCAGCTATACTCCAATAAATAAAATAAAAATTTAAAAATTGGATTGAAGACCTAATATATTTATTAGGTCATAATATATTTAGACCTGAGATCATAAGTCTTAGAAGAGAACATAGGCAGAACACTATTTGACATAAATTGTAGCAACATTTTTATGTATCTGTCTCTTAAGATAAAAGAAACAAAAACAAAAATGAACAAATGGGAACTAATTAAACTTAAAACTTTTGCACAACAAAGGAAACTAACACAGACAAAATGAAAAAAGTAAAATCCTTCTGAATGGGAGAAAATATTTGCAAATGATATGACTGATGAGAAGTTTTCTTAAGTAATTTTTATTGGAGTATCTTTGATTTACAATGTGTGTTAGTTTCTGCTATACATCAAAGTGAATCACTTATACATATACATATATCCACTCTTTTTTAGATTCTTTTCCCATATAGCTCATTACTGAGTATTGAGTAGAGTTCCCTGTGCTATACAGTAGGTCCTAATGAGAGGTTAATATCCATAATATATAAAAAACTCATGCAACTCAATATCAAAAAATATAAAGCCATATTTTAAAATGGGCTGAAGACTTGAATAGACTATTTTCCAAAGAAGATATACAGATGGCCAATGGGCACATGAAAATATGCTCAACATTGCTAATCATCAGAGAAATGCAAGTCAAAAACCACAAGGAGAACTAGCGTAGGAACTAATAAGTCCACTGCTGTGTATATATCTGAAGGAAATGAGAACACTAATTTGAAAAGAAACATGACCCCGATTTTAATAGAAGCTATTTTACTATAGCCAAAATATGGATATATCTTAAGTACCCATCAACAGGTGATTGGATAAAGGAAATGCAGTATATATACACAATGGAATATTACTCAGCAATAAAAAGAATGAAATTTTGGCATAATCAACACAGTGGATGGACCTATCAAGTAGTATGCTTAGTTAAATAAGACAGAGAAAAGCAAATACTCTATGTTATCATTTGTATGTGGAATCTAAAAAATAAATAAAGAAAGAAAGAAATGAAACGAATGTGTACAACAAAACAAAAACAGACTCACAGATAAAGAGAACAAACTAGTGGTTACCAGTTGGGGAAGAGAAGGGGAGAGAGGTGAAATTAGAGTATGGTGTTAAGAGACCCAAAGTACTATGTACAAAACAAATAAGCAACAAAGATATATTGTATAGCACAAGCAAATATAGCTATTATTTTGTAATAGTTTTATATGGATTATAATCTATAAAAATACTGAATCACTATGTTGCACACCTAAAACTAATATAATATTGTAAATCAACCACACTTCAATAAAAAGTAACTGTTATGAAGATTTCATTTTCTGTGGAACAATTATATATGGTATTGTGTTTTTAATTTCAGTTTCAGCATGTTTGTTATTATATAGAAATGTGATTGATTTGTGTGTGTGTGTGTGTGTGTGTGTGTTGATCTTGTATGCTGCAAACTTGAACTCATTTAGTAAATGAAATCTTTTTCACACTATGCCTCTGGTCACCATATAGCTGAAATATACAATGCTCAGGCAAAAGCCTGAGGTCCTTGGGGGTTACTTAATTTTGAAGTGGACACAAGGCCATTGTCTGCTTATTAATTCTTTTAGACCTTCAGCAAACAGCTGGGAGATGCTGCCACAGAAGATGTTCTTTATCTGTTTTTAAAAATCTGTGATATCTGTTTTAACTAGCCTACTTTTTATGTAAAACAGATCAAGTTTAAGGATGGAGAAATGATCTGAGGTCAGCATTTCATAGGGAAATTGATTTTAATTCAGGGATGACTTGTCAAGAAATCCCTCGTTTACTAGCTCACAGAAAATTAAGTGGTTTGGGGGTTTAGAACCGAAATTTAAGTTGTAAATGATCTCAGAAATTATAGAACGTGCAGAAGCCACTCTCAAGAAAATGTGTGGCCAAAATAGTGCTTTCCAGCAACCAACCCAAAATAGCACAAGACGAAAGCTGCTCCTTTATATATTTCTTCTTATGCCCTTTTCCCTCTGAAGAGTACTTCATTTTATTTTTCCAGGTCCCTAATTTTGATTCAGAACCACGTCTTTGTTTAAGGGTTTATGTAGATAAACCTCGATTTTGTCAATCTCAATTTTTTCTAAGAAGTAAGATCAACTTCTAATTGTCAATGTTAAATCCCACTCTCTGCTTTCTCCTGCAGTATTCTCAAGATGATTGCACCAGGTTATGTCCCACTCTGGGTCAGACATTCTCAGTAAACCGAGTAAGTAACTGTCCCTGCACTTGCTTCATGTTATGGCATTAAATGCTGGAGAGAACAGAGGGGAATCCCAGATTGTCATTGTCATTGTCTCTGCCTTTTTCTACCCAGTTCTGTGAGGCATCTGGAGTCCTCCTGGGATAGCCAGGGACTCCTGTGTTCAGCCTTTGACTCGAGCAAAATTAATCCACATGGTCACATTTCCATAACCATTTGAAGGAGATCTGAAGGCTTCTCCACACAGCAAGATCTAACACTGCAAGCGTAAATGAAATTGGTACCTTTGTCACTAATTGGTAAACAATACACTGAAGCCAGAGGAAAAACTCAGATGCCTTGGGAGAGACAAATAGGAAATGTACATCAACAGAACAGGTCTGCATGAGACAGAAGAGTGGGAACTGAGGGGAACTTACAATGTGACCTCACCTAAAGTCACCAAATTTAAAAACAAATTTTAAGGTGTTGAATAAGACTAGGGAAAAATAAAAACAAACACCTGCCATCTAAATGTGTTTGCAAGACTACTAGAACAAAACCTCTAGGTGGTAGTTCAAACTACATAGGGGAAAAAGATACTTAAAATTTCAGATATTGTCTCTATGAAGGTCTGCACAGATAACCAAATCTCAGACCAGTGAACTGGTGACTAACTACTAGTTAGCCTCAGGAAAGATGGCTTAATGACTCCTCTTACTTTGGATGGTACCCAAGCTTCTGATATTACATTAGATGCTGAATTCAAAGGATTACCTTTTAATTCAAGCAGATATTTGTTAAAACTACTTTTCTGAGAAGCATATTTATGTGTGTTATAAACAAGAACACTTCTTAACATTAAAATTTTTGAACTTTAAAAAATATGTAAAATGTTCAAGAAATGTAAACAGGAGTTTTCATCTCGCTTTCCTTATGGTTATGTAAGCACCTTAAATATCAACACAGATCACAGACAGGCCCATTTACATTCATAGGAATTCTCAATCCCATTTACCATCACATCGAAAAAGAATAAAATACCTAGGAATAAACTTACCTAAGGAGGCAAAATACCTGTACTCCAAAAACTATAATATGTTGATGTAAGAAATCAAAGATGACACAAACAAGAATTCTCTAAATAAGAAAAAAAATTCAAAAATTGTTTCCAAAATTAAAATGTTACTTTTTAGCAGCTGAAGTAATATTTGTAACTAGAAATACTGAAGGATAATATGTATTACATATAGGTAAATTATCCACATAGTTGAAGCTTTTTTTTCTTAAGAAGCAACTTTAAAATGTTCATAATCTAACATTTCCAGTAGACACTTTTCTACAGGTTTCTGCCTTTTTCTGTTTGAAGATAGGGAGCATGAAATTAGATTTTCTTGATGACACAAATTCATATTAGAAACATACGTAATTCTCCAGCATTTCTTGTAAAGTATTCTTTTTTTTATGAGTGGGGGACGGGGGGGATCTAGTTGCCTAGGAGCAAACTTCCATCTGTGTTAGCTATTCATGAAGAGGATGTGTTCAGTGATTTTTTAAAACTTTTTATTTTATATTAGAAACTGAAATTAAAAACACAATGCCATACACAATTGTTCCACAGAAAATTAAATACTTAGGTATGCACTCAACAAAACATCTATAGGATTTGTATGCTTAAAAATCAAAATGCTGATGAATGAAATCAAGGAGGACCTAAATAAGCGGAGATGCATACCGTGTTCATGAATTGGAAGATTCAACATAGCAATGATGCAGTTCTTCTCCAATTGATCTATATGTTGAGTGCAGTTCCTATGAAAAACCTCCTGGGATGTTCATAGACATAGACCAGCTTATTCTAAAATGTAAATGGACAAGCACAGACCTTAAAATAACTAAATCCTGAGAAAAAAATGTAAGGAAAGGAATTACTTCTCTGATATGCAGTCTTACTATATAGCCCAGTCATCAAGAATAATGGTATTGGTGGAGGGATTGGCTCATAGAGCAATGGAACAAAAATAGACTCACACAAATATAGAAGAAACATACCTCAACATAATGAAGCCCATATATGACAAACTCACAGCTAACTTTATACTCAATGGAGAAAAATTGAAAACTGTTCCACTAAGATGAGGAATAAGACAAAGGTGTCCACCCTTTCCAAACTTTTTTTTTTGTGTGTGTGCAGTATTGCCAGCCTGTGACTTTTTTTTTTGTAATTTTTTTTTTAAATTATTTATTTATTTATTTATTTTTGGCTGTGCTGGGTCCTCGTCTCCACGCAAGGGCCTTCTCCAGTTGCAGCAAGCGGGGGCCACTCTTCATTGTGGTGTGCGGGCCTCTCACTATCGTGGCCTCTCTTGTTGCGGAGCCCAGGCTCCAGACGCGCAGGGTCAGTAGTTGTGGCTCATGGGCCCACTTGCTCCACGGCAGGTGGGATCCTCCCAGACCAGGGCTCGAACCCGTGTCCCCTGCATTGGCAGGCAGACTTTCAACCACTGCACCACCAGGGAAGCCCCTCCAATCTTATTCAACGTACTACTGGAAGCCTAGCTAGAGCTATCAGGAAAAACAAAGAAATAAAATTTATCCAAATAAGAAAGGTGAGAGTAAAATTGCTCTTTGCTTATATGATTTTATGTATAGAAAATCACAAAGGCTAAAAAAAAGCTGTTGGAACTAATCAACACATTTAGTAAAGTTGCAGGATATAAAATCAATGTACAGAAAAAAAAATCAATGTACAGAAAACAGTTGCATTTCTATACACTAATATTTAAACATCTGAAGAAGAAATAAAGAGATTGATCTTATTCAAAGATGCAAGAGGGAAGAGATATAGGGATATATGTATATGTATAACTGATTCATTTTGTTATAAAGCAGAAACTAACACACCATTGTAAAACAATTATACTCCAATAAAGATGTTAAAAAAAAAAAAGACTCTTACATCCAGAACAAGTCAGAAATGATTATATTTGAAAGTTTTCATTGCATTCCTTGGGAATTTTGGTCTTGTGTGAATCAAATAAAAATGTACATTTTCATATTAAAAAATAATATTAAAAACAATAAAATACCTGGAAATAAATATAAACAAGTAAGTGAAAGGTATGTACAATGCAAAATACAAAACTATGTTAAAATAAATTGAAGAAGCCACAACCAATTGGAAAGACATCCCATGTTCATGGATTTAAAGAATTAATATTGTTAAAATACCCATATGACACAAAACCATCTATGGATTCAATGCAATCCCTATCAGAATTCCAATGGCATTCTTCACAGAAGTAGGAGAAACAATCTTAAAATTTCTATGGACCCACAAATCGCCTCAAATAGCCAAAGCAATCCTGAGAGAAAAGAACAAAGCAGGAGTAATCACACTTCCCGATTTCAAACAATACTACAAAACTATAATAATTTAAATAATATAGTACTGGCATAAAAATAGTCATGTAGAACAATGGAACAGAATAGAGAAATGAAAATTAAGTCCCCCCCCCATATACAGTCAATTGCTATTTGATAAAGGAGCCAGGAATATCCAGGGGAAAGGGTAGTATCTTCAACAAATGGTATTGAGAAAACTTGATAACCACATGTAGAAAAATGAAACTGGACCCATATCTTACACCACCCACAACAATACACTCAAAATGGATCAAAGCCTTAAACATAAAACCTGAAATCATAAAACTCATAGAAGAAAACATAGGGAAGAAGCCTCTTGACACTGATATTGTCAATGATTTTTTTGGATATGACAGTATAAGCACAAATATCAAAAGAAAAACATCAGTAAGTGGGACTACATCAAATTTAAAAGCTTCTGCACAGCCAAAGAGACAATCAACAAAATGAAAAAGCATTCTACAGAAAGGGAGAAAATTTTAGAGACCACATATTGATAATGGGTTAATATTCAAAACATATAAAGAACTCCTAAAACTTAATAACAACCCCCCCTAAAATCCAATTTAAAAATGGGCAGAGGAACTAGACTTTTTTCCAAAGAAGACACCCAAATGGCCAGCAGGTATATGATAAGGTGCTGAGCATTACTAATCATTAAAGAAATGCAACTCAAAACGAGTATGAGATATCACTTCACACCTGTAAGACTGGCGACATCAAGAAAACAAGAGATAATAAGTGTGGAGGAGGATGCGGTGAAAAGCTAACCCTTGTGCATTGTTGGTGAGATTGTAAACTAGTTCAGCCACTATGAGGAACAGTATGGAGATTCCTCAAAAATTAAAAATATATCTACCATATGATCCAACAATCCTACTTCTGGGTACATATAAGCAAAGGAAATGAGAACAGGTTACCAAAGAGACATATGCAATTCCATGTTTTTTGCAGCATTATTCACATTAGCCAAGGTATTGGAACAACCTAATTGTCTATTAATAAATGAATGAACAAGGAAAATGTGGTTTATACATACAATAAAAACTATTCAGCCATGAGAAAAAGGGATATTCTGCCATTTACAAGAACATGGATAGAACTTGGGGACATTATACTAACTGAGATAAGTCAGACAGTGAAAGACAAATACCATATGATATCTCTTATATGTGAAAGTAAAGAAATTGTAATTATACAAACAGTTAGTAAAATGATGGTTACCAGTGTCTGGGGTGGGGGAATGGAATAGATAAGCTTAAGGCTACATACTTGCAACTAGTAGATAAATAAGTCCTGGAGACCTAATACACAGTACAGTGATTATAGACAAAAAAGCTGTATTATAAACAGTTTTATAGATCTTAATTTTTCTCAATGCTAGAAGAAATTATAACTTTCTGACATGATAGAGGTAACAAACATCACAATGGCAATTATGTTGCAATATAAATATATCAAATCAATATATTGTACGCAGTAAACTTATACAATATTGTATGTCAAATATATCGCAATTAAAATGTAGCAAGAAGGGGAAAAATTAATATTTATTTCAGTAAAGATGATTTTTAAAAATTAAAATAAAGTACTGAAAAAAGTTGTTCCTTTTTAAAACATAAAGGTCCCTCTTTTCAAATAGTTTTACTTTAAAAAATTCAACACACTTTGCATTCACATTCACAGATGCAGGATAAATGGGGTCTTCCAATGTTCCATGAATAAAATATTTTCAAGACAAATAATGTAATTGGTCTGGTTTATTTGAGAGTCATGTACTTTTTTAATGAGACCCACTTATGCAATGAGATGACTAAAATTGCTGTTCTATTAAAAGTAATTTCTGGATATGGCTATTTTTCCAATTGTGATGTTTCTTTAGTGCCTCTCTCCTTGATCATATATAAACTTTGATTGCATTTCTCTGAACCTGAAACACAACAATTTTTTGATTTCCCATAAAATATAGATCCATTTTTCCTCCTTGATATAACTACAGAATTTAAGGTAAATGTATAAATAAATACATTAATTAAAACATGGAAAGATGTCTTGAACCTAAGAGCATTGTGATCAATCATTAAATGCACAGAAGCAGCAAATTGCATAGAAAAACATAGGAATTAAGCAGAAGTTTTTGTAAAATATTAGATTTTTTTCTACTCACACCAGCCACAAATGGCATCAAGCAAGGTACTTTTCAGACAGATATTATGAGCACCACTTACCAAGATAGGTGTTGAAGAACTGCTGAATAAGTCAGGGGCCCTCAAGGTCCAAAGTTATGAATACAGCAGTTAAGTGGGCTCACCCTGGATTTTATAAGCCAATAGGTATAGTAAAATTGGAAAGGGAATACATATATAACTTACAATTAGCAAAGTCTCCATTTAAAATAACTCTGACATTTCTTTAAATATAAATGTGAGGGTGTAAAATTAAAACATATTTTAAAAGAAATTATTTCTCTCTTCAGCCCAGTGGAAAATAAACCTGTCTCACTTTTTTTCTTTTTATATATAAAATAATAGTTTAATTGCCTACAATTTAATATTGCTGATTTTTTAAAAATCTTTATACTTTGGAAAACTTTTACTCATATACACACCTATAGTAATTTTGAAAGAGCAAACAAAATGAAAAAGGGGCATCCTGTTTTTATGCGAATCCACTCAGCTTTATAGGAAATCTATCCTAGTTCTCTGATTTGAGGATCTGCACACACACACACACACACACACACAAAGTCAAGTGGAGATATGAGAAAAACTAAAAGACTGACAAGAACATGTAAACAAAAATTAATCACTGGAAACTGTAAACTCATTGTCATCAAAAGAATTAGATGGCAGAAGAAACCAAAGGCATTTAGCTGACAAAAGCAACTATGGCAGGATGGCTTTAAAATCCCTAATTTCTTATGTCACAAAGAGAATTGAAATTAAACACCTCTTGTGAATGTTTTCTTTATAAGTTTATAAGTCCCAAAGCAGCATATACGAGTTTAAAAAATCAGTTATAGTATTCATTGACCAAAACATCACATATTTATTTATTTAACAATCTTCTGTCACTTACAAGGTAACTTGTAGGTATATATGTGCAACGTCATTACTAATCATAAAGGGAAAAGGGTCCAAAAAAGCAAATTGATTTTTATACATGTTTGTATAACTACAGTGAGTTTAAATGTAAGGATCAAACTCTATGTGATCATCTGTATGTATGTATGTGTGTATATGTATGTGTATACTCATGTACACACATACATACATACCTACATACATACATACAGAGGAAGGGAGAACACGTGGAGTCTGGTGTTTTGTTTTCTGAGACTTATGACAGTTCAATATATTTTTAAAAACAGCTGTAAATGAAAGCTGATCATTCATTTCTGCACCTGAGTTTAATTTGCTGTCTTCAATGGTTTCGTAGAGAGGTTGTTCTCTTATAAATGGATCACCCACATGGCTTTGGTTTAACTAGTCTATGAGGTGCTTACTGTAGAATGTGTGCCCTGCCTCTTTGAAATTCTAGCCCACTTCCCTGGTGTTTGGAGAGGTGTTAAACTTCTTGAGGAATCTCACACCATTAACTTATATGTGTATATGTGATAATGTGTGTTTGTGTGTGTGTGTATATGTGTGTGTGTGTGTTTGTAACATGTATTCATGCTGTGGGGGGTGGGAGAAAGACAGCAGAAACAGAAAAGTTTGTATTTTGCATATTCCATACTTTTATGTGGCTTATATTATCTAAATATTCTATATGAAAATAGCCCCATAGGTGTTTTCTGTACTCCTAGGACACAATTACTATTTATATCATCTTCATCATCACCATTACCATTATTACTGTACCTAACATTTATTAAATGACTAATTATGTGTCAAGTGCTTTAAATTGACTATTTTCTTTAATACAAAAACACGCTAATGAATGAAATACTATTACAGTCTTCACTTTACAGATGAGGAAATAGATTAGACCTAGGATGGCTAGGCAACTTATTCTAAGCCATACAGCTAATAATTTGTGGAACTAGGATTCATACTCCGGTGTGTCTCACAGGAGAGCCCTACTCATACCCCTTCTCCTATACATTGTAAGCAGTTTTACATATGCAGAGGACAATGAGATTTTCTTATCTATGTCAGTATGATAGCTAAATAAATATTTAGCAGTTAAATAAATATTGAATAAATGGCAGACTGAAAAAAATGGCTTTTTAATGGGGAAGTTCTACTGAATTATTTGCCAGTCATCTTTTTGGGGGAAGGGGGTTAATGTGAGAAAATAGAGCTACTGTTCTCAAGTAAGTCTTAGGCAATTTTGAAAGCTGTATTAATGTACTGAGTGCATAGTTTCTAAAATGCGTTATCAAATTTCAGTTGGAGTAACTTACACTTTAGCAAAAAATATACAATATATGTTTGATGCTACTTCTCAATCACTGTGCATCCCTGTGTCATCACGTACGCCATCAACTACTTTTGTGTGCATTTGAATACCTAAACCGTGTTTTTTATACTATTCAGAACAATCTCAGGGAACAGAAACCTATTTTGATATTTCCTTTAAAAAAATAGAGACCTGAAGAAGCTGAAATGGCAGCTTAATTTCTCTAGAATTTTTGAATATTTTTAAATTGATTTTTTGAAAAGAGTTGTTTTAACTTGTTTAATTGTTTACATGTAACTGCCCTTCATTGATCAGTAATTTAATATATTTCTTGCGGTTTTAGCTATCAAAAATATAGATTTGTGAATCACATATTTCTAGCCCTGATTTCTGCCCTGGGTTTCAAGTTGTTGCCTGAATCTATGCACATGAGTATCCTAGTGATGCCTCAAACCTAATAAACCTTAAACTGAACCACTCATTTATCCTCTCTCAAACTTGATTTTCCATTTCTATTTCAAATTTTAGTTAATGACACCATCATTCTACCCACATTCCTCAACTCCACATCCTGTACATCATCAGGCTCTATAAATTTTTCATCCTAAATGTCCAAAAATTATTATCCTCCTCTCAGTCCAAATTACCACTGTCCTATCTGGCCATCAACTACTCTAGACATTTTCAATACCCTCCTAACTTGTCTCCTTTGCCTTCATTCTTGCTATCCTTAAACTCCTCTTCCTTTAGTGCAGTCGTAGTAAATCTCTGAAGTCAATGGAAAGCTTTAAGGAGAGTTACTTTTGTCTTTCAATCAGAAATACATTATGCTTTTTCATCTCAGGATCTATGTACACAATGTATCAATGTATCCTCTGCCTAAAATGTTCCACTTTCACACAAAAAACATCAGACTGCCAAGGTTCAAACACTGTGTGGCCCTTGGCAAGTTATTTAACTAACAGCTTGGCATCTCAGCTTCACCAGCATAAAATGAGGATGTAGTAGTACCTAACTCAAAGGAGTTTTCTCACACTAGAATATAACATCTATTAATTAAGAATTTTGTCTTGTTAACTGCTATAACAACAGCTCCTACAACAGTGAGCAACACTCATTCGGTACTCAATAAACATTTGATAAATAAAATAAATTTATAAATAATTGAAAAATCATTTAGAACAGTGTGTACACATACTAATACTCATAATATATTAATACTAATTTTATGCATAATACATTAGTATTATTATGTATGATGTACAAAACAGTTCAGATGTCACTCAGGGAACTGTACCTTAACTGTGCCCAAAGATTAGGTTAAAACATGAAAGCATGATTTAAAATTCCCCCAAATTTGACTTTAAATATAAAGAGAAAAAGTTGTATAATGTAGTCAGCTCAAAAAAGTAATATTAAATACTTACTATGCACTATGTTGCCAAATTCAAGGAAACAATTTGCAGTAAAAATTATTTCAGAGGATTGACTTCAGTAAAATGTCAGTGTAAGCAGCTCCATGCTCCCATCTCCCCATAGAAATATTAAAAAATAAACAGAAACTATAAGAAACAACTTGGTCAAAACTATGGAAAACATTCTATAGTTTATAGCAAATAAGCAAGCAATGAATCAAGAAAAAGTCAACTTAAAAATGGTAAGAAAGCTTCACTAAGCTTTTTTTCTTTTTTCAAGCATTTTTACTTGACTTACTTTACTCCCTCTGGCTTGGTATGAGTCTTAAAGAGAGCAACCTGTACTCAAATTGTGGGAAACTGTACTCAAATTGTGGGATCCTAGTCACTAATTCTGGGGGGAGCAGAGAATAATTTATTTAAAAAAATATTGGGTAGGTTTGTTCTAAACTGTCTGGAGGCCACCTGAAAAACTGAAGGAAGACATTCATCTCTATTTTGCCAAACTCCGAAATCACCTAAATCAGAAAAGTGTTACACGTTGCTCAGAAACATGGTAATATGTACAAACCATCTGCAGACACCTGAGATAGGATTACACTCGTGACATACAGTAGCTCACCTAAATACTGGGCAGAAAAAACAGGGAGAAAAATGAAGCGAATTAAAACCATCATGTATACAGGGAAATATAGGAAGGCATGCTCATGCCCAGGTCAACATGAAAGCTCAGAAAAATGTGAGAAGACCTAAAGTTTTCACCTTGGGCTGAACAATTTGCAAGACAAATAGAACACTACAGCCTTCAACAATTAAAAAAATAAATGAAACCCAAGGAACAGGAGAATTTGACTTTCAGTGTTACCACATTGTAATATTTAAATGTTCAGTTATTAACAAAAAAAATATATAAGGCATACAAAGAAATAGGAAAATATTTGTTATTTAGAAAGTGAAAAAAAACTAATTGACATAAATCATCCCTGAGGAAGCCCAGGCACTGGACTTCCTAGATGAAGATTGTACACCAAGTGTCTTTATCCCTCAAAGAGCTAAAGGCAAACAAGGACAAAGACCTAAAGGAAACCAGGAAAAAATTATGTATGAGCAAAGTTAGAATATTAATAAAGGAATACAAATTATAAAAATAAACCAAATAGACATTCCTGTGCTAAAAATTATAATAACAGATAAAAAATTGTTACAGGAGTTCAACAGCAGATTTGAGCAGGAAAAATAATTAATATAATAGAAGATATGACAATTAAATTTATACAGCATGAAGAGCAAAACTTTTTTAAAAGTATGAAGAAAGGTGACAAAGCCTGTGGAACTCCATCAAGAGTCATTGCTGGAAGAAGACAAAGAGAAAGGATTAGAGAGAATATTCAAAAAAATAGTGTCCCAAAACTTCTCAAATTTGAAAAGATGCAAATATAAACATGCAATAATGTCAACAAAGCCCAAGTAAATTAAACTCAAAGAATTTCACAAGGAAAAACATTATACTTAAACTGTTTAAAGCCAAAGGAAAAAAAAATCTTGAAAGCAGCAAGAGGGAACACTTTATGTACAAGGGATCCTCAATGAGATTAACATTCAATTTCCCATCAGAAATCATGGAGTTTAGAAGGTAATGTGATGACGTATTTAAAGTGTTCAAGAAGAAAACTGCAAATCAAAAATTCTATATTAGAAAAACTATTCTAAAAAGTGAACTAATACATCCCCAGATAAACAAAACTTGAAGGAGTTTGTAACTATTACATGTGCCTTACAAGAGATCTAAATAGTCCTTCAGGTTGAAATAAAACAATAGATGGTAGCTGAAAAATGTATAAAGAAAAAAAAAATACAAGAGAACAATGAAACTAAAAGCTGATTCTTTGAAAATATATACAAAATTGATAAACCTTTAGCCAGACTCCTCAAGAAAAAAAAGGAGAGGACTCAAATCAATAAAGTCAGAAATAAAAAAGGAGAAGTTACAACCAACACCACAGAAATACAAAGGACCATAAGAGACTACTGCAAGCAACTATATGTGAATAAAATGGACAAACTAGAAGAAATGGACAAATTCTTAAAAAGGTACCATCTACCAAGACTGAACCAAAAAGAAATCGAAAATTTGAACAGACCAATTGCCAGTAATGAAATGGAATCTTTAACTCAAAACTCAACAAACAAGAGTCCAGAACCAGATGGCTTCAAAAGTGAATTCTACCAAACAGTTTGAGCAGAATTAACACCTATCCTTCTCAAATGATTCATAAATATTGCATAGGAAGGAACATTTCCAAACTCATTCTATGAGGCCAGATTCACCCTGATACCCAAACCAGACAAAGATATCACAGAAAACAAAATTATAGGCCAATATAACTGAAGAACATAAATGCAAGAATACTCAACAAAATATTAGCAAACTGAATCCAACATAGAGGGAAATTACTCAACATAATAAAGGCCATATAGGACAAAGTTACAGCTAACATCATACTCGAAGGTGAAAAGCTGAAAGCATTTCCTCTAAGATAAGGAACAAGACGAAGATGGCCAGTCTTGCTGCTTTTATTCAACATAGCTGTGCAAGTCCTATCCATGGCAATCAGAGAAGAAAAAAAAGGAATCCAACTTGGAAAAGAAGAAGTAAAACTGTCACTGTTTGCAGATGACATAGTACTACACAATGAAAACCCTAAAGATGCTATCAGAAAACTGCTAGAGCTTATCAATGAATTTTCTAAAGTTGCATGATACAAAATTAATACACAGAAATTTGATGCATTTCTATACATTAACAGCAAGCTATCAAGAAGAGAAATTAATGAAACAATTTCATTTACCACTGCATCAAAAAGAATAAATTACCTAGGCATAAACCTACCTAAGGAAATAAAAGAACTTTACTCAGAAAACTATAAGACACTGAAGAAAGCAATTGAAGAGGATACAAACAGATGAAAAGAGATAATGTGTTTTTAGATGAAAAGAATCAATATTATTAAAATGACCCTAAAACTCAAGGCAATCTGCAGATTCAATTCAATTCCTACCAAATTACAAATGGCATTTTTCACAGAACTAGAGTAAATAATTTTAAATTGTGTATGGAAACAAAAAAGACTCGAATAGCCAAAATAAACTTGAGAAAGAACAAAGGTAGAAGAATAAAGCTCCCTGTGTTCAGACTATACTACCAAGCTACAGGAAACAAAACACTATGGTTCTGGCACAAAAGCAGAAAAATAGATCAATGGAACAGGATAGAAAATCCAGAAATAAACCCACACACTTATGGTCAATTAATCTATGACAAAGTAAGCAAAAATATACAATGGAGAAAAGACAGTCTCTTCAATTAGTGGTGCTGGGAACACTGGGCATCTACATGTAAAAGAATGAAATTTGAACATTCTCTAACCCAATATAAAAATAAACACAAAATGGATTAAAGACCGAAATATAATACTGGACACCATAATACTCCTAGAGGAAAACATAAGCAGAATACTCTGACATAAATGACAGTAATGTTTTTTTGGATCTGTCTCCTAGTGTAATGGAAACAAAGCAAAGATAAACAAATGGGAACTGAATAAACTTAAAAGCTTAAAAGACAACCTAAGGAATTGGAGAAAATATTTGTAAACAATGCAACTAACAAGGGATTAATTTTAAAAATATACAAAAAACTCATACAGCTCAATATCAAACAAACAACCCAATCAAAAAATTGGCAGAAGACCTAAATAGAAATTCTCCAAAGAAGACATATGGATGGTCAAAAAACACATGAAAAGATGCTCAGTGTCACTAATTATTAGAGAAATGCAAATCAAAACTACAATGAGGTATAACCTCACACTGGTCAGAATGGCCATCATCAAAATGTCTACAAATAATAAATGCTGGTGAGGGTGTGGAGAAAAAGGAACCCTCCTACACTGTTGGTGAGACTGTAAATTGGTGCTCCCACTATGGAGAACAGTATTCAGTTCCTTAAAAAAAAACTGAAAATAAAGTTACCATGTGATCCTGCAATCCAACGTCTGTATACATTCCAAGAAAACTCTAATCTGAAAAGATTCATGCACCCCAATATTCATAGCAGCACTATTTACAATAGGCAAGATACAGAAGCCACCTAAATGTCTTTTGACAGAGGAATGGATAAAGAAGAAATGGTATATATATATATATACAATGGAATATTACTCAGCAATAAAAAAGAATGAAATAATGCCATTTGAAGCAACATGGATGGACCTAGAGATTATCATACAAAGTGAAGTAAGTCAGACAGAGAAAGACAAATATATATCGCTTGTATATGGAATCTTAAAAAGTGATGTACATAAAGTTATTTACAAAAGAGAAATAGACACAGACCTAGAAAGCAAACTTATGGTCATTAAAAGGGAAAGGGGAGGTGAGGGATAAATTAAGGATTTGGGATTAACAGATAAACACTATGATATTGAAAATAGATAAACAATAAGCACCTACTGTATAGCAAAGGGAACTATATTTACTATATTGTAATCACCTGAAATGTAAAAGAATCTGAAAAAGAAGATATATATGATGTATGTATACATATAACCAAATCACTTTGCTGTACACCTGAAACATTGTATATTAACTATACTTCAATTTAAAAAAATCACCAAAAAAAGAAAATCAGACAATTTAATCAATACACTGCATAAACAGAATGAAGAGAAAAAATGGTTATCTTGATGCAGAGAAACCTTTTGACAAAATTCAATATAATTTCATAATAAAATTTTTAACTAAATAGAAGGTGAATACATCAATATAATTAAGGACATATATGAGAAACCCAGAGCTAACATCACACTCAATTGTGAAAGGCTGAAATATCTTTTTCTAGTATTAGGAAAAAGAAAAGGATGTGCACTTTAGCATCATCTAAATGTAGTACTTTAAGTCCTTAATAGAGAATTTAGGCAAGAACAAGAAATAAGCGTGTCCAAATTGCAAAGAAAAAGATAAAATTATATTTATTTGTAGACAACATAATCTTATATGTACAAAAATCTAAAGATTAAACAATTGTTAGAATAAACAATCTCATCAAATTTGCAGGAAACGAAATCAATACTTACATTAGTTATGCTTCTATATCAAACCGATAAAATATATAGGAATAAATTTAACCAAGGAAGCAAAAGATTTGTACACTGAAATCTACAAAATGCCTCTGGAAAAAACTAATAAAGAAGACACAAATAAACAAAAAGGCCTTCCATGTTCATGGATTGGAAGACAATACTGTTAAAATGTCAATACTACATAAAGAATCTATAGATTCAATGCAATCCTTATTAAAATCCAATAATATTTTTTGGAAAAAATAGAAAAATCCATCCTAAATTTAGGTGGAATTATAAGAAATCTCAAATAGTCAAAATAACCTTGAAAAATAAGAAAAAATGTGGAGGTCTCAGCCTTCCTAATTGCAAAACTTAATACGAAGTAATGATAATCAAATGTCTGATACTTACATTAAAACATATATAGACACCAATGGAATAGTAAAAAGCAACCCACCACATGTTCCTGTATATGCCCAAGTGATTTTTGACAAGAGTGCCAATATAAATAAATGAGGAAAGGGCTGTCTTTTCAAACAACAAAAGAGAATAAATCAGTATACAAAAACTAACCTCACAACAACAACAAAAAGCTCCAGAACCAGATGGCTTCAGTGGTAAATTTTACCAAATATTTAAAGACTTATCACCAATCTTTCCCAAACTCTTCCAAAAAATAGAGGAGAGACAATTCCTAATTCCTTTCATAAGGATAGCATTACACTGATGCCAAAGCCAGACAAGGCATCACAAGAAAAGATATACCAATATTTTTTATAAATATAGATGCAAAAATCCCCCACAATATACTAGCAAACATAATCCAACAACATATTGAAAAGATTATACACCGTGTCCAAGTGGGATTTATCCCAGGAACGCAAGGTTGGTTAATCATAAGAAAATCAATGTAACACAGTACATTAATAGAATGAACAGGAAGAAATGATTATTTCAAATGATAATAAAGGTCATTTGAAAAAATCCACACCCTTTCACAATAAACATACTCAGAAAATTAAGAAAAAAAAAAACAACAAAACTTCCTCAACAGGATAAAGGGGATATATGTAAAACTCATAACAAACGTCAGACTTGATGTTGAATGACTGAAACATTTCTTCTAAGGTCAGGAACCATACAAACATTCCACTTTTACTACTGTTATTCATCACTGTACTGGAAGTTCTAGCCAGAAAAACTAGAAAGTAAAAGAAATAAAAGGCATCACATTTGAAAAGAAAGAAGGAAAATTTTCAGTTCAGATGACATGATCCTAGATAAAGATAATCCAAAAAATTTTACTAAAAGGATACTAGAATGAAGAAATGAATTCTGCCTAGAGGAAAGCACAAAATCAATGCAAAACTAAGTTTTATTTCTGTATAGAAATGAGGAATGAAAAATATGAAAAGATTAAGACAGCAGTTGTATTTACAATTGTATGCAAAATAACAAACTAGCAGGAATAAATATAGCAACAATCCCAAAAAAGTTGAAAGATTTGTGAACTGAAAAGAAATATTGCTGAAAAAAAAATTTAAACCTATATAAATGGAAACAGATCCCATGTTCATGAAATAGAAAACCTAATATGGTGAATATGTCAATAGTACCCAAAACAATGTATTGATTTACTTAAATATATATGAAAATCTTAATAATTGTTTTTCCAAAATTTGAAAAACTGATCCTAAAATTCCTATGGAATCACAAGCAACCACAGATAGCCAAAACAACTTTGAAAAAGAAAAGAAGTGGAATATTCACAGTCTCCAATATCAAAATTACCTCAAAGTGGGACTTATCTGGTGGCACAGTGGTTAAGAATCCACCTGTCAATGCAGGGGGCATGGGTTTGATCCCTGGTCCAGGAAGATCCCATATGCCATGGAGCAAATAAGTCCATGTGCCACAACTACTGAGCCAGTGTGCCACAACTACTGAGACTGCATGCTGAAACTACTGAAACCTGTGTGGCTAGAGACCGTGCTCTGCAACAAGAAAAGCCACTGCAATGAGAAGCCCATGCACTGCAATGAAGAGTAGCCCCCACTTGCCATAACTAGAGAGAGCCCTCATGCAGCAATGAAAACCAAATTCAGGCAAAATATAATTTTTTTTAATTACCTCAAAGACATTGTAATCAAAACAGTGTGGTATTTGCATTTGGCTAGACATATAGAATGGAATAGAAATGAGAATCCAGAAATAAACCCATATATCTAATATATAGATATAAAGTATAAAACTCTAGTTTATTTTTATGGTACATTTTTATTGTTATACAATATACATAAATTACAGTTTTAACCATTTTTAATTGTACAGTTCAGTAGCATTGAGTACATTCACAATGTTGGGCAACCATCACCACTCTACAACTTCAAAATATTTTATTATTCTGAACTGGAATTCTTTACATATTACACAATAACTACATATTATTATCTCTTCCTTCCAACTCCTGATAACCTCTATTCTCTAAGGTACACACATAATTATCTTTAGGTCTCTATGACTTTGACTATTCTAGATACCTCATATAGGTGAAATAATACAATATTTGTCCTTCAGTGTCTGGATTATTTCACTTAGCATGATTATATGTTGTATCATGCATCACAATATTATTCCTTTTTAAAGCTTAAAAGTATTCTATCTATGCATATACCATATTGTGTTTATCCATTCATTCATTGATGGGCATTTGGGTTAATTATACCTTATGGCTCTGACAAACAAGGCTGCTATAAACATGGGTTTGCTATTATTTTGGAGGCCCCGCTTTAAATTCTATTGGCTATATAACTTCAAGTGGAATGGATGTATAACATACACTACGCTTTATTTTCTGAGGAATTTTCATACTGTGTTCCACAAAAGCTGCACGTTTTACATTCCCACCAGCACTGCACAAGGTTTCTAATTTCTCCACATCATAACCAGCTCTTGCTATTTTCCATTATTTTTTTTTATAATAGCCATACCATAGGTTGTGAAGTGGTATCTCATTGTGATTGTGATTTACATTTCCCTAATGACTAGTCATGTTCAGCATCTTTTCATGTACTTATTGGTTATTTGTATAACTTCTTTGAGAAATATGTGTTCAAGTGCTAGCCCATTTAAGAAACCATGTTGGTAGAAAAATCTTAGAGCTCATTAATGATATCAGTAAAGTTGGAGAATACAAAATTAATACACAGAAATCTGTTGCACTTCTATACACTAAAAATGAAAAATTAGAAAGAGAAATTAAGGAAACAATTCCATGTACCATCACATCAAGAATAATAAAATACCTAGGAATAAACCTACCTAAGGAGGAAAAAGACCTGTACTGGAAAACCATAAGGCACTGATGAAAGAAACTGAAGATGACACAAGCAGATGGAAAGATATACCATATTCATGGATTGGAATAATCAATATTGTTAAAATGACCATACAACCTAAGGCAAACTACAGATTCAATGTAATCCTTATCAAATTACAAATGGCATTTTTTTTTGCAGATCTAGAAAAAAAGCATATTAAAATTTGTATGGAACCACAAAAGACCCCGAATAGCCAAAGAAATCTTAAGAAAGAAAAATGGAGCTGGAGGAATCAGGGTCCCTGACTTCAGACTGTACTACAAAGCAGCAGTCATGAGAAAAATATGGTAGTGGCACAAAAACAGGCATATAGATCAATGGAACAGGATAGAAAGCCCGGAAACAAACCCACAAAGTAGGCAAGGGTATACAATGGGGAAAAGACAGTCTCTTCAATAAGTGGTGCTGAGAACATTGGACAGCTACATGTAATAAAATGAAACCAGGGCTTCCCTGGTGGCGCAGTGGTTGGGAGTCTGCCTGCCAATGCGGGGGACGCGGGTTCGAGCCCTGGTCTGGGAAGATCCCACATGCCGCGGAGCAACTAGGCCCGTGAGCCACAATTTACTGAGCCTGCGCGTCTGGAGCCTGTGCACCGCAACAAGAGAGGCCGCGATAGTGAGAGGCCCGCGCACTGCGATGAAGAGTGGCCCCCGCTCGCCCCAACTACAGAAGGCCCTCGCGCAGAGACGAAGACCCCACACAGCCATAAATAAATAAATAAATAAACCACAAAAGTTAAAAAAAAAAAAATGAAACCAGAACTTTCTCTAGCACCATATAAAAAAATAAAAGGGACTAATGACCTAAACGTAAGACAGGATACTGTAAAAATCCTAGAGTTTTCTGTACAGCAGAAATTAGCACAACACTGTAAGTCAAATACACTTCAAAAAAATCCTAGAAGAAAACATAAGCAGAACAATACTTGACATAAGTCACAGCAGTATATTTTTGGATCCATATCCTAGAGTAATGGAAATAAAAACAAAAATAAATAAATGGGACCTAATTATACTTAAAATCTTTGCACAACAAATGAAACCATAAACAAAACAAAAAGACAACATACAGGATCGGAGAAAATATTTGTAAAAGATGCAACTGACAAGGGACTAATCTCCAAAATATACAAAGAGCTTGTGCAGATCAATAACAAAACCAACAACCCAATTAAAAAAAATGGCAGCAGATCTAAATAGATATATATTCAAAGAAGACATACTGATAGCAAACAGGCACAGGAAAAAATGCTCAACATCGCTAATTAGTAGAGAAATGCAAATCTAAACTATAACAAGGTTACTTTTCACTCCGTCAGAAAGGTCATCATCAAAAGATCTACAAATAAAATTGCTGGAGAGGGTGTGGAGAAAAAGGAACCATCCTACACTGTTGATGGGAATGTAAATTGGTACAGGCACAATGGAGAACAACATGGGGGTTCCTTAAAAACATAATAATAGAATTACCATATGATCCTGCAATCCCACTCCTGGGTATATATCCAAAACAAACAAACAACTAAAAATGGTACATGTACCCGATGTTCACTGCAGCAATATTTACAATAGCCAAGTCATGGAAGCACCCTAGATATCCATCACCAGATGAATGGATAAAGAAGATGTGGTGTATATACAATGGAATATTACTCAGCCATAAAAAAGAATGAAATAATGCCATTTGAAGCAACATGGTTGGGCTGAGGAATTACCATACTAAGTGAAGTAAGTCAGACAGAGAAAGACAAATATCATATGATATCACTTATATGTGGAATCTAAAATAAGGATACAAGTGAACTTATTCACAAAACAGGAAGACTCACAGACATAGAAAACAAACTTATGTTTACAAAAGGGGAAAGGGAGGTATAAATTACGAGTTTGGGATTAACATATACACACTATTAAATAAAAAAACACATAACCAACAAGGACCTACTCTATAGCACAGGGAAAGATACCCAATATTTTAAATAACCTATAATGGAAAACAGTCTGAAATATATACATATTTTAGAACTATATATATATTTCTGAACTATATATATATACACATATATATATCACTGTGCTATAGAACTAAAACTAAAACACCGTTATAAATTAACTACACTTCAATAAAAAAATAGTGATAATCTTAAATATATTTGGGAAAAAAACTAATATAGCCAAAAGAGTGATTGCTTTTAGGATATTAAAATTATTAAATTTTGTTATTTTTTATTCCAAAATAAATCTGTCACATTAAAAAAAATGTGTACTAGTTTGCTAAGGCTAACATTACAGATACCACAGACTGGGTGACTTAAACAACAAAAATGTATTTTCTCACAGTTCTGGAGCCTAGTAATCCAAGATCTTTCTGTCAGTGGAGTTAATTTATTTGAGGCTTCTCTCCTTGGTTTGTAGTTGGCCACAATATTTTACTGTATTTATATGCTCTTTTATTTTTCTGTATCTGTGTCCTAATCTTCTTGTTTTATAAGCACACCAGTCTAACAGCTTTCCTTTATTTTATTGTATCTTTCTCCCCTCAGTCCAAGCTGGTAGTGATTGTGCTAGTATAACTCCATTTCTGTTCCTGGCTTCAGCTGAAATGGTTGATTGGATCCATAAGTCACAAGCCTATAATCTCTTCAGCAAATGTTCGGCCAAAACCCTAATTGTCTCTCTAAAGCATGCTTTTTAAAAAATTTTCTGCAGTATAGGTAGGGTGAGAATTTTCCAAATCTTCATGTATTTGTTCCTTTTTCTTAATTTATTTCTTTCCTTTTATTTCCAATTTTATTTTATTTATTTTTTCCTTTTGTTTATTTTTTATTTTATATTGGAGTATAGTTGATTAACAATGTTGTGTTACTTTCAGGTGTACAACAAGGTGATTCAGTTATACATGTACATGTATCAATTCTTTTACAAATTATTTTCCCATTTTGGTTATTACAGAGTATCGAGCAGAGTTCCCGATGGTATACAGTAGGTCTTTGTTGGTTATCTATTTTAAATGTAGCAGTATGTACCTGTCAATCCCAAACTCCCAATCTGTCCCTCCCCCCAATCCTTGCGCCCTGGTAACCATAAGTTCTTTCTCTAATTCTTTGAGTCTGTCTCTGTTTTGTAAATTAGTTTGTTTGTTTCAATTTTTTTTAAGATTATGCATATAAGTGACATATGATATTTGCCTTTGTCTGACTTACTTCACTTAGTATGACAATCTCTGGGTCCATCCTTGTTGCTACAAATGGCATTATTTCATTCTTTTTAATGGTTGAGTAATATTACATTGTATATATGTGCCACAACTTCTTTAACTATTCATCTATATTGAACATTTATGTTGCTTCCATGTCTTGGCTATTATAATCAGTGCTGCAATGAACTTTGGGATGCAAGTATCTTTTCTTAATTTTTTTTTTCTTTTTTTTTTATTGCCAAGTAGCATTCTTTTGTATTACCACAATTTGTCCATCCACTTACCTATTGAGGAACATCTGGGTTGTTTGCAGCTTTGGGCAGTTGTGAATAAAGGTACCACAACCATTTACATAAAGGTTCTATTGTATGTGTTTTTTTTTTTTCTTTTCTTTTTTTTACTTGAGTAAATACCTAGAGTGGGTTTATGTACATTATATTTTTTATTATTTTTTAATGGAGTGTAGTTGCTTTACAATGTTGTGTTACTTTCTGCTGTACAGCAAAGTGAATCAGCTATATGCATACATATATCCCTTCCTTTTTGGATTTCCTTCCCATTTAGATTATCACAGAGAATTGAGTACAGTTCCCTGTGTTATAAAGTAGCTTCTCATTAGTTATCTACTTTATACATACTAGTGTACATATGTCAATCCGATTCTCCCAATTCATCCCATCCCCCCTTCCCACCCTGGTATCCATATATCCATTCTCTATCTCTGTATCTCTATTTCTGTTTTGCAAATGAGTTCATCCGTATTATTTTTCTAGATTTCACATTTAAGTGATATAATACTACATTTGTTTTTTCTCTTTCTGACTCACTTCACTCTGTATGACAGTCTCTAGGTACATTCACATCTCCACAAATTGCACCATTTTGTACTTTTTTATGGCTGAGTAATATACCATTGTATGTATGTACCACATCATCTTTATCCATTCTTCTGTTGATGGACATTTAGGCTGCTTCCATGACCTGGATATTTTAAATAGTGGGGCAATGAACATTGGGGGGGGGCATGTGTCTTTTTGAATTATGGTTTTCTCTGGCTATATGTCCAGTAGTGGGATTGCTGGGTCATATGATAATTCTATTTTTAGTTTTTTAAGGAACCTCCATACTGTTCTCCATAGTGGCTGTATCCATTTACATTCCCACCAACAGTACAAGAGTGTTCCCTTTCCTTCACAACCTCTCCAGCTTTTACTGCTTATAGAGTTTTTGATGATGACCATTCTGACCAGTGTGAGGTGATACCTCACTGTTGTTTTGATCTGCATTTCACTAATAATTAGTGATATTGAGCATCTATTCTTGAGTTTGTTGGCCATCTCTATGTATTCTTTGAAGAAATGTCTATTTAGGTCTTCTGCCCATTTTCTGATTATGTTATTTGTTTATTTGATATTGAGTTGCAAGTGATGTTTGTTTATTTTGAAAATTAGATTGCTTCATTCGCAAATATTTTTTCCCATTCTGAGGCTTGTCTTTTTGTCTTGTTTATGGTTTCCTTTGCTATGGAAAAGCTTTTAAGTTTAATTAGGTCCAATTTATTTATTTATTTTTTTATTTTCATTAGTCTAGGAGTTGGGTGAAAAAAGATCTTGCTGCGATTTATGTCAAAGTGTTATCTGCCTATGTTTTCCTTTAAGAATTTTATAGTGTCTGGTCTTACATTTAAGTCTTTAATCAATTTTGAGTTTGTTTTTGTGTATGGTGTTTGGGAGTGTCCTAATTTCATTCTTATACATGTAGCTGTCCAGTTTTTCCAGTGCCATTTATTGAAGAGACTGTCTTTTATTCATTGTATATTCCTGCTTCCTTTATCATAGATTAGTTGACCATTGGTGCCTGGGTTTATGTTTGGGATTTCTATCCTGTACCATCGATCCATATTTCTGTTTTTGTGCCAGTACCATACAATTTTGATTACTGTAGCTTCGTAGTATAGTCTGAGTCAGGGAACCTGATTCCTCCAACTCCGTTTTTCTTTCTCAGGCTTGCTTTGGCTATTCGTGGTCTTTTGTGTTTCCATACAAGTTGTGAAACATTTTGTTCTAATGCTGTGTAAAATGCCATTGGTAGTTTGATAGGGATTGCACTGAATCTGTAGATTGCTTTGGGTAGTATAGTCATTTTCACAATATTGATTCTACCAACCCCAAAACATGGTATATCTCTCCATTTGTATCATCTTTGATTTCTTTCATCAATATCCTATAGTTTTCTGAGTACAGGTTTTTTGTCTCCTTAGGTTTATTCCTAGGTATTTTATTCTTTTTGTTGCAGTGGTAAATGGATTGTTTCCTTAATTGATCTTTCGTTTTTAGTATGTAGGAATGTAAGAGATTTCTGTGTGTTAATTTACATCTTGCAACTTTACCAAATTCATTGATTAGCTATAGTAGTTTTCTGGTAGCATTTTTTAGGATTTACTATGGATAGTATCATGTCATCTGCAAATGGTGTCAGTTTTCCTTTTATTTCATTTTTTCTCTGATTTCCATGGCTATGTCTTCCAAAACTATGTTGAATAATATTGGTGAGAGTGGATATCCTTGTCTTTTTGCTGATCTTAGAAGGAATGCTGTCAGTTTTTCACCATTGAGAATGTTTGCTGTGGGTTTGTCATATATGGCCTTTATTACGTTGAGGTAGGTGCCCACTTTCTGGAGAGTTTTTATCACAAATGGGTGTTGAATTTTGTAAAATGTCTTTTCTGCATCTATTGAGATGATCATATTTTTTTTAATTCTTCAATTTGTTGATACGGTGTATCACACTGATTGATTTTTGTATATTGAAGAATCCTTGCATCCCTGGGATAAATCCCACTTGATCATGGTGTATGATCGTTTTAATATGTTGTTGGATTCTGTTTGTGAGTATTTTATTGAGGATTTTTGCGTCTATGTTCATCAGTGATATTGGTATGTAATTTTCTTTTTTGTGATACCTTTGTCTGATTTTGGTATCAGGGTGATAGTGGCCTCGTAGAATGAGCTTGGGAGTATTCCTACATCTGCAATTTTGGGGAAGAGTTTGAGATGGATAGGTGTTAGTTCTTCTCTAAATGTTTGATAGAATTCATCTGTGAAGCCATCTGATCCTGGAATTTTGTTTGCTGCAAGGTTTTGAATCACAGTTTCAATTTCAGTACTTGTGATTGGTCTGTTCATATTTTCTAATACTTCCTGGTTCTTCTTGGAAGTATTACCTTTCTAAGAATTTGTTCATTTCTTCCAGGTTGTCCAATTTTGTAGCATATAGTTGCTTCTAGTAGTCCTTTATGATCCATCCTATTTCTGATCCTTTGTATCTTTGATCCTTTGTAACTTCTCTTTTTTTCATTTCTAATTTTATTCAATTGAGTCTTCTCCCTTTTTTTTATGGTTATCACTGAAGGTTTATCAATTTTAATTTCTCAAAAAAACAGCTTTAATTTCATTCATATTTGCTATTGGTTTCTTCCTTTCTATTTCATTTATTTCTGCTCTGATCTTTATGATTTCTTTCTACTAACTTTGGGTTTTGTTTGTTCTTCTTTCTCTAGTTACTTTAGGTGTAAGGTTAGGCTGTTGATTTGAGATCTTTCTTGTTTCTTGAGGTGAGATTGTATTGCTATAAACTTCCTTCTTAGAACGGCTTTTGCTGCATTTCATAGGAATTGGGTCCTTGTGTTTTCATTGTCATTTGTTTCTAGGTATTTTTTGATTTCTTCTTTGATTTCTTCAGTGATCCATTGGTTATTTAGCAGCATTTTGTTTACCCTCCATATGTTTGTGTTTTTTACAGTTTTTATTTGTTTCTGTAACTGATTTCTTACCTCATACTGTTGTGGTCAAAAAATATGCTTGATATGATTTCAATTTTCTTACCTTTACTGAGACTTGATTTGTGACCCAAGATGTGATCTATCCTGGAGATTGTTCCATGTGTACTTGAGAAGAAAGTGTATATTGCTTCTTTCAGATGGAAGGTCCTATAAATATCAGTTAAGTCTATTGGTTTTAATGTGCCATTTAAGGCTTGTGTTTACTTATTAATTTTCTGTTGGGATTATCTGTCTATTTTTGTAAGTGAAGTGTTAAAGTTCCCCACTATTATCGTTTTACTGTTGATTTCCCATTTTATAGCTGTTAGCATTTGTCTTAAGTATTGCAGTACTCCTCTGTTGGGTGCATAAATAATTACTATTGTTATATCATCTTTTTAGATTGATCCCCTGATCATTATGTTGTGTCCTTCCTTTTCTCATGTAATAGTCTTTATTGTAATGTCTATTTTGTCTGATATGAGTACTGTTACTCCAGGTTTCTTTTGATATCTATTTGCATGGAATATCTTTTACCATCCCCTCACTTTCAGTCTGTATGTGTCCCTAGGTTTCAAGTGGGTCTCTTGTAGACAGCATACACATGGGCTTTGTTTTTGTATCCATTCAGGCATTCTGTGTCTTTTGGTTGGAGCATTTAATCCATTTACCTTTAGGGTAATTTTTGATATGTATGTTCCTATTACCATTTTCTTTATTGTTTTGCATATGTTTTTGTGGTCTTTTTCCTCTCTTGTGTTTTCCGCCTAGAGAAGTTTCTTTAGCGTTTGTTGTAAAGCTGGTTTGGTGGTGCTGAATTCTCTTATCTATTGCTTGGTTGTAAAGATTTTGATTTCTCTGTCAAATCTGAGCCATAGTTTTGCTGGGTAGTGTATTCTAGGTTATAGGTTTTTTTTTTTTTTTCCCTTTCATCACTTTAAATATATTATGCCACTCTCTATTGGCTTGCATAGTTTCTGCTGAAAAATCAGCTGCTAATGTTATGTGGATTCCCTTGTATATTATTTGCTGCTTTTCCCTTGGTGCTTTTAATATTTTTTGTTTGTATTTAATTTTTGTTAGTTTGATTAATATGTGGCTTCATGTGTTTCTCCTTGGGTTTATCCTGTATGGGACCCTCTGTGCTTCCTGGACCTGGGTGACTATTTCCTTTCCCATGTTAGGGAAGTTTTCAACTATAATCTCTTCAAATATTTTCTCAGACCCTCTCTCTTTTTCTTCTTCTTCTGCGACACCTATAGTTCAAATGTTGGTGCGTTTAATGTTGTCCCAGAGGTCTCTGAGACTCTTCATTTCTTTTTATTCTTTTTTCTTTATTCTGCTCCACAGCTGTTATTTTCACCATTCTATCTTCCAACTCACTTATCCGTTCTTCTGCCTCAGTTATTCTGTTATTGATTCCTTCTAGTGTATTTTTCATTTCAGTTATTGTATTGTTCATCACTGTATGTTTGTTCTTTAATTCTTCTAGGTCCTTTTTAAACATTTCTTGTATCTTCTAGATCCATGCCTCCATTCTATTTCTGAGACCTTGGATTACCTTAACTATCATTACTCTGAATTCTTTTTCAGGTATATTGAATACTTCTTCTTCAGTTATTTAATCTTGTGGATTTTTACCTTGCTCCTTAGTTTATAACATAATTCTCTGTCATCTCATTTTGTATAACTTATTGTGTTTGTGGTCTCCTTTCTGCAGTCTTCAAGGTGGTAGGTCTTTTGTTTTTGTTATCTGCCCTCTGGTTGGTGAGCTTGGTCGAGGGGTTTCTGTAGGCTTCTTGGTGGGAGGAACTGGTTCCTGTTCTCTGGTGGGTGGAGCTGTGTCTTGTCCCTCTGGTGGGCAGGGCCACGTCAAGGTGTATGTTCTGGGGTGTCTGTGAGCTTAGTAAGAATTTAAGCAGCCTGTCTACTGATGGATGGGGCAGTGTTCCTGTCTTGCTGTTTTTTGGTGTGAGGCATCCATCACTGGATCCTTCTGGCAGTTGGGTGGTGTTGTATCTTGGTGTTGAGATGGAGATCTCCAGGAGAACTCATGCCAATTAATATTCCCTGAGACAGGGAATTCTTTGGCATTCAAGTGTCTTGGACTCAGCCCTCTTACCCTAGATGCTCAGGCCTGACCCCTGGCCAGGGAACCATGACACTGCAAGTTTCATGGTGTGGCCAAAGGAAGAAAAAAAAAAAAAAAGGAGAAGAAGAAAAGAAAGCAGGCAAACAAAACCAAAGACAAGTGACTTTTGATTTCTTCTGTGAACCATTGATTGTTTAATAGCATATTATCTAGCCTCCACGTGTTTGTGTTTTTTAAAGTTGTTTTTCTTATTATTAATTTCTAATCCCATAGTGTTGTGGTCAGAAAAGATGCTTGATATTATTTCAATTCTCTTAAATTTCTGGAGGCTCGCTTTCTGGCACAGAATGTGATCAAATATGGAGAATGTTCCCTGTGCTCTTGAGAAGAATGTGTATTCTGCTGCTTTTGAGTGGAATGTTTTTTAAATATCAATTAAGTCCATCTGGTCTAATGTGTCATAGAAGGCCTGTGTTTCCTTATTGATTTTCTGTCTGGATGATTTGTTTGTTGATGAAACTTGAGTATTAAAGCTCACTATTATTGTGTTACTGTTGATTTCTCCTTTTATGGCTGTTAGAATTTGTCTTATATATTGAGGTGCTCCTATTTTGGGTTCATATATATTTAAAATTGTTGGATCTTCTTCTTGGATTAACCCCTTGATCATTATGTAGTGTTCTTCCTTGTCTCTTGTAATAATCTTTATTTTAAAGTCTATTTCAACTGATATATACACTGCTACTCCAGCTTTCTTTTGATTTCCATTTGCATGGAATATCTTTTTTCCATCCCTTCACATTCTGTCTGTATGTGTCTCTTGGTCTGAAGTGAGCCTCTTGTAGACAGCATATATATGGGTCTTGATTTATATCCATTCAGCCAGTCTATGTCTTTTGGTTGGAACATTTAATCCATTTGCATTTAAGGTAATTATCAATAGGTATGTTCTTATTGCCATTTCATTAGTTGCTTTGAATTTGTTTTAGTAGGTGTTTTCTTTTCTTTCCTTCCTCTTCGTTCTCTTCTCTTGTGATTTTATCACTATCTTTAGAGCTGTTTTTGGATTTCTTTTTCTTTTATATGTGTGTATCTATGTATATTTTCGGTTTGTGGTTACCATGAAGTTTTGATATAGCAGTCTATATATAAACAAGATTGTTTTAAGTTGCTGGTCTTTTAATTTCAAATTCATTTCCAATATCCTTCATTTGTGCTCTCCTTTTCTCCCAATTGCTGGTTTTGAAATTATATTTGTGTGCCAATGACTTCCTACCTTTACTGTATGTTTGCCTTTCCTCTTGATTTTTTCCATTTGTAATTTTCTTTTTTCTAGTCGTGGCCTTTTTTTCCACCTAGATAATTTTCTTTAACATTTGTTGCAATGATGGTCTGGTGGTACTGAATTCTCTTAGCTATTGCATGTCTGTAAAGCTTTTGATTTCCCCATCAAATCTCAATGAGAGCTTCACTGGGTAGAGTATTCTTTGTTGTCATCACTTTAAATATATCATGACACTTCCTTCTGGCCTGCAGAGTTTCTGCAGAGAAATCAGCTTATAACCTTTTGGGGATTCCCTTGTATATTACTTGTTGCTTTTCCCTTGTTGCTTTTAATATTTTTTTCTTTGTCTTTATTTTTTGTCAGTTTGGTTACTATGTGTCACAGCATGTTTCTCTTTGGGTTTCCTGCCTGAGACTTTCTATGCTTCCAGGACTTCAGTGACTGTTTCCTTTCTCATGTTAGGGAAGTTTTTGACTATAATATCTTCAGTTATTTTATCAGGTCCTTTTTCTCTCTCTTCTCCTCGTGGGACCCCTATAATGCACATTTTGTTTCATTTAATGTTGTCCCAGAGGTCTCTTATATTGTCCTCATTTCTTTTCATTATTTTTTCTTTATTCTGTTCCACAGCCATGATTTCCACCATTCTGTCTTCCAGCTCACTTCTCTGTTCTTCTGCCTCAGCTATTCTGCTATTGATTCATTCTAGTGTATTTTTCATTTCATTTATTGTATTGTTCATCTCTGTTCTTTACTTCTTCTAGGTCTTTGTTAAACATTTCTTGTATCTTCTTGATCTGTGCCCCCATCTTTTTCTGATATCTTGGATCATCTTTACTATCATTACTCTGAATTATTTTTAGTGTAGATTGCCTATCTCCACTTCACTTAGTTGTTCTTCTGGGTGTTTTTTGTTGTTGTTGTTGTTCCTTCATCTGTGACATATTCCTCTGTTATCTTGTTTTTTCTAACTTTCTGTGATTTTGATTTCTATTCCACATGCAGCAGTGTTGTAGTCCTTCTTGCTTCTGCTCTCTGCCCCCTGTGGATGAGCCTGTCTAAGAGGCTTGTGCAGACTTCCTGGTGGGAGGGACTGGTACCTCCCCACTGATGTGTGGAACTTGGTCTTGTCCCCCTGGTGGGCAGGGACATGTAAGTAAATGTGTTTACCTGGCAGCTGTGTACTCAGAAAGACTTTAATCATCCTGACTGCTGATAGGTGGGGCTGTGTTCCCACCCTTTTGGTTGTTTGTCCTGAGACATCCCAGCAGTGGAGACTGCAGGTTCTTGGATGGGACCCAGTCTTTGTAAGAAAACAGTGACCTCCAAGAGGGTTCACACCAATGACTACTCCCCAGAACTACCACCACCAGGGTCCTTGTCCCTGCAGTGAGCCACATCTATGCCTCACTTCCACAGGAGTCCCGCCAATACTAGCATGTAAGTCTGGTCCAGTCTCTTATGAGCTCTCTTCTTTTTTTGCCTGTGTCCTGGTGCACATGGGACCCTGTGTGTGCCCTCCAAGAGTGGAGTTTCTTTTTCCTCCAGTCCTGTGGAATTCCTGTGATAAAACTCCTTTGGCCTTCAAAGCCAGATTCCCTGGGGCTCCTCCTCCCATTGCCATACCCCCAGGCTGGTGAGCTGGACTTGGGGCTCAGACCTTTCACTCCTGTAGGGGAACTTCTGTGGTATAATTATTTTCTAGTTTGTGGGTCACCCACCTGGCATATATGGGCTTTGATTTTATTGCAGTTGTGCCCCTCCTACCATCTCCTGGTTACTTATTTGTTTTTGGATGTAAGTTAAATTTTTTTGTAAGTTCCAGTGTTTTCTTGTCCATGGTTGTTCAGCAGTTAGTTGTGATTTTGGTGTTTCCATAAAATAGGTGAGCTCATGTCCTTCTTCTCCACCATCTTTTCTCTCCTTCCTGGCTTAACAATTTCTTCTTCACTTTGACTATTCCCTCTTGCACTTCACTATAAGAAGCAAGGAGAAATCAGGCCATACTTCTAACACTTTTCTTAGAAATATTTTCAGACCAGCATCCAAGTTTATGGTTTAAACTTCTATGTCCCACAAACCAGAACACAATTTTGGCAAGTTATATTTGCCACTTTATAACAAGGATCAACTTTCCTGCAGTTTCCATTAACATGTTTCTCATTTCTGTCAGATCTCACCAGTAGTACTTTTAACATTTCTATTTCTACCAGCATTCTCTTCATGATGATTTATTTATACCTCTAAGAAGACAGAAGCTTTCTCTATATCTCTCTTCTTTTCTTTCTTATCCTTTTCCAGAATCACCTATAAAGTTCACATTTCTAACAAAAGACTCTTCAAAGACAATTATTTTACTTTAATTGCCTCTTTAAAGACCCTATTTCCAAATCCATTCTGAGGTACTGGGGTTTAGGACTTCAACATATGAATTTTAGAGAGACACAATACTTTCCATAACAAATAGTTTATCCCATTTTTTTTTGTTGTCTTTTTACTATCTTGATAGTGTCCCTTATTGCACCAAAGTACTTAATTTAGATAAACCCTATTTTTTTCTTTTGTTGTATATGCTTTTATTGTTATATCCAATAAACCATTGCCTAATTCAAAGTCATGAAATGTTCTTCCAAGTATTCTTTTAAGAGTTGATATTTTCTGTTTTGGTGTTTGACCCATTTTGAGTTAAGTTTTATATGTGGTATAAGAAAATAGTCTAACTTCTGTGTTTTGCATGTAGACATCCATTCGGATCATACACTGGATAAAACAAATAGTAACTACATAGACAATGAAGATGTTGACTACATAAACTGTTGACTCAACTAGTGGGACCAGAAAATATGTGTGATTCTGCAGCCTGACTATATCAATTATGCTAACTAATAATAATGCTATACTGGTTGATCATACTCTTAGCCTGCTAAAAGAATGACCAAAAGGTGGCAATTGTTAAAATAAAAAAAGGAGACCAATCTTGAAAATTCCTTGAGCAGACAAAACTGTTTATCTATATAAGCAAAATTTAATTTAGCTACTTTTGAAAGACTAACTTGCCCCAAATAATTTCTTGTTTATGCCTCTAGAAACCATAACCAAAACTTGAGCTGTTTCCCAGAAATGATATAAGGTAAAAACTAACCAATTTCCTTTCATTTAAGAAAATTTTAATATTATAAGCAATTACTCTGAAAAGTAAACAGTCACTGCTTTCTCACTATATAAGCTGCTTTATAACAATACACTCCTGATCCTCATTCCACATTTTGATTTGAGCGCTCCTAGCTTGCAAACTCTCCTGTGGTTTGTGCACAATAAAATTTTACTAATTACTACTTTGGTGACTTATTGGTTTCACTTCTGTTATTTATGAACTTTTGACCACACCTTATCTAATATATGATTTGCAAATACCTTCTTCCATTTGATAGAATGTCTTTTCATTTTGTTGATTGGTTCTTTTGCTGTGCAGAAGTTATTTAGTTTGATGCACTCCCATTAGTTGAATTTTGCTTTTGTTGCTTGTGCTATTGGTGTTATAATCAAAATATCATTGTCAATACCAGTGTCAAGGAGCTTCTTTCCTATTTTCTTCTAGGAGTTTTAAAGTAGTAGATCTCATTCTCAAGTCTTTATTTCAAGTTAATTTTTGTGAGTGGTGGAAGATTGGGACTACTATCGTTTTTCTTTATGTGGTTATCCAGTTTTCCCATCATTTGTTGAAGAGACTATTCATTCTTCATTGAGTTTTTTGGGTTTTTATTGTTTTTTTGTGTTTTTTTCTGAGTCACTTGTGAAACTTTAATTGACCATATATTCGTGGGTTTATTTCAGGGCTCTCTATTTTTACATTGATACCATACTGTGTTAATTACTTTAGTTTTGCAGTTTAATTTGAAATCAGGGAGCATAATGTCTTTGGCTTTGTTCTACTTTCTAATGGTTGCTTTGGCTATTTGGGATATTTTGCGATTCCATATAAATTTTAAGGGGTTTTTTTGGGGGGAATACCCTTGGGATTTTTATAAGGGTTACATTGACTCTATAGAAGACATTGGGTAATATGGATATTGTAATAATAGTAATTCTTTCTGTCCATGAACTCTGGATTTCTTTTCATTTGTTTGTGTCTTCAATTTATTTCAACAACATTGTAGTTTCATTGTTTAAATTTTTCACTTTCTTGCTTATATTTATTCTTCAATATTTTACTGTTGTTGATACTGTTATGAGTGCAGTAATTTCTTTGATTTCTTTTCAGATATTTTGTTCTTAGTGCATAGAAACACAATTGATTTCTGTATGGTGATTTTGTATTACTAAGTTCGTTGATTATTTCCAACATATTTTTGTTGAATTTTTAAGAATATATATAAAATCATAACATCTACAAATAAAGACAATTTTACTTCTTTCCAATTTGGTTGCCTTTTACTTCTTTGTCTGCCATGATTCCTAAAGCTAGGACTTTCAGAATTATTTTGCATAAGAGTGGTGAGAGAGGGCACACTTGTCTTGTTCCTGATCTTAGAAGAAAAGCTTTTATTCTTTCAAAACTGAGTATGATATTACCTCTGGGTTTGTTAGATATAACCTTTATTATGTTGAGGTATGTTTCTTCTAAACCAAATTAGTTGATCGTTTTTATCATGAAAGAAAGTTGTAGTTTGTCAAATTATTTTTCTACTTCTATTGAGGTTATCAAGTGTCTTCTATCTTTTATTCTATTAAAGTGGTGTATCACATTTATTGATTTGCATATGTTGAAACTTCCTTGCATCCTAGGGTAAAGTCCCACTTATCACAGTCTAAGATTTTTTTTTAAATGTGTTGTTGAATTCAGTTTCATAATATTGTGTTGGTAAATTTTACATCTATATTCAAAAAGGGATACTGATTTATATTTTTCTTATAGTATCCTTATCTGGCTTTGATACCAGGGTAATGCTGGCCTTGTAAAATGACTTTGGAAGTGTTCCCATTAATTCTTCTTTAAATGTTTGGTAGGATTACCCAATTAAAGCATCTGATCCTTGGCTTTTCTGATTTTTGATTACTTATTCAATCTTATCAGTGATTAATATGTTCTGATTTTCTTTTCTTTCTGAGTCAGTCTTTATAGATTTTACATTTTTAGGAATTTATCCATTTCTTCTAGTTTATTCCGTTTTTGACATATAATTTTATAGTAGTCTCTTTTTGTTTGTTTGTTTTTAAAATTTATTTATTTATTTATTTAGTTTTGGCTGTGTTGGGTCTTCGTTTCTGTGTGAGGGCTTTCTCTAGTTGCGGCAAGCGGGGACCACTCTTCATCACGGTGCGCAGGCCTCTCATTATCGCGGCCTCTCTTGTTGCAGAGCATAGGCTCCAGATGCGCAGGCTCAGTAGTTGTGACTCACGGGCCTAGTTGCTCTGTGGCATGTGGGATCTTCCCGGACCAGGGATCAAACCCATGTCCGTTGCATTGGCAGAAGGATTCTCAACCACTGAGCCACCAGGGAAGCCCTATAGTAGTCTCTTATGATTCTATTTATTGCTGTAGTCTCCTCTTTTATTTCTGATTTTATTTATCAGAGTCTTCTCTCTTTTTCTTAGTCTGGCTAAATGTCAATTTTATTTTTCTTTTCAAACAAAAATTCTTAGTTTTATTGAGATTTTCAGTTGTTTTCCTGGTCTTTTTTTTCATTTATTTCTACTCTGATAATTGGTAGTTCCTTCTTTTTGCTTATATGGATTTAGTTTGTTCTTTTTCTATCTCCTTGAGATTTAAGTTAGGTTGATTATTTTAAATATTTCTATTTTCTTAACATATGCGTTTGTCACTGTAAACTTTCCTCTCAGAATTGCTCTTACAGTATCCAGTTGGTTTTGGTGTATTTTGTTTTTATTATCATTTATTTAGTAAGTTTCCACATGACAGTAAATTTTCAAAATGTCCTCTATTTGTTGATTTCTAGTTTCATACCATTGTGGTTGGAAAAGATAATTAGTATGACTTCAATATTTTTAAATTCGCTAAAATTTGTTTTGTAGTCTGTAATTTGATCTTTCTTTGGGAAATTTTCATCTCTACTTGAGAAGAATATGTATTCTACTGCTACAGGATGAGATGGTTTGTAAATATCTTTTAGATTCATTTGATCTAATGTAATTTTCAAGTCCGATATTTCCTTGTTGATATTCTGCCTGGAAAATATATCCTTTGCTGATAGAAGGATATTGGCATCTCCTACTATAATTTTATTGTTAATTTCTCTTTTCTGATTTGTTAGTGTTTGCTTAATGCATTTGGGTGCTTAAAGGTGGGTGCATATATATTTATAAATTTTATATCTTATTTTATTGTTATTTCCAGTTTCTTTCAGTTGCTACTTGCATGGAATATCTTTTCCCATCACTTCATTTTGAGCCTATGTGTGTCCTAAATCTAAGGTTATTCTCTTATAGACAGCACAAAGTGGTGTCTTGTTTCTTTATCTATCTAGCTAAATTTGTGTCTTTCTATTGGTAAATTAAATCCATTTATATTTATAGTAACAGTTGATATGTGAGGACTTACCAAGGCCATATAATTAATTGTGTTCTGGCTTTTTTGTAGTTTGCTTGCTTTTCCCTCTCGGTTTCTCTTTATTTTTAGATAGTGATGATTTCCCATGGTGGTACGCTCTGGTTATTCTTTATCTTTTAGAATCTTCTGTAGGATCTTACTTTTTGGTTACCATGCTTATGGATATAATGTTTGGTTTTATGCTGAAAGCAATTTAACTTTGATCATATACAGATATTTCACCCATTTATTCCCCTCTTTTATATATTTGATGTCACAATTTACCTTTTTTACATTGTGTATTCATTAACAATTCATAGTAGCTATAGTTATTTTTAATATTCATTTCCTCTAACCTTTATACTATATCTAACTGGTTAACACAAAATCTTATTACAGAATTAGAGTTATCTAAATCTAACTGTGTATTTATCTTTACTAACGTGTACATACTTTTGTGTGTTTTCATGTTATTAATTAGGGTCTTTTCATTTCAGATTGAAGAACTCTTTTCACCATTTCTTGCAAGGCAGATCTAATGGTGATGAACTCCCTCAGCTTTTGTTTGTCTGGGAAATACTTTATTTCTCTTTAATAGATAAAGGAAAACTTCCAGATAGGGTATTCTTGGCTGGTAATTTTTGTCTTGCAATGATTTGAATATGTCATTTTACTCTCTCCTACCCTGTAGGATTTATGATGAGAAATATGTTGATAGCTTCATGTGAATTCCTTTGTAGGTTATGTGAATGAAAAATATTGCTCGCCTGCCGTATCAGTAAATAAGGGATGTTGCAACCATCAAGCCACTACAGCAACCCCTGACAATGAGCTCCAAGGGAATTCAGGATGGAGACAAACTGTCAACTGCCCCCTGCCAAGCCCTCAGCCACTGCAGCCACACCCAGTGGTGCACTCTGAGGTGATTCAGGATGGGAAAGAACAGGATACAGAATACATAGCTAAGGGGCATATCTAAAGAATGATTGCAATGAACCCAAACCCTTGCATCTTCCCATACATAGAAAAGTGCTAAATTTATTAACTTGAGATATCTGATTTTCTTTAATTAATGGTAATCTTTTGATGTCCCCAGTACCCGGTCTTTATTGCAAAACCCATATATATCCTGGTTCCTCCCTTACATCTTTGGAGCAGTCCCCTGTAGCTCTTCTGAGAGGCTGCCTCCTGGGTTTGAAGACCTCAGAAAGTCTGCCAAATAAAACATAATTCTCAACTTTTAGATTGTTCATTTTCAATCGACAGTTACATTTTTTTCTCTGATTTTTTGTTTATTATTATAGGGGTATAGTTGTTTTACAAGTTTGTGTTAGTTTCTACTGTACAGTGAAGTGAAGCAGAGTTCCCTGTGCTATACAACAGGTTCTAATTACTTATCCATTTTATAGATATTAGTGTATATACATTAGTCCCAGTCTCCCAATTCATCCCAACCCTCCTTTCCCACTTTGGTGTCCATACGTTTGTTCTATACATCTGTGTCTCTATTTCTGCCTTGCAAACCAGTTCATCTGTACCAGTTTTCTAGATTCCACAAATATGCATTAGTATACGATATTTGTTTTTCCCTTTCTGGCTTCATTCACTCTGTATGACAGACTCTAGGTCCATCCACGTATCTACAAATGATCCAATTTTGCTCGTTTTTATGGCTGAGTAAAATTCCATTGTATATATGTACCACATTTTCTTTATCCATCTGTCTGTCGATGGACATTTAGGTCCATTCCATGAACTGGCTATTGTAAATAGTGCTGCAATGAACATTGGAGTGCATGTGTATTTTTGAATTATGGTTTTCTCTGGGTATATGCCCAGTAGTGGGATTGCTGGGTCATATGGTAATTCTATTTTTAGTTTTTTAAGGAAACTCCATACTGTTCTCCATAGTGGCTGTATCAATTTACATTCCCCCCAATAGTGCAAGAGGGTTCCCTTTCTCCACACCCTCTCCAGCATTTGTTGTTTGTAGATTTTCCGATGATGCCCATTCTAACTGGTGTGAGGTGATACCACATTGTAGTTTTGCTCTATATTTCTCTAATAATTAGTGGTGTTGAGCATCTTTTCATGTGCCTCTTGGTCATCTGTATGTCTTCTTTGGAGAAATGTCTATTTAGGTTTTCCACCTATTTTTTGTTTGGGTTGTTTGTTTTTATGATATTGAGCTACATGAGCTGTTGGTGTATTTTGGAGATTAATCCTTTGTCCTTTGATTCATTTGCAAATATTTTCTCTCATTCTGAGGGTTGCCTTTTCATCTTGCCTATCATTTATTTTGCTGTGCAAAAGCTTTTAAGCTTTATTAGGTCCCATTTGTTTACTTTTGTTTTTGTTTTCATTACTCTAGGAGGTAGGTCAAAAAAGCTCTTGCTGTGATTTATGTCCAAGAGTGTTTTCCGAAATTTTCCTCTGAGTTTTATAGTGTCTGGTCTTACATTTAGGTCTTTAATCCATTTTGAATTTATTTTTGTGTATGGTGTTAGGGAGTGTTCTTATTTTATTATTTTACATGTAGCTGTCCAGATTTCCCAGCGCCACTTATTGAAGAGACTGTCTTTTCTCCATAGTATATCCTTGCCTCCTTTGTCATAGATTAGGTGATCATAGGTGCATGGGTTAATCTCTGGGCTTTCTGTTCCATTGAATTATATTTCTTTTTTTGTGCCAGTACCATACTGTCTTGATTACTGTAGCTTTGTAGTGTAGTCTGAAGTCAGGGAGTCTGATTCCTTCAGCTATGTTGATTTTCTCTCAAGATTTTTTTGATATTCAGGGTCTTTTGGGTCTCCATACAAATTTTAAGATTTTTTGTTCTAGTTCTATGAAAAATGCCATTGGTAATTTGATAGAGATTGCATTGAATCTGTAGATTGCTTTGGGTAGTAGAGTCATTTTCACAATATTAATTCTTCCAATCCAAGAAAATGGTATATCTCTCCATCTGTTTGTGTCTTTGATTTCTTTCATCAGTGTCATAGTTTCCTGAGTACAAGTTTTTACCTCCTTAAGTAGGTTTTTTCCTAGGCATTTTATTATTTTTGTTGCAATGGTGAATGTGATTGTCTCCTAAATTTCTCTTTCTGATCTTTCATTGTTAATATATAGGGATGCAAACGGTTTCTGTACATTAATTTTGCATCCTGCAGCTTTACCAAATTCATTGATTAGCTCTAGCAGTTTTCTGGTGGCATCTTTAGGATTCTCTATGTATAGAATCATGTCATCTGCAAACAGTGACTGTTTTATTTATTCTTTTCCAATTTTTATTCCTTTTATTTCTTTTTCCTCTCTGATTGCCATGGCTAGGACTTCCAAAATTATGTTCAATAAGAGTGGTGAGAGTGGACATCCTTGTCTTGTTTCTGATCTTAGAGGAAATGCTTTCAGTTTTTCACCATTAAGAATGATGTTTGCATTCGTATATGACCTTTATTATGTTGAGGAAAGTTCCCTCTGTGCCCACTTTCTGGAAAGTTTTTATCATAAATCGGTGTTGAATTTTGTCAAAAACATTTTCTGCATCTATTGAGATGATCATATGGTTTTTATTCTTCAATTTGTTAATATGGTGTATCACATTGATTGATTTTCGTTTATTGAAGAATCCTTGCATACCTGGGGTAAATCTCAGTTGATCATGATGTATGATCTTTTTAGTGTGTTGTTGGGTTCTGTTTGCTAGTATTTTGTTCAGGATTTTTGCATCTATATTCATCAGTGTTATTGGTCTGTAACTGTCAAAAATTAAAGAGAAAAAGAGAATCTGTCTGCTTTTAATTTTCTCTTTTTGTCTTTAATTTTTGACAGTTTCATTATGTCCTGGAAAGAGTCCATTTTCATTGAAATAATAAGGTAATTTATTAGCTTCATGAACTTGGATGCCCAAGTCTCTCCCCATCTTTGGGAAGTAATCAGCTGTTATTTCTTTAAATAAACTTTCTGTCCCCTTTCCCCTCTCTTCTCTTTCTGGAACCCCAATTATTCTATTTGGATATTTGATAGGGGTTCCATAAATCACATAGTCTTTCTTTCTTATCCTTTTTTTTCCCCCTTTTGTTTCTTCGTCATCCTCTGATTGGGTTATTTCAAATTTCCTAACCTGTAGCTTACTTATTCTATTTTCCATTTAGTCTACTCTGCTGCAGATGTTCTCTAATGTTTTTTTTTTTTTAATTTCATTTATTGAATTCTTCACCTGCAGATTTTGTTTCTTTCTTTTTATGACTTCTATCTTTTAGTTAAATTTCTTATTTTCTCTATGTATTAGTTTCCTGATTTTCTTGAATCCTCTTGCTGTTCTTTTGTAGTATCACTTGAGTTTACCCAAAACAGGTATTTTGAACTTTTAAAACAGATAGATTACAAAATTATGTGCTGTTGAGCTTGGTTATTTACGAAATATTTTTAGCTTTTAATGATGACATTTTTTTCTTGATTCATCATGTTCCTTGGATTTTTGCATTGCTGCTTTCACATTTTTAAATTTTTCCATGAAATCTAGTTTTTTTACAATATTATATTATTTTCTGGTGTACAATATAGTGATTCAATATTTTTATAGATTATACTTCATGTAAAGTTATTATAAATTATTGGCTACATTCCCTGCACTGTACAATATATTCTTGTAGCTTATTTATTTTATACATAGTATTTTGTACCTCTTAATCTTCTACCCTGATGCTTTCACATTTGAAGTAGCAGATACCTCATCAAATCTTTTCTAGTTGCCTTCACGTGGGATATACTGTTTATTGGTTCTGTTGTGTTTTGGGATCTTGTGGACCTTATATTGATACACCTGCTCCACCACAATCCTTGCTTGCTATTTGGGTACAATTCTTAAGCTTTCATGTCTTCCCTGGTTCTGACAACTCACCATGCTAGATGCTGGTAACCTCTCTTTTGTTTTCCAAAAATGGTTTTAGAGCTCAAGTTTGTGGATTTTTCCTTGCCCACAGACCCTAATCAGTTTTTCTAATAACACTCAATTTACAGGAGCTTGCCTCTTGCTGCCACATCTGAGAATTTGCAATTGGAGTTAGCCAAAGAGAGGGGTAAATGTGACTTTAGCACTTGGGATATTGAGGGTTCCTGAAAGCCCAGTAGGGAGGTGCTCAAGTGACGTTTTACTAGAGGCTTGTGAGTGTACTTCATGCTGAAGTCCTGAGCACAGTCAACAGAAAGTATTTTTAAATATCTTTTGATGTTCTTATCTCTCTCTTTCCTAACCTCCTCCCTCCTCACATTCATGAAGTTCCTGCCTCAGTACTCTGGATGTTTCTGAAGACAAGTGTATTTCTCCAGCAGTGTGCCACACATTTGAGGAAGTCAAGCACTCACTGACTGCTCTCCTTCTTACTGTAGAAGAAATCACTGGTGACAATTTTAGCCCCACACTTTGTTGCCTTGAGGGTAGGAGCAGGGCTGGCAAAGTTACTATTCCCCTCTCTGATGTGTCCACTCTCATATTTTTTCTTTTGCTCCAACAGTAACCTTGAATATCTCCTCAGAAATGCTGGCTTTCTACAAAGTTTCTGTTGTCCATGTTTTTTTGCCCAAGCCAGAATTCTCCAGGTTTTTCCTGACTGGCCCTGAGGGGAAGGTTTGCTAGCTTCTGCTGGTCTTGCAGCCCATACCAAGGTCTGTCTTCCCATTACCAAATGCAAAGGTGGGTGTGATTCCTCCTAGGTCTCTTGACATATACTGCTATATCTCACTACTCCCACAAAGGCACTTTTGTTTGTGGATTATTTTTTTAATGGGGGGATCTAAAAAGAAGAATCTCTTATGCTACCATGATTCTAATGCCACTCACTTCTCTCTGATTGCTCTATCCATCATTTAGAATGGAGCTTTGAAATCTCCAACAACCATTGTAAGTATCAAAAAATGTCAATATTTGCTTCCTATATTTTGGAGCTCTGATTTTGGGTTCATATATATTTATAATTGTTATAACTTTTTTGGATGAATTGGTCTTTTATCAATGTACAATGTCTTTCTTTACCTCTTGTAACACTTTTTACATAAAGTTTATTTTGTCTGTTATTAATATAACAAGTTTGGCTCTCTTTTGGTTAATATTTGCATGGAATACCCTTTTCCACGTTTTCACTTTTAATTTATATTGTTCTTACAACAAAAGTTAAGCTCTGTCCACTCCATATATTTTGATTATGTTCTTCTTATCTTTCCTGCTGTTCTGTACCATGTGATTTCCATGTACAATTAGAGTAATTACTGATAAGGAAAATATTACTTTGGACATTTTGTTATTTTTTTTCTCTCTGTCTTATAGATTTTGTTCTTCTTTTCTCTATTACTTCCTTTTGTGTTTAGTTGAATTTTGCAATGACATAAATTTATCCCCTTCTCACTTTACTTTTCTGTATATTTTATAGATATTTTCTTTGAGATTACCATCAGAATTACATATAACATCCTAAAATTGAGTCTAATTTGAGTAAATGCCAACTTATGTTCAATCTTGTACAAAATTCTACTTCTATATAACACTTGCCTCTGTTTTATGGGGTTATTTTTTCCACAAATCACATCTTTATACATTATGTACATGATAACAAAGATTTCTATTTTATGTGCTTGCCATTTAAAAATTATAGGAAACCTAAAGAGGGGTTGCAAATCAAAATTACAGTAATTCTGGTTTTTATGTTTAACTGTATATTTATCTTTATAGAAGATTTTTATATCGTCATATGACTGAGTTAAAAAGGTTAAGATTTTCTCCATTCTTTTATGAGCATGAACTTTACCTGGGCTTGGTTAGTTTTCTCAATTTCCCCATATACATAGCATCATTCAAGTGTCTTAATTTCACACAAAGTTTCACCCCAGCTCTTCCTGAGGCCTTATATGGTCTATTATATTTTTTTCCTCTGTAATATCTTTCTCCAGCCATCTGCAGGTCTGTAGTCCCCGTGCTGTTTATGCAAGCATTGCCAGTCACTTTTCTCTGGCTGAGATCTGAGTTAGGCAAGACAGAGACCATTTCTTCGGGCATTTGGTAGGTTAGAACACTACAAAAAAGTTATATTCTGTTTCCGCTGGTTTGAAGTCTAAGTACAAACAAAAGTCATTAAACTTCCTACTGTTTTGTAGGAGGCTTTTTCTGGATTGGGCATTTATTTGGTTTCTGTAGAGTCTGAATGATTTCCAGTGCTCCTATAAGGATAGTTCAGACAGTCTCTGGTGGTTTTCTGATATTTCCATAGATGAACAATAGCTCAGAATTTCTTAGTCTGCCATTTTGCTGAAATTAACATTGGATCAATTGACTTTCCACCAGTGTGTTAAAACCATTCAGTGGGGGAAAGATCAGTATCTTCAAGAAGTTGTGTCAGGACAACTGGATATAAACATGAAAAATAATAAAATTGGCTCTCTAGCTTACATTGTAAATTAACTTGAAATGTATCAGTGACTTAAATGTAAGAGATAAACCATAAAACTGTTAGAAGTAAATATAACAATAAATCTTCATGGCCTTGTGTAGGAAATGGATTCTTAGATATGACACCAAAAGCATAAACAATAAAATATAAAATACATATACTGGACTTCATCAAAATTAAAAACTTTTGTGCATGAAAAACATTATTAAGAAAACAAGAAGGGAATTTCCTGGTGGTCCAGTGGTTAGGATGATGTGCTTTCACTAACCAATGGCACAGGGTCAATCCCTGGTGGGGGAACTAAGATCCCACAAGCTACACGCTGCAGCCAAAGAAAGTAAATTAAATTAAATTAAAATTAATAAAAAAAGAAAACAAGAAGACAGCTTAAAGAATGGGTGAAAATATTTACACAGTGTATATTTGATAATGATTTAACTTTGTGAATATCTAAAGAACTCCTACAACTCAACTAAGATGATAAGCAACCCTTTTAATTTATGGGGAAGTGGCTTGAATAAACATTTCCATAAATAAGGTATACAAATGACCAGCACGCACTTCAAAAGATACTCAACATCATTTGTCATTAGGAAAATTAAAATCGTAATGAGATACCACTTCATATCCGTTAAGTTGGCTATACTTTTTAAAAAAAGAACAAGTGTTAATGAGAATGGGGAGATTGGAACTCTCATGCATTGCTCTTGTAAATGTAAAATGGTGTGGTCACTGTGGAAAACAATCTGATGGCTCTTCAAAAAGTTAAACATAATATTACTATACAAACCAGCACTTATATTCCTAGGTATATACCCCCCAAAATTAAAGAGTGACTCAAACATTGCAGTGTTGTTTACAATGGCCAAAATGTGGAAACAACCCAAATGTCCATCAAGGGAATAGATAAATAAAAGTGGTGTATACATACTATAGAATATTATTTGTCCATAAAAATAAGCAAATTCCTATACCTGCTACAGCATGGATGAACCTTGAAAACACCATGCTAATAACCCAGACATGAAAGAACAAATATTGCATGATTCCATTTATATGAGATATTTATAATAGATAAATTCATAAAGACAGAGCTTTGATTAGATATTACTAGGAGCCAGGAAGAGAGTAAAATGAAAACATTGGTTAATGGGTACAAAGTTTCTGTTTGGGGTGATGAAAATAATTTAGATTGTGGCGATGATTGTTAATGTAATTAATGTCACTAAATTTTATGCTTAAAAATGGTTAAAAAGATGTACAATATATTTTATATATTTTAACATGATAAAAAAATTCTAGTATCAGCATTTATTGCTTTACCCTCCTTCTTTTTCCTCTTTATCTTGTCTTTCTTACCATAACCCCATCTAGCCTTGCACATACATTCTTAAAATAATAATAATGTCCGCTTTGTTGATTAAAGAATTTCAAAAAAATATTAAATAAAACAATAGATAGGAAAGAGCTTTTATAATTGAGTTATCTAAATCCAAATTGTCAACATTTTGAAAGCACACAAAAAACAGAGAAGACTAGAGTCCAAGGTATAATAGAAGCTTTATTTTTCTATCCATTCATTCACTCATACATTCTTTCTTTATTGGTCTCTATTCTGGCCACTCTGGGAGCATACAAAAGGGATAGAAACCTAAATCCTGTCTTTTAAAAAGCCTTTGCCCAGTGATTAGCTACAAGTGACTCCATAGTTTCCTAGGTTATTCAATTCATATTTTTAAACTAGCACAGAATCAACTGGTTAACAACTTATTATGCTTATAGAAATATTAATGTGTATAAAATTTAAAAACTGTGTCCTTGTCCTTCAGGAGCAAAAATGATGCTACTAGCCCTTTACTCAAATACATTATAAAGCAAATATGGATTACAATGCACTGCTTTTTTATTTTCCAAAATGATTAATCAAACTATGTCAAAATGATTTTTACATGTGCAAAAGACATGTAATGAGAAATTGTAAGGTGGTTTGAATTATAGAAACTAACAACCAGTTCCCTTCATGTAACAGATACCATATTCTGAACTTCTTGAATATTCATAATTATTGAATTATTATTTATAAATAATCTGGAGTATTTTCCTTCCCAAGGACACGTGTTCATTCATCTCTATGTAAAGAAAACATGCTTACAATTGCCCCTGTACACTGATCTTTTCTTGCCTCTCATGTTCTCTGACTTATCATCTCTTTTGTAGCCAGCGTGATGGCTGTTTTCTCACGGTGACTGAGGTCTGGAGTTAAGATGTGACTATAGATTTAGGACTCTGATGTTAACTGATGCATCTGGGGTTCAAACTTTTGACTTTGGCCTTTTTAACACTATAAAAAACCAGATAACTGGCCCAGACAAATGGCTATGCCACTTAATTTCAAATGGATTAATTATTTTTCTGAATCTCAAGGGTAACTCCAAAAATATAGTCACATTTTAAAAGAGCCATAAGCATTAGAGTACTCTTTATAAAAGAAATTCTTGTGCTTTTCCATTGTAAAAACTCAGGTAAGAAGTAGCTTTTGAGAGTTTTGGAACTGTTGGTACAAGAAGTGCTAACTATCATCATCACTGATATTTCTTTTTTTTTTTTTTTTTAAGATATGGCAATTTATTATTTATCTTTATTTATTTATGGCTATGTTGGGTCTTCGTTTCTGTGCGAGGGCTTTCTCTAGTTGTGGCAAGAGGGGGCCACTCTTCATCGCGGTGCGCCGGCCTCTCACTATCGTGGCCTCTCTTGTTGCGGAGCACAGGCTCCAAACGCGCAGGCTCAGCAATTGTGGCTCACGGGCCCAGTTGCTCTGCGGCATGTGGGATCCTCCCAGACCAGCGCTCGAACCCGTGTCCCCTGCATTGGCAGGCAGACTCTCAACCACTGCGCCACCAGGGAAGCCCTCACTGATATTTCTTACTCCAGCGTTTTGTACAGAGCTGAATTGTGTGTTATCTAGAATTACTCCAAGTTATCACCAAATAGTCTTGCAGATAGTACAAATGGAAGAACTGAGGAATAGCATTTCAGTTTATTTGTGATATTTACGAACACCTTTTCCCTCATATGTTTAAGAAAATAAAGCATTCATCTGAAGAGAGCTGTAGATGAAAATATAGATCTTCAAATAAGAGTTTTGATCTGACCTTGCATAGACAAAAAAGTTATTTTGCCTTTATGTCACTACATATTTGCACCTCTCTCTCTCTCCCCTTCCATCCCACAACATAGGGCAGGATTTTTTTTAAATATAAATAACAAAGCAAATAACTGATTCTCTTCTATTTTTCTTTTTCTGGGGAAATAAATGTTTCAATTGTTGGGATCCAGTGTAGGATACCCCAAAATGTGCCTCAGTGGCATATTGATAATTTTGAATTAAAGTTACTTAAGAAATAGCTAATTCAAGAGAGACACTCTGACCTTCCTTTCTGTCTCCCTGAAAGCAGGATTTAAACATTTCATGAGAAAGGTACACTTCCTACATCTGGAAGTAGAAGGGTACCCTTATCACCAGTGAAGGGAAAACTGGCCAAAAAGCCTATTTACTTCTTTAGTTTACTACCCCACACCCAAACCTTCTTACTTCTTTAGTTTACTTCCCCATGCCCAAACTCTAGATTCTTCACGAATCGAGCACCCAAAACCCAAGTTTCTCTTTCTTCCTATCAATTCCTCATGAATTTATTGTTTCTCTGTCTAAAAAAGTATAAAAGTTGCCTGCTTTGACCATTTTGAGGTCCTATTTTTCTATGAGACCTCTGTGCACACCAATTAAAATTTGTTTCATTTCCTTCTATTAATCTGTCTTTTGTCAATTTTATTATTAAACCAGCCACAAGAACTCAAGTGGGTAGAGGGAAAATTTTTTCCCTTCCCAACAGTTGGCAAGCCAGCCAGACATTCATGGGACCCTGCTTTCTGCCTAGAGTATGCTGCAACTAAGACATCCTGAGACATTTGAAAAAGTCTAGCAGAAAATAAGATGCCTTACCACGTCGGCCTCCCAGAACACTGCTTGCAAGATCTGGTGGAAGAAAAAGTGGTAAGAGTCCTTTTTATCTCTCTCTAAGTTTAGATTAGCAGGAGAAAATTATTTGTAGATCTAGTTCCTTAGACTTAGCAACTATTGGGGGTCCTTTTCCTTCCAGAAATGGTCAATGTTTTTTGCTGTATCTGTCTGTTCTTGTATTTGTCATAAGGAGGATCAACCATAGGGCCGAATGCAGGCATAGGCCCTATAAGCCTGCTGCTGAGCTGGTCTCACAGACTAGTGAGTTAACATTTCTCACCAGACCAGTATCTATTTAGACAAACCTTGCTATGGATCCTTTGTGTAAAAACCAAATGAGGGTTTTTCTTCCACTTTGCTCTGTGTCCTGAGAACTTGGCTTTGTGTCCAGTGAGAATATTCTCTGTTCTCAACCACCCAGAAGGTGCATTTATGTGGGTGCATCTGGTGGCTAGTCAAATAGACTGGAGTTCTGAGACATGAATTTTCACAAGTAACACGCTCTTTGTCTGCCCATGCCAGCCCTCAGGAAAGTTTTTCATATGGGATCCCCATCCATAAAGACCTTTGTCACCTCAACCTAAATTGCTTGTTATTACTGGAAAAGTCCCATTCCAGGAGAACCTACTCGATTCCATAAATTTGTGGGCTTATGGCTGGAGGTACCCAATTTTGTGGGACACCAGAGACACTGTTTTCATTACACCATTGTTACTGCCTGTAGTAACAAATGTAGAAAAAGTGAAACACGAGAAGATGGTCATGTCCCAGGTCTCAGGTGAGTCCCTGGGACAGGCTGCCAAGTGAGGGTCTTTGGCTTCACACAGGAAAGAATTCAAGAGTGAGACATAGTAAAGTGAAAGCAGGTTTATTTAGAGAGATACACACTCCATAGACAGAGTGTGGGCTTTCTCAGAAGGCAAGAGGCAGCCACAGAGCATGGAGTTGTCTAGGAAAGTGAGAGTGGCCCCAAGGTGTGGGAGTGGTTACTTTTTATGGGCTGAGTAATTTCATAGGCTAAAAAATGGGAGGAATATTCTAACTATCTTGGAGAAGGGGTAAGGATTTCCAGGAATTGGTGCACCACCCACTTTTTGGCCTTTTATGGTGGACCTTGGAACCGTCAGGGTGCCTGTGGTTGTGTCATTTAGCATGCTAATGCATTACAATGAACGTATAATGAGGCTCAAGTCTACTGGAAGCCAAATCTTCTGCCGTCTTGGGCCTAATAGGTTCTAACCATTTTTTATGGTGTTCCGTTCTTCTTAATTGTTGTGTCATTCTTTTAATAGTTGTGCCCTGTCTCCTTCCTTCCTGTCTCACAAAGGGCTTTTACTTTCTTATACTAAGTGTGGGAATAAATATTTGGATCTTGTGAGGGCTATGCACTCTCTTGTGAGATGCCCCTTGAATGTTGTATTAATCCATAAAAAAAGACTTACTGGTTTGTCACTATTTGAAATTAATAAAATCTCCTACTTGTCAATGGTCAGGTGATGGATCTTTAAACTGGCTATATTTAAAAGAAAAAAACCTTCTTGAGAGCTTTTATTATAAACATCTGTCATATTGGTACTTATGGGGGGATCAAACTGAAGGAAAAAAAGTATAATGACCAGCCTTAAGGAATCCTTTATTAAGATGAAAAAAAAAAAAAAAACTTAAAACAAAGATACAACATAAAATCTTCTTCTTAAAACCCTATCTCTTCAGCAATTCCCCAGACCTTCTAAAAATAAACAGAAAATAAATCATCTGGAAGAGAATATTCAAGGGCTTATATAAAAAGCTGTTTTTGTCTTGCAAATCTCTACAAAAGGAGAAGTACTATTCTAGAAATATGCCAAGACCCACCTATATTTACCAGTCCCAAGGTCTTATCTATCCCTCTCAAAATACTTGTAGGATATTTGAGAAAATTGTTCTGTACCCAGGAAAAAAATTAATAATACTACCCTAACACTTATGATAATAGAAAAATATACTAAAAAAGCCCTAGGAGAAAAGTTATGTTTTAATATTTCCCCCCTAAAGTTATAAAACTTATCATGTCTTTGAAATGTAAACACAGCCCACATTGCCTGAGACTAAATACAGATTATATAAATTAGTAGAACTTGAAACTAAGGAATAAAATTGAAAAGGGAACAAGACATTTTAAAAAACAAACTGCTATAAGGACTCTGTTGCCCAAACAGTCTCCTTAAAATTGCTTGTTAAGGGTAAACACAGATTATAAAAATCTTATCCACACACAAAAAAATAGTTCAGCTATCTGAGTAAACTTAGTTTATTCCAACTGTAACTTATAAACTAGTGGGTTTTGTATTGTACCTGATTCATGACTAAAGATTCAAAATGAAAACTGTAAGCTCTTTTGTTATGTCTGTCTATATGTTTATATGTGGGCATTTTAAATATGGTGTTTCTCTACCTCTAGATAATATTGACAAAATTAATTGTAAAAGAGCTCTACTTAATTGGCGTAAACAAGCACTTATATATATATTTTAAATATAATAATAAAATCTAACAACAAAGTTTTTCAAAGTCACATGATCTAGGATAATCTTTAGTAAATAAAAGCTAATTTTAAGATTGTTGGTTTAATTTATACAGGTATGTCTTCAGAGTTAGCATTAAATATAATATAATGCAAAAGCAGTTCTAAGAGTGAAGTTTATAACAATACAATCTCACCTCAAGAAACAAGAAAAATCTCAAATAAAAAATCTAACCTTACACCTAAAGCAACTAGAGAAACAAGAACAAAGAAAACCCAAAGTCAGTAGAAGGAATGAAATCATAAAGACCAGAGCAGAAATAAATGAAATAAAAATGAAGAAAACAATAGCAAAGATCAATAAAACTAAAAGTTGGTTCTTTGAGAAGATAAACAAAATTAATAAACCTTTAGCCAGACTCATCAATAAAAAAAGGGAAGGACACAAATCAATAAAATTAGAAATGAAAAAGGAGAAATCATAACTGACACCCCAGAAATACAAAGGATTATAAGAGACTACTAGAAACAACCATATGCCAATAAAATAGACAACCACGAAGAAATGGACAAATTCTTGGAAAGGTATAATTTTCCAAGACTTATCCAGGAAGAATTACATAATATAAACAGACCTCTCACAAGTAATAAAATTGAAACTGTAATTTAAAAACTTCCAACAAACAAAAGTGCAGGACCAGAGAGCTTCACAGGCCAATTCTATCAAACATTTAGAGAAGAGCTAACACCAATCTTGCTCAAAATCTTCCAAAAAAATGCAGAGGGAAGAACACTCCCAAATTCGTTCTACAAGGCCACCATCACTCTGATACCAAAATCAAAGATATCAAAAACAAAGAAAAAGAAAAGTAAAGAAAATTACAGACCAATATCACTGATGAACATAGATGCAAATATCCTGTACAAAATACTAGCAAACAGAATCCAACAACACATTAAAAGGATCATACACCATGAACAAGTGGGGTTTATCCCAGGGATGCAAGGAGTCTTCAATATATGCAAATCAATCAATGTGATACACCATATTAACAAATATTAAGGAATAAAAACCATATGATCATCTCAATAGATGCAGAAAAAGCTTTCAACAAAATCTGACACCAATTTATGATAAAAACTCTGCAGAAAATGGGCATAGAGGGAACCTACCTAAACATAATAAAGGCCATATGTGACTAACTCTCAACAAACATCATTCTCAACGGTTAAAAACTGAAAGCATTTCCTTTAAGATCAGGAACAAGACAAGGATGTCCATTCTCACTACTCTTATTCAACATAGTTTTGCATGTGCTAGGCACAACAATCAGAGAACAAAAAGAAATAAAAGGAACACAAATTGGAGAAGAAGAAATAAAACTGACACTGTTTGCAGGTGACATGATACTATATATAGAAAATCCAAAAGATGTCAGCAGAAAACTACTAGAATTAATCAATGATTTTGGTAAGCTTGCAGGATACAAAATTAATGAACATAAATCTCTTGCATTCCTATACACTAAGAACGGAAAATCAAAAAGAGAAATTAAGGAAGCTATCCCATTTACCATCACAACAAAAAGAATAAAATACCTAGGCATAAACCTACCTCAGGAGGCAAAAGGCTTTTACTCAGAAAGCTATAAAACACTGATGAAAGAAATCAAAGATGACATAAACAGATGGAGAAATATACCATGTTCTTGGATTAGAACAATCAATATTGTAAAAACGACTGTACTACCCAAAACAATCTACAGATTCCTTGCAATACCTATTAAACTACCAACGGCATTTTTCACAGAATTAGAAAAAATATTTTACAATTTGTATGGAAACACAAAAAACACCGAACAGCCAAAGCAATCTTGAGAAAGAGAAATGGAGCTGGAGGAATCAGGCTCCTTGATGTCACACTATACTACAAAGCTACAGTAATCAAGAGAGTATGGTACTGGCACAAAGACAGAAATATATATCAAAAGCCCAGAGATAAACCCACACACATATTGTCACCTAATTTATGACAAAGGAAGCAAGAACATACAGTGCAGAAAAGACTACCTCTTCAATAAGTAGTGCTGGGGAAACTGGACAGCTACATGTAAAAGAATGAAATTAGAACACTACCTAACACAATAGACAAAAAAAAAAAAAAAAAAAGGATTAAAAACCTAAATATAAGACCGGACACTATAAAACTCTTAGAAGAAAACAGAAGAAAAACACTCTTTGACATAAACCACAGCAAGATCTTTTTTCACTCGCCTTCTATAGTAATGAAAGTAAAAACAGAAATAAACAAATGGGACCTAATTAAACTTAAAAGTTTTTGCACAACAAAGGAAACCATAAACAACACGAAAAGATAACCCTCAGAATGGGAGAAAATATTTGCAAATGAAGTTGCAGGGGAAGGATTACTCTCCAAAATATACATATAGCCCATGAAGGTCAATATAAAAAAAAAAAAACACCCAATTAAAAAATGGGTAGAAGACCCAAATAGACATTTCACCAAAGAAAACATACAGATGGCCAAGAAGCACAAGAAAAAATGCTCAACATCACTAATTATTAGAGAAATGCAAATCAAAACTACAATGAGGTATCACCTCACACCAGTCAGAATGGTCATCATCAAAAAATCTAGAAACAGTAAATGCTGGAGAAGGTATGGAGAAAAGGGAATCCTTTTGCACTGTTGGTGAGAATGTAAATTGATACAGCCACTATGGAGAACAGCATGGAGATTCCTTAAAAAACTAAAAATAGAGCTACCATATGACCCAGCAATCCCACTACTGGGCATATACCCTGAGAAAACCATAATTAAAAAGGACACATGTACCCCAGTGTTCATTGCCACTCTATTTGCAATAGCCAAACCATGGAAACAACCTAGATGTCCAATGACAGATGAATGAATAAAGAATATATGGTACATATATACAATGGAATATTACTCAGCCATAAAAAGGAATGAAATTGGGTCATTTGTAGAGATGTGGATGTATCTAGAGTCTGTCATACATTGTGAAGTAAGCCAGAAAGACAAAAACAAATATCATACATTAACGCATATTTGTGGAATCTAGAAAAATAGTACAGATGTACCTATTTGCAGGGCAGGAATAGAGACATAGACATAGAGAATGGACATGTGGACACAGGGGGTGAAGGGGAGGGTGAGACAAATTGAGAGACTAGGTTTGGCATAAATACACTACCATGTGTAAAATAGATATCTAGTGCGAACCTGCTGTATAGCACAAAGAGCTCACCTCAGTGCTCTGTCATAACCTAGATGTGTGGGATGGGGGTGGGGGGTGGGAGAGATGTTTAAGAGAGAGGAGATATAGGTATCCGTATAGCTGATTCACTTCCCTGTAGAACAGAAACTAGCACAAAATTTTAAAGCAATTATACTCCATTAAAATATAAAAAAATAATAAAAATATTAATTAATTAATTTTTTTTTCACACACACACTGTATTTTATTTTTACAAGAGATAAATAGACTGACACAAAGCATTGTACATGGATGACCACAACAAAAGCAACAATGATTGCAATTACCAAACCTGAAACACACTCATACTATGTCATAATATTGACATTCAGTCCAGTAAACCTCCACTGTAACAGCTCCTTTACTTTGCAGTGAAAATTGATTTGTATATTCTTTGCCTCTGAGTCCTTGTGGGATTTTTTTTTTTAACTCAGACAGAAAGTCACAAAAATTATACTCATCCTCATCAGTTCACTCAGCCCCATGTAATTAATTTTTTTTTTCATCTTGATCTTTTGTTAGCACTTTTTTGAGTTCATCAGTTTTTCATTAGAGTTCTGAAAATGCTTATTCATTCAGTTCAGCAGTACAGTCAGTTACCAGAAACCTGGACTTGTCAGAGTCTTTTCCATGAATTTCTTGAAGATGAAACCCTTTTATAGGAACATATTTGCAAAAGCATCAGAGTACACCCAGAACTGTCTGTAAATGACAAAAGACTTAAAAATGACCACAGTTAAAGATTTGATGAAAGTTCATAATAATGCAGTTGACAAGAAAATTAGTTATTTCTGAGATATACATTTTAAAGTAATAACTAGGATTATTACTTATAACATTATACCAGAACATATAAGATTTTTAGAAATTTCATGTAATGTCCGAAACATTTATATTAACATATTTCCATACAAATAACCCAATGAAAGTTTAGTATTAGTTGTTTTGTTTGTTTGTTTTTTATACTGCAGGTTCTTATTAGTCATCAATTTTATACACATCAGTGTATACATGTCAATCCCAATCGCCCAATTCAGCACACCACCATCCCCACCCCACCGCAGTTTTCCCCTCTTGGTGTCCATATGTCCATTCTCTACATCTGTGTCTCAACTTCTGCCCTGCAAACCGGCTCATCTGTACCATTTTTCTAGGTTCCACATACATGCATTAATATACGATATTTGTTTTTCTCTTTCTGACTTACTTCACTCTGTATGACAGTCTCTAGATCCATCCACTTCTCAACAAATGACTCAATTTCGTTCCTTTTTATGGCTGAGTAATATTCCATTGTATATATGTACCACCACTTCTTTATCCATTCGTCTGTTGATGGGCATTTAGGTTGCTTCCATGACCTGGCTATTGTAAATAGTGCTGCAATGAACATTCGGGTGCCTGTGTCTTTTTGAATTACGGTTTTCTCTGGGTATATGCCCAGTAGTGGGATTGCTGGGTCATATGGTAATTCTATTTTTAGTTTTTTAAGGGACCTCCATATTGTTCTCCATAGTGGCTGTATCAATTTACATTCCCACCAACAGTGCAAGAGGGTTCCCTTTTCTCCACACCCTCTCCAGCATTTGTTGTTTGTAGATTTTCTGATGATGCCCATTCTAACAGGAGTGAGGTGATACCTCATTGTAGTTTTGATTTGCATTTCTCTAATAATTAGTGATGTTGAGCATCTTTTCATGTGCTTCGTGGCCGTCTGTATGTCTTCTTTGGAGAAATGTCTATTTAGGTCTTCTGCCCATTTTTGGATTGGGGTGTTTGTTTCTTTAATATTGAGCTGAATGAGCTGTTTATATATTTTGGAGATTAATCCATTGTCCGTTGATTCATTTGCAAATATTTTCTCCCATTCTGAGGGTTGTCTTTTCGTCTTGTTTATGGTTTCCTTTGCTGTGCAAAAGCTTTGAAGTTTCATTAGGTCCCATTTGTTTATTTTTGTTTTTATTTCCATTACTCTAGGAGGTGGATCAAAAAAGATCTTGCTGTGATTTATGTCAAAGAGTGTTCTTCCTATGTTTTCCTCTAAGAGTTTTATAGTGTCCAGTCTTATATTTAGGTCTCTAATCCATTTTGAGTTTATTTTTGTGTATGGTGTTAGGGAGTATTCTAACTTCATTCTTTTACATGTAGCTGTCCAGTTTTCCCAGCACCACTTATTGAAGAGACTGTCTTTTCTCCATTGTATATCTTTGCCTCATTTGTCATAGATTAGTTGACCATAGGTGCGTGGGTTAATCTCTGGGCTTTCTATCTTGTTCCATTGATCTATGTTTCTGTTTTTGTGCCAGTACCATATTGTCTTGATTACTGTAGCTTTGTAGTATAGTCTGAAGTCAGGGAGTCTGATTCCTCCAGCTCCATTTTTTTCCTCAAGACTGCTTTGGCTATTCGGGGTCTTTTGTGACTCCATACAAATTTTAAGATCATTTGTTCCAGCTCCATAAAAAATGCCATTGTTAATTTGATAGGGATTGCATTGAATCTGTATATTGCTTTGGGTAGTATACTCATTTTCACAATGTTGATTCTTCCAATCCAAGAACATGGTATATCTCTCCATCTGTTGGTATCATCTTTAATTTCTTTCATCAGTGTCTTATAGTTTTCTGCATACAGGTCTTTTGTCTCCCTAGGTAGGTTTATTCCTAGGTATTTTATTCTTTTTGTTGCAATGGTAAATGGGAGTGTTTCCATAATTTCTCTTTCAGATTTTTCATCATTAGTGCATAGGAATGCAAGAGATTTCTGTGCATTCATTTTGTATCCTGCAACTTTACCATATTCATTAATTAGCTCTAGCAGTTTTCTGGTGGCAGTTTTAGGATTCTCTTTGTATGGTATCATGTCTTCCACAAACAGTGACAGTTCTACTTCTTCTTTTCCAATTTGTATTCCTTTTATTTCTTTTTCTTCTCTGATTGCCGTGGCTAGGACTTCCAGAACTATGTTGAATAATAGTGGTGAGAGTGGACATCCTTGTCTCGTTCCTGATCTTAGAGGAAATGCTTTCAGTTTTTCACCATTGAGAATAATGTTTGCTGTGGGTTTGTCATATATGGCCTTTATTATGTTGAGGTAGGTTCCCTCTATGCCCACTTTCTGGAGAGTTTTTATCATAAATGGGTGTTGAATTTTGTCAAAAGCTTTTTCTGCATCTATTGAGATGATCATATGGTTTTTATTCTTCAATTTGTTAATATGGTGTATCACATTGATTGATTTGCGTATATTGAAGAATCCTTGCATCCCTGGGATAAATCCCACTTGATCGTGGTGTATGATCCTTTTAATGTGTTGTTGGATTCTGTTTAGTAGTATTTTGTTGAGGATTTTTGCATCTATATTCATCAGTGATATTGGTCTGTAATTTTATTTTTTTATAGTGTCTTTGCCTGGTTTTGGTATCAGGGTGATGGTGGCCTCATAGAATGATTTTGGGAGTGTTCCTTCCTCTGCAATTTTTTGGAAGAGTTTGAGAAGGATAGGTGTTAGCTCTTCTCTAAATGTTGGATAGAATTCACCTGTGAAGCCATCTGGTCCTGGACTTTTGCTTGTTGGAAGATTTTTAATCACAGTTTCAACTTCATTACTTGTGATTGGTCTGTTCATATTTTCTGTTTCTTCCTGGTTCAGTCTTGGAAGGTTATATCTTTCTAAAAATTTGTCCATTTCTTCCAGGTTGCCCATTTTATTGGCATAAAGTTGCTTGTAGTAGTCTCTTAGGATGCTTTGTATTTCTGCGGTGTCTGTTGTAACTTCTCCTTTTTCATTTCTGATTTTATTGATTTGAGTCCTCTCCCTCTTTTTCTTGATGAGTCTGCCTAATGGCTTATCAGTTTTGTTTATCTTCTCAAAGAACCAGCTTTTAGTTTTATTGATCTTTGCTGTTGTTTTCTTTGTTTCTATTTCATTTATTTCTGCTCTGATCTTTATGATTTCTTTCCTTCTGCTAACTTTGGGTTTTGTTTGTTCTTCTTTCTCTAGTTACTTTAGGTGTAAGGTTAGATTGTTTACTTGAGATTTTTCTTGTTTCTTGAGATAGGCTTGTATAGCTATAAACTTCCCTCTTAGAACTGCTTTTGCTGCATCCCATAGGTTTTGGGTCGTCGTGTTTTCATTGTCATTTGTCTCTAGGTATTTTTTGATTTCCTCTCTGATTTCTTCAGTGACCTCTTGGTTATTTAGTAACGTATTGTTTAGCCTCCATGTGTTTGTCTGTTTCACGTTTTTTTCCCTGTAATTCATTTCTAATCTCATAGTGTTGTGGCCCGAAAAGATGCTTGGTATGATTTCAAATTTCTTAAATTTACTGAGGCTTGATTTGTGACCCAAGATGTGATCTATCCTGGAGAATGTTCTGTGCGCACTTGAGAAGAATGTGTAATCTGCTGTTTTTGGATGGAATGTCTTATATATATCAATTAAATCTAACTGGTCTATTGTGTCATTTAAAGCTTCTGTTTCCTTATTTATGTTTCATTTTGGATGATCTGTCTATTGGTGTAAGTGAGGTGTTAGAGTCCCCGACTATTATTGTGTTACTGTCGATTTCCTTTTTTATAGCTGTTAGCAGTTGCCTTATGTATTGGGTGCATATATATTTATAATTGTTATATCTTCTTCTTGGATTGATCCCTTGATCATTATGTAGTGTCCTTCCTTGTCTCTTGTAACATTCTTTATTTTAAAGTCTATTTTATCTGATATGAGTATAGCTACTCCAGCTTTCTTTTGATTTCCATTAGCATGGACTATCTTTTTCCATCCCCTCACTTTCAGTCTGTATGTGTCCCTAGGTCTAAAGTGGGTCTCTTGTAGACAGCATATATATGGGTCTTGTTTTTGTATCCATTCAGCCAGTCTATGTCTTTTGGTTGGGGCATTTAATCCATTCACGTTTAAGGTAATTATCGATATGTATGTTCCTATGACCATTTTCTTAATTGTTTTGGGTTTGTTTTTGTAGGTCCTTTTCTTCTCTTGTGTTTCCCACTTAGAGAAGTTCCTTTAGCATTTGTTGTAGAGCTGGGTTGGTGGTGCTGAATTCTCGTAGCTTTTGCTTGTCTGTAAAGCTTTTGATTTCTCCATCAAATCTAAATGAGATCCTTTCCGGGTAGAGTAGTCTTGGTTGTAGGTTCTTCCCTTTCATCACTTTAAGTATATCATGCCACTCCCTTCTGGCTTGTAGAGTTTCTGCTGAGAAATCAGCTGTTAACCTTATGGGAGTTCCCTTGTATGTTATTTGTCGTTTTTCCCTCGCTGCTTTCAATAATTTTTCTTTGTCTTTAATTTTTGCCACTTTGATTACTATGTGTCTCGGCGTGTTTCTCCTTGGGTTTATCCTGTATGGGACTCTCTGAGCTTCCTGGACTTGGGTGGCTATTTCCTTTCCCATGTTAGGGAAGTTTTCGACTATAATCTCTTCAAATATTTTCTCTGGTCCTTTCTCTCTCTCTTCTCCTTCTGGGACCCCTATAATGCAAATGTTGTTGTGTTTAATGTTGTCCCAGAGGTCTGTTAGGCTGTCTTCATTTCTTTTCATTCTTTTTTCTTTATTCTGTTCTGCAGCAGTGAATTCCACCATTCTGTCTTCCAGGTCACTTATCCGTTCTTCTGCCTCAGTTATTCTGCTATTGATTCCTTCTAGTGTAGTTTTCATTTCAGTTATTGTATTGGTCATCTCTGTTTGTTTGTTCTTTAATTCTTCTAGGTCTTTGTTAATCATTTCTTGCATCTTCTCAATCTTTGCCTCCATTCTTATTCTGAGGTCCTGGGTCATCTTCACTATCATTATTCTGAATTCTTTTTCTGGAAGGTTGCCTATCTCCACTTCATTTAATTGTTTTTCTGGGTTTTTTTCTTGTTCCTTCATCTGGTACATAGCCCTCTGCCTTTTCATCTTGTCTATCTTTCTGTAACTGTGGCTTTTGGTCCACAGGCTGCAGGATTGTAGTTTTTCTTGCTTCTGCTGCCTGCCCTCTGGTGGTTGATACTATCTAAGAGGCTTAATGGGAGGCTCTGTTGGTGGGTCTTAATTAATTTTTTTAAATACCAATAAATAACTGTTGTTCAACCTGGGTTTACTAATCAAGTGAGCCTATGTTGTCTCTGTTGCAAAGTATGTCAGAAAAACAAACAAATAAATTTAAGATAATGACTGTTTTAAGGTCTAATGAAATTTTCATGAGTAATCTAAGAATTATTTTAAAGAACAATGAAATAAATATATTTCAGTAAGAGTTTTTTAGATAAACGTTTTAACAATAATTGTTTTATGATATGTCTACTTAGTGTCTTAAGTCTCTTTGGTAATTTACATACTTAGAGTTTTGCTAAGTTAAATTAAATGATGGGAAATCATTGAATGTCAAGATCATTTCAAAATAAGATGAAATAATGAAATATTAATAGTTAAACAGGTTTTAGTTTTCCTACATTTTTAAAAAATTAATTTATTAATTTATTTATTTTTGGTTGTGTTGGGTGTTCGTTTCTGTGTGAGGGCTTCCTCTAGTTGTGGCAAGCGGGTGCCACTCCTCAGCGCAGTGTGCGGGTCTCTCACTATTGTGGCCTCTCTTGTTGTGGAGCCCAGGCTCCAGATGCGCAGGCTCAGTAGTTGTGGCTCACGGGCCTAGATGCTCCGCGGCATGTGGGATCTTCCCAGACCAGGGCTCGAACCCATCTACCCTGCACTGGCAGGCAGACTCAACCACTGCGCCACCAGGGAAGCCCAGTTTACCTACTTTTGACCTCTTAGTACAGAGAGACTAAGTATTCTGGGTCTATTAGTAAATATATTGTGTGATTTATTAAAAGTTTATACTATGAAGTAGTATATATTTCTAGAAATTATAAAATGCATCTATAATTATTCCAAACCACAAAATGTTAAGACAGTTCACAGTTGTTTCCTTCTTTAATTTTACTAAAAAATAAGATTTCAAAGTATTAAAAGTTCTAATTAATACTTTTGATTAAAGCTACCAGATACAATAATAGAAATAGGATATTTTTTGGGGGTAAGAAAAGTTATTAAGCATGAAGTTGTTTTTGTTAAGAAAAAAATAAAATGATTTTGTCCTAAAGTTGGTTATTCTAAATGGGAAAGTAAACAAGGGACAATCTAAAATGAACATTAAAAGTTGTAAAAGTTTTGTAAAAAAGGAATCTTTTGAAATAAATTGTATATTTGGTCAGGACTGGATAAGATTGGAATAAGTTTAATTAGGTAAATGAGTTTTATTATCAAAAGTAAACTAATGTAAAATTGGAATTTGGTTTTCTCTCTGTTGAAAAGACAACGTTTTTCTCTATTGGTATGTTCTTGATAATAAGAGATTAAGAAGGTTTTTCTTTACCTTTAATTAAACTTCTTAGGAAAAAGCAAAAATTTCATGACTTGTCAAAATATCATTTATGTTCTATGTTGTCTTTATCAAGTTTTTGATTACTTAAGTAAACCCCAGTCCTCTCAGTATTAAAAGAGCTAAGTTTTTCTCAGAACTATATACCTTTCTATATTTGCTTGTGAAAATTTGTTATTTTGGTTAAATGAATATCTAAGCATTGTGTCACAGTGACCTATTTGACTAAGTGTTTTAAAACCTTTTTGATGTTTTAGACAAAATTTCCCAAAATAAAATACTAAATTAAGTCTTTTAGACTTAGAACTAACTGTGATATATGGCAGTGGTCCCCAAGTTTTTTGTTACCAGGGACTGGTTTTGTGGAAGACAATTTTTCCATGGACGGGGGAGGGGGAAGATGGTTCAGGCAGTAATGCGAGCAAAAAGGAGCAATGAGGAGCGGCAGAAGAAGCTTCGCTCACTTGCCCACCACTCACTTCCTGCTGTGTGGACTGGTTCCTAACAGGCCGCAGATTGGTACTGGTCTGCATCCTGGGGTTTGGGGACCCCTGATATATGGGATATTTCAGATAGCCCTGAAATATCTCAAAGATATGTTTTCTCTCCTTATAAAAAGAGATATATTAAACTACTTACACATACATGATATGTTAAATTACATGGAAAACATTAAATAAGATGTATCTTTAAGCCTTCTTTATGTTGTGTCTGTATAGGTATGTACTATAAATGCTCCAGAAATTGTGTGAAATTCCTGGAAGTCTTATATGTCCTGACAGAAAATGTTATCTATCATCAAAACTGAGGCTCACTCTAAAAGGTCTGAACCAGAGTATCAGGAAATGCACTAAGTGACTTTCATGCCAAGGCATAAGCAACAAAATAATCTGTAAAGATTGTGACACATGTGAATGAAGTCCATTTGACTTCTGCAAAAATTTGACCACTAATTGCTATACTTTTGCCATGCTGAAGTCTCTGTAAGATGGAAACAGTCTGCTCCTGAATCAGAAAATATAAGATAGGAGTTTCCAAGATGTCGGAGTAGGAGGAGGATGTGGAGTTCATTTCTCCCCACAAATGCATTAAGGATACATCTGCAAATGGAACAACTCTCACAGAACACCTGCTGAAAACTAGCAGAAGACCTTGGACACCTAAAAGGACAAGAAAGATTCCCAAATAACCAGGTAGGATGAAAGAAAAAATAAAGGAAAAGGAAGAGGAGTGGAAGCAGGATGGAAGCTGCACCCTTGGCAGGGAGCAAAAGGCGAGGAGTTCTCTCATCTAGGGAAACTCCCTCACTGATGGGAGATCAGCTGGAACAGAAGGGGAGCCTCAGGGGCTCAGAGGAGAGCCCAGCAACCAGTCTGTGGCAGGCAGGACAGAGTGAGACCTATTCAGATGGTCTGTGCCACAGCCCTGCATGCCCCAGACTGAAACAGGTTTCTGCTGTTGCCACGGGGGCTGGGTGCTGCAATGTGGGGTTTGGAGAGCAGATTTGGGGAGAGGACCACTGTTGGCTGTGAGGAGATAGCCTGAGGGGATGGGAATGAGGAGCTGCACAACAAGGAATGTTCATGGAGGAAGCATTCACAGAAGCAAAGCACTGTTGTTGAGTGACTTGCAAAGGTTGGGGCCATCATTGCAGCCCCTTTTCTCATGTGCATGCCCCTGCCTCCATGGGGACTAGGGAGGGTCCTTGCTGGAGCTGGCTGGTGCACCCCTGCCATCACCTCCTCCACCCCCCTCCCAACCCTCGGTGACACACCCACCCTCATTGTCACCTGACATGCTCACACGTCAGGTGGCACCCTCCTGCCTGGGTGGCTTGCTGGCCTCGATTGCCTCCTCGGGTCCTTCCTGCCTGATGGGCTCATGTGGAGCAGACTCCAGTGGGAGGAACACAAGCAGAGGTGGGGCTGAAACCATAGCTGAGCCCCAGGGGCTGTGTGATTAAGGAAAAAGTGCTGAAATCTCTCCTTGTGTGGTGCAAACCATCAAGTTACACCTCCGCTGATGGCTTCCTAAATTAAGCATCTGTGAAAAGTCCAAAAGGACAAGAAGTGCTCCAGCAGCTGTGATGGGTCTGGCTTTAGCAGCTGTGGGCTTTGTGGGCATGTACACATGGGGGTTGGACCAAGCCAGAGGATGAACTGCCTCCATAGCTCCTATAGTGGGTCCAGGTGCAAGACTACTGAAGTCCTGGGACCTCACCTCAGTGGATCTGCACCAGTGGCCTGGTGAAAACAATGCCTGACGGTCACCAGGGTCAACTTCCAGCAATTCCCACAGTTAAGGTGGGACTGAGAGCAGTCCCAAAAACGGTGTATTTTCTGAGCCCACACAATGGATGAAAGGGGACACAACAGAGCACATTCATAGGTGAACAACTCCAGAGGAGGAATACTCAGTGGTTTCTCTCCCAGTGGGAGTGCTCCAATCGTGCTTAACTTGCATCACAGATCAGAAACACAGCTAAGAAACAAATCTGGGGGTCTCTACTCCAAAAACTAGGGAGCAGACGCTGCCTCTGACAGGGCAGTGACAACCATGGAGCAAAGGGAAGGCCTCGCTCAACATCCAGGGCAGGCTCTGGTCACCACAACACCAATCAAACCCTCAATCAAGGGGACATTGGCACAAGCCTCAGGACCAATCTCACCTACCAGGAGACAGACACCAGAAGCCACAGAAACTATGATCCTGCAGCCTGTGGAAAGGAGACCACAAACACAGTAAGTCTGGAAAAATGAAAAGACAAAGAAAGATGTTGCAGATGAAGGAGCAAGATAAAAACCTACAAGAATATCTAAATGAAGAGGAGATAGGCAACCTACCTGAAAAAAAATTCAGAGTAATGATAGGAAAGATGATTCAAGATCTCGGAAAAAGAATGGAGGCACAGATAGAAAAGATACAAGAAATATTTAACAAAGACCTAGAAGAACTAAAGAACAAACAGAGATGAACAATATAATAACTGAAATGAAAAATACACTAGAAGGAATCAACAGCAGGATAACTGAGGCAGAAGAACGGATAAGTGACATGGAAGACAGAACAGTGGAAATCTTTGCTGCAGAACAGAATAAAGAAAAAACAATGAAAACAAATGAGAACAGTCTCAGAGACTTCCAGGGCAACATTAAAAGAAACAACATTCGAATTATAGAGGTCCCAGAAGAAGAAAAAAAGAGAGAGGGTCTGAGAAAATATTTGAAGAACTTATAGACAAAAACTTCTCTAACATGGGAAAGAAAATAGTTGCCCAAGTCCAGGAAGCACAGAGAGTCCCATACAGGATGAAGCCAAGGAGGAACATGCCAAGACACATATTAATCAAATGGACAAAAATTAAAGATAAAGAAAAAAATATTAAAAGCAACAAGGGAAAAGCAACAAATAACATACAGTGGAATCCCCATAAAGTTATCAGCTGATATTTCAACAGAAACTCTGAAGGTCAGAAGGGAGTGGTGGGCTTCCCTGGTGGCCCAATGGTTGGGAATCCGCCTGCCAATGCAGGGGACACGGGTTTGAGCCCTGGTCTGGGAAGGTCCCACATGCCATGGAGCAACTAAGCCCGTGTACCACAACTACTGAGCCTGTGCTCTAGAGCATGTGAGCCACAACTACTGAAGGCAGTGTGCCACAACTACTGAAGGCCTCGTGCCTAGGGGCCATGCTCTGCAACAAGAGATGCAACCACAATGAGAAGCCCTCACACCACAAGGAAGACCCAACGCAACCAAAAATAAATAAATAAAATAAATTAATTAAAAAAAAGAAGGGGGTGGCATGATATATTTAAAGTGATGAAAGGGAAAATCCTACAACCAAGAATACTCTAACCAGCAAGGCCTCATTCAGATTTGACGGAGAAATCAAAAGCTTTATGGACAAGCAAAAGCTAAGAGAATTCAGCATCACCAAACCAGCTTTAAAACAAATGTTAAAGGAACTTCTCTAGGCAGGAAACACAAGAGAGGAGAACAAAGGGGGAAGGAAAGAAAAAAGACCTACAAAAACAAACCCAAAACAATTAAGAAAATGGCAATAGGAACATACATATCAATAATTACCATAAATGTAAATGGACTAAATGCTCCAACCAAAAGACATAGACTGGCTAAATGGATACAAAAACAAGACACATATATATGCTGTCTACAAGAGACCCACTCAGACCTAGGGACACATACAGACAGAAAGTGAGAGGATAGAAAAAGATATTCCATGCAAATGGAAATCAAAAGAAAGCTGGAGTAGCAATACTCATATCAGATGAAATTGATATTAAAATAAAGATTGTTACAAGAGACAAGGAAGGACACTACATAATGATCAAGGGATACATCAAATAAGATATAACAATTATAAATATATATGCACCCAACATAGGCACACCTCAATATATAAGGAAAATGCTAACAACCATAAAAGGGGAAATCAACAGTAACACAATAATAGTAGGGGACTTTAACACCTCATTTTCCTTAATGGATAGATCATCCAGACTGAAAATTAATAAGGAAACGTAAGTGTTAAATACCACATTAGACCAGATAGACTTAAATGATATCTGCAGGACAGTCCCTCCAAAAGCAGCAGAATACACTTTCTTCTAGGACACATGGAAAACTACTTGGGCCAAAAATCAACCCTCACTAAATTTCAGAAAATTGAAATGATATCATCTTTTCTGACCACAATGCTATGAGATTAGATATCAATTACAGGAAAACGCTATAACAAACACAAAAACGTGGAGGATATCAATATATTACTAAATAACCAATGGATTACTGAAGAAATACAAGGGGAAATCAAAAAATACCTAGAAACAAATGCCAACAAAAACACAACGACCCAAAAACTATGGGATGCAGCAAAAGCAGTTCTATGAGGGAAGTTTATAGCAATACAATCTTAACTCAAGAAACAAGAAAAATCTCAAATAAACAACGTAACTTTACACCTAAAGCAACTAGAGAAAGAAGAACAAACAAAACCTCACAGTAGTAGAGGGAAAGAAGTCATAAAGCCCAGAGCAGATATAAATGAAATAGAAAGGAAGGAAACAACAGTAAAGATCAATGAAACTAAAAGCTAGTTATTTGAGAAGATAAACAAATTGATATAGCTTTAATCAGACTCATCAAGAAAAAAGGGAAGGGACTCAAATCAATAAAATTAGAAATGAAAAGGAAAAGTTACAATGGACACCACAGAAATACAAAGGATCATAAGAAACTACTACAAACAACTATATGGCAATGAAATGGACAACTTAGGAGAAATGGACAAATAATTAGAAAGGTACAGCCTTCCAAGACTGAACTGGGAAGAAATAGAAAATTTGAACAGACCAATCACAAGTAAGGAAACGGAAAGTGATTAAAAATCTTTCACCAGAAAAAACTCCACAACCAGATGGATTCACAGGCAAATTCTATCAAATATCTAGAGAAGATTTAAACCCTACACTTCTGAAATTCTTCCAAAAAATTGCAGAGGAAGGAACACTCCCAAGACCATTCTATGAGGTCACTACCACTCTGATAACAATACCAGGAGAAGATATAACAAAAAAGAGAATATTACAGGACAATCTTATTGATGAACATCAACTCAAAAATACTAGCAAACCGAAGCCAACAACATATTAAAAGTATCATACACCATGATCAAGTGGGATTTATCCCAGGGATACAGGGATTCTTCAATATCCACAAGTCAATCAGTGTGATACACCACATCAACAAATTGAAGAATAAAAAACATATGATCATCTCAATAGATATAGACCAAGCTTTTGAAAAAATTCAGCACCCATTTATGATAAAAACTCTCCAGTAAGTGGCATAGAGGTAACCTACCTCAATATAATAAAGGCCATATGCAACAAACCCACAGCAAACATCATTCTCAATGGTGAAAAATTGAAAGCATTTCCTCTAAGATCAGGAAAAAAAGGAACATGCCCACTCTCACCACTAATATGCAACATAGTTTTGGAAGTCTTTGCCATGGCAATCAGAGAAGGAAAAGAAATAAAAGGAATCCAAATTGGCAAAGAAGAAGTAAAACTGTCACTGTTTGCAAATGGCATGATAGTATACATAGAAAGTCCTAAAGATGCCACCAGAAAACTACTAGAACTAATCAATGACTTTGGTAAGGTCGCAGGATACAAAAGTAATACACAGAAATCACTTACATTCCTATACACTAACAACAAAATATCAGAAAGTGAAATCAAGGAAATAATCCCACTTACTATTGCATCAGAAAGAATAAAATACCTAGGAATAAACCTATCTAAGGAGGGAAAAGGCCTGTGCTCTGAAAAATATAGATACTGATGAAAGCAATCAAAGATGACACAAACAGATGGAGAAATGTACCATGTTCTTGGATTGGAAGAATCAATATTGTGAAAATGACTATACAACCCAAAGCAATCTACAGATTCAATGCAACCCTTATCAAATAACTAATGGCATTTTTCACAAAATTAGGGCAAAAATTCTACAATTTGTGTGGAAACACAGAAGACCACAAATAGCCAAAGCAATAATGAAAAAGAAAAACTGCAATCAGGTTCCCTGACTTCAGACTGTACGACAAAACTACAGTCATCAAAACAGTATGGTACTGGCACAAAAACAGAAATATAGATCAATGGAACAGGATAGAATGCCCAGAGATAAACCCACAAACCCATGACCACCTAATCTAGGAAAAAGGAGGCAAGAATATACAATGGAGAAAATATAGTTTCTTCAATAAGTGGTGCTAGAAAATAAGACAGCTACATGTAAAAGAATGAAATTAGAACACTCCCTAACCTTATACACAAAAAAATAAATTCAAAATTGATTAAAGACCTAAATGTAGGGCTGGATACTATAGAACACTTAGAGGAAAACATAGGCAGAACACTCTTTGATGTAAATTGCAGCAAGATCTTTTTTGATACACCTCCTAAAATAATGAAAATAAAAACAAAAATTTAGAAATGGGGCCTAATTAAACAAAAGTTTTTTTTGCACAGCAAGGGAAACCATAAGCAAAAAGAAAAGACAACCCTTAGAATGGGAGAAAATATTTGAAAACAAAGCAACCAACAAGGGATTAATTTCCAAAATATACAAATAGCTCATGCATCTCAATGTCAAAAAAACCAATCAGTACAATGAAACAATGAGTGGAAGATCTAAACAGACATTTCTCCAAAGAAAACATACAGATGGCTAAAAAGCACATGCAAAGATGCTTAACATTACTAATTATCAGAGAAATGCAAATCAAAACTACAGTGAGGTATTACCTCACATGGGTCAGAATGGCCATCATCAGAAAGTCTACTAATAACAAATGCTGGAAAGGGAGTGGAGAAAAGGGAACCCTCCTACATTGTTTGTGGGAATGTAAATTGGTACAGCCACTATGGAGAACAGTAAGGAGTTTCCTTACAGAACTAAAAATAGAGCTACCTTATGATCCAGCAATCCTATTCCTGGGCGTATATTCAGCAAAGACCATAATTCAAAAAGATACATGCACTCCAATATTCACTGCAGCACTATTCACAATAGCCAGGACAGGGAAGCAACCTAAATGTCCATCAGCAGATTAATGGATACAGAAGACATGGTACATATAGACAATGGAATATTAATCAGCCATAAAAAAGAATGAAATAATGCCATTTGGAGCGACATGGATGGACTTAGAGATTGTCATACTGAGTGAATTATGTCGACAGAGAAAGACACATATCATATAATATCACTGATATGTGGAATCTAAAAAAGGGTACAAATAAACTTATCTACAAAACAGAAATTGAGTTGCAGATGTAGAAAACAAACTTATGGTTACCAGTGCATTGGGGTGTAGGGATAAATTGGAAGATTGGGATTGACATATACACACTACCATAAATAAAATAGTTAACTAATAAGGACCTAATGCATAGCACAGGGAACTCTATTCAATACTCTGTAATGACCTACATGGGAAAAGAATCTAAAAAAGAGTGGATATATGTATATGTATAACTGATTCACTTTGCTGTAGACCTGAAACTAACACAACATTGTAAATCTACTGTACTCCAATAAATATTTAAACAAAAATAATTAAGATGGGTAAATAATAACTATAAATTAAACAAACAGTAGTGGCTATGGGAAACCCAAGACCATTTTTTGGTTCTTTCTGGCTTCCTGAAAAATGCTATTTTTAATTATTTTGCATCCCTCCACCCACCATAGTGCATTTAAAATGACTCAAGTTGTAAATAGACATAGTTTGAAGATTCCTATACAATTATGAAAACACTCCACCAGCAATATCCAACCTGTAAGGTTCATAACCCTGGAAAATAACTCTTTTGTCCCAGAGGCCTCAGATCTTCTCTTACTGTACTATTTAACACCTGCAACTAGACTTCATTCAATTGCCGCTTAGTAGGGGTTATCAAAATGTTCTTGTTATTGTATGTATGTTGTCTAAATGGGTTGAAGCCTTCCCTTGCTGCAAGGCTGATGCCCTCACAGGGGCAAAAACTATTAGAAAACGTGTTTCCCACTGGGGGTGTACTTCCACAATGTCCAGCAAACAAGGCACACTCTTCACTGGGCAAATAACATGAGCCTTAACAAAAACTTTGCAAACTTCTCGGAATTATAACTGTAATAGGGATATCACCGTAATAGGGATATCACCATCAATCATCAGGCAATGTTGATGGAACTAATGGAAAAACTGAGCTCAAGCAGAACAAGAATTTGTTACATGGAATTGAATAAACTAATGAATACAATTTAATTTTTATGGCATTGTCAAAAATATTATTTTTATCTTTTGTTTTCCACATACAAAGAAATTTTTTTTTCTAAGACTTACAGAAGTTTACAGAAAGGTAAATTACACCTTTGTAATGTGAATTAAAACACACATTCTTTTCTCCCTACTTGATCTCTCCAGAATTTAGAGACTCTCAGTAAGTAATCTTATTTTCTTGGCAACATAGTTATTTGCATAAGTTCAATGAAATTCTGTTCTCCTTATAACAGGACACAATTGGAAGCATTGATTATACTACCATAGTTTTGACTGGAATGTCATATTTGAGAGAAACGTGTATAAACAGATATGACTAGACTGCCTGAAGAAACTTAGTTTGACTTTATAGAACCAGAAATGTCTCTCTGAAAAACAGGCTGGTACAATAACTTGCTCACAGGATTCTCAGAAGCCTTACCAGGTGAGTAAGGAAGGCCACTTACTGTCAAACACAGGAACATCTGGATATTTTGGGGACCTTAAGAAGAGAGGAATCCACCCAAATCTATAGGTATCACAGGCAAAGTCTGATGGAAAGTATTTGTCTTGGCTTCTTAGCCTCAAGAGGCCCTTGCAAATTCAATCTATAAATTCCTTATAAACAGCTCCAGCAAAGCAGATTTCAAGAAGCCTATATGTGTTTGTTGGCAATCTGTATGGCTTCTTTGGAGAAATATCTATTTAGGTCTTCTGCCCATTTTTGGATTGGGTTGTTGGTTGTTTTGATATTGAGATGCATGAGCTGCTTGTAAATTTTGGAGGTGGATGGACCTAGAGTCTGTCATACAGAGTGAAGTAAGTCAGAAAGAGAAAAAAACAAATACCGTAGGCTAACACATATATATGGAATCTAAAAAAAAAAAAAAAGGTTCTGAGGAACCTGGGGTCAGGACAGGAATGGGGACGCAGACATGGAGAATGGACTTGAGGACACGGGGAGGGGGACAGGTAAGCTGGGATGAAGTGAGAGAGTGGCATGGATATATATACACTACCAAATGTAAAATAGAAAGCTAGTGGGAAGCAGCCGCATAGCACAGGGAGATCAGCTCAGTGCTTTGTGACCACCTAGAGGGGTGGGGTAGGGAGGGTTGGAAGGATAGGGGAGAGGGAAGAGATATGGGGATATATGCATATGTATAGCTGATTCACTACGTTATAAAGCAGAAACTAACACACCATTGTAAAGCCATTATACTACAATAAAGATGTTAAAAAATTAAAAAAAAAAAGAAGCCTATATGGTCGGTTGCTATTCTTGCTGGACTTATGTAAATAATCAGGCCACGTTTATTGAATCTAAACTTATTTTGCAAACAAATTAGCCTTAATTTGGTTATCTTTGGTTGAAATGAGGGTAATTTTGGAGGGAAAATTATGTCCCCCCAAAAAACTATAATACACACTTGTAATTATTAGACTCTAGTGCTATTAACTTTCCTTGAGGTTTTCTTATTTACCTAAAAACTGAATTGGATCCTAAATGTTTTTATAGGTTCCTCCAGTATCTTGCTAGAACTCTCTAAACTAACATTTTCCATTTTCTCTCACCATTTTGACCAGAATTATTGAGAACAAAACTTTCCTTTTCCTGAATCTCTGCAAACTGAAGTTGGATGACTTGATATGAACTTCAGAGGAATTGCCACAGCAACTCATATTTAAACAATCCTCCTGCCTGTTATATAGCCACTCAGAAAGTTTATCTGAACACCTGATGACATCATCAGAGACATTTCAAAAGATGCTTTTACTCTGATATTTAGAAATATTCTTGATTGATTATCCCCTGGGCTCAGAAACTGGTTTATAATCTGCTCTAATAATTAACATTTGCTTTTCTTCTGTTTCCATAGAAATGCCTCTTTTTAAATACCTGATTGCTTGCACCATAGGCCTACCTCTGGGAGCCCATCTGCACCATTGCCTTCTGAAATGAGACATAACTGTTTAATTGGACTGACCTTTTCTCAGAACTAAGAAACTGGTTCAATGAAGTGGAGGACTCTACTAACACATTTTCTCTATCCACAGTCACCAGCTCAGCTTTTAATATGTGAAACTTCCTGAGAACTTTCAGAAGAGGGAACTGTTGGGGCAAATGGTGGGCCAACCTTAAACATGCCTCAATGGCATATTGATTATTTTGAATCAAAGTTACTTAAGAATTTGTCAATGCAAGAGGGACACATCCTCCTTTCTGTCTCTCTGAAAACAGGGAAAAAAATCTCTCCTGTAAAAGTTGAACTCCATGTATTTGGAGGTAGAAGGACACCTTACTGCTAAAGATAGGACATTCAGGTTGAAAAGCATATATGAAAAAACCTTCTTACTTCTTTAATTTACTACCCAAGCCTAAACTCTGTCTAGATTCTTCACTACTTGAGCACCCAAAACCTAAATTTCTTTTTTCTGTCAATTCCTCAAAAACTTATTGTTTCTTCATCTAAAAAGTATAAAAGCCACCTGCTTTGGCCACTTCTTTGTTCCTGTTTCTATGAGACCTCCATGTGCAAGAATTAAAATTTGTTTATTTTTGTCCTGTATTGTGTCAATTTTATTATTAATCCAGCCACATGAATTGAAGAGGTGTAGAAGGGGATATTTGCCCTTCCCCAGGCAAATACCCAGGATAAATCAATGGTGCATAGATTATTTTAATCTGAAATCCACCACAGGTGAGTTGATTTATCTTTAGTCCATTACCAAACGTAAAATAGATTGCTAGTGGGAAGCAGCCGCATAGCACAGGGAGATCAGCTCGGTGCTCTGTGACCACCTAGAGGGGTGGGATAGGGAACGTGGGAGGGAGACGCAGAGGGAGGGGATATGGGGATATATGTATACGTATAGCTGATTCACTTTGATATGCAGCAGAAACTAACACACCATTGTAAAGCAATTATACTCCAATAAAGATGTTAAAAAAAAAAAAAAAAGAAACGACCAAAGAAGTTTCCAATATGGTTGAATGCCACTGGTGTCTATAAACTCAAGATACACGGTTTCTTCTAATATTTTAGGAAGTTAACTTTAAAAAGTCAAAAGGAACAATGTTGAAATGCATTTTGGTCTAGTTCTGATGCCTCCCAATGCTCAATCCCCAATCCTGACCTCTCATATAAATTCCAGTTCTGCATTTCTAATTAACTTCTAAGGTATTTCCACCTACTTTAAGCTTTTCCTATTTTTCTGTGCTCACCATTATTTTTTTTTTCTTTTTTTGTCATCCAAGTTCAATACCAACCACTACTCAGCTATAAACAGTCCTATGGATTCCATCTTCACCTGAGTGCTGAAATCCATTCCCTCTTCTCCATTCTCACTGCTTCTCCCCTTACTCAGACTCATATTACCTTTCATATGCAGAATTATTCTTCTTCTAAGTAGGCTTCTGGCCTCCAGGCTCTTTCTACTTCAATCTATGCTATAATTTGCTACCAAATAATTTCTACTAAATAATTGCTTTACTCATGTTTACTCTATTTTTGCTTAACATCTTTATTGGAGTATAATTGCTTTACAATGGTGTGTTAGTTTCTGCTTTATAACAAAGTGAATCAGCTATATATATATATATATATATATATATATATATATATATATATCCCCATATCTCCTCCCTCTTGCGTCTACCTCCCACCCTCCCTATCCCACCTCTCTAGGCAGTCACAGAGCACCGAGCTGATCTCCCTGTGCTATGCAGCTGCTTCTCACTAGCTATCTATTTTACATTTGGCAGTATATATAAGTCCATGCCACTTTCTCACTTCGTCCCAGCTTACTCTTCCACCTGCCTGTGTCCTCAAATCCATTCTCCATATCTGCGTCTTTATTCCTGTCCTGCCCCTAGGTTCTTCAGAACCTGTTTTGTTTTTTTTTTTAGATTCCATATATATGTGCTAGCATATGGTATTTATTTTTCTCTTTCTGACTTACTTCCCTCTGTGTGACACTCTCTAGGTCCATCTACCTAACCACAAATAACTCAATTTCGTTTCTTTTTATGGCTGAATAATATTCCATTATATATATGTGTCACATCTTCTTTATCCGTTCATCTGTCAATGGACACTTAGGTTGCTTCCATGTCCTGGCTATTGTTAATAGAGCTGCAGTGAACATTGTAGTACATGACTCTTTTTGAATTATGGTTTTCTCAGGGTGTATGCCCAGTAGTGGGATTGCTGGGTTATATGGTAGTTCTATTTTTAGTTTTATAAGGAACCTCCATACTGTTCTCTATAGTGGCTGTATCAATTTACATTCCCACCAACAGTGCAAGAGGGTTCCCTTTTCTCCACACCCGCTCCAGCATTTATTGTTTGTAGATTTTTTGATGATGACCGTTCTGACTGGTGTGAGGTGATACCTCACTGTAGTTTTGATTTGCATTTCTCTAATGATTAGTGATGTTGAGCATTCTTTCATGTGTTTGTTGGCAATCTGTATATCTTCTTTGGAGAAATGTCTGTTTAGGTCTTCTGCCCATTTTTGAATTGGGTTGTTTGTTTTTTTGATATTGGGCTGCATGAGCTGCTTGTAAAGTTTGGAGATTAATCCTTTGTCAGTTGCTTCATTGGTAAATATTTTCTCCCATTCTGAGGGTTGTCTTTTGGTCTTGCTTATGGTTTCCTTTGCTGTGCAAAAGCTTTTAAGTTTCATTAGGTCCCATTTGTTTGTTTTTGTTTTTATTTCCATTTCTCTAGGATGTGGTTCAAAAAGGATCTTGCTGTGATTTATGTCATAGAGTGTTCTGAATTCTTTTGTGATCTTTCCTGCTTACTAAATAAAGACCCAAATTCTTATCAGAGCATTCAAAACTCTGTAAAATATAAATCAACCCTGCTTTTCCAGTTTTAACTCCCACCCCTCTCCTTCAGGTTTCCTCCACTCCAGCTAAATTGGAATACTTGCTATTTCCTAAACATCCCCTATGACAACATGGTCCTTTTTCAATTGACTCTTTTCTTCCCCATTTTCTTTTTCTAAATCCTCTCAACTGTTTGAAGTTCAGATCAAATGCCACTTTTTTCATGTTATTCTTCTATTGCCTAGAGTAATTTCTCTTGCCCTTGAATTCCCAGAATATTCTTATATTTTTGTTTTAACCTCTCTTTTGTAATATATTATTTTTCCTTTGTATTAGTTATTTGCATCATTGTTTCATTTTATTATACTATTGGAATGCAATATTCTTGAAGCAAGTATACTGAATCTTACCTATATGGGTATATTTCACATCAAAACTTAGTTTTTTTTATATTTACAAAAATGATATTTTAATTACTAGGAAGTAAAATTTTATTAAATAATTTTTATTATTGATGCTATTTTATGCATTTATAATCCATTTCAAATATGTATGCCTTTCTGTGTTGAGGTTTACTTGGTGTCAATTGCAAAAGTTTTTGATTGAAACATAATAATAAATCAGACTCTCACGAGATTACTGAAAGTTTGCTTGCTCTGTCTCTTACTTTGCATTCTCCCCCTACTTTAAAACATTGCCAATATCTTTTTTTCTACTTCTTGGTTATTTGCTATAAAACATTTATCCAATAGTGAAGATAATTTGAATAGCAAATAGGATTACAGATATAAAGTTCTCTTTTTCTTAAAAAATAGAATTTTTGTCATATATTGAAAATTTGAGTGAAGTATATGAAACTTTAATTTCAGCTATCAATTTATGTACTACTCCATTTCCCACTCAGAGTATCAAGTGTTATGTCAATATGTCAAGTCCTTATCATCATATATCATTCCAATAATAAGGGAACATGGCTTTCTTTATCTTCCACACAAGATAAAACTTTCATTTATGATATTTTTTCCCTGTCAAGTGTGTACTTCATAATATTTTTGTAGTCGTGCTTCTATTTCAATGAAAATGGAAAATCCCACCTTATAATTTCAACTTTTCACTTTCTGTGTTTTGTATAGTGAAATCCAACTAAGTCCTCCCCGTTTTGCATGTGTCTAATCTTCAGGGCTTATTTACATTTCAGTGCAGTGTGACAGCAGGAAAAATGCATCAGGATGTAAAAGGGCCAAGCCACATTGTCACGCAGAAAGTTTAACTTAAATTTAAAAAATAAATGAGAGGGAGAAAAAATAAAGGGAGGGAATGGAAAGACAAAATATTTCTTCTTCCATAAGCAAGCAGAATTCTACAAGTTAATACTTTAAAGGAATAAACTAGTGTAAATATTCATCTATAAAAAGTACAGATTTATTTTAAATTTTAATCCCTCAGAAACCCAGAGCACTGTGTTTATAATAAGAGAATAGCGGACAGACTTGCCCTTCACTGGAGGGCATGTCATATAGTCCTCGCCTTCTCTGCAAAGCCATCAGGCTGGCAGTAGTGACAGATGAACAGCTTACCATTAATTTTCCCTCTTTCATGCCTTCAATCCAAACAGTGCATATTCTCCAGAGGGAGGCATCAAGGTCTTTGCCTTTATTTCTCTTGCATACTTACAGTGACTTATAAATCAAGTGTAGATAAGAAGAGAGGGCAAATATCAATCTTTTTTTTTTTTTTTTCTCTTAGCCTGTGCCCACTGGCACACTACTGAGCTTTGACTAAAAGGTTCTTCAAATCATCCTGTGATTCATAGTCCAGGGAGTTCTCAGTGAGGACAAAACAACAAAGGAAATCTGAGAGAGAGAAGTTGTGTATCTTGGCTTATAAATTACAAGCTTTGTGATTGCAGTGTTTTAAAGAATTAGTTACCTAAATTATGTGTCTAAGATGTTATTACCATAGTGGACAAAATCTAGAATATAAAGCCATCTGAATTATTTTACCATGACTAGGAGAACAGCAATCCGTAAAATGTTTGTTTAGTCTTATTTTTCTCCTTCATTGTAAAGAGCTAGTTTCTTCATGAAACTTGAAAAATTATACAAAAACAGACCCTTTGTTGAGATTGGTTTTCTTTATTTGAATTGGTATGTTTATAATAGCATTATGTGTGAAGTGTTCCATAGAATATATTTGAAGTTTATGGTTTGATATACCGAGGTTTTAACAGAAGACTGCTAATCATTTGTATATATTTTTCAAATTGTGCATTGTACCTTGTACATGGTAAATGCTTAATAAATGTGTTTTTGATGGTAAAATATTCTGCAGTACTGATTTGATTTTTAATTATGGTTATTTTATACTAATATTTAAGGTGGTTGAATATGTCTGTTTATTTTTAATTTCCTTTGAAGAAATTTTTCTCTGTTCCCGTTGAAAGAAAGATTTTCACAGCTTTGTTAGTATATTAAAAAGAGGGAATGTGTGGCTGCAGAAAGAGTGTGAGAAAATTCTTTTGACTTATAACAAATCAATTTTGTACTAAAAGTACATTCGAAACCACTGGGTGATGCAATATGATTTTAAGCTCACAAAAGCTGATATTATAATCATTGACAAATTACAATATTATTTTCTTTCTAAGCATGAAGCGTTAAAATGCTGTTAAATGACTGCAAATGTTGATGTTCAAGGCTGCCTGCTGGCCTTTTGCAGGTGACATATCTAGGGATTCAGAGCTCTTCCATCTTGTAGCCTCCTTTTATTTAAGGCTGCAGGCCCCATCTATAAATTACAACTGATGACAAAAGTGGAAGCTAACAGTGGCAAAATTAGGCCCAAAGGCAAAATAATTATATATACAGCCTTCAGCAGTGAGGGAAAGAGCCATCAATCAGCCCCCAATTATTCACTAGTTAATCAGCTCTGCCCTTCCTTTATTGAAGGGTTACAGTGTAATTAAGTTGGCAGCATCCTTTTAATTCATCAAACATACAACACATGGCGGTGTTTGCTGCAATTGGGGGACAGCACCTTTGTGAGTTTGACCCCTGGCACTACTGCTGTAGATGAGAAAAACTTCAGAGGTAAGAGAATATTTATGTGACAGCACGGCACAGAGATGGTGGTGTCCAGGCTTAAAACAACTAAGAGGATGGAATATTTGAACACATTCAAATCTATAACACTAACCTTAAATATGTAAATGAATGTGCATGACAGTGTGTATTTATGGATGTGTGTGTACATGGTACATATAAGATATGTGACAACATAAAGAGCATAAATAAAGGCAATATGTGACAATAAAGATTTCTAACACTCAAAAGAGTACTGAAACCTTCAGAATGCAAGCTGTGGGAGGATACAATCTTATACCAATGAGACTGTCAATCACAGAGACCATTTTGGAGGGGTATCTTGTAAACTTTCTCTCAGAGACAGTTCACTTGGTGCATCAGAAAATGAGATAAGTGGCATTATGGTCACATATACGTGGTGTTTTATTTTGGTTTGATTTTTGTTCCTGAAAATGTTGTTACTGTGCTTTATTGCCCAATTTGTTTCAAAGTAAGTTTAGTCTGTTTCCAAAAGTGTCTTTCAATACTTATCCCTATTGAGAATGTTCTGCAACATTCGCTGACAACAACCCCTAATGATTACAATGGTTATGTTATTGCTGTCTACATGGAGCCTCTTCCCTTGTGGACTATAAAGACAATGACATTGGGATATCAAGATGTGATGTGGTTTTCTTTCACAGTTACTAGAGTTTTAGATTATTTTCTCATCTGGTTCAAAAGCTGAAAGTGAACATCATGCATAAAAAGAAATTCACAGGTATTTTATTTCATACCATTTCCTAAAATCTCTATTGAAATAATTGCATCCCATTGATAACTTAAAACCTAAAAATACGGTCAATGAAAATTAATTCAATATGAAATGACTCAATGAAATATCAGAAAAACTGATATATATAATTAGGTGTCTTACCTTACTAAGCACACATAAAACATGTGCACATTTACAGTATTGGTTTCTTTAATCCAAAAGAAGCTCCAGAACACCCTCCTCCCCATTAACATCCTTATATCTCAAAATGTTTCATGATTGATTTAATGCTCAAATTAAACTCTAAAATTGGTTGTTATGCAGAGGAAACTAAGCAACAGAGATGATTCTCCAGAATGAAATAAAATGATAATGATTCATACTATGTTAAGGGTGAAACAGGTACTTATATGAGAGAAGCAAAGGAACATATATGGCATTGCTTGGGTCAGACCTATCACAGAAGAACTGAGGGAAGAAAAATATTTAAGCTCCTTTTTTTCAGATTGGAGAGAGAAAGATTTTAAAACCTTTTATGGTAAAATTGGTAACATCTCAAGAGAAAATCTGTATCATTCAGAAGGAAAAATTTGTCTTCTCTTTAAAGATTTAAATTTAGAGTTAGGATATTCTTTCTTTGCTAAATACCTCCCTATGCCTGGTTTAATACTGGCTTGAAAGGAACATTTTTGACAGCTCTTAGCCAAGCGTCCAATAACTTGGCTCAATAGAAGCTTTTTGTGTAATTAAATAATTAGGCTTGGAAAATTTTTAAAAGTGGGATGGCCGCTGAAAAATGTTAGTCTTTATATAATGTTTATGCTTTCTTAAATTTAGAAGTACAATAGAACCATATATTTTTTTAAACATCTTTATTGGAGTATAATTGCTTTACAATGGTGTGTTAGTTTCTGCTTTATAACAAAGTGAATCAGTTACACATATACATATGTTCCCATATCTCTTCCCTCTTGCATCTCCCTCCCTCCCACCCTCCCTATCCTACCCCTCTAGGTGGTCACAATGCACCGAGCTGATCTCCTTGTGCTATGCGGCTGCTTCCCACTAGCTATCTATTTTACATTTGGTAGTGTATATATGTCCATGACACTCTCTCACCCTGTCACATCTCACCCCTCCCCCTCCCCATATCCTCAAGTCCATTCTCTAGTAGGTCTCTGTCTTTATTCCCGTCTTGCCACTAGGTTCTTCATGACCTTTTTTTCCCCTAGATTCCATATATATGTGTTAGCATATAGTATTTGTTTTTCCCTTTCTGACTCACTTCACTCTGTATGACAGACTCTAACTCCATCCACCTCACTACAAATACCTCCATTTCATTTCTTTTTATGGCTGAGTAATATTCCATTGTATATATGTGCCACATCTTCTTTATCCATTCATCCGATGATGGACACTTAGGTTGCTTCCATGTCCTGGCTATTGTAAATAGAGCTGCAATGAAAATTTTGGTACATGAGTCTTTTTGAATTATGGTTTTCTCAGGGTATATGCCCAGTGGTGGGATTGCTGGGTCGTACGTATGGTAGTTCTATTTTTAGTTTTTTAAGACACCTCCATATTTTGACCAAACTTTTAAAAAACTATTTAAAGGCACTGTGGGTCAGATCTCATTCTCTAAATCTAACAAACTCTCAGCAGCCAACGCCTAAAAGAGTAGGGTGAAGCTACAAATTATATGATCTTCCTGCCTCTCAGTACCAGAGTTATAAAGGAGTTTCACTGTTGTTCCCTTTCTCACTTGTTATAAAATAAGGAATGACATTTGCTCTCTCAAGGAGAAACTCAGTGAATCAATTACTTTGTACAAAATATATACATTCTTCAGGCTTCTCTCCTCCTGAGACTATAGGGTGCAAGAATATCCCTTCTGAGGTCTTAGAAGAGGAGGGACTTTGATATTTTGAATGTCCTTGAAGGAAAAAAAACAGAGTCTGTGTTATTCACTTCAGTCAATAGATTGCAGAGTCCAACTGTTCAAGAACATGGGTGATACTATCTGTAAAATCTGAGAAGTTAATAATTATAGTGCTCATATAAGTCCCTATTCTAAGCCTCATTTAATCCACAAAATAATCCTATGAGACAAATATTATTGTCTGAGGTAACCAATTCATAGAGAAGTTAAACAATTTTTTTCCAAGTTTACACAGCTAATATGTGGAAAAGTAAGGATTTTAAACTAGGCAATTAGGTTCCATAATCAATTTTAAGCACTACACTGTTACCAATGTTCTCTACTGCTTTTTGAGGGTCTTGGACTGGACGATTTAAGATAAATATTTTTTTCCTTTAATTCTATGACTAAAAATACCATTGGGAGTTTCTTTCATTCTAATGTCAAAATAAAACAATGCTAACATCTTTGGGTTTACTCTCCAGCATAACTTAAACAAATTGAAACTTGTATTTAATATGCATACATATATACAATATATATGCATATATATATAATATAGTGTATACTATACAATATATATAGTAATATCTTAAAAGAGAAGTTGGAACAAAGATAAAAAATAGTCAAGAATCCTCTGTACAGTTTGAGTTAAGCCTCTGAGTGATCTTTACAATCTGTATGTGAGTGGACTTTACAAACTCCATCTCTTCACTGGCAAAGTGAGGAAAGAATTCCTTTTTGCTCTTGTTGTACTGCCCTGGCATAATAAAGTTTAAAATCATGTTTTGCAAGAAATATACAAAACGTGAAATTCTAATCAGTATGGGATTTTTGTCAGTAGTGGCACAAGGGAAATATGATCATCCTGGTCAGTGAGTATATAATTATATATTATTTCAGTTAGCATTTAAGTACTGGAGCTAATGAGCTAATTCACATTAACATATATACACTACCAAATGTAAATAAATAGTTAGTGGGAAGCAGCCACATAGCACAGGGAGATAAGCTTGGTGCTTTGTGACCACCTAGAGGGGTGGGATAGGGAGGGTGGGAGGGAGATGCAAGAGGGAGGGGATATGGATATATATGTATACGTATAACTGATTCACTTTCTTATACAGCAGAAACTAGCACAACAATGTAAAGCATTTATACTCCAATAAAGATGTTAAAAAATAAAAATAAAGTACTTTGTCAAGAGCAAAATGTTATAGTATTTTTTCTCAGCTGGAATTAGCCTTTTTATTTATTTAATAAACTTTCATAACTCTTAAATGTCTCTTTCCAGTTTTCTCAATCTAATACTAATAGAATGAAGTATTTAAATATCAGTTTTGCATATATTAAAATGCTTCTTGGGATGGGTAAGTTATCCCCGGTTACTGTAAGATGCAACTGATAGGACACAAAGTCAATGCTGAAAAACCCATGACTTTTGTGCATCATTCCACACCTGCTATTTAATTTTCTACAACACTTATTCCTTCAAGTTGTCAGCCCCTTCTTCAATTTTATTGTTCTTAATTTATCCTCATGTGCTTTTTTTAAATCAAATATATCTTATACCTGAAGTCAATAGGGACGAGTTAAAAGATAGCTGCGTGCTTGATATAAATTATTTCTGATCTTATCTAATCATAAGCATTTTATAATTCAGAATCAAATCGCAATTTTAATTAAATCATTTTATCCTCCATGTTTTGGACTCTGTAGCATTCATCCAGGCCATAAACCTCAAAGTTATGTCTTACTTTCTTTAATCCATCACATCTAGCCATTATATAATATGTAGGTATAAAGAGAGCTTATATGTAACACCTTGCTCTAGGCACTGGGAAACATTAAATGCTATATACATTATAATCTTTGATTTCTTAACTTTATATTTTTGTAAGACAGATAAGTATTATAGTAGCTATTTGAGGACATTGACTAAGTCATATTTTGCACAGAATTTTTAATTACTTTTGTTGCTCAAGAGGATCTGATAATTAATACATCACTGCTGGTAATATAAAATGAGACAGCTGTTGTGGAAAACAGTTTGGCAGTCCCTCAAGAAGTTAAACATAAAATTACCATATGACTCAGCAATTCTACTCTTAAATATACAACCAAAAGAATTGAAAAGAGGTCATCAAATTAAAACCTGTGCATGAATGTTTATAGTAACAATAATCACAATAACCAAAAAGTGGAAATGAGCTAAATGTCCATCAACTGACAAATGAATAAACAAAATATGGTATATCTGTATAATGGACTATTATGCAGCCATAACAAGAAAAGAAGTAGATATATGCTGCAACATAAATGAGACCTGAAAACATTATGCTAAGGGAAATAATGCAGACACAAAATGACACATATTTTATGATTCCATATACATGAAATATCCAGAATAATTAAACTGATAGAAAAAAACAGATTAGTAGTTACCAGGGACTGTGGAAAAGGAAAAAGAGAAATGACTGATAAATGGATTTGAAATTTCCTTTTGGTGTAGGTGAATGAGTGCTTGACTTCCCCAGCCATGCAGGACACTGTCAAAGAGGTTCACTCCTTTCTTGTTCTTCCCAGAATACTTAGGTGAGCTGCACACCTGGGGGCAGGAAGGGGTTGGGAGAGCAGAAGCCAGGACTTAGAACCGAATGTGTCAAGGGGACATGGACACTAATCAATTTGAGAACTCCGTCAAGAAACCCACCTATGAACCACTGGGAATACTTCATCTGGGGATCCTCAATACTGTGCCATGGGCACCGCAAAGCTCCACATGCCTCACTCCCACACACCCCCACCCCATGGTCAGCTCTCTGTGCATGTCCCTAAGGGTTACAAATGTGAGCCTTTGCAGCTGGATGGATATAGTGACCACATACAGGAAGCCAGCCCAACTCTGTGGGATTGGAAAGATTACACAAATTTGAGCATTAAGCATTGCCCTAGAAAAGCAAATGTGAGGCTGTCAGCACCTAGTCTGGCTTTGCAGGATCAAGAGAAAGCATACAATCTTAAGAGTTACCCCTCAAGATGGAACAAGTATTGTGGAGCAGGCATATCAATAGAAAATTTCTGAAAAACCTCAAAACCCCTAAAAGGGCAGAAAGTATTTTTTTCCTGAAGCCAGTCAATAAAGACTGGAGGATGTGACCACTTCTTTGAATGCAAAGACAGCCAACATAAGACTTCAAGAAACATGAAAAATCAAGGAAACATAGTACCACCAAAGAAACACAAGTTTCCAGGAACCAACCTCAAAGAAATGGTGATCTGTGATTCACCCAATAAAGAATCCAGGGAAGGAGACGCAAGAAGGAGGAGATATGGGGATATATGTATATGTATAGCTGATTCACTTTGTTAGACAACAGAAACTAATACACCATTATAAAGCAATTATACTCCAATAAAGATCTTTTTTTAAAAGTCCAAAATAGTTGTTTTAAGTATGCTCAGTGAGCTACAAGAAATACAGAAAGTCAATTCAATAAAATCAGGAAAATAATACAAAAACAAAATGAGAAGTTTAGCAGAGAGATGGAAGTCATAAAAAAGAACCAAACAAATTCTGGAGTTGAAGAATATAATGAATGAAATAAAAAATTCAATAGAGAACATCAACAGCAGACTGAATCAAGCAGAAGAAATAATCTGAGTTTAGAAGACAGGAACCTTGAAATTATCCAGTCAGAGGAGAATTAAAAAAAAAAAAAAAACACAAGAATGGAAAAGAATGGAGATAGTCTGAGTGAATTATGAGATGCCAGCAGACAAAACAACTTATGCATAATTGAAATTCCAGAAGGAGAAGAAAGGGGTATAAAGCTTATATAAAGAAATAATAGCTGAGAACTTCCAAAATCTGTGGAGACATTTGGATATCCAAATGTTCATGAAGCTGTTAGGTCCCCAAAGAAACTCAACTTAAAATATATGCTCAAAGACACATTAGAGTAAAACTGCCTAAAATCAGAGACATAAAAAGATGTTTTAAAAGCAGCAAGAGTAAAAAAAAGAAAATACAAAACTCCTCACATACAAGGGACCTCCCCCCACCCATAAGGCTATCAGAGGATTTCTCAGCAGGGGAGAGTGGGATGATATATTCAAAATACTGAAAGAAGAAAGCTGTCAACCAAGGACACTATATTTGGCAGAGCTGTCCTTCAGAAATGAAGGACAGATAAAGACTTACCAAGAAAAACAAAAGCTGATTTGTACACTTTAAATGACTGGAATGGTAAATTTTATGTCATGCACATTTTAACAATGATAAAAAATAAAAATAACTGCTGATAGCTATATGAAGGAGTATAGGAACCTACTGATACAGACAATCTCAAGAAAAATATGGAAGCTCCAGTAGGTTAGAATTCAGCAAGGGTTATAAGCCCAAGTGTTTTCATGGGAAAACTGGCAAAATAAGAAAGTAGGACAGATATCATGCAATAGAGAATGGTAGAAAACAAAAAGTTAACATATAGGGGACAGCAGTGGGTTTTTTTTTTTGTTTTTTGCCAAACTTTAGAGAAGAAACCACACAAGAAAGTTTTTACAAATTTTATTCTAAAAAGCTCTGCTGTATTTTGTCATGAACGTATATGGTATTCAGTCAGATGTGCTTTCTCCTTAATTGACATTGTCAAATGATCTTTCTTTAGCCTGTGGATTTGCTCTATTACATTGATTGATTTTCAAATGTTGAACAAGCCTTCAATACCTGGAATAAATCCTACTTGGTCATGGTGTATAATTCTTTTTATGCATCATTGCAATCAATTTCCAAATATTTTGTTTATAATTTTTGCATCTCACTTTGTGAGAGATATTGGTCTATATTTTGCTTTGCTTTTTTGCTCATTTTGTATTTGTCTTGTTTTCACATCAAGGTGATATTAGCCTCATAAAATGAGTTGGGAAATATTCCTCTTTTTTTTTCTATTTTCTTCAAGTAACTGTATAAATTTAGTGTGTATTATTCCTGAAATAGTTGATAGAATTCTCCAATAAAATCATTTGGGCCTAAACATTTCTTTTGGGGGAGATATTTTATCTATGAATTCAATTTCTTCGATAGTTTTAGGATGATTCAGATTATTTCATCGTGATGAGTTTGGCAGTTCATATTTTTAAGGAATTGGTTCATTTCTTCTATGTTGTTACATTTATGAATAAAATGTTGTTTGTAGTAAATCTTTAATATTTATTTAATGGTTGTAGGATCCTCAGTGATAGCTCCTGTTACATTCCAGTGACTTTTCCCTCTCTCTTTTAATCTTATCAGTCTTTCTAGTGGTTTATCAATTTTATTGATTATTTAAAATACTGGCTTTTGTTTAATTGATTTTGCTTTTCTTACTGTTACTTTCCTGTTATCAGTTTCATTAATTTCTGCTCTTATATTATTGTTTCCTTCTTTATTCTTGCTTTTGTTTACGTTTCTCTTCTTTTTCTAGTTTCTCTAATTATATAGAGGTAGATAACTGATTTGAGATTTTTCCACTCCTTTTAATATAAGCAGTTGGTACTATGAATTTTCCTCTTAGCATAGCTTTTGATACATTTTATTTTTATTTTCTTTCATTTGTATGTATTTAAAAATTTTTGAGACTTACTCTTGATGTGTGGATTATTTCAAAATAAATTGTTTAGTTTCCAAGTGTTTGGAGATTTTACTGTTGTCTTTCTGTTATTGACTTGTTGTTTGATTCCATCAAGGTAAGAGAACACACACTGTACAATTTCAATTCTTTACAGTTTTTGAGATTTGTTTTATGGGTTAAGGTATGCTTGATCTTGTTGAATGTTCCATGAGTACACATATAAAAATGTGTATTCTGCTGATTTTGTGTGGAATGGTCTATAAATGTTGACCCTTTTGTTGGATTGCATCATTTAATTCTTCTATGTTATTGATTACTTTCTGTCTGGTAGTTCTATCAGTGTAGTAGTTGTATCTTGCAGTGAGTGGAGTGTTGAAGTCCTCAAATGTAATTAGATCTATTTACATCTCCTTTCAGTGTTATCAGTTTTGCTTCATGTATCTCAAGGCACTTTTGTGTGTACACAATTAAGATCATTATGTATTCCTGGTTGGTTAATCATTTTTTAATTATGTATTATCTCTCTTTGCCTCTAGTAATTTTCTTTGCTCTGGAATCTGTTTTGCCTGACATTTATAGAGCCACTTTAGTTTTTGTTAATGCTTGCATATCTTTTTCCATTCTTTGACTCAGAATTTTCCTACAGCACACTTGAAGTGAGTTTCTTCAATCATTCATGGTACAGATTCACAAGATTTTAGGAATATATGAGGACACCCTCAAATTAACAAAGATCATCTACAAGAAAAAAACTTTAGCTGACATCATAATTAGTGGTGAAGGTCTGAACCCATTTCCTAAGGTTGGGAGCAGGTTAATTATATCTCCTTTTGCCACTATTTTTAGTATATTAGGGGAAGGCATAGCAATAACAAGAGAGCAAGAAAAAATAAAAGGCACACAGATTTTATTTTATTTTATTTAACATCTTTATTGGAGTATAATCGTTTTACAATGGTGTGTTAGTTTCTGCTTTATAACAAAGTGAATCAGCTATACATATATGCCCATATCTCTTCCCTCTTGCATCTCCCTCCCTCCCACTCTCCCTATCCCACCTCTCTAGGTGATCACAAAACACCAAGCTGATCTCCTTGAAAAGGCACACAGATTTTAGATAACATGATTGCCTACATACAAAATTTCTGAGAAATCTACAAATAAAATTCCTATGATTAAGAAGTAAGTTTATTAAGGTCAGAGGACACAAGATCAATAGAAAAATCAATTATACTTCTATATATTAGTGACAATCATGTAGAAATTGAAATTAAAACCATGATATCATTTATAATTATTCCAAGATAGCCACAGAGATAAAGAAATACTTAGGTACACAATTAACGAAACATGTACAGGGTCTGTACATTAAAACTTACAAATTCTGTTGAAAGAAATTTAAAATAAAGACCTCAATAAGTAAAGAGACAAACCAGGCATATAATTAGAAGACTCAAAATAGTGAAGATGTCAATTCACCACAAAGTAATCTACAGGTTTAGTGTAATTCCTGTCAAAATATCAGCATTTTTTTCTGGTAGACATACAGAAGACAATTGTTTAAAAATTAAGTGGAAAAACACAGAACCAAGAACAGCTAAAACAATCTTTTGCAAAAAAGTAAGGTGGGAGAAATTATTATATCATAATATATAATCAAGTAAATATTAAACCTTACTATATAATGACAGTGATCAAGAGTGTGGCAGAGCAGAGGAATAAACACATTAATCAATTGAATAATAGAGATCCCAGATATTGACTCACATAAATATGCCCAACTGATTTTTTTCTGGTTTTATTGGTGCATATTTGACATACACCACTGTAGAAGTTTAAGATATACAGTACAGTGTAATGTTTTGACTTATGTATATTGGTAAATAATTACTGTTATAAATTTAGTTATCATTAATCCTTTCACATAGTTACAATAAAAAAAGAAAGTAAACAAAAAGAAGGAAAACCATATTTTTCCTTATAAGGAGAACTCTTAGGATTTACTCTTAACCATTTTTATATATATCATACAACATTGTTAGCTATAGTCATCATGCTGTGCATTACATCCCTGGTACTTATGTATCTTGTAACTGGAAAATTGTAACGTTTGTCCACTTTTCTCCTATTCCCCACTCCCCCATCTCTGGTAACCACAAATGTAATCACTTTTTCTATTAGTCTGTTTGTTCATTTGCTTTTAGTTTCCTCATGTAAATGAGATCATACAGTATTTGTCTTTCTCTGTCTGACTTTTTTCACTTATCATAATGCCCTCAAGGTCCATCCATGTTGTCACAAATGGTGGGATTTCCTCATTAGAAATGGCTGGATAATGTTTATTCGTATATATACATAAATATACCACAGCTTCTTTATCTATTCATTTATCAGTGAACTCCTAGGTTGTTTCCATGTCTTGGCTATTGTAAATAATGCTGCTATGAACATGGGGGCACAGATAATTTTTTGAGTTAGAGTTTTTATTTCATTGTGAATATATCCGAGAAGTGTAATTGCTGGATCATATGGTATTTCTATTTTTAATTTTTTGATGAACATCTATACTATTTTTCGTAGTGACTGTACCAGTTTACAAACTCAGCAACAGTGTAGAAGGGTTCTCTTTTCTTTAGATCAATGCGAGCATTTGTTATCTATTGTCTTTTTGATAGGGGTCATTCTGACAGTGTGAGGTGATATCTCATTGTGATTTTGTTATGAATTTTCCTAATGATTAGTTATGTTGAGCATCTTTCCATGTATCTATTAGCTGTTCATATATATTCTTGGAAGAAAGGTCTTTTCAGGGCTTTTGCCTATTTTTAACTGATTTTTTTTTTTTTTTTGCTGTTGAGTTATATGAGTTCTTTATACATTTTAGATATCAATCCCTATCAAATATATTGTTTTCAAACATTCTTTCCCATTCTTTCAATTGTTTTTTCACTTTGTTGATTGTTTTTTCTTTGCTTCTGCAGAAGTTTTTAGTTTTATGTCATCCCACTTGTTTATTTTTGATTTTGATACTTAGGCTTTAGGTGTCATATCCAAAAAAATCATTGTCAAGATTTATGTCAAGATTTTTGCTTATGTTTCCTTCAAGAAGTTTCCTATTTTTAGGTCTTACATTTAAGTCTTTAATCCATTTTGAGTTAATTTTTTGAGTGATGTAAGGTAAGGATCTTGTTTCATTTTTTAACCTGTGAATATCCAATTTTCCTGGACCATATATTGAAGAGACTGTCTTTCTTCCATTAAGTATTCTTGGCTCCCTTGTCAAATATTAGTTTACTGTATATGCTTGGGCTTATTTCTGGACTCTCAGTTCTGTTCCATTGGTCTTTTTGTTTGTTTTTATGCCAGAATTATACTATTTTGATTATGATGGCTTTATAGTATAGCTTGAAATTAGGAAGTGTGATACCTCACACTTTGTTCTTCCTCAGGACTGCATTGGCTAGTCAAGGTCTCTTGTAATTCCTTGTAAATTGTAAGTTTTTTTTTTCTACTTCTGTAAAAATTGCCATTGGAATCTTGACTGGAATTGCACTGAATCTATAAATGCCTTTTCGTAGTATGGCTATTTTAACAATATTAATTCTAATCCAGAAACACAGGATAACTTTTCATTTGCTTGTGTCTTCTTCAGTTTCTTTCATCAATGACTTTCAGTTTTCAGAGTAGAGATCTTTTACCACATTGGTTAAATTTATTCATAATTATTTTTATTGTTTTTAATGCTACTGTCAATGGGATTTTTAAAAATTTGGATAGTTTATTGTCTGTATGTGAAAACACAACTGATTTTGTATGTTGATTTTGTATTCTGTAACTTTACTGAATTGTTGATTAAATCTCACAGTTCCTTGATGTAGTATTTAGGATTCTACATATAGAGTCATGTTATCTGCAAACAAAGAAAATTTTACTTCTTTTTTTCCCAATTTTATTTCTTTTTATTGCCTGACTTCTCTGGCAAGGACTTCCACTACTATGTTGAATAGCAGTAGTGAAAGTAGATACCCTTGTCTTCTTAATGATATAAGAGGAAAAACTTTCAAAATTTCACCAAGTATATGAACAGTTGATTTATTATGTATGGCTTTCATTGTGTTGAGATACATTTCTTCTATACCTAATTTGTTTAGATTTTTATCATAAACAGATGTTTAAATTTCGTCAAATGCTTTTTCTGTATCAACTGAGATGATCTTACGATTTTTTTCATCCTATTAAAGTGACAACACATCACAATGATTGATGTGCATATGTTGAACCATGCTTGCATCCCACTTGATCTCACTTAATCATGGTGAATGATTCTCTTAAGGTGCTGCTGAATTTAGTTTGCTAGTATTTTATTGAGAATTTTTGCATCTACATTTATCAGGGATATTGGTGTGTAGATTTGTTTTCTGGTAGTGTCCTTTAAGGTTCCCTCATCTTTTATTTTTTGGAAGAGTTTGAGAAGAATTGGCATCAACTCTAAACATTTGGTAAAATTTACCAGTGAAGACTTCTGATTCTGTGCTTTCTTTGGGAAAATTTTGATTACTGATTCAATCTCGTTATTAGAAATTGTTCTATTCTGACTTTCTATTTCTTTCTGATTTAGTCTTGGTTGTTTATATGTCTCTAAGAAATTTTTGATTTATTCTAGGTGTGCATTTTGTTGGCATACAGTTGTTCATAGTAGCCTCTTATGATTCTTTGTATTTCTGTGGTATCAGTTGTAATGTCTCCTGTTAATTTCTAATTTTGATCTGGAACTTTTCCTTTTTTCCCTTGGTTCATCTAAATAAATGTTTGTAAATATTGTTTGTCTTTCAAAGAATCCACTCTTAGCTTCATTAATCTTTTATATTGTTTTCCGTTCTCTATTTCATTTATTTCTGCTTTAACCTTTATTTTTTCCTTCCTTCTGATAACTTTGGGATCAGGTTGTTCTCCTTATTTGAATTCCTTAAGGTGTAGCATTAGGCTGTTTATTTGGCATTTTTCCTTCTGTCATGTAAGCATTTATTCAATTAACTTCCCTCTTAGAATTGCTTTTGATTAATCCCATAAGTTTTGGTATGTTTTGTTTCCATTTTTGTTAGTCTCAAATACTTTTTAAATTTCCCTTTTAATTTATTTTTAAAATTTATTTCATTGAAGTATAGTTAATTTACAATGTTGTGTTAATTTCTGCTGTACAGCAAAGTGATACATATATATATATACATATACATATATATTTTCTTGTCAATATTCTTTTCCATTATGGTTTTCACAGGATATTGAATATAGTTCCCTGTGCTACACAGTAGGACCTTGTTGTTTATCCATTTTACATATAATGGTTTGCATCTGTTAATCCCAAACTCCCAATCCATCCCTCTCCTACCCCACTTCCCCTTGGCAACCACAGTTTGATCTCTATGTCTGTGAGTCTGTTTCTGTTTTGTATTATATCACTTATATGTGGAATCTAAAGTATGACACAAATGAACTTATCCCTTTTAATTTCTTATTTGATCTATTGGTTGTACAGGAGAGTGTAATTTAATTTTTATGTATTCATGAATTTTCCAGTTTTCTTCTTGCTTTGATTTCTAGTTTCATACCTTTGTGGTCAGAGAAAATACTTGGTATAATTTCAGTCTTCTTGAATTTGCTAACACTTCTTACGTGGCCTAATGTATGGTCTGCACTAGAAAAATGTCCATGTTCGCTTGAGAAGAATGGGTATTCTGCTGTTGTAAGATACAATTTTCTGTATATGTCTGTTAGGTATATTTGGTCTATAGATTTGTTCAAATCTAATCTTAGTTTATTGATTCCCTATCTGGATAATCTAACCATTGTTTAGACTGGGGGTATTTTAGTCCCCAATTATTATTGTATTGCTGTTTGTTTCTCCTTTTAGCTGTGTTCAAATTTTCTTTATATCTTTAGTTGTTCCTATGTTGGGCACATAAATATTTACAATTCTTATGTCTTCTTGATGGATTGACCCCTTTTTCATTATATAATGACTTTGTCTCTTTTTGACACTTTTAGTTTAAAGCCTACTTTTTCTGATAAAACCATCCTACCTCTGCTTCTTTGGGGTTACTATTGATATTTGCTTGAAATATCTTTTTCCATCTCTTCACTGTCAGTCTATGTGTCATTAAGGCTAAAGTGAGAGTCTCATAGGCAGCATATTGTTGGATCTTATTATATTTTTTTATCAATTCAGCCATTCTTTATGGTCTGATTGCAGAATTTAATAATTTTATATTTAAAATAATTATTAATATGTATAGATTTACTACTGCCATTTTGTTAATTGTTTTCTGGTTGTTTTGTAAATCCATTCTTTCTTATTCCTTAACATGCTTTTTCTGTGTTTTGATGTTTTGTGATATTAGTCTTCATTGCCTTTTTATCAATTTATTTTGTGTAGTTACAACAGGTTTTTACCTTGTGATTACCATGAGACTTACATAAAACATCTTAAAATTATAACACTCTATTTTAAACTAATAACAATTTAACTCAATATAATTCCCAAGACTTACACTTTTTCTACTCATTTCCCTCATGTTTTAGGTTATTGATTTATAATTTACATATTGTGTGACTAATGACAGATTATTGTAGTTATGGTTATTTTTACTAATTTTTTTACTCTTAAACTAGAGTTTTAAGTGAATTATACATTGCTATTACCATATTACAGAATCTGACTTTGACTATATATTTACCATTACCAGTGAGCTTTACACTGCATTTTAAAGATTTTATGATGTTATTTAGCATTTTTTTCACACAAAGAACTTGCTTTAGCATTTTATCTTTTTTAAGGCAGGCCTACTGGTGATGGATTCCCTCAACATTTGTTTCTTCAGAAAAGTCTCTAGCCCTTTTTTATTTCCTAAGTCAGTTTCACCAGGTAGAGTATTCTTGGATGACACGTTATATTCTTTCAATAATTTGGGTGTCAGTCCATTCACTTTTAGCCTGAAAAAATTCTGTTGAGAAATCCATCTATAGTTTTGTTGGGGTTTTCTTGTATGTAACCTCTCTTTTATTCTTTTCCTTTTCTCTTTTTTTTTTTTTTTTGTTTTGTTCCTTTGAAAATTGTCTTTGACTTTTGACAATTTAATTATAATATGTCTTGATGTAGCCCTCTCTGTTTTCAACCTCTCTGGAGTTCTTTGGACCTCTTGGATCCAAATGTCAATTTCTCATCCCAGTTTATGGAAGTTTTCAGCCATTATTGCTTTAAATATAGATTTTTCTCTTTATCTCTTTTTTTAAAATTATTCTTTAGGTTCAGTTATTAGAGTTTTGTTACTTTCCTTTTGTGATGTCATCTATACTTGGATTTTCATGATTCTTTATCCCTTACATTAGTATCTGCATTTGAGTATGTGATCTCTTCTTCCAGACTTTGTAGGTTTGCTTTGACAGAGAGTTTTTCACCAGTCAACTCAGTTTGGGTTTCTGGATGTGTCTGCTGGTTGCCTTTGGCCAGGTGGAGCTTCCTATTAGGTTCTATTTTGGGGCTAGGCAACTGTTTAAAATTTGAGGTTGGAGGTTGGGAGGTTATGCCTCTGGATGAGAATACCTTGCTAGGACTGCTGGCTTGGTTCCCTGCACAAGTGAGGCTGAGGAATGGTCTTCGTGGTTTTCTAGATTCTCTGGTCAGGCTTACTACTCATTTGGGACTGGGTACTATATTCAGCAAAGATGGCACTATATATTAGCTTCTCAGCACTCGTAGGCAACAAAATGAGATGCAGTGCCTGTACAGCTTCTGTTTAGGGGCCCAAATCAGGAAAGAGTGTACACTGAATTTCTTGGTCAGGTGAGGCCATTGATTTTGCTTTGCAAACAGGGAAATACACCAGCTGTATTCTCTATTCAATTGTCACTATAAACAAAGCAGTTTGATGTGTTATGCAACTTCCTGTGTGCTCTACTAAGTTTCCCTGCTCTACTATGTTTCTACTTTGTTTTCCTTTCTGGGCATAGTTGTAGACGCAGCTCCAAGTACACTAATGCCCATTGTTTGCAGCCTTGACTCAAGCCAACTCATGCCCCAAGTTCCTGGGTCACACAGGGCCATTGGCTTTTCTCTGAGAGCAATCATCTCTGTGCTCCCATCTCGTGGCTCAAGAGTTCCTGGATTATGCAGTTTCCAGGTGTTCTCACTAGCTCTTCCTCACAGATGGATCTGGGGCCCATGCTCCACAGTGGGTAAGGCTATGACTCAGGCTTCTGCCTCGTCAGGACTGGGAGAGCTCACTTCAAGAAACTCCCACATTATCCCAAACAGGCTTTCTGCTGGTGACAGGCCGGGAGCTGTGATCTGACGTGAGTAAAACTATGACTCAGATTTTCTGCTTAGTTGTGGGCATACCAGGATCCAATGCTAGCAAAAGTCTTTACTTGGGGACCTGAGTTAGGTGGACTTGCATCCCACTGAGTTCCTTGTTCAGACTGCATCTTTGACTTGGTTCCACAATTAAGCAAAGCCACTAGTTGGGAGTAATACTTGGACTCTGCAGGTAGGAACTTAGTCTGCCAAGATCCATGTGCTTGTTGTTGGAATACCCTTCCCCCTTCTCCATCACAATCAGATTCACAGTGGTTGAGCCCCACAGATTTCCCTATAACCTCCATGGGGTATAACCACATTAGGGTTTTCCACTAAGTGACCCGAAATGCTGTAGTGCTGGATGTCACCACTGGGTTCTCTTTTCTTTAAGAGCAAGGTCTCCATTTTTTTTACAACTCTGTTGTTCTCTTGGACTTAATCCCCATTGATTTTCAAAACAGATGTTTTAGGGGCTCACCTTTCTGAGTTTGGATCCAAGAGTTGTGGTGCTTAATGTGGGGCTCAACTCGTTCACTTCTCAAGGGAAGCTCTATAATTTGGGGATCCCTTCTGGTCATGAGATACTGCTCCTGAGATGGCGTACCAGGTGAGACCACATCTCTGCCTCTTCTACCCATCTTGTTGCATGCCTTTTATCTTTTGTTCTAGAGGTGATGATTATCTAGTTCTCAGGTTCTTTTCAGAGGAAAATTATTCCACATGTAGCTGTAATTTGTTGAGTCCATAGCAGGAGGTGAGTTCAGGATCTTCCTATGTGACCATCTTGACTCAGCATTGGAGGGTTTATATTTTATTCAAGGTTGTACATTATTAGAAGGCAAAATTTTAACCTTAAAATTCTTTTTAAATGTATTGCAGCAACTCCAGTAATAGTTATTGGTGAATGTGGTAAAAGTGAAACTTCATTTGCATTAAGTTATTAACTTGCCATTGAATACCAACTCTATGTCAGATAATATGGTTACAGAAATAAATAACAAGATCCTTGAGGTTTTTTTGTTTTTGTTTTGTTTTTTTTAATGTCACAATGTCGTAGAGAACACAGCCTTGCAGGTAATTAAAACAATATTATATTTTAATACAAATATGAAGAAAATGCCATGCGAGCCCTATCAATGGAGTAATGTGTTTTGAGAGTTAGAGAAATCTTAACAGAAATAATAAAATAAACCTTAATAATTAGCATAAATTCTCCAGATGAAAAAAAGGAGAAGGGCATCCTTGGTGGGAGGAATTTTATAGACATATGAAAGAATCATGAAACAAATTATGTTTGCTGTAGCATTTTACCAGAAGTAATACAGCATAGCTAGCGTTTACCAGCCAGAAAAACAAAACAAAACAAGACAAAAAAACACTAGTAGAAACAGAAAAACTAAACAGCGTCCATATCTTGGAAGGTCTTGTATCTGGGATAAATAATTTGGATTTTTGTCCCATAAAAACTGGGGAGCCATCCAAGGATTGTGAGAAAATATCAAATAGGGAAAGAAAAACAGTACAGTTTGGCCAGGGACTAGTCTGGATATTTGCACTGACAGTTCCATGCCCTGGGAAAGCTCTCAGTCTCAAGCAAAGTGGGACAGATGGTTGCCCATTATGTGGGTATCAGAATTGTATCTTAGATGAATAGATAAAGAAGATGTGGCACATATATACAATGGAATATTACTCAGCCATAAAAATAAATGAAATTGAGTTATTTGTAGTGAGGTGGATGGACCTAGAGTCTGTCATACAGAGTGAAGTAAGTCAGAAAGAGAAAAACAAATGCTGTATGCTAACACATATATATGAAATATTAAAAAAAAAGGTTCTGAAGAACCTAGGGCAGGACAGGAATAAAGACGCAGATGTAGAGAATGGACTTGAGGACACAGGGAGGGGGAAGGGTAAGCTGGGACGAAGTGAGAGAGTGGCATAGACATATATATACACTACCAAATGTAAAATAGATAGCTAGTGGGAAGCAGCCACATAGAACAGGGAGATCAGCTAGGTGCTTTGTGTCCACCTGGAGGGGTGGTATAGGGAGGGTGGGAGGGAGACACAAGAGGAAGGAGATATGGGGATATATGTATATGTATAGCTGATTCACTTTGTTATAAAGCAGAAACTAACACACCATTGTAAAGTAATTATACTCCAATAAAGATGTAAAAGAAAAAAAAAAAAAGAGAGAGAATTTTATTTTAGAAAGATAAGTCACTGTAGCCTTAAAGGTAGCCGGAGTGTGGAGGAGTAAAGAAGAGGCTGGAGGCAGTATCTATTTGTGAGAGAATTGTTGGTAATTAGTACTTTATTTCTTTTATTTCCACGGTCCTCTTAAAGAGCATATTAGCAGAAGGCTGACCTTTCAATGTCTAAAAGCTGAATAAAATATATTACTATGTATATTTGAGTAATCTCAAAATGAGGCATGTATCATAAATATGGAAAGGTACTTTTTTATAGATAGAGTTTGCTTACATGCAGAGTTTATGCATAAAAAAATGTTTTGCCCTGTTTGATTATTTTCACTTTCAGTTAAAATAATGGTTGTTTTAAAATCAAAATCAATGTATGTGTAGAGGATGATAAAAATAAAATTCAATAAATTTTGAAATCAGAGAAAAAATTGTGGCAGTTTAAGCTGTAATTGGGTATGTGGTGAAACTCTGAGCTCTAAATGACTGAACAGTTTAGCATAGCTGCAAAGAAGAAAAAATCTTCAATAGCTTCATTCAAAGATACAGCTTATATAAGGTCTATGGAGAGCAAGGCATAGCAGCCACATTTTACAGCAAGACTTAAGTAGTCTCTATGATGCATATATATTGAAAGCCATAATGTAATTAATGTCAATGGTAAAAAAAAGTCACACACTTTAAAGGAGTGTAACATTAAAATAAAATTTACCCCATTATAGTCCCACACCCCCGAGGAAACTACTAAAAGCTTCTAGAAATTCTACTTGCCTTATAGAAGGAATGGAATCATGGAATCTTATTATATATACTATTCTGCAAAAGAGGGTTTCTTTTCAGCATTCTAGGTAAAGCCTAGGCTGCATTTGGCATTTTTCCCTGTGTATTGAATTTCACAGACTGAATATTTAACAAGCTTAAAATATGAATAGACAGGGTCACCAGATCAGTTGTTTTTCAGAGGAAATTGCTGTTTTCTTTTTTCTCATCTTACTGCTTGATCGCTAAGCAGTTAAATAAACCAGATGTGTGATCAACTCACATTACTTTAAAAGGCAGAAACATTATTTTGGCTCCTTTTTCATCATTTTTTAGATATAGAGAAATGACCACAGTCACAGCATTCATTCATTAAAGAAATATCTATTAAATATCTACCATGTGCTGGGCAGTGTCCAAGATGCTGGAGAAAAATGTATAAAAATGATATTGATACTATAATATATGAATAATTATTATATTTATTATTATGGCCACAAAAAGTTGCTCAGCCTCCATTTCCATTTTAAGCAATGACATTTTCTTTTGTGACATGGGAATTTACTTTAAATATATTTCTTGTGAACCTACATTTCTTCAGAGAACTAATGTCTTTTTCATATTAATATCAACTAACTGTCAGTGGTTTTAAAACATTATTTAATAAAGCACATGTTTTATTCAGATTTCCTTAGTTTTACATAATGACAAATTTTAGTTTCACACTCCCATCCAAGATTCCACATTACATTTTATTTATATGTCTCTTAGGCTCCTTTTTTCTATGAAGTTTTATCTTTAAATAATTTATTGAAGGAATATTCACATAAAATACAAATAATAATTTCAGAGTAAACAGTTCATTACCTTTTAATACATTTACAATCTTTTACAGCTACCACATTTATCTATTTCCAAAAAATTTCCAACACTCTGAACTAAAATTCCTTACTCACAAAATAGTTTCTCCTCATTTTCCTTCTGCCTATCTGTACCACAAAGTAGGCAAACAATCAATCTGCATTCTGACTCTATGGATTCACCTATTCTAGATATTTCACATGAATGAAATCATATAATGTGACCTTGTATGTCAGGGATTTTTGTTTTTTGTTTTTTTTTGTTTTCTTTTTAATTAACACATGTTTTAGTGATTGATTTCAATTGCAGCATGTATCATTACTTCATTTTACTTTGTGGTTGAATGATAATCCATTACAAATATTCATATATATATCACAAATTATTTCATTTATTCATTCAGTGGTTGATGAATATTTATACAGTTTCCCCATCTGGAATATTGAAAAGAATGCTGTATTTGTTTGAGGTTTGAGTACTTATTCTTATCTTAATTTTTTTTGATTTTTTAAAATTATGTTATTTATTTTTTAACATATTTATTGTCATATAATTACTTTACAATGTTGTGTTAGTTTCTGCTGTATAACAAAATGAATCAACAATATGTATACATACATCCCCATATCCCCTTCCTCTTGCATCTCCCTCCCACCCTCTGTATCTCACCCCTCTATGGGGTCACAAAGCACCAAGCTGATCTCCCTGTGCTATGCAGCTGCTTTCCACTTGCTCTCTATTTTATATTTGGTAATGTATATATGGCAATGCTACTCTCTCACTTTGTCCCAGCTTAGTTTTCCCCATCCCTGTGCCCTCAAGTTCATTCCCTACGTCTGGATCTTTATTCCTCTCCTGCCCCTAGGTTCTTCAGAACCTTTTTTAATTTTTTTAATTCCATATATATGTGTTAGCATACAGCATTTGTTTTTCTCTTTCTGAATTACTTCACTCTATATGACAGACTCTAGGTCCATCCACCTCACTACAAATAACTCAATTTCGTTTCTTTTTATGACTGAGTAATATTCCACTGTATATATGTGCCACAACTTTTTATCCATCCATCTGTCGATGGAGACTTAGATTGCTTCCATGTCCTGGCTATTGTAAAGAGCACTGCAATGAACATTGTGGAACATGACAATTTTTGAATTATGGTTTTCTTAGGATATATGCCCAGTAGTGAGATTGTTGGGTCATATGGTAGTTCTACTTTTAGTTTTTAAAGGAACTTACATACTGTCCTCCATTGTGGCTGTATCAATTTACATTTCTACCAACAGTGCAAGAGGGTTCCCTTTTCTCCACACCTTCTCTGGAATTTATTGTTTGTAGATTTTTTGATGATGGCCATTCTGACTGGTGTGAGGTGATACCTCACTGTACTTTTGATTTGAATTTCTCTAACGATTAGTGATGTTGAGCATCCTTTCAAATGTTTGTTGGCAATCTGTACATCTTTTTTGGAGAAAGGTCTAATTAGGTCTTCAGCCCATTTTTAGATTGAGTTGTTTGTTTTTTTGATATTGAGCAGCATGAGCTGCTTGTATATTTTGGAGATTAATCTTTTGTCCGTTGTTTCATTTGCAAATATTTTCTCCCACTTTGAGGGTTGTCTTTCATCTTGTTTATGGTTTCCTTTGCTGTGCAATAGCTTTTAAGTTTCATTAGGTCCCATTTGTTTATTTTTGTTTTTCTTTCCTTTCCTCGAGGAGGTTGGTGAAAAAGAATCTTCCTGTGATTTATGTCATAGAGTGTACTGCCTATGTTTTCCTCTGAGAGTTTTATAGTGTCTGGCCTTACACTTAGGTCTTTAATCCATTTTGAGTTTATTTTTGTATACAGTGTTAGGGAGTGTTCTAATGTCATTCTTTTACATATAGCTGTCCAGTTTTCCCAACCCCACATATTGAAGAGGCTATCTTTTCTCCATTGTATATTCTTGCCTCCTTTGTCAAAGATAAGGTGACTATGTGTGTGTGGGTTTATCTCTGGGCTTTCTATCCTGTTCCATTGATCTAAATTTCTACTTTTGTGCCAGTACCATACTGTTTTGATGACTGTAGCTTTGTAGTATAGTCTCAAGTCAAGAAGACTGATTCCTCCAGCTCTGCTTTTCTTTCTAACAATTGCTTGGGCTTTTCTGGGTCCTTAGTGTTTCCATACAAATTGTGAAATTTTTTGTTCTAGTTCTGTGAAAAATTCCATTGGTAGGTTCATAGGGGTTGCATTGAATCTGTAGATTGCATTGAGTAGTATAGTCATTTTCACAATGTTGATTCTTCCAATCCAAGAACATGGTATATCTCTCCATCTGTTTACATCATCTTTAATTTCTTTCATCAGTGTCTTATAGTTTTCTGCATATAGTTCTTTTGTCTACTTAGGTAGGTTTATTCCTAAGTATTTTATTCTTTGTGTTGCAACCGTCAATGGGAGTGTTTCCTTAATTTCTCTTTCAGATTTTCATTGTTACTGTAGAGGAATGCAAGAGATTTCTGTGCATTAATTTTGTATCCTGCTACTTTACCAGATTCATTGATTAGCTCTAGTAGTTTTCTGGTAACATCTTTAGGATTATCTATGTATAGTATCATGTCATCTGCAAACAGTGACAGCTTTACTTCTTTTCTGATTTGGATTCATTTATTTCTTTTACTTATCTGAATGCTGTAGCTAAAACTTCCAAAACTATGTTGAATAATAGTGGTGAGAGTGGACAGCCTTGTCTTGGTCCTGATCTTACTGGAAATGGTTTCAGTTTTTCACCATTGAGAATGATGTTGGCTGTGGGTTTGTCGTATATGGCCTTTATTATGTTGAGGTAGATTCCCTCTATGCCAACTTTCTGGAGGGTTTTTATCAAAAATGGGTGTTGAATTTTTTTGAAAGCTTTTTCTGCATCTATTGAGATGGTCATATGGTTTTTCTCTTTCAATTTGTTAATATGGTTTATCACATTGTTTGATTTGCATATATTGAAGAATCCTTGTATTCCTGAGGTAAACTCCACTTGATCATGGAGTATGATCCTTTTAATGTGCTGTTAGATTCTCTTTTCTAGAATTTCATTGAGGTTTTTTGCATCTATGCTCATCAGGGATATTGGCCTGTAGTTTTCTTTCTTTGTGACATCTTTGTCTGCTTTTAGTATCAGGGTGATGGTGGCCTCATAAAATGAGTTTGGGAGTGTTCTTCCCTCTTCTATATTTTGGAGGACTTTGAGAAAGATGGGTGTTAGCTCTTCTCTAAATGTTTGATAGAATTCGCCTGTGAAGCCATCTGATCCTGGGGTTTTGTTTGTTGTCAGATTTTTAATAACAGTCTCAATTTCAGTGCTTGCTATTGGTTTGTTTATATTTTCTATTTCTTCCTGGTTCAGTCTCAGAAGGTTGTGCTTTTCTAAGAATTTGTCCATTTCAACCAGGTTGTCCATTTTTTTTTCATATAGCCACTTGTGGTAATCTCTCATGATTCTTTGTATTTCTGCAGTGTCCGTTCTTACTTCTTTTTCATTTCTATTTCTGTTGATTTGAGTTTTCTCCCTTTTTTTTCGTGGTGAGTCTGCCTAGTGGTTTATCAATTTTGTTTATCTTCTCAAAGCACCAGCTTTTAGTTTTACTTATCTTTGCAATCTTTTCCTTCATTTCTTTTTCATTTATTTCTGATCTGATCTTTACGATTTCTTTCCTTCTACTAACTTTGGGGTTTTTTCACTCTTCATTCTCTAATTGTTTTAGTTGTAACGTTACGTTGTTTCAGATTTTTCTTGTTTTTTGAGATAGGATTGTATTGCTAAGAACTTCCTTCTTAGAACTGATTTTGCTGCATCCCATCGCTTTGGATCGTTGTGTTTTCATTGTCATTGTTTCTAGGTATTTTTTGATTTCCTCTTTGATTCCTTCAGTGATCTCTTTGTTATTTAGTAGTGGATTGTTTAGCCTACATATATTTGTAGTTTTTACAGATTTTTTCCTGAAATTGATATCTAGTCTCACAGCCTTGTGGTCAGAAAGGATACTTGATATGATTTCAGTTTTCTTAAATTTACCATGGCTTCATTTGGGAGCCAAGGTATGATCCATCCTGGAGAATGTTCCATGAGCTCTTGAGAAGAAAGTGTATTCTGCTGTTTCTGGATGGAATGTCCTATAAATATCAATTAAGTCCATCTTGTTTAATGTGTCATTTAAAGCTTGTGTTTCCTTATTTATTTTCATTTTGGATGATATGTCCATTGGTGAAAGTGGGGTGTTAATGTCTGCTACTATTATTGTGTTACTGTTGATTTCCCGTTTTATGGCTGTTAGCATTTGCCTTATGTTATGAGGTGCTCCAATGTTGGGTGCATAAATATTTACAATTGTTATATTTTCTTCTTGGATTGATCCCTTCATCATTATGCAGTGTCCTTTTTTGTCTCTTCTAATAGTTTTTATTTTAAAGTCTATTTATCTGATATGAGAATTGTTACTCCAGCTTTCTTTTCATTTCCATTTGCGTGGAGTATCTTTTTCCATCACCTCACTTTCAGTCTGTATGTGTCCCTAGTTCTGAAGTGGGTCTATTTTAAACAACGTATATACAGGTCTTGTTTCTGTATCCATTCATCCAATTTATGTCTTTTGGTGGGAGCATTTACTCCATCAAGATTTAAGGTAATTATTAATATGTATGTTCCTATTACCATTTTCTTAATTGTTTTGGGTTTGTTTTTGCAGGTCTTTTCCTTCTCTTGTGTTACCTGTCTAGAGAATCTCCTTTAGTGTTTTTTTTAAAGCTGGTTTGGCAGTGCTGAATTCTCTTACGTTTTGCTTGTCTGTAAAGATTTTAATTTCTGCACCAAATCTGAATGAGATCCTTGCTGGATAGAGTAATCTTTGTTGTATGTTTTTCCCTTTCATTATTTTTATTATGTCCTGTCATTCCTTTCCAGCTTGCAGAGTGTCTCCTGAAAGATCAGCCATTTACCTTATGGGGATTCCCTTGTATGTTATTTGTGGCTGTTCTCTTGCTGCTTTTAATATTTTTTCTTTTATTTAATTTTTGATAGTTTGATTAATATGTGTCTTCTAGTGTTTCTCCTTGGATTTATCCTGTATGGGACTCTCTGCACTTCCTGGACTTGATTAACTTTTTCCTTTCCCATATTAGGAAAGTTTTCATCTATAATCTCTTCAAATATTTTCTTAGACCCTTTTTTTTTCCTCTTCTTCTTCTGGGACCCCTGTAATTCAAATGTTGGTACGTTTCATATTGCCCCAGTGGTCTCTGAGACTGTCCTCAATTCTTTTCATTCTTTTTCTTTATTCTGCTCTGTGATAGTTATTTCCACTTTTTATCTTCCAGGTCTGTTATCTGTTTTTCTGCCTCAGTTATTCAGCTATTGACTTCTTCTAGAGTATTTTTAGTGTCATTTATTGTGTTGTTCATCATTGTTTGTTTGCTCTTTAGTTCTTCTAGGTCCTGGCTAAACGTTTCTTGTATTTTCTCCATTCTATTTTCTAGATTTTTGATCATCTTTACTCTCTATACTCTGAATCTTTTTTCAGGTAGACTGCCTATTTTCTCTTCATTTATTTGGTCTGGTGGGTTTTTACCTTGCTCCTTCATCTGCTGCATATTTATTTGTCTTCTCATATTGTTTAAATTACTGTGTTTGGGGTCTCCTTTGAACAGGCTGCAGGTTCGCAGTTCCTATTATTTTTGTTGTCTTCCCCCAGTGCGTGAGGTTTGTTCAGTGTCTTTTATAGGCTTCGTGGTGGAGGATACTGGTGCCTGTGTTCTGGTCGGTGGGGCTGGATCCTGTCTTTCAAGTGGGCAGGGCCACATCCAGTGGTGTGTTTTCGGTTGTCTGTGAACTTATTATGATTTTAGGCAGCCTCTCTTCTAATTGGTGACATTGTATTCCTGTCTTGCTAGTTGTTTGGCATGGGTCATCCAGCACTGCAGCTTGCTGGTTGTTGTGTGGTGCTGGGTCTTGAGATTATGTGGAACCAGGAGATCTGTGGTGGTCCAGTGTCCTGAACTTGGCTCTCCCTCCTCAGAGGCTCAGTCCTGACACCAGGCCAGAGCACCATCACCATGTCAGCCACATGGCTCAGAAGAAAAGGGAGTAAAAAGAAAGAAAAAAAATTAAAAAGTAATAAATAAAAAAAATTATTAAAATAAAAATTAAAAAAAATAAAAATAATAATAATAAAAAGAAGAGAGCAGCCAAACCAATGAACAAATCCACCAATGATAACAAGCGCTAAAGACTCTACTAAGATAAACATAAAAATCAGAAACAAATCAGTTGCAGACAGCAAACCCCAAATCTACAGTTGTTCCCAAAGTCCACCCCCTCAATTTTGGGGATGATTCTTTGTCTATTCAGGTATTCCTCATATGCAGGGTACATCAAGTTAATTGTGAGGATTTAATCTTCTGCTCCTGAGGCTGCACGGAGATATTTCTCTTTCTCTTCTTTGTTCGCACCACTCCTGGGGTTCAGCTTTTGTTTTGGTCCCATCTCTGTGTGTAGGTCACCCTCAAGCATTTATTCTCCACCCAGAAGCAGGAGTTTAAAGTAGCGGCTGATTATGGCTCTCTTGCTCACTCAGGCCAGGGCAAGGGAGGGGGATGGTAGTTATAATTGGAACACAGGGTGAGCCTGCATTGGCAGAGGCCAGGGTGATGTTGCAACAGCCTGAGGCACACAATGTGTTCTCCTGGTGAACTTGTCACTGGATCATGGGACGCTGGCTGTGGCGTATTGCACACGCTCCCAGGGGGTTGTGGATAGTGGACCTGTGCTTGCACACAGGACTCTTGGTGGCTGCAGCAGCAGTGTTAGCATTTCATGCCCGTCTCTGTGGTCTGAGCTGATTGCCGTGGCTCACACCTGTCTCTGTAGCTCATTTAGGCAGTGCTCTGCCTTCTTTGGGCAGGCAGGGAAGGAATCCCCTCTCTTTGCACACCCCAAAACAATTGTCTTTTGCCTCTTAGGCAGGTCCAGACTTTTCCTGGACTCCCTCCCGGCTAGCTGTGGCACACTAGCCCCCTTCAGGCTGTGTTCATGCAGCCAACCTCAGTCCTCTCCTTTGGATCTGTCCTCTGAAGCCTAAGCCTCAGCTCCCAGCCCCCACCTGCCCTGGTGGGTGAGCAGACAAACCTCTCAGGCTGGGAAGTGCTGATTGGCAGCAATCCTTTGTGCAAGGATCTCTCCACTTTGCCCTCTGCATCCCTGTTGCTGCATTCTCCTCCCTGGCTCCAAAACTTCCCCCCAGCCACCCCCAGTCTCTGCCAGTGATGGGGCTTCCTAGTGTGTGGAAAATTTTCCTCCTTCACAGCTCCCTCCCAGAGGTGCAGAATCCGTCCCTATTCTTTTTTCTCTGTTTTTTCTTTTGCCCTACCCAGATACATGGGGATTTTCTTGCCTTTTGGGAAGTCTGAGGTCTTCTTCCATCATTCAGTAGCTGTTCTGTAGGAGTTGTTCCACATGTAGATGTATTTTTGATGTATTTGTGGGGAGGAAGGTTATCTCCACATCTTACTCCTCTGCCATCTTGAAGATCCCCCCTTGAGTACCTATTTTTAATTCTTTGGGTTAAAAACCTAGGAGTGGAGTTTCTGAGTCATATAATGATTCTTAATTTTTGAGGATCAACCAAACTCTTTCCCAAAGCTACCTAAGTATTTTATATTCCCATAAGCAATGTAATGTATAAGGGTTAAAATTTCTCAACATGTTTGCCAACACTTGCTTCTTCCACTTTATTATAACCATCTTAATGTGTGTGAAGTGGTATCACATTGTGGTTTTGATTTACACATCACTAAGGACTAATGATGTTGAGCAACTTTTATGTGCTCGTGGTTCATTTGTATATCTTCTGTGGAGAAATGTCTATTTAAATCTTTCCTCATTTTTTTAAATAAGTTGTCGTATTGTTGTCAGAATTCTTTAAATATTATTATACTAGATTCTTTATAGATTTGAAGATATGTGCTTATATTGTTTAGGTTGTCATTTTACTTTCTTGATAATGTCTTTTGATGTACAAAACTTTTAAAATTTCAAATCCAGTTTGCCTATTTGGCTCATGATTTTAGTGTCATATGTAAGCTTCCACTGCCAAATCAAGGGTCATGAATATTACACATATATTTTCTTCTCATAGTTCTATGTGTTCTGCTATTATGTTTAAGTCATTAATCCATTTTTAGTTAATTTTTGTATATGGTATAATTTGGAGGTTCACTTTTTTTCTTTTGTATGTGGATATACTGTTGTACCAGGACACTTTCTTTAGAAGACTATTTTTTTCCTAGTAAATGTTTTGACAAAATAAAAATAAACGAAAATAAATTCACCATAAGCCTGACACAACCATAGAGTCTCACCAGCTGGCTACACTCAACCATAGACTCCAACATTCTTATCTGAACATGAATCCCCCAGATTCTAGTAGCAAGTCTGTTCACCATGGGCAAGAGGAGCAGTCCCCTCTCTCTCACAAATGCCACCAGCTGGCCCTTCCATAATCCCAGAACTGGCTAACTGGTAAAGATCTTGCTTTTCAGAAGTCAGCCTGTAGAGATTAGAAGAGGTGAGCACATCTTTAAAAGTGTAGACATCAGTACAAAGATATAAGAATAAAAAAGATTTAGGAAAACATGATACAAAAAAAAGGAAACCAATAAACCTCTAGTAACTGATGCTTAAAAATGGAAATCAATACACTGTCTGACAAAGATTTCAAAATTGTTATCTTTAATAAACACAGATATAAGAGAACACACATGGCCAACTAAACAAAATCAGGTAAACACTACATGAACAAACTGAGAGGATCAACAAAAAAATAGAAACAGTAAAATAGAACCAAATCAAAATCCTCGAATTGAAGAAAGGCTAAACTGAAAATTTCAAAAATAACTTCAATAACAGATTTGATTAAATAGAAGATAGAATTAATAAGCTCAAAGACAAGCCACTTGAAATTATTCAGTCAGAAGAGCAAATATATATAACGCCTCTGGGACTAATGGGGTACCATGAAAAGAAACAATATATGCATTACAGGCATAGCAGAAGGAAAAGAGAGTGATAAAGGGATATAATTTTTATTTAAAGAAATAATACATAAAACTTCTCAAATTTGGTCAAGAAAATGAACATCCAGATTCATGAAGCCCCAAAGTCCACAGATAGGTTGAGGTTTTAAAAATTTCCAACAACACACATTACAAGTAAATTGTCAAATGACAAACTCAAAGAAATAATTTTGAAAATAGCGACAGAAAAGTGATTTTTCACATATAAAGTGGCCTCCATATCACTATGTGCCAATTTCTCAGGAGGAACCTTGCAGACTAGAAGGGGGTGGAGTGATATATTCAAAGTACTGAATGAAAAAGAACTGCCAACCAAGAATATTATATCCAGCAAAACTGTACTTCAAAAATGAAGGAGATATCAAGATTTTCAAAGATAAACAAAACCTGAGGGGAAACATCACCACTAGACCTGACTTACAGGAAGTGTTAAAGGACTTTCTTCAAGTTGAAATAAACAGACTGTAAGCAGAAACACAAATGGCATATAAAAAAAACCCCAAATCTTACTGGTTAAAGAAAATATATAAATAAACACAGAACATTCAGTACTGATGATACATAAATTAGTATTAGCCTGATTATAAAAGTTAAAGGGCATAATTTTTGAGGATAACTATAATGACAAATATTTCTTAATGGATACAAATATAAAAAGAAGTAAACACTGACCTCAATAACATAAAGTGTGTGTGTTGGGGGAGCAAAAGTGTAGAGCTTTTATATATGATTAAAGTTTAATTTCCATCAGCTAAAAATAGACTATTATAACTATAAGAGGTTCAGTGAAAGCCTCATGGTAACCATAAGTAGATACACAAAAGATAAAGAGAAAACAATCAGTGCCTATCACTAAAAAACACATAAAACTACAAAGAAAGAGAGAAAAAGAACAGAGGAACAAGAGAAATATAAAGCAAACAGAAAAAAATGAACAAAATGGCAATAGTAACTCCTTATCTATCATTGATGACATTTAATGTAAATGGATTAAATTCACCAATTGAAAGAAAAAGTGGTTGAATGGATTTTAAAATGACCCAAATATATGCTGTCTACAGAGATTCATATTACAATTAAGATCAAATATATCCTGAAAATGAAGGGATAGATCAAGTAATTCTATGAAAAATGCAAATAAAACTGAGCTGACGTGGTTGTACTTCTGTCAGACAAAATAGACTTTAAGTCAAAAACTCACAAGGGACAAAGAAGGTCATTACATGATGATAAAAGGATCAATTCTAGAGGAAGATACAATAATTACAAATAGATATGCTCCCAACATCAAAGCCCCTAAATATGTAGCACAAACACTGAAAATTTGAAGGAAGAAATAAATAGCAATGCAATAATAGTGGAAGACTTCTGTATTTTACATTCAGTAATGGATAGATCATCCAAATACAGAATCAATAAAGAAACAACAGACTTGAACAACACTATAGAGCAAATGGAATTAACAAACAAACATACACAGAACATTCTACCAGCCGGCAGTAGAATACATATTTTTTTCAAGAGATTATGAATCATTCACTAAGCTAGATTACATGCTAGCTAACAAAACAAGCCTTAACAAATTAATGAAAACAAATAATTCCAAGTATCTTTTCCAAACACAATGGAAAAAAACTAGAAATCAATAACAAAATTGGGAAACTCATAAATACATTAAAATTAAACAACAAAATCTTAACCACTGGGTCAAAGAAGAAATAAAAAAATAATTTAGAAAATATTTGAGAAAGTGAAAAATAAAACTATAACACACAAAAACTTGTAGAATACAGCAAAAGGGGAAATTTTATAGTAATAAACACCTGCATTAAAATAAGAAAACTTTAAAATAACCTAACTTTATTTATTTTTTTTTTTATTTTATTGGAGTATAATTGCTTCACAATGTTGTGTTAGTTTCTACCTGACAACAAAGTGAATCACCTATATGTATACATATATCCCCATATCCACTCCCTCTTGACCCTTCCTCCCACCGTCCCTATCCCACCCCTCTAGGTCATCACAAAGCATTGAGCTGCTCTCCCTGTGCTATGCAGCAGCTTCCCACTAGCTACCTATTTTTCATTTGGTAGTGTATATATGTCAATGCTCCTCTCTCACTTCAAATACCATATGCTAATGCATATATATAGAATCTAAAAAAGAGGTACTGATGAGCCTAGTGGCAGGGCAGGAATAAAGATGCAGACATAGAGAACAGATTTGAGGACAACCTAAATTTGCACCTCAAGGAACTAGAAAAAGAGAAACAGAGCCCAAGGTTTGTAGAAGGAAGGAAAACATATAAATCAGAAAATAGAATATGAGTAGAAAAAATTGAATGTAGATACTTTTTTGAAAACAAAATCAAAATTAACAAATTCTTAGATAGACTAAGAAAGAAAAAAGCTATGACTAATAAAAATTAGAGAAAAGACATTACAACAGATTCCACAGAATTTTTTTAAAATTTATGAGAATATTATAAACAATTATATGGCAACAAATTGGCCAACTTCAAAGACATAGATAAATTCCCAGAATTATAAAACCCTTGAGACTGAATCAAGAAGAAATAGGAATCACTTAACACATGAAAAGAGAGAGAGATACTAAATCAGTAATGAAAAACCTCCCTAAAAGAACCAGGACCAGGACCAGATGGCTGCACAGACAAATTCTATCAAACTTTCAGAAAAGAATTAATATCAATTTTGTTTAAACTCATGTAAAAGACAGAATAAGAAACACTTCTAAACTCATCTGAGGCATTGCTCTGACATCAAAGTCAGACAAAGAAATTACATAAAAGAAAACTACAGGCCAATATCCCTGATGAATATGAATGCAAAAATCCTTGCAAATATTAGGAAACAGAATTCAGAACCACATTAAAAGGATGATACATCATAAACAAATGGGACTGATCCTTGGCTAAGCAAGTAGGCTTCAACATAGGAAAATCAATCAATGTGATACACCACATTAACAGAATAAATAACAAAAATCACATGATCAATTTAATAGACACAGAAAAAGCATTGACCAAATTCAACACAATTTCATGATAAAAAAAAAAACTATCAATAAATTAAGTATAGAATAAAATGGCATCAACACTATAAAGGCTGTATATGAAAAGCCCACAGAAAACATCATGATCAACAGTGAAAAAGTAAAAGCTTTTTATTTACTATTTTGAACAAGGCAAGGACAATGCCCATTCTCACCACTTCTATTCAACATGGACTGGAAGTCCTAGCTACAGAAATTAGGCAAGTCACAGAAATAAAAGGCATCCAAAATGGAAAGGAAGAAGTAAAATAATCTCTGTTTGCAGATGACATATCCTATTATGTAGAAAGCCCTATAGAATCAATAAAATAAACTTTTATAACTAATGAATGAATTCAGTAATTTTTCAGAATTAATAATTAGACCAGCAAATCAATAGATTCCTGAAACCTGATCATCTTGTATAAATATATTTTTATACTCATTGAACAGCAATCCCCCATATACCCCTCACTCCATACCCTGGTAACCATAATTATATTGTCTAGTTCCAGACATTTGCCTATTTTTATGCCTCATATTTAATAAATCATTCATTATTTGTCTTTCTGTGAAGGACATTTCATTTAGCATAAAGTTCTTCAGGCTTATCCATGTTGTTGAAAATGATAGGATTTTCTTCCTTTTTTGGGCTGCATAATAATCCATTTTATGTATATACTACATTTTCTTTATTCATTCACCTCTAGACAGATCTGCTGATCTGATTTCAAATCCTGCAACGTTACATGATATGTCCATAACTTAGCTAATATGAATAGTGCTACAATGTACATGGGAGTGCAGATATCTGAGAACCTGATTTCAATTTTTGATTTGCATTTCCCTGATGACTAGCAATATTGAGCATCTTTTTATATACCTGTTGGCCTTTTGTGTGTCTTATTTGGATAAATGTGTGTTAAAGTCCTGTGTCCATTTTTAATCAGGTTATTGTGTGTTGTGCTTGTTTCTGTTTTGTTTTTGTTTTTTGTTATTGAGATGTAGGAGTTACTTATATTTTTTAAAAATAATTCTTTATCACATGTATGGTTTATAATTATAATTTCCCATTCTATAGTTTGCCTTTTCTTTCTGTTGATTATTTACTTTTCTGTGCAGAAGTTTTTTAATGTGATATAGTCCCACTAGTAAATGTTTGCTTCTGTTACCTGTGCTCTTGATGTCATAGACAAGAAATTTGCCAAGACCAATATAAAGAAGTTTTCTCCTTTGTGTTCTTCTAGGATTTTTACAGCTTCAAGTATTACATTTAAATCTTTAATCTATGTAAAGTTAAATTTTATATATGCCGTAAGATAAAGATCTAATTTCATTCTTTTGTTGTGGATTTTTGGTTTACACATTACCATTTATTGAAGAGACTATCCTTTCCCTGTTGTGAATTTTTGGCACCCTTGTTGAATTCAGTTGATGATGGCTCTCTTTCTTGGCTCTATATTCTGTCCCACTGGCCTATATGTCTATTTTTAGGCCAATATCATACTATTTTTTTATTGAAGCTATATATTTTGAAATCAGGAAGTGTCATACATCCATCTCTTCTTTTTTCTTGCTCAACATTCTTTTGGTTATCCTGAATCTTTTATCTTTCATTAAAAAAATTAGGATTTTTATTTTTGTTTCTGTAACAAATTTCTTTAAACTTTGATAGAGATTGCGGTGAATGTGTAGATCACTTTGGGTACTGTGGATATTTTTACATTATTAATTCTACCAATTATGGACACAAAATGTCTTTCCATTTATTTGTGCCTGGTTTCATTACCTTCATCAGTATTTTACTGGTTTTAGTTTATAAGTTTTTTACATTCTCTGTTAAATGTATTCCTAAATAGTTAATTCCTTTTGATGCCCAAATGAGAATATTTTTTAAATTTCCTTTTCAGTTGTTTTATTGTTAGTGTATAGAAATGAAACTAGTCTTTGCATGTTCCTTTTAAATACTGCAATTACTGGGTTGGTTTGTTACTTCTAGTAGATTTTTTTGTAGATTTTTAAGAGTTTTTAACATATTAGAGCATGTTATATATAACTAGATGTAACTTAACTTCTTCCTTTCTGATTTGGATGCATTTTATTTCTGTTTCTTGACTAATTGCTCTGGATAGGACTTCCATTACTAAGTTGAATAAAAATGGGTAGAGTGGACATCGTGTTCTTGTTCCTAATCTTAGAGGAAAATTCACTATTGGATATGATTTAAGCTGTAGGCTTGTCAAATATGGGCTTCATTTTGTTCAGGTTGATTTCCTCCATACTGATTTGTTGAGTTTTTAATCATAAAATATGTTGAATTTTGTCAAATGCTTCTTCTATATCCATTGATACAACCATGTGATTTTTCTTATTTGTTATGCTAAAGTAGTGTTTCATATTGATTGATTTGCACAACTTGAACAAACCTTGCATCCATGGAATAAATTGTATTTGATCATGGAATATGTTTTTTTATTAATGTTCTGTTTAATTCAGTTTGCTAGTATATGTTTTACGAATTTTACATCCATGTTCATATGGGATATTCTTCAGTAGTTTTCCTTTCCTGTAATGGTCTGGCTTTGGAATCAGGGTAACGTTGGTCTCATTCTATGAGGTAGAAAGAGTTTTCTGTTCTTTTTGGGTAAATACCAAGGAGTACAACTGCTGGATATTATGTAAGAGTATATTTAGTTTTATAAAATGACACCAAACTGTCCTTCAAAATTGCTATACCATTCTGCACTTGCAACAGAAATGTATGAGAGTTCCTGCTGTTCCACATTCTTTCCAGCATTTGATACCATCAGTGTTCTCAATTAAGTCCATTCTAACAGGTGTGCAGTCATAAATCATGTTGCTTTAATTTCCATTTCCCTGATAACAAATGATGTGGATCATATTTTCATGTGTTTATTTGTCATATGTATTATTTTGGTAAGGTGTCTGTAAAGGTCTTGGCCCATTTTTAATACAATTGTTTTCTTATTGTTTTAAGAGGGTTTTTTTCTGTATTTTGGGTAACAGTCCTTTATCAGATGTAGATTTTGCAAATATTTTCTCCCAATATATGGATTATCTTCTCATTCTCCTGACATTGTTTTTCACAGAGTAGAAGTGTTTTTGTTGTTGTTTTGTTTGTTTGTTTTTAATGAAGTCTAGCTTATTAATTATTTCTTTTGTGGGTTGTCCCTTTGGTGTTGTATCTTAAAAGTCATCACCATAGCCAGGACCATGTAGGTTTACTCCTGGTTTTATATTTATATCTGTGATGTATTTTTAGTTAATTTTTGTGCCGGGTGTAAAATTTTTGTCTAGATTAAATTTTTGTATATGTGTGTCCAGTTGTTCCAGCACTATTTGTTGAAGAGATTATCTTTGTCTCATTGTATTACCTTTCTCTTTTGTTAAATATCAGTGAAGTTGACTATATTTATGATGGTCTATTTCTGGACTCTATTCTGTCCCATTGATCTATTTGTTTATTCTTTAGCCATCATTATGTTGTCTTTAATACTGAGGATTTATAGTAAATCTTGAAGTTGGGTAGTTTCCATCTTCTAACTTTGTTCTTCTCTTTAAATATAGTGTTAAATATTCTGGGTCTTTTGCCTCTCCATACAAACTTTAGAGTTAATTTTTCAAAAATCCATAAAATAACTTGCTGGGATTTTGATTGGGATTTCACTAAATCTGTAGATCATTTTGGAAAGAACTGACGTTTTGACAATATTGAGTCTTCCTCTTCACTAGCATGGAATATCTTTCCAATTAGTTAAGCTTTAATTTTATTCATTGGTGTTTTATATTTTTTCTCACATACAAACTTTGTATATTTTGTTAGATCTATACTGACGTATTTCATTTTTTTGGATGCTAATGTAAATGATATTTTGTTTTTAACTCCAAATTCTACTTTATTGTTGTTTGTATATAGTAAAGCACTCGACTTTTTAATATTATCCTTGAATCCTACAACCTTGTTAAAATTGCTTTTTAGTTCCAGAAGTTTGTTGTTTTTGATGATTAGTTTAGATTTTCTGCATAAACTGTCATGTCATGTCATCTGCAAACAAATACAGTTTTATGTTTTCTTCCCAATTTGTGTACTATTTATTTCCTTTTCTTGTCTTACTGCTTTAGGAAGGACTTCCAGTATGATGTTGAAAATGAGTGGTGAGGAAGGATATACTTGCCTTGTACTTAAATCTTTGAGGGAAATCTTCAAGTGTCTCATCTTTAACTATAGTGTTAACTGTATGGGTTTTAGATAGCTGTTATTGTGATGAGAAAGTTCCCCTATATAACTAGTTTATTGAGAAATTTTCTCATGAATGAATGCTAGACTCTGTCAAATGCTTTTCTGCATCTGTTGAGATGATCACAAGCTGTTTTTTTTGCTTTTTTTTTGGTCTGTTGATGTGATGTATTATATTAATTGATCTTAAAATGTTGAACCAGCCTCACATACCTGAAGTAAATCTCAATTGGTCATATCATATAATTAATTTTATACATTTTTTTTTAAAAGGGGATTGAATTCCTAGTATTTTTGAGGATATTTTTCACTTATGTTCATGAAAGATATTGGTCTGTAATTTTTATTTCTTTTAATGTCTTTACCTGATTTTTATATTAGAGAAAAAATTTGACACGTAGAATGAGTTGGAATGTATTTTTTCTGCTACTATCCTGTGAAAGAGATTGCAGAGAACTAGTATAATTTCTTCTTTAATTGTTTGGTCAAATTCATCAGTGAACTCAGATGGGCCTGGTGCTTTCTGTTTTGAAAGGTTATTGATTAACTTTCTTTAAAATACATTATTGCATTCAGACCATCTTACTTCTTCTTGTGTGAATTTTGCTGATTTTATTTTTCAAAGAATTAGTTCATATCTTCTAGATTATCAACTATGTGGGCACAGTTGCTAATAGTATTCCTTTATTATCCTTTTAATTTTTATGGGATCTGTAGTGAGCCCCCTCTTTCATTTCTGAAATTAGTAATTTGTGTCCTATATCATTTTTTCTTAGTTTACCTGGCTAGAGGCCATCAATTTTATTTTCTGTTTCAAAGAAACATCCACTTGTATGCAATTTCAAACAATATCTACACATACACTTTGCCAATATAAAATTATTATTTGTTATTTTTGTTTTGTTTTGTTTTGCTATTGAATTGTATGACTTCCTTATATATTTTTATATTAACCACTTATTGGATACACGGTTCACAGATATTTTTCCAAGCCCATAGGTTGCCTTTTTATTTTAGTGATTGTTTCTTTTGATATGATGTAGTTTGATTTCAGTTTGATGTAGTTCCACTTGTGTATTTTTGCTTTTGTTTCCTTTGCTTTTGATATCAAATTCAAAAATATAATTACCAAGACCACTGTCAAGGAGCACTTTCCTATGTTTTCTTCTAGGAGTTATACAGTTTCAGATCTTATATTTAAATCTTAAATTCATTTTGAGTTGGGTATTGTGTATTGTGTGTGATAGGAGATCAATTTCATTATTTTGCATGTGTATTTACAGTTTTACAAAAACCATTTATTGAAGACACTATCTTTAGCCCATTGTGTGTTCTTAGTGCCTTTGTTGAAAATTTATTGACTATATATGTGTGAATTTATTTCTGGACCTCTATTCTGTTCCATTGGACCATGTGTCTGTTTTATGTCAATACCATACTTCTTTGATTACGAGGATTTATAATATAGTTTGGAATCAGGAAATGTGATACATCCATCTTTATTCTTGCTCAACTGCTTTGGCTCTTTGGGGTCTTTTGTGCTGTCATATGGATATTAGACTTTTTTGTCTGTGAAAAGTGCCATCGAAATTTGATAGGAATTGAATTGACTTTGTAGATCACATTGGGTAGTATGGATATTTTAGTAATATTTTGTCTTCAGTCCATGAACATGGATGTATTTCTATTTATTTGTGTTGTCTTCAACTTTTTGCATCACTGTTGTATGGTTTTCATTGCATAGGTCTTTTACCTCCTTGGTTAGATTTATTTGTAAGAATTTTATTATTTTGATGCTATTGTAAATGGTATTATTTTATTAATGTCTCATATAGTTGATAGTTAGTGTATAGAAACATAACTGAATTTGAATATTATTTTTTTACCTTCAACTTTACTGTGTTCACTTACTAGTTCTAATAGTTTTTTTGGTGGAATCTTTAAATTTTTCTATATATAAGATGATGCCATCTGCAAACAAACACAATTATATTCTACTTTTTCCAATTTGGATGCCTTTGATTTTTTTCTTGCCTAATTCTCTGGCTAAGACTATCAGTGGTATGTTAATAAAGAATGGTTATTATGGATACCTTTGTCATTTTCCTGATCTTAGATAAAAATCTTTCAGATTTTCACCATTAAGTACAACATTAGGACTTCCCTGGTGGTCCAGTGGTTAAGACTCTGTGCTTCCAATGCAGGGGACATCCCTGGTCAGGGAACTAAGATCCTGCATGCCTCATGATGTGACCAAATAAATAAATAAATAAAGGCTATCTTTAAAAAAAAAGTATGGCATTAGCTGTGTCCTTGTCATAATTGGCTTTTAGTATATTGAGGTACATTTCATTTATACCTAATTTGTTGAGAGCTTTTATCATAAAACTATATTGAATTTTTGTCAAATGCTTTTTTTCTATATCTATAGAGATAATCATAGGTTTTCTATCCTTCATTTTGTTTATATGGTGCATCGACTTTTATTGATTTGTGTATGTTGAAATAACTTCAAATCCTAAGGATAAACTCCACTTAATTATGCTGTGTGATCATTTTAATGTACTGTTGAATTCAGTTTGTTAATATTTTGGTGATAATATTTGCATTGGTGTTCATCAAAGGCAGTGGCCTTTAATTTCATTTTATTTTAGTGTTTTCATCTGGTTTGGGTATTAGGGTAGTACTGGCTTCATAAAATATCTTTGTGGTTTTTTCTCTTCAGTTTTTTTGGAAGAATTTGAGAAGGATTGGCAAGAATTCTTATTTAAAAGATGGGTAGAATTCAAAAGTAAAGCTGTCTTTTCCTGAACTTTTCTTTGTTTTTGATTACTAACTCAATCTACTTTTAATTTTACAGATTTTTAATTTCTTTATAATTAAATATTGGTGGGTTTTCTTCATTTGTTTTATTTGGCAAATAATTGTATATAGTCATATCTTAAGATGCTTTGTATTTCTTTGGTAATACTTATAATGTTCCCCATTCGTTTATAATTTTATTTATTTGAGCCATTTTTCTTGTTTTCTTAGTCTAGCTAAACATTTACCAATTTCGTTTGCTTTCCCAAAAACTGGAAACATGAATTTGTTAATCTTTCCGTATTTTCTTTCTAATCTCTATTTCATTTTTTTCTGCTCTGTTACTTTTTTTTTCATAACTTTGGGCTTCCTTTCTTGTTTTTATTTTAGTTCTTTGAAGTATAAAGTTAGATTTTTTGAGATTTTTCGTTTTTCATAATGTAATTTCTTATTATAAACTTCCCTCTTGTTGTTGAACTCTAGTTTTATACAAATTGTGATGAGAGCAGATGCTTGATATGATTTCAATCTTCTTAAATTTGTTAAGACTTGTTTAGTGGCCGTATGTATGCTCTATGTTGGAGAATGTTTCATACGTGCCTGAAAACAATGTGCATTTTGCTACTGTTGGATGGAATGTTCTATATATGTTTGTTAAGTTTATTTTATTTGATGTTTAATTCAAGGTCAATATTTCATTGTTGATTTTCTGTCTGGATGATCTCTCTATTAGTGAAAGTAAAATATTAAAGTTTCCTACTATTATTGCATTGCTATTTCCCCCTTCTAATCAGTTAATATTTCCTTTATATACTTAGCTCCTCGCATGTTAGGTGCATACATATTTATAATTGTTATGTCCCCTTGATTAAGTCAATACTTCATCATCATATAATAACATTTTTATCTCTCTTTTTACTTAAAGTATTAAGTATTTTTTAAGTTAAAGTATTTTTCATCTGATGTAAATATAGCTACCATTGGCTTCTTTTGGTTTCCATTTGCATGGACTATATTTTTCCATGCTTTCTCTCTTTTTTTTTTAAGATTTAATTTTATTTACTTTTGGTTGCATTGGGTCTTCATTGCTATGCATGGGCTTTCTCTAGTTGTGGCAAACATGTGTTACTCTTCGTTGTGGTGCATGGGCTTCTCTTTGTGGTGGCTTCTCTTGTTGTGGAGCATGGACTCTAGGCACATGGGCTTCAGTAGTTGTGGCATGCAGGCTCTAGAGCACAGGCTCAATAGTTGTGGTGTACAGGTTTAGTTGCTCTGCAGCATGTGGAATCTTCCTGGACCAGGGATCTAACCCATGCCCCCTGCATTGGCAGGTGGATTCTTATCCACTGCACCATGAAGGAAGTCCCTCCATGCTTTCACTCTTATTTTATATGTCCTGACAGCTGAAGTGAGTCTCTTGTAGGCATCATGTAGACAAATCTTTTATTATTATTATTATTCATTCAGCCCCTTTATGGTTTTGACTGAAGAATTTAATCCATTTGTAAGAAGTGATTATTGATGTATAAGAGCTTACAATAGACATTTTGATAATTATTTCTAGATTTTTTCTAAATGTTTCCATTTTTCTTATCTTGCTACCTTCCTTTCTCATTCGATGATTTTCTACTTTATTTCCTTCTTCTTCATCTTTTACATATCTGCTATAGATTTTTTTTTTTTATTTTTGCAGCTACCATAAGACAATGTCTTACAAGTATTACAGCCTACTTTCAGCTGGTAACAACTTCCATCACATGCAGTGTATCTACATTTTTCTCTTCCTCTGACGTTTTATATTTTTGATGTCACCATTCACATCTTCTAATGTGTTCATTAACAAATATCATTGTTATAATACTTTTAATACATATATTCTTCTTTAACAGTGAATTTTATATTTTCACAAGCGTTCATGTTAATATACAGCATCTTTTTGCTTAGGCTTGAAAAACTCCCTTTAGCTTTTATTGTAAGTCTAACATAGTAGTAAAGAACTCCCTCAGCTTTTGTTTGTCTGGTAAAATCTTTACCTTTCTTTCAATTCTGCACAACTCTACCAGGTAAGATATTCTCAGTTTAAGATTTCTTTCTTTCAGCACTTTCAATATATCATTCTGCTTACTTCTGGCCTGCAATGTTTCTGATGAGAAATCCACTAATAGCCTTTTGGGTGCTCCTTTGTACATGACAACTCATTTGTTTTCTTACTCTTTTCAAGATGCTGTTTGATTTTAATGTTTCTCAGTGTAGACTTCTTTGTATTCCCCTTATTTGAGGTTTTGGAATTCATGAATCAGTATGTCCATTTATCTCCCTCAATTTGGGAAGTTTCAACTATTTTTTAAAATAAGTTTCTTGGCACTTTCTTTCTCCCTTCTCCTGTTGGGATCCCCTTAGATGCATATAATGGTTTAATTATGTTTCATAAGACCTCTAGGCTTTCTTCATTTTTTTTCTTCTTTTCTTTCTTTTTGGTCCCCTGATTGGGCAATTTTAAATCACCTGTCTAAGTCAGCTTATTCTTTTTTCTGCTTGTTCAAGTATGCTGTTGATACTCTATTGAAAGTTTTAGTTCAGTTATTGTATTCTTCAACTCCAATATTATTAATTTCTTTTCTATGGTTTCATTTTCTTTGTTAATATTCCCATCATATTCATGTATTATTTTCCTGATTTAATTTTGTCATCTACTTTTGTTTTCTTGTATCTCACTTAGTGTCTTTAAGTCAATAATTTTGAAATCTTGGTCAAGCAATTTATTGATCTTCATTTTTTGTAGGGTCAGTCACTGGAGATTTACTTTGTTCCTTTGGTAGTCTTGTATTTCTCTGGTTCTCTTTTTTTCTATTAGGTTTGTTGGTTTTCTGCACATCTGAAGAAGCAGCCACCTCTTCTATCCTTTATACACTGGTTTTGGCAATAAAAATCCTTCACCAATCAGCCTGGCTAGAGATTCTGGGAGTCTCTCAAATGTTTTATGGGACTGTGCCTGCTCCACCCCCACTTTCCCTCCTGGCAAAGAAGTTTAAATTTCTGTGCTTTCTCCCAGTTTCTCCAAGCCATGCCAGCTTATTCATAAGCTCCCTCTTCTTTTCCTTATGGAAATACACTGGAATGCCAGGAGGCTTGTTGCAAGCTCCACTTCTCTTCATAAATTCTGAAAGAGATGTCACAGTATTGTTAACCTTCTCTCAGTCTTGAAGAGATATGCAGGATACTGAGAGCTGCCTACATTTTCACCCAAGAGAGTGCACTCAAATTATAGGAGACTGGTTGAAAATGGATCTCTAACTTACACCTGAAGGAAAAGTTTTAATACTGTGCACTTTTTCTCAGTCCCACATAAATGAGCTGGCTGCCTAAGGCTTCTTGTCACTCTCCTCTAGTGGAGTGTACTGGAATGCCAGGATGCTGGGTGCAGCTCCAGTTCTCTCCCTTCCTCTTGAAAGAAAAGTCTCAGGATTTTGCACATATTCTCAGTGACACAGAACCATTCAAGCTGCTGAGAGATGCTTGCTTCTTTTCCCTAGAGAAGTACCCTGGAGTTCCAAGAGACAGGGTGCAGCTCCAAATCTCTCTCTTCTTCTTTTTTTTTTTTTATCGGACTATAAGTGCTTTACAATGTTGTGTTGGTTTCTGCTGTACAATGTAGCGAATCAGCTATATGTATACCTATATCCCCTCTCTCTTGGACCTCATTCCCACCCACCCTCATCCCACTCATCTAGGTCATCACAGAGCACTGAGCTGAGCTTCCTGTGCTTTATAGCATGTTCCCATTAGCTATCTATTTTATGCATGGTAGCTTAAATATGTCAATCCTAATCTCCCAATTCATCCTACCCTCCCCTTCAACCCATGACCAAATGTCTGTCCTCTATTTCTGCCCTGCAAATAGGTGCATTTGTATCATTTTTCTAGATTCCACATATATGTGATAATATACCGTATTGTTTTTTCTCTTTCTGGCTTACTTCACTCTGTATGACAGGTGCTAGGTCCATCCACATCTCTACAAATGAACCAATTTTGTTCCTTTTTATGACTGAATAATATTCCATTGTATATATATACATACCACATCTTCTATATCCATTCCTGAGTTGATGGACATTTTGGTTGTTTCCATGTCCTGGCTATTTTAAATAGTGTTGCTATGAACATTGGGCTACATGTGTCTTTTTGAATTACGGTTTTCTCAGGGTATATGCTTCATAGTGGGATTGCTGGGTCACATGGTAGTTCTATTTTTACTTTTTAAAGTAACCTCCATACTGCTATCCATAGTGGCTGTATCAATTTGCATTTTCACCAACAGTGCAAGAGTGTTCCCTTTTCTCCACACCCTTTCCAGCATTTACTGTTTGTAGATTTTTTGATGATGGCCATTCTGACCAGTGTGAAGGGATATCTCGTAGTTTTGATTTGCATTTCTCTACTAATTAGTGACGTTGAGCATCTTTTCATGTGCCTCTTTGACATTTGTATGTCTTCTTTGGAGAAATGTCTATTTAGGTCTTCTGCCCAATTTTTAATTCGGTTGTTTGTTTTTGTGATATTGAGCTTCATGAGCTGCTTGTATATTTTGGAGTTTAATCCTTTGTAAGTTGCTTCGTTTACAAATATTTTCTCCCATTCTGAGGGTTACCTTTTTGTCTTGTTTATCATTTCCTTTTCTGTGCAAAAGATTTTAAGTTTAATTAGGTCCAATTTGTTTTTTGTTTTTTTGTTTTTTATTCTCATTACTCTAGGAGGTGGGTCAAAAAAGATCTTGCTGCAATTTATGTCAAAGAGTGTTCTTCCTATGTTGTCCTCTAAATGTTTTATAGTGTCTGGCCTTACATTTATGTCTTTAATCCATTTTGAGTTTATTTTTGTGTATGGTGTTAAGAAGTGTTCTAATTTCATTATTTTACATGTATCTGTCCATTTTTCCCAGCACCACTTATTGAAGATGCTGTCTTTGCTCCAGTGTATATTCCGGCTTCCTTTGTCATAAATTAAATGACTATAGGTGTATGGGTTTATCTCTGAGTTTTCTATCCTGTTCCATTGATCTATATTTTTGGTTTTGTGTCTGTACTATACTGTCTTTATTACTGGAGCTGTGTAGTATAGTCTGAAGTCAGGAAGCCTTATTCCTCCAGCTCCAAATTTTTTTTTTTTTTCTACAAGATTCCTTTTCCTATTTGAGTTTTTTTGTGTTTCCATACAAATTGTAAATTTTTTGTTCTAGTTCTGTGAAAAATGCCATTGGTAATTTGATAAGAATTACATTGAATCTGTAGGTTGCCTTTTGTAGTATAGTCATTTTGACAATATTGATCCTTTCATCCAAGAACATTGTATATCTCCCCATCTGTTTGTGTCTTCTTTGGTTTCTTTCATCAGTATCTTATAGTTTTCTGCATACAGGTCTTATGCCTTCTTAGGTAGGTTTATTCCTAGGTTTTTTATTCTTTTTGTTGGAATGGTAAATGAGATTGTTTCCTTAATTTATTTTTTCTGATCTTTCATTGTTAGTATATAGGAAGGCAAGGGTTTTCTCTTAATTTTGTATCCTGTGACTTTCCTAAATTCATTGGTTAGTCTAGTAGTTTTCTGGTGGTATCATTAGGATTTTCTATGTATAGAATCATGTCATCTGCAAACAGTGACTGTTTTACTTCTTCTTTGCCAATTTAGATTCCTTTAATTTCTTTTTCTTCTCTGATTGCTGTGGCTAGGACTTCCAAAATAATGTTGAATAATAGTGGTGAGAGTGGGCACCCTTGACTTGTTCCTGATTTTAGAGGAAATTCTTTCAATTTTTCACCATTGTGAATAATGTTTGCTGTGGGTTTGTCATATATGGCCTTTATTATGTCGAGGTAGTTTTCCTCTATTCCCACTGTCTAGAGAGTTTTTATTATAAATGGGTGTTGAATTTTGTTAAAAGCTTTTTTGCATCTATTGAGATGATCATATGGTTTTTATTCTTCAATTTGTTAATATGGTGTATTTGACCTTTTTGGTTATATATATATATATATATATATATATATATATATATATACACACACACACACACACACACGCACACACACACACACATATATATATATATATATATATATATATATATATATATATATAATCACACATGCACAATCCATGCCTCTGTTCATGTTTTTAAACTGCTTTATAATAGTGCTTTTCCCACACAATTGACTAAGCAAGTAAGCTAAATTGATTACTGATCGTTTGGACTTTAACTTCATTCTTGTAGTATCTTTAATACTCATTCTCTTTCTTTCTAATTCCATACCCTTTGCTTCATGGTAAAATGCAGTTCAAAAGAAGTAAGATGAAGTTTTCAAAATCTAGTTCTAGTTAAACCATCTCTACTTGAAATTACTTTGTTAGATACTCAGGAATTTGAGAACAGAAAATGAATTTCATTTTTCAGAGCATCACATAATGTGGTGTCTTATTAAACAAAATGATAATAATATATCATGGTTTCTGTTGCAAATTTTGACTTCTCAAAAAATTTAAAGGATACAGTTGCTTTCTTAATTACTACAGCTTTGACAGTCAATTTATTAAAGCTTGCAAGTCCATAATTTCCTACAAAGAAAACTGAGTCTGTGATCAAGGGAAATTTCAGCTTTGTAATTACTGTCCCAGCTTCCCTACAATGAATGTGTGAGTATTTGAAAAAAGTATACAAAATAATTATTCTGAACCCTAGTTTACTTATAATAAAAATGACACATTGTGTCTCTGAAAAAGTAGTAAAAAATTTGGTTAATTCAATCAGATAATTTTTATTTCCCATTGACATATTGGCTCTCACCTCAACTCCAGTGAATTAGCTATTAGTTTTGGTATTGTGTGAATGAAGCTCCTCAGAATATAGAATCTCATTTCAATACATTTGGATAGTCAGGAAAAAGAGAATAAAAAAATAGAGTTGGCAACTTATTTTTATTTAAATTTATAATCAAGACTAACACAGAATATCACAACTGCTATAGAACTGTTTTAATTACACATTTTCATCAAACTTATCAAAAAAGATTTAACTATATTGCAATGTTTTTGTCCAAAACTCAGAAATGACCTTTGCTTTAATTGATATGCCAAACAGAAGAGTGTCTGAAATATAAATCTAAATATCTGAAAATCTTCCATAAATGTTAATGTGGTCTACGGGACAGAGCAATTGTTGGGAGTTGGTAAATTCTGGATTGTACACATAATTCCACAATTTAAGAGCTTTGTGGTATTTAGCAATTATTTGGCTCTAGATTTCTTCATCTGTAATGCAAGAATGACAAAACACCTCTCATTAAACTCAAAAAATCATTGAGTTTGTCAAGGTAGATTGTATGTAAGTGATTTGTAAGTTGCAATGGTGTATCAATGTAAGGCAATATGATAATCTGGGCTGTCAAAATAAACTTGCTACTAATTACCTGTGTGAACATAGGCATTTTTGCTCAATTATCAATGCCTCAGTTTACTCTTCTCTGTATTGGAACTTACTTTTGCCACCAACTTTCCTGTATTATTGTATAATATAAGTTTTGTGAATTAAATAATATAATATATGTGAGAGTAACCTGAAAAGTAAATATGGATTTTTAAAGTAATGTTGTTATTGGAGTAGTAAGCTAGTAAAATGCAGAAGAACATGACTATTATTTGAAAGTCACCATGATAAACAGTCTAGAGATGTTCTTTAAGCATGTATACATTCACAGACATCCAGAGGAAACAGAATAGAGGATCACAGTTCACATTGTATTATTTTTCCTCAAGGTCTATATGCCTAAGTTTAATGCTAGCAGGATGACTCTGAGCAGATTGTTTAACATCAGCACTTCAATATTCTTATCTGCAAAACTGTAATATAAAAAATTCTGCCCTGGGAGACTTATTGGGTTTAAACAAGAGACAATGAAATAATGGCTTATTGAAAACCATAAGTGTTTACAATTTTAAGATGATAGCATACCATATGTACATGAACTGATATACGTGGGTACAGATAAATATATGAAAAATTATCTTAGTGCATTTATTTACCTAGAACCAAATTTATCTCATCCGATTATTTTCTTCTTGTAAAAAGATCAGAGGGGGAAAGATAGAGAGCAAAGCATGACAAAAGCAAATTGTTTATTTCACATAAGATGAACATAAACAATAACATATTCAGTTTCACATATTAGGTAAATTATTGGCTTTTGGAAGGCAATAGAATCTCTATTAGTATAGAATATGCAATTCTTCCAAGTAGTTCCTTTTTTGTATAAGCTAACTCTTCATTTAGTCTCTGTGCAACTTGTGTTTCTCAAATTCATAATCTGTTTTTATTGAGAGATGATACTGTTTCTTTAATTTGTAAATTGCCTATTAACTTGACAATAATTTTTAAAATATAAAGTAATTTTGTTCCCAAGTTATTGTTCAGAACAGCATGAGTAACACCATTCCAAAATACGGAGAGACAGGTGTATTTGAAGAAATAGAGCAACTGAGATCTGTACAACTGGATTAGAATATTGGAGCCATTATCTAGTATGAACACTTAAATAGTATTACTTAATGAATTGCTGGAGTCTGACTGTTGACTAACAGGAGAGCAAAAATTCCAAAGAAAGTCACAGCCTTGGAAGGTGACCTAGAAATGTATGACTTTTACTTCCAGAATCTGTATTAGGTTCTCACAATAAAGATCCTAGAAAGATCATCTTAGGCTCTGGCATGGGGTGGGAAAGAATAACCATTGTGAAATATACCTACTATCTCCTAAAAAAAAAATCTGAAACCATGTAACAGGTAGGGAAAGGGAATTCCTTCCCAGAGCAACTGCCTCAAGTATTCCTGTCTCACCTAAGGGTAAAAATATGGTGTGGTGTATAGGTCAGGGCTTCAGGTAAATTGACTGGCAATGTCACAATCTGGGAACAGAGTAGGGGAACAAGTGGGGAAGAGAAGCAATACTACTGGAGAAACATTGATGGAGTTCATATCCCTGTGGCCCCAGCTTAAGAAAAAACGGAGACTTCTTAAGCAAAGACAGAACATTTCCATCTGCTACATTGTTACCAGCACATCAATAGGACTCTAGTATGGTAAAAGTAGATTATAGCAGAAAGAGCTGTAAAACACAGACTCTCTCTGAGAAGGAGTAATTAGAAAATCTCAGTCAATAGGGGAAACAAAAAGAAAAAGAAAACTAAGGAAATCAAAGCCTCTGGCAAAACCAGCTATGGTAAATATTAAACATAGTCTGACTCCTAGAGCGATTAACATAAATATTCATCTTAACGCCCATTTACTTCAGGTCCTGTAACCTGTTACAACATGACCAGGTTTCAACAAAAAATTACAAGGCATGAAAAAATGTAAGAAAATAAGTTTGAAGAGAAAAAGAACAGACTCATATATGACACAGATTTTGAAGTTTTCAGATAGAAAGCTAAAAATTACTATAAATATAATAGCTGTAATGAAATAAGTTGACAGCATACAAGAACAAAAGAGTAATATAAGTAATGAGATAAAAATTCTAAGAAATAATCAAAAGGAAATGCTAAACTAAAAAGCACTGTAACAGAAATAATGTATTTGATGGAATTATTAGTATACGGGACAGCTGAAGAAAAAAGAATCAGTGAAATTGAAGATAGGTGAATAGGAACTTCTCAGAAGGAAAACACAAATAGAAGCAAACTTAAAAAAAAACACAGAATTTAAAGAACTGTGGGAAAATACCAAAGGTATTACACAGATGTAATTACAATACTAAAAGAAGAAAGAGATAATGGAAGAAATATTTCAGTAATTAACCAAAAATTTTCTAAAATTATTGACAGAAACACATATACAAAAGCTTGGAAAACAACAAATAGGATTTTTTATTTTTATTTATTGTTTTCATTTATTTATTTATTTTTTAAATTGAAGTATAGTTGATTCACAGTATGGTTAGTTTCAGATGTACAGCATAATACTTTGGCTTTTTGCAAATTATATTTCATTATATAGGAGCAGTTCCACGTGTAGATGTATTTCTGATGTATCTGTGGGGAGGAAGGTGATCTCCACGTCTTACTCTTCCGCCATCTTCTCCTCTCTCCCTATACTGCATTATAGATAATTACAAAATATTGGGTAAAATTCCCTATGCTATACATTAAATTTTTGTTGCTTATCTATTTAATGTATAGCAGTAGTATGTATTTGTTAATCTCACACTCTTAATTTGTCCCTCCTCCACTTCTCACCCATTTGATAAATATAAATTTGTTTTCTATGTCTGTATGTTTCGGCTTTGTATATGGATTCATTTGTATTAATTTTAAGATTCCACATAGAAGTAATATTATATAACATTTGTCTTCCTCTGTCTGACATATTTCACTAAGCACAGTATTCTCTAAGTCCATCCACATTGCTGCAAATAGCAGAATTTCATTTCATTTTGGTTATGGTTGAGTAATATATATATATATATATATATATATATATATATATATATATATATATATATATATACCACATCATCTTAAACCAATCATCTGATGATTGGCACTTGGATTGCTTCTATGTCTTAGCTATTGTAAATAGTGCTTCTATGAACATTGAGGTGCAAGTATCATTTCAAATTATAATTTTTATTTTTTCCAGATATATACCCAGGTGTGGAACTGCTGGATCATATGATAGTTCTATTTTTAGATTTTTAAGGCACCTCCATACTGTTTTCCATGGTGACTGCACCAATTTACATTCCTACCAACATTGTACAAGGCTTCCCTTTTCTCCACATTCTCTCCAGCACTCATTGTTTGTAGCCTTTTTGATAATAGCCATTCTGACTGGTGTAAGGTGATAACTCATTGTGGTTTTGATTTGCATTTCTCTAATAATTAGCAATGTTGAGCATCTTTTCATGTGCCTGCTGGACATCTGCATTTCTTCTTTGGAAAAATATCTGTTCATGTCTTCTGCCCATTTTTTTATTGGGTTGTTTGTTTTCTTGATACTGAGTTTTATGAGCTGTTTGTGTATTTTGAAAATTAATCCCTGTCAATTGGATTATTTGCAAATATTTTCTCCCATTCTGTAGGTTGCCTTTTTGTATCATGTTTTTCATTTAGGTCATTAAACATTTTGAATTTATTATCGTATATGGTGTAAGGGAATGTTCTTATATCATTGGTTTACAATGTAGCCATCCAGCTTTCCCAGCATCACTATTTAAAGAGACCGTCTTTTCTCCATTGTATATTCTTGCCTCCTATGTTCTAGATTAAATAAATGTAGGTGCATGGGTTTCTTTCTGGGCTCTATATTCTGTTCCATTGATCTATGTGTCTGTTTTTGTTCCAATACCATGCTGTTTTGATTGCTGAAGCTTTGTAGTATAGTCTTAAGTCTGGAAGAGTTATATCTCCAGATTCATCCTTGTTTTCCCAGGATTGTTTTGGTAATTCTGGGTCTTTTGTGGTTCTGTATAAATTTTAGGATTATTTGTTGTAGTTCTGTGAAAAATGTCATGGGTATTTTGACAGGGATTGCATTAAATCTGTATTTGCATTGGGTAGTATGGTCATTTTAAACTTATTAATTCTTCTAATCCAAGAGTATGAGATATCTTTCCATTTCTTTGACTCATTCTCCATTTCATTTATCAATGTTTCATAGTTTTCACTGTATAGGTCTTTCACCTCTTTGGTTAAAATTATGATTGGGTATTTTATTTTATTTTTAATGCTATTTTAAATGAGATTGCTTTTTACTTTCTCTGTCTCATATTTCATTATGAGTAGAAACACAACAGATTTCTGTATATTAATCTTGTATCCTGCTACCTTGCTGAAATCATTTATTAATTCTAATAGTTTTTAGGTGGAGACTTTAGGGTTCTCCATATACAGTATCATGTCATCTGTAAATAGTGACAGTTTGACCTCTCTTTTTCCAATATGGATATATATTTTTTAAATTTTCTTCTCTGATTGTTGTGGCTAGTACTTCCAATAAATGTATCAAATATATGAAATATATTAAATAGAAAGAGTGAGAGTGGGCATCCTTGTCTTGTTCCTGAGTTTAGCTGGTAGGCTTTCAGCTTTTCAGTGTTGGGTATTATGTTGGCTGTAGGTTTCTTATAAAAGGCCTTTATTAAGTTGAGATATTAACCCTCTATAACCACTTTGATGAGAGTTTTTATCATGAATGGATCTTGAACATGCTCAGATGCTTTTTCTGCACTTTAGATTATCATGGTTTTTTTTGTCTTTCCTTTATTAATGTGGTGTATCAGATTGATTGATTTACATATAATGAACCATCCCTGTGACACTGGAATAAATCCACTTGATCATCGTGTATGATCCTCTATATTTATTGTTGGATTTGGTTTTCTAATATTTTGTTGAGGAATTTTATATATATCCACTAAAATTATTGGCTTGTAATTTTTTTTCTGGAGTGTCATTTTCTGGCTTTGGTATCATGGTAATGGTGTCCTCACAGAAGAAATTTGAGAATGTTCCTTCCTCTTCAATATTTTAGTATAGCTTGAGCATTATAGGTATAAGTTCTTTTTATGTTTGGTAGAATTACCAAGTATAATCATGTGGTCCTGCACTTTTGCTTGCAAGTAGGTTCTTTGTTGTTTTTTTTTTTTTTTTAAATTACAGATTCTATTTCAACTCTAGTTATCTGTCTGATCAAATTTTCTTTTTCTTCTTGTCTTAGTTTTGCCAGGATGTGTGTTTCTAGAAATTCGTTCATTTCATTTAGGTTGTCCTATTTGTTGGCATATTAGTGTTCATAGTATTCTGTTATATACTTTTTAAAATATTTCTGTTTTGTTGATTGTTATTTGTCCTCTTTCATTTCTTATTTTGTTTATTTTGGTCCTCTCACTTTCCATCTTTATGAGTCTGGCTAGAGGGTTGTGATTTTATTTACCTTTTTTTAAAAAAAGTTCTTGGTTTTATTGATTTTTTTCTGTTTTTTATTCCTATTTTATTTATTTTATCCCTTATCTTTATTATTTCCTTCTTTCTGCTGAATTTGGACTTTTTAAAAATAATTCTTTTATGAGGTATGCCAGGATGTTTATTTGAGATTTTTCTTGTTTCTTGAGAAAGACCTCTATTGCTATAAACCTCCCTCTTAGAACTGCTTTTGCTGCATCCCATAGATTTCACATAGTTTTGCATTTGTTTTCATTTGTCCCAAGGTATTTTATGGTTTCTTCTTTGATTTCACCATTGATTCTTTGTTTTCTTAGTAGGATGTTGTTTAGTCTCCAGGTGTTTGGGTTTTTTTTTCCATTTTTCTTTCTATAGTTGATTTCTATTTTCATAATGTTGTGGTGGAAAAAGATGATATAATTTCTATCTTCTTAAATTTGTAGGGCTTGTCTTGTGATCTTGTATGTGGTCCATCCTAGAGAACGTTCCATTCATGCTTGAAAAAAATGTTTATTCTCCTTTTTTGTAATGTAGTGTCCTGTAGGTAGCAATTGAGTCCAACTTATCTACTATGTCACTTAAAACTTCTGTTGCCTTATTGATTTCCTGTCTGAATTGTCTGTCCATTGATGTAAGTAGGGTGTTAATGTGTCCTACTATTATTGTATTATTGTCAATTTCTCCCTTTAAATCTGTTAGATTTGCATTATATATTTAGGTGCTCCAGTAATGGGTGTGTATATGTTAAGGAGTGTTGATTTCCTCTTCTTGTGTTTATCTATTTAACATTATATTATTCCCTAATTTGCCTTTTATTATAGACTTTTTAAAAATTTTATTTTGTCTGGTATCAGTATGCTACTTCTGCTTTCTTGTTATTTCTGTTTGAATGAAACATCTTTTTCCATTTCCTCACTTTTAGTCTGTGTGTGTCTTTAACCCTGAAGTGACTCTCTTGTAAGCAGCATATTATTACAGGTTCTTGTTTTTTATTTTTTGTTTGTTTGTTTTAATCCTATCAGACACTTTGTGTGTTTTGTTTGGAGCATTTAGTTCATTGGCATTTAAAGTGAATAAGTATGTACTTATTGCCATTTTATTCCTTATTTTCCATTTGATTTTGTGGTCCTTTGTTCATTTCTTCTTCTTTTGTTTTTGTTTTTTTTTCCTTTTGTGGTTTGATAATTATCTTTGTAGTATGCTTAAGTTCCTTTCTTTGCAGCTTTTGTGAATCTATTTTATGTTTTTGATTTGTGCTTACCATGGGGTTAATATATGTTGACCCATAACTATATCTACTTGCTTTAAACTAATAGTAATTCAAAATCAAACACATTCTAAAAGATCTATATTTTTTACTCCCTTCCCCCACATTTTGTGATTTTGATGTCCTATTTTACACCTTCATTCTTATTGTTTTTATTGCTTATTGTATTTATAATTGTTTTTGCATTTGTTAAAAGTCTGTATGCTGGCTTATTTGAATGAACTTCAATCCTTATATATATTTGCCTTTCTTATTGGGATTTTTCCTTTCCTATAGATTCTTCTTTTAATTTAGAGAAGACCCTTTAATATTTCTTTTAGGGTAGGATTAGTAATGATGAATTATTTTTTGCTTGCCTGAGAAACTATTCTATTCTAAATGATAATCTTGCTGTGTAGAATACCTTAGTTTTCAGGTTTTTCCCATTCAAGGCTTTGTATATATCATGCCACTCCCTTCTGCCCTGTAAATTTCTTTCAGAGAAATCAGCTCATAGCCTTATGGGGGCTCCCTTGTAAGTGACTCTTTTTTTTTTTTTCTCTTGCAATCTTTAGAATTCTCTCTTCCTCATTAACTTTTGTGATTTTAATTATTATATGTCTTGGTGTGGGTATCTTTTGGTTCATCATGTTTGGGACCTTCTGTGCTTTCTTTGCTTGATATCTGTTTCTTTCTTAAGTCTGGGAAATTTTCAGCCATAATGTCTTCAAATACAGTTTTGATCCCCTTCTTTCCTCTTCTCCTACTAGAAATCTTATTACACATAGGTTGGCATGTTTTATATTATCTTATAGATCTTATATGTTGCCTTCATTTTTTTTCTTTGGAGTGATGAACATTTTTATTAGACAAAATTAAATTAAAAATTAAAAATACATTATCTCTCTCAAGAGCAGAGGAAAGGAAAAACAAAAAACCAAAAAAACCCAACCCTGCACGTTCACTGTTTTCCATCAGAAGCACCTGCTTATTAATGGGCTTTCCCAGAAACCCGTTTATTAGGTTGGGTTACAAATGAACCGTTTTAAACAAACGACATGGATTTTTCTGAATTTGCTACAGAGCCAATTTATAATTGAATTAATGAAAGAAGCAGGCCTGTTATTAAGTTTTATTAAATTCTAGTTGCTTGTATCTTTGCCATTTAAAACACGACTGTTGTTTAAAAAGGAAAAAAAAAAACACTAGGCAGCCGGGTAGAGTGGAAGAGCAGAGGCTTGGGGTTGAGCAGATCTAAGTGGCCCCCTGGGCCTGCCTTGGGCAAAGCGTGTGTTTGTGCCAGGTCACTTCACTCCCCGGGCCTCCGTTGCCCCATCCGCAAAATGGGCACAGAAGTTCTCAGCGCTACTTGGGGTTATTTCAAGAATTAAGTGGGATTAAAACCTGACATTTTTTTTTTTAGGTTTACTAAAAACTTTCTTGCAGAATTTATTGTTTTTTTTAAACATCTTTATTGAAGTATAATTGCCTTACAATAGTGTGTTAGCTTCTGCTTTATAACAAAGTGAATCAGTTATACATATACAATATGTTCCCATTTCTCTTCCCTCTTGCATCTCCCTCCCTCCCACCCTCCCCATCCCACCCCTCTAGGTGGTCACAAAGCACCGAGCTGATCTCCCTGTGCTATGCGGCTGCTTCCCACTAGTGATCTATTTTACATTTGGTAGTGTATATATGTCCATGACACTCTCTCACCCTGTCACATCTCACCCCACCCCCTCCCCATATCCTCAAGTCCATTCTCTAGTAGGTCTGTGTCTTTATTCCCGTCTTGCCACTAGGTTCTTCATGGCCTTTTTTTTTTCCCCTTAGATTCCGTATATATGTGTTAGCATACTGTATTTGTTTTTCTCTTTCTGACTTACTTCACTCTGTATGACAGAACTCCATCCACCTCATTACAAATACCTCCATTTCATTTCTTTTTATGGCTGAGTAATGTTCCATTGTATATATGTGCCACATCTTCTTTATCCATTCATCTGTCAATGGACATTTAGGTTGCTTCCATGTCCTGGCTATTGTAAATAGAGCTGCAATGAACATTTTGGTACATGACTCTTTTTGACCTATGGCTTTCTCAGGATATATGCCCAGTATTGGGATTGCTGGGTCGTATGGTAGTTCTATTTGCAGTTTTTTAAGGAACCTCCATACTGTTCTCCATAGTGGCTGTATCAATTTACATTCCCACCAACAGTGCAAGAGTGTTCCCTTTCCTCCACACCCTCTCCAGCATTTATTGTTTCTAGATTTTTTGATGATGGCCATTCTGACTGGTGTGAGATGATATCTCATTGTAGTTTTGATTTGCATTGCTCTAATGATTAATGATGTTGAGCATTCTTTCATGTGTCTGTAGGCCATCTGTATATCTTCTTTGGAGAAATGTCTATTTAGGTCTTCTGCCCATTTTTGGATTGGGTTGTTCGTTGTTTTGTTATTGAGCTGCATGAGCTGCTTGTAAATCTCGGAGATTAATCCTTTGTCAGTTGCTTCAATTGCAAATATTTTCTCCCATTCTGATGGTTGTCTTTTGGTCTTGTTTATGGTTTCCTTTGCTGTGCAAAAGCTTTTAAGTTTCATTAGGTCCCATTTGTTTATTTGTGTTCTTATTTCCATTTCTCTGGGAGCTGGGTCAAAAAGAATCTTGCTGTGATGTATGTCATAGAGTGTTCTGCCTATGTTTTCCTCTAAGAGTTTGATAGTGTCTGCCCTTACACTTAGGTCTTTAATCCATTTTGAGTTTATTTTTGTGCATGGTGTCAGGGAGTGTTCTAATTTCATACTTTTACATGTACCTGTCCAATTTTCCCAGCACCACTTATTGAAGAGGCTGTCTTTTCTCCACTGTATATGCTTGCCTCCTTTATCAAAGATAAGGTGACCATATGTGTGTGGGTTTATCTCTGGGCTTTCTATCCTGTTCCATTGATCTATATTTCTGTTTTTGTGCCAGTACCAAACTGTCTTGATTACTGAAGCTTTCTAATATAGTCTGAAGTCAGGGAGCCTGATTCCCCCAGCTCCATTTTTCGTTCCAAGATTGCTTTGGCTATTCGGGGTCTTTTGTGTTTCCATACAAATTGTGAAATTTTTTGTTCTAGTTCTGTGAAAAATGCCAGTGGTAGTTTGATAGGGATTGCATTGAATCTGTAGATTGCTTTGGGTAGTAGAGTCATTTTCACAATGTTGATTCTTCCAATCCAGGAACATGGTATATCTCTCCATCTATTTGTATCATCTTTAATTTCTTTCATCAGTGTCTTATACTTTTCTGCATACAGGTCTTTTTTTTCCTTAGGTAGGTTTATTCCTAGATATTTTATTCTTTTTGTTGCAATGGTAAATGGGAGTGTTTTCTTAATTTCACTTTCAGATTTTTCATCATTAGTGTATTGGAATGCAAGAGATTTCTGTGCATTAATTTTGTATCCTGCTACTTTACCAAATTCATTGATTAGCTCTAGGCGTTTTCTGGTAGCATCTTTAGGATTCTCTATGTATAGTATCATGTCATCTGCAAATAGTGACAGCTTTACTTCTTCTTTTCCGATTTGGATTCCTTTTATTTCTTTGTCTTCTCTGATTGCTGTGGCTAACACTACCAAAACTATGTTGAAAAATAGTGGTGAGAGTGGGCAACCTTGTCTTGTTCCTGATCTTAGTGGAAATGGTTTCAGTTTTTCACCATTGAGGACAATGTTGGTTGTGGGTTTGTCATATATGGCCTTTATTATGTTGAGGAAAGTTCCCTCTATGCCTACTTTCTGCAGGGCTTTTATCATAAATGGGTGTTGAATTTTGTCCAAAGCTTTCTCTGCATCTATTGAGATGATCATATGGTTTTTCTCCTTCAAATTGTTAATATGGTGTATCACATTGATTGATTTACGTATATTGAAGAATCCTTGCATTCCTGGGATAAACCCCACTTGATCATGGTGTATGATCCTTTTAATGTGCTGTTGGGTTCTGTTTGCTAGTATTTTGTTATTTTTGCATCTATGTTCATCAGTGATATTGGCCTGTAGTTTTCTTTCTTTGTGACATCTTTGTCTGGTTTTGGTATCAGGGTGATGGTAGCCTCGTAGAATGAGTTTGGGAGTGTTGCTCCCTCTGCAATATTTTGGAAGAGTTTGAGAAGGATAGGTGTTAGCTCTTCTCTAAATGTTTGATAGAATTCACCTGTGAAGCCATCTGGTCCTGGATTTTTGTTTGTTGGAAGGTTTTTAATCACAGTTTCAAGTTCAGTGCTTGTGATTGTTCTGTTCATATTTTCTAGTTCTTCCTGGTTCAGTCTCGGCAGTTTGTGCATTTCTAAGAATCTGTCCATTTCTTCCAGGTTGTCCATTTCATTGGCATAGAGTTGCTTGTAGTAATCTCTCATGATCTTTTTTATTTCTGCAGTGTCAGTGGTTACTTCTCCTTTTTCATTTCTAATTCTATTGATTTGAGTCTTCTCCCTTTTTCTCTTGATGAGTCTGGCTAATGGTTTATCAATTTTGTTTATCTTCTCAAAGAACCAGCTTTTAGTTTCATTGATTTTTGCTATTGTTTCCTTCATTTCTTTTTCATTTATTTCTGACCTGATCTTTATAATTTCTTTCCTTCTGCTGGCTTTGGGGTTTTTTGGTTCTTCTTTCTCTAATTGCTTTAGGTGCAAGGTTAGGTTGTTTATTCGAGATGTTTCCTGTTTCTTGAGGTAGGCTTGTATTGCTATAAACTTCCCTCTTAGCACTGCTTTTGCTGCGTCCCATAGGTTTTGGGTCGTCGTGTCTCCATTGTCATTTGTTTCTAGGTATTTTTTGATTTCCCCTTTGATTTCTTCAGTGATCACTTCGTTATTAAGTAGTGTATTGTGTAGCCTCCATGTGTTTGTATTTTTTACACATCTTTTCCTGTAATTGATATCTAGTCTCATAGCGTTGTGGTCGGAAAAGATACTTGATACGATTTCAATTTTCTTAAATTTACCAAGGCTTGATTTGTGACCCAAGATATGATCTATCCTGGAGAATGTTCCATGAGCACTTGAGAAAAATGTGTATTCTGTTGTTTTTGGGTGGAATGTCCTATAAATATCAATTAAGTCCATCTTGTTTAATGTATCATTTAAAGCTTGTGTTTCCTTATTTGTTTTCATTTTGGATGATCTGTCCATTGGTGAAAGTGGGGTGTTAAAGTCCCCTACTATGATTGTGTTGCTGTCGATTTCCCCTTTTATGGCTGTTAGTACTTGCCTTATGTATTGAGGTGCTCCTATGTTGGGTGCATAAATATTTACAATTGTTATACCTTCCTCTTGGATCGATCCCTTGATCATTATATAGTGTCCTTCTTTGTCTCTTGTAAAAGTCTTTATTTTAAAGTCTATTTTGTCTGATATGAGAATTGCTACTCCAGCTTTCTTTTGATTTCCATTTGCATGGAATATCTTTTTCCATCCCCTCACTTTCAGTCTAAATGTGTCTCTAGGTCTGAAGTGGGTGTCTTGTAGACAGCATATATATGGGTCTTGTTTTTGTATCCATTCAGCCAGCCTGTGTCTTTTGGTGGGAGCATTTAATCCATTTACATTCAAGGTAATTATCGATATGTATGTTCCTATTCCCATTTTCTTAAATGTTTTGGGTTTGTTATTGTAGGTGTTTTCCTTCTCTTGTGTTTCTTGCCTAGAGAAGTTCCTTTAGCATTTGTTGTAAAGCTGGTTTGGTGGTGCTGAACTCTCTCAGCTTTTGCTTGTCTGTAAAGGTTTTAATTTCTCCATCACATCTGAATGAGATCCTTGCTGGGTAGAGTAATCTTGGTTGTAGATTTTTCTCCTTCATCACTTTAAGTATATCCTGCCACTCCCTTCTGGCTTGCAGAGTTTCTGCTGAGAGATCAGATGTTAACCTTATGGGGATTCCCTTGTGTGTTATTTGTTGTTTTTCCCTTGCTGCTTTTAATATGTTTTCCTTATATTTAATTTTTGACAGTTTGGTTAATATGTGTCTTGGCGTGTTTCTTCTTGGGTTTATCCTGTATGGGACTCTCTGTGCTTCCAGGACTTGATTAACTATTTCCTTTCCCTTATTAGGGAAGTTTTCAACTATAATCTCTTCAAATATTTTCTCAGTCCCTTTCTTTTTCTCTTCTTCTTCTGGGACCCCTATAATTCGAATGTTGGTGCGTTTAATGTTGCCCCAGAGGTCTCTGAGACTGTCCTCAGTTCTTTTCATTCTTTTTTCTTTATCCTGCTCTGCAGTAGTTATTTCCACCATTTTATCTTCCAGGTCACTTATCCTTTCTTCTGCCTCAGTTATTCTGCTATTGATCCCATCTAGAGTATTTTTAATTTCATTTATTGTGTTTTTCATCGTTGCTTGGTTCCTCTTTAGTTCTTCTACGTCCTTGTTAAATGTTTCTTGCATTTTGTCTATTCTATTTCCCAGATTTTGGATCATCCTTACTATCATTATTCTGAATTCTTTTTCAGGTAGACTACCTATTTCCTCTTCATTTGTTAAGTCTGGTGTGTTTTGACCCTGCTCCTTCATCTGCTGTGTGTTTTTGTGTCTTCTCATTTTGCTTATGTTACTGTGTTTGGGGTCTCCTTTTCACAGGCTGCAGGTTCGTAGTTCCCGTTGTTTTTGGTATCTGTCCCCAGTGGCTAAGGTTGGTTCAGTGGGTTGTGTAGGCTTCCTGGTGGAGGGAACTAGTGACTGAGTTCTGGTGGATGAGGCTGGATCTTGTCTTTCTGGTGGGCACGTCCACGTCTGGTGGTGTATTTTGGGGTGTCTGTGGCCTTATTATGATTTTAGGCAGCCTCTCTGCTAATGGATGGGGCTGTGTTCCTGTCTTGCTAGTTGTTTGGCATAGGGTGTTCAGCACTGTAGCTTGCTGGTCATTGAGTGATGCTGGGTCTTGATGTTGAGATGGAGATCTCTGAGAGATTTTTGCCGTTTGGTATTACGTGGAGCTGGGAGGTCTCTTGTGGACCAGTGTCCTTAAGTTGGCTCTCCCACTTCAGAGGTACGGCCCTGATGCCTGGCTGGAGAACCAAGAGCCTTTCGTCCACAGGGCTCAGAGTAAAAGGGAGAAAAAATAGAAAGAAAGAAAGAAAGAGGCTATAATATAGTGAAGTAAAATAAAGCTATTATAAAGCAAAGCTATACAGACAAAATCTCACCCAGAAGCATATACATATACACTCACAAAAAAAAGGAAAAGGGGAAAAATTAATATATCCTGCTCCCAAAGTCCACCTCCTGAATTTGGGATGATCCGTTGTCTATTCAGGTATTCAACAGATGCAGGCACATCAAGTTGTTTGTGGAGTTTTAATCCGCTGCTTCTGAGGCTGCTGGGAGAGATTTCCCCTTCTCTTCTCTGTTCGCACAGCTCCTGGGGATCAGCTTTGGATTTGGACCCGCCTCTGCATGTAGGTCGCCTGAGGGCGTCTGTTCCCCGCCCAGACAGAACGGGGTTAAAGGAGCTGCTTCGGGTGCTCTGGCTCACCCAGGCCACGGGGAGGGAGGGGTACATTGGAGGCGGGGCGAGCCTGCGGCGTCAGAGGCCGGCGTGACGTTGCACCAGCCTGAGGTGTGCAGTGCATTCTCCCGGGGAAGTTGTCCCTGGATCACGGGACCCTGGCAGTGGCGGGCTGCACGGGCTCCCGGGAGGGGCGGTGTGGAGAGTGACCTGTGCTCGCACACAGGATTTTTGGAGGCGGCAGCAGCAGCCCCAGCATCTCACGCCCGTCTCTGGGGTCCGTGCTGATAGCCGCGGCTCGCGCCCATCTCTGGAGCTCGTTTAGGCCGCTCTGAATCCCCTCTCCTTGCGTGCTGTGAAACAAAGAGGCAAGAAAAAGTCTCTTGCCTTTCAGCAACTGCAGACTTTTTCCCGGTCTCCCTCCCAGCCAGCTTTGGTGCGCTAACCCCTTCAGGCTGTGTTCACGCCGCCAACCCCAGTCCTCTCCCTGCGATCCAACCGAAGCTGAGCCCCAACTCCCAGCCCCGCCTGCCCCGGCGGGTGAGCAGACAAGCCTCTCGGGCTGCTGAGTGCTGCTCGGCGCAGAGCCTCTGTGCGGGAATCTCTCCGTTTTTTCCTCTGTGCCCCTGTTGCTGTGGGATCCGTGCTGATAGCCGCGGCTCGCGCCGGTCTCTGAAGTTCGTTTAGGCGGCGCTCTGAATCCCCTCTCCTCGCGCACCAGGAAACAAAGAGGGAAGAAAAAGTCTCTTGCCTCTTCGGCCACTGCAGACTTTTTCCCGGACTCCCTCCCGGCTAGCTGTGGTGCACTAACCCCTTCAGGCCGTGTTCACGCCGCCAACCCCAGTCCTCTCCCTGCGATCCGACCGAACCCCGAGCTTCAGCTCCCAGCCCCGCCCGCCCTGGCGGGGGAGCAGACAAGCCTCTCGGGCTGGTGAGTGCTGGTCGGCGCCGAGCCTCCATGCGGGAATCTCTCCGCTTTGCCCTCCGCACCCCTGTGGCTGCACTCTCCTCCGTGGCTCCAAAGCTTCCCCCCTCTGCCACCCGCAGTCTCTGCCCGCGAAGGGGCTTCCTAGTGCGTGGAAATCTTTCCTCCTTCACAGCTCCCTCCCACTGGTGCAGGTGCCGTCCCTATTCTTTTGTCTCTGTTATTTCTTTTTTCTTTTGCCCTACCCAAGTACCGGGGGAGTTTCTTGCCTTTTGGGAGGTCTGACGTTTTCTGCCAGCGTTCAGTGGGTGTTCTGTAGGAGCAGTTCCACGTGTAGATGTATTTCTACTGTATCTGTGGGAAGGAAGGTGATCTCCGCGTCTTACTCTTCTGCCATCTTCTCTCCTCCCTCCTTCATTTTTTAAATTTGTCTTTCTGTCTGATGTTCTGATTGCATGATTTTCATTATTCTATCTTCCAGATCACTTCTTCATTCTTCTAGAACATTTAGTCAGCTATTAATTGCAGCTAGACTGTGTTTTATATCACAAATTGGATTATTTATTTATGATTGGTTCATCTTTATATCTTTTAGTTCCTTGTTACAGTGATTGGTGTTTCTATCAATAATCCTATTTCAGTTAGAATTTTTATGACTGCGTTTTTGAAATTGTGACATGGTAGACTTGTGAGCTCTGTTTCATTATTTATTATTTCATGGGATTTCTTTTGCTCTTTAATTTAGAGTAGTTCCTCTGCCTTTTCATTTTGCTTAACTTTCTCTGTCTCTATGAATTTAAAACACAGTGATATATTCTGGTCTTGAAGGTTTGTTTGTTTTATGTGACAGTGTCCCTGTATATATTTTGTGTGTCCAATGTCTTTGTTGCAAGCTAGTTTTGATATGGAAAACAGCTAAGTCTTTCCTCATTGTTTGCTGATTGCTATCACTTTGATTGTGTTTGTAGTTGGTACTGGAGGATCTAAAGTCTGTGCAGGGTGTGAAGCAGGACTTTCTTTCTTCCCTGTGGCTGTCATCACCCTGTCAGAGGCAAGGTCTGCTCCTTAAATATTGTAGTAAACAGAATCCAAGATTGTGTTCCTTCCCCTGTTGTAGTCTTCTCGGATATAGTGCAAGGCTTGCAGTGGTCAGGGCTGTAGTGTTCACTAGGCTGGGTCTGAGGTTCAGGGCATTGTGGTTGCAAGAATTGAAGAGGCCATGCTGTTGCCAGAGATCTGGGCTGCCTCTATGGAAATCTTCCCCTAGGACTTGTCTGCCATAGATCCAGTGCCAAGGTGTGCTGTGGAGTGGGTGGAGTCAGAGAACTTGCTTGTCTGGGAGTGGGGCTTGGGAGCAGGAACAGAAGCATGTTGGTTCCTGGTGTTGCTTGAGTAAGCACTGACAATGATAATTGCTGACCCATCTGAACCACACCTAAGGCCCCTGAGTTGCCTCTGTGTAACTAGGCTGAGTCTTATTCCAAGGCCTGGCTGGTCCAGATCTCATGCCAATCTGTGATGTGGAGTGAGCAGGGCTGGGATATTTTCCCTCCTCAAATTGGGGAGTGTGATGAGGTGGCAGCCACTAGTGGAAAACTCTCTCCATCGTGATTGCTGGCAAGTCAGCTCCCATACACTCTTTGCAAGTAGAGTCTAAGCTTCTGCATCTGATCTGTCTGTCTCAACAGTTCTCCCAGCATGCAAGGGGGCTTGTCTCCTCCATGTAGGACACCAAGCCTGTAACATGCAGGCTGTGGCCCAAGCTGCTCACTCCTAAGACCAAAGGTCCACCTATACAGACCTTCTCTTCCTTTCAGCTGCCTTCCAGGAGCAGAGGTCCTGACCCAATGACATTTTTTCACCCTACCTGGTTATGTGGAAATCTTTCTGCAGCTTTGGTTGTATAGGAGATCTGACAGTTCAGCAATGTGGAATTGTTCCACATGTAGATGTATTTTTAGATGTATTTATGGGGGAAAAGAGTTCCATGTCTTCCTACTGTGCCATCTTGATCTGATCCAAATAAGATGTTTTAAAAGACAATGTATTCAAACTGAAAACCAAAGGACAAAGAAATTCCCTAAAGAGGCAAGAAAAAATTTACTTTACATCTTATTTGTAGATAAATGAGATAATAATTACAACATTCTTCACATCAGTAAGTATGAAACCAAAGAAAAAAGAAGAGAAATATTTTAAGTGTTGAAAGAAAAACTGCTTATGTTAAGAAAAAATATCCTTTAAAAGTGAAGGAGAAGTAAAAACTATCTGACAATCAAAAACTGAAGGAATTAATTGCCAAAAATCTGCACTCCAATTAATATTTCTTCTGTCAGAAAGAAAATATTACCAATCATAAACTTGGGCCTACATTAAGAAAAGAAGGGCATCAGAGAAACAATAATTTAAAGTAAAATAATATTTAATTTTCTTAGTCTTAACTGAAATAAAGATAGCAGTTTTTTGAAAGAAATAAGTATAAACAAGACAAAAAGACAACCCTCACAATGGGAGAAAATATTGGCAAATGAAGCAACTGACAAAGGGTTAATCTCCAAAATATACAAGTAGCACATGCAGTGCAATATCACAAAAACAAACAGCCCAATACAAAAATGGGCAGAAGACCTAAATAGACATTTCCCAAAGAAAGTACAAAAAGGGAGAAAACTCAAATCAATAGAATTAGAAATGGAAAAGGAGAAGTAACAAATGACACTGCAGAAATACAAAGGCTCATGAGTGATTACTACAAGCTACTCTATGCCAATAAAATGGACAAACTGGAAGAAATGGACAAATTCTTAGAAATACACAACCTTCCAAGACTGAAACAGGAAGAAACAGAAAATATGAACAGACCAATCAATCACAAGCACTGTAATTGAAACTGTGATTAAAAATCTTCCAGCAAACAAAAGCCCAGGACCAGATGGCTTCACAGGCGAATTCTATCAAACATTTAGAGAAGAGCTAACACCTATCCTTCTCAAACTCTTGCAAAATATAGCAGAGGGAGGAACACTCCCAAACTCATTCCACGAGGCCACCATCACCCTGATACCTAAACCAGACAAAGATGTTACAAACAAAGAAACATACCAGCCAATATCACTGATGAATATAGATGCAAAAGTCCTCAACAAAATACTAACAAACAGAACCCAACAGCATATTAAAAGGACCATACACCATGATCAGGTGAGGTTTATCCCAGGAATCCAAGGATTCTTCAATATACGCAAATAAATCAATGTGATAAACCATATTAACCAACTGAAAGTAAAAAAACCATATGATCATTTCAATAGATGCAGAAAAAGCTTTCAACAAAATTCAACACCCATTTATGATAAAAACCCTCCAGAAAGTACACATAGAGGGAACTTACCTCAACATAATAAAGGCCAAATGTCACAAATCCACAGCCAACATCATTCTCAATGGTGAGAAACTGAAACCATTTCAACTAGGACAAGGCTGTCCACTCTCACCACTATTATTCAACACAGTTTTGGAAGTTTTAGCCACAGCAATCAGAGAAGAAAAAGAAATAAAAGGAATCCGAATGAGAAAAAAAGAAGTAAAGCTGTCACTATTTGCAGATGACATGATACTATACATAGAGAGTCCTAAAGATGCTAGCAGAAAACTACTAGAGCTAATCAATGAATTTGGTAAAGTAGCAGGATACAAAATTAATGCACAGAAATCTCTTGCATTCCTATACACTAATGATGAAAAATCTGAAAAAGAAATTAAGGAAACACTCACATTTATGGTTGCAATAAAAATAATAACATACCTAGGAATAAACCTACCTAAGGAGAAAATAGACCTGCATGCAGAAAACTATAAGACACTTATGAAAGAAATTAAAGATAATGCAAACTGATGGAGAGATATACCATGTTGTTGGATTGGAAGAATCAACATTGTGAAAATGCCTATACTACCCAGAGCAATCTACAGATTCAAGGCAATCCCTGTCAACTACCAAAGGCATTTTTCAAAGAACTAGAACAAAAAATTTCACAATTTGTATGGAAACACAAAAGACCCTGAATAGCCAAAGCAATCTTGAGAAACAAAAACGGAGCTGGATTAATCAGGCTCACTGACTTTAGACTATACTACAAAGCTACAGTAATCAAGATGGTTTGGTAATGGCACTGAAACAGAAATATAGATCAATGGAACAGGACAGAAAGCCCAGAGATAAACCGACGCCCATATGGTCATCTTATTTTTGATAAAGGAGGCAAGAATAGACAATGGAGAAAAGACAGCCTCTTCAAAAACTGGTACTGTGAAAACCAGACAGCTACATGTAAAAGAATGAAATTAGAACAGTCACTAACACCATACACAAAAATAAACTGAAAATGGATTAAAGACCTAAATATAAGGTGAGAGACTATAAAACCCTTAGAGGAAAATATAGGCAGAACACTCTATGACATAATCACAACAAGATCCTTTTTGACCCAACCCCTAGAGAAATGGAAATAAAAACAAAAATTATAAAATGGGACCTAATGAAACTTAAAGGCTTTTGCACAGCAAAGGAATATATAAACAAGACCAAGAGACAACCTTCAGAATGGGAGAAATATTTGTAAATGAAGCAACTGCCAAAGATTAATCTCCAAAATTTGCAAGCAGCTCATGCAGCTCAATATCAATAAAACAAAAAACCCAATCCAAAAATAGGCAGAAGACCTAAATAGATGTTTCTCCAAAGAAGATATACAGATTGCCAACAAACACATGAAAGGATGTTCAACATCACTGATCATTAGAGAAATGCAATTCAAAACTACAATGAGGTATCACCTCACACCGCTCAGAATGGCCATCATCAAAAAATCTACAAACAATAAATGCTGGAGAGGGTGTGGAGAAAAGGGAACCCTCTTGCACTGTTGGTAGGAATGTAAATTGATACAGTCACTATGGAGAACTGTATGGAGTTTCCTTAAGAAACTAAAAATAGAACTATCATATGACCCAGCAATCCCACTACTGTTCATATACCCTGAGAAAACCATAGTTCAAAAAGAGTCATGTACTGTGATGTTCATTGCAGCGCTATTTACAATAGTCAGGACATGGAAGCAACCTAAGTGTCCATCGTCAGATGAATGGATAAAGATGTGGCACATATATACAATGGAATATTGCTCAGCCATAAAAGGGCACGAAATTGAGTTATCTGTAGTGAGGTGGATGGATCGAGTGTCTGTCTTATGGAGTGAAGTAAGTCAGAAATAGAAAAACAAATACCGTATGCTAACACATATATATGGAATCAAAAAAAAATGGTTCTGAAGAACCTAGGGGCAGGACAGGAAGAAAGATGCTGATGTAGAAAATGGACTTGAGGAAATGGGGAGTGGGAAAGGTAAGCTGGGAAGAAGTGAGGAGAGAGTTTCATGGACTTATATACACTGCCAAATGCAAAATAGATAGCTTGTGGGAAGCAGCTGCATAGCACAGGGAGATCAGCTCTGTGCTTTGTGATCACCGGGAGGGGTGGGATGAGGATGGTGAGAGGGAGACGCTGGAGGGAGGAGATATAGGGATGTGTGTATATGTATAGCTGATTAACTTTGTTATAAGGCAGAGACTAACACACTATTGTAAAGCAATTATACTCCAATACATATGTTAAAAAAATGCTCGATGGAAATCAGAGAAGTCAGAAAAAGAGGAAGAGTAAAGGAACAAATTCAATGAATAGAAAATATAAAGATAAGATGGTACATATTAGTGCAACAATGTAAATAATCTTTTTAAATATTATGGCTTTAATATAGTAATTAAAAGACTGATATTTTCAATGTGGATAAAACAGAATATCATCTCTTTGTGTCTACAAGAAAGCCACTTTCCTTTTTTTAAAAGTTTATTTTATTAGTTTTTTAGTTTTTGCTGTGTTGGGTCTTCATTGCTGGGCTCTCTCTCTCTAGTTGCAGTGAGTGGGGGCCACTCTCTGTTGCAGTGTATGGGCTTCTCATTGCAGTGGTTTCTATTGTTGTGGAGCACAGGCTCTAGGTGTGCGGGCTTCAATAGTTGTGGCACGTGGGCTCAGCAGTTGTGGCTCGCAGACTCTAGAGCACAGGTTTAGTAGTTGTGGCGCACAGGCTTAGTTGCTCTGCAGCATGTGGGATCCTCCCAGACCAGGGATCAAACCTGTGTCCCCTGCATTGGCAAGCAGATTCTTAACCACTGAACCACCAGGGAAGCCAAAGAAAGCCACTTAAATATGAAGACAGATATATATTAAAAGTAAAGAAATGGGAAAGTTTATACCATGCTAAAATTAATGTTAAAAAAAGGGAGTATTTAATTTATTTTCAGCAATAGAATGTTTCAGATAAAAGATTATCAGATGTACCGAAGGACATTTTATAATGATAAAGGGGTCAATTCTCCAAGAAAACATAACAATCCTAAATATGTATGCACTTAAAATATAATATATGAATCAAAAACTAATAGAACTATACGGATAAGTAGACAAATCCCCTATTGCAATTGGAAGTTTTTAACACCCCAATGTCAGTAATTGATAGATTAAGCTAGCAGAAATCAGTAAGGATATAAATGACTTGAGCAGGATTATTGATTGAACTGATCAGTTAGCAATTACAGAATTTTCCATCCAAGAACAGCAGAATATATTTTCTTCAAAAGCTCACATGAAAAATTCACAAAATAGATTATACTCTGTGCTACAAACACGCCTTAACAAAGTTAAAGTAATTTAAATCAGGGTATGTTCTGAGACCACAATGTAATTAAAATATAAATCATTTAAAGATAAATCTAGATTCTTGACATTTTTGACCTTGAACTATATACTTCTACATTCTCTAGAGAATAAATATCTAGAGAATGAACCAAAAATATGTGCTAATTTAAAAATATGTAACACGTTAAAATTTGTGTGATTCAGTCTAAGCAGTGTTTAGAAAATATTGTACAGAAATCAAAGCATGTATTTGAAAAGAAGGAAGATCTAAAGTCAATAACCTAAGCTCCCTCCTTAGGAAATTACAGAACAAAACAGTAATTTACACCTAAAGCAAAAAGAAAGGAAACAATAAAATTTAGAGCAGGAATTAATGGATTTGAAACTAGAAAACAAAAAGAAAATCAATGAAACCAAAATACCAGAGTTCTTTGAAAATATCAGTACAATTGATAAAGCTATAGTCAACGTAACCAACAAAAAAGAGAGATGAAACTACTTTCAAACTTAGAATCAATAAAGAAGACATAACTTCCAATTTCATGAATATTAAAAAGATAGTAAGTGGATACTATAAACTAATCTATGCCCAAATTTTCATTACTTTAATGATATGGACCAAGTCCTTGGAAGACACAAGCTAGCAAAACTCACACAAAGACAAACACATAGCCTAAATATTCTATATTTATTATTGTAAAACAATTGAATCAATAATTTTAAACTTTCCAAAATACTTTATTGCTGACAAATTCTACCGACTTTTAAGGAATAAATATGAACAACTTTCCATGAGCTCTCTCAGAAAAATAAAAGAATAGAGAACACACCAAAATAAGATAATGACATTAGTGAAAAGATCTCTATAGATTAATATATCAAATTAACATATGCCTCAAGAAAACATTAGCAAATCAAAACCAACATACAAAAATAATTATACAATAATAACAGGTGGAATTTATTTCAGGCACGCAAGACTGGTTTAACATTCAAAATTCAATTAATATAATTTACCTTATCTAAATGCTGAAGAAGAAAAATACGATCATTGTTTCAACTGACAAAAAAAGAAATTGAAAAAATCTACCACCCATACATTATAAACACACTCAGAAAACAAGGAAGATAGGATATTTTCAACTTAATATCTACAACTAATACTATTCATAATTGTCAGTGACTAGATACTATTGTCCTTAAATACATTTTAACCATTAGTATTCAAATTTCATTCTTCCCTTCCCTGCCTCAGGATTGAGCAACCACTTACCACTTATCTACATTTTGTTTCTATAAATTTGACTATTCTGAAATTTTCACATAGAGTTATACAATAAGTGGTGTTTTGTGACCAACTTACTTCACTTAGCATAAAGTTCTCAGAAGTCAACCATGTTGTACCATTTATCAGTACTTCATCTATATTCATGGCTTGGTAACATTCCAAAGTATTGATATACCATATATTTTCATTAATTAATTTATGGGCACTTGGGTTGTTTCCACTTTGGACTTATTATGAATAACAATGTTATAAGCATCAACATCCAAATTCTTTTCTGTGCATGTTCTCATTTCTCAAGGGTATATATTTAAACATAGAATTGTTAGCTCAAAATGTAAAAATATATTTAACATTGTGAAGAATTTCACCATTTTACATTCCCAGCAGCAATGTATGTGGGTCCCTATTTCACCCCATTCTTGCCCAGACCCAACCTTCTTCTTGTCTGTTTTTTGTTTGTTTGTTTGTTTGTTTGTTTTTAATTAGAAACATCCTAGTGGGAGTGAAGGTGTATCTCATTATGGCTTTGATTTACATTTCCCAACTTACTACTTATGCCAAGAAACTCTTTAAGTACATATAAGCCATTTGTGTATCTTCTTTGGAGAAAGGTATATTCAAAACCTTTGGTCTATTTTTAATGGTAGCATTTGTGCTTTTATTGTTATGAGTTGTTTAATATGGATATATGTCTCTTATCAAATATATAATTTGCAAATAGCTTCTAACACTCTTTGGGCTCTGTTTTGTTTTTTTTTTTTTTACTTTTGTGATGGAATAGTTTGCAGAATAAGAGCTTTTAATTTTCATAGACTTCAATTTATCTATCTTGTCTTTTGTCACTTGAGCTTTTTGGTGTCATATATAAGAAACCATTGCCTAACCCAATGTCAAAGATGATATACTCCCATATTTTCTTCTAAGAATTTTGTATTTTTAGCTCTTGCATTTACATCTTTGATCCATTTTAGGTTAATCTTTGTTTGTAGTGAAAAATGGAGTCCATCTTAATTTTTCTTGCATGTGCATATCCAGTTATATCAACATGAGTTTTTGAAAAGACCATTCTTTCCCCTTTGAAGGTCCTGGCATCCTTGTCAAAATTCAGTTGACCGGGCTTCCCTGGTGGCGCAGTGGTTGAGAATCTGCCTGCTAATGCAGCGGACACGGGTTCGAGCCCTGGTCTGGGAGGATCCCACGTGCCGCGGAGCAACTGGGCCCGTGAACCACAATTACTGAGCCTGAGCATCTGGAGCCTGTGCTCTGCAACAAGAGAGGCCACGATAGTGAGAGGCCCACGCACTGCGATCAAGAGTGGCCCCCGCTTGCCACAACTACAGAAAGCCCTCGCACAGAAACGAAGACCCAACACAGCCAAAAATAAATTAATTAATTAATTAAAAAAAAAAAAATTCAGTTGACCATAACCATGTGAGTTTCTTTCTGGAACCTCAATTCTATTCCATTGATTTAATAAATTCATCCTCATGCAAATATGACACTCTTTCTGTTACTGTAAATTTGTAGTCTGTTTTGAAATCAGGAATTGAAATTCTCCAAACTTGTACTTCTTTTTCAAAGACATTTACCTTAATTTGGGTCCCTTGCATTTTCATATAAATTTTTGGATTATTTTATCAACAAATCCAGCTTCAAGATGGATAGGGATTGCTTTGAATTTGTAAACAAATTTGGAAAGTATTGCTATCGAAATGATACTAGGTCTTCTGATCAATGAAAATGAGATGTATTTCTATTTATTTACATATAATTTATTTTAACAATATTTTGTAATTTTAGTATACAATTCTGTCTCTTCCTTTGCTAATTTTTTCTTAAGAATTGCATTCTTTATGATGCATTTTAAAATGAATTCTTTTCTTAATTTCATTTTTAAATTGTTCATTGCTAGTGTATAAAATTACAATTGATTTACATATATTGACCTTGAACAAACTTGATGAATGAATTTACCGATTTTAATGTTTATTGTGGATTCCTTAAAAATGTTTATATACAAGATCATGATATCAGACTAGAGAAAATTTTACATCTTTCTTTCCTCTCTGGGTATCTTTTATTTTCTTGCCTAATTGCCTTGGCTATTATGTCCAGTGAAATGTTATGTAGAAGTTTTATGAGTGAACATCTTGTCTTCTTCCTGATCTTTGGTCAAATAAAATCACTTTCACCATTATTTATAATGGCTTTTGGTGTTGTGTTGTAATTTATAAGATGAGGAAATTTTCTTCCATTCCTAGTTTGTCTAATGTTTTTATCATTGAAAAATTTGGGGCCTTGCCCAATGTTTTCTGTGTCTATTGAGATAATTATGTGATTTTTGTCTTCTGTCCTTAATGTTACTATGTTATCAATATGACATATTAGGGTTCTCAAGGGAAACAGAATCAATGGGATATCATATCTATCTATACAGTCCTATCTCTGTATCTCCATCTATACTTATATATTTAGACTAATCCATTATCTATCTATCTATCTGTCATCTATCTCTATCATCATCTATCTATCAACAAATATTTATTTTAAGGAATTGGTTCACATGATTTTGGAGGCTAGCAAATTCAAAACATGCAGAGCAAGTCAGCAGGCTAGAGACCAAGAGAAGAATTTCAGTTCAAGTCTAAGAGTAGTGTGCTGGCAAGAATTCCTCTTCCTCTGGTAAGGTTGATCTTTTTTCTCTTAAAGCTTTCAAATAGTATGTGTCCCACACACATTATGAAAGATAATCTGATTTCTCAAAACCTACTGATTTAAATGTTAATCTCAAATTTGAATGAGTTATACATATACATATATCCACTCTTTTTTAGATACTTTTCCCATATAGGTCATTACAGAGTATTTAGTAGTGTTCCCTGTGCTATACAGTAGGTTCTTATCAGTTATCTATTTTATATATAGTAGTGTATATATATCAATCCCAATCTCCCAATTTATCCCTCACCCCCTTTTCCCCCTTGGTAACGATAAGTTTGTTTTCTACATCTATGACTCTATTTCTGTTTTGCCTTGTCACGTTTTTGTATGATTTTTGTATCCATGTAGTATTGCCTTACGGAATTAGTTGGAAAGTAATTTTCCCTTTTCTGTTTTTGAATCTTTTTAAAGGATTGGTATTAATTCTTTTAATATTTTGTAGAATTCACCAATAAGGCCATCTACAACTGAACTTTTCTGTGAGAATTTTAAAATTATTACTAATTTGAAAATTTTATTTATCTTAGGTCTATTACAGGTTTATGTTTCTCTTTGAATAAATTTTGGTAATTTTTCTTTGCCTTTTTTCTTTGTCTTTCTATGAATTATTCTGTCCAATCTAAATTATATAATTTATTGACATACACTGATTAAATAACATACACTGTTGAAAACACATTCATAGTATTCTCTCATAAACACTTTTATTTCTCTAAAATTGTTAGTGACGACACCTCTTTTATCCCTGAGGTTAGTAGGTTGTGTCTTTTTTTCTTGGTGGTTCTACCCCATGGGTTGTCATCTTTATAGATCTTTTCAAAGAACTAACTCTAGATTTCATTGCTTTTTTATCATATTTTTATTGTCTATTTTATTTCCATTCAAGTCTTCATTATCTTCTTTCTTCTGCTTGTTCTGTTTAATCTGCTCTTTTTCTAGATTTTAATGTGTGTATTTACATTATTATTTGAGATCTTTCTCCTTTTTATTTTTTTAAAATTTATTTATTTATTTTTGGCTGCATTGGGTCTTTGTTGCTGCATGTGGGCTTTCTCTAGTTGTGGCGAGTGGGGGCTACTCTTCATTGTGGTGCACGGGCTTCTCATTGCGGTGCCTTCTCTTGTTGCAGAGCATGGGCTCTAGGCACATGGGCTTCAGTAGCTGTGATTCATGGGCTCTAGAGTGCAGGCTCAGTAGTTGTGACGCAGGAGCTTAGTTGCTCCACGGCATGTGGGATCTTCCCAGGGATCGACCAGGGATCGAACCCATGCCCCCTGCATTGGAAGATGGATTCTTAACCACTGCACCACCAGGGAAGTCCGAAAAGTCACCTTCTGTTTAAATTAGGGCATTTACAGTTTATAATACTCTGTAAGCACTACTTTTGTTGCATCCCATGTTTGTTGTTTTGTGTTCATTTCATTTATTCATCTCAATATATTTTCAAATTTTTTTGATTTACTCTTTAACCAATCAGTTATTTAGTAGGGTATTAGTTAACTTCTACATATTAGTGACTATGCCAAATTTCCTTCAGTTATTGATTTCAGATTTTATCCTTTGTAGTCATAAACATACTTTGTATGATTTAAATCCTTTTAAATTTATTTATCTTGTCAATGCTCCAGGTGCACTTGATAAGAATGTGTATTCTACTGTTATTATGTGGAGTGTTCCATAGATGTCTGACCGATCTAGTTTGTTTATGTAGTTTTTCATGTATTTTCTTTCCTTAGTGATCTTCTTTTTAGTGGTTATTTCCATTATTGAAAGTGGGGTATTGATATCTCCAACTATGTGTAATAAATTTCCTATTTCTACCTTGATTCTTTCAGTTGTTGCTTCATTTATTTGAGGGCTCTCTTTTTAGATTCATATATGTTCAGAATAGTTATATCTTACTGGTGGATTGACAATTCTAAAACAATTAAATAGTCCTCTTTGTTTTTAGTGACATTATTTGTTTTAAAGACCGTCTTTTAAGTTATTAGTATAGTCACTCCAGTTTTTCTATGACTGCTGTTTTCATGATCTATTTCCATTCTTGTTCTATAAATCTCTTTGTATACTTGACTATAATTTATATTCTATAGACAGAATATAGGTAGATCTGTTTTTGTTTTGTTTTTTTTTTAATATTTATTTATTTATTATTTATTTGGTCACACTGGGTCTTAGTTGTGGCAGGCGGGCTCCTTAGTTGTGGCATGCAAACTCTCAGTTGCAGCATGCGTGTGGGGTCTAGTTCCCTGGCTAGGGATCATTGGGAGCATGGAATCTTAACCATTGTGCCACCAGGGAAGACCAGATCTTGTTTTTAATCCAATTTAACAATATCTTCTTTTAATAGGATTGATTTTTTAATGGAATTAACATTGATTTACATCATATGTTTTATGTGTACATTATCATTCATCTTCTGTATACAGTCAGCGTGCTCACCATCAAATGTTTGGTTTGTACCTGTCATCAGATAACTGACCCTCTTTACACATTTTGCTCTCCCCCAACTCTTCGTAGCTTCTGATAACCACCAATTTGTTTTATGTATCTATATGTTCGTTTTGTTTTATTTGGTTGGTTTATTTTGTTTTCTTTATATTCCACATATGAGTGAAATCATATGGTATTTGTCTTTCTTCATTGGCTTATTTCACTTAGAATGTTACACTCAGGGTCCATCAACATTGTCACAAATTGCCAGATGTCTACTTTTTTTAATGGATGAGTAATATACAATTGTGTGTGTGTATGTGTGTGTGTATTACATCTTCTTTAATCATTCATCCATTGATAGGCACTTTGTTTCCATATCTTGGGTATTAAAAATAGTACTGTAATGAACATAGGTGTGCATATACCTTTTCAAATTAGCGTTTTGGTATCCTTCGAATAAATACTGAGAGGTAGAACAGCTGGGTCATATGGTAATTTTATTCTCAATTTTTGGGAAATATCCATACTGTTTTCCATAGTGACTACATCAATTTACCTTCCCATCAACAAGGTACATGGGTTCTCTTTTCTCCACAACCCCTCCAACATTTGTTATTTCTTGTCTTTTTGATAATGGCCATTCTAATGGGCATGAGATGATATCTCGTTGTGTGTTTTGATTTGCATTTCCCTAATAATTAGTGATATCGGACATCTTTTCATTTGCCTGCTGGCCATCTGTATGTCTTTTTTTTTTGGAAAAATGTCTATTCCAATCCTCTGTCATTGTTTAAGTGAGTTGTTTGTTTTATTGTTTTTGAGTTATATGTGTTCTTCATATATTTTGTATATTGACCCCTTTTAGATATGTGATTTGCAAATATCTTCTCCCATTCTTTAGGTTTTGTTTTGTTTTGTTTTGCTAATAAATTCCTTTGTGGTGCTAAAGCTTTTTAGTTTGAGGTAGTGTCATTTGTTTATTTTTACTTTTGTTTCCCTTACCTGAGGAGACGTATTCAAAAAGCTATTGCTAAGACCACTTCCCTTCTCTGATGAGATATATCTTAAAAGATATTGTTAAGACTGATGTTAACTCGTGTACTGCCTATGTTTTCTTCTAGTAGTTTTATGGTTTCAGGTCTTATATTCAAGTGTTTAATCCACCTTGACTTAATTTTTGTGTATGTTATAAAATAGTGGTCTAATGTCATTTTTTTGCATGTGGCTGTCCAGTTTTACCAACATCATTTATTGAAGAGAATTTCTGTCCTCACTTTATGTTCTTGACTCTATTGTCACAAATTAGTAGTTCATATATGTCTGTGTTATCAGAAATAACAGACCAGAGGGCTCTAAATTCCGTTCCATTTATTTGTGTGTCTATTTTTCTGCCAACACCATGCTATTTTGATTACTATAGTTTTGTATTATAATTTGAAATCAAAGATTGTGATACCTCAAGCTTTGTTCTTTTTTCACAGGATCACTTTGGCTATTTGGGGTCTTTTATGTTTCCATAGAAATTGTAGGATCTCTTTGTTCTATTTCTGTGAAAAATGTCGTTGAGACTTTGATAAGGATTGTACTGAATCTGTAGATTTCTTTAGGTAATATGGACATTTTAACAACATTAATTCTTCCAGTCCATAAGCACAGAATAACTTTCCATTTACTTGAGTCTTCTTCAATTTTGTTCAAAGTCTTATAGTTTCCAGTATACTGGTCTTTCACCACCATGGTTAAATTTATTTTTATTCTTTTTATTGTGATTGCAAATAAAACTATTTTCTTAAATTTTCTTTCTGATAGTTTGTTATTAGTGTAAGAAGTGCAACTGATTTTTGTATATTGATTTTGTTTCCCACAAATTTACTATATTTGTTCATTATTTCTAATTGTTATTTGCTGGAGTATTTAGGGCTTTTATAAATCCTGTCATCCATAAATAGTGACAGTTTCACTTCTTCCTTTCCAATTTGGAGGCCTTTTGTTTCTTTTTCTTGTCTAATATCTCTGGCTAGGATGTCCAATACTATGTTGAATAAAAGTGGTAAGAGTGGGCATCTTTTTCTTATTCCCTTATTACTGATGTCATGGAGATAACTTTCAATTTTATATCATTGAATATGATGTTTGCTGCAGATTTTCTCATATATAGTCTTTATTATGTTGAAGTACATTCCTTATATAACATTTTATTGAGAGTTTTTATTATAAATAAATGTTGAATTTTGTCAAATAGTTTTCTGCATCTGCTGAGGTGAGCATGTTTGGTTTTTTGGTTATAAATTTATTTATTTATTTATTTATTTATTTATTTATTTATTTATTTATTTTTGGCTGCATTGGGTCTTCTTTGTTGTACGTGGGCTTTCTCTAGTTGTGGTGAGCAGGGGCTACTCTTCTATGAGGTACTTGGGGTTCTTATTGCGGTGGCTTCTCTTTCTTGCAGAGCATGGGCTCTAGGTGCATGGGCTTCAGTAGTTTTGTCACATGGGCTCAGTAGTTGTGGCCTGTGGGCTCTAGAGTGCAGGCTCAATAGTTGTGGAGCATGGGCTTAGTTGCTCCATGGCATGTGGGATCTTCCTGGACAAGGGCTCAAGCCCATTTCCCCTGCATTGGCAGGCAGATTCTTTTTTTTTTTAATAAATAAATTAATTAATTATTTTATTTTTGGCTGTGTTGGGTCTTTATTTCTGTGTGAGGGCTTTCTCTAGTTGTGTCAAGCGAGGGCCACTCTTCATTGTGATGCGCTGGCTTCTCACTATCGCGGCCTCTCTTGTTGCGGAGCACAGGCTCCAGACGCGCAGGCTCAGTAGTTGTGGCTCACAGGCCTAGATGCTCCGCGGCATGTGGGATCTTCCCAGACCAGGGCTCGAACCCGTGTCCCCTGCATTGGCAGGCAGATTCTTAACCACTGCGCCACCAGGGAAGACTGGCAGGCAGATTCTTAATCATTGCTCCACCAGGGAAGTCCAATCAGGGGTTTTTTTAATCCTTCATTTTATTAATGTGGTGTATGATGTTGATTGATTTGTAGATATTGAACCATCCCTTGCATCCCTGGAATAACTCCCACTTGATCATGGTGTATGATCCTTTTAATGTATTGTCACATTCAGTTTGCTCATATTATGTAGAGAATTTTTGCATCTATATTCTTCAGAGATGTTGGCCTGAAACTATTCTAGTTTGTTTTGTACTTGTTTCGGTTTGGTATAATCGTATTTTTGACCTTTTAAAATGAGTTGGGAAATGTTCCCTCTTCTTTCATTTTTTGGAAGAGATTGAAAAGAATAGGTATTAATTCTTTTTTTTTTTAGACATCTTTATTGGAGTATAATTGCTTTACAATGTTGTGTTAGTTTCTGCTTTATAACAAAGTGAGTCAGCTATACATATACATATATCCCCATATCTCCTCCCTCTTGTGTCTTCCTCCCATCCTCCCTATCCCAGCCCTCTAGAGGGTCACAAAGCACCGAACTGATCTCCCTGTGCTATGCAGCTGCTTCCCACTAGCTATCTATTTTACATTTGGTAGTATATATTAGCCCATGCCACTCTCTCACTTCGTCCCAGCTTACCCTTCCCCCTCCCCATGTCCTCAAGTCCATTCTCTACATCTGCATTGCATCTTTCTTCCTGTCCTGTCCCTAGGTTCTTCATAACCTTTTTTTTTTTAGATTCCATATATACGTGTTACCATGCTGTATTTGTTTTTCTCTTTCTGACTTATGTATTAATTCTTATTTGAATATTTGCTATAACTAACCAGTGAAGCCATCTGGTCCTGGAATTTTGTATCTTGGGAGGTTTTGATTACCATTTCAATCTCTCAATAGTGATCATTCTATTCAGATTTTCTATTTCTTCATGATTAGTTCTTGGAAGATGGTATAATTCTAAAACTTACTTTTTTCTTGGCTATCCACTTTGTTGGCATACAGCTGTTTATAGTATTCTGCTATAATCCTCTGTATTTCTGTGAAATTCATTGTAATTACTCCTCTCTTGTTTCTGATTTTATTTATTTTATTATTTTCTCTTTCTTTTCCTCAGTCTAGCCAAAGGTTTGTCAATCATATTTATTTTTTTTAATCTTTTAGTTTCACTGATCTTATTCATTGTCATTTAAGTCTCTATTTTATTTATTTCCACTCTGACTTTATCATTTACTTCCTTCTACTGACTTTGGGCCTTGCTTTTTCTCTAGTTATTTTCAGTGTAAGATTAGATTGTATGAATTTTTTCTTATATCTTCAGTTAGGCCTGTATTGCTATAGACTTTATTTAGTACAGATTTTGCTGCTCCCATAGATTTTGGATTTTATATTTCCATTTTTATTTGTCTCCAGGTAGTTTTAATTGTTTTTTAATTTATTTTTTCATCCACTGTTTGTACATTAGCATGTTGTTTAGTCGTGTATCTGTGATTTTTCTAGCTTTCTTCTTGTAGTTGATTTCTAGCTTCATATCATTTTAGTCAGAAAAGATACTTAATATGATTTCAAACTTCTTAAATTTATTGAGATTGTTTTGTGTCCCAACCTATGGTCTACCCTTGAGAATATTCCATGTGCACTTGAGAGGAATGTGTATTCTGATGCTTTGGGATGGAGTGTTCTGTATAAATCTGGTAATTTTTTCTGGTCTAATGTTTCATTTAAGAGCATTGTTTTCTTGTTGACTTTCTATCTGGATGATCTATTTTTTGATCTATTTTTTGGATGTTGAATTTCCATACTGTTACTGTATTGCTGTCAATTTCTCCCTTTAGTTCTAGTAATAATTACTTTATGTATTTTGGTCCTCCTATGTTAAGTGCATATATATATTACTAAATCTTATGTCTTCTTGATGAATTGTTTCTTTGTCATTATATAACATCCATATTTTCTCTTGTTATATACTTTGTCTTGAAGTCTACTTTATTTGATATGAGTATGGCTACCTCCATTTACTTTTGGTGGCCATTTGCTTGGAGTATGATCTTCCATCCCTTTACTTTGAGACTATGTTTATCTTTAGAGCTGAGTCTTCTGGAGGCAGCACTTAGTTGTGTCTTATTTTTTTAATTCATGCATCCACTTTGTCTTTTTTCTTCACTGAAGTACAGTTGATTTACAATTTTGTGTTAGTTTCTGGTATATTCTTTACCATTACAGTTTATTGCAAGTTATTGAATAAACAATACAGTGCTATGCAGTAGGACTTTGTTGTTTATGTATTTTATATACAGTAGTTTTATCTGCTAATTGCAAACTGCTAATTTATCCCTCCCTCTTCCCCACTTTGGAAACATAAGTTTGTTTTCTACATCTGTGAGTCTGTTTCTGTTTTGTAAATAAGTTCATTTGGATCATATTTTAGATTTCACATATAAGTGATATCATATGATATATGTCTTTATCTGTCTGACTTACTTCACTTAATATGATGATCTCTAGGTCCATTCATGTTGCTGCAGATGACATTGTTTCATTCTTTTTTATGGCTGAGTAGTATTCCATTATATATATATATTTATTTTTTGGGGGGGTGGGGTCATTGTTGATATATGAGAACTTTGAGGTCTTAGTACTTCCATTTTATTGTTTGTTTTCCGGTTGCCCTATATCTTCATTGTTTCTATTTTTGTGTGTGTTTCTCTCTGCCCATTTAGTTTGGCAAGTTTCTATGATGTTTTTCTTAGTATCCTCTTCTTTATTGTCTTGTGTCTCTGCTGTAGATTTTTGTTTTGTGGTTACCATGAGGTTGGTTTAAAAAGTGTCATAGATAAAATAGCCTTTTCTGCTGATAGCATCTTATTTTTTTCAAGAAAATAAATTTATTATTTTTATTTGCCTATACCCGTTCCTTCCTTTTTCTCTTCCAATTTTTATGTTTTTCTATCACAAATTATTCCTTTTTATGTTGTGAATTTGTTACCAAAGAGAAGTAGCATTGGTTATTTTTAGTGAATTTTGTGGTTCTATCTGTTTGTCACCTTACTCAAAGTTTTGTGTACTTTTCCTCTTTGTTTCTTGTAGAAGAGCTCCTTTAATCACATTTTGTAAGGCAGGTTTAGAGCTGATAAACTCCTTCAGTGTTTGTTTGTCTCGGAAAAATGATATTTTCTCCTTCATATGTGAAGGATACATTTTCTGGATAGATTATTTTTAACTGAGAATTATTATCTTTCAGTATTTTGAGTATGCCATTCCACTCTCTCCAGATCTGTACAGTCTCTACTGAGAAATTTGCCAATAGTCTAATGTGGGTATCTTTATAGTTTACTGTCATCTTTCCCTGCTTGCCATTATCATTCATTTTGTTATTTTTTATTTTCTATTGGAGTATAGTTGATTAGCAGTGTTTTGTTGGTTTCAGGTGTACAGCAGAGCGATTCAGTTATACATAAACATGTATGAATTATTATTTTTTTTTTAAACATCTTTATTGAAGTATAATTGCCTTACAATAGTGTGTTAGCTTCTGCTTTATAACAAAGTGAATCACTTATACATATACAATATGTTCCCATTTCTCTTCCCTCTTGCATCTCCCTCCCTCCCACCCTCCCCATCCCACCCCTCTAGGTGGTCACAAAGCACCGAGCTGATCTCCCTGGGCTATGCGGCTGCTTCCCACTAGCTATCTATTTTACATTTGGTAGTGTATATATGTCCATGCCACTCTCTTACCCTGTCACATCTCACCCCACCCCCTCCCCATATCCTCAAGTCCATTCTCTAGTAGGTCTGTGTCTTTATTCCCGTCTTGCCACTAGGTTCTTCATGGCCTTTTTTTTTTTTTTTCCTTAGATTCCGTATATATGTGTTAGCATACTGTATTTGTTTTTCTCTTTCTGACTTACTTCACTCTGTATGACAGACTCTAACTCCATCCACCTCATTACAAATACCTCCATTTCATTTCTTTTTATGGCTGAGTAATATTCCATTGTATATATGTGCCACATCTTCTTTATCCATTCGTCTGTCGATGGACATTTAGGTTGCTTCCATGTCCTGGCTATTGTAAATAGAGCTGCAATGAACATTGTGGTACATGACACTTTTTGACCTATGGTTTTCTCAGGGTATATGCCCAGTAGTGGAATTGCTGGGTCGTATGGTAGTTCTATTTGTAGTTTTTTAAGGAACCTCCATACTGTTCTCCATAGTGGCTGTATCAATTTACATTCCCACCAACAGTGCAAGAGTGTTCCCTTTCCTCCACACCCTCTCCAGCATTTATTGTTTCTAGATTTTTTGATGATGGCCATTCTGACCGGTGTGAGATGATATCTCATTGTAGTTTTGATTTGCATTTCTCTAATGATTAATGATGTTGAGCATTCTTTCATGTGTCTGTAGGCCATCTGTATATCTTCTTTGGAGAAATGTCTATTTAGGTCTTCTGCCCATTTTTGGATTGGGTTGTTCGTTTTTTTGTTATTGAGCTGCATGAGCTGCTTGTAAATCTTGGAGATTAATCCTTTGTCAGTTGCTTCATTTGCAAATATTTTCTCCCATTCTAAGGGTTGTCTTTTGGTCTTGTTTATGGTTTCCTTTGCTGTGCAAAAGCTTTTAAGTTTCATTAGGTCATATTTGTTTATTTGTGTTCTTATTTCCATTTCTCTGGGAGCTGGGTCAAAAAGAATCTTGCTGTGATGTATGTCATAGAGTGTTCTGCCTATGTTTTCCTCTAAGAGTTTGATAGTGTCTGGCCTTACACTTAGGTCTTTAATCCATTTGGAGTTTATTTTTGTGCATGGTGTCAGGGAGTGTTCTAATTTCATACTTTTACATGTACCTGTCCAATTTTCCCAGCACCACTTATTGAAGAGGCTGTCTTTTCTCCACTGTATATGCTTGCCTCCTTTATCAAAGATAAGGTGACCATATGTGTGTGGGTTTATCTCTGGGCTTTCTATCCTGTTCCATTGATCTATATTTCTGTTTTTGTGCCAGTACCAAACTGTCTTGATTACTGAAGCTTTGTAGTATAGTCTGAAGTCAGGGAGCCTGATTCCCCCAGCTCCATTTTTCGTTCTCAAGATTGCTTTGGCTATTCGGGGTCTTTTGTGTTTCCATACAAATTGTGAAATTTTTTGTTCTAGTTCTGTGAAAAATGCCAGTGGTAGTTTGATAGGGATTGCATTGAATCTGTAGATTGCTTTGGGTAGTAGAGTCATTTTCACAATGTTGATTCTTCCAATCCAGGAACATGGTATATCTCTCCATCTATTTGTATCATCTTTAATTTCTTTCATCAGTGTCTTATAATTTTCTGCATACAGGTCTTTTGTCTCCTTAGGTAGGTTTATTCCTAGATATCTTATTCTTTTTGTTGCAATGGTAAACGGGAGTGTTTTCTTAATTTCCCTTTCAGATTTTTCGTCATTAGTGTATAGAAATGCAAGCGATTTCTGTGCATTAATTTTGTATCCTGCTACTTTACCAAATTCATTGATTAGCTCTAGGAGTTTTCTGGTAGCCTCTTTAGGATTCTCTATGTATAGTATCATGTCATCTGCAAATAGTGACAGCTTTACTTCTTCTTTTCCGATTTGGATTCCTTTTATTTCTTTGTCTTCTCTGATTGCTGTGGCTAACACTTCCAAAACTATGTTGAATAATAGTGGTGAGAGTGGGCAACCTTGTCTTGTTCCTGATCTTAGTGGAAATGGTTTCAGTTTTTCACCATTGAGGACAATGTTGGCTGTGGGTTTGTCATATATGGCCTTTATTATGTTGAGGAAAGTTCCCTCTATGCCTACTTTCTGCAGGGCTTTTATCATAAATGGGTGTTGAATTTTGTCGAAAGCTTTCTCTGCATCTATTGAGATGATCATATGGTTTTTCTCCTTCAATTTGTTAATATGGTGTATCACATTGATTGATTTGCGTATATTGAAGAATCCTTGCATTCCTGGGATAAACCCCACTTGATCATGGTGTATGATCCTTTTAATGTGCTGTTGGATTCTGTTTGCGAGTATTTTGTTGAGGATTTTTGCATCTATGTTCATCAGTGATATTGGCCTGTAGTTTTCTTTCTTTGTGACATCTTTGTCTGGTTTTGGTATCAGGGTGATGGTGGCCTCGTAGAATGAGTTTGGGAGTGTTCCTCCCTCTGCAATATTTTGGAAGAGTTTGAGAAGGATAGGTGTTAGCTCTTCTCTAAATGTTTGATAGAATTCACCTGTGAAGCCATCTGGTCCTGGGCTTTTGTTTGTTGGAAGGTTTTTAATCACAGTTTCAATTTCAGTGCTTGTGATTGGTCTGTTCATATTTTCTATTTCTTCCTGGTTCAGTCTCGGCAGTTTGTGCATTTCTAAGAATCTGTCCATTTCTTCCAGGTTGTCCATTTTATTGGCATAGAGTTGCTTGTAGTAATCTCTCATGATCGTTTGTATTTCTGCAGTGTCAGTGGTTATTTCTCCTTTTTCATTTCTAATTCTATTGATCTGAGTCTTCTCCCTTTTTCTCTTGATGAGTCTGGCTAATGGTTTATCAATTTTGTTTATCTTCTCAAAGAACCAGCTTTTACTTTCATTGATTTTTGCTATTGTTTCCTTCATTTCTTTTTCATTTATTTCTGACCTGATCTTTATAATTTCTTTCCTTCTGCTGGCTTTGGGGTTTTTTTGTTCTTCTTTCTCTAATTGCTTTAGGTGCAAGGTTAGGTTGTTTATTCGAGATGTTTCCTGTTTCTTGAGGTAGGCTTGTATTGCTATAAACTTCCCTCTTAGCACTGCTTTTGCTGCGTCCCATAGGTTTTGGGTCGTCGTATCTCCATTGTCATTTATTTCTAGGTATTTTTTGATTTCCCCTTTGATTTCTTCAGTAATCACTTCATTATTAAGTAATGTATTGTGTAGCCTCCATGTGTTTGTATTTTTTACAGATCTTTTCCTGTAATTGATATCTAGTCTCATAGCGTTGTGGTCGGAAAAGATACTTGATACGATTTCAATTTTCTTAAATTTACCAAGGTTTGATTTGTGACCCAAGATATGATCTATCCTGGAGAATGTTCCATGAGCACTTGAGAAAAATGTGTATTCTGTTGTTTTTGGGTGGAATGTCCTATAAATATCAATTAAGTCCATCTTGTTTAATGTATCATTTAAAGCTTGTGTTTCCTTATTTATTTTCATTTTGGATGATCTGTCCATTGGTGAAAGTGGGGTGTTAAAGTCCCCTACTATGATTGTGTTGCTGTCGATTTCCCCTTTTATGGCTGTTAGTACTTGCCTTATGTATTGAGGTGCTCCTATGTTGGGTGCATAAATATTTACAATTGTTATACCTTCCTCTTGGATCGATCCCTTGATCATTATATAGTGTCCTTCTTTGTCTCTTGTAATAGTCTTTATTTTAAAGTCTATTTTGTCTGATATGAGAATTGCTACTCCAGCTTTCTTTTGATTTCCATTTGCATGGAATATCTTTTTCCATCCCTTCACTTTCAGTCTGTATGTGTCTCTAGGTCTGAAGTGGGTCTCTTGTAGACAGCATATATATGGGTCTTGTTTTTGTATCCATTCAGCCAGCCTGTGTCTTTTGGTGGGAGCATTTAATCCATTTACATTCAAGGTAATTATCGATATGTATGTTCCTATTCCCATTTTCTTAAATGTTTTGGGTTTGTTATTGTAGGTGTTTTCCTTCTCTTGTGTTTCTTGCCTAGAGAAGTTCCTTTAGCATTTGTTGTAAAGCTGGTTTGGTAGTGCTGAACTCTCTCAGCTTTTGCTTGTCTGTAAAGGTTTTAATTTCTCCATCACATTTGAATGAGATCCTTGCTGGGTAGAGAAATCTTGGTTGTAGGTTCTTCTCCTTCATGACTTTAAGTATATCTTGCCACTCCCTTCTGGCTTGCAGAGTTTCTGCTGAAAGATCAGATGTTAACCTTATGGGGATTCCCTTGTGTGTTATTTGTTTTTTTTCCCTTGCTGCCTTTAATATGTTTTCCTTATATTTAATTTTTGACAGTTTGATTAATATGTGTCTTGGCGTGTTTCTCCTTGGGTTTATCCTGTATGGGACTCTCTGTGCTTCCAGGACTTGATTAACTATTTCCTTTCCCATATTAGGGAAGTTTTCAACTATAATCTCTTCAAATATTTTCTCAGTCCCTTTCTTTTTCTCTTCTTCTTCTGGGACCCGTATAATTCGAATGTTGGTGCGTTTAATGCTGTCCCAGAGGTCTCTGAGACTGTCCTCAGTTCTTTTCATTCTTTTTTCTTTATCCTGCTCTGCAGTAGTTATTTCCACCATTTTATCTTCCAGGTCACTTATCCTTTCTTCTGCCTCAGTTATTCTGCTATTGATCCCATCTAGAGTATTTTTAATTTCATTTATTGTGTTTTTCATCATTGCTTGATTCCTCTTTAGTTCTTCTACGTCCTTGTTAAATGCTTCTTGCATTTTGTCTATTCTATTTCCAAGATTTTGGATCATCCTTACTATCATTATTCTGAATTCTTTTTCAGGTAGACTACCTATTTCCTCTTCATTTGTTAAGTCTAGTGTGTTTTGACCCTGCTCCTTCATCTGCTGTGTGTTTTTCTGTCGTCTCATTTTGCTTATCTTACTGTGTTTGGGGTCTCCTTATCACAGGTTGCAGGTTTGTAGTTCCCGTTGTTTTTGGTATCTGTCCCCAGTGGCTAAGGTTGCTTCAGTGGGTTGTGTAGGCTTCCTGGTGGAGGGAACTAGTGCCTGAGCTCTGGTGGATGAGGCTGGATCTTGTCTTTCTGGTGGGCACGTCCACGTCTGGTGGTGTATTTTGGGGTGTCTGTGGCCTTATTATGATTTTAGGCAGCCTCTCTGCTAATGGATGAGGATGTGTTCCTGTCTTGCTAGTTGTTTGGCATAGGGTGTTCAGCACTGTAGCTTGCTGGTCATTGAGTGATGCTGGGTCTTGATGTTGAGATGGAGATCTCTGAGAGATTTTTGCCGTTTGGTATTAGGTGGAGCTGGGAGGTCTCTTGTGGACCAGTGTCCTGAAGTTGGCTCTCCCACCTCCGAGGTACGGCCCTGATGCCTGGCTGAAGCACCAAGAGCCTTTCGTCCACACGGCTCAGAGTAAGAGGGAGAAAAAATAGAAAGAAAGAAAGGAAGGAAGGAAGGAAGGAAGGAAGGAGGAAGGAAGGAAGGAAGGAAGGAAGGAAGGAAAGAAAGAAAGAAAGAAAGGAAAGAAAGAAAGAAGCTATAATATAGTGAAGTAAAATAAAGCTATTGTAAAGCAAAGCTATACAGACAAAATCTCCCCCAGAAGCATATACATATACACTCACAAAAAAAAAGGAAAAGGGGAAAAATTAATATATCCTGCTCCCAAAGTCCACCTCCTGAATTTGGGTTGATTCGTTGTCTATTCAGGTATTCAACAGATGCAGGCACATCAAGTTGTTTGTGGAGTTTTAATCCGCTTCTTCTGAGGCTGCTGGGACAGATTTCCCCTCCTCTTCTCTGTTCGCACAGCTCCTGGGGATCAGCTTTGGATTTGGACCCGCCTCTGCGTGTAGGTCGCCTGAGGGCGTCTGTTCCCCGCCCAGACAGGACGGGGTTAAAGGAGCAGCTGCTTCGGGGACTCTGGCTCACCCAAGCCGCGGGGAGGGAGGGGTACAGAGGAGGCGGGGCGAGCCTGCGGTGTCAGAGGCCGGCGTGACGTTGCAGCAGCCTGAGGCGCGCAGTGCGTTCTCCCGGGGGATGTTGTCCCTGGATCACGGGACCCTGGCAGTGGCGGGCTTCACGGGCTCCCGGGAGGGGCGGTGTGGAGAGTGACCTGTGCTCGCACACAGGCTTCTTGGAGGCGGCAGCAGCAGCCCCAGCGTCTCACGCCCGTCTCTGGGGTCCGCGCTGATCGCCGCGGCTCGCGCCAGTTTCTGGAGTTCGTTTAGGCGGCGCTCTGAATCCCCTCTCCTTGCGCGCCGCGAAACAAAGAGGCAAGAAAAAGTCTCTTGCCTCTTCGGCAGCTGCAGACTTTTTCCCGGTCTCCCTCCCAGCCAGCTGTGGTGCGCCAACCCCTTCAGGCTGTGTTCACGCCGCCAACCCCAGTCCTCTCCCTGCCACCAACCCCAGTCCTCTCCCTGCGATCCGACCGAAGCCCGAGCCTCCGCTCCCAGCCCCGCCCGCCCCGGCGGTGGAGCAGACAAGCCTCTCGGGCTGGTGAGCGCTGTTCGGCGCCGAGCCTCTGTGCGGGAGTCTCTCCGTTTTTTCCTCTGCGCCCCTGTTGCTATGGGATCCGCGCTGTTAGCTGCGGCTCGCGCCCGTCTCTGAAGTTCGTTTAGGCGGCGCTCTGAATTCCCTCTCCTCGCGCACCAGGAAACAGGGAAGAAAAAGTCTCTTGCCTCTTCGGCAGCTGCAGACTTTTTCCCGGACTCCCTCCCGGCTAGCTGTGGTGCACTAACCCCTTCAGGCTGTGTTCACGCCGCTAACCCCAGTCCTCTCCCTGCGATCCGACCGAAGCCGGAGCCTCAGCTCCCAGCCCCGCCCGCCCCGGCGGCTGAGCAGACAAGCCTCTCGGGCTGGTGAGTGCTTGTCAGCGCCGAGCCTCCGTGCGGGAAGTGCGGGAATCTCTCCGCTTTGCCCTCCGCACCTCTGTGGCTGCGCTCTCCTCCGTGGCTCCGAAGCTTCCCCCCTCTGCCACCCGCAGTCTCTGCCCGCGAAGGGGCTCCTAGTGCGTGGAAATCTTTCCTCCTTCACAGCTCCCTCCCACTGGTGCAGGTGCCGTCCCTATTCTTTTGTCTCTGTTATTTCTTTTTTCTTTTGCCCTACCCAAGTACGGGGGGAGTTTCTTGCCTTTTGGGAGGTCTGACGTTTTCTGCCAGCGTTCAGTGGGTGTTCTATAGGAGCAGTTCCACGTGTAGATGTATTTCTACTGTATCTGTGGGAAGGAAGGTGATCTCCGCGTCTTACTCTTCCGCCATCTTCTCTCCTCCCCCCTGTATGAATTATTTTAAAAATTCTTTTGTCATTTAGGTTATTACAGAGTATTGAGTAGTTTCCTGTGTGATACAGTATGTCCTTGTTGGTTATCAATTTTAAATACAGCAGTGTGTAACTCTCAATCCCTCCCTCCCACCCTTCCCCCAGTAACCATAAGTTTGTTCTTTAAGACTATGAGTCTGTTTCTCTTTTTGTAAATAAGTTCGTTTATCTTTTTTTTTTTTTTTTAGTTTCTGCATATACGCAATGTCATATGATATTTGTCTTTCTGTGCCTGACTTACTTCACTTAGTACGATAATCTCAAGGTTCATCAATGTTGCTACAAATGGCATTATTTCATTCCATTTTGTGGCTGAGTAGTATTCCACTGTATATATGTACCACCTCTTCTTTATTCATGCATCTGTCGTTGGACATTAAGGTTGCATCCAAGTCTTGGCTATTGTAAACAGTGCTGCAAAGAACATTGGGGGTGCATGTATCCTTTTGAATTATAGTTGTCTCCAGATATATGCCCAGGAGTGGGATTGCTGGATCATATGGTGCTTCTATATTTAGTTTTTTAAGGAACATCCATACTGTTCTCAATATGGCTGTACCAATTTCCATTCCAATGAACAGTGTCAGAGGGATCTCTTTTCACCACACAGTCTCCAGCATTTATTGTTTGTAGACTTTTTGCTAATAGCCATATTGACTGGTGTAAGGATATATCTCACTATAGTTTTGATTTGAATTTCTCTAATAATTAGTGATGTTGAGAATCTTGTCATGTCCCTCGTAGCCATCTGTATGTCTTCCTTGGAGAAATGTCTATTTAAGTCTTCTGCCCATTTTTCATTGGGTTGTTTATTTTTTTAATTGTTTTTAATTTTTTTGATATTGACCCACATGAGCTGTTTGTAAATTTTGGAGATTAATCTCTCCTAAATTGTATTGTTTACAAATATGTTCTCCCATTCTATGGGTTGTCTTTTTGTTTTGTTTTGTGGTTTTGTTTGCTGTGCAAAAGGTTTGAGTTTAATTAGGTCCTATTTGTTTATTTTTGTTTATATTTCTATTAGTCTAGGTGATGGATTGAAAAAGATATTGCTACGATTTATGTCAAAGAGTGTTCTGCCTATGTTTTCCTCTAAGTGTTTTATAGTGTCTAGTCTTACATTTAGATCTCTAATCCATTTTGAAGTTATTTTTTGTGTATGGTGTTAAAGAATGTTCTAATTTCATTTTTTTTACATGTAGCAGTCCAGTTTTCCCAACACCATATATTGAAGAGACTGTGATTTATCCACTGTATAGTCTTGTCTCCTTTGTCATAGATTAATTCACCATAGGTGCATGGGTTTATTTCTGTGCTTCCTATCTTGTTCCATTTATCTATATTTCTGTTTTTGTTCCAATACCATACTGTTTTGATGACTGTAGCTTTGTAATATAGTCTGAAGCCAGGGACCTGATTCCTTCTCCAGCTCTGTTTTTCTTTCTCAAGCTTGCTTTAGCTATTTGGGGTCTTTTGTGTTCCCATACAAATTTTCAGATTTTTTTGTTCTACTTCTGTGAAAAACGCCATTGGTAATTTGATAGGGACTGCATTAAATCTGTAGGTTGCCAGGGGTAGCATAGTCGTTTTCACAATATTGAGTCTTCCAGTCTACGAATATGGTATGTCTTTTCATCTGTTTCTGTCATCTTCAATTTCTTTCATTAGTGTCATAGTTTTCTGAGGACACATCTTTTGCCTCCTTACATAGGTTTATTCCTAGGTTTGTTTTTTTGGTTTTTTTCGTTTGTTTGTTTTCTTGGGTTTTTTTTTTGATGCAGTAGTAAGTGGGATTGTTTCTTGAATTTCTATTTCTGATCTTTCATTCTTAGAGTGTAGAAATGTAATAGGTTTTGGTGTATTTGTTTTTAACCTGCAAATTTACCAAATTCATTGATGAATTTTCTGGTAGCGTCTTTAGGATTTTCTATATACAATATCATGCCATCTGGAAACTGTGAGTGTTTTACTTTTTCTTTCCAATTTGGATTCCTTTTATTTCTTTTTCTTCTTTGATTGCCAATGGCTAGGACTTCCAAATCTATGTTGAATTAAAGTGGTAGACTGGACATCCTTGTCTTGTTCCTGATCTTACAGGAAATGCTTTCAGGTTTTTACCATTGAGTACAATGTTAGCTCTGGGTTTGTCATATATGGTCTTAATTATGTTGAGGTGTGTTCCCTCTATGCCCACTTTCTGGAGAATATTTTTCATAAATGGGTTTTGATTTCTGTCCAAATTTTTTCTGCATCTATTGAGATGATCATATGGTTTTTATTCTTCAATTTGTTGATGTGGTGTATCTCATTGATTGATTTGCAGATATTGAACAATCCTTGCATCACTGGTGTAAATCCCACTTGATCCTGGTGCATGATCTTTTTGTTGTTTTGATGGATTTGATTTGCTAGCATTTTGTTAAGGATTTTTGCATCTATGTTCATCAGTGATATTGGCCTGCAATTTTCTTTTTGTTGTGGTATCTTTCCCTGTTTTTATTTATTTATTTATTTTTGTCAGGGTGATATTGGCCTTATAGAACAAGTTTGGGAGTATTCCTTCCTCTGTAATTTTTTGGAAGAGTTTGAGAAGGATAGGTCTTACCTCTTCCCTAAATGTTTAATGGAATTCACCTGTGAAGCCATCTGGTCCTGCACTTCTGTTTGTTGGAAGATTTTTCATTGCAGTTTTATTTTCATTACTTGTTATTGGTCTACTTATATTTTCTATTTCTTCCTGGTTCAGTCGTAAGTTATTGTACCTAAGAATTTGTCCATTTCTTCTAGGTTGTCCATTTTTTTGGCATATAGTTTTTGGCAGTAGTCTCTTATGATCCTGTGTATTTCTGCGGTGTTTGTTGTAACTTCTCCTTTTTCATTTCAAAGTTTATTGATTTGAGCCCTCTCCCTCTTTTTCTTTATGAAACTGGCTAAAGGCTTATCTTTTTTTTTATCTTTTCAAAGAACCAGATTTAGTTTCATTGATCTTTTCTATTGTTTGTCTCTATTTCATTTATTTCTTCTCTGATCTTTATGATTCCTTTCCTTCTACTAACTTTGGGTTTGTTTGTTCTTCTTTCTCTTGTTGCTTTATGAGTAAGGTTAAGTTTTTTATTTGAGATTTTTCTTGTATCCCTAGGTTAGACTGTATTGCTCTAAACTTCCCTCTTAGAACTGCTTTTGCCATGTCCCATAGGTATTGGATAATTTTACTTTTGTTTTCACTTGTCTTTAGGTATTTTTTTAAATTTCCACTTTGATTTCTTAAGTGATTCATTGATTGTTTAGAAGCATATTTTTTGACCTCTATGTGTTTTGGTATCTTACAGTTTTTTTTTTTTTTTCCTGTAGATAATTTCTGATCTCATAACATTGTGGTTGGAAAAGATGCTTGATATGATTTCAATTTTCTTAAATTTACTGAGGCTTGATTTGTGATGCAACATGTAATCTATCCTGGAGAATGTTTCGTGTGCACTTGTGGAGAAAGTGTATTCTTCTGCTTTTGCTTAGAATGTCCTATAAATATCAATTAATTCTGTATGGGCTAATGCGTCATTTAAGGCTTGTGTTTCCTTATTAATTTTCTGTCTGTATTATCTGCTCATTGTTGAAAATGGGGTGTTAAAGTCCCCCACTATTATTGTGTTACTGTTGATTTCTCTTTTTTGGCTGTTAGTATTTGCCTTATATAATGAGGTGCTTGTATGTTGAGTGCATATATATTTAAAATCATTATATCTTATTCTTGGGTTGATCCCTTGATCATTATGTAGTGTCTTTCTTTGTGCCTTGTAACATACTTTATTTTAAAATCTAATTTTTCTAATATGAATATAGCTACTCCAGCTTTCTTTTGATTTCCATTTGCTTGGAATAACATTTTCCATCCCTTCACTTTCAGTCTGTGTGTGTCCCTAGATCTGAAGTGGGTTTCTTCTAGACAGCATGTATATGGCTCTTGTTTTTGTATCCATTCAACCAGTCTATGCATTTAATCTGTTTATGTTTAAGGTAATTATTGATAGCTTTGTACCTACTGCCATTTTGTTCATTGTTTTGCATTTGTTTCTGTAGGTGTGTTTTCCTCCCTTCCTTTTTTGTTCTCTTCTATCATGATTTGATGACTAACTTTAGTGTTGTGTTTGGATTCCTTTTTCATTTTTGTGTGTCTATCTATTGTAGATTTTTGGTTTGCAGTTACTGTAAGGTTTTGATATAGCAGTATATATACAAAGAAGAGTGTTTTAAGTTGTTGGTCTTTTAATTTCAAATGCATTTCCAATATCCTGCATTTGTGCTCTCCTCTTCTCACAATTTCTGGTTTTGATATCATATCAATGTGCAGATGATTTCCTACCTTTATTGTATGTTTGCCTTTACTGGTAAGCCTTATCACTCATAATTTTCTTCTTCCCTGTTGTAGCCCTTTCTTTTCCGCCTAGAGAAATTCCTTTAGTATTTGTTGCAAATCTGGTGTGGTGGTTCAGAATTTTCTTAGCTTTTGCTTGTCTGTAAAGCTTATTATTTCTCCCTCAAATCTGAATGAGAGTCTTGTTGGGTAGAGTATTTTTGGTTGTAGGTTCTTCCCTTTCATCACTTTAAACATATCATGCCACTTCCTTCTTGCCTGAATAGCTTCTGCTGAGAAATCAGCTAATAACCTTATGGGAATTCCTTTGTACATTATTTGTTGCATTTCCCTCATTATTTTTAACATTTTTTCTTTATCTTTAATTTTTATCAGTTTGATTACTCTGTGTCTCAGTGTGTTCCTCCTTGGGTATATTCTGCCTAGGACTCTCTAGGCTTCCTGGACTTGAGTGACTGTTTCCTTTCCCATGTTAGGGAAGTTTTCAGCTATTATCTCCTCAAATATTTTCTCAGGTCCTTTCTCTTTCTCTTCTCCTTCAGGGACCCCTATAATGTGAATGCTGTTGTGTCTCTTAGATTGTCCTCATTTCTTTTCATTCTTTTTTTCATTATTCTGTTCTGCAGCAGTGATTTTCACCATTCTGTCTTCCAGCTCACTTATCCATTCTTCCACCTCAGTTATTCTGCTGTTGATTCCTTCCAGTGTATTTTTCATTTCAGTTATTGCATTGTTTATATCTGTTTGTTCGTTCTTCAATTCTAAGTCTTCCTTAACATTTCTTGTATACTCTCAATCTGTGCCTCCATTCTTTTTCTGAGATTTTGGATCATCTTTACTATTGTCACTTTGAATTCTTTTTCATGTAGGTTGCCTATCTCCACCAACTTAGTTGTTCTTCTGTTTTTTTTTTTTTTTCTTCTTCCTTCATCTGAAACATATTCCTCTGCTGTCTCATTTTGGCTAACTTTCTGTGGTTGTGATTTCCATTCCACAAGCTGTAGGATTGTAGAACTTCTTGTTTCTGCTTTCTGCCCCCTAATAGGTGAAGCTGTCTAAGAGGCTTGTGCAGGCTTCCTGGTGGGAGGGACTAGTTCCCCGCCCACTGCTGGGTGGAGCTGGGTCTTGTCCCTCTGGGGGACAGGGTCCTGTCAAGGGGTGTGTTTATCAGGCAGTTGTTTATTCAGTGAGAGCTTAAGCAGCCTGTCTGCTGTTGAGTGGGGCTGTGCTCCTGCTCTGTTGGTTGTTTGGCACGAGGCATCCAAACACGAGCCTACAGGCTGTTGTGTGGAGCCAGGTCTTGGGGAGAAAATGGCAGCCTCCATGAGGTCTCACACCAATGAGTACTCACCAGAACTTCTGCCACTACCATTCTTGTCCCTGCAGTGAGCCACAGCCATCCCCCACCTCCACTGGAGACCTTCCAATACTAGCAGGTAATTCTGGCCCAGTCTCTTATGAGGTCACTGCTTCTTTCCCTGGGTCCTGGTGGGCATAAGACCTTGTGTGTGCCCTCCAAGAATGTAGCTTTTGTTTTCCCCAATCTTGTGGAATTCCTACCATCAAACCCCACTGGCCTTCAAAGCCAGATTCTCTGGGGGCTCCTTCTCCTATTGTCAGACTCCCAGGTTTGGGAACCTGACGTGGGGCTCATAACTTTCACTGCTGTGGTCAAACTCCCATGGTATAATAGTTTTCCAATTGTGGCTCACCCACCTGGCATGTATGGGATTTGATTTATCATGATTGCACTCCTCCTACCATCTCGCTGTGGCTTCTTTTTGTCTTTTGATGTAAACTATCTTTTTTGGTAGGTTCCAGTGTTTGTTTGTCAGTGATTCTTCAGTAGTTAATTGTGATTTGGGGGTTTCCATAAGAAGGGGTAAACTCATGTCCTTCTACTCTACCATCTTTTTTCCTCTCTGTTTAGCCCTTTACCTTTCTGTCTTGCTCATTCTGTCAGCTGCAGGCTGGCTCCTTTTATAGTCACAAGATGCCTTGGTGTTTAAAGTGCCCAAACGTCTCTGATACTCTAAAGGAAGAGTAAAAAAAGGAGAGCACCTTTTCTCCTTTCACACTGAAATGTTGGCTGGAGTGGAAGCTAGAGGATTTTGTAGTACCTGTATACTTTGATCTCAAACATCAGCCCAGAGGGTCCTCTCTTCTTCTAAATATTTTTCTGTAAAGGCAGCATTCATGTTACAAGAGGCAAGCCTTAGAATCCCTGTTGTGAGGAATCCTCATTTCCAGCTCTTCTAGTTTCCTGGTGGAAGGCATTTCTCTTAATCTATCATTCTTTCTTTATCAATGCCTTTTGAGAGTTTTATTATAATGTTTCTTGGAAAAGGTCTCTTTGTGTTGAGGTGCTTAGGTGTTCTCTTTGCTTCATGGACTTATATATCCAGTTTCTTCCTCAGGTTTCAGAAGTTTTCAGCTATTATTTCTTTAAATAAGCTCTCTGTTCCCTTTTCCTTACTTGTTATTCTGGCATACCCATTTTCTTGTTTCCTTTTCTAATGGAGTTGAATCGTTCTTGTAGAATTTATTTATTTAAAAAAAAAAACTAGTTTTTTCTCCTCTTCTACCTGAAACATTTCTAGATTTCTCTCTTTGAGCTCACTAATTCTCTTTTCCATATGGTCTGCTTTATTTCCCATACTTTCTAATGCATTCTTCATTTATTGAGTTCTTCACCTCCAGAATTTCTGATTTTTTTAGCATTTCAATCTCTTTTGTAAAGTATTACTTCTGTTCATTAATTTTATTCCTGACCCGTTTATACTGTCTTTCTGAGTTTTCTTATAGCTCATTGAGTTTCTACATTGCAGCTATTTTGGAATCACTATCAGTTATGTCACAATCTTCCATACTTTTAAGTTTGGTTTATGGATCATTGTCATTTTCTTTTAGTGATATTGTTTTTCCATGGTTTTTCATGGTGCTTGATGAGTTTTTCTTCTGCCAGCACATTTAAGGTAGCAAAAACCTTTCTTATTTAGGTAAAGCTTTGTATACTTTAATTCTAGCAATTCAAGAATTTGGTAATTAGAGATCTTTCTTTTGTTTTATAGTCAGTTTTGCTATAACACAAGTGTTTCCTTCCTCTCATGTGAACTGCCTCTGTCTATATTTGAGAATTGTCACTTTTTACCCTCCACCACCTCTGTTAGAGGTGTGGCTAGTGCCCTTGTAATCACCATTTTTGCCTTCAGGGACACTGATGCCTTGCTGCTGACAGAGTCACTGCTGTTGCTGGTTTTACCACCAGGGTCACTATGATTGCAGGTATTTCTACTGTATCTGGAATTTTCTGGGTCAGACACACTTCCACTATGACAGGGGAAAGGAGAAGATGGAGTGGGAGCTGGGGTCATAGGTACCTCTATTGTGTTTGATGTGTTAGGTTTGTGCACACTGCTGCCACAGGCAAGGAGGCCACAGTTGCAGTTGCAGGTGCTGCTGAAGCTGGAGGGACTATGGCTGTGGGGTCTTCCACCATAGCTCTCCTGTTCCCTATGGCCTTGAGTACTACTGTGGCCAGAAGACTGGTGTCATCTATACTGCCTCCACTACTGCTACCAGGTTCTCTGGTGCTGCAGACTCAACCACTGTGGTCTGTGGCATGGTACTGTAAGCACTGCCTCCCCTGTTTCTTAGTTCCACTTCATCTACATGTTCTCATCCATCCACTTCCGGATGTACAGATGTGTGAATCTCTCTGGCATCTTGGTTTTCTGGGTAGATAAACATTTTTTGAGTTATGGATGTTTTAGTAGTTGTACATTGAAGGGGAGAGAAAAAGATCCTTTCAAGCCAAGATGATGCTGAGTTCACTATTAATTATATGGTTAAATTTTTTGACATTTAGTGTTATTAATTATATGGTTAGATTAACATCTGTCATATATGGTTTTCTATGTGTCTCAAATAATTTTTGTTCTTTATTGTCTTCTTTTGTAATTAGTGGGCATTTTCTTAGGTAATATTTTAATTCCTTTATTAAATTCAATTATTTTTTTAGATTATAATCTTAGTGTCTTAGTGGTTGCTTTAAGGCTTACAGTATAATATCTTAACATTTCAGATTTATACTGACAGTTCCAGTGAAATATGAAAACATCACAATTACATGCTCTGTTTTCTCCCTATTTTTTGTACTGTTAAAAAAATGAAATGCCTGTAATGTTTATATACGTTACAAACCCAACAATACATTGATATAACAATTTATATAATTTTTATGTATTTAAACAAAAAAGGCAAGCAATGTGTTTGTAGAGTGTGCTATATTAAATTTCGTATTTAGCCTTTTGGGTTTTTTAAAGTTTTTCCTCAGAATTTCAGTTACCACCTGGTCTCATTTCTTTTCTCCAATATATCTTCGTTCGTAACTTAATATTTTGTGATGTTATTGCCAAATGTATTACATTTCTATAAGTAATAGACCCAACATAATGATTTTGTTCATATTGTTTTAAGAAACTGCTGTCTTAAATCAGTCAAGAGAAGAAATGTACAATTATATTTATTTAGTAATTGTCAACATAATTACATTTTACTATTGTGTTTATTTATTTATTTTTATCTGTGGATTTTACTGTCTGCTGTCACTTATTCTCAGGCTGAGGAACTTCTTTAATTATTTCTTATATGGTGGGTCTTTTAGCAAAGAATAATCTTTTTTAGCACAGGGAGATCAGCTCAGTTCTTTGTGAACACCTAGAGGAGTGGGATAGGGAGGGTGGGAGGGAGGGAGACACAAGAGGGAAGAGATATGGGAACATATGTATATGTATAACTGATTCACTTTGTTATAAAGCAGAAACTAACACACCATTGTAAAGCAATTATACTCCAATAAAGATGTTAAAAAAAATTTAAGTATGTGTTTATTTTACCCTCATTTTTGAAAGTTAGTTTTGCTGGATATAAGATTCTTGATGTACATTTTTGTTGTTGCTTTGTTTTTGTAATGAACATTTTAAATATGACATTCCACTGCATTCCAGCCTTTGGTTTCTGATATCAAGTTACCTGTTACTCTTATTTTGGTTCACTTGTATGTGACAAGTCATTTTTCTTTTAGTGCTTTCAGGATGTTCTCTTCATCTTTGGTTTTTAATATTTTTACCACTGTGTCTCTGGGTATAGATCTCTTTTTGTTCGTCCTGCTTGAGATTCTTGGATGTGTAAATTAATTTTTTAGATCAAATTTACTGTCAGTTTTTAGTCATTTTCTTTTCCAATATCTTTTCTAACACTTTCTCTCTGCTCCTTCAGGGACCCCCTCTTACATGTGTTGGTGCAGTTTATGGTGCACATCATTTCTCTGAGACTCTTTATTTTTCTTTATATTTTTCTGTTTTTCAGATTGCATAAACTCTATCAATCTACCTTTATTATTCTTGATTATTTTTCTTCTGCAAGATAAAACATAATATTTACCTCCTTGTAGTAAAATTTTCATCTTGGTTATTTTACTTTTAAACTCAAGATTTTCCATTTGGCTCTTTTTAATAATTTGCCTCTTTATTTGATATTTTTATGTGATGATACAATGTCTTCATACCTTCAAATAATTGGCTAGGCATTTTTAAAGTAATTTGGACATATTGATAATAATTAATTCTTTGTTTACTAAGTTAACCATCTAGGGTCTTTCAAATGTAGTTTCTGTTACCTAATTTTTTTCTTGTGACTGGGTCAGACTTTTCTGTTTCTGTGCATGCCCTGATATTTTGCTGAAATTTTGACATTTAAAATATATTTAAGCTATTCGAGATATCCATTTATCTTTCCCCCTTTTGTTGTTGTTATTTGCTTGGTTCTTTATTTATTTTTCTTGTAACTTGAGTGAAGTAATTATTTTCCTCCAAAAATATGCAGGATCATGTTCTGGCTCATATATGTTTCTCCATATTTTTATCTTTTAGCCTCCTTAGCTAGAGGTTGCCCCTGGGTTAGCATAATTGACTTATTGGTAAAAGTTGTGCTTAAGCCTTATTCTCTACTGAAATTTTATCCTTTACCATTGGATATATGTATGGCTTGAAGGTTGTATTACAGTGCAAGAAGTTAATATATTTTTGTTCCATCTAGGCACTAGTAGTTTGCAGATTCTTTCTCTGAACACTTCTGAGAAAGTGAAGATTTAAAGACATGCCCAGCCTTCCAGATTTCCAGTAATTATTGTAAAATCATATCTGAGACTGGCTTACTAGGAGTTGGACTTGGCTCAGAGTAGTTTAGTGTTCAGTCAGAGGTTGTGTTTAAATCCCCTTTTCCAATGAAGTTTCAGACCTCTCCTAATGGGTGTGCAAGGCTTGGGAAATGCTCTCAACTCTGCCCTGTGTCTTGCTCTGATTGCTTCTGAGTGTGTGTGCCCAGAATTGACTGTGCTACCAGGAAGACTCTTCTTGGTTGTTTTTTTATCTGATTATTTTCATTAAAATTTTTGATGCTCTGTCTTTCTATTTGTATCATGGCTACCCGCTTCTTTTTAATTCTTCTCCACCAAGATCTCCATTGACATTTATAACACCCTTCGGCATCTAGTTCTTCACTCAATTCTGAAAGATGTCAATTCTTTCAGGCAAATATGCAGTGCTCTCCATCCTTATGGCCAGTCTTTCTTCATGGCAGAACCTCTGGACCATCACATAGTGTCTGGTGTAGCAACCTACTTTTCTGAGTGATACACCTACTCTTTTAGTGGGTACTGAGGGAAAATTAAAGCACATGCTCTTCTTGGCTTGCTCTTACATATGAAAGCTTCACCCTGTGACTGATCTGGGGCATGAGCAATAAGAGCCACAATAATCTCAGCCTGCAGCACTAATTGTAGAACATCCACCCTATGAAATGTTGGAGTAAGGGACATCCAGACATCTCAGTGTGATTGCCAGGGATAGAGCTTTTGTAATACAAGGCTGAGAGAAGATGACAAATGCTAACCGTCTGAATCTCCTAGGAGGAAACTGTAGTCCAGATATGAATCTAGGAAAAGAAAAGGTCAGTTTCTTTGGCTGAATACCACTGGGGTAGAGTTTCTATAACAGAGTTCGTAGGAGAGGGGCTCAAACGCTACAGTCTCTTGCTATTGTTACAGAGATTTAATAGATATTCTTAAATGAATATTTCTCTTTTTGCTATATTCCCTTAAGATAATTTCCAGAGATTTAAAATCATTGTTTTTTATACTTTTCACCATTTAAATTGTTGTTTTGCTGGGAAGATAGTTTGTTGAACATCTTACTCCATCATGACAGAAGTCTCACTTTCAGTTTGTTAGTTTCTTATGAAGCTAAATATAGTCTTACCATACCATCAAGCAATCATGATGTTAGGTATTTATCCAACTTATTTGAAAACTTATGTCCATTTAAAATCCTGTACAAGAAGATTTAGAGCAATTTTGTTTAAAATTGCCAAAAACTGACAGCAAGCAAGATGTTCTTCAGTAAGTGAATAAACAATAGAATGCAATAAAAAAAATGAACTATCAGTCCAATCAACAAAATGGATTAATCTTAAACACATATGGTTAAGTGAGGGAAGCCAGACTGTAAGGCTACATATTGTGTGATTCCATGCATATAGCACTCTGGAAAAGACAAAACTACGGGGACAAAAGCTAGATTAGTGATTTCCAGGAGCCTTGAAAAGGGAAATAGTTGAATAGGTGAAGCATAGGGCAATTTTTTTTAGGAAAGTGAAACTATTTAGTTTGATGTTGTGGTGAATATATGACACTATGCACCTGTGAGAACCTGTAGAATTTTAGAGCACAAAGAGTAAATTAATATATGCAAGTTTAAAAAAAGTAAAAGTTTTGGAGATCATAGAATTGAATGGAGATTGCAGAAAAAGCATCTAACTGTATTGCAAATGCATAAAATATCCTGATTGAAGGGGAGGGGAAATGGTGTTGATCTAACTAACTAATATTAAAGGTAATATAAACACTGTACCTTAGTTAAGAACGTAAGTTTTCCTAAAAGTATGGGTTAAAATTGTTAAAACTCTATATATGTGTACTATAATTGAACAATTAATAAACCGATGGTGGATAATGGATGGTAGAAGCCAGATCTTTAATTGTTGGAGTGGGAACCTCAGACAAGCAGAGATAGAAGGTTAGAATGGAACATGTGGAGATGGATTACAGTAGTAGATATATGAACTCATGTTTAGTTTAATATACATACAGATGGATATGCATTTAAATCTTTATAAATATATCACATACATAGGTTAGTATTGTTAAAAAAAAAAAAAAGATAAACATAAACCTCAGCTAAATAGAGTTGAAATACCAGAAGGGGGAGCTCTCACAACCTGCGATGGTAGCAGAGCCCCACAAGAAGAAAGATTCCTCTTCTTTCCTGGCAAGGACTGAGCCAATAAAAAGCCATGAACTTTTTGTTTACTATAGCACTCCTAACTTCCTTTCCCCTCTATAAAAGCATTCTTTTTCCCTTGCTATGTGGGTACTTGCACATGGCTCACCACTGAATTGCAATTATCTGCTGATCCCAAATAAACCCATCTTTGCTGGAGAAATACCTATGTTCTATTTGTTTTCAGGTCAGCATTTTGGTGGCCCATATGCGAACCATAGAAGATTCCCAACAGCTCTGGAGCTGGTAAGAAAACAGGAGTAGTACCCACATTTGTGCCCATTGTCACTCACTGTTTTTCTTGCTGACCCTGGAGTTTGAAGGTACATCTTCCTCCTTGATCTAAGCTCACACCCTCTTCATTTTAAACACTCCGAGCTTTATTTTATTTAAAGGTTTTGTCATTCTTGGTTAAGTACTTGTTCTGTTGCAAGTACTCATTTGGCACTTCGGTCTGATCTTGAGATCAGACTATTTCAACTAAAAGTGGCTGAAAATGCCTTCAGCCCAATTCCTTTGGGAAGGTGCTGCTTCTAATAAAACTGCATTGCTTTTTTTTTTAGTTATCAGGCTATTCCTTTGGAAGGGCAGTCCTCTGGAGACTGGCTTAAAAAAGCTTTTGGCCTGGTTCCTCTGGGACCAAGCTGCCTTCATAGTACTGGCTAGGATTGATTTGTAAGACGTTTGAGTTGAGCCATTTGTGCTATAATCTATTTAAACTGCTTTAAAATTGTTCTTTACTCTAGAAGAAAAGCCTCTGAGAAAAAGGATCCCAGTCATCTAAGTATTTTGAGCGTGTCCCCTGCCACAGGGCCTTTGCTAAATTTTATGTTTAAAAACTGCAGTCTTTCTCATGTGCATTTCTTTTTTTCCTCCAGTTTAATTGAGGTATAATTGACATACAGCACTGTAAATGTTTAAGATGTACAGCATAATGATTTGACTTACATACATCATGAAATGATTATCAGGGAATGATATAATTTTTAGACACTTAAAAAAATCTTAATGAAGGTAAAATAATTTTATCAGGTTTTTTTTAAAGCTTTTCATTTTGAATTTTTTCAGTTTCATTTGTTTTGCCTCCTTTGGAATTATCTTTTGCTTTATGTTTTGATTTGGTTCAAAATTCAAAAGCTATTTCTAACTAAATTGACTGACCCAACCAAAGGCAAGTTAGAGTATCAATGGCCATTAAAAGGAACTTTTGAAATCCTCAAACTTAATTTCCTTAAAACTGAATTTGACTGAAAAAGCTCTAAAATTTCCAGAACTGAGTGGAATGCTTGTTTTGATTGGTATTTTTAGGCTTCCCAAAGTAATCAGGAGTTTAAAATTGCCTCTCTGCAAAATAAGATTTTAATATTAACTGACACAAATGATTAAAGAAAGATAAAAGTACTCCTGAAGCCTCAGGCTCTTCTTTCTTGGCTTCTTTATCTCAGTCTCCACCTCCAGCAGCACCTTCTCTCTCTCACAGACTCCATCAGACTACACCTCCAGTGCTATTTTTCTCCTTTCCTTCTATTCCACCTATACCTCCTCCATACCCTCAATTCCCCCATACTAATAATCTCACAAAACTTTCCTTTTTCCCTGAAACTCTGCCCACTCCTTTTTCTTCTGAATTTGTCAAAACTTGCTCCTTTAAAATTAAGCCTTCTGAGTGTCTAGAGACTAAACTCTTAACATCTTATACTCCCTGGACTAAAGCTGATCTGTGAACCACAGTCAAAGGTTTTCCCAATGTTAATAAGAATCCTCACAGATTTGCTGAGGAATTTAATATAGTCATTCAAACTCATCAGCCTGGTTTCTCTGACATATCAACTAGTTCATATGTTTGTCAATGAAGGCCACGCCCAGCATTGGATGAAAACTGCTAATTGGGAAAGTCCTGAAAGCTCTCTAGAATTACAACTGGGTTTCCAACCCACTAACTTGGCATGTAATGAGGCTTGAGCAATTGCTAGGCAACTTCATTAAGTGATTCTTAGGGCTTTCCAAAGACTGCTGATAGGAACAAATTTCAATCTTACATACAACAGTCTGACAAACCTGTTTATTATTATTACAATTGGCTTAAGAATAATTTTAAAGAAAATTCTTATCTCCCTTTAGATGTGGATTCCACCTGAATAGTTTTAACTCTATGTTTATTTATTTATTTATTTATTTAACATCTTTATTGAAGTATAATTGCTTTACAATGGTGTGTTAGTTTCTGCTTTATAACAAAGTGAATCAGTTATACATATACATATGTTCCCATATCTCTTCCCACTTGCATCTCCCTCCCTCCCACCCTCCCTATCCCACCCCTCTGGTGGTAACAAAGCACCCAGCTGATCTCCCTGTGCTATGTGGCTGCTTCCCACTAGCTATCTATTTTACATTTGGTAGTGTATATATGTCCATGACACTCTCTCACCCTGTCACACCTCACTCATCCCCCTCCCCATATCCTCAAGTCCATTCTTTAGTAGGTCTGTGTCTTTATTCCCATATTGCCACTAGGTTCTTCATAACCGTTTTTTTTCCCCTTAGATTCCATATATATGTGTTAGCATACTGTATTTGTTTTTCTCTTTCTGACTTACTTCACTCTTTATGACAGACTCTAACTCCATCCACCTCATTACAAATACCTCCATTTCATTTCTTTTTATGGCTGAGTAATATTCCATTGTATATATGTGCCACATCTTCTTTATCCATTCATCCGATGATGGACACTTAGGTTAGTTCCATGTCCTGGCTATTGTAAATAGAGCTGCAATGAACATTTTGGTACATGACTCTTTTTGAATTATGGTTTTCTCAGGGTATATACCCAGTAGTGGGATAGCTGGGTTGTATGGTAGTTCTATTTTTAGTTTTTAAAGGAACCTCCATACTGTTCTCCATAGAGGCTGTATCAATTTACATTCCCACCAACAGTGCAGGAGTGTTCCCTTTTCTCCACAGCTTCTCCAGCATTTACTGTTTCTAGATTTTTTGATGATGGCCATTCTGACCAGTGTGAGACGATACCTCATTGAAGTTTTGATTTGCATTTCTCTAATGATTAATGATGTTGAGCAATCTTTCATGTGTCTGTTGGCCATCTGTATATCTTCTTTGGAGAAATGTCTATTTAGGTCTTCTGCCCATTTGTGGATTGGGTTGTTTGTTTTTTTGTTATTGAGCTGCATGAGCTGCTTGTAAATCTTGGAGATTAATCCTTTGTCACTTGCTTCATTTGCAAATATTTTCTCCCATTCTGAGGGTTGTCTTTTGGTCTTGTTTATGGTTTCCTTTGCTGTGCAAAAGCTTTTAAGTTTCATTAGGTCCCATTTGTTTATTTGTGTTTTTATTTCCATTTCTCTAGGAGCTGGGTCAAAAAGGATCTTGCTGCGATTTATGTCATAGAGTGTTCTGCCTATGTTTTCCTCTAAGAGTTTGATAGTGTCTGGCTTTACACTTAGGTCTTTAATCCATTTTGAGTTTATTTTTGTGTATGGTGTCAGGGAGTGTTCTAATTTCATACTTTTACATGTACCTGTCCAATTTTCCCAGCACCACTTATTGAAGAGACTGTCTTTTCTCCACTGTATATGCTTGCCTCCTTTATCAAAGAAAAGGTGACCATATGTGCATGGGTTTATCTCTGGGCTTTCTATCCAGTTCCATTGATGTATATTTCTGTTTTTGTGCCAGTACGAAACTGTCTTGATTACTATAGCTTTGTAATATAGTCTGAAGTCAGGGAGCCTAATTCCTCCAGCTCCATTTTTCGTTCTCAAGATTGCTTTGGCTACTCGGGGTCTTTTGTGTCTCCATAGAAATTGTGAAATTTTTTGTTCTAGTTCTGTGAAAAATGCCAGTGGTAGTTTCATAGGGATTGCATTGAATCTGTAGATTGCTTTGGATAGTAGAGTCATTTTCCCAATGTTGATTCTTCCAATCCAAGAACATGGTATATCTCTCCATCTATTTGTATCATCTTTAATTTCTTTCATCAGTTTCCTATAATTTTCTGCATACAGGTCTTCTGTCTCCTTAGATAGGTTTATTCCTAGATATTTTATTCTTTTTCTTGCAATGGTAAACGGGAGTGTTTTCTTAATTTCACTTTCAGATTTTTCATCATTAGTATATAGGAATGCAAGAGATTTCTGTGCATTAATTTTGTATCCTGCTACTTTACCAAATTCATTGATTAGCTCTAGTAGTTTCCTGGTGGCAGTTTTAGGATTCTCTATGTATAGTATCATGTCATCTGCAAACAGTGACAGCTTTACTTCTTCTTTTCCAATTTGGATTACTTTTATTTCTGTTTCTTCTCTGATTGCTGTGGCTAACACTACCAAAACTATGTTGAAAAATAGTGGTGAGAGTGGGCAACCTTGTCTTGTTCCTGATCTTAGTGGAAATGGTTTCAGTTTTTCACCATTGAGGACAATGTTGGCTGTGGGTTTCTCATATATGGCCTTTATTATGTTGAGGAAAGTTTCCTCTATGCCTACTTTCAGCAGGGCTTTTATCATAAATGGGTGTTGAATTTTGTCGAAAGATTTCTCTGCATCTATTGAGATGATCATATGGTTTTTCTCCTTCAATTTGTTAATATGATGTTTCACGCTGATTGATTTGCGTATATTGAAGAATTCTTGCATTCCTGGAATAAACCCCACTTGATCATGGTGTATAATCCTTTTAATGTGCTGTTGGATTCTGTTTGCTAGTAGTTTGTTGAGGATTTTTGCATCTATGTTCATCAGTGATATTAGCCTGTAGTTTTCTTTCTTTGTGACATCTTTGTCTGGTTTTGGTACCCGGGTGATGGTGGCCTCATAGAATGAGTTGGGGAGTGTTCCTCCCTCTGCAATATTTTGGAAGAGTTTGAGAAGGATAGGTGTTAGCTCTTCTCTAAATGTTTGATAGAATTCGCCAGTGAAGCCATCTTGTCCTGGGCTTTTGTTTGTTGGAAAATTTTTAATCACAGTTTCAATTTCAGTGCTTGTGATTTGTCTGTTCATATTTTCTATTTCTTCCTGGTTCAGTCTCGGTAGGTTGTGCAATTCTAAGAATCTGTCCATTTCTTCCAAGTTGTCCATTTTATTGGCATAGAGTTGCTTGTAATAATCTCTCATGATCGTTTGTATTTCTGCAGTGTCAGTTGTTACTTCTCCTTTTTCATTTCTAATTCTATTGATTTGAGTCTTCTCCCTTTTTCTCTTGATGAGTCTGGCTAACGATTTATCAATTTTGTTTATCTTCTCGAAGAACCAGCTTTTAGTTTCATTGATTTTTGCTATTGTTTCCTTCATTTCTTTTTCATTTATTTCTGATCTCATCTTTATGATTTCTTTCCTTCTGCTAGCTTTGGGGTTTTTTTGCTCTTCTTTCTCTAATTGCTTTAGGTGCAAGGTTAGGTTGTTTATTCGAGATGTTTCCTGTTTCTTGAGGTAGGCTTGTATTGCTATAAACTTCCTTCTTAGAACTGCTTTTGCTGCATCCCATATGTTTTGGGTCGTCATGTCTTCATTATCATTTGTTTCTAGGTATTTTTTGATTTCCCCTTTGATTTCTTCAGTGATCACTTCGTTATTAAGTAGTGTATTGTGTAGCCTCCGTGTGTTTGTATTTTTTACAGATCTTTTCCTGTAATTGATATCTAGTCTCATAGCGTCGTGGTCGGAAAAGATACTTGATACGATTTCAATTTTCTTACATTTACCAAGGCTTGATTTGTGACCCAAGATATGATCTATCCTGGAGAATGTTCCATGAGCACTTGAGAAAAATGTGTATTCTGTTGTTTTTGGGTGGAATGTCCTATAAATATCAATTAAATCCATCTCGTTGAATGTATCATTTAAAGCTTGTGTTTCCTTATTTATTTTCATTTTGGATGATATGTCCACTGGTGAAAGTGGGGTGTTAAAGTCCCCTACTATGATTGTATTACTGTCGATTTCCCCTTTTATGGCTGTTAGTATTTGCCTTATGTATTGAGGTGCTCCTATGTTGGGTGCATAAATATTTACAATTGTTATACCTTCCTCTTGGATCGATCCCTTGATCATTATATAATGTCCTTCTTTGTCTCTTGTAATAGTCTTCATTTTAAAGTCTATTTTGTCTGATATGAGAATTGCTACTCTAGCTTTCTTTTGATTTCCATTTGCATGGAATATCTTTTTCCATCCCCTCACTTTCAGTCTGTATGTGTCTCTAGGTCTGAAGTGGGTCTCTTGTAGACAGCATATATATGGGTCTTGTTTTTGTATCCATTCAGCCAGTCTGTGTCTTTTGCTGGGAGCATTTAATCCATTTACATTTAAGGTAATTATCGATATGTATGTTCCTATTCCTATTTTCTTAAATATTTTGTTTGTTATTGTAGGTGTTTTCCTTCTCTTGTTTTTCTTGCTTAGAGAAGTTCCTTTAGCATTTGTTGTAAAGCTGGTTTGGTGGTGCTGAACTCTCTCAGCTTTTGCTTGTCTGTAAAGGTTTGAATTTCTCCATCAAATCTGAATGAGATCCTTGCTGGGTAGAGTAACGTTGGTTATAGGTTTTTCTCCTTCATCACTTTAAGTATATCCTGCCACTCCCTTCTGGCTTGCAGAGTTTCTGCTGAAAGATCAGTCGTTAACCTTATGGGGATTCCCTTGTGTGTTATTTGTTGTTTTTCCCTTGCTGCTTTTAATATGTTTTCTTTATATTTATTTTTTGATAGTTTGATTAATATGTGTCTTGGCATGTTTCTCCTGGGATTTATCCTGTATTGGACTCTCTGTGCTTCCAGGACTTGATTAACTATTTCCTTTCCCATATTAGGGACGTTTTCAACTATAATCTCTTCAAATATTTTCTCAGTCCCTTTCTTTTTCTCTTCTTCTTCTGGGACCACTATAATTCGAATGTTGGTGCGTTTAATGTTGTCCCAGAGGTCTCTGAGACTGTCCTCAGTTCTTTTCATTCTTTTTTCTTTATTCTGCTCTGCTGTAGTTATTTCCACTATTTTATATTCCAGGTCACTTGTCTGTTCTTCTGCCTCAGTTATTCTGCTTTTGATCCCATCTAGAGTATTTTTAATTTCATTTATTGTGTTTTTCATCATTTCTTGATTCCTCTTTAGTTCTTCTACATCCTTGTTAAATGTTTCTTGCATTTTGTCTATTCTATTTCCAAGATTTTGGATCATCTTTACTATCATTATTCTGAATTCTTTTTCAGGTAGACTGCCTATTTCCTCTTCATTTGTTAGATCTGGTGTGTTTTGATCCTGCTCCTTCACCTGCTGTGTGTTTTTTTGTCTTTTCATTTTGCTTATCTTACTGTGTTTGAGGTCTCCTTTTCACAGGTTGCAGGTTCGTAGTTCCCGTTGTTTTTGGTATCTGTCCCCAGTGGCTAAGGTTGGTTCAGTGGGTTGTGTAGGCTTCCTGGTGGAGGGGACTAGTACCTGTGTTCTGGTGGATGAGGTTGGATCTTGTCTTTCTGGTGGGCACGTCCACGTCTGGTGGTGTGTTTTGGGGTGTCTGTGGCCTTATTATGATTTTAGGCAGCCTCTCTGCTAATGGATGGGGCTGTGTTCCTTTCTTGCTAGTTGTTTGGCATAGGGTGTCCAACCCTTTAACTTGCTGGTCGTTGAGTGAAGCTGGGTCTTGATGTTGAGATGGAGATCTCTGAGAGATTTTTGCCATTTGTTATCACATGGAGCTGGGAGGTCTCTTGTGGACCAGTGTCCTGAAGTTGGCTCTCCCACCTCAGAGGCACAGCCCTGATGCCTGGCTGGAGCACCAAGAGCCTTTCATCCACACGGCCAAGTACGTGGGTATTTTCTTGCCTTTTGGGAGGTCTGACGTCTTCTGCCAGCATTCAGTGGGTGTTCTGTAGGAGCAGTTCAACGTGTAGATATATTTCTACTGTATCTCAGACTGCCATCAAGAAGAATAACCCACGGAAATATCTCCACAGTCTAGGAGATGGAGAAACTGTGGAGTTGTTTGATGTGGTTGAAGGAGAGAAGGGTGCAGAAGCAGCCAACGTGACTGGCCCAGACGGCATTCCCGTGGAAGGGAGCCGCTATGCTGCAGGTCGGCGCCGCTACAGACGCAGCTACTATGGCAGACGCCGTGGACCGCCCCGTAATTGCACTGGGGAGTAGGAGGAAGGGAGCGGCAGTGAAGGATTTGGTGCCTCCACCGCTGACGGGCAGCTCGCTGGTGCTAACTCTATGTTTATTAATGGACTGAAGTGGGATCTTTCCTTTCTAGTAAAAAAAGGACCAGGATGGAATGGGAAACTATGTTCACTACAGTTTTAATTAGTCTAACAAACCAGCTCTCTTAAACTTCTGAAGAGTCACCTCCAAGGAAAACTGCCAAACTTATTAATCTTCAAATCCAGCAAATGATGGCTCTCAAATGAAACCAAAGTCTTCATAGTTTTTGCTATTATTGCAAAGAGCCAGGACATTGGGAAAGAGATTGTTACAAATTTAGTGTTTTAAGAGTCTCCAGCCCTCTAACCAGTCTTTCCAACTTTCTCCCAATTCTCAATGATGGGGCTCCAAGAAAGTTACAGTGAGTCTTCCCAATGCTCCCTCTTAATTGTCTTGGAGAAATATTTCTCCAGATTGGGGATAAATCTGTCTTTGTCCTAAGTGACACCAAAGCCACAGTCTAGATGCTCAATTCCACTACTATCAAGCAGCCCCTGCCTTGAAGTACTGAAACCGTTCAAATAGTGGGGCTTTCTAATGGACTTCAAGAGATTCCTCTCTCTGGACCTATTCACTTTTGTTTAGGCTCTTTAAGAGATACACATTTTTTTCTCATTAGTTCTTCTTCCCCTAAACATTTATTACACCAAGACTTCTTAGAGAAATATCATGCCAGAATTCCTTTCTCCCAAAAGGAGGAAATAATTCTAGAAATTGAAAGTAGTCATCAAAGTAACTGACCAGTGATTTAAATGATCCTTTGACATCTTTTATATGTTTAGTCTCTGATGGTACTTGAGCAAATTCTGGAAATACTGATCATTTGTTCTGATTGTATCAGTTACCACTTTCCTTATGGCCAAAATTTCCAACTTAATGTTGGCAAAATTCACATGACACCTCCCATCAAAATTCAAATAGACCCTTCTAAATATCTTCACAGAAATAATCAATACCCTATAAGTAAAGAAGCCCTTCAAGGCCTAAAGACCACAATACAAGATTGAAAGGCTTAAGACCTGATTATCACTTGTACTAGCCCTTGTAACATTCTCATTTTATTGTTGAGAAAACCTAAGAGCTAAGATTAGAGTTTTGTCCTAACATCATTATCCCTCAACATCCTGTTGTTCTTAACCCTCATTGTTACTAGCATTCATTCCCACTGAAAGTAAATTTTTTACTGTAACTGATTTGCATAGTCCGTTCCTTAGTATTCCAGTTAATGAAGCTAGCCAATACCTTAACCAGGGAAGAAAACAATTCACCTGGACAATAATGCCTCAGGGCTTTACTGAGAGTTATTCTTATTTCTCACAAATCTCTGAAGACTGATCTGGATGACATTAAATATTCTAGCGGTTCTACTTTGTTGCAATATGTAAATGATTTATTTTCTTGCTCTTCTTCTCAAGCCTTCTTTCAGGCATGCAGAATCCACTTGATAATGCTTTTAGCCTTAAAGGGACATACCATTGCCAAAGAAAAATTGCAGTTATCCAAACCCAGTTTTGATATTTAGTGCATCTGATATCAGAACAAAGGTTACACCTAAATCCAGATAGATTTCATGGTGCCCTAAGTTCCCCAAAACCCAAATGTTTTCTCTGGCTAGTTGGTTACTGTCAAAATTGTGTTCCAAATTTCTCTCTGACAGCCAAACCTCTACATGTTTTACTCAACAATAACAACATTGCCCTAATTTTATAAGAAGAACCAGACAACATAGCCTTCAAGATCTTAAAGGAAAGTTTGATGAACCCACCTGCCCTTGAGCATCCCAATTAACAGATTCTCTTTTTGTTATTTTTGTACATAAAAAGGAAAGAGATGTTCTTTGGGTGCTCACCCAAAACAATGGTGACCACCATTTATCCATAGGGATTTATAGCCAGCAACTGGACCCTGTGACATGGAGATACCTCCCTTGCCTTACAGTCATTATGGCCACTTCCATTTTAGTTAATGCCACCAAGAAAATCACTGCAGAATCTCTTTAACCATTTGTGTACCTTGTACAGTGGAAGCTGTCCTGAATTCTCACCACATTCAACAATTCTCAGCCAGTCATCTTATCTCCTATGACATCCTTTTGTTAACCGTCTCTGACATAACCCCTTTAACATTGTAATAAGCTTAACCTGGCTACTCTTTTCCCTTCTGTCACCAACAAAATCCCTCACAACTCTTTAATGTTAACAGATCACCTCCTGACTCCTCATGATGATCTGCAGAAAATTCCACTGGGTAACATTGAGTTTTCATGGTTCACTGATGGTTCTTATGTAAAAGGTGACAATGGCAAATATTGTGCTGTGTATGCTATTATAACTTCTTTTGATGTTGTTGAGGCAGAATCTTTACCTGTGGTTACTTCAGCCCAACAGGCTAAATTATATGTTCTTACATCGTCTTGTACTTTAGCTGAGGGCAAAACTGCCTGTATGTATACTGATAATACATATGCTTTCAGAGTAGTTCATAATTTTGGAATGTTGTAGAAGCAATATGGCTTTCTTACTTCCAGATGAAAAAAAATTTGAAATGTTCTCTATGTTCTGAAATTATTGAATGTAATACTTTTACTTGCTACTTTAGCTATTATTAAGATGTTGGGATATTCTAAAATTGATCCTCTGGAAGCTAAGGGAAATCATCTTGCTGTTAATTCTTCAAGGAACACTGCCCTTAAAGTGACCAACTGCTGTTATGGTCCAAAGGGATATTTCCCAAATGATAATTTAGAAAAAATAAACGGTCTAGGGAAGTTCAAAATTGTCTTCATAAAAGGAGAAATATAATTGAAATTTCAACAATTGCTGGTTTGATAACGAAGAAAGCTCTGATGTGGAGCAAATAACAACCCAGTCTTACCTGCAACTATAAAATTCTCAATTTCCATCACTGTATGTGCATTAAATTATTCATCTAGTAATAAAATGATAGTCTTCATGAATTAATACAGGTAGGGAAACATTAAAAAAACCATAAAGAACGTCTAACTCACTTGTCCCACTAGTCCAAAGTAAAACCCAGGGAAGTCTGTGCAAACTACTCCTCAACATTTTAGAATGCCTAGTGGACTATACAAGTTCTGGCTAATGAATTTCATACAACTTCCTCTGTCTCATAGGTATAAATATGTTCTAAAAAAATAATAAACAATAACCTCAGTTAAGTAGAGTTGGTTGGGAGACCAGAAAGAGGAGCTCTCACACCCTGTGATGCTAGCAGAGCCCAACAGGAACTAGAAAGATTCCTCTTCTTTCTTGGCAAGGACTGAGGCAATGAAAACCCATAGACTCTTTTTTAAAATTTTTATTTATTTATTTATTTATTTATTTTTGGGTGTGTTGGGTCTTCGTTTCTGTGCGAGGGCTTTCTCTAGTTGCGGCAAGTGGGGGCCACTCTTCATCACGGTGCGCGGGCCTCTCACTGTCACGGCCTCTTGTTGCAGAGCACAGGCTCCATATGTGCAGGCTCAGTAGTTGTGGCTCACGGGCCCATTTGCTCCGTGGCATGTGGGATCTTCCCAGACCAGGGCTTGAACCCGTGTCCCCTGCATTGGCAGGCAGATTCTCAACCACTGCGCCACCAGGGAAGCCCCGCATAGACACTTTGTTTACTAAAGTCTTCCCCACTTTCTTTTCTTCTCTATAAAAGTGTTCTCCTTCCCTTGCTGTGAAGGGGCTTGCACATGTACTGCCATGGTTGTAGACCCAAAAATGCAATCCTCTACTGATTCTGAATAAACCTATCTTTGCTGGAGAAATATCTGGCAGTCTATTTGTTTTCAAGTTAACTTTATACAAGCTTATATTTTCTTGTTCTGTCAGCTGAGAGGACCTAGAATTAATGATACTCCAGTAGAAATATTTACACTAATCAACTAAATCTTATATCATAATACCATTCTCCAATTAAAGAAACAAGGGTTCCTTGGATAAATGACTAACTCAGAATTGAGCTTGTTCTACCACAAGGAAACTGGTGTTGGTGACAGCCATTTTGGAATCCTCCCTATAGTTTATTAGTGAAGGGACCCGACCCAATTGAACAGTCTTTTGGCACAAGTACTGTGATGTCTTAGGCCAAGTAGCTAGCTGGGCAGGGACAGAGCCCCACCTGCCAGCAGGGAGTTGCCTTAAGATCCCCTGAGCTCACAAGTACCCCAGGACCCAGCCCTGTCCAGCAGACAGGAAGAACTAGCCGTGGGACCCCCCAATGGCCCCACAGCCAGTCATCAGGTCGTGGCCTCAAACACCAGCAGACTGACACTAATAATGGGAACCCCAGGGCCTTGCAACCAGAGAATCCAGGACACGGGTCTGCTTAAAAGTGAGCCAGTACTAAACTTGAGACTCACAGGCCTTGACCCCACCCACCAGTGGGCCAAACACTATTCAGGAACACTAGGTCTTACAGCCAGAAAACCCAAGACATGACCCCACCCACCAGTAGGCCAGCACTAGCCCCAGGACATGGCCTCACTCACACTGGGTGGGCACAAGTCCTAAGATCTAATGAGATTTTGCTTTACCCACCAGTGGGCAGATGCAAACCCCAGGGCTACTTCAGCACTGCAGCCTGTCACATCAAGACCCAGCCCACTCACCAAAAGGCCAGCATCCACACTTAACATCTTGAGCCTTGGCACTGACAACTAGCAGGGCAATAATAGCTCTGGAACACCTTGAGCTCCTCAGTAAGCTGCTTCAGAATACAGCAACACCCGCAAAGAGGCAAACTCCAGATCCTAAAAATATTGGACCACCCAGCCAGCCACAGTGGTATCTAGCTCCCCTCACCAGAGTGTGGATACCAACTTTGGGACAACTCAGACCCTGCAACTGACCATATAAGAAACCAGCCCCATCCACTAGCTGGACAACACTATATCTGGGATGGCCAGCCTCACAATCACCCACACTAAAACATGGCTCCATCCACCAGTGGGCCAGGACTAGCCCCAGGACACTGCAACTAGTCACCTCATGACACAACACTGCCCACAAGCAAGGCATGAAATATTTAAAATGATGAAAGGGAAAAACCTACAACCAAGAATACACTAACCAGCAAGGGTCTCATTTAGATTTGATAGAGAAATCAAAAGCTTTACAGAGAAGCAAAAACTAGGAGAATTCAGCACCAAAGAACCAGCTTTACAACAATTGCTAAAAGAGATTCTGTAGGTGGGAAACACAAGATAGGAAAACAAAAGAGGAAGGGAAGAAAAAAATACTACAAAAACAAACCGAAAAAAAATTAAGAAAATGCAATAGACACATACATATCAATAATTAGTTTAAATGTAAATGGTTGGGGGGAGGAGAGAAGATGGCGGAAGAGTAAGACGCGGAGATCACCTTCCTTCCCACAGATACAGTAGAAATACATCTACACGTGGAACTGCTCCTACAGAACACCCACTGAATGCTGGCAGAAAACGTCAGACCTCCCAAAAGGCAAGAAACTCCCCCCGTACTTGGGTAGGGCAAAAGAAAAAAGAAATAACAGAGACAAAAGAATAGGGACGGCACCTGCACCAGTGGGAGGGAGCTGTGAAGGAGGAAAGATTTCCACGCACTAGGAGCCCCTTCGCGGGCAGAGACTGCGGGTGGCAGAGGGGGGAAGCTTCGGAGCCACGGAGGAGAGCGCAGCCACAGGGGTGCGGAGGGCAAAGCGGAGAGATTCCCGCACTTCCCGCACGGAGGCTCGGCGCTGACCAGCACTCAACAGCCCGAGAGGCTTGTCTGCTCAGCCGCCGGGGCGGGCGGGGCTGGGAGCTGAGGCTCGGGCTTCGGTCGCAGGGAGAGGACTGGGGTTGGCGGCGTGAACACAGCCTGAAGGGGTTGGTGCACCACAGCTAGCCGGGAGGGAGTCCGGGAAAAAGTCTGCAGCTGCCGAAGAGGCAAGAGACTTTTTCTTCCCTGTTTCCTGGTGCGCGAGGAGAGGGGATTCAGAGCGCCACCTAAACGAACTTCAGAGACGGGCGCGAGCCGCAGCTAACAGCGCGGATCCCGTAGCAACAGGGGCGCAGAGGGAAAAACGGAGAGACTCCCGCACAGAGGCTCGGCGCCGAGCAGCGCTCACCAGCCCGAGAGGCTTGTCTGCTCCCCCGCCGGGGCGGGCGGGGCTGGGAGCGGAGGCTCGGGCTTCGGTCGGATCGCAGGGAGAGGACTGGGGTTGGCGGCGTGAACACAGCCTGAAGGGGTTAGCACAACACAGCTGGCTGGGAGGGAGACCGGGAAAAAGTCTGCAGCTGCCGAAGAGGCAAGAGACTTTTTCTTGCCTCTTTGTTTCGCGGCGCGCAAGGAGAGGGGATTCAGAGCGCCGCCTAAACGAACTCCAGAAACTGGTGCGAGCCGCGGCTATCAGCGCGGACCCCAGAGACGGGCGTGAGACGCTGGGGCTGCTGCTGCCGCCTCCAAGAAGCCTGTGTGCGAGCACAGGTCACTCTCCACACCGCCCCTCCCGGGAGCCCGTGCAGCCCGCCACTGCCAGGGTCCCGTGATCCAGGGACAACATCCCCCGGGAGAACGCACTGCGCGCCTCAGGCTGCTGCAACGTCACGCCGGCCTCTGACGCCGCAGGCTCGCCCCGCCTCCTCTGTACCCCTCCCTCCCCGCGGCCTGGGTGAGCCAGAGTCCCCGAAGCAGCTGCTCCTTTAACCCCGTCCTGTCTGGGCGGGGAACAGACGCCCTCAGGCGACCTACATGCAGAGGCGGGTCCAAATCCAAAGCTGATCCCCAGGAGCTGTGCGAACAGAGAAGAGGAGGGGAAATCTGTCCCAGCAGCCTCAGAAGAAGCGGATTAAAACTCCACAAACAACTTGATGTGCCTGCATCTGTTGAATACCTGAATAGACAACGAATCATCCCAAATTCAGGAGGTGGACTTTGGGAGCAGGATATATTAATTTTTCCCCTTTTCCTTTTTTTTTTGTGAGTGTATATTTATATGCTTCTGGGTGAGATTTTGTCTGTATAGCTTTGCTTTACAATAGCTTTATTTTACTTCACTATATTAGAGCTTCTTTCTTTCTTTTCTTTCTTTCTTTCTTTCTTTCTTTCCTTCCTTCCTTCCTTCCTTTCTTTCTATTTTTTCTCCCTTTTACTCTGAGCCGTGTGGACGAAAGGCTCTTGGTGCTTCAGCCAGGCATCAGGGCCGTACCTCGGAGGTGGGAGAGCCAACTTCAGGACACTGGTCCACAAGAGACCTCCCAGCTCCACGTAATACCAAACGGCAAAAATCTCTCAGAGATCTCCATCTCAACATCAAGACCCAGCATTACTCAATGACCAGCAAGCTACAGTGCTGAACACCCTATGCCAAACAACTAGCAAGACAGGAACACAGCCTCATCCATTAGCAGAGAGGCTGCCTAAAATCATAATAAGGCCACAGACACCCCAAAATACACCACCAGACGTGGACGTGCCCACCAGAAAGACAAGATCCAGCCTCATCCACCAGAGCTCAGGCACTAGTTCCCTCCACCAGGAAGCCTACACAACCCACTGAACCAACCTTAGCCACTGGGGACAGATACCAAAAACAACGGGAACTACAAACCTGCAACCTGTGATAAGGAGACCCCAAACACAGTAAGATAAGCAAAATGAGACGACAGAAAAACACACAGCAGATGAAGGAGCAGGGTCAAAACACACTAGACTTAACAAATGAAGAGGAAATACGTAGTCTACCTGAAAAAGAATTCAGAATAATGATAGTAAGGATGATCCAAAATCTTGGAAATAGAATAGACAAAATGCAAGAAGCATTTAACAAGGACGTAGAAGAACTAAAGAGGAATCAAGCAATGATGAAAAACACAATAAATGAAATTAAAAATACTCTAGATGGGATCAATAGCAGAATAACTGAGGCAGAAGAAAGGATAAGTGACCTGGAAGATAAAATGGTGGAAATAACTACTGCAGAGCAGGATAAAGAAAAAAGAATGAAAAGAACTGAGGACAGTCTCAGAGACCTCTGGGACAGCATTAAACGCACCAACATTCGAATTATACGGGTCCCAGAAGAAGAAGAGAAAAAGAAAGGGACTGAGAAAATATTTGAAGAGATTATAGTTGAAAACTTCCCTAATATGGGAAAGGAAATAGTTAATCAAGTCCTGGAAGCACAGAGAGTCCCATACAGGATAAACCCAAGGAGAAACACGCCAAGACACATATTAATCAAACTGTCAAAAATTAAATATAAGGAAAACATATTAAAGGCAGCAAGGGAAAAAAAACAAATAACACACAAGGGAATCCCCATAAGGTTAACATCTGATCTTTCAGCAGAAACTCTGCAAGCCAGAAGGGAGTGGCAGGATATACTTAAAGTGATGAAGGAGAAGAACCTACAACCAAGATTACTCTACCCAGCAAGGATCTCATTCAAATGTGATGGAGAAATTAAAACCTTTACAGACAAGCAAAAGCTGAGAGAGTTCAGCACTACCAAACCAGCTTTACAACAAATGCTAAAGGAACTTCTCTAGGCAAGAAACACAAGAGAAGGAAAACACCTACAATAACAAACCCAAAACATTTAAGAAAATGGGAATAGGAACATACATATCGATAATTACCTTGAATGTAAATGGATTAAATGCTCCCACCAAAAGACACAGGCTGGCTGAATGGATACAAAAACAAGACCCATATATATGCTGTCTACAAGAGACCCACTTCAGACCTAGAGACACATACAGACTGAAAGTGAGGGGATGGAAAAAGATATTCCATGCAAATGGAAATCAAAAGAAAGCTGGAGTAGCAATTCTCATATCAGACAAAATAGACTTTAAAATAAAGAGCATTACAAGAGACAAAGAAGGACACTATATAATGATCAAGGGATCGATCCAAGAGGAAGGTATAACAATTGTAAATATTTATGCACCCAACATAGGAGCACCTCAATACATAAGGCAAGTACTAACAGCCATAAAAGGGGAAATCGACAGCAACACAATCATAGTAGGGGACTTTAACACCCCACTTTCACCAATGGACAGATCATCCAAAATGAAAATAAATAAGGAAACACAAGCTTTAAATGATACATTAAACAAGATGGACTTAATTGATATTTATAGGACATTCCACCCAAAAACAACAGAATACACATTTTTCTCAAGTGCTCATGGAACATTCTCCAGGATAGATCATATCTTGGGTCACAAATCAAACCTTGGTAAATTTAAGAAAATTGAAATCGTATCAAGTACCTTTTCCAACCACAACGCTATGAGACTAGATATCAATTACAGGAAAAGATCTGTAAAAAATACAAACACATGGAGGCTACACAATACATTACTTAATAATGAAGTGATTACTGAAGAAATCAAAGGGGAAATCAAAAAATACCTAGAAATAAATGACAATGGAGATACGACGACCCAAAACCTATGGGACGCAGCAAAAGCAGTGCTAAGAGGGAAGTTTATAGCAATACAAGCCTACCTCAAGAAACAGGAAACATCTCGAATAAACAACCTAACCTTGCACCTAAAGCAATTAGAGAAAGAAGAACAAAAAAACCCCAAAGCCAGCAGAAGGAAAGAAATTATAAAGATCAGGTCAGAAATAAATGAAAAAGAAATGAAGGAAACAATAGCAAAAATCAATGAAAGTAAAAGCTGGTTCTTTGAGAAGATAAACAAAATTGATAAACCATTAGCCAGACTCATCAAGAGAAAAAGGGAGAAGACTCAGATCAATAGAATTAGAAATGAAAAAGGAGAAATAACCACTGACACTGCAGAAATACAAACGATCATGAGAGATTACTACAAGCAACTCTATGCCAATAAAATGGACAACCTGGAAGAAATGGACAGATTCTTAGAAATGCACAAACTGCCGAGACTGAACCAGGAAGAAATAGAAAATATGAACAGACCAATCACAAGCACTGAAATTGAAACTGTGATTAAAAACCTTCCAACAAACAAAAGCCCAGGACCAGATGGCTTCACAGGTGAATTCTATCAAACATTTAGAGAAGAGCTAACACCTATCCTTCTCAAACTCTTCCAAAATATTGCAGAGGGAGGAACACTCCCAAACTCATTCTACGAGGCCACCATCACCCTGATACCAAAACCAGACAAAGATGTCACAAAGAAAGAAAACTACAGGCCAATATCACTGATGAACATAGATGCAAAAATCCTCAACAAAATACTCGCAAACAGAATCCAACAGCACATTAAAAGGATCATACACCATGATCAAGTGGGGTTTATCCCAGGAATGCAAGGATTCTTCAATATACGCAAATCAATCAATGTGATACACCATATTAACAAATTGAAGGAGAAAAACCATATGATCATCTCAATAGATGCAGAGAAAGCTTTCGACAAAATTCAACACCCATTTATGATAAAAGCCCTGCAGAAAGTAGGCATAGAGGGAACTTTCCTCAACATAATAAAGGCCATATATGACAAACCCACAGCCAACATTGTCCTCAATGGTGAAAAACTGAAACCATTTCCACTAAGATCAGGAACAAGACAAGGTTGCCCACTCTCACCACTATTATTCAACATAGTTTTGGAAGTGTTAGCCACAGCAATCAGAGAAGACAAAGAAATAAAAGGAATCCAAATCGGAAAAGAAGAAGTAAAGCTGTCACTATTTGCAGATGACATGATACTATACATAGAGAATCCTAAAGAGGCTACCAGAAAACTCCTAGAGCTAATCAATGAATTTGGTAAAGTAGCAGGATACAAAATTAATGCACAGAAATCGCTTGCATTTCTATACACTAATGACGAAAAATCTGAAAGGGAAATTAAGAAAACACTCCCGTTTACCATTGCAACAAAAAGAATAAGATATCTAGGAATAAACCTACCTAAGGAGACAAAAGACCTGTATGCAGAAAATTATAAGACACTGATGAAAGAAATTAAAGATGATACAAATAGATGGAGAGATATACCATGTTCCTGGATTGGAAGAATCAACATTGTGAAAATGACTCTACTACCCAAAGCAATCTACAGATTCAATGCAATCCCTATCAAACTACCACTGGCATTTTTCACAGAACTAGAACAAAAAATTTCACAATTTGTATGGAAACACAAAAGACCCCGAATAGCCAAAGCAATCTTGAGAACGAAAAATGGAGCTGGGGGAATCAGGCTCCCTGACTTCAGACTATACTACAAAGCTTCAGTAATCAAGACAGTTTGGTACTGGCACAAAAACAGAAATATAGATCAATGGAACAGGATAGAAAGCCCAGAGATAAACCCTCACACATATGGTCACCTTATCTTTGATAAAGGAGGCAAGCATATACAGTGGAGAAAAGACAGCCTCTTCAATAAGTGGTGCTGGGAAAATTGGACAGGTACATGTAAAAGTATGAAATTAGAACACTCCCTGACACCATGCACAAAAATAAACTCCAAATGGATTAAAGACCTAAGTGTAAGGCCAGACACTATCAAACTCTTAGAGGAAAACATAGGCAGAACACTCTATGACATACATCACAGCAAGATTCTTTTTGACCCAGCTCCCAGAGAAATGGAAATAAGAACACAAATAAACAAATGGGACTTAATGAAACTTAAAAGCTTTTGCACAGCAAAGGAAACCATAAACAAGACCAAAAGACAACCCTTAGAATGAGAGAAAATATTTGCAAATGAAGCAACTGACAAAGGATTAATCTCCAAGATTTACAAGCAGCTCATGCAGCTCAATAACAAAACAACGAACAACCCAATCCAAAAATGGGCAGAAGACCTAAATAGACATTTCTCCAAAGAAGATATACAGATGGCCTACAGACACATGAAAGAATGCTCAACATCATTAATCATTAGAGCAATGCAAATCAAAACTACAATGAGATATCATCTCACACCAGTCAGAATGGCCATCATCAAAAAATCTAGAAACAATAAATGCTGGAGAGGGTGTGGAGGAAAGGGAACACTCTTGCACTGTTGGTGGGAATGTAAATTGATACAGCCCCTATGGAGAACAGTATGGAGGTTCCTTAAAAAACTACAAATAGAACTACCATACGACCCAGCAATTCCACTACTGGGCATATACCCTGAGAAAACCATAGGTCAAAAAGTGTCATGTACCACAATGTTCATTGCAGCTCTATTTACAATAGCCAGGACATGGAAGCAACCTAAATGTCCATCGACAGATGAATGGATAAAGAAGATGTGGCACATATATACAATGGAATATTACTCAGCCATAAAAAGAAATGAAATGGAGGTATTTGTAATGAGGTGGATGGAGTTAGAGTCTGTCATACAGAGTGAAGTAAGTCAGAAAGAGAAAAACAAATACAGTATGCTAACACATATATACGGAATCTAAGGAAAAAAAAAAAAAAAGGCCATGAAGAACCTAGTGGCAAGACGGGAATAAAGACACAGACCTACTAGAGAATGGACTTGAGGATATGGGGAGGGGGTGGGGTGAGATGTGACAGGGTAAGAGAGTGGCATGGACATATATACACTACCAAATGTAAAATAGATAGCTAGTGGGAAGCAGCCGCATAGCCCAGGGAGATCAGCTCGGTGCTTTGTGACCACCTAGAGGGGTGGGATGGGGAGGGTGGGAGGGAGGGAGATGCAAGAGGGAAGAGAAATGGGAACATATTGTATATGTATAACTGATTCACTTTGTTATAAAGCAGAAGCTAACACACTATTGTAAGGCAATTATACTTCAATAAAGATGTTAAAAAAAAAAAAAAAAAAAAAAAAAAAAACCAGGACATGGGGGGTTGCAATACAATTAAATATTTTTACTTGGACCTTCAAAAAAAAAAAATGTAAATGGATTAAATGCTCAAACCAAAAGACATAGAATGGGTGAATGGATACAAAAACAAAACCCATATATTTGCTGTCTACAAGAGACCCAATTCAGATCTAGGGACACATACAAACTGAGAGTGAGGGAATGGAAAAAGATATTCCATGCAAATGGAAATCAAAAGAAAGCTGGAGTAGCAATATTCATTCATATCAGACAAAACAGTCTTTAAAATAAAGAATGTTAAAAGAGACAAAGAAGGACACTACATAATGATCAAGGGATCAACCCAAAAACAAGATATAATAATTGTAAATATATATGCATTCAACATACGAGCACCTCCGTAGATAAGGCAAATACTAAAAACAATAAAAGGAAACATTGACAGTAACAAAATAATAGAGAGAGATTTTAACAAACCACTTTCATGAAAGGGCAGATAATCTGAACAAAAAATTAATAATGAGGGGACCAGGAGAAGATGGCGGAAGAGTAAGACACGGAGATCACTTTCCTCCCCACAGATACAACAGAAATACATCTACACATGGAACTGCTCCAATAGAACACCCACTGAACGCTGGCAGAAGACGTCAGACATCCCAAAAGCCAAGAAACTCCCCACGTACCTGGGTAGGGCAAAAGAAAAAAGAAAAAACAGAGACAAAAAATAGGGACGGGACCTGCACCACTGGGAGGCAGCTGTGAAGGAGGAAAGGTTTCCACACACTAGGAAGCCCCTTCGCAGGCGGAGAATGTGAGTGGTGGAGGGGGGAAGCTTCGGAGCCGTGGAGGAGAGGGCAGCCACAGGGGTGCGGAGGGCAAAGCGGAGAGATTCCCGCAGAGAGGATCAGTGCCGACCAGCACTCACCAGCCCGAGAGGCTTGTCTGCTCACCCGCCGGGGCGGACGGGGGCTGGGAGCTGAGGCTCGGGCTTCGCTTGAATCGCAGGGAGAGGACTGGGGTTGGCCGTGTGAACACAGCCTGAATGGGCTAGTGTGCCACGGCTAGCCAGGAGGGAGTCCGAGAAAAAGTCTGGACCTGCCGAAGAGGTAAGAGACTTTTTCTTCCCTCTTTCTTTCCTGGTGCGTGAGGAGAGGGGATTAAGAGCACTGCTTAAAGGAGCTCCAGAGACGGGAACGAGCCGCGGCTATCAGCGCGGACCCCAGAAACGGACATGAGACACTAAGGCTGCAGCTGCAGCCACCAAGAAGCCTGTGAGCAAACACAGGTCACTATCCACACCTCCTCTCCCGGGAGCCTGCGCAGCACACCACTGCCAGCATCCCGCGATCCAGGGACAATATCCCTGGGAGAACACACAGCGTGCATCAGGCTGGTGCAACGTCACCTCGGCCTTTGCTGCCGTAGGCTCGCCGCGCATCTGTACCGCTCCCTCCCCCCGGCCTGAGTGACCCAGAGCCCCCGAATCAGCTGCTCCCTTAACCCCGTCCTGTCTGAGTGAAGAACAGAGGCCGTCAGGCGAATTACACCCAGAGGCGCATCCAAATCCAAAGCTGAAACCCAGGAGCTGTGCGAACACAGAAGAGAAAGGGAAATCTCTCCCAGCAGCCTCAGAAGCAGCGGATTAAATCTCCGCAATCAAGTTGATGTACCCTGCATCTGTGGAATACCTGAATAGACAACAAATCATCCTAAATTGAGGAGGTGGACTTTGGGAGCAAGGTATATTATTTTTCCCCTTTTTCCTCCTTTTGTGAGTGCGTATGTGTATACTTCTGTGTGAGATATTGTCTGTATAGCTTTGCTTTCACCATTTGTCATAGGATTCTGTACGTCAGTTCGTTTTGTCTTTTTCTTTTTTTTTACTTAAAAAAATTTTTATGAATAATTATTTTTTATTTTAATAACTTTATTTTATTTTATCCTACTTTATTTAATTTTATCCTCTTTCATTCTATTTTTTCTCCCTTTTATTCTGAGCCTGTGGATGAAAGGCTCTTGGTGCTCCAGCCAGGAGTCAGTGCTGTGGCTCTAAAGTGGGATAGCCGGCTTCAGGACACTGGTCCACAAGAGACCTCCCAGCTCCATGTAACATCAAATGGCAAAAATCCCCCAGAGATCTCCATCTCAACACCAAGACCCAGCTTCACTCAACGACCAGCAAGTTACAGTGCTGGACACCCTATGCCAAACAACTAGCAAGACAGGAACACAGACCCATGCATTAGCAGAGAGGCTGCCTAAAATCTTAATAAGGCCACAGACACCCCAAAACACACCACCAGATGTGGACCTGCCCACCAGAAAGACAAGATCTAGCCTCATCCACCAGAACACAGGCACCAGTCCCCTTCACCAGGAAGCTTACACAGCCCACTGAACCAACCTTAGCCACTGGGGAGAGATACCAAAAACAACGGGAACTAAGAACCTGCAGCTTGCGAAAAGGAGACCTCAAACATAGTAAGATAAGCAAAATGAGAAGACAGAAAAACACTCAGCAGATGAAGGAGCAAAGTAAAAACACCAGACCTAACAAATGAAGAGGAAATAGGCAATCTACCTGAAAAAGAATTCAGAATAATGATAGTACAAATGATCCAAAATCTTGGAAATAGAATAGAGAAAATACAAGAAACATTTAACAAGGACCTAGAAGAACTAAAGAGGAAACAAGCAATGATGAACAACACAACAAATGAAATTAAAAATACTCTAGAAGGGATCTATAGCAGAATAACTGAGGCAAAAGAACAGATAAGAGACCTGGAAGATAAAATAGTGGAAATTACTACTGCAGAGCAGAATAAAGAAAAAAGGATGAAAAGAACTGAAGACAGTCTCAGACACATCTAGGACAACATTAAACACACCAACATTTCAACTATAGGGGTCCCAGAAGAAGAAGAGGAAAAGAAAGGGACTGAGAAAATATTTGAAGGGATTACAGTTGAAAACTTCCCTAATATGGGAAAGGAAAGAGTTCATCAAGTCCTGGAAGCACAAAGAGTCCCATACACGATAAATCCAAGGAGAAACACGCCAAGACACATATTAATCAAACTATCAAAAATTAAATACAAAGAAAACATATTAAAAGCAGCAAGGGAAAAACAACAAATAACACACAAGGGAATCCCCATAAGGTTAACAGCTGATCTTTCAGCAGAAACTCTGCAAGCCAGAAAAGAGTGGCAGGACATATTTAAAGTGATGAAGGAGAAAAATCTACAACCAAGATTACTCTACCCAGCAAGGATCTCATTCAGATATGATGGAGAAATTAAAACGTTTACAGACAAGCAAGAGCTGAGAAAGTTCAGCACCACCAAACGAGCTTTACAACAAATGCTAAAGGAACTTTTCTAGGCAAGAAACACAAGGGAAGGAAAAGACCTACAATAACAAACGCAAAACAATTAAGAAAATGGGAATAGGAGCATACATATCGATATATACCTTACATGTAAATGGATTAAATGCTCCAACCAAAACACAAAGATTGGCTGACTGTATACAAAAACAAGATCTGTATATATGCTGTCTACAAGAGACCGACTTCAGACCTAGGGACACATACAGACTGAAAGTGAGGGGATGGAAAAAGATATTCCATGAAAACGGAAATCAAAAGAAAGCTGGAGTAGCAATTCTCATATCAGACAAAATAGACTTTAAAATAAAGTCTATTACAAGAGACAAAGAAGGACACTACATAATGATCAAAGGATAGATCCAAGAAGAAGATATAAAAACTGTAAATATTTATGCACCCTAAAATAGGAGCACCACAATACATAAGGCAAATACTAACAGCCATAAAAGGAGAAATCAACAGTAACACAATCATAGTAGGGGACTTTAACACCCCAGTTTCACCAATGAACAGATCATCCAAAATGAAAATAAATAAGGAAACACAAGCTTTAAATGATAAATTAAACAATATGGACTGAATTGATATTTATAGGACATTCTATCCAAAAACAACAGAATAAACATTTTTCTCAAGTGCTCATGGAACATTCTCCAGGATAGATCATATCTTGGGTATCAAATCAAGCCTTGGTAAATTTAAGAAAATTGAAATCGTATAAAGTATCTTTTCTGACTACAATGCTACGAGACTAGACATCAATTACAGGAAAAGATCTGTAAAAAATAAAAACACATGGAGGCTAAACAATACACTACTTAATAACCAAGAGATCACTGAGGAAATTAGAAAACCTAGAAACAAATGACAATGAAAACACAATGACCCAAAACCTATAGGATGCAGCAAAAACAGTTCTAAGAGGGAAGCTTATAGCAATACAATCCTACCTTAAGAAACAGGAAACATCTCGAGTAAACAACCTAACCTTGCACCTAAAGCAATTAGAGAAAGAAGAACAAAAAAACCCCAAAGCCAGCAGAAGGAAAGAAATTATAAAGATCAGGTCAGAAATGAATGAAAAAGAAATGAAGGAAACAATAGCAAAAATCAATGAAACTAAAAGCTGGTTCTTTGAGAAGATAAACAAAATTGATAAACCATTAGCTAGACTCATCAAGAGAAAAAGGGAGAAGACTCAAATCAATAGAATTAGAAATGAAAAAGGAGAAGTAACAACTGACACTGCAGAAATACAAAGGATCATGAGAGATAACTACAAGCAACTCTATGCCAATAAAATGGAAAACCTGGAAGAAATGGACAAATTCTTAGAAATGCACAACCTGCCAAAACTAAACCAGGAAGAAATAGAAAATATGAACAGACCAATAACAAGCACTGAAATTGAAACTGTGATTAAAAATCTTCCAACAAACAAAAGCCCAGGACCAGACGGCTTCACAGGCAAATTCTATCAAACATTTAGAGAAGAGCTAACAGCTATCCTTCTCAAACTCTTCCAAAATACAGCAGAGGGAGGAACACTCCCAAACTCATTCTACGAGACCACCATCACCCTGATACCAAAACCAGACAAAGATGTCACAAAGAAAGAAAACTACAGGCCAATTTCACTGATGAACATAGATGCAAAAATCCTCAAAAAAATACTAGCAAACAGAATCCAATAGCACATTAGAAGGATCATACATCATGATCCAGTGGGGTTTATTACAGGAATTCAAGGATTCTTCAATATACACAAATCAATCAACGTGATACACCATATTAACAAAATGAAGGAGAAAAGCCATATGATCATCTCAGTAGATGCAGAGAAAGCTTTCAACAAAATTCAACACCCATTTATGATAAAAACCCTGCAGTAAGTAGGCATAGAGGGAAATTTCCTCAACATAATAAAGGCCATATGTGACAACCCACAGCCAACATCGCCCTCAATGATGAAAAATTGAAACCATTTCCACTAAGATCAGGAACAAGACAAGGTTGCCCACTCTCACCACTATTTTCAACATAGTTTTCGAAGTTTTGGCCACAGCAATCAGAGAAGAAACAGAAATAAAAGGAATCCAAAACGGAAAATTAGAAGTAAAGCTGTCACTGTTTGCAGATGACATGATACTATACACAGAGAATCCTAAAGATGCTACCAGAAAACTACAAAAGCTAATCAATGAATTTGGTAAAGTAGCAGGATACAAAATTAATGCACAGAAATCTCTTGCATTCCTATACACTAATGATGGAAAATCTGAAAATGAATTTAATAAAACACTCCCATTTACCACTGTAACAAAAAGAATAAAATATCTAGGAATAAACCTACCTAAAGAGACAGAAGACCTGTATGCAGAAAACTATAAGACACTGATGAAAGAAACTGGAGCTGATACAAATAGATGGATAGATATACCATGTTTTTGGATTGGAAGAATCAATAATGTGGAAATGACTCTACTACGCAAAGCAATCTACAGATTCAATGCAATCCCTATCAAACTACCACTGGCACTTTTCACAGAACTAGAAGAAAAATTTTCACAATTTGTATGGAAACACAGAAGACCCCGAGTAGCCAAAGCAATCTTGAGAACGAAAAATGGAGCTGGAGGAATCAGGCTCCCTGACTTCAGACTATACTACAAAGCTACAGTAATCAAGACAGTATGGTACTGGCACAAAAACAGAAATATAGATCAATGGAACAGGATAGAAAGCCCAGATATAAACCCACGGACATATGGACACCTTATCTTTGATAAAGGAGGCAAGCATATACAGTGGAGAAAAGACAGCCTCTTCAATAAGTGGTGCTTGAAAAATTGGATAGGTACATGTAAAAGTATGAAATTAGAGCATTCCCTAACACCATACACAAAAATAAACTCAAAATCGATTAAAGACCTAAATATAAGGCCAGACACTATCTAACTCTTAGAGGAAAACATAGGCAGAACACTCTATGACATAAATCACAGCAAGATCCTTTTTGACCCAGCTCCTAGAGAAATGGAAATAAAAACACAAATAAACAAATGAGACCTAATGAAACTTAAAAGTTTTTGCACAGCAAGGGAAACTATAAAGAAGACGAAAAGACAACCCTCAGAATGGGAGAAAATATTTGCAATTGAAGCAACTGACAAAGGATTAATCTCCAAGATTTACAAGCAGCTCATGCAGCTCAATAACAAAAAAACAAATAACCCAATCCAAAAATGGGTAGAAGATCTAAATAGACATTTCTCCAAAGAAGATATACAGATTGCCAACAGACACATGAACGAATGCTCGACATCATTAATCATTAGAGAAATGCAAATCAAAACTACAATGAGATAGCATCTCACACCAGTCAGAATGCCCATCATGAAAAAATCTACAAACAACAAATGCTGGAGAGGGTGTGGAGAAATGGGAACACTCTTGCACTGTTGGTGGGAATGTAAATTGATACAGCCACTATGGAATACAGTATGGAGGTTCCTTTAAAAACTAAGAATAGAACTACCATATGACCCAGCAATCCCACTACTGGGCATATACTCTGAGAAAACCATAATTTAAAAAAAGTCATGTTCCTAAATGTTCATTGCAGCTCTATTTACAATAGCCAGGACATGGAAGCAACCTAAATGTCCATCATTGGTTGAATGGATAAAGAAGATATGTTACATATATACAATGGAATATTACTCAGCCATAAAAAGAAACGAAATGGAGTTATTTGTAGTGAGTTGGATGGAGTTAGAGTCTGTCATACAGAGTGAAGTAAGTCAGAAGGAGAAAAACAAATACAGTATGCTAACACATATATATTGCATCTAAGGGAAAAAAAATGGTCATGAAGAACCTAGGGGCAAGACAGGAATAAAGACACAGACCTCCTAGAGAATGGACTTGAGGATATGGGGAGGGTGAAGGGTATGATGTGACAAAGTGAGAGAGTGGCATGGACATATATACACTACCAAACGTAAAATAGATAGCTAGTTGGAAGCAACTGCATAGCACAGGGAGATCAGCTCTGTGCTTTGTGACCACCTAGAGGGCCTGGATAGGAAGGGTGGGATGGAGGGAGATGCAAGAGGGAAGAGATATGGGAACATATGTATATGTATAACTGATTCACTTTGTTATAAAGCAGAAACTAACATACTATTGTAAAGCAATTATACTCCAATAAAGATGTTAAAAAAAAACAACGAAATCAATTGGAGGAATAAAAGTGTAAAAAACAGAAACAGATGAGGGCTGTACAATACCTTACTAAGCAGCCAATGAATGACTAAAGAAATCAAAAAGGAAATCAAAGAAAACCTAGAGACAAATGACAATGAAAACACGCTGATCCAAAACCTATGGAACGCAGCAAAAGCAGTTCTAAGACAGAAGTTTATAGCAATACAATTTTACCTTGGGATACAAGAAAATTCTCAAATAAACAACTTAACCTTACACTTAAAGCAAGAAGAGAAAGAAGAGCAAACAAACACAAAGTTAGTGGAAGGAAATTAATCATGAATATCATATCTGAAATCAATGAAATAGAGGCAAAGAAACCAACGCAAAGATCAACGAAACTAAAAGCTTGTTCTCTGAGAAGATAAACAAAATTAATAAACATTTAGCCAGACTCATCAAGAAAAGAAGGGAGAGGACTCATATCAATAAAATTAGAAATGTAAAAGGAGAAGTTACAAACAACACCACAAAAATAATAAAGATCAGAAGAGACTACTATGAGCAACTATAGGCCAATAAAATGGACAATTTGGAAGAAGTGGACAAATTCCTACAAAGGTACAAACTTCCAAGGCTGAACTAGGAAGAAATAGAAAATATAAGCAGACAAATCACAAGTACGGAAATTGAAACTGTGATTAAAAAACTTCCAACAAAAAACTCCAAGATGTGATGGTTTCACAGTTGAATTCTATCAAATATTTAGAAATAGGATAATTAATACCTATCCTACTGAAACTGTTCCACAAAAATTGCAAAAGAAGGAACATGCCCAAGCTCATTCTGTGAGGCCAACATCACCCTGATAACAAAAGCAGACAAAATTATCACAAAAAAGAAAATCACAAGCCAGTATTACTGAAGAACATAGATGCAAAATTTCTCATCAAAACACTAGCAAACTGAATCCAACAACACATTAAAAGGATCATACACCTTGATCAACTGGGATTTATCTCAGTGATGCAAGGATGCTTAAGTAAACGCAAATCAATCAATATGATACACCATATTAAAAAATTGAAGAATACAAACCATACAATCATCTCAATAGATGCAGAAAAAGCTCTTGACAAAATTGAACAAGAAATTGTGATAAACACTCTCCAGAAAGTGGGTAAAGAGGGACTATTCCTCAACATAAAAAAGGTGATATATGACAAAACCAGAGGAAACATGATACTCAATGGTAAAAAGCTGAAAATATTTCCTCTAAAATCAGGAACAAGACAAGGATGTCCACTCTCACCACTTTTATTCAACATAGTTTTGGAAGTCCTAGCCACAGCAATCAGAGAAGAAAAAGAAATAAAAGGAATCCAAATTGTAAAAGAAGTAAAATTGTCACTGTTTGCAGAAAACATGATACTATACATTGAAAATTCTAAAGATGTGCTACCAGAAAACTACTAGAGCACATCACTGAATTTGGTAAAGTTACATGATACAAAATTAATACACAGAAATCTTGCATACCCATATACTTACAAGGAAAGATCAGAAAGTGAAATTAAGGAAACAATCACATTTACCATTCCAACAAAAAGAATAAAATAACTCGGAATAAACCTACTTAAGGAGGCAAAAAACTCAAAAACTCAAAAAACTGTAAGATACTGACAAAAGAAATAAACGATGACACAACAGGTGCAGAGACATACCATGTTCTTAGATTGGAAAAATCAATACTGTGAAAATGACTATACTACCCAAAGCTATCTACAGATTCAGTGCAATCCTTATCAAATAACCAATGGCATTTTACACAGAACTGGAACAAAAACTTGCACAATTTGTATGGTAACACAAAAGACCCTGAATAGCCAAAGCAAACTTGAGAAAGAAAAATGTACTGGAGGAATGAGGTTTCCTGACTTCAGACTAAACTACAAAGCTACAGTCATCAAAACAGTATGGTTCTGACACAAAAGTAGAAATATAGATCAAAGGAACTGGATACAAATTCCAGACATAAACCCACATGTATATGGTCACCTAATCTGTGACAAAGGAGGCAAGAATATATAATGGAGAAAAGACAGTCTCTTCAGTAAGTGGTGCTTGAAAACAAGACAGCTTCATGGAAAAGAATGAAATTAGAACACTCCCTAACACCATACACAAAAATAAACTAAAAATGGATTAAAGACCTAAATGTAAGGTCGGATACTATAAAACTCTTAGAGAAAACATAAGCAAAACACACTTTGACATAAATCGCAGCAAAATCTTTTTTGATCCACCTCTTGGAGTAATGAATATAAAAACAAAAATAAAGAAATGGGACCTAATTAAACTTGAAAACTTTTGCACAGCAACTGAAACCATAAACAAAACAAAATGACAACCCTCAGAATGGGAGAAAACATTTTCAATTTAAGAAATTGACAGGAGATTAATCTCCAAAATATACAAACATCTCATGCAGCTCAATATCAAAAAAACCAAACAACCCAATCTAAAAATGGGCAGAAGACCTAAATAGACATTTCTCCAAAGAAGATATACAGATTGCCAACAAACACATGAAAGGATGCTCAACATCGCTAATCATTAGAGAAATGCAAAATCAAAACTACAATGATGTATCACCTCACACCTGTCAGAATGTCATCATCAAAAAATCTACAAGCAATAAAGGCTGGAGAGGGTGTGGAGTAAAGGGAACCCTCCAACACTGTTGGTAGGAATGTAAATTGGTACAGTCACTATGGACAAGAGTATGGAAGTTCCTTAAAAAGCTAAAAATAGAGCTACCATATGGCCCAGTAATCCCACTCCTAAGCATATACCTAGAGAAAAACATAGTTCAAAAAAATACATTCACCCCAATGTTCATTGCAGAACAATTTACAAGAGACAAGACATGGAAGCAACTTAAATTGTCTATCAACAGAGCAATGGATAAAGAGGATGTGGTACATATATACAATGGAATATCACTCAGCCATAAAAAGTACAAAAATGGAATTTGTAGCAACATAGATGGACCTAGAGATTGTCGTACTGAGTGTAGTAAGTCAGACACAGAAAGACAAACATCATATGATATCACTTATATGTGGAATCTAAAAAAAAAAAAAGTGTACAGATGAACTCATTTACGAAACAAAAGTAGAGTCACAGATGTAGAAAACAAACTTATGGTTACCAGGGGATAAGGCAGGGAGGGATAAATTGGGAGACTGGGATTGACATACATATACACACTACTATATATAAAATAGACAACAAATAAGAACCTACCATATATCACAAGGAACTCTACTCAATACTCTGTAATGGCCTATATGGAAAAAGAATCTAAAAGAAAAGAGTGGATATTTGTAAATGTATAACTGATTCACTTTGCTGTACACCTGAAACTAACACAACACTGTAAATCAACTATACTCCAATAAAATTTTTTTGAAAAGCTTATGAATATTCACATAATAGGAGTTTCAGAAAGAGAAGAGAGACAGAAAGGGGCATAGAACATATTTAAAGATATAATAGCTATATATTTTCCAAAACTGAGAAAGGAAACAGACATGCAGTAACAGTAAGGACAGAGTCCCAAACAAGAAGAACTCAAAGAGACACGTGCCAGGACAAATTATAATGAAAATGGAAAAGTTCAAGATAAATAGAGAGTATTTAAAGAAACAAGGGAAAAGCAACAAGTTACATACAGTTAAACTCCCATAAGCCTATCAACTGACTTTTCAACAGAAACTCTGCAGACAAAAAGGCAGTGGCAAAATATATTTAAAGTGATGAAAGAAAACAAATACTATTACCTACCCAACAATACTTTCATTCAGATTTGTTGAAGATATAAAAAATTTTACAGATAAGCAAAAGCCAAAAGCTTTCACAACCAACAAACCACCTTTATAAAAATGTTAAAATAACTTATCTTAGTGTAAAAGGCCAGAACTAGAAAAATGAAGCTTTAAAAAAGCAAAAATCTCATTGGTTATGGCAAATATACAGTAAAGGTAGGAAATCAATGACATATAAAGCTAGTAGGGAATTAAAAAGATGAAAATAGTAAAATTGTCTATAGCTGCAATAAGTAGTTAAGGAATACACAAAACAAAAACATGTAATGTATGATATCAAATACAGTAAACATGGGAGAAATGTAAAAATGCAATATTGTTAACACATGTTTGGGGGGACCTTCAAGATGGCAGAGAAGTAAGACTTGGAGATCAGCTTCCTCCCTACAAATACATCAAAAATACATCTACATGTGGAACAACTCCTACAGAACACCTACTGAACGTTGGCAGAAGACCTCAGACTTCTCAAAAGGCAAGAAATTCCTCACACACCTGGGTAGGGCAAGAGAAAAAAGAGAAAACAGAGACAAAAGAATAGGGATGGGACCTGCACCTCTGGGAGCGAGCTGTGAAGGAGGAAAAGTCTCCACACACTAGGAAGCCCCTTCACTGGTGGAGACGGGGGTCCACGGAGGAGAGCACAGAAACAGGGGTGCAGATGGCAAAGCGGAAAGATTCCCACACAGAGGATTAGTGCTGACCAGCACTCACCAGCCTGAGAGGCTTGTCTGCTCACCCACCAGGGCGGGTGGGTGCTGAGAGCTGAGGCTCGGGCTTCGGAGGTCAGATCCCAGGGAGAGGACTTGGTTTGGTTGCATGAACACAGCCTGAAGGGGGATAGTGCACCACAGCTAGCCAGGAGGGAGTCCAGGAAAATGTCTGGACCTGCAGAAGAGGGAAGTGACCACTGTTTTGGGGTGTGTGAGGAGAGGGGATTCAGAGCACTGCCTAAACGAGTTCCAGATATGGGAGCGATCTGCGACTATCAGCCCAGACACCAGAGACGGGCATGAAATGCTAAGGTTGCTGTGGCAGCCACTAAGAAACCAGTGTGAAAGCACAAGTCACTATCCACACCTCCCTTCCCAGGAGCCTGTGCAGCCCACCACTGCCAGGGTACTGTGATCCAGGGACAACTTCTCCGGGAGAACTCACAACCCTCAGGCTGGTGCAACGTCATGCCAGCCTCTGCTGCAACAGGCTTGCCCCGCATTCTGTACCCCTCCATCACCCGGGCCTGAGTGAGCCAGACCCACCTAATCAGCTGCTCCTTTAACCCCCTCCTGTCTGGGTGAAGAACAGATGCCAAAGGGTGACCTACATACAGAGGCAGGGTCAAATCCAAAGCTGAGCCCCAGGAGCTGTGCAAACAAAGAAGAGAAAGGGAAATTTCTCCATGCAGCCTCAGGAGCAGTGGATTAAATCTCCACTAGCAACTTGATGTACCCTGCATCTGTGGACTACCCGAATAGACAACGTATCATCCCAAAATAGAGGCGGTGGACTTTGGGAGCAACTATAGACTTGGGCTTTGCTTTCTGCATCTAAGTTGTTTCTGGTTTTATGTTTATCTTAGGTTAGTATTTAGAGCTTATTATCATTGGTAGATTTGATTATTGATGTGGTTGCTCTCTTCCATATATATATATATATATATATATATATACTTTTTTCCTTTATCTCTTTTCGTGAGAGTGTATGTGTATACTTCTTTGTGTGATTTCATCTGTATAGGTTTTCTTTTACAATTTGCCCTAGGGTTCTGTCTGTACTTTTTTTTTTTTAAGTATAGTTTTAAGGGCTTGTTATCATTGGTGGCTTTGTTTATTGGTTGGTTGCTCTCTTCTTTCTTTTTTTAATTAATTTTTATGTTAATAATTTATTTTTTATTTCAATATATTTATTATTTTTTATTTTATTATTTTTTTTCTATCTATCTTCTTTTTTTTTTTTTTCTCCCCTTCCTTCTGAGCCATGTGGCTGACAGGGTCTTGGTGTTCTGGCCTGGTATTGGGCCTCAGCCTCTGAGGTGGGAGGGCCAAGTTCAGGACATTGGCCCACCAGAGACCTCCTGGCCCCATGTAATGTCAATCGGCGAGAGCTCTCCCAGAGATCTCTGTCTCAACACTAAGACCCAGTTCCACTCAATGATCTGCACTTCCAGTGCTGGAGACCCCATGCCAAATAACTAGCAAGACAGGAACACAACCCCACCCATTAGCAAAGAGCCTGCCTAAGATCATAGTAAGTTCACAGACACCCCAAAACAGACCACTGGACATGGTCCTGCCCATCAGAAAAACAAGATCCAGCCTCATCCATCAGAACACAGGCACCAATCCCCTCCTCCAGGAAGCCTACACAACCCACTGAACCAAACTTAGCTACTGGGGTCAGACACCAGAAAACAATGGGAAATATGAACCTGCAGCCTGTGAAAAGGAGACCCCAAACACAGTAAGTTAAGCAAAATGAGGAGACAGAGAAATACACAGCAGATAAAGGAGCAAGGTAAAAACCCACCAGAAAAAACAAATGAAGAGGAACTAGGCAGTCTACCTGAAAAAGAATTCAGAGTATTGATAGTAAAAATGATCCAAAATCTTGGAAACAGAATGAAAAAAACACACGTAACATTTAGCAAGGACCCAGAAGTAAAGAGCAAACAAAAAATGATGAACAATAAAATAGATAAAATTAAAAGCTTTCTAGAAGTAATCAAAAGCAGAACAACTGAGGCAGAAAAATGGAAAAGTGACGTTGAAGATAAACTACTGGAAATAACTACTGCAGAGCAAAAAAAGAAAAAAAATGTTTGAAAAGAATTGAGCCATCTCAGAGGCCTCTGGCACAACACTAAAGACACCAACATTTGAATCATAGGGGTCCCAGAAGAAGAGAAAAAGAAAGGGACTGAGAAAAATCTTTGAAGAGATTATAGTTGAAAACTTCATTAATATGGGAAACGAAATAGTCAATCAAGTCCAGGAAGTACAGAGAGTCCCATACAGGATAAATCCAAGGAGAAAAAGGCCAAGATACATATTAATTAAACTATCAAAAATTAAAGGCAAAGAAAAAACATGAAAAGCAGCAAGGAAAAAGCAATAAGTACCATACAAGGGAATAACCATAATGTTAACAGCTGATCTTTCAGCAGCAACTCTGTAAGCCAGAAGGGTGTGGCAGGACATATTTCAAGTGAGGAAAGGGAAAAACCTACAACCAAGGTTACTCTACCTAGCAAGGATCTCATTCAGATTCGTGAAGAAATTAAAATCTTAAGAGACAAACATAAACTAAGAGATTTCAGCAACACGAAACCAGCTTTATAACAAATGCTAAAGGAAATTCTCAGGGCAGGAAAGACAAGAGAAGGAAAAGAACTACAATAACAATCCCAAAACAATTAAGAAAATGGTAATAGGAACATACATATTGATAATTACCTTAAATGTAAATGGATTAAATGTTCCAACAAAAAGATAACCTGGCTGAAGGATACAAAAACAAGACCAATATATATGCTGTTGACAAGAGACTCATGTCAGACCTAGGGACACATATAGACTGAAAGTGAGAGGATGGAAAAAGATATTCCATGCAAATGAAAATCAAAAGAAAGCTGGAGTAGCAATTCCCATATCAGACAAAATAGACTTTGAAATAAAGAATATAACAAGAGACAAAAAAGGACACTACATAATGACCAAGGGATCAATACAAGAAGAAGATATAACAATTGTAAATATTTATACACAAAATATAGGAGCACCTCAATACATAAGGCAAATGCTAAGGCATAAAAAGGGAAATAGACAGCAGCACAATCATAGTAGGGGATTTTAACAACCCACTTTCTCCAATGGACAGATCATCCAAATTGAAAGTAAATAATGAAACACAAGCTTTAAATGATACATTATATAGGAAGGACTTTAGTGATGTTTATAGGACATTTCATCCAGAAAAAAACAGAACACATTTTCTTCCCAAGTGCACATGAAACATTCTCCAGAATAGAAGATACCTTGGGTCACAGATCAAGCCTTGGTAAATTTATGAAAATTGAAATCATATCAAGTATCTTATCTGACAACTACACTATGAGGTTAAATATCAATGACAGGAAAAAAATCTATAAAAAATACAAACACATGGAGTCTAAACAGTACACCTCTAAATAACCAAGAGGTCACTAAAGAAATCAAAGAGGAAATTAAAAAAAAAAAAAAACCTAGAAACAAATGACAGTGAAACACGATGACCACAAATCTATGGGATGCAACAAAATCAGTTCTAAGATGAAGTTTATCGCAATAAAATCCTACCTTAAGAAACAGGAACCATCTCAAATAAACAACCTAACCTTGCACCTAAAGCAATTAGAGAAAGAACAACAACAACAACAACAACAAAAAAAAAAACCCAAAGGTAGCAGAAGGAAAGAAATCATAAAGATCCAATCAGAAATAAATGAAAAAGGAATGAAGGAAATGATAGCAAGGATCAATAAAACTAAAAGCTGGTTCTTTGAGAAGATAAACAAAATTGATAAACCATTAACCAGACTCATCAAGAAAAAAAGGGAGAAGACTCAAATCAATAGAATTAGAAATGAAAAATGAGAAGTAACAACTGACACTGCAGAAATACAAAGAATCATGAGAGATTACTACAAGCAACTCTATGCCAATAAAATGGACAACCTGGAAGAAATGGACAAATTCTTATAAATGCACAACCTGCCAAGACTAAACCAGGAAGAAATAGAAAATATGAACAGACCAATAACAAGCACTGAAATTGAAACTGTGATTAAAAATCTTCCAACAAACAAAAGTGCAGGACCAGATGGCTTCACAGTCGAATTCTATCAAACATTTAGAGAAGAGCTAACACTTAACATTCTCAAAATCTTCCAGAGTTCATCAGAGAGAGGAACACTCCCAAACTCACTCTATGAGGCCACTATCACCCTGACATCAAAACCAGACAAAGATGTCACAAAGAAAGAAAACTACAGGCCAATGTCACTGATGAAGATAGATGCAAAGATCCTCAACAAAATACTAGCAAACAGAATCCAGCAGCACATTAAAAGGATCATACACCATGATCAAATGGGGTTTAAGCCAGGAATGCAAGGATTCAATATACACAAATCAATCAATGCGATAAACCATAATAAACAATTGAAGGAGGAAAATCATATGATCATCTCAATAGATGCAGGAAAAGTTTTTTGCATATATCCTCCAGATAGTAGGCACAGAGGGAACTTACCTCAACATAATAAAGGCCACATATCACAAACCCACAGCCAACATCGTTCTCAATGGTGAATAATTGAAACCATTTCCACTAAGATCAGGAACAAGACAAGGTTGCCCACTCTCACCACTATTAATCAACATAGATACGGAAGTTTTAGCCTCAGCAATCAGAGAAGAAAAAGAAATAAAAAGAATCCAAATCGGAAAAGAAGAAGTAAACCTGTCACTGTTGGCCGATGTCATGATACGATACATAGAGAACCCTAGAGATACTACCAGAAAACTACTATGACTAATCAATGAATTTGGTAAAGTAGCAGGATACAAAATTAATGCACAGAAATCTCTTGCATTCCTATACTCTAGTCATGATAAATCTGAAAGAGAAATTAAGGAAACACTCTCATTTACCATTGCAACAAAAATAATAAAATACCTACAAATAAACCTACCTAAGGAGAGAAAAGACCTGTATGCAGAAAATTATAAGGCACTGATGAAAGAAATTAAAGATCATGCAAACAGATGGAGAGATATACCATGTTCTTGGATTGGAATAATCAACATTATGAAAATGACACTACTACGGAAAGCAATCTACAGATTCAATGCAATCCCTATCAAACTACCACTGGCATTTTTCACAGAACTAGAAAAAAAAATTTCACAATTTGTATGGAAACACAAAAGACCCCAAATAGCCAAAGCCATCTTGAGAAAGAAAAGTGGAGAGGAATAATCAGGCTCCCTGACTTCAGACTATACCACAAAGCTACAGTAATCAAGACAGTATGGTACTGGCACAAAAACAGTAATATAGATCAATGGAACAGGATAGAAAGCCCAGAGATAAATTCATGCACACATGGTCAATTTATGTTTGATTATGGTGGCAAGAATATATAATGGAGAAAAGACAGCCTCTTCAATAAGTAGTTCTGGGAAAACCAGACAGCTACATGTTAAATAAGGAAATTCGAACACTCCCAAACTCCATACAGAAAAATAAATTCAAAATGAATTAAAGACCTAAATATAAAGCTAGACGCTATAAAACTCTTAGAGGAAAACTTAGGCAGAACACTCTATGATGTAAATCACAGCAAGATCTTTTTTGACCCATATTCTAGAGAAATGGAAATAAAAAGAAAAATAAACAAGTGGGACCAAATGAATATTCAAAGCCTTTACACAGCAAAGGAAACCATAAGCAAGATGAAAAGACAACCCTTAGAATGGAAAAAATATATATGCAGGCAAAGCAACTGACAAAGGATTAATCTCCAAAGTACACCAGGCAGCTCATGTAGCTCAATACCAAAAAAAACAAACAACCCAATCCAAAACTCGGAAGAAGATCTTAGTAGACATTTCTCCAAAGAAAATATACAGATTGCCAACAAACACATGAAACGATGCTTAACATCACTAATCATTAGGGAAATGCAAATCAAAATTACAATGTGATATCACCTCACACCACTCAGAATGGCTAACATCAAAATATCTACAAACAATAAATGCTGTAGTGGGTTTGGAGAAAAAGGTACCCTCTTGCACTGTTCGTGAGAATGTAAATTGATACAGCCACTATGGAGAACAGTATGGAGTTTCCTTAAAAATCTAAAAATAGAACTACCATACAACCTAGCAATCTCACTATTGGGCATATACTGTGAGAAAACCATAATTTATAAAGAGTCATGTACCACAATATTCACTGCAGCTCTATTTACAATAGCCAGGACATGGAAGCAACCTAAATATCCATCAACAAAGGTGGATAAAGAAGTTGTGGCATATATATACAATGGAATATTACTCAGCCATAAAAAGTAACGAAATTGAGTTTTTTGTAGTGAGGTGGATGGACCTAGAGACTGTCATACAGAGTGAAGTAATTCAGAAAGACAAAAACAAATACCATATGCTAACACATAAATATGGAATCTAAAAAAAATAAAAAAGGTTCTGAAGAACCTAAACACAGGACAGGAATAAAGATGCAGATGTAGAGAATGGACTTGAGGACACGGGGAGGGGGAAGCATACGCTGGGTCTAAGTGAGAGGGTGGCATGGAGATATATACATTACCAAATGTAAAATAGATAGCTAGTGTGAAGCAGCTGCATAGCACAGGGAGATCAGCTTGGTGCTTTGTGTCCACTTGAGGGGTGGGATAGGGAGGGTGGGAGGGAGATTCAAGAGGGAGGGTATATTGGTATATACGTATATGAATAGCTGATTCACTTTGTTATACAGCAGAAACTGACAAACTAATGTAAAGCAACTATACTCTGATAAAGATGTTAAAAAGTAAATAGGAAAAAAAATGTTTTGAATTTAAGCAATCAGCAACTTAAACTATATATATATATATATATATATATATACACACACACACATATATATATATTCATATATCTATATTTGCTATACACCCCAAAATCTATATTAGATACACACAGAAAAGAATGAAAGGAATCAAAATATATTTATAATTACCAAATCACAATGGAACATAGCAAAAAGCGAAAAGAACAAAAAAGTACTACAAAAAAACCCAAAACAATTAACTAAAAGGTAATAAATAAATTCCTATCAATAATTACATTAAATGTAAAGTGACTAAATGTTCCAATCAAAAGACATAGAGTGGGCGAAAGGACACAAAACAAGATCCATATAATGCTGCCTACAATAGACTCACTTCAGATTTACAGACACACAGACTGAAAGTGAGGGGATGGAAGAAGGTATTCCAGAGGAATGGAAAGAAAAAGAAACCCAGGGTAGCAATACTTATGACAAACAAAATAGACTTTAAAACAAAGACTTGTAACAAGAGACAAATGAGGACAATATATGATGATCAAGGGATCAATCCAAGAAGAGTACATATAAATTGTATATGTGTGTATATATATATAAATATATATATATAAATATATATATATATATATATATATATATATATATATATCCAAATTCAGAGAGCATAAATACAAAAAACAAATATTAGCAGGAATAAAGGGACAAATTGACAGTAACACAATAATAGTAGGGGACTTTGCACCTCACTTTAATCAATGGAGAGATCATCCAGACAGAAAAGCAATAAAGAAGCACTGCTGTTAAAGGACACATTAGATCAGATGTATCTCTCTCTCTCTCTCTCTCTCTCTCTCTCTCTCTCTCTCTCTCTATATATATATATATATATATATATATATATATATATATATATATAATTTTATCAAAAAGTAGCAGAATATACATTCTTTTCAAGTGCACATGGCACATTCTCCAGGGTAGATGACATAATGCTAGGCCACAAAACACGTCTCAGTAAATTTAATAAAATTGAAATTATATCAAGTATCTTTTTTGACCAAAATGCTATGAGATGAGAAATGAGCTACAAGGAAAAACATACTGCAAAAACACAAAGATGTGGAGGCTAAACAACATGCTACTAAACAAACAATGGTTCACAGAAGAAGTTTTAAAAGTAATCAAAGAATACCTGGAGACGAAAACAAAAACACAATTATCTAAAATTTATGGCAGTGGGGAGGAGTCAAAATGGTGGAATAGGAGGATGCTGAATTCATCTCTCATCACAAGTATATCAATAATACATATACAAATGGAACAATTCTCTTAGAGCACCTGCTGAACATTAGTGGAAGATTTCTGACAGCTAAAAGGACAAGAAAAATCCTCTCACAACTGAGTAGGATGAAAGAAAGAAGGAAAGAGGAAACAAAACACTGACCAGCAACCCTGATGGGAAGCTGAAGATGAGGGTAGGTACCCACACTCAGAAAAACTCCCTCACAGTTGGGAAATCAGCTGGGACAGAAAGGACATTCAGGGGCTCAAAGGAGAATGCAGCAGATGGTCTGTGGAAGGCAGGACAAAGTAAGAACTGCACGCATAGTCTACACAGCAGCTCTGTGCATTCCAGCCTGAGTCATGAGTCACCTATTGCAAAGGGGGGCTGGGTGTTGGAAAGTGGGTTTTGGAGCACGGACCCAGGGAGGGGCCAGCTGTTGGCTGTGAAAAGATAGCCTGAATGGATAGGAATAAGGAGTTCCACAATGGGGAAAATCTGTGGAAAAAGCCTGGGACACTGTAAAGGCAATGCATCATTTTTGAGTGGTGCACAAGGGTCAGAGCCATCATTACAACACCTTCACCCACCCACCAGCTTCTTGGGCCTCCTCAGGCACTGGGAAGAGCTCCCATTTGAGCAGGCTCGCCCACCCCTCAGGCCAGGGTCTCCTCCATCCCTGGGCTAAGGGGGCCTGAGCACTGCCCATCCCACAGCCTCCTTGGAAATCAGCCCTGGGTGACCCTGCCTGGGAAAAGAGTCTGCCAATGTTGGCAGGGTCTGAGTGCTAAAGCATGGGTTAGGAGAATGGATCCAGCGAGAGGAGTGTTGTTGGCTGTGTGGATGCAGCAGAGGGGATGGGAGTGAGGGGATGTGCAGCCAGGAATGTCCCTAAGGGAAGCGTGTTTTGCCTGGAAAGTGAGACACCATTGTTGAGAGGCACATGGGGGGGCGAGGCTGCTACCACCCCTACATGTCAGCTCCTGCCTCCATGGGCACTGGGAGAGACTCCCACCAGAGTGAACATGCCACAGTCTGTTGTAACTGCCTGCTGCTTCCACAACTGCAGGAAACTCGAACACACCCCAATTGTGGCTGCTGTACCCTTCCCTGGCTTTAGTGAGTATGTGTGCCCCAAACAGCCATTTCTTTCACTCCCACTCGCCTGGGCAAGGAACAGATTCCTGAGAGTGGTGCACACGTAGAGGTGGGATCAAAACCAAAGATGAGCCACAGGGGAGGTGCAACTAAGGAAGAAGAACAGAATATTTTTTTTTTGCAGCTGCACAATCCACGGATTAAATCCCTGAGATCAGCTTGGTAAATCCTGCATGTGTGAAATACCTGAATAGACAATGAGTGTTCCCACAATTGAGACCAGTCAAGCTTTCACAGCAGTGTACTGTGGGGGCAAGTACACATGGGAGTCAGGCCAGGTCAGAGTCCAAGCTGGCCCCACAGTGCCCACAACTGGTTCAGAGACCTACCTAAAGGTATTAAGGCCTCCTGGGGAGGCAGGGATTGGCTCTGGCTCACTGTGGGAGCAAAGACACTGAAACAGGAGGTCCCACGAAAATATTTTTAACACTATTATTCTTTTTTTGTTTGTTTCATTTTGTTCAGCTGTTGGTATTATTGCTTTTATTTTTAAGCTAATTTTAATTTTTTATTTCTTTCAACACATATATATATATTATTTTTTCTATTTTTACTTTAATTTTTGTTGTTTTGTGGTTTTTTTCTTGTTTTTTCTTTTATTTATTTTTTAGATTGTTTTTATGTGTATATTTTGTTTTCTTTGTTATTTTTGTTGTTGTTTGCTTTCTGTTTTGTTTTTTATTTTTTGTTTTTGATAGCTTAGTCCTTATTGATTGTTCTCATTTTTTAAGTCTTTTGTTTGTTCTCTTGTGGGTTTTTTTTTGTTTTGTTTTTGGATTTTTTGGTTTTGTTTTCCTTTTTCTGTGTTTGTTTGTGTTGAGTTGTAGCTGTTGTTTGTTTACTGTTGTTTTTGCTATTTGTCTTGGGTTTCCTTTGCCTGTTTATTTTATTTTAATAGTTTTTTCTCTGGCCACACTGTGCGGCTTGAGGACTCTTGGTTCCCTGGTCAAGGATTGGGCCTGGGCCTCTGGGGTGGTAGTGCCAAGTCCAGGACCTTGGACTGCCAGAGAATTACCAGGTCCAGGGAATATTAATCAGCTTGCATGCTCCCAGAGGTATCCATATTAACACCAAGAACTGGCCCCACACAACTGCCTTCAGGCTCCAGTGCTGGACAGCTCATGCCAAACAACCAGAAAGACAGGAACAGAGCCCACCCATCAGCAGACAGGGTCCCTAAAGTCATACATGCTGATGGACAAAGAGGAAAAAACAAAACTGAAGATTAGTACAAGGAAAGAAATCATAAATCAAAAGATAAATAAATAATATGAAGGAAAAATGTAAAAGATTAATGCAACTAAGTTGGTTCTTTGAAAAGATATCATATATTTTCTTTGAAAAGATATCATAATTAAAAAACCTTAGCATGACTCATTAAGAAGAAAATAGAGTTTTCAAATCAATATAATCAGATAAGACAAATAAGATACAACAAACACAGTAGAAATAAAAAAGGATAATAAGAGATTACTGTGAGCAAATATACACCAATAAAATAGACAATCTAGACGAAATGGACAAATTCCTAGAAATGTACAAACACCCAAGAGTGAACAGTGAAGAACTAGAAAATATGAACAGACCAATTACCAGTAATGAAATTGAATCAGGAATGAAAATAAAATCTCGACCAACAAAAAGCAGGACCAGATGGATTCACAGTTGAATTTTAGCAAACATTTAGAGAAGAGTTAACACATATCCTTCTCAAACTATTCCAAAAACTGCAGAGGAAGGAACACTTCTGAACTCATTTTATGAAACCAGCACCACTGTGATACTAAAACCAAAGATATGACAAAAAAGAAAATTACAGGCCAATATACTAATGAACATAGATGCAAAAATTCTCACCAAAATGTTAGTAACCCAAATTCCCTAATACATTAAAAGGGTCATGTACCATGACCAAGTGGGTTTTGTGCCTGGGATGGAAGGATGGCTCAATATCTGCAAATCAATGTGATATACCACATTTATATATTGAAGAATAAAAATTTCATCAACATCTTAGTAGATGCAGGAAAAGCTTTTGACAAAATTCAACATGAATTTATAATAAAACCTCAAAACGAAGTGGGTATAGAGAGAACATAATATAGGCCATATACAACAGGCCCACAGCTGATATCATCCTCAATGTTGAAAAGCTAAAAGCATTTCCTCTAACATCATGAGCAAGATAAGGATACCTGCTCTCACTACTTTTATTCAGTGTAGAATTGGAAGTCCTAGACACATCAGTCAGATATAAAAAATAAATATAAGACATCCAAACTGGAAAGGAATAAATAAAACTGTCACTGTTTGAACAGGACTTAATACTTTACACAGAAAATCCTAAAGGACTTGAATTAAGATGGCAGAGTAGAACAATGGGGAACACATCTCCACCCACAAACACATCAATAATAAATCTACATGTGCAACAATTCACACTGGAAACTAACTGGAGAGTAGCAAAAAGTCTCCTGTAAAACGAAGAAACCAAGGCTGTAAGAATGATACATGTGGAATAGGGTCGAAGTGGAAGATAAGTTATCAGGTTGGGAACTGTGCTCTTGGGAGGGGACTCAGAGAAAAAGGGAAATTTCATGGGTGGAGTGACTGGTTTGAGCCACTTACTGGGTGCCCCAAACCTGGGATCTGGCAAAGATGGTAAGGACCATTGGCTGGTTGTAGGGCTGTTGGAAATAACAGGATGGCTGTGGGAAGCTGGACTCTGGTCATGAAGAGTGTGTGAATTCTTGCTTGCTTCTGAAGCTGGTTGGAAAGGGCGGATTAAATCTGTGGAGCTGGCTGACTGGTTTGCTGCTACCACCTCTGTGTTCACCCCAGCCTAAGCCAAGGGATCCCACCAGCAACATTTTTCTCATGTTGCAGCTCCACAATGGAGCATGAGTGGCCATGACAGAGGAAAAAAACTTAGCTGTGAGACACTATGGCAGCTCAAACTCTAAGTGGCATCTGAGCAGGGAGGGGGTAGCCATTACTGGCAATTGCAAATACAGCCCATCAGAGGCAGATAAGATGTCTGATAGCAGCCACATGGCCACACCCAATGCTCTGACTCTTGCTTAATTCTCACACCAGTCCCTCTTGCTCCAGAATTGCTCCCCTAATAGGGAAGTGACAGCCACTGAGCAGAAGGGAAGCCTAGCCTCACCCTTGGCTCTGGCCCTAGGCCCTCCTCTTCTAGACCCACCTCGTATAAAGGTGATATCTGTCAACAAACTCTGAGCATACCAACATTCACATTACAGAGATCACAGAAAAAGAAGTAGAGAGAGAAGTGGGTCAAAAATGTATTTAAAGAAATTTGGCTGAAAACTTCCCACGCTTGAATAAGGAAACAGATACAAAGGTACAGAAAGCATAGAGGGCCCCAAACAAGAGGAACCCAAATAGACCCACACCTAGACATATCATAATTAAAATGACAAAAGTTGCAAATAAAGAGAGAATTCAAAGGGCAGCAAGAGAAAAACAAAGAGTCATATAAAAGGGAACCCAGTAAGGCTAACAGCTGATTTTTCTACAGAAATATTATAGTCCAGAAGGGAGTGGTATGACATATTTAAACTGTTGAAAGAGAAAGATCTACAACCTAGGATACTCTACCCATCATTTAGAATTGAAGGAGAGATGAAGAAATTCTCAGACAAGCAAAATCTAAAATAGCTAATCAATACTAAACCAACACTAAAAAATATGTAAAAGGGTTTTCTCTAAGGAGAAAAGAAAAGCCTTTAACAAGAAGTAAATATCTATAGGAAAGGAAAAATCCCACTAGAATAGGCAAATATATAGCAAAGGCTGAGGATCAATCATTTAAATAAGCTATTATGAAGATAAAAACTTTTAAAATCATATATAACTTTATCAGTAAAGGGATAGACATAAAGATGTAAAATATGACATCAAAAACACAAAGTGTGGGGGAAGGAAGTAAAAAATGTATATCATTTACAGTGTGTTTAAACTTAAAGTACTACCTGAATAAAGCAAATAGTTAGAGTTATAGGTCAACATATACAAACCCCATGATAACAACAAATCAAAACCTTACAATAGATAGATAAAACAAGAGAGAAATGTACATAGACATTCCAGAAAGGAAAATCATCGAGCCACAAGGGAGGAAACTGAAAGAAGAAAACAAGAACAGGGAAGATCTACAAAAACAACTGGAAAACAAGTAACAAAATGGGAATAAGTACATACTTATTAATATTTACTTTAAATATCAACAGACAAAATGTTCAGATCAAAAGATGTAGGGTGGTTTATTGGATAAAAAATATACATGTGGTGCCTAAAAGAGTTTCACTTTAGAACTAAAGAGACACACAGACTTTAAGGTAGAGAATACAAAAAAAGATATTTCATGCAAGTAGAAATGACAGGAAAGTGGAGGTAGCTATACACATATCAGACAAAATACACTTTAAAACAAAATAATTTACAGAAGACAAAGAAGGTAGTTATATATTGATAAAGGGGTCAGTATAAGAATAGGGTATTTCATTCATTAACATATATGTACCCTATACAGGAGCACATACATTTGTAAAGCAAATATTTAAAGACATAAAGGAAGAAATTGACAATGCAATAACAGTAGGGGATTTTAACACCCCATTTACAACAATCAACAGATCGTCCAGAAAGAAAATCAATAAAGCAACAGTGGTCTTAAATGATGCAATAGACCATTTGACTTAACAGATATCTATAGGACATTCCATCTAAAAACAGCAGAATATACATTCTTTTTAAGTGCACATGGGACATTCTCCTGGATATGTCACATGCTAGGCCACAAAACAAGTCTCAACAAATTTGAGAGGGTAGAAATTATTATTTTTCTGACCACAATGGTATGAAACTAGAAATCAATTGTAGGAAGAAAAATGGGAAAAGTACAAACACGTGGAGACTAAACAACATGCTTCTAAAAAAATGAGTCAATGAAGAAATCAAATTGGAAATCAGAAAATACCTTTGATATATGAAAATAAAAGCACAATTTTCCAAAATCTATGGGATGCAGCAAAAGCAGTTCTAAGAGGGAAGTTTATAACAATATAGGCCTACCTGAAAAAAACAAGAGAAATCTCAAATAAAAAAGCAAACTCTCCAACTAAATGGATTAGCAAAAGAAGAAAAGAGCAAAGTTCAAAGTCAGCAGATGGAAGGACATAATAAAGATGAGAGGAAATAAATAAAATACAAAAAAAATAGAAAAACATCAATGAAACTAAGAGCAGGCGCTTTCAAAAAATAAACTAATTTATTTAACCTTTACCCAGGTTCCTCATTAAAAAAAAGAGAGAGAACCCAAATGAACAAAATATGTAATGAAGGAGGAGAAATACCAACCAATACCACAGAGATACAAAAAATCATAAGAGAACACTACAAACAGATATATGCCAACAGATTGGAAAATCTGGAAGAAGTGGACAAATTTCTAAAAACATGCAACATGTCAAAACTGAATTAGAAGAAATAGACAATTTAAATTGATCAATCCCTGAAAAACTACTAGAACTCATCAATGAATTTGGCAAAGTTGCAGTATAGAAATATAATAAACAGAAATCTGTTGCATTTTCTATACACTAGCAATTAACTATCAGAAAGAGGAATTAAGAATACTATCTTACTTACAATTGCATCAAAAATAATAAAACACCTAGGAATAAATCTAACCAAGGAGGTAAATAACCTGTACTTGAAAAACTATGACTGATAAATTGAAGATGACACAAACATATGGAAATATATACCATGCTCATGGATTTGGAGGATGAATATTTTTAAAATGTCCATATAACACAAGGTAATCCCTATTAAAACAACAATTATATTTTTCACAGAACTAAAAAATAATTATAAAATATGTATGGAAATACAAAAGACCCTGAATAGCCAAACCAATCTTAAGAAAGAAGAATGTGCTGTACACTGGAAACTAACATAACGTTGTAAATTAACTATACTCCAATAAAAATTTTAAAAAAAGAAAGAAAGAAGAACAAAACTGGAGATATCATGCTGCCTGGTTTTAAATTATACTACAAAACTACAGTAATCATAATAGCTTGTTACTGTCACAAAAACAAAGACATAGATCAGTGGAACACAATAGAAAGCCTAGAAATTAACCCACACATATTTTGGCAGTTAATCTACGACAAAGGAGCAAAAATACGCAATGTGGAAAAGGTGCCCACTTCAACACATTGTTTTGGGAAACTAGACAGAAAAATAATCAAACTGGACTACTTTCTCACACCATGCACAAAAATAAATTTAAAACCAATTAAAGACTTAAATGTAAGACCTGAAAATATAAAACTTCTAGAAGCAAACTTAGGAAGTATGCTCTTTGACATCAGTCTTTTAGTAGTAGTTTTATCTTTTTTTTTTTTTTTTGATATGTCTCCTCAGGCAAGGGAAACAAAAACAAACATAAACAAAAGGAACTACGTAAAACTACAAAGCTTTTACACAGCAAAGGAAACTATCAACAAAACAATAAGGAGACCTATTGAGTGGGAGAATATATATGCAAATGATATATTCAATAAGGGCTTAGTATCCAAAATATACAAAGAATGCATAAAGTTAACATCAGAAAAACAAGCAACTCATTTAAAAAATGGCTGAGGACATGAAAGACATTTTCCAAAGAAGACATACAGATGGCCAACAGGCACCTGAAAAGATGCTCCACATCAGTAATCATCAGGGAAATGCAAATCAAAACCATAATGACATATCACCTCGCACCTGTTCAGAATGGCTATCATCAAAAAGAAAACAAATTACAAGTGTTGGCAAGGATGTGGAGAAAAGGGAACAATTATGCACTGTTTTTGTGAATGTAAATTGGCAGAGCTGCTATGGAAAACAGTATGAACATCCCTCAAAAAATTAAAAATAGAACTACCATATAAGCCATCAATTCCACTACTGAGTATTTATTTGAAGAGAGCAAACACCCTAATTCAAAATCATATATGTACCTGTATATTCATTGCAGCATTATTTACAATAGCCAAGATATGGAAGCAACCTAAGTGCCCATTTTAGATAAATGAATAAAAAATGCAATATATATATAATATATAATATATATAATGTATATAATTATATACATATAATTGAATATTACTCACCCATAAAAATGAAATCTTGACATTTTCAGCAACATAGATGGACATAGAGGATATTATGCTAAGTGAAATAAGTCAGAGAAAGAAAAATACTGTATAATTTCACTTATATATGGAATCCAATAAATCAAAACAAAACAAAAACACGATTAAGCAGAAACTGATTTATAGACACAGAAAACAAACAAGTGGTTGCCAGAGGTGACTGGGGTGGAGAGAGGAAAGAAATAGTTGAGGAAAATTAAGATGTACAAACTTCCAGTTGAAAAATAGATAAGTCATGGCTATGAAATATACATTGTGGGAAATGTTATCAATAAATATATAATATATATAAATATATATTATCAATAAATATAATAAATATATATCAATAAATAAATTATATATAAATATATGATATATCTTTGTGTGATAACATATCATAACTAGACTTGTCCTGGAGATCATTTTGAAATGTATAGAAATATCAAAACACTATGTTATATAACATAAACATAGTGTTGTAGGTCAATTATACTTAAAACAAACACACTAATAATCAAAGTCATAGAAAAATTAGATCAGATTTTTGGTTACCAGAGTTGGGAGGTGGGGAAAAGGGGAATTGATTGGAAGCAGTCAAAATGTACAAACTTCCAATTATGAGATAAATAAGTACCAGGGATGTAATATACAGCATGATAAATATAATTAACACTGGTGCATGTATTTAGGAAAGTTGTTAACAGAGTAAATCCTAAGAGTTCTCATGACAAGGAATTTGTATTTCCTTAATTTTGTATCTTAATGAGATAATAGATGTTCATTAAACTTACTCTGATAATTATTTCATTATGTATGTAAGTCAAATGATTTTGCTGTACACCTTAAACTTATATATGCCATATGACAATTATATCTCAATAAAATGGGAAAAATATATAACCAGGACTTCAACCTAATTTAAAAATTAATGATTGATTAAATAAGAAATTGCACAGAAAACAAAATTCTAGTGAATAAAAATAGCAAGTAGACACTCCACTCTCAAGGAGGTGTAACATTTCTACCCAACACCTCAGTCCTTAAACGTGCATTGTGCGCAGTGTTTTTTGTTTTTGTTTGTTTGTTTGTTTGTTTGTTTCAACGAGTACAACACAGAAAGAGGAAAAATAAGGTAATTTTACACTGGAGAATCCTCACAATTATTAACTCACCCAGGTGATAAATGTGCACATCAATAGAAATAGGTCATATTGATAGCATGTACCCTTAACATGATAAGATTTTGATGTCATTTTACTTCTATGGTCTTTTTCCCCCAAATTACTCAAATTAACAGCTCCATTACTGTCACATCTAAGTTTTAAAAATTAATTTTTGTAATCAATCCTATCACTTAATAAAGAGAAATTAGGTCTTGCTAAAGGTTTGGTCTTGCTAAAGGCTTGATTGCTCAGAAAAGAGACAAAGTCTTGGCTAATAAGTATTGTTTGTTTGTTTGTTTCTGTTGAGATCAAGTCAGGGGATGTGGATGGCATTTTACCTCTATGGTCTTTCTCCTCAAAACCCAGTATCCCAGCAAAAACTTCAGATGAACTTCAATTGAGGGACATTCTTCAAAATACTTGACCAGTGTAACTCAAAACTGCTAAGGTCATGTAAAACTAGGATAGTTTGAGATACTATCACAGCCAGGAGGAGCCTAAGTAGACATAATGATTAAATGTAATGTATACTGGATGGGATCTTGGTAAACAACAAAGGGGTATTAAGTATAAATGAAGAAAGTAGGAATAAAATACGGACTTTAGATAATGATAGTATATTGTTATTGGTTCACTAATTATAACAAATATACCTCAATAATATATTAACAAAAGGGAAAATTGTACTGTCTTTGCAACTTTTCTGTAAACCTAAAACAATTAAAAAATAAGAAGTTTATTTTAAATATGATCATGGAAGGGAATGTTGAGTATATTAAAGTGATATAAAAGATAACTATAAATTACTTATATAAGAATATCCTTTGTGTAGAATGGGCTTAGAACTGGCAATTTGATGTAGTCCCTGGACCAATGTCTTTATATGATGTTCTCAACAACAATTATAATGATGAGGTACAGAGGACAAAATACATTCAAATTCTCAGTATTATTCTTAGTTGGATTGCAGTGGAAGATACCCTGGCCCCAACTGGAAGGATATTTTGAGCAATGATCATAAGAAACATATATTACTCTCTTTCTCAATGTGCTCTAAAAAAGGAAATTTGACAGCTAATGAAACTCTGTGCCCACACTAATCAGTAAATTCTTCCTTTTCAAGAACCAAAAAAAAAAAAAAAATCATGTATGGAAAGAAAATACCATAGTCTGTTTACTCCCCAATATTTTGATTTCAGAGTATAGTTTTAGCAGTTTAGCAAGTCAAAAATATTTTAAAAAAAATATATTTTTACTTAGCTTTATTTGGGAAAAAATGAAAATCAACTTCTTTCAAATAAATTCTTTGAGAGATATTCAATTATTTCACACAAAGCTGGTTTTGATGGGCTATAAAATTCTCTGATTTTCTGAGCTTCTAGCTATTCATCCAGAAAATTCTGCCAGACTCTTGTCATGAACAAGTGTGTGAGAGTCTAAGATTGATTCGTTCCAGTTGGTACACTGGTGTGAAAGTCCTCCTCATACTCTATTCATTTTCACCTTCCTCATTTATGATCTTCTCTTTTCTTTTCTCCTTACTCACTTTTCTTCTGTTCTTCCTCTCTCTTTTCCTTTTTTATATCAAAGCAGACAGATATGACTTAGTTCTTTCAAGATGTGAACGTTTTACATTTCACTGGATGAAAACTATGAGAAAGGAGATTAACAAATACAGGAAGAGTCATTTAAGCTAACAGCTTACCAGGAGCAAGGGTACTAATATTTCCTCTGCTCCTAACACTACACCAGGCACTGTGCTAGGTGCTTTACACACATTATTTCAAGAACTTTGGTGTAGGTGGGGTTAGATGTTATTTCCAATATACAAGTGAGGAAACTAAGGTTCAGAAGCCTTAAATAGCATGTCCAAGTTCCCAAAGATTTCATAAGTGTTGGAATTATGATTCACATGCAAGGCCATCTTCATGAAATAGATTTTTCTATTTTGAATTTCAATTTTATTGATTTATGCTGGGACATGTGCTACAATTGAACAAGGCAGACCAGTTCCAGGTCAATAAAAATAAAGTGGTGACATTCTGAGAATAAAAGATGATATAATATGGTGGCTAACAGCATGGGCTTTGGCAGCAGAGAAATGTGAATTCAAAACTGAGGTCTGCCATTTAATAGTGCATGTCCTCAAGGAGTCCATTTAGTCTCCCTAGGCTTTGCTTTTTTATTCTAAAACATGTAGGCAATGGTATTCACTTCAAAGGGTGATAAAGATTAAATGAGGCAATGCATTTAAACTACCTGACACAAGGCCTGGCATATAGTAATTATTCAGGTGGTTGTTGTTACACATTAAAGTCAAGGAAAGAGGTCATCCTGAAGGATCTAATTCATCATCAGTATAACATGGGCAGATGATTAAGTCATTCCCATGATTGGAGGGAAAAGAAATTATATAATATATACCATATATTTCATTAAATAATTAAAACACATTAAAACAATAAATAACATTTTAAAATTTCATTGAAGAAAGTAAATAGAACTATGACTACATAACCACCTAGTTTATTTTATAATTAACCACAATTTATATATTCATATTTCAAATTCAAAGCAATCTTTTGAGAAGTAGCAATACTTGTAAACATTGGATATTTAGATTTTGGGAATTTGGGGTAAGCAGATGTGACAAACTTCAAAAATACAACATTTTTTTATTTATTACTAAAAATACTTTTTGCTGTATATTTAAGCCAAAATATTTTATTTTACTTAGTCAAATGCATGAGAGAAAGTAAGTATGATTTATTTTGATGTGTAATTATTTTAGTCACTTTTCAATATGTTAATGCAATCCATTTTATTGGAAGCTATGTATAAAATAACTAATAAGTCATTAATATGGGTATTATTGAAGTAAAAAAGAAAAATAAAATAATCCTTTCTGCATCAATTGAAAGTTTAATAAATAGAAAAAAATATAGAGAGCCAAAAAAACAAATAAAAATGTTTACCACATAGTATAACTTTCTCTATTAATTTTATGTTTTCATATCAACATGTATTAGTTATATAACCTACTAGTTTTGAATACTGGATGAAATAATATTTTTAATATTCTTCTCCATTTTTTTTAAAAAAACATTTTATACACTCCTACAGATAGACTTTATACATTTAAAAGGTATTCTGTTCAAATAATATTTTAGAAACTATCTCTATTTTGCTTTATATTAAAGTCAATATATGATATGCCAAATGAAAACCATTTATTAAATCAAACCTCCTGCTCATTAAAGAGTATACAAATATTAAGGTCTCAATTTTATGGAAATATCTCTTTTAATATAACTGCATACAAAAGTTTCTTGAGGATCAAAATAACAGGAAAATTGTGAGGGTTTCAAAAATCACAATTGTAGCACTTTTATTTAAAAGTAAAACCAGGTTTGAAGACAAGTAGTAAAAAGACCATAAAAATATTAACATTCATTTTATTAATGAATGTAAGCTTAATTTTTAAAATATAGCATCAAGTGTGATCATGGTGGAATTAAAAGAAATCATACACAGCTAACTAAGAGTGTAAATTGGTACAACTGTTATAGAGAGCAATTTGGTAATATGAAACAATATATTTTTAATTTTTTTTTTCCTTATCCATTTGAACTTTATTTATTTATTTGATGTATAGTTGACTTACAATATTATATTAGTTACAAGTGTACAACATACAGCATAGTGATTCAATATTTTCATAGATTATACTGCATATAAAGTTATAAAAATTGGCTATATTCTCTGTGCTGTGTATTACATCCTTATATCTTATTTATTTTATACTTAGTAGTTTGTACTTCTTAATCCTCTTCCCCTATCTTCTGCCTCTCCCCACCCTGCTCCTCACTAGTAACCACCTAATCAGGAACTCCAAAGAGTGCTCCAAATAATATAATGTCTGCTTGGATACAAATTTGTAACTTAATCTGTGATTTAGCAGGAATTAACGTAAGATTTGTTTTCAGATATCTTCTTTGGCTCAACCTTTGACAAGTGTCAAGAACATAAATGCTTTTTTTCTCTATTTCAAATATCATGTATATCTTATGCATAAAATTAACTCAAAATTTGTTTCATCCAGAAAAGAACATATGATTAAGTTTATTGCTAACAATGGCCATTAGCCTGGTGTTTGTGGGTGAGGGTAGGGGCTGCCATTGCAAATGTGGAAGAAATGCAGATCTGAAGAACTGTACTTGATGGCAAACCACATGCAGCCTGTGCCTGGAGCACAAAAGCTGCTGTCAGCTCTTCAAAAGTTCAACTTGCTACATTTTTCAGAGACTTGCAGTGCAGATGTGTCAGGCAGAATTGGGCCTACAGTGTTTGCAGTAGCAGTAAATCTGCTAATCCAACCTAATATCCAAAAGGCTATTGCTAGATCTAGAGGGTCATACATTTGCACCACTCTTTCATCATTTGGGCCCCAGATGGCCTTAAATAGACATAAGGCATAATGAGATCTAGGAAGACATTATTATACTCTTAGGTCAAAATTCATAGCCCAAACTTTTTTATTTTTTTTTCCCAGGCTGGAAGGGGTGATTTCCTTGAAGTGCTAATATTCACTGTTGATTGACTCTGCAGACTGCTTTCAAAGTTCACGGTATTTATTTTAGATATGAATAGTATTTTTGATAGCCAAAAGTCTGCAACAAAGATACCCATTCATATGGCAATTCAACTCAATTATTACAGTAAGATAATGTCTACTTTTCCCTCAGTTTATATTTAAAAATATATTTAACAATGGAAAGACAATATAAACTATATCATGATGGCCACTGAGTGTTGTCAATGCATCTTTAAACTACCATTTTTATAAACAGCTTTTTGAAACCAGAAAGTTGTAAGAAATCAAAAAATAGAATAAAGTTTGAAATGTTTGGTTGGTTAATACCCCTTCCACCATCTGTAGCTGGAGAATACAGGTGGCTGAACACAGAGTTCCTGTCAATTTCTAAAGTTACACTTTTATCCACTAAACAAGCATCCAGATCCGGGTTACCAAACAGGGCACTCAACAGGAGCCCCTATGTGTGCATATTAAATGTCACTTTTGCCTCTGCTTGGGCCATCCACTTTAAGAAATGCTTGATCTCAGTCTGTTTCGCCTTTTCCTGTACTCCCTGGTTTTGAGTAATGAACTTTCCCCAGAGACGTTTCTCAGAAAGTATCTTCATGTAAAACAGTTGATGCACATGCTACTATTTTAAAAACCACATGTTAAGCACATTTTGCTTTTGTGAAATGGAATATGGTTTAAGTCTGTTTCAATCAAAAAAAGAGGTTGGCTGGAAGGATTCATGTCAAAGTGCAAAAGGTTTTATACACAATGAAGTTTTTTTTTTTTCTTCTTATTTTTCATCTTATTACTGAGGGGAGAAAAATAATAGAACTTAGTCTTTGCCACAACAGCAATTGCTTTTTTTGTTTTTACTTATTGATGAATTTACAAGGCAGCTTGTTATAAAAACGCCATCCTTTTCATTTATTTGGATTCAGCTGATTTATTGTAAAAGTCACATCAAGAAAAGCAGCTCTTGCCTCTACTATGAAATAATATGTATTCACAGTAAAAAGTTTCACTGTCTGAATTTAATGGATTATATTAAAGGGCTGTTCTTGGAGTAACTGTGCTATTGTATCAGCAAGGTACCCAGGGAGTACTTTCAAAAATACTTCTCCTAAATCAGTATTCATAATCATTGAAATGTGCATATGAATATGGAAAAACAATAACCTAGACAATAAATGATAAAATTAAGATTTAATAGTTTATTTCCAAATACTATTGTTAAATCATAGGCAATAACAACATAAAAAACCTTGTCTCTTACACTGTTTTGTAATGTTTATATTAGTCAATATCAGTTTAAGGGTAAAAATGTTGAAAATTGGCTTCTTAAGGAAAAGAGATAATTCTGACTCTTTAGATACAGGAATCCCAATAGTCTCCATTCATAAAATATTTTTTGAACTTTTTGTTTTATTTTTTTAAAGATTTAACTACTCATAATTAAAAATACATGAAAGTAGTTTGTCTCCATAGCCTGTCTTTAATGAAATCAACAAAGGTTTATTGAGTGTTTACCCTATTTAAGGCGTAACAGTGAAATCTGTGAGGGATACAAAAGTACCAGATGTATCTTCATTCTCATGGAGTTTACTTTACAATTTAGTTAGGAAGACAAGACAAACATAATAAACAGTTACAAATAAATAGAAAACATAATATATCCTTGTTCAATGACCCAAGTGTTTATGAGCTCTAGTAGCAGTATTGTGGCTTACTAATTATTAATCTATCAAATATTTATTGAGTACTTTTAAAAAAATAAATTTATTTTATTTATTTATTTTTGGCTGTGTTGGGTCTTCGTTGCTGCGTGCAGGCTTTCTCTAGTTGTGGCTAGCAGGGGCTACTCTTCATTGCGGTGCACGGGCTTCTCATTGTGGTGGCTTCTTTTGTTATGGAGCACAGGCTCTAGGCTCACGGGCTCAGTAGTTGTGGTGTGCGGACTTTTTTGCTCCGCGCGCGGCACGTGGGATCTTCCCAGACCAGGGCACCAACCCGTGTCCCCTGTATCGACAGACGGATTCTTAACCACTGTGCCACCAGGGAAGCCCTGTTGAATACTTTTTTATCCCCCAGACACTGTGCCGAGAACTTGGGGAAACTTAATCCTTGTTCTGCCTCCTTCATGGGCTACATGTGAAGAACCAATGAGAAAATAGGCTTATTTAGTTACACAAATACATATAAATGTAATGAACAATTGTCAAAGCAGTGAAGGGGCAGATTAAGCCAGGTTTATATTTTACTGTCCAAAACTGACTTACAAGTGAAAATAATTTTTCATAAATCTTTTGGAAATTGTTACTGTAATCCACCAATTGTGATACATTGTTGCTATTTTTTTGGTATGTTTTTTTCTATTTCTATCCTAGTTCAATCTGCTATAAAAAAATACCATAGACTGGGAGGCTTAAACAATAAACATTTATTTCTCACAGTTCTGAGGGCTGGGAAGTTCAAAATCAAGGTGCCAACAGATTCAGTTTTCGGTGGGAACCCTCTTCCTTCCTTGTAGATGTCTATCTTCACATTATGTCCTCAAATGGCAGAGAGAGAAAAGAATAGCTCTCTTCCTCTTCTTATGGACACTAATCTCGTCATATGGGCTTTATCTTCATGACCTAATTACCTCCCAAATGTTCTAGCTCCATATATAATACCATCACATTAGAGCTTCAATATATAAATTTGGTGGGGAGGGGGCACAAACATTCAGTCCATAGCAATGAGTGATATCTTGTGATATTTGTTAGCCCTCTGGTTGCCAGAATTGATTGAACCAGTCTAGTTATTGAGGTGGGTGTCCCCTTCGTTTTGTTTATACCAAAAATGTATCTTGGTGATTTGACATTACTTCTTTGTAAAGTAAAATATTGTATGATACTTTCCAGACCTTCTGCGCTCTTCCCTGTTGCCTCGTGGATCCTTTTTCACCTCCCTGTGTGAAAGAGCTTGCAGGAACCTTTGCTATTACTATAGCAGTAGTTAAAATTGTCTTATTTTCATCTGAGGTAGTTCCCAAACAGATAAGTACAAAAGAACAATTATGCCCACCTAGACTGAAAGTAGGACAGGTTGACAAGGGGAAAAAGTTCACATTCAATCTTTATAACTTAAGATTACACTGGGATCCCAAAGCACTGTATGACAACCTTTCTCATGTTCTTAGGAGTACATTTCCTTCTTATCACAATAAAACCATGTAATAAGGGGAAAAAATTTGCAAATAATATTACACAGATCGCCAAAAAACTTTCATAAAAACACACATCTACAATTTTGAAATAGAATCTGAACCCTTAATAAAAGTACTCAGGGTACACTAGTTATGTGCATCAAATATCTTGTTTTCCTAAACCATCAACCCCTTCTGCCATATCATGAGGTTTGGGGTCTGGAGAGTTTGAGTACTAAATATCAACAGGCCACTAATTGGTAAGTTACAATATATTAAGAGCAATTGTTTATTTTGGACTTTTTTGAGGGGAGGGGGATGGAGATGTCACCTACCTCTTTAAGATTCTCATAAAATGCATGGAATTTTCTCCAGAAAAGTATAAATACAGACATATGCACAAAATTTAGGATAACACTGAGGAAATTCATGGATCCATTAAAGTCTCTTGCTAAACCTAGAAATTAATAATTGGTTCTTTGAGTCAGTTCCTCTACACACCACTGTGGTTTCCAGATAGTTGAATCAGGAGGCATAAGTAAGCAGAATTTTCAGAGAAGTTTTGGCACAGGGGACAAAACAAATTCTTCTTAATAGAAGAAAACAAAACAAAACAAAACAAAACACAAAAACCCTCACTTTGTATAGACTAAGATTTGACCTAATGTTGTGGTGTGGTTTCTCAGGCTTTTATTGCCATTCTTAGGTTAATCATTTCAATTTAAATTAAAAAATTGACATTTTAACACAGAGCTTATTTGCCCTTGTGTAACAGTTATATTATTCAAACATCATAAAATGTTAGTTTTTACAAGTACTTTGTCTGCTTTTGTTTTCAGAACCATTTATTTACCTCTCTTCATAATTAGTCTGAAGGGGAAAATATATTCTCTTATCAAGACCCATAATTTTGAAAGCATTTACAAAAGATCACTTATATGTGGAATCCTTAAAAACACAGCAAACTAGGGAAAATAAACCAAGAAAGACACAGACTTGCAATATAGAGAACTAACTAGTGATTACCAGTGGGAAGAGGGAAAGGAGGGAGTGGCAATATAGGAGTAGGGGATATAAAGAGTTATTATGTGATTACATGAAACTTTTGAAAATTGTAAAGCACTATAGAATTTTTAAAAATAGTTATCTAAATATTGAAAAAACATTCTAATCCCCCCAAGGATAACCATCTAGAAATCACTGGTAGATACAAAGAAGGGTTTCACTAAAATACCAACTAGTCACAGCTGAGAAGCTAAGGAAGTGGTTAGGATTAAGTAGATATTTGTCCCTACCCCCATAGAAACTTTTCAGAATAAATATTAAATGTTCCATGAAGAAGAAAGAACTTCTAGCAGTGTCTTATCTAGTTTGTTCCAAAGATAGAAAAGCTATTTTCTCTTTGGGTTATAGATCAAAATGCAACTTGTTATGCATCAGTATTCAAGCAGAGATGGGATGAAATAGACGTAGCAGTTCCTGTTGAATGAGTTGGCAAGTGTGCATGCTGTGCTCCTGGGAAGGGATAAACAATGGAGGCAAAGTGTAGAAATGAAGAGTAATATAATTAACTGAACTTTCTCCAAAATTGTGCAAGGAAGGCAATGGGCTTTTATTGACCCCATTCATAACATCTATATAGAATCTTCTGGTATGTTTGTGTTTGTTTTTGTTTTAATCAATCAGCCCATCTTATCACATATACCTACCTGTATTTCATCAAAATAATAGCTTAAGTACCTTCTCCTTAGATGTAACCATGTAATGTAATTGAGAGTGATATATCAATATGTTGTTTTTCATCAGGTTGAGTTTACTATCAGACATGACCTTAGAAGAATACTTAGGACCCTTTAGCTTCCTGTTACCTTCAGATTTATTTGTCTTGATGTCTTTAAGAAAAATGTTAAATACTACAGAATTGAGGACAGAACCTGATGACTCAACTTTGAAATTCCCTTTAAGTCACAATTTAAATGTTGTCATCTCCCAAATGTTATATGTATAACTGTTTATATGTATAACCGCATTCATATACCTATTTACTAACAGAGCCTAATAACTTTATCCACGTGCTATCTCTGTCCTTGTGAAGTACCGAATTGGGTTCCCTTCTAAGATAATTGCTATCATTCCAACACACTGTAATCTAAGTTGTTTTTTTTTTTCTGTTTTCAAAAATTTATTCCTTTATTTCTTTTTTTAAATTAAATTTAATTAATTAATTTATTTATTTTACAGCAGGTTCTTATTACCAATTTTATACATATTAGTGTATATATGTCAATCCCAAGCTCCCAGTCTCCCAATCCTTTATTTCTAATACAATCACACATTACCCTGTTCATATATATTATTTACTCAATTCAAAAATTATTTCCATATCACCACACTTATGCCCACTGTACATTCTTTAATCCTACAGGACCGTCTAATCCCATTTATTCTACCTTCTTTTAACTACCCTCTTGGTTATTATTATTATTATTTATTGTTATTATTATTCTATTATTAAAATGTAACATGAGATTTACCTTCTTAATTATTTAAGAGTACAGGAAAGTGTTGTTAAGAATTTTCATATTGCTTTACATCAGATCTCTAGAACACTTTCATCTTGCAGACTGAAATGCTATGCTTATTGAATAGCAATCCCTATTTTCCCGTCCTCTGGGCCACTAACAACCACAACTCTACTTTCTGTTTCAATGAGTTTCACTACGTTAGGTACTTCACATATCTGGAATCATTTCGTATTTGTTCTTCTGTGACTGGGTTATATAACATAGCATAAGGTTCTCAAGGTTCATCCTTCTTGTGGACTATGGAAGAATTTCAATCTTTTTTAAAGGTTGAATAATATTCTATTTTCTGTTGATTTATTTGTCTATGGTCATTTAAGTTCTTTCCAACTTTTGGATAGTGTGAATAATGCTGCAGTAAACATGGCAATGCAAATATTTCTTCAAGACTCTTTTCAATACTTTCAAAAAAGTAGCCAGAAGTGGGATAGTTGGATCCTATGGTTTCTTCCAATTTTTAAAGAATAACCGTACTTACTTCCTTAATGACTGCACCATTTCTCATTACAAAAAATAGTGCACAAGGGTTCAAAATTGTCCACATACTCACCAGCAACTGTTTTCTTTTTCTTTCTTTCTTTTAAATAAAGACCATCTTAACATGAGTTAGGTGATAGTTCATTGTAGCTTTGATCTGAATTTTGGTGATGTTGACCATCTTTTCATATACCTGTTGGCTATTTGTATGTCTTTGGATAAATGACCATTCAATTCCTTTGCCAATTTTTAAAATAGACTATCTATCTATCATCTATCTATCATCTATGTATTTTTATGTACTTATTGCTACTGAATTGTAGCAGTTTCTTACAGATTTAGATATTAGTCTCTCATGAGGTATATGACTTCCAAATACATTCTTCCATTATGTCGGTTGCCAATTTACTCAGATGATTTAAAGAGGCTTTATCATTTTTTGTAGTCTCACTTATCTATTTTTGCTTTTAGTATCTTTTTTTTTAAAAGAATTATTTATTTATTTATTTTTGGCTGTGTTGGGTCTTCGTTTCTGTGCGAGGGCTTTCTCTAGTTGTGGCAAGTGGGAGCCACTCTTCATCGCGGTGTGAGGGCCTCTCACTATCGCGGCCTCTCTTGTTGCGGAGCACAGGCTCCAGACGCGCAGACTCAGTAGTTGTGGCTCACGGGCCCAGTTGCTCTGCGGCATGTGGGATCTTCCCAGACCAGGGCTCGAACCCGTGTCCCCTGCATTGGCAGGCAGATTCTCAACCACTGCACCACCAGGGAAGCCCTGCTTTTAGTATCTTGCTTTTGGTGTGATATCCAATAAATCATTGTTAAGACCAATGTTATGAAGATTTCCCCCTATGTTTTATTCTAGAGGTTTTAGAGTTTCAGGTGGTACATTTTAGTCTTTAATCCATATTGTGAAGACCGTTGTGTGTGGCGTAAGTGTCTAATTTCTTTCTTTTGTATGTGAATATACAGTTTCTCAACATGAGTTGTTAAGCAGATATCCTTTTCCCATTATGTAGTCTTATACATTTGTCCAAGATCATTTGGCTGTACATGCGTGGGTTTGTTCTTAGGTTCTCTATTCTGTTAAATTGATCTATATGTCTCTCTTTATGCCTGTACTATACTGATTTAATTACTGTACATTTGCAAGATTTGAGGTCAGGAAATATGAGGTCTCCAGCATTGTTCTTCTTTCTCATGATTGTTTTCAATATTTGGGGTTCTTTGTGCTGACACTAATTTTAGGATTTTTTTTATTTCTTAAAAGTGTCATTGGAATATTGATAAGGATTACATTGGATCTGTGGATCACTTTGGGTAGTGTAAACATTTTAGCAATTTATGCTTTCCAAACCATGAACATGAAATATATTTTCATATATTTGTGTCTTCTTTAAGCAATTTTTTGTATTTTTAGTGTACTAGTCTTTTGCCTTCTTGGTTGTTTATTTCAAAGTATTTTATTCTTTTTGATACTATGTTAAGTGTGATTGTTTTCTTAATTTCCTTTTCTGATGGTTCATTGTTAGTGTATAGAAATGCAACCAATTTTTGTATGCAGATTTTGAAGCCTGCAAATTCATTGTATTTGTTTATTACTTCAAACTGTCATTTTGTGTATTCTTTATGGTTTTCTACATATAATATTTGCTACCTGCAATCAGACATAATTTAACATGTTCCTTTATAATTTAGATGGATTTTATTTCTTTTTTTTTTTTTGGCCTAATTATTCTTACTAAGACTTCTAATACTATGATAAATTGAAGTAACACAAGTAGGCATCCTGTCTTCTTCCCAATCTTAAAAGAAAGGCTATAAGTTTTCTACAGCTTAGTATATATTAGTTGTGTATTTTCATATTTGGTTATTATTGTGTTGAATAAATATCTTATTCCTAGAATGTTGAATGTTTTTACTATTAAAGTGTGTTGAATTTTGTCAGATGCATTTTTCTGCATCTGTTGAGATGATCATATCATTTTTTTCCTTTGTTTTGTTTTGTGGTGTAACACGTTGATTGATTTGATGTTGAACCATCCTTGCATCACTGGAATAAATCCTACTTGAGCATGGTGTGTGATCTTTTTAATGTGTTATTGAATTTGTTTTGCTAATATTTTTTGTGAATTTTTAAATTTATGTTCATCAGGAATATTGGCCTGTGATTTTATTTTTTGTGGTGTCTTTTTCTGGTTTTGGTATAAGGGTAATACTGGCCTTGTAAAATGTGTTTGGAAGAGTTTTTCCCCCTCAGTTTTTGGAATAGTTTGATAAGGATAGGTATTAACTCTTCTTTAAATGTTTGGTAGCATTCCATTGTGAAGCTGTCTGGTCCTGGACTTTAGTTTTTTGGGAGTTTGCAAATTACTGATTCAATTTCATTACTAGTAATTGGTCTATTCAGTCTTTCTGTTTTTTCATGATTCAGTCTTAAAAGATTGTTTGTTTCTAGAAATTTATCCATTTCTTCTAGGGTGTCCAATGTGTTGGAGTATAATTATTCTTAATAGTCTTTTTTGATCCTTTGTATTTCTGAGGTATCAGTAGTAATATCTCCTCTTTCATTTCTGATTTTATTTATTATGTCATTCTCTCCTTATTTTCTTAATGACTCTGGCAAAAGTTTTATTAATTTTGTTTATCTTTTTAAAGAACCAGCTCTTGGTTTGGTTGATATATACTCTTGTTCTTTTGTCTTTATTTATTCCCTCTATGATCTTTATTATTTCCTTCCTTCTACTAACTTTGTATTCTGTTTGTTCTTCTTTATATAATTCCTTTAGGTGTCAAGTTAGATTGTTACTTTAAATTTTTCTTGTTTCTTGAGGTAGGCCTGTATTGCTATGGACTTGTCTCTTAGAACTCATAGATTTTGGACTCTGAATCTCATAGATTTTTGGAAAGTTATGTTTCAATTTTAATTTGTCTTAAGATTTCTTTGAAATTTCCTCTTTGATCTCTTTATTGACCCATTGATTGTTTAGTAGCATGTTGCTTAGTCTCTATGTGTTTGTGTTTTTTCCAGTTTTCTTCTTGTAATTGATTTCTAGTTTCATATTGTTGTGGACAGAAAAGATGCTTGATGTGATTTAAATCTTCTTAAATTTATTGAGGCATGCTTTTTGGCGCAACATATCTATCCTGGAGAATGTTCCATGTATACTTGAGAAGAATGCGTATTCTGCTGTTTTTCGGTGGAATGTTCTGTGCATTTCTATGAAGTCCATGTGATATAATGTGTCATTTAAGGCCAATGTTTCCGTATTGGTTTTCTGTCTGTATGATTTATCAGTTGATATAAATCACTTACTATTATTATATTACTGTCAATTTCTTCCTTTATGTTTGCTGATAATTTACTTTATGTTTTTAGGTGCTCCTGTGTTGGTTGCATGTATATTTATGATTGTTACATCTATTTGTTTAATTGATCCCTTTATCATTATGTAGTATCCTTCTTTGCCTCTTGTTACAGTCTTTTTTTTTAATTAATTTATTGATTTTTGGCTGTGTTGGGTCTTCGTTTCTGTGCAAGGGCTTTCTCTAGTTGTGGCGAGCGGGGGCCACTCTTCATCACAGTGCGTGGGCCTCTCACTGTCGTGGCCTCTCTTCTTGCAGAGCACAGGCTCCAGACACATGGGCTCAGTAATTGTGGCTCACGGGCCCAGTTGCTTCACAGCATGTGCGATCTTCCCAGACCAGGGCTTGAACCCATGTCCCCTGCATTGGCAGGCAGACTCTCAACCACTGCACCACCAGGGAAGCCCTCTTGTTACAGTCTTTGTTTTAAAGTCTCTTTTGACTTATATAAGTACTGCTAATCCAGCTTTATCTTCATTTTCATTTGCATGAAATAACTTTTTCCATCTTTTCACGTTCAGTTTCTGTATGTCTTTAGATTTGTTGTGAGTGTTCTGTAGGTAACATATATATATATATTAACCCATTCAGCCACACTATGGCTTTTAATTGGAGGATCTAGTCCATTTACATTTAAAGTAATGATTGATAGGTGTGTACTTATTGCCACTTTATTAATTGTTTTCTGGTTGTTATTGCAGTTCTTTTTTTTTTCTTTTTCTTTTCTCCACATTCCTCTCTTCCCTTGTGATTTGATGACTATCTTTAGTATTATGTTTGGATCTTTCTCTTTTTTATGTGTGTCTATTATTAGTTCTTGTTTTGTTTTTACTATGGGGTTCTTATATAACAGTATAACAGTATAACTATATACGTGCATATATATATATGATTAATTTAAATTGATGATCTATCTAAGTTCAAATTCATTCTAACAACCCTACATTTTTACTCTCCTCACACCCATTTAATGCTTTTGACATCATATTTTACATCTTTTTGTTTTGTGTATCCCTTACCTACTTATTGTGGATATAGATAGTTTTACTACTTCTGTCTTATTCTTTCTAATAGCTATCTAAGTGGTTGATTGACTACCTTTACTGTAAATTTTCCTTTACCAATGAGATTTTTCTTTTTTTAATTTTCATATTTCCAGTTGTAGCCTTTTCTTTTCTGCTTGAAATCCTTCTAACGTTTCTTGACTTGGAGTTTGCTGATCTTCTATACCAGCTAATCTACAGTTGATTGCGCCTAATGTAGTTTTTATTTAACGTATTGCATTCTTCAGTTTTTATCTCATCTTTATATTTTTTAGTAATGTTATATTTGTTAGTATTTTCACTTGTTCATACATTCTTCTTGTGAGTCCATTGAACATGTTTATGATCATTACCTTAAACTATTTTCCAGGTAGATAGGTTATGACCACTTTGTTTAGTTCTTTTTTTTGAGGTTTTGTCTTTTGTGTTGAAGTATATTTGATTTCTAATATTATTTTAGTTTTAGGTGTACAATGTAGTGATTCAATATTTTTTAGATTTTACTCCATTTAAAGTTATTACAAAATAATGGTTATATTTCCCTTTGCTGTATAATATACCCAAGGTTTTGTCCCGTTTCTTTGTTTGGAACATATTCCTCTGCTCATTTTGCTTAATTCAGTGTTTATATCTGTGTATTATGTAGATTGGTTACTTCTCCCAATCTTGGAGTAGTGGCTTCATGTAGGAGATGTCCTATGGGACCCAGCAGCACATACTTTTCTGGTCTCCAGAGACATATGTTCTAGAGGTGCCCCCTCTGTGGGTTGTGTGGGTCCTTCTGTTGTAGTAGGGCTGACTACTGTGGGCATCCTGGTAAGTGGGGCTGGCCCCAGCCTTGTTGGCTGCCAGGCCCTGCCTTGTGTTGTGGCTGCAGGCCCACTGGTGTGTATGTCCCAGATATGACACAGTTGGCTGCTCATCCTGGAGCATCCTGGGGCTTTTGTCACCATGTGGATAGGTGGGGCCAGTTCCTGATTTGGCTGGCCATGTTGTGAAGAGTCTCCCATAGCTGGTATGGCCTCATGATGGGTGTGGTTGTGTCTTGGGTGGTTGGCTGTGGAGCCCAGGGGAGCCTGGGGCTGTTGCCAGCCTACTGGTTCATGGTGTTGGGTCCCAGAGTGGCTGGCTGTGGAGCTGGGGGGAACCTGAGTCTGGTGCAGACCTGCTGGTGAGTGAGTAAGCACCCAGCAACAACAGGCTAGAGAGATAACTCCAAAATGGCACTTGCTAGCATCTTTGTCTCCAGTGCAAATCCTAGTTGCCTATTGCCTCTCCAGGAGGCTCTACAGGATTAGCAATTGGTTTGGACCCAGGATTGTTTCAAAAAACTTCCTCTGTTCTGGTACTCAGAGACTGTGAGATTTTTGCATGTGCCTTTTAAAAGTGAAGTCTCTGATTCCCACAGCCCTCTTGCTCTCCCATATGTGAGGACCTTCAAAGCCAGACCTTCTGGGGGCTTATCTTCCTGGGGCAGGATCCTCAACCTGGGAATCTTTATGTAGGGCTCAGAATCTTTGCTCCTTGTGGAGATGCTCTTCAATTGTGATTATCTTTTTGCTAGTCACCTACCAAGGAGTGTGGGTCTTGAATATACTATGTCTCCATCCCTCTTACCCATCTTGTTGTGGTATCTTCTACCTATCTTTAGTTGTGGAAAATATTTTCCATTTATCTTCAGATCATTTTCCTAGATAGTTGCTTGGTAAATATTTCTAATTTTGGTGTTCCCATGGAAAAAGTGAGCTCAGGTTCTTCTTCCTCTGCCATTTATGCCAGCTGCTGGTTTCTTTTTTAAGTAGATCATAATCTCTTTCTCCCTCATTTTCTGTCTATGTCACTGCAGGTTCTCTGGAGATACAGAAAGCTTCCCAGCTCTTTTTTGTTCTCAGCAGTTCCAAGGCTTCTAGAGGATGCCAATTCCCACAGGTGATTCAAGTTAGGAAAGAGAGAAATGTGTCCATTAGCCAGCTCTCTGAACATCCATAATATTGGAGACATGCTCGACTTTCTCTTTTCCCACTGTGGAGATGTCCCTAAATTATATTGACCTCTGCCTGCTGTACTGTATGTCCTCTAGAGCAGCAGCAAGCCACTTAGCTTGCTTTTATTCTCAGTGTCTCCCAGGTTTCTAGAGTATTCTGGATCCCATTAGCACTCTGAGACAGGCAAGGCAGAAACCAGTCCCTCAGGTAGTTCCCTGAAAAGCCGATATTTTGTGCGCATGTTTCAACTCTTTCCCTCCCCAGGGAGAAGCCTGTAGTTGGGGTTTTTTCCCACTAACCTGAAGGGAGGGACTATGGTTAATAAGTGTGTGCTTGTCCAAGCCATTACCTTTGTTCTCAGTGACCCACAACAGGGCACACTTTCCTGTCAGCACTTAGATTCAGGCATGACAGAAACCAGTATTCTAAAAAGTCCCAGCACTGGATATATGTTTAATTCTTCTCCATCCCTCTCCAGGGACAATCTGGGAGTTGGGAGTTTCCTCCTGATCATGCTGTGTTGAACCAGAGGTAGGGATAATGGTATTAAAGTTTCTACCAGCTTTGATGCAGCTGCTTTATTGCTTGCCTGAAGTGCAGGAGCCTTTTAATTGGTTTACGGATTTCTTACAAAAGGAGTTGTTTCTTGTACTGTTGTTGAGTCAGTGTCTCTGTGGTGGGGAGGAGCTTCTGGGGCTTCCAATTCTTCTATCTTGCTGATATCACCCTCTTTAAATCCCTCTCTCATTTTTATTCTTATTTTTGTATTACCTTGATTAGATTCTATGGTCTACCATGATAGCCAAAACTTAAAAATTCCTAGCCTCTCTCTCTCCTTCTCAAAATTGCTTGACAAAACATAACCTTGGTTATATTTGACTTTTAATTACTCTATAACTTGTCCTGAGCAGCACAATGATAATGGAGGAACATATACAACCATGTTGACTAGTCTCACTTTAAATTTATGTCAAAAACCTGAAAATGGTCCTTTACACTGCCAGGTGATCCTAATACATATCTCTTGTCCAGGAGTTTTAAAACATTTCCTCTAAGCTCCATATAGTAAATATTTTTACAGTCTGTGGGCCATGTATCCGATTTTGAAAATATTCAACTCTTCTATTGTAAAGCAGCCATAGATATTATGTAATAAAAAGAGCATGACCAAAAAGAGTGTTCCAATAAAACTTAATTATACAAAAAAAAAAAGGCAATGGACAGATTGGCCCATGGATCATAATTTTCTGACCCCTAACATCATCAATTTACTTTCTTATTCCCAGAGATAACTATTTCAGATTTTCTTTATTCTCTTCAGTCCTCTAATCCCTCCTTCCTTTACTCTCTCTGAGCTAATGAGCTTGTATTTTTTAAAATATCATTGAGAAGAAAGAAGGCATCAACGAGCACCACTTGATCTTCCAATCATTGAGTAAGTCATCTTATTTACATATGTAGACATCACCATGTGTTCCTTCCTGGTTGCTAGAGGTAAAATATGTTCCTGCCTAAAGCCAACATTTTCCACCTGAGTATTGCTCAAGGATGTCACTCCTTGATTTGTTGTCCCTTCACCATCATGGTTTCATTTCTTGTTAATGAATCCTTCTCATAAGCAAACATAATGCTATACTTTCTCCCACTGTAAAAAAACCCACAAACTATATCATAACCTCTTAGCCCTTCCAACCCAATTTCTCTCCTTCTTTTTACAGCGAAACTCCTCAAACTGTGGTTTATATTTACAGCATACATTTCTTTACCTTTTCATCTCTAACTTAATCCAATTAGAATTTTGTTCCCATCACAAAATTTTTTCTCAAAAATCCAAGGATTTCATGTTGCCAAATAGTCAAATTTCAGTTCTCATCTTCCTTGATGTCTCAGCAACATTTGGCACAAGGGATTAATTACTTCTGTTTAAAACACTTTGACTAGGATTCAGAGACAACGAACTTTCCTTGTTTTGTTCTTACCTTATTAGTCACTCTTTGAGCAGTATCTTTTGTTGACTCCTCCTCACTTCCCTGACTTCTAAATGGTGGAGTATTTCAAGAATTAGTACATGAACCTGTTCTCTATTTATATTCTCTTCTTGGTGATTCCATCCAGTTCCATGACTTTTAAACTCCACTTTGACATTAATGAGTCCACAATTTATTTCTTCAGGTTCAATTTTCCCCTGATCTTCAGACTCATATTTCAAACTGCCTATTTGACATTTCCACCTGGGTACCTAATAGGCCTCTTAAATTTAACATGTTCAAAATAAACTCTTGATTCCAACTTCATCTCCTGATAATATCTCCCATATCTGTTCTAGTCTTCCCTGTTTCAGTAATATCACAATTCACCGATGGCTTAGGTACAAAACCTAATAAGCCTTCTTGACTTCTTTGTCTCTCATACCCTGTATCTAGTTTGTTAGGAAATTTTGTTGCCTCTAACTTCAAAATATGTTAAAATTTGACTTCTTAAATACTTCTATTGCTACTACCTGGTCCAAACCGCCATCATCTCTTGCCTAGACTATTGTAATATCCTCTTAATTAGTCTTCTTGAAAATTATTTTTCTTCCCTGCTTAAAACTTTCCATGATATTCTATCACACTTAGAATAAGAAACAGAGTCCATACCATAATAGGTCTTACACCATCTGGACTATGGCTACTTTAGTGAACATTTCTTCAGAAATACTGTGATAAGAAACCCTGTTAACTTTGTATAACTTTGCGTATCTGATTTTCATTTGGCCAAAAATCAAATTTTCTACCCCAGTGTACTTATTAACATACTACAGAACTATTGTCTTATGAAAGTTGGAAAACACTGGGCTAGACATTTATGCTGTATTAGAATTAGAAATATATGATACATTGCTTTGGTGAATTGGCTCTTATAATCTGATTTTCTACTATTTGGTTACTGTATAATTTAGCAGAACATGTATGAAGTAGCAGAATTCAACAATAATTTGAAAGTTGGTTTTGACAATTTAAATCTTTGCCATAAATTAAATTTCAATGGTTCATGCACAATGCCAAGCAGACATGTATCCCAGAGAAGAAGAAATACAACTTCACCTCAGTTTCTAAGTATGTTGCTATGTCCATCAAGGCAGTTGTAAAAAAAAATGTGGTGGATAGAATTCATCTTAAACTTACATTTTTTTTTTTTACCTCAAGAAACTGAGGCTGCATAGTCAAAAGTTTTAATTACTCAGCCAACTCTGTTTAAGTTCAAGAAATTATAATATCTCATGACAGGAAGAAGGCAGAATGATAAAGCTAGAGATATCTATAGTGGGTGTGAGGGAGATCTAGGATTTAGACCTAGCTTTGTTATTCACTAACTATGAACTTGTATAAGGCAATTCCTCTCTCAATGTCTCAGTTTAGGTACGTGATAAATGAATTTGAGGTGTAGGTTTAGGCTTTAAATCCTATTTCCTCTGTTTTTTTAAGGATTCTAGCTAAGATAATTAGAATTCCTTATGTTCATGGTTGCAAGACAGAGAATTTGCAGAAGTTTACAAAATTTACCAGTGGAGCAACTATAACAACAAAAGTCCCTTTGACAGTATGGAAAATTCCACTGGGTACCATACAGCGCATTTCTTTGATTTTAATTTCTCCTTTATGTTATGTCGTTTACATGTTACTTGTTAACTCCAACCATAATAACATAGTTAACCCTAGCCCAATGCTACCACATATCACAGGTGACAGTTTTATCATTCCACCAATTATGGCTGAATGTGCAGTCGATCTGGCTGAGACATCTGTCACCACATTGATCCCCAGAGGTGATTTGAATGATCAGACTGGTGAAGCAGGTTGCCTCTCCCTCTTTACTGTCTTATGTGTATAAGCTCTAAAGCTTCCATTGTTGGAAGGGGATGGACAACTCTGATAGAGGAAAGGTCATTGTCTGGTCAGGGGTAGAGGAATAGAGGTATATAGTTAGGTGTTTATTTCCCTTCTCCAACTTCTACACAAGCTCTCGAGTTCAATTACCCATGACTGCTATTTACTCTACATTCAATCATTCATTCCCTCTGTAGCCTGAGGTACTGTTAAATGGTAAATGGAAGGAAGAAGAAAATAGGGATTTTAAGAAATATGGGAAAATACATTTATTGGGCCTTGTCTATATCTTTTGATAATGAGTTAGATATATAAATAAACATCACATTAAATTATGCTACTTTTGAAACAAAATCAGGTTTTATTCTAGATATATGCTGTATTAACTTGGAATTATCAGGTTAAATATTTGGTCAAGTGTTCATCTAAATGCCAGATTGGTTTGGCCACTAATATATTAATTCAGCCAGAAATCAAGCTAATGTGTCTATAGAGACACAGATTGAATAAAACCATCAAATAATTCAAACAATTCAATAAACATGCTAATGTTTTTCAATTACTTGACTAGTTGTTTGGCTCTATTGATAAAATTAACCCAGCTTTTTGAAGGCATATATTGTAAATTGACCAGACATCTGTGATAGATACATGTGAGAGTTGCCAAGAATTCAACCCATATGAGTGACATTAATTTTTGTCAACATTTCTAAAGGGATTTGATTTTTTAATGTTAAGGAGCATAGGTAGAGTATACGTTAAATAAATGGAGGTGTTACATATATTCTTGGTGACCTGGGAGAATTTATTATTTTAAAAAAGATATGTAAGATAAAATCTTTAAGACCTTGGATTAGGCAAAGATTAGACACAAGATCAAAAACAGAATACATTAAAAAAATCAATAGGACTTAATCAAAACAAAATATTGCTCTGTGAAATATACTAAGAGAATGAAAAGACAAGCCTCAGACTGGGAGAAAATATAAACAAACTTATATTTGACAAAATACATGTGTCCAGAACATATAAAGAACACTCAAAGCCCAATAATAAGAGAACAAAGAACTCAATTTTTTAAAAAGTGGGAAGGAATTCATGATAAAACAGTTCTCCAAAAAGGAAATAGGATCACAAATAATCACATTAAAATATGTCTGACAGCATTAGCCACTAAGGATATTCAAGTTCAAGCCACAATGAAATACCTCTATATACCTATTAAAATGGCTACAATTAAAAAAACTTCATAATACCAAGTCCTGACAAGGATGCAGAAAAACTAGAACTCTTATACAGTGCTGAAGAGAATGCAAACTAGTAAGCCACTTTGGAAAGCAATTTGAACATTTCTTATAACCTTAAAAACACACTTTCCATATGAATCTGCAATTGTATGCCTAGATATATACTCACATAAAGTAAATACTTATGTTCACATGAATATCTATACACAAATCATGGTAGCAGCTTTATTCATAATTACCAGAAAATGTGAAAAACAAAAATGTTCTTCAACTGGTGAATAGAAAAAATATGTAGTTTATCTATATATTGGAATACTATTCAACAATAAAATACAAACTATTAATGCACACAAAAGCAGGAATGAATCTCAAATGCATTATACAAAGTAAAAGAAGCCATACTCAAAAGGCTATACTGTCTGATTCAATTTGTATGAATGGTAAAGGCAAAACTCTAGCAATGAAGAACAGATGAGTGCTTGCCCAGGCTAGGAGCAGAGAGGGTTGACTACAAAGAGGCAGTATTTGGATTTTCTTTATGGTTATAGAAATGTTCTACATCTTGATGTAGATAGTTGGCTATACATTTGGATTTATTTGTTGGAATTCATAGATCTGTATATCAAAAAGGATGAATTCTGTCCATGTAATATATAACTCATTTTAAAAAAAAAACATGAAAAATAAAGGACGGCAGAATGTAGACTTTCAGAGATGAATTATCCTCAAGTATTTTTTGGCTTTGTGAACATCTGATAATATGGTAGCTGTGAAGAGTGGATAGGAACCAAAATCTGAGCTCTAAATCTTTCTTTGCAACTATGTATCCTTAGGAAAAACATCATGTAATCTCTATGTTCCTTAATTCTCTTCATATGTAGAGTGGGGTAATAATTACTTCCCCACTTGCCACAGAGGAATTTTTTCAGGATTGAATCAGTTAATGGATGTGAAAGTGCTTAGAAAATAATAAAGATTAAAATTTTGTAAAGTAATTTTTACTAGAGTACCTGACATTTGGTAGGTATATCATAAATGCTTATTCAATTAAAGGTCATATAACGCTTATGGGCATTTTCTGTTACTAAATCTCATTGTTTTATTTAAGGTCTGTGTCTTCCAGCTATATAGCATAATCACAGAATGATTATTCAGTGCCAAGAAGTAAACTGAATGCTGAATATGTATATATAAATTAAATCCACACTCAGATCTTAAAGAACTCACAGTCTAGTTAAAGATGAAGTTAGTATAATAATAGAAGTAATATTTGTTGGACACCTTTTCTGCCAGAAACTGTTTCTTTTAATTATATGTATTAGTTAATTTAATCATACCAACAAAATATATATATATTTTTTAATTTTCATGACCATTTTAAACATAAGGAAATGTAGACAGAGGTTATTTGCCAAATATTTTAAGTTAGAAATGTTGGAGACAGAAATCAATCCCAAATATTCTGCTTCCATAGCCAGTGTTATGGGCTTCCTCCACATTATCAACCAAGTTTATTCCTAAATACCTCGTCTGAGCTGGAGCTGAAGAAGACCAATGGAAGAAACAAAAAATTGATCTGAGCTATGAGACCCAGATAAATATTAGCTAAATAGAGAAAAGGGGAAAATATAGCCCAGGTGTCAAAAAAGTCAAATTTGTTTTGGATCTAAGGATTATCTTTTGAAATAAAAATATGCTCCTTAATTAGATGTGATTGCTTTTACTTTTTAAATCTATACGGACTTCCTAGGTTATATAAGACAGTATATAGTGGTTAATAGCGTGGACTTTGAAGTCAGAAACACTCTAGTTTAATTCTGCATTGACCACTTAAAGGTAACTTTATGAAAATAATTTTACCTCTTTACATATTTCTTTTCTCATCCACAAAGTGAAGACAGTAATAGCACTTATAAGTTAGGAAAGCTAATTAAATGTAAATGACAGAGTACAATGCCTGGCACAATAAATTTCAATAATGGTGATGATTATGATGCCTTTGTAGTTTTTGTTACCAGGTGACTGTGTCAAATAATATAATTCTAAATCTTCCCAATCTTCCTCTTTCAAACGTGTTTGTTTAGAGAATCTTCATTGTCACATTGAGAAAATATGACTTGCTGGGAACCGTTTAAATCGTTAAGCCAATACTTTGTAAAAATAGATAATTCCCGACATTCAGTAGTAGGGGTTAAAACATTCCTAGTATAATGGACTCCAACACTCCAGGAGAACAGATTTGGATACTTTTATTCCTACTACTACCCATGGGAATCTGTGGATTTTAGTTCATATGTTGGGTTATAGAGAAATAGACACAAATTAGACTGTATAAAATGCAGTCTGTGAATGGTTTGGAATTAATTTTGATGGCATGCTTAAAATTATGATTCAATATAATTTTGTTTTCTTTAACTCCTAGTCTTTATTTTGTTTAACATCTTTATTGGAGTATAATTGCTTTACAAAAGTGTGATAGTTTCTGCTGTATAACAAAGTGAATCAGTTATACATATGCATATATCCCCAAACCTCCTCCCTCTTGCAACTCCCTCCCAACCTCCCTATCCCACCCCTCTAGGTGGACACAAAGCACCAAACTGATCTCCCTGTGCAATGGGGCTGCTTCCCACTAGCTATTTATTTTATATTTGGTAGTGTGTATAGGTCTGTGCCACTCTCTCACTTCGACCCAGCATATGCTTCCCCCTCCCAGTGTCCTCAAGTTCATTCTCTACGTCTGCATCTTTATTACTGTCCTGCCCCTAGGTTCTTCAGATCCATTTAATTTTTTAATATTCCATATATATGTGTCAGCATACGGTTTTTGTTTTTCTCCTTCTGACATACTTCACTTTGTATGACAGTCTCTAGATCCATCCACCTCACTACAAATAACTCAATTTCGTTTCTTTTTATGGCTGAGTAATATTCCATTGTATATATGTACTATATCTTCTTTATCCATTCAACTGTCGATGGACACTTAGGGTGCTTCCATGTCCTGGCTATTGTAAAGAGAGCTGCAATGAACATTGTGGTACATGACTCTTTTTGAATTATGGTTTTCTCAGGGTATATGCTCAGTAGTGGGATTGTTGGGTCATATGACACTTCTACTTTTAGTTTATTAAGGAACCTCCAAAATGTTCTCCATAGTGGCTGTATAAATTTACATACCCACCAAAAGTGCAAGAGAGTTCCCTTTTCTCCACACACTCTCCAGCATTTATTGTTTGTAGACTTTTTGATGATGGCCATTCTGACGGGTGTGAGGTGATATCACATTGTAGTTTTGATTTGTATTTCTCTAATGATTAGTGCTGTTGATCATCCTTTCATGTGTTTGTTGGCAATCTGTATATCTTCTTGGGAGAAATGTTTATTTAGGTCTTCTGCCCATTTTTGAATTGGGTTGTTTGTTTTTTTGATTTTGAGCTGCATGAGCTGCTTGTAAATTTTGGAGACTAAACCTCTGTCAGTTGCTTCATTTGAAAATATTTTCTCCCATTCTGAGGGTTGTCTTTTCATCTTGTTTATGGTTTCCTTTGCTATGCAAAAGCTTTTAACTTTCATTAGGTCCCATTTGTTTATTTTTGTTTTTACTTCCAAATCTCTAGGAGGTGAGTGAAAAAGGATCTTGCTGTGATTTATGTCACAGAGTGTTCTGCCTATGTTTTCCTCTAAGAGTTTGAAGCTGTCTGGCCTTACATTTAAGTCTTTAATCCATTTTGGGTTTATTTTTGTGTATGGTGTTAGGGAGTGTTGTAATTTCATTCTGTTATATGTAGCTATCCAGTTTTCCCAGCACCATTTATTGAAGAGGCTGTCTTTTCTCCAGTGTATATACTTGCCTCCTTTATCAAAGAAGAGGTGACCATATGTGCGTGGGTTTATCTCTTGGCTTTCTATCTGGTTCCATTGATCTATATTTCTATTTTTGTGCCAGTACCATACTTTCTTGATTAGTGTAGCTTTGTAGTATAGTCTGAAGTCAGGGAGCCTGATTCCTCCAGCTCCGTATTTCTTTCTCAAGATTGCTTTGGCTATTTGGGGTCTTCTGTGTTTCCAAACAAATTGTGAAATTTTTTGTTCTAGTTCTGTGAAAAATGCCATTGGTAGTTTGATAGGGATTGCATTGAATCTGTAGATTGCTTTGGGTAGTAGAATCATTTTCACAATGTTGATTCTTCCAATCCAAGAATATGGTATATCTCTCCATCTGTTTGTGTCACCTTTAATTTCTTTCATCCATGTCTTATAGTTTTCTGCATACAGGTCTTTTGTCTCTTTAGGTAGGTTTATTCCTCGGTATTTTATTCTATTTGTTGGAATCGTAAATGGGAGTGTTTCCTTAATTTCTCTTTCAGATTTTTCATCACTAGCATATAGGAATGCAAGAGATTTCTGTGCATTAATTTTGTATCCTGCTACTTTACCGAATTCATTGATTCTCTCTAGTAGTTTTCTGGTAGCACCTTTAGGATTCTCTATGTATCGTATCATGTCATCTGCATTGAGTGACAGTTTTATTTCTTCTTTTCAAATTTGGATTCCCCTTCTTTCTTTTTATTCTCTCATTACTGTGGCTATAACTTACAAAATAATGCAAATAATAGTGGTGAGCGTAGGCAACCATGTCATGCTGTTGATCGTAGTGGAAATGGTTTCAGTTTTTCAACATTGAGGACAATGTTGCCTGTGAGTTTGTCATATATGACCTATATTATGTTGAGATAAGTTACCTCAATGCCCATTTTCGGGAGGGTTTTAATCATAAATGGCTGTTGAATTTTGTTAAAAGTTTTTTCTGCACCTATTGAGATGATCATATGTTCTTTCTCCTTCCATTTGTTACTATGCTGTATAATATTGATTGATTTGCGTATATTGAAAAATCCTTGTATTCCTCTGATAAACCCAACCTGAGCATGGTGTATAATCTTTTTTTTTTAACATCTTTATTGGAGTATAATTGCTTTACAATGGTGTATTAGTTTCTGCTTTATAACAAAGTGAATCAGTTATACATATACATATGTTCCCATATCTCTTCCCTCTTGCCTACTTTCTTCAGGGTTTTTATCATAAATGCATGTTGAGTTTTCTCGAAAGCTATCTCTGCATCTATTGAGATGACCATATGATTTTTCTCCTTCAATTTGTTAATATGGTGTATCATATTGATTGATTTGCGTATATTGAAGAATCCTTGCATTCCTGGAATAAACCCCACTTGATCGTGATGTATGATACTTTTAATGTGCTGTTGAAATCTGTTTGCTGGTATTTTGTTGAGGATTTTTTGCATCTATGTTCATCAGTGATATTGGCCTGTAGTTTTCTTTCTTTGTGACATCTTTTTCTGGTTTAGATATCAGGGTGATGGTGGCCTCATAGAATGAGTTTGGGAGTGTCCCTCCCTCTGTTATATTTTGGAAGAGTTTGAGAAGGCTAGGTGTTAGCTCTTCTCTAAATATTTGATAGAATTCGCCTGTGAAGCCAACTAGTCCTGGGCTTTTGTTTGTTGCAAGATTTTTAATCACTGTTTCAATTTCAGTGCTTGTGATTGGTCTGTTCATATTTTCTCTTTCTTCCTGGTTCAGTCTCGGCAGGTTGTACATTTCTAAAAATGTGTCCATTTTTTCCAGGTTGTCCATTTTATTGGCATAGTGTTGCTTGTAGCATTCTCTCATGATCCTTTGTATTTCTGCAGTGTCAGTTTTTACTTCTCTGTTTTCATTTCGAATTCTATTGATTTGAGTCTTCTCCCTTTTTTTCTTCATGAGTATGGCTAATGGTTTATCACTTTTGTTTACCTTCTCAAAGAACCAGCTTTTAGTTCTATTCATTTTTGCTATCGTTTCCTTCATTCCTTTTTCATTTATTTCTGATGTGATCTTTATGATTTCTTTCCTTCTGCTAACTTTGGGTTTGTTTTGTTCTTCTTTCTCTAATTGCTTTTGGTGCAAGGTTAGGTTGTTTATTTGAGACGTCTCTTGTTGCTTAATGTAGGATTGTATTGCTATAAACTTCCCTCTTAGAACTGCTTTTGTTGCATCCCATAGGTTTTGGGTAGTCGTGTCCCCATTGTCATTTGTTTCTAGGTATTTTTTGATTTCCTCTTTGATTTCTTCAGTGATCACTTGGTTATTAAGTAGTGTATTGTTTAGCCTACATATGTTTGTATTTTTTACAGATCTTTTCCTGTAATTGATATCTAGTCTCATAGCATTGTTGTTGGAAAAGATACTTGATACAATTTCAATTTTCTTAAATTTACCAAGGTTTGATTTGTGCACCAAGATATGATCTATCCTGGAGAATGTTCCATGAGCACTTGAGAAAAATGTGTATTCTGTTGTTTTTGGGTGGAATGTCCTATAAATATCAATTAAGTCCATCTTGTTTAATGTATCATTGAAAGCTTGGGTTTCCTTATTTATTTTCATTTTTAATGATCCGTCCATTGGTGAGAGTGGGGTGTTAAAGTCCCCTACTATGATTGTGTTACTGTCAATTTCCCCTTTTATGGTTGTTAGTATTTGTCTTATGTATTGAGGTGTTCCTATGTTGGGTGCATAACTATTTACAATTGTTGTATCTTCTTCTTGGATCGATCCCTTCATCATTATGTAGCGTCTTTCTTTGTCTCTTGTAATAGTCTTTATTTTAGTCTATTTTGTCTGATATGAGAATTGCTACTCCAGCTTTCTTTTGATTTCCATTTGCATGGAATATCTTTTTCCATCCCTTCACATGCAGTCTGTATGTGTCCCTAGGTCTGAAGTGGGTCTCTTGTAGACAGCATATATACGCATCTTGTTTTTGTATCCATTCAGCCAGTCTATGTCTTTTGGATGGAACATTTAATCCATATAAATATAAGGTAATTATCAATATGCATGTTGCTATTACCATTTTCTTATTGTTTTGGGTTTGTTATTGTAGGTGTTTTCCTTTTCTTGTGTTTCCTGCCTAGATAAGTTCTTTTAACATTTGTTGTAAAGCTGGTTTGTGGTGATGAATTCCCTTAGCTTTTGCTTGTCTGTAAAAGTTTTAATTTCTGTGTCGGATCTGAATGAGATCCTTGCTGTGTAGAGTAATCTTTGTTGTAGGATTTTCCCTTTCATCTCTTTAAATATGCCCTGACACTCCCTTCCGCCTTGCAGAGTTTCTGCTGAGAGATCAGCTGCCAACCTTATGGGGATCCCCTTGTATTTTATTTGTTGTTTCTCCCTTGCTGCTTTTAATATTTTTTCTTTGTATTTAATTTTTGATAGTTGATTAATATGTGTCTTGGCATGTTTCTCCTTGGATTTTTCCTGTATGGGACTCTGTTCTTCCAGGTCTTGATTGACTATTTCTTTTCCCATCTTAAGGAAGTTTTCAACTATAACCTCTTAAAATATTTTCTCAATCCCTTTCTTTTTCTCTTCTTCTTCTGGGACCCCTATAATTTGAATGTTCGTGTGTTTCATCTTGTCCCAGAGGTCTCTGAGACTGTCCTCAATTATTTTCATTATTTTTTCTTTATTCTGCTCTGCCATTTTTATTCCCACTATTTTATCTTCCAGGTCACTTATCTGTTTTTCTGCTTCCATTATTCTGCTATTGATTCCTTCTAGAGAATTTTTAGTTTCATTTATTGTGTTGTTCATCATTATTTGTTTGCTCTTTAGTTCTTCTAGGTCCTTGTTAATTGTTTCTTTTATTTCCTCTATTTCCACGATTTTGGATCATCTTACTATCACTACTCTGAATTCTTTTTCAGGTAGACTGCCTATTTCCTCTTCATTTCTTTTGTCTGGTGGGTTTTTACCTCGATCCTTCATCTACTGTATATTTCTCTGTCTTCTCATTTTGCTTAACTCTCTGTGTTTGGTATCTCCTTTTTGCAGGCTTCCTGTTCATATTTCCCATTGTTTTTGGTGTCTGTCTTCAGTGGGTAAGTTTGATTCAGTGGGTTGTGTAGGCTTCCTCGTGGAGGTGACTGGTGCTGGTATTATGGTGGATGAGGCTGGATCTTTTCTTTCTTTTGGGCAAGACCACGTCTGGTGGTGTGTTTTGTGTGTCTGTGAACTTTTTATTATTTTAGGCAGCCTCTCTGTTAATGGGTAGGGTTATGTTACTGTCTTGCTAATTGTTTGGCATAGGGTGTCCAGCATTGTTACTTGCTCGTCGTTGATTGGAGCTGGGTCTTAGCATTAAGATGAAGATCTCTGGGAGAGCTTTCAACATTTGATATTACGTGGAGCCAGGAGGTCTGCCGTGGACCCGTGTCCTGAACTCGGCTCTCCCACATCAGAGCCTCAGGCCTGACACACCCATCCAGAGCACCAAGACCCTGTCAGCCTCATGTCTCAGAAGAAAAAGAAGAAAAATAAAAGGTTGAAAGAAAAAAGAAGAAAATAAAATCAATGAAGTTTTAAAATAAAAAAATAAAAATATTAATAAAAATAAAAGAATAAAAATGTAATAAAAAAAGAAAGAAAGAATGAAAGAAGAGAGCAGCCAAACGAAAAAACAAATCCACCAATGATAACAAGTGCTAAAAACTATAGTAAAAAATATATATATACACATAAAGGACAGACAGAACCCTAGGACAAATGGTAAAAGCAAAACTATGTAAAAAAATCACAGAAAAAAGCATACAGCTACACAGTCACAGAAAGAAAAAAAGGAATATATATATAGATATATATAAATGTAAAAAAAAATTGAAGAGAGCAACCAAATCAATAAACAAATCTCCCAATGATAATAAGCTCTAAATATTAAACTAAGATAAACATAAAATCTGAAACAAATTAGATTCAGAAAGCAAACCTCAAGTCTACAGTTGCTCCTGAATCCACTGGCTCAATTTTGGGATTATTCTTTGTCTAATCAGTTATTCCACAGATGCAGGGTAGATCAAGTTGATTGTGGAGATTTAATCCACTGCTCCTGAGGCTGCTGGGAGAAATTTCCCTTTCTCTCTTTTGTTTGCACAGCTCCTGGCATTCAGCTTTGGATTTAGCCCTGCCTCTGTGTGTAGGTCACCTGAGGGTTTCTCTTCCCCACCCAGACTGGACAGGGTTAAAATACCAGCTGATTCGTGGGCTCTGGCTCACTCAGGCTGTGATGAGGGAGGGGAATGGAATGTGGGATGAGATTGTGGCGGCAGAGGCTGGTGTGATGTTGCAACAGCTTCGGGTATGCTGAGTGTTCTCCTTGGGAGGTTGTTCCGGGATCACAGGACCCTGGCAGTGGCAGGCTGCACAGTCTCCCTTTAGGGGAGGTGTGGGTAATGACCTGTGCTTGAACACAGGCTTCTTGGTGGCTGCAGCAGAAGCCTTAGCATTTCATGCCCATCTCTGATGTCCACACTTATAGCCATGGCTCACACCCTTCTCTGAGCTCATTTAGGCAGTACTCTGAATCCCCTCACCTCACACACACCCAAACAATGGACTCTTACCTCTTAGGCAGTTCCAGACTTTTTCCTGGACTCCCTTCTGGCTAGCTCTGGTGCACTAGCCACCTTCAGACTCTGTTCACTCAGCCAACCCCAGTCCTCTCCCTGGGATCTGACCTCCGAAGCCAGAGCCTCAGCTCCCAACCCCCACCTATCCCAGCGGGTGAGCCGACAAGCCTCTAAGGCTGTTGAATGATGGTGTGCACCAGTCCTCTGTGTGGGAATCTTTCCACTTTGCCCTCTGCCTCACTGTTGCTGTGCTCTTCTCTATGGCTCCACAGCTTCTCCCCTGCCAACCACCACCTCCACCAGTGAAGGGGCTTCCTAATGTGTGGAAACGTTTCCTCCTTCACAGCTCCCACCCAGAGGTGCAGGCCCCATCCCTATTCTTTTGTCTTTGTTTTGTTTTTTTTCTTTTTTCTTTTGCCCTACCCAGGTACATTGGGAGTTTCTTGCCTTTTAGGAAGTCTGAAGTCTTCTGTCAGCGTTCAGTAGGTGTTCTGTAGGAGTTGTTCCACATGTAGATGTATTTTTGATGTATTTGTGGGGAGAAAGGTAATCTCCACATCTTACTCTTCACCATCTTGAAGGTCCCCTGAAGCCCTATTCTTTAAATATACTAATGTAATACTGAGAATAACAGAGGCCAGAGAATTCCATTTTTCATTATGATTGAAGAACCTATATTAGAATGACCCTTCTAATTAGAATAACTAAAGTCTTTGGAAAAAAATTTCAAATACATAAAGCCACTTTTTCAAAATCATCAGAAAGCAAACAAGGCAGCCAAAACATGAAAGACCAAGATCCCAGGGACAAGGGGAAAACAGTGAAGGAAGTCTGACTTTCTCTGTCACTTTTCTCTTCAGGGAATTTATTGATTTCTAGATAAGCATGAACTAAATGTTGAATAGACTGATACATCTCAAAACTTTTGACAATTTAATAGGTCTTGAGAGACAAAAAATATTTAGGACAACCCAGGCAGCCAAAACTTGAAGCACTATACTTTTAAGATATTAAGATTTCATTAGATGGTTTAACAGCAGTTTAAGCAAAGCATAAAACAGGATTAGTGTCCTGGAAGATAGGTCAGTACACTAGGTTTTGGTGCATATATTAACCCACAAAGAGAAAAAGATCATGCAAAAGACCTAAAGAACATTAAAGTCATATGGGACATGGTACCTAAAAAAGTAACATGTATGTAATTGGGGTGCAGGCAAGAGAGCAACAGTGTGGTTGAAGTAATACCAGAAGTACATTTCTAAATACTTATGTAAATGGGAAATTATCAAAACTAAAATTAAAAAAAAAAACACACAATCAAGAAGCACTTCAGGGCTTCCCTGGTGGTGCAGTGGTTGAGAATCTGCCTGCTAATGCAGGGGACACGGGTTCGAGCCCTGGTCTGGGAAGATCCCACATGCCATAGAGCAACTAGGCCTGTAAGCCACAACTACTGAGCCTGTGCATCAGGAGCCTGTGCTCCATAACAAAAGAGACCACGATAGTAAGAGGCCCATGCACAGCGATGAGGAGTGGCCCCCACTTGCCTCAACGAGAGAAAGCCCTCACACAGAAAAACGAAGACCCAACACAGCCAAAAATAATAAATAAATAAATAATTTTAAAAAAGAAGCACTTCAAACACCAATCAAGAGAAATATGGAAAAAAAACACTCTTAAAAACATCTTAGTGGAGATGGGGGAAAGATGGCAGAAGAGTAAGACGCAGAGATCACATTCCTTCCCACAGATACATTAGAAATACATCTACACATGGAACTGCTCCTACAGAACACCCACTGAATGCTGGCAAAAGACGTCAGATCTCCCAAAAAGCAAGAAACTCCCCACATACTTGGGTAGGGCAAAAGAAAAAAGAAATAACAGAGACAAAAGAATAGGGATGGGACCTGCACCAGTGGGAGGGAGCTGTGAAGGAGGAAAGGTTTCCACACACTAGCAAGCCCCTTAGCGGGTGGAGACTGCGGGTGGCAGAGGGGGGAAGTTTCAGAGCCACGGAGGAGAGCGCAGCCACAGGGGTGCAGAAGGCAAAGCGGAGAGATTCCCGCACAGAGGCTCGGCGCCAAGCAGCACTCACCAGCCCGAGAGGCTTGTCTGCTCACCCGCTGGGGTGCCCACTGGGGTGGGCGGGGGCTGGGAGCTGAGGCTCGGGCCTTGGTCGGATCACAAGGAGAGGACTGGAGTTGGCTGCGTGAACACAGCCTGAAGGGGTTAGCGCACCACAGCTAGCTGGGATGGAGTCAGGGAAAAAGTCTGCAGCTGCCGAAGAGGCAAGAGACTTTTTCTTGCCTCTTTGTTTCCTGGTGCGTGAGGAGAGGGGATTCAGAGCGCCACCTAAACGAGCTCCAGAGACGGGCGTGAGCCGTGTGACAGCTATAAGCACAGACCACAGAGATGGGCATGAGACACTAAGGCTGCTGCTGCCGCCACCAAGAAGCCTGTGTGCGAGCACAGGTCACTATCCAACCCGCCCCTCCCGGGAGCCTGTGCAGCCCGCCACTGCCAGGGTCCCATGATCCAGGGAAAACTTCGCCGGGAGAACGCACAGCATGCCTCAGGCTGCTGCAACGTCACGCTGGCCTCTGCAGCCGCAGGTTTGCCACGCATCCGTACCCTTACCTCACCCGTGCCTGAGTGAGCCAGAGCCCCCGAAGCAGTTGCTCCTTTAACCCGGTCCTGTGTGAGTGAAATACACACGCCCTCAGGCGACCTACACACAGAGGCGGGTCCAAATCCAAAGGTGAACTGCGGGAGCTGTACAAACAAAGAAGAGAAAGGGAAATTTCTCCCAGCAGCTTCAGAAGCAGCAGATTAAAGCTCCACAAACAACTTGATGTAGCTGCATCTGTTGAATACATGAATAGATAACGAATCATCCCAAATTCAGGAGGTGGACTTTGGGAGCAGAATATATTAATTTTGCCCCTTTTCCTTTTATTGTGGGGGTATGTGTGTATGCTTCTGGGTGAGATTTTGTCTGTATAGCTTTGCTTTCACCATTTGTCCTAGGGTTCGGTCCATCCGGTATTTGTTTTTTTTTTTTACTTAAATTTTTTTTTTTAATTTTTCCTTACTTTTTATTTTAAACAATTAAAAAAAATTCTTAATAATTTTTTTCTTATTTCTTATTTAAAAAATTAAAAAAAAATTCTTAATAATTTTTTTATTTTTAATTATAATAATTTATTTTATTTTATTTTATCCTCTTTCTTTCTTTCTATTTTTTCCTCCTTTTATTCTGAGCCGTGTGGATGAAAGGTTCTTGGTGCTCCAGCCAGGCATCAGGGCTGTGCCTCTGAGGTGGGAGAGACAACTTCAGGACACTTGCCCACAAGAGACCTCCCAGCTCCATGTAATACCAAACGGTGAAAATCACTCAGAGATCTCCATCTCAACATCAAGACCCAGCTTCATTCAATGACAAGCAAGCTACAGTGCTGGACACCCTATGCCAAACAACTAGCAAGACAGGAACACAGCCCCATCCATTAGCAGAGAGGCTGCCTAAAATCATAATAAGGCCACAGACACCCCAAAACACACCACCAGACGTGGACGTGCCCACCAGAAAGACAAGATCCAGCCTCATCCACCAGAACACAAGCACTAGTCCCCTCCACCAAGAAGCCTACACAACCCACTGAACCAACCTTAGCCACTGGGGACAGATACCAAAAACAACGGGAACTATGAACCTGCAGCCTGCAAAAAGGAGACCGCAAACACAGTAAGATAAGCAAAATGAGAAGACAGAAAAACACACGGCAGATGAAGGAGCAGGGTCAAAACACACCAGACCTAACAAATGAAGAGGAAATAGGCAGTGTACCTGAAAAAGAATTCAAAATAATGACAGTAAAGATGATCCAAAATCTTGGAAATAGAATAAACAAAATGCAAGAAACATTTAACAAGGACGTAGAAGAACTAAAGAGGAACCAAGCAACAATGAAAAACAAATTAAATGAAATTTAAAATACTCGAGAAGGGATCAATAGCAGAATAACAGAGGCAGAAGAACGGGTAAGTGACCTGGAAGATAAAATAGTGGAAATAACTACTGCAGAGCAGAGTAAAGAAAAAAGAATGAAAAGAACTGAGGACAGTCTCAGAGACCTCTGGGACAACATTAAACGCACCAACATTCAAATTATCGGGGTCCCAGAAGAAGAAGAGGAAAAGAAAGGGACTGAGAAAATATTGGAAGAGATTATAGATGAAAACTTCTCTAATATGGGAAAGGAAATAGTTAATCAAGTCCTGGAAGCACAGAGAGTCCCATAAAGCATAAATCCCAGGAGAAACAGGCCATGACACATATTAATCAAACTATCAAAAATTAAATATAAAGAAAACATATTAAAAGCAGCAAGGGAAAAACAAAAAATAACACACAAGGGAATCCCCATAAGGTTAACATCTGATCTTTCAGCAGAAACTCTGCAAGCCAGAAGGGAGTGGCAGGATATACTTAAAGTGATGAAGGAGAAAAGCCTACAACCAAGATTACTCTACCCAGCAAGGATCTCATTCAGATTTGATGGAGAAATTAAAACCTTTAGAGACAAGCAAAAGTTGAGAGAGTTCAGCACCACCAAACCAGCTTTACAACAAATGCTAAAGGAACTTCTCTAGTCAAGAAACACACGAGGAGGAAAACACCTACAATAACAAACCCAAAACATTTAAGAAAATGGGAATAGGTACATACATAATGATAATTACCTTAAATGTAAATGGATTAAATGCTCCTACCAAAAGACACAGGCTGGCTGAATGGATACAAAAACAAAACCCATATATATGCTGTCTACAAGAGATCCACTTTAGACCTAGGGACACATACAGACTGAAAGTGAGGGGATGGAAAAAGATATTCCATGCAAATGGAAATCAAAAGAAAGCTGGGGTAGCAATTCTCTTATCAGACAATATAGACTTTAAAATAAAGACTATTACAAGAGACAAAGAAGGACCCTATATAATGATCAAAGGATCGATCCAAGAAGAAGGTATAACAATTACAAATATTTATGCACCCAACATAGGAGCAGCTCAGTACATAAGGCAAATACTAAGAGCCATAAAGGAGAAATCGACAGTAACACAATCATAGTAGGGAACTTAAACACCCCACTCTCAACAATAGACGGATCATCCAAAATGAAAATAAATAAAGAAATACAGTTTTAAATCATACATTAAACAAGATGGACTTAATTGATATTTATAAGACATTCCACCCCAAAACAACAGAATACACATTTTTCTCAAGTGCTCATGGAACATTCTCGAGGATAGACCATATCTTGGGTCACAATTCAAGCCTTGGTAAATATAAGAAAATTGAAATTGTATCAAGTATCTTTTCTGACCACAACGCTATGAGACTAGATATCAATTACAGGAAAAGATCTGTAAAAAATACAAACACATGGAGGCTACACAATACACTACTTAATAATGAAGTGATCACAGAAGATATCAAAGGGGAAATCAAAAAATACCTAGAAACAAATGACAATGGAGACACGTCGACCCAAAACCTATGGGATGCAGCAAAAGCAGTTCTAAGAGGGAAGTTCATAGCAATACAAGCCTACATAGAGAAACATCTCGAATAAACAACCTAAACTTGCACCTAAAGCAATTAGAGAAACAAGAACAAAAACTCCCAAAGTTAGCAGAAGGAAAGAAATCATAAAGATCAGATCAGAAATAAATGAAAAAGAAATGAAGGAAACAATAGCAAAAATCAATGAAACTAAAAGCTGGTTCTTCAAGAAGATAAACAAAATTGATAAACCATTAGCCAGACTCATCAAGAGAAAAAGGGAGAAGACTCAAATCAATAGAATTAGAAATGAAAAAGGGGAAGTAACCATTGACACTGCAAAAATACAAACGATCATGAGAGTTTACTACAAGCAACTCTATGCCAATGAAATGGACAACCTGGAAGAAATGGACAAATTCTTAGAAATGCACAACCTGCCGAGACTGAACCAAGAAGACATAGAAAATATGAACAGACCAATCACAAGCACTGAAATTGAAACTGTGATTAAAAGTCTTCCAACAAACAAAAGCCCAGGACCAGATGGCTTCACTGGCAAATTCTATCAAACATTTAGAGAAGAGCTAACACCAAACCTTCTCAAACTCTTCCAAAATATTGCAGAGGGAGGAACACTCCCCAACTCATTCTATGAGGCCACCATCACCCTGATACCAAAACCAGAGAAAAATGTCACAAAGAAAGAAAACTACAAGCCAATATCACTGATGAACATAGATGCAAAAATCCTCAAAAAATTACAAGCAAACAGAATCCAACAGCACATTAAAAGGACAATACACCATGATCAAGTGGGATTGATTCCAGGAATGCAAGGATTCTACAATATACGCAAATCAATCAACGTGATATATCATATTAACAAATTGAAGGAGAAAAACCATATGATCATCTCAATAGATGCAGAGAAAGCTTTCGACAAAATTCAACACCCATTTATGATAAAAGCCCTGCAGAAAGAAGGCATAGAGGGAACTTTCCTCAACATAATAAAGGCCATATATGATAAACCCACAGCCAACATCGTCCTCAATGGTGAAAAACTGAAACCAATTCCACTAAGATCAGGAACAAGACTAGGTTGCCCACTCTCACCACTATTAATCAACATAGTTTTGGAAGTGTTAGGCACAGCAATCAGAGAAGAAAAATAAATAAAAGGAATCCAAATGGGAAAACAAGAGGTAAAGCTGTCACTGTTTGCAGATGACATGATACTATACATAGAGAATCCTAAAGATGCTACCAGAAAACTACTAGAACTAATCAATGAATTAGGTAAAGTAGCAGGATACAAAATTAATGCACAGAAATCTCTTGCATTCCTATAGACTCATGATGAAAAATCTGAAACTGGAATTAAGGAAACACACCCATTTACCACTGCAACAAAAAGAATAAAATATCTAGGAATAAACCTACCTAAGGAGACAAAAGACCTGTATGCAGAAAAGTATAAGACACTGATGAAAGAAATTAAAGATGATACAAATAGATGGAGAGATATACCATGTTCTTGGATTAGAAAAATCAACATTGTGAAAATGACTCTACTACCCAAAGCAATCTACAGATTCAATGCAATCCCTATCAAACTACAACTGGCATTTTTCACAGAACTAGAACAAAAAATTTCACAATTTGTATGGAAACACAAAAGACCCCGAATAGCCAAAGCAATCTTGAGAGAGTAAAACGGAGCTGGAAGAATCAGGCTCCCTGACCTCAGACTATACTACAAAGCTACAGTAACCAAGACAGTATGGTACTGGCACAAAAACAGAAATATAGAACAATGGAACAGGATAGAAAGCCCAGCGATAAACCAACGAACATATGGTCACCTTATCTTCGATAAAGGAGGCAAGCATATACAGTGGAGAAAAGACAGCTTCTTCAATAGGTGGTGCTTGGAAAACTGGACAGGTACGTGTAAAAGTATGAAATTAGAACACTCCCTAACACCATACACAAAAATAAACTCAAAATGGATTAAAGACCAAAATGTAAGGCCAGACACTATCAAACTCTTAGAGGAAAACATAGGCAGAACACTCTATGAAATAAATCACAGCAAGGTCTTTTTGACCCAGCTCCTAGAGAAATGGAAATAAAAACACAAATAAACAAATGGGACCTAATGAAACGTAAAAGCTTTTGCACAGTAAAGGAAACCATAAACAAGACCAAAATACAACCCTCAGAATGGGAGAAAATATTTGCAAATGAAGCAACTGACAAAAGATTAATCTCCAATATTTACAAGCAGCTCATGCAGCTCAATTTCAAGAAAACAAACATCCCAATCCGAAAAGGGCAGAAAACCTAAATAAACATTTATCTCAAGAAGATATACAGATTGCCAAAAAACACATGAAAGGATGATCAACATCACTAATCATTATAGAAATACAAATTAAAACTACAATGAGGTATCACCTCACACAGGTCAGAATAGCCATCATCAAAAAATCTACAAACAATAAATGCTGTAGAGGGTGTGGAGAAAAGGGAATCCTGTTGTACTGCTGGTGGGAATGTAAACTGATACAGCCACTATGGAGAACAATATGGAGGTTTCTTAAAAAACTAAAACTAGAGCTACCATATGAGCCAGAAATCCAACTACTGGGCGTATACCCTGAGAATACCACAATTCAAAAAGAGTCATGTACCACAATGTTCATTGCAGCTCTATTTACAATACCCAGGACATTGAAGCAACCTAAGTGTTCATCGACAGATGAATGGATAAAGAAGATGTGGCACATATATACAATAGAATATTACTCAGCCATAAAAAGAAACAAAATTGAGTTATTTGTAGTGAGGTGGATGGACCTAGAGTCTGTCATTCAGAGTGAAGTAAGTCAGAAAGAGAAAAACAAATACCGTATGCTAACATGTATATGTGGAATCTAAAAAAGAAAGAAAAAAAAAGGTTCTGAAGAACCTAGGGGTAGGACAGGAATAAAGATGCAGACGTAGAGAGTGGACTTGAGTACATGGGGAGTGGGAAGGGTAAGCTGACATGAAATGAGAGAGTGGCATGGACATATATACTCTACCAAATATAAAATAGATAGCTAGTGGAAAACAGACACATAGCACAGGGACATCAGCTAGGTGCTTTGTGGCCACCTAGAGGGGTGGGATAGGGAAGGTGAGAGGAGACACAAGAGGGCAGAGATATGGGGATATATGTATATATATAGCTGATTCACTTTGTTATAAAGCAGAAGCTAACACACCATTGTAAAGCAATTATACTCCAATAAAGATGTTAAAAAAATAAAGTAAAATTAAAAAAATAAAAAGCAGAGAAATCAGAGTGCATATAAATCCATATAAACCTTCCAAAATATATGCTGCTTCCTGAGGTACATCTTAAGTAATGGACGCAGTAAGTTTGAAAACAATGTATGAAAAATTATATACCTTTTACACACTAGCTAGAAGAAAGCTGGACTAGTTTTACTCCACACACGCAAAAAATAAACTTTAACTCAAGAAGTATTTCTAGAAACAAAGAGAAACACCTTATAAAAATAAATAGGTTAATCCACCAGGAAGGTAAAATAATTCTAAATTTGAATGATTCTAATAGCACAGCTTCAAAGTCTCTAAAACAAAAGTTGTAAGAATTAGACAAATAGACAAAAAGATAAATAGACCAATAGATTTAACCCCTTTTTCTCAGTAATTGATAGATCAAAAAGATTAAAAATCAATAAGGAATATAAAAGGCTTGAATTACATAATAAAAAATTGGGTTGTAAATAAAAAGTTAAGTACCCAAAAGCTGCAAAAACTGACCATATTCTGGGTATTAAAGAAAATTTTAGCCAATTTCAAATTATAGAAACCATACAAAATATATTCTATTTCTGAAGAATAATTAAGCTAGAAATTAATAATTTTAAAAAAGTAATTACAAAATATCCATATCACTGTAAATGAACCTATTGCTTCAATATAACATTTAGAGCTGATAAGCCCCTAGCAAAACTGATCAAGTAAAATATAAATAAGAATAACAACAGCCATAATAGTATCAACAATAGCACCTACAATGTTAATGTCCCCTAACACACTAAGTATCTAATATATGCTAGGTTCTATACTAAAAATTTGCCTGCATTATCTAAAGGTTTCTCAACAATGACTACCCATTAGAATCACATAGATAGCTTTTATAAAGTAATGTTCAGATGCCATCTAGACTAATTAAATAATAATAACTGTCAGTGTGTATCAGTCATTCATTGACATTTTTGTAAAAGGCCCTTAGGTGATCTTAATATGCTTCATGGATGAAGAACTGTTGCATTATATCATGCAATCATTGCAGCAAACTTATGAGGCATTGCTATCATCAATGACTTTATTTCATAAGAGAAAACTGTGATTAAAAGAGCCTAAATAACATACTCTGTGTCACACAGTTAGATAAGATAATTAGAAAGCCAATTTTTTTTTTTTCTGAAGCATAGGAAATGCTATGGTCTCTCCACCTTCTGATAACCACATTGTATTGGAATAGTGGTTTTGAGCTGCCGTAATCCTGGGTTACACCTGGAGTTCCCTGAGTGACAACTAATACTTCTCTGGAGTTTAGGATAAAGGCCAGAATTTTAGTCAAATCAAGCCATACCATACACCTAACTAACCTCTTACCAATCCCTCTTCTGTGTACATTTTTGCTGGAATGAAAATTCCCACCAGTTTAATAAAAACTTTCCTGCCAAGGCCCAAGCTATAATTGCACACTCCCTCACTTGCTGCACCATACAGTAAGACTTCTGCCATATGAGCTCCTTGAGGGCAGAGACTACATGTTATTTGCTTTACTATTCCCAGAAGTTAGTTCAGTGCTTGCCACATAGTAGGTGCTTAGTAATAGTGAATGAATGAATGAATAGATGAACGGGGAGGGAGCTTCTCCTACAATTATCAATGACATCAGTCTGATGGCTTCCAACATATTTCCCTACTTATCTTTGATAAATGCCAAATAAGTCAGCCCTACGATTTTTCTCAAGTTCACAGTGAAGGGATATTATGTTCAAAGCTTAAGTTGTCCTCCTTGATATAGATCTCAAAGTCAGGAATGTTTCCCAAACTTCTTCAATTGGTTACTGATTTCTTATAGCAGCTAATGTTTACTTGGTGCTCACTATGTTCCCAGTTATCTTTCTCTGAATTCAGCCTGAAAACAACCCCATGAGGTAGCTACTATTACTATCTTTATTTTACAGATGAGAAAACTGAGTTTAAGAGGTTAAATAATTTGCCCAACATTACCGAAGGGTACAGCCAGATTTATTTCCATTTGAGCATGGCTCTAAGATGTAATTATAGGCTCCATTGCTTCTCAAATAATAAGAGCTAAACCTAACATATTCTGAGCACTCATTTTCCAGGCACTCTAAAAAGTGCTTCACATATATGATTTCCTTTACTTCTCACAAAAAAACTATGAGAGGTAAATACTGTTATTATCCCCAGTATTTACTAATTAAAAAAATTAGTAAAGTGAGTTTTAAAGTGATTAAATCACTTATCCAAATTCACCCAGACCACTTCTGCATCCTCCTCTCATTTCACTCTCCTCCTCTTTCACTAACCTCAAGCTAAGTTGGCCTTCTATCAAGTCCACCAGAAAACTTTTTTTTTCACCTTAGGAGTTTACACAGACTTTTTTATGTCTGCAGTGTTTACCCTGCCTACTCTATTTAAATTATTTCTACTCATTTTTCAAGCCATAACTTAAACAGTATCTTCTCAGAGAGGCCAATCCTTGATTCAACCCAAACCCTCAGGTCTAGCTCATCACAGCTATTTTCCTCTCTCATAAACATAAACGCTTATAATTTTTCTTGATGAGACTTAAAAAACTGGAAAATTATTAATTTACATTAATTGGGTGGCTCTTTGTTAAATGTTTATGTCCCCTATAAGATAGTAAGTTCCATGGAGGTGGGTAACAGAGGTTTTAATTATTACCCTATATCGAGTGTCTGGCACCTAAAAGGCAGTCAGAAAATAATGTTGAGGGGTATAAATAAAACCAGGCATTAAACTATAATTCCTGATCACTGAATATATACTCCCAATCACTAGTTAACTAAAAGCTCTCTGTAAATTATCTTCTCAGCCTATGATTACCTCCCAGGAAAATGGGTCTCATACAATTTATTCTTTTAGGTAGAATAATATTTATTTTCATTTTCCTGAGTTACCCTATCTTCAAGCAGCAAAGGAAGCCCTTTTATTCTACTTTAGCAGGATTTGGTTGGGGAAATAATTCTATTTTTTCCTCTCTGTATCCTTTCTGTGTTTGTGGACTTTGATCATTTCCCTTATCAACACTCATCTTTCCAGATGGAAGAATTCCGATTATTTAAATTTGTCCTGCTTAAGGTCACCCCTCAGCTTCTCTGTTCCTCTGATCATTTTAGAGTGGTATTTTATTTTGGATCACCTTAATAAATGAACTGAATGATTAAAATGACATTACAATAAATGTTGTCAACAGTAGAATTTTAGATAATAGTGAAAAACATGACAAAACAAAACCAAAAAATCCACTTTGACTACAAAATACATGTTGATTTGTACCCTTGGTTAGAGTTCCTTTCAGAGTGATGTTATGTCATTTATCAAAATAACTTTAAAATTTGTTTTTTAATCCAATTGTTAGGCCAGACTTCTGCCATGCAACATTTTCAGTATTTAATATAGTTTGGAATTTATCAATAAATTCCTCAATGCTTCCAAAGTTTACTTATTTTACTTTCCAAAAAAATGCTAAGTAAGAATTTATAAAGAACATACAAACATTTATCTGATGAGCACAAGGAGATTCAGGTCATCAAATTCTAAAAAAGAAATAGCCAGTTTAGTTGGAATTACTGTTTCCTGGTGTTTCAAAGGAAATTTTGAAGCTAAGATGACATTGACAAATTGCCACTATTTATTTTAATGGTGTAATGCAATCTACCAGTAGTTCTACAATCTGAGGTTTTTAGGCAGTTGACCTGACCAACTAATGCAAACAAATTAGCCTCTTGGGTGCTAGCTGTATTCTGTAGGCAATTAAATATCATAATCTAGCATTATTTGATATATAATCTCTACTATATAAAGCATTTTACTGAATGGGAATGGTAAAATTATAACACATCTTTGTTAACTTCACTTACAATCATTTCTATAAATTTCATGCTCAAAATATATTTAAAGTTCAAATCAGGCAAAAATGTGTAAGCATCAAAATTACTCCCCTAGATACTTATCACAGTCCTTTTCCCTGCCTCAAAAAAGTTTACCTTTGAAGCTCAAATTTGAGTCCTTGATCTCCATTGCAATATATGTATTTTTGTCTTCCTAGTTAATATTTTATAAATTAAATAAATTTAATTCTAAGAAGAAAATCAGTAAACTAAAAGGAAGCTATGAGTGATAACCATTGTTTACTTGTAAGGATAATTTAAAATTGGGACAAAGGCTATTTCTGTAGAGCATACTAAAGTGACCAAAATTAATTTACATGTATGTATTTTTCCTTCCTACTTGTCAAAAGGCCAATTAGCAAGCAATAACTTGTCTACTGAAGAGTCCGTTTTATTTAGTCCCAGTTATGTCTGGCTGCTCAGTGATCAACCTACAAATGAATGATAGAAATGATAATGATGAAAGCCTGAAAATCAATTTTTCAGAGGTCCAGGTTTCAGAATACTTTATGGGACCATGGCTCATTTACAGAACATGTGTTTAACAAGGCTGTTAAGGCCTCTAGAGGAACAGCTTATGAGGAAAAAAATAAAGTACTTATGAAGAAAAAAGGAAAGTGTATTGTTTATATGAATCCAACAATATGACTAAACATGTTTGAAACTGTTTTTTTCCTTGACAGTATGTTTTTGCAGAAAATGTATTTATTGATACATAGAAATATTCCTCATTTCTTATAATAGAAATTATTGTACATTGGTATATATGTTTTTCTATTGAATAATACTTAATTATATTTTTCAGAGTACTTGAATGCTATAGGATTTTATCCTTTCCACACATTCATAATTATTCAAATTTGCTTCAACCTGCAGTTCAAAACACTTATTAAACAAATATTACGTGCAAATACTTGTATTAGGAGTGATGGAGGAAAACTTCACAATATCTACCCAGCAAGAATTCACACACATGTGGGAGGTGGAAATGTATATGTACATATGTTTTCGTACAACTGTAATATATGGCTACCTTAAAATATTAAACAAATAGCCAAGATATTTTATTATTAATTAATGATAGCTTAGTATGTACCAAACACATTGCTAAGCTTTGTAAAGTGTGTTTCCTCATTTAATCCTCAAAATTACCCTATAAGTCAGAGTCTAGTTTTAAGAAGAAACTGACATAGAAAAGTTATATCCAAGTCGTTTTTTTTTAACATCTTTATTGGAGTATAATTGTTTTAAAATGGTGTGTTAGTTTCTGCTTTATAACAAAGTGAATCAGTTATACATATACATATGTCCCCATATCTATTCCCTCTTGCGTCTCCTTCCCTCCCACACTCCCTATCCCACCCCTCTAGGTGGTCACAAAGCACCGAGCTGATCTCCCTGTGCTATGCGGCTGCTTCCCGCTAGCTATCTATTTTACACTGGGTAGTGTATATATGTCTATGCCACGCTCTCACCTTGTCCCAGCTTACACTTCCACCTCCCCATATCCTCAAGTCCATTCTCTAGTAGGTCTGTGTCTTTATTCCCATCTTGCCCCTAGGTTCTTCATGACCACTTATTTTTTTTTTTTTTTAGATGCCATATATATGTGTTAGCATACGGTATTTGGTTTTTTTCTGGCTTACTTCACTCTGTATGACAGACTCTAGGTCCATCCACCTCACTAGAAATAACTCAATTTCATTTCTTTTTATAGCTGAGTAATATTCCATTGTATATATGTGCCACATCTTCTTTATCCATTCATCTGTTGATGGACACTTAGGTTGCTTCCATGTCCTGCTTATTGAAGATAGAGCTGCAATGAACATTGTGGTACATGATTCTTTTTGAATTATGGTATTCTCAGGGTATATGCCCAGTAGTGGGATTGCTGGGTCATATGGCAGTTCTATTTTTAGTTTTTACGGAACCTCCATACTGTTCTCCATAGTGGCTGTATACATTTACATTCCCACCAACAGTGCAAGAGGGTTCCCTTCTCTCCACACCTGCTCCAGCATTTATTGTTTGTAGATATTTTGATGATGGCCATTCTGACCGATGTGAGATGATATCACATTATAGTTTTGATTTGCATTTCTCTAATGATTAATGATGTTGAGCATTCTTTCATGTGTTTGTTGGCAATCTGTATATTTTCTTTGGACAAACGTCGATCTAGGTCTTCTGCCCATTTATGGATTGGGTTCTTTGTTTTTTGATATTGAGCTGCATGAGCTGCTTGTAAATTTTGGAGATTAATCCTTTGTCAGTTGCTTCAATTGCAAATATTTTCTCCCATTCTGAGGGTTGTCTTTTCGTCTTGTTTATGGTTTCCTTTGCTGTGCAAAAGTTTTTAAGTTTCATTAGGTCTCATTTGTTTATTTTTTGTTTTTATTTCCACTTCTCTAGGAGGTGGGTTCAAAAAGGATCTTGCTGTGATTTATGTCATAGAGTGTTCTGCCTATGTTTTCCACTAAGAGTTTGATAGTGTCTGGCCTTACATTTAGGTCTTAATCCATTTTGAGTTTATTTTTGTGTATGGTGTTAAGGAGTGTTCTAATTTCATTCTGTTACATGTAGCTGCCCAGTTTTCCCAGCACCACTTATTGAAGAGGCTGTCTTTTCTCCATTGTATATTCTTGCCTCCTTTATCAAAGATAAGGTGACCATATGTGTATGGGTTTATCTCTAGGCTTTCTATCCTGTTCCATTGATCTATATTTCTGTTTTTGTGCCAGTACCATACTGTCTTGATTACTGTAGCTTTGTAGTATAGTCTGAACTCAGGGAGGCTGATTCCTCCAGCTCCACTTTTCTTTCTCAAGATTGCTTTGGCTATTCGGGGTCTTTTGTGTTTCCATACAAATTGTGAAATTTTTTGTTCTAGTTCTGTGAAAAATTCCAGTGGTAGTTTGATAGGGGTTGCATTGAATCTGTAGATTGCTTTGTGTAGTAGAGTCATTTTCACAATGTTGATTCTTCCAATCCAAGAACATGGTATATCTCTCCATCTATTTGTATCATCTTTAATTTCTTTCATCAGTGTCTTATAATTTTCTGCATACAGGTCTTTTCTCTCCTTAGGTAGGCTTTTTCCTAGATATTTTATTCTTTTTGTTGCAATGGTAAATGGGAATGTTTTCTTAATTTCACTTTCTGATTTTTCATCACTAGTGTATAGGAATGCAAGAGATTTCTGTGCATTAATTTTGTATCCTGCTACTTTACCCAATTCATTGATTAGCTTTAATAGTTTTCCGGTGGCATCTTTAGGATTCCATATGAATAGTATCACGTCATCTGCAAACAGTGACAGTTTTACTTCTTCTTTTCTGATTTGGATTCCTTTTATTTCTTTGTCTTCTCTGTTTGCTGTGGCTAAAACTTCCAAAACTATGTTGAATAATAGTGGTGAGAGTGGGCAACCTTGTCTTGTTCCTGATCTTAGTGGAAACGGATTCTGTTTTTCACCATTGAGGACAATGTTGGCTGTAGGTTTGTCATATATGACCTTTATTATGTTGAGGAAAGTTCACTCTTTGCCTACTTTTTGGAGGGTTTTTATCATAAATGGGTATTGAATTTTGTCGAAACCTTTCTCTGCATCTATTGAGATGATCACATGGTGTTTCTCCTTCAATTTGTTAATATGGTGTATCAAATTGATTGATTTGCGTATATTGAAGAATCCTTGCATTCCTGGGATAAACCCCACTTGATCATGGTGTATGATGATTTTAATGTGTGGTTGGATTCTGTTTGCTAGTATTTTGTTGAGGATTTTTGCATTTATGTTCATCAGTGATATTGGCCTGTAGTTTTCTTTCTTTGTGACATCTTTGTCTGGTTTTGGTATCAGGGTGATGGTGGCCTTGTAGAATGAGTTTGGGAGAGTTCCTCCCTCAGCTATATTTTGGAAGAGTTTGAGAAGGTTTGGTGTTAGCTCTTCTCTAAATGTTTGAAGGAATTCGCCTGCGAAGCCATCTGTTCCTGGGTTTTGTTTATTGGAAGATTTTTAATCACAGTCCCAATTTCAGTGCTTGTGATTGTTCCGTTTACATTTTCTATGTCTTCCTGGTTCAGTTGTGCATTTCTAAGAATTTGTCCATTTCTTCCAGGTTGTCCATTTTATTGACCTAAAATTGCTTGTAGTAATCTCTCATGATCCTTTGTATTTCTGCAGTGTCAGTTGTTACTTCTCCTTTTTCATTTCTAATTCTATTGAATTGAGTCTTCTCCCTTTTTTTCTTGATGAGTCAGGCTAAAGGTTTATCAATTTTGTTAATCTTTTCAAAGAACCAGCTTTTAGGTTTATTGACCTTTGCTATCATTTCTTTCATTTCTTTTTCATTTATTTCTGATCTGATCTTTATGATTTCTTTCCTTCTGCTAACTTTGGGATTTTGTGTTCTTCTTTCTCTAGTTGCTGTAGGGGTAAGGTTAGGTTGTTTATTTGAGATGTTTCTTATTTCTTAAGGTAGTATTGTATTGCTATAACTTCCCTCTTAGAACTCCTTTTGCTGCACCCCATAGGATTTGGGTCATCGTGTTTTCATTGTCATTTGTTTCTAGGTATTTTTTGATTTCCTCTTTGATTTCTTCAGTGATCTCTTGTTTATTAAATAGTGTACTGTTTAGCCTCCATGTGTTTGTATTTTTTACAGATTTTTTCTGTAATTGATATCTAGTCTCATAGTGTTGTGGTCGGAAAAGATACTTGATACGATTTCAATTTTCTTAAATTTACCAGGGCTTGATTTGTGATGCGATATATGATCTATCCTGGAGAATATTCCATGAGCACTTGAGAAGAAAGTGTATTCTGTTTTTTTTGGATGGAATGTCCTATAAAGATCAATTAAGTCCATGTTGTTTAATGTATCATTTAAAGCTTGTGTTTCTTTATTTATTTTCATTTTGAATGATCTGTCCATTGGTGAAAGTGGGATGATAAAGTCCCTTACTATGATGGTGCTACTGTCGATTTCCCCTTTTATGGCTGTTAGTATTTGCCTTATGTATTGTGGTGTTCCTATGTTGGATGCATAAATATTTACAATTGTTATATCTTCTTCTTGGATTGATCCCTTGATCATTATGTAGTGTCCTTCTTTGTCCCTTGTAATAGTCTTTGTTTTAAAATGTATTTTGTCTGATATGAGAATTGCTACTCCAACTTTCTTTTGATTTCCTTTTGCATGGAATATCTTTTTCCATACTCTCACTTTCAGTCTGTATGTGTCCCTAGGTCTGAAGTGGGTATCTTATAGACAGCATATATACAGGTCTTGTTTTTGTATCCATTCAGCCAGTCTATGTCTTTTCATTGGAGCATTTAAGCCATTTAAATGTAAGGTAATTATTGATATGTATGTTCCTATTACAATTTTCTTAATTTTTCTTGGTTTGTTAGTGTAGGTTTTTTGCTTTTCTTGTGTTTCCTGCCTAGAGAGGTTCCTTTAGCATTTTTTGTAATGCTGGTTTGGTGGTGCTGAATTCTCTTAGCTTTTGCTTGTCTGTAAAGATTTCAATTTGTCTGTCAAATATTGATGTGATCCTTGGTGGGTAGAGTAATCTTGGTTTTAGGTTTTTCTCCTTCATCACTTTAAATATGTCCTGCCACTCCCTTCTGGCTTGCAGAGTTTCTGCTGAAAGATCAGCTGTCAACCTTATGGGGATTCCCTTGTGTGTTATTTTTTGTTTTTCCCTTGCTGCTTTTAATATTTTTTCTTTCTATTTAATTTTTTATAGGTTGATTCATATGTGTTTTGGCATGTTTATCCTTGGATTTATCCTGTGTGGGACTCTCTGTGCTTCCTGGACTTGATTAACTATTTCCTTTCCCATATTAGGGAAGATTTCAACTCTAAACTCTTCAAATATTTTCTCAGTCTTTTTCTCTTTCTCTTCTTCTTCTGGGACACCTATAATTAGAATGTTAGTGCGTTTAAAGTTGTCCCAGAGGTCTGTGAGACTGTCCTCCGTTCTTTTCATTCTTTTTTTCTTTATTCTGTTCTGTGGTAGTTATTTCCACTATTTTATCTTCCAGGTCACTTATCCTTTCTTCTGCCTCAGTTATTTTGCTATTGATCCCTTGTAGACAATTTTTAATTTATTTTATTTTGTTGTTCATCACTGTTTGTTTGTTCTTTAGTTCTTCTAGGTCCTTGCTAAACATTTCTTTTATTTTCTCCATTCTATTTCCAAGATTTGGATCATCTTTACTATCAATATTCTGAATTATTTTTCAGGTAGACTGACTATTTCTTCTTCATTTGTTTTGTCTGGTGGGTTTTTGCCTTGCTCCTTCATTTTCTGTGTGTTTCTCTGCCTTCTCATTTTGCTTAACTTACTGTGTTTGGGGTCCCCTTTTCGCAGGCTGCAGGCTCGTAATTCCTGTTGTTTTTGTTGTCTGTCCCCAGTGCCTACAGTTGGTTCAGTGGGTTGTTTAGGCTTCCTGGTGGAAGGGAGTAGTGCCTGTGTTCTGGTGGATGAGGCTGGATCTTGTCTTTCTGGTGGGCAGGTCAACATCTGGTGGTGTGTTTCTGGGTGTCTGTGACCTTATTATGATTTTAGGCAACCTCACTGTTAATGGATGCGGTTGTGTTCCTGTCTTGCTAGTTGTTTGGCATAGGGTGTCCAGCACTGTAGCTTGCTGTTCGTTGAGTGGAGCTGGGTCTTGCTACTGAGATGGAGATCTCTGGGTGATTTTCACTGTTTTATATTACATGGAGCTGGGAGGTCTCTTTTGGACCAGTGTCATGAGCATGGTTCTCCCACCTCAGAGGCACAGCCCTGATGCCTAGCTGTAGCACTAACAGCCTGTCATCCACACGGAAAAACAGAAAAAGGGAAAAAAAAATATATCATTGCTCCCAAAGTCCACCTCCTCAATTTGGGATGATTTGTTGTCTCTTCAGGTATTCCACAGATGCAGGGTACATCAGGTTGACTGTGGAGATTTAATCCGCTCCTCCTGAGGTTACTGGGAGAAATTTCCCTTTCTCTCCTTTGTTCACATAGCTTCTGGGGTTCAGCTTTGGATTTGGACCCTCCCCTGCATGTAGGTCGCCTGAGGGCATCTGTTCTTCGCTCAGACAGGACAGGGTTAAAGGAGCAGCTGGTTCGGGAGCTCTGGCTCACTGAGGCTGTGTGGAGGGAGGGGTATGGATTGCGGGGAGAGCCTGTGGCAGCAGAGGCCTGTGTGACGTTGCACCAACCTTAGGCATGCCATGTGTTCTCCCAGGGAAGTTGCCCCTGAATCACGGGACCCTGGCAGTGGCGGGCTGCACAGGCTCCCAGGAGGAGAGTTTTGTATAGTGACCTGGGCTTGCACAGAGGCTTCTTGGTGGCTGCAGCAGCAGCCTTAGCGTCTCATGCCCGTCTCTGGGGTCCACGCTGATAGCTGCGGCTCGCACCCGTCTCTGGAGCCCCTTAAGTGGTGCTCTTAATCCCCTCTCCTCGCACACCAGGAAATAAAAAGGCAAGAAAAAGTCTCTTGCCTCTTTGGCAGCTCCAGACTTTTTCCCGGACTCTCTCCCAGCTAGCTGTGGCACACTACCCCCGTTCAGCCTGTGTTCATGCAGACAACCCCTGTCCTCTCCTTGATCTGACCTCTGGAGCCGAAGCCTCGGCTCCCAGACCCCACCCGCCCCGGTGGATGAGCAGAGAAGCCTCTCGTCTGGTGAGTGCTGATTGGCACCGATCCCCTCTGCGGGAATCTCTCTGCTTTGCCCTCCACACCCCTGTTGCTGTGCTCTCCTCTGTGGTCTCCGAAGCTTCACCCCTCATAATGTGAAGGATTAGAAAAGGAAAGACCCTTGTTGAGATAGTTTACATCACTGCTTCCTCTACCAAGTGGATAATTTCACCCTATTACTCTCACTTTGTTATTTTAAACATTTTTGACAGTATCTGTTTAATCACTGTACAGTGTGCAAACTCGTAGATCTTCTTGAGTCTCAATTAACTGCCCCATATACTTAAACAATCATTACAAGATTAGTGTGTCTTAGTATTGGGTTGGCCAAAAATTCGTTCTGGTTTTTCCATAACATTTTATGGAAAAATCCGATTGAATATTTGGACCAACCCTATATTATGTATCTAGCCAAGATTGTCTTGGGCAATTTTAGTCTTTTATGCACTGTCTTTGCTATTGCCAATCCTTACCCCAGCCCAAAATAGGCTCCTTAGTTTCCTCAGAGTTTTACAATTTTTTTTAGTACCTAATAACTAATCCTGCTAAGATGTTAGCTCTAGTTTTCAGTTGAAGTAATCTATTTTATTTATATAATCCTTTATATGAACACTTCCCTGTTTATTGTAGGGGACTTTGTATCATTTTATTGAAATATAAGTGATGTACAATATTATGTTAACTTCAGGTGCACAACATAGTGATTTCACATTTAAATACATTGCACAACATAGTGATTTGACATTTAAATACATTACAAGATGATCACCATTATAAGTCTAGTAACAATTTGTCCCCATACAAAGTTATTAAAATAATATTGACCATATTCCTTATGCTATATCTTACATCCCCATGACTTATTAATTTTATAACTGGAAGTTTATACCTCTTAATCTACTTCAACAATTTCACCTTACCTCTAACCTCATCCCCTCTGACAAACACCTGTTACCTCTGTCTATGAGTCTGTTTTCATTTTATTTTGTTTGTTTTGTTTTTTAGTTTCCACATAAAAGTGAGATAATGTAGTATTTGTCTTTCTCTGTCTGACTAATTTTGTGTAGCATGACACCCTCTAGATCCATGCATGTTGTCACAAATGGCCAGATTTCATTCTTTATGGTTGAGGAATATTCATATATTTGTATCACATCTTCTTTATCCATCCATTTATCAGTGGAAACTTAGATTTCTTCCATATCTTGGCTATTATAAATAAAGCTGCAATGAACAAATGGGTGCATACATGTTTTTGAAATAGTGTTTTTTATATCCTTCAGTAAAACACCCAGAAGTGAAATTCCTGGGTCATATAATGTTTCTATTTAAAATTTTTCGAGAAACCTCCATTTTGTTTTCCATAGTGGTTGCACCAATTTACACTCCTAATAACCGTGGGATTCTCCACATTTTCAGCAACACTTGCTATTTGTTGTCTTTTTGATTACAGCCATTCTGACAGGTGTGAGGGGATAGCTCATTCGTGTTTTTTTTTTTTTTTGATTTGCATATTCCTGATGATGAGTGATGGTGAACATCTTTGCACATGTCTGTTGGACTTCTGTATGTCTTTTTTGGAAAAATATTTTTTTTCACTTCCTCTGCTCATTTTTAAATGGGTTGTTCATTTTTTTTTTTTTTTTTGACGTGGAGTTGTATGGGTTCTTTATATATTTTGAATATTAAGCCTTTATCATATATATTGTTTGCAAATATCTTCTCCTATTCAGTAGGCTACATTTTCATTTTGTTGATGGTTTTCTTTGCTATGCAGAAGATTTTTAGTTTGATATAGTCCCATTTGTTTATTTTTGCTTTTGTTTCCCTTGCCTGAGGAGACATATCCAAAAAAAAAAAAATATGTCTAGGACCAATGTCAAGAGCGTATTGACCATTTTCTTCTAGAAGTTCATGGTTTCAGGTCTTACACTTAAGTCTGTAATTCATTTTGGGTTTATATTTCCACATGACATGATCAATTGGTTCGCTTTCATTATTTTGTGTGTAGCTGACCAGTTTTCCCAACACCATTTATTGAAGGGGCTGTATTTTCACATTGTATATTCTTGCTTCCTTTGTCATAGATTAATTGATCATATAAGTGTGGGTTTATTTCTGGACTCTTTATTCTCTTCCATTGATCTATGTGCTATTCCAGTAGCATACTGTTTTGATTACTGTAACTTTGTAGCGTACTTTGAAATCAAGGAAGGAGTATGACATCTCAGCTTTATTCTTCTTTCTCAAGATTGTTTTGGCTACTGGGAGTCTTTTCTTGTTCTACACAGATTTTAGGATCCTTTATTCTAGTTCTGTGGAAAATGTCTTTGGTAGTGTGATAGGGATTATTTATTTTCAGTCCCCATGGAGGCCCAGCTGCCTCTTGCCTCTCTGAGAGGCTCTCTAAGATCAGTAAGTGGGTCTGAACCAGGCACCTTTCAAACTACTGCCTATGTGCTGGAACTCAGAGCATGTGAGGTTTTGTGTGTGCCCTTTAAAACTGGAGTCTCTATTTCCTATAACCTTCTAGCTCTCCCAAATATAAGTTCTACTGGTTTTCAAAGCCAGATGTTCTGAGGGCTTGTCTTCCTGCACAGGACCTCTGGGATAGGGAGCCCATTGTGGGGCTTGGACAACTAAATTCCCAGGAAGAACACTTCAGTTGTGAAAGCCCTCCCATATGTGTGTTGTTGACCTGGGGGTGTGAGTGCTGCCTAGACCACATCTCCACCTCTCCTACCCATTGCTTTGTGGCTCTTTCTTTACATCTTTATTTGTACAAAATCTTTTCACTTAGTCTTCAAATCATTCTCACTGATAGTTGTTTTGTAAGTAGTTGTAACTTTGGTGTGCCCATGTGTGGAGGTGAGTTCAAGGTCTTCCTTCTCTACTGTCTTGATCCTGCCCATGGGTTTTTAAATATCTTAATAAAGGAATCTAGATAATTTGGAAAGCCTAATACAGCCAAGTCTTCTAAGTGGTAGCCATGTCAGATTGTTTGGAGAAGATCCTTTTGGACAGGGCAGGTGTGCCATGCCCAACAAACCTCAAACTGTATCTTGTAAGCAGTCTCTTTTCTGTTGATTTAAAGGACCAGCTCAGTTTTATCTCCCCCTTTGTTCAACATTTCCTTCCTTTGATCAGGCTTCTGTATTTCTTATTGATATCATCCAGTACTGCCTTCTCAACTCTGGCATTTTCTCCTCATTTGTCCCTATTTACTTTTGTTCCTGTTACTGGTCACTCCTCCATATCTAATTATATTTCAAAAAGTGTTTCCCCTGTATATTTGCCATGAGTAATACTGTCCCTCTTCTATCAGGGTTTTTTTTGAACTGCAGTCCTTACAATAAGTATAACAGTACAGTTGTTGGGTTTTATTTTATTGACATCCCACCTCTTGAATTGAAATTCATCTTCAATATTTTATTCATATGTACATTCAATCAGTGATGAAAGCCTATTTAGTAAATTGGATAGGTCAAACTTCCTCAATGGCAGTATAAAGACCTGTGAAACCCACTCCTTCAATAAAGCAATGATAACACTAAAAAAAGTAAAATCAAATGTTTCATAACTTGGTAAATTAACTAAAGTCTTGAAACAATCCAAGAAGCATTTATTCAAGAGAAAATATCCAATAACAGGAAAACCAGCAAACTCTCTCCAGTTTCATGACAATCTTAAAAACCAGCAGCCTCCTAAACATGGTAGCTAGTTAGCCAAACTAGAAAGTGGCCTAGCAACCATGAAAGTGGGGCAGGCCAAAATTAGATTTCCTCAAAAAGTCCCATGCCTCAACATAATAAAGGACGTATGTAACAAACCCACAGCTAAAATCATAATCAATGGTGAAAATCTGAAAGCTTTCCCTCTACAATCAGGAACAAGACAAGGATGCCCACACTTGCCACTTTTATTCATCACAGTTTTGGAAGTCCTAGCCACAGCAATCAGAGAAGAAAAAGAAATAAAAGGAATCCAAGTTGGAAAGAAAAAAAATTAAAACTGTCACTGTTTGCAGAGACATGATACTATACATAGAAAACCCTAAAGACACTACCAGAAAACTAGTAGAGCTCATCAATGAATTTGGTAAAATTGCAGGATATAAAATTAACATACAGAAATCTGTTGTATAGAAACCTGTACCCCAATAATGAACTATCAGAATATGAAATTAAGGCAACAAACTCATTTACCGTTTTTCACAGAACTAGAACAAATAATTTAAAAATTTGTATGGAAACACAAAATACACTAAGTAGCCAAAACAACTTTTTTTTTAATTGGAGTATAGTTGCCTTACAATATTGTGTTAGTTTCTGCAGTACAATAAAGTGAATCAGCTATATATATATACCTATATCTCTTCTCTCTGGGACCTCCCTCTCACCCCCCATCCCACCAATCTAGGTCATAACAGCACCAAGCTGAGTTCTCTGTGCTATACATCAGGTTCCCATTAGCTATCTATTTTACACATGGTAGTGCATGTATGTCAATCCTAATCTCCCAATTCAGAGCTGAAAGATCATGTTCTCTGACAAAGTTACTGTAATCAAAACAGTATAGTACTAGCACAAAAACAGACAAACAGATCAATGGAACATGATAGCCCAGAAATAAACCCACAATCTTATGGTCAATTAATCTGTAAGATCCCTTTAAAACGTGGTGCTGGGAAAACTGCACAGCTACTTGTAAAAGAATAAAGTTAGAACATTCTCTAACAAACACCTGATCTCTCACCCCTGATTGACTTTGATGCCCTGTGAAAACAGGAAGTAAAAGCTAAAATAGTGTCATCTACTTCCTGAGCATTCAAGTTGTGCCCAAAACACACAAAGTCCTTTGGCAAAGGATAGAAAATTTATTGGTTTTAGGCATTCCTAAAATATCTGACAGAAATTTCTGAACAGTCATTACGTGAGCACTAAACTAACCAAGCATTTGCTTTCAATCACCAAACAAGCAAAAACTGACAACAATGACATCAACAAAACACCAATTGTAGCAGACTCTGGGTAGAGAAAATATTATTTCCAAAATGGCTAAATTATATTATTTTAAATGTCCGCTTTTAAAAATAAGCTGCAAAACACTCAAAGAAAAAGGGAAAAACTGTCAATAGAAACTCCGTGATGAACATCACCTTTTGGACTTACTTGATACAAATTTTCAATCAACTATCATAAATATGTTCAAAAAACTAGAACAAACCATGTCAAAAGAATTAAAGAAAAATGTAAAGCAATGCTTTCTCAAATAAAAAATACCACTAAAGAAGTAGGAATTATATATTAAAAAAAAACTAAATAGGAATTTCTAGAGTTGAAAAATGCAATTACTGAAATAAAAATAAATTCCCTAGAGGGGATAATCAGAAGGTTTGTACTGTTTATGAAGAAAGAATCAGTGAAACTAGAAATAGGTCAATTGAGATTATCTAATCTGAGGAACAGAAAGAACAATGAAAGAAGAAAAATGAAAGATCATCAGTAACTTATGAGATCCCATAAGCATACCAATATATGTGTAATGTGAATCCCAGAAGGAGAGGGAAAAAAGGGGCAGAAAGACTATTTAAAGAAAACATGGTTGAAAACTTTCAAATTTAATGAAAAACTTTAATCTACACATTCAAAAAGTTTAATGACTTTAGGTAGAGTGAACTCAAAGGAAATTCATACCTAGACATATCCTAATCAAACTTTCAAAAGACAAAGACAAATAGAGAGTCTTGAATCAGCAATAGAAAAGTGACTCATCACAGACAAGATATTCTCAAAACATTCACTATCAATTTCTCATCAGAAACCCTGTAGGCCAGAAGGCAGTGGGCTAACACATTTAAAGTTCTGAAAGGCAAAGGCGGTCAACCAGTAAAACTATCCTTCAAATGAGGGCAAAAACAAGACAACCGTCAGTCAACACAGAAATGCAGTATGCAGTAAGACAGCAATAGAACAAAAAAGGACATAAGACATATGGAAAACAAATAGCAAAATGACAGAGGTAGTCTCTACCTTATTCATAATTACATTGTGTAAATGGATCAAACACTCTGATCAAAAGGCAGTGATTGGTAGAATGGATTAAAAATATACCTAACTCTATGCTTTCTACAAAAGACATTTTACACTCGATCTTATTTTAGATTTAAAGACACAAATAAGTTGAAAGTAAAAGGATGAAAAATGTTATACCATAAAAATGAGGACCAGAACAGCTGGAGTCACCATACTAATATCAAACAAAGTAGACTTTAAGGAAAAGAAATATTCCTAGATAAAGGACATTTTATAATGACAAAAGGGTCAATCCATCAGGATGACATACAATTATAAACACATATGCACCAAAATACATGAGACAAAAACTGTCAGAATTAATAGGAAAAATAGACAAATCAACAGTAATAGTAGGAAACTTCAATACTCCACTTTCAGTAACGTATAGTACAACTAGGTACAAAATTAACAAGGAAACAGAAAACTGAAACAGTAAATTATCTTCCTGTGCTACATCCTAGGTAAAATATCAAGGTTTTACAAGGGTTTAAGGAGAATGAATTGACCCAAAGTATGTGCATTTCAAGGAATGGTACAAATAATATAAGAGATGTGTTTCACTCTCAATTAGCTTTGCCACATTTTAGGCAAATCTGGTCTTCTAATCTACTGCTGCTCTACAATTGTCTACTATAGTCAAACTTGACAACTTTCTCTACCCCCAAACAACTGAATCCAGTGCTTGGACTACTTTCCACTCCAAGAATGCTTGTTGAAATGAGTTTGCAGGAGCAGTTCCAAAGCTCCCTGATGCAAGTGCCTCCCCTAAGTACCTCAACTAAGTACTTGTGGAATCAAAAGTTTGGTGTGGAAATTAGAGGTCAAATTCTTCTTTCTCCTCATTAAATACTTTTTACTTTCTTGAGTCACTTATAATTCTTTATATTCTCATCTAATCTCCTCTACTAAATAATATACTCATAAGCATTTGAGACGTGCACTGCTCATTTCTGTATCCTGCACAACAGTGAGCATGGTACCTTGTGCTTAAATAAATACTTAATAAAAACTGGTAAAAATGAGTGGGTGAAAGAAGAAATGAATTAATGTGAATATTGTGGATTGGAGAAGCAAGAAACTGTAAGAAGAGAGAACTGTGTGGTAGCTAGTGAAGTTGGATCATACAACAATAAAATCTGAAATACAATTTAAGATAGCTTCCTTGATTGTATTTCTTATATATCTAAGGAAATGTGTCTTATAGCAAAATTTCACCTGATATATAAATAAAAAATGATGCTATATCATTATTATTATTGTTATCAATGATTACTCAATGCCTTACAATCTATTGTAGAATATATTGCTATGCTAGATCTTAGTGAATCTATATTTCATTGTCAAACAGGAGAGGATAAATTTTAAATAGGTTTGTAAAGAAGCGAATCTACATTAACTGGAATAGATAACATTAGAGGTGTTTTAAATGAGCATTTAATTAAAATTTAGTCAAGTGATCATATGTTAATTAAATATCCATTGTTTGCATTAGACCACTAAAAAAGTTTAATAAGAACATCAAATATAGAAATATGGTTGTCATGAGCATCCTACATGGAGAAACTGGCTGTATTAAGAATTAGAATTAATTTAAAAAGCAACACTAAGTTTGTGACCTAAGCTAATCCAATCTACGGTATTCTAGTCACAAAGCAAATATCATCCTCTATTTCAAAATTATAAAGTGTAACTACTACAGCTTAGTTATTTGTAGCTTCCTTACAGTTCTTGTTTCACTAGGGACTTTCAGAATAGTTGAAATCTTAAAACATACTAATGAACTGTGTCTCCCAACTGCTGCAAAGATAGGACCCTTCTTAGGATAAATGATACATTTATACAATTTGATGGCTGAGCCTTTGCTCCCTCTTTTGGTTCTGTATCTTCCCTTCCATTATCTCCACTACACATCTTAATTCAATTTATCAGAGTCATTAATAATTTTTTTCCCATCTCTCCAAGACACATTCATGGTCAACACCTTCATTTATACTAAGGTTACAAGGAAATGCAAACTAAGTGAATAACATATAAATGGGAATTCTCTTAAACTAAAAGATAAAATATTTCCTGTAGCATTTCAGCTATTAGTCAATAAAAGTAGTAAGAAGTTGTGTATTGGTAGACATTGTTGCCCTTCTAATAACACTAATCATGTATTTGGATATTCTTCCACTGCAATGTGAGGGATTTCTTCAAAACCAAACTGTCTTTGAAATCTTTAGGTGATTAGCATTCTGAAAAATAGCATCCTATTCCAGGGTAACTCAATTTAATTCTCTCAATTTCACAAAACCAATTCGTATTTCTTAGATCCTAAGGTTGTAGTTACCACTTGTACTATTTTGACATGAGGGAGAGAAATAGAAAAGGAAGGAATGACTTTGGTGGGGGGAGTGTTCCAATTTGTAGGCATTAAAATAATATTGTAAGAGCAATAAATTCAAAAGAAAACATCAGGATAATATTACCTCAATAATGTTCTTCTTACCAACAGAAAATCTGGATTTTCTGTTGCTTTTAGTTGTCATTATCTCTTTAATGTACATTGATCTAGAACATTAGCCTTTCTTTGACTTTCATGACATTGACATTTAAAGAGTTCAGGACAGTTATTGTAGAAAGTCCTTCAATTTGAATGTATTTAAAGATTCTCCATGATGACATTCAGCTTCTGTATTTTTGGCAGGAATATCACAGAAGTGACCGTGTGTCCTTCTAATTGCATCATATAGGGGACACATGACATCTTCCTGTCCTATTACTGATAATCATAACTTTCATCCCTTGGTTAAACTGATTTCTGCAGGGGTTCTCCACTATAACTACTATTTTTACCTTTTTTGTTAGTAAATATCATATGGAGAGAGACTTTGACAGCATGTAAATATCCTGTTTCTCATCATACTTTCACTTAATAGTTTTAACATACATTGATGATTCTTGCCTCAAGCAAATATTACTATGGTGGTTGTCAAATGGTGATTTTATAATTCTCTTATTCCTTCTACATTTATTAGTTGGAATTCTATTATAAGGAGAAAATTTCTCCTCTACCCATTTACTTGTTTATTTTTTGTTTACTTATATCACTATAGAATATATCAATATTAATTTTCTGATTTTGATAATCGTATTATTCTTATGAAAGAGAATTATTTTCATTTTAGGAAAACAATTGGACTCTTTCTAAGAGTTTAGTTTTTTTGTTTGTTTTAAGATTCAACATAAAAATATTGGTCTTTGAATTATTTCACATAATACCTTTGAAGTCCATCCAAGTTGTCACAAATGACAAGATTTCCTGTTTTCTTATGGCTGAATAATATTCCATTATACATACCACATTTTATGTATCTATTCATCCATCCATGGAAACTTAGTTTCCATTTCTTTCTTGTCTATTGTGAATTATACTGCAATTAGCATTGGGATCCAGATATCTCATTGAGATAGTGATTTCATTTTCTTCAGATATATATCCAGAAGTGGGATTGCCAGATCCTATGGTAGTCCTATTTTTAAACATTTTGAGGAACCACCATACTGTTTTTCATAATGACTGAATCAATTTTCATTCCCACCAACAGTGCACAAGTGTTCCTTTTCCTCCACATCTTCACCAGCACTTGTTACCTCTTGTCTTTTTGATGATGGCCATTCTAACAGGTGTGAGGTGATATCTCATTGTGATTTTGATTTGCATTTCCCTGATGATATTAAACATCTTTTCATGAACCTGTTGGCCATTTGGATGTCTTCTTTGGAAAAATGTCAGTTTATTTGTCCATTTTTAAAAAAGGATTATTAGTCATTTGGCTATTGAATTTTATGAGTTCCTTATATTTTGTGGATGTTAACCCCATATATCTAATATATGGTTTGCAAATATTTTCTCCCATTCTGTAAGCTGTATCTTTATTTTGATGATTATTGTGCAGAAGATATTTAGTTTGATATAGTCCCAACTTGTTAAATTTTGCTTTTGTTTTGTAATTATGTGCTTTTGGCATCATACTCAAGAAAGCATCACCAAGACTAATGTCAAAGAGCTTTTCTCCTGTTTTCTTCTAGGAGATTTACAGTTTCATGTCTTACTTTTTAAAGTTTTAAACTCATTTTGAGTTAATCTTTGTGAGTAGTGCAAAATGGGAGTCCAATTTTATTCTTTTGCATGTGAATATCCAGTTTTCTGAATACAGTAAGTCCCCTACATATGAACCTTCAAGTTGTGAACTTTCAAAGGTGCGAATGTGCATTTGCATGCCCAATCATGTAAGTTAGTTCATGTGTCTGGTGTACATTGTCATGTGCATACATCCTCTACAAGTGGTTGTGCTTTTGTGTACTTTACTGTACAATTCTGTATAGAGTACAGTAGTACAGTATCTTTATTTCAAGCCCAGGATGTCCAAAAGCAAGAGTAAAAGCAGTAGTGATGTAACTGGTACTGCTAAGAAGCACCAAGTGATAACAATGAAACTTGCTGTGAAACTCGAGGAGCTAACTAATGAAGACCTGATGGAATTGAAGGCCCAGAGAAAGGATGAAGAGAGACAAGAGGAAGAAGTAACTGAAAAACTGAAGAGATTCAGGATGCAGGAAATGGCAAGGGGATTTTCTTTATTTGAGGAGGCACTGTAAGTTTTTGAGGCACAGGACCCAAATGGTACACGAAGTTTGCAGCAGCTGTTCAGAATGCAATCCAGTGCTACCGTGTCATGTATGACGAGAAAAAAAGAGCTACTACCCAGACATCACTGGATCCTTTATTCAAGAGGGTAGATAGAATTGAATTAAGCAAGGAACCAGAACCTGTTCCATCAACGTCAGGTGTGAGTGAAATTGCAGCTTGCCCTCCGTCTCTTATTGCTGACAATCTTTCAGCTCTACCATCTCCCACCTCCTTTCCCTCTTCCAGTGATTAACTCTTCTTGCCTGTTTACTCAATGCCAGCCCTTGTATGCCAGCTGTTGTACTGTATATTCTAGGTACTGTACTGTAAGATTTAAAATGTTTTCTTTACTTTTTGTGTTTGTTTTTTAAAAATTACTTGTATGGAAAGTATTATAAACCTATTATAGTACAGTGCTATGTAGCCAATTGTGTTAGTTGGGTACATAAGCTAACTTCATTGGACTTACAAACAAATTAGACTTAGGAATGTGCTCTCGGAATGGAACTCCTCCGTATGTAGGGGACTTGCTGTACCATTGGTTGAAGAGACTATTCTTCCCCCTATTGAGTATCATTGGCTCTCTTGTCAAATATTAGTTACTTATCTTCTTTATGGGATTGTGATTCTGTTCTATTAATTTGTTTTCATGCCAACACCATACTATTTTGATTACTATAGATTTGTAGTTTAGTTTGAAATCAGGAAGTGTGATGCTTTCAGGTTTGCCTTTCTTTTTCTCAAGATTTATTTGGGTATTCAGAGTTTTTTGAGGTTTTATACAAATTTTAGGATTACTTTTTCTATTTCTTTAAAAAATGCTGTTTTTAAAGCATTGTGATAGGGATTTGCGATAGGAATTGTGATAGGGATTGCAGTGAATCTGTAGATAGCTTTGGATAATGTAAAAATTTTAACAATATTAATTTATCCAATCCATGAATATGGGATATCTTTCCACTTATGTGTCTTCTTCAATATACTTCATCAATGTATTATAGTTTTCAGTGTACGTGTCTTTCATGTATTTGGTTAAATTTATTTCTAAGTAATTTATTGTTTTGTTATTATTGTATATGGATTTTTTTTCTTTTCCTGATAGCTCGTTGTTAGAGCATACAAATGTAACTGATTTTTGTACATTAATTTTGTATCCTACATCTTGGCTCAATTTATTTATTAGTTCTAAAAGATTTTATTTTTGTCTTTAGAGTTTTCTGTATACAATATAATTTAATCCACAAATAGATAAAATTTTACTTCCTGCTTTCCCATTTGGGAGCCTTTTATTTCTTTTTCTTGCCTAATTCCTTTAAGCTATATTGCATACGAGTGGTGAGAGTGGACACCCTTGTCTTGTTTGTCATTTTAGAGTAATGAGTTTCAGTTTTTTACATTTGAATATGACTTTAGCTCTGTGAAATATAAAGTTCAAAGAGCATCATGACTGCAATTTACTCTCAAATGGTTCAGAAAATATATATATATATATATGTATATTTTTGCATACACACATAAATATAGACATATATATGTATATGTACACACACACACACACACTCACACACACACACATATATATATATATATATATATATATATATATATAGAGAGAGAGAGAGAGAGAGAGAGAGAGAGAGAGAGAGAATGATAAAGCAAACAGGAAAATGTTAACAACATTTGGTGAATCCAGGTGGAAAATGTACAGATTTCTTTGCAGTATTTTGCAACATTTCTGTAATTTTGAATTTATTTTAAAATAAAAAGTTGAGGTGCTACCTCATTGTAGTTTTGGTTTGCATTTCTTTAATAATTAGTTATGTAGAGCATCTTTTCAAGTGCCTTTTGACCATCTGTATGTCTTCTTTGGAGAAATGTCTTTTTAGATCTCCTGCCCATTTTTTATTTGCGTTGTTTGTTTTTCTGATATTGACCTGCGTGAGCTGTTTGTATATTTTGGAGGTTAATGCCTTGTCAGTCACATCATTTGCAAATATTTTCTCCCATTCTGTAGGTTGCCTTGTTGTTTTGTTTATGGCTTCATTCTCTGTACAAAAGATTTTAAGTTTAATTAGGTCCATTTATTTATTTATTTATTTATTTATTTATTTATTTATTTTCCATTACTCTAAGAGACAGATCTAAAAAGATATTGCTGCAATTTATGTCAGAGATTATTCTGTCTATGTTTTCCTCTAGGAGTTTTACAGTATCCAGTCTTACATTTAGGTCTTTAATCCATTTTGAGTTTATTTTTGTGTATGGTGTTAGAGAACATTCTAATTTCATTATTTTACATGTAGCTGTCCAATTTTTCCAACACCATTTTTTGAAGAGACTGTCTTTTCTCAATTGTATATTCTTGCCTCCTTTGTCATAGATTAATTGACCATATGGGTGTGGGTTTATTTCTGGGCTTTCTATCCTGCTTCATTGATCTGTATTTCTGTTTTTGTGCCTGTACCATACTGTACAATATGGTATCACCTCGCACCAGTCAGAATGGCCAACATCAAAAAATCTACAAATAATAAATTCTGGAGAGGGTGTGGAGAAAAAGAAACCCCCATATATATATATATTTTTAAAAACTGAATCACTTTGCTGTACACCTGAAACTAACACGACATTGTAAATCAACTATATTTCAATAAAAATAAAAAAATAAAATGTTGAAAATTTTAAATATAATAATGAACAACTATTGATTTTATATATATATATATTAAATTTTTAATACATCCTTTTTTAAAAATTTTATTTTATATTGGAGCATATTTGATTAGCAATGTATTAGTTTCATGTGTACAGTAAAGTGATTCAGTTATACATATATATGTATCTATACTTTTTCAAATTCTTTTTATAATAACTCCTTAAAGTAAACACAAATTCACTAAAGAATGATGTCAGTGAAGCTTATTATTTATCAACATATGATACAACAATAAAATGGTAGCAGTCATATTGCAACTTCAATTTTTTGTTTCTTTTTAAATGTTAATTCAATATAATAAAACTTTTCCCAAATTCCTACATTGTTATTTTATACAAACAGCTGATAGTGATTTTATTAGTTTATAATAGGGGAAGTATTTTTGCCCTTTTCTCCTCCCTCTTTTTCTTCCTTTTTTCTCTTCATTCCTCTCTCCTTTTTTGTCCTGCCTTTCCTTCTTTTCTACATTTTTTCCTTCTTTCCTTTTTTGTGTCCTTCCTCTCTGCAGCCAGTAAACATTTACTGAGCATCTACAAAATACCCTACAATGTGATAGATGCAAGATGGGGATGGGGCATGTGGGAGACACAAAAGAAACAAAGGAAGATCAATGGAAAATGCCAAATTAAAGGATATTAAAAGCTATTTGAGAGAAATAAATAATCATTGAAAAAACCACTCACTCTCCATTTCTATATCAGAAAATCAGAATCTCAGGTTACCACTACAGGAAGATGGTATCATCCTCAAATATAGGAAGTAATTTAAAAGTCTATTTTGGGCACAGTAAATATTATACACTTAGCTTACTTCTTTTGAAAGTTTTTTTTTTTTTAACCTTTCCAGAAATCTCTGCACTTATTAAATACTGAATACATGGAACACCACTCTTCAGGCAATTTGGCAAATTGAATACACTGAAACAATTTTCAAGACTATTTCTATTTCAGTTATCTATGAGTATTGATATGTCCCCTCCATATGAAAGGCAAACATCTCACCTCACTCTGCATTCTAGGCTTATGCAGCCCAAAGGGGCTTACCAAGTCCAGTGCATAAATAGGGAAGAGAACACCATGCATTTCAATATAATGAAGTCATAACCATAAAGGCATTTACAAAGGAAGTTCTATAGCTCAGGGCAGCAGTAAAATAAGCACTACAATAAGCATGCATTTTTATGAGACTATTTATTCATTTAACTCATTTACACATTAAAAACAAAAGTACTTAGTATTACAACTGTCACCATCTCCTTAGGTTAAAACAGTGATTAACTCTGAGATCCGCAGTCATTTTGAGAAAAAAAAAGAAAAAAATTCAAACACCAAGTGAATCACTCTTCTTTTAAAGTTCCAAGGCCCTTGTATTATAGATCCCAATGAATATCTATAATTCCACTGTAGAGATAGATTGAAAAATTATACATGTTTTCTGTTCTTCCTTGGTTATTTTAAGAGTATATGAGAGTGGAGAAGGGGGTACCTCCAGGCAATGTTAAGTACCAGAACAAAATCTTCATCTGAATCAGAGAAGAATCTAGGCAAGATGGAAAAATATTTGAAGCTTGTCTTCTCAGCTTTCTTTGCTCTTTTCTTCTGTCCATACCTTATTACTATTCTTCCTAAACATACCTTTATATGAGAAAGTTTTCTACTGTCTTCTTTCTGTATCTAAAATAATTCATTCAAGTTGATCCTAACTCTGATGTATGAGATAGAATGTTTTCCTTTCAGGGTAATTTGTTGTTTAATAGAACAGTTGGTATTGTGCAGAGAATCTTGGAGGAAATGTGAATTATGTTCTGTCTTTGTCACTAAATTGCATTATGGATCTGGATAAGACCCCACCCACCTGTGTATTTTTTAACCAGATAGGCTATTTTCAATGGAGGTTGTCATGCCTCAATGATGGGAGGAGTATATAACAATGTGAGTGGAGGTAGCTTTCAAAAATCATACAGGAAACCTTATTTTTAGTTTTTTAAGGAACTTCCATACTGTTCTCCCTAGTGGCTGCACCAATTTACATTCCCACCAACAGTGTAGGAGGGTTCCTTTTTCTCCACACCCTCTCCAGTCCAGTAGACATTTTAATCATGGCCATTCTGACCTGTGTGAGGTGATAACTCGTAGTTTTGCTTTGCATTTCTCTAATACTTAGTGATGTTGAGCATCTTCTCATGTGTCTTTTGGCCATCTGTATGTCTTCTTTGGAGAAATGTCTATTTAGCTGGGAATATGTCATTAACAGATACACACTACCATAAATAAAATAGATAAACAATAAAGATTTATTGTATAGCACAGGGAATCTTGTAATAAACCATAGTGGAAAAGAATAAAAAAATAATATATATATTTATGTATATATGTGTATATATATATATATATATATATATGTATATATATATATATATATATATATATATCTGAATCACTTTGCTGTACACCTGAAGTTAACACAACAGTGTAAATCAACTATATTTCAATAATTTGTTTAAAAAGCCAAAAAAATGTATACAGTTAATCTGAAACATCCCCACCCCTGGGATTTTCTTCCCTCTACACGTATACATTCCCAGATGAGAATCACTAGACTTGAAGATCTTGAAGGCATTTTTGCCACTAAATACAGGATGGATAATGTATACTAAGACTCATATTTTTGTGTCTCACTCAAATACTGATTTGTGACTCAAGAAAAATGTAGAAATACATATGAGTGATGTTTCTGTAGGGAAAGTATTGAGTCTGCTTTGATGTATAAAAAGCAAGATTTTCAATGTGTATGTTAGCTATTTATTCAATTTATTAACAATAAATATTCATTATCAGTAACAAAATGCTTATCACATTTCTCACAAATCAGTGAGACAAACCAGTGAATACTAAAAACAAAAACAAAAACGCTGCTGCTCCTTAAGGTGTGTGATTCTAAAGTTCTATTAATCTCTAGTGGTGAAAATTTCAAGTTCTAGAACAGATGAAAATATTTGGGAATAAGGAGTTGTTCTGGTATATTCTAAAGCACTCTACACTGGCACCCCTTAATTGATGCTTGCATGAATTTTTTTTGTGGCCGATTGGGAATAAATGAATACAAGTATATATTTTATGATCTACATACTGATGGCTCTTCTTTCCTAGGTTTAAATTACACATCTCTAATTTACTTTTTTTGTTACTCTGTGCAAATCTCTTTACCTCCCTTAACCCCAGTTTTTTCACAGAAGTAATATGAGGATGATGATATCTATCTCATACAGAGTTATTGTGAAGATTAAATTAGATAATGTATTGCTGCTTGCTTCATAGACTCTTGCTCAATCTGAGGAGTTACATGGAAGAAATTGTGAGAGCTCGGCAAGTAGACTATAAACGCTGGGCATCTATGCCACTGAGGTAAGCACTTAGTATATCTAGCTGGGACCAGAAAGTGTCATCATTCTAGGTTGTGCCTATATAGATGTCAGGATTGACAAGAAACAATAGTAGATCTCAATATAACTAATGTTTAAATGAAATAGTTCTAAGTCATCTAGATTTTCTAGTAATTTTCAACCCAAGTTGATATTAAAATCACTTGGAGATGCTTTTACAAAATGTTCATTATGGCCCAATCCAGACCAATTGAATCAGAATCCCTGGGAACTGGTGCCCTGAGCACCAATATTTTCTTTAAGCCTCCTTGGGCAAATCTTATATGCAACCAGGATTGAAAGCCACTGCACTTAAATAATTCCTCAAAGTTTTCAAAGTTTCCTCTTCACCTAGGTCCCCAGTGTTCTTCTTTTTCAGGTTTTTCAGGTCACCTCATAAAGAATCAACTCGACTAATTCAGAACGAAGAGACTTAGGAATGAATTTCAGTGAATTTTCTAGCACTATAAGATCAGCGTTTGAGGTCTATCTTGGCATAGCCCTGATGCACTGCACACTAGACTTTTGGAACTATGTGACTTTCCTGGTGCTCCTTAAATCTTGTCATCTTGATGAATCACTGTTTTATCTGTCCATGTGTAAGAATTCAGGCTATAAGACAAAACAATGTCAAGACTCACTGGGTTTCCCTGATGGAGATAAGGTGATTCCCTGCCTCTCAGTTGTTCTCTCTGGGGTCAGCTGCAGCATTCTAATTGTACTCTATATGGTATTTGGGCAGCATTGGTCCAGGGCTGTGGCGTAGAGTAGCTCTGCCACTAGATCCTGAATGATGAGGAATGAAAAGTCACAACTGTTACTTTCTAAACAAGGTTTTTTTTTGTTTTTTTGTTTTTTACTCATTTGTTGGAATCAAGGAAAATGTAATCTCTAGTTTTTGCTTTTAAGAACACCCTAATCTGATATTATGGTAGATTGAGTGTCAAAAAAAAAAGGATCACTTCTCCAGCCTTCCCTATATTCATGCTCTTGGCAGTTGATTTTGCCCTAGTTATCCTCCCTCAAGTGATAGAATCTAGCTCTCCATTCATTTTATCTGGACTGACCTTCTGACTTGCTTTGGTCAACAGAATGAAACAGATACAACGTGTCAATTCAGCTCCTAGGTTCTTTGCACACTTCTGTTCTCTATCTTGAAACCCTGACTTTTCATGAGAACATACCCAGGGTAGTCTGAGAGACATTGATAGGCCATGTGAAGGAGTCCTAGACATGGACTAAAGTGACCTGCAAGATGACTGAAGACACATGATCAGAGCCAACTGAGATCACCCAAATATTTCCCTGATCAGTAGAGCTGCCTAGCCAATCTGTAGACTAATGAAAATTATTACTTCTTAATAATTATTACTGTTTAATAAAAGTAAAATTATTACTATTGATAAATTAAACATTTATTACATGCTTGTTGCTTTAAACCATTAAGTTTGGGGATGGTTTGTTATGCAGTAATAGCTAACTGATACAGTGGAAGTATACAACCACTGAGGGGATTGTTTTATTCCCAATTCTCTCTTCCGTTGGTGCCAGAAATGGACACTTAAATTAAATTGTCTTTATTACTCTTTGTGAGTCATTTAAAAATGATCAGAATTATAAATTGAAATTTATTTACTTGTCTGCATGATCCATTATAATTAGTTCCATGAAAAAAAAAAAAAAGGAATCCACTTTGTACACTACTGGATCTCTATAGTACTTGGCACATAATAGATGCTCAATATATCTTTGAATGTGTGAATGAGTAAATAGATGCTGTAACAAGTATCTGAAAACAGAAGTAGCAGAAGAGATTAGTAATGCTCAGAATGAAAGATAGAAGACTTGGGAAGAGTGTGATAACTTCCTGAAAATATTTTCCAGATTTCCACAGGAAAACTCATGTCAGCTCTTGGTAGCAAGGAGTTAATAAGTAGTAAGATCCTCATTACTTAGGTCTATCAAGAAGAAGCTAAGTGATCATCCATTAGAGTTTCTGTGGAATGTCTTCATTGGATTGAAGGTTCAACTTCAAAGGATCCTTCCAACTTGACGGTGTTGAAAATACCAGTCATCTGCTAGGAATACCATAGTTAGTACCTACTGTTTGAATGAAAATGTGTGGAAGACATTTTTGCCTTGCTGGCTGCAGTATTATGAGAAGCAGTCCAATGCAGCAGGATGAAGCCCAACAAGCTTTGGCGTAAGACAAATCTGGGCTCAATTTCTGGCTGTCTTACTTAAAAAATAACTTAGACAATTTATTTAAGAAATCAGAAATCAGTTGTTACATCTATAAAATGGGGATAATATAAATGGCACTTAGGACAAAGGATTATTAAATGGATAAAGCATTATTCTCAACAAATAATAAAAGCTCAGCAAATATTAGCTACAAACGCTACTATTATATGTATTTTGATTATCCTCGTAACCTGAGTATTGAGGAAGATAAAGAAAAGTTGAGAGCCATTGGAGCATCTATTTTCCAATTTGGTGTAAATCGTATCTATTTATATAAAGGAACATGTACATGCCTTTGTGAACTTGATTGTGCATCAGGTTCCCTTGAATACCTTAGAGTTTATCATGTCTCTTATGAGAATGAAACTGGTATGAAGAGTGGCTGCCATAGTAGGCCGGAAAATTTCCATGGGAATCTCTCTTAGCTTCATCAGAGGTGAGTATGTTTTGCTCATTGATTGTGAGACAGGGATTCTCAGCTTATGTTTACCTCGGTTACATAGAAGTCATGTGATAATTTTGGTCAATAGTGACTACTCTTGTATCTTTAGAACCTAGAGCACTTGAGGACAAGTGATCACAGTCAGACAAGTCACCTGAACCACTTTCCTAGGTTCTATGTGCAATAGACTGACATTGTTTTTTTGTTTGTTTTTGTTTTTTTAACTAGAAAACTTACAATGAGATTCCTGGCCTCCACTCACCCTCAGCTCTGCATAAGGAAAAATTATATAGCAAAATATGTTAAGCAGAAATGTGTCTTTACCATGACACATTATATTTCCCCTTTTTTCTCTCATATCAACTATTCTATCTATAGACAGCATCTCTTACTCCTGCAACATTTCCACTTTATCTTACCTTCACCATACGGGAAGCAATTCCTTAAAAAGATTTAAAACGGATTTCCAGTGTAAATACTAGCATTATACTAGGAGGCTTTGCTGAGACCTAACTTCTCAAAACTGTAGATCATGGGTCTATCAGAGATGGCAGGGACCTGAGAGATTTTCTTCAGGGGGCTCGAGGTATCATAACTGCAGGAAGGTGGTGGAATGTGACACAAGATGAGTGGTGTAGATAACTGGATAATGTATATCTCGCCAAATAGCATTCAATTCATTTATTTAAAAATACTGTAAGACCAAGTAAAATGCTTCTAAAGTCTAGATTCCACTTTCTTGTCCTTGACTTATGGTCCCACAAAGCCCAAATGAAAGCATCTATAATATTGCAATCCTAGGGCCTCTGACAAGTAGTGTTAGGATAACTTGGGACTAAAGGACCAGTTGGAATCCCTTCAGATTCCTCAAGATTTTACCAATAGCCCTGGAAATCATATTCCGATGATTGTCTTGGAGATCATCTTAGTTAGATCATGCCTAAATACACTTTTCTAAGGGACTTCCTAAATACCCCTTTCTTGCCATTTCCAAATTCACTGCTGGTTCCCACCACTCCCCCCAAATGGATTGCAATTATTCATCTGGATTGCAGAGCTGTAATGTGATATTCTTCAGGGAGGTGACTGACGTCAGCTGGGCCTCCAGCTACTCCTTTCAGAACCATGCCCTTTGGAGCTCTAATTTGAATGAACTGTCAGGGACTTGTTTCTCACTGATGCTTAGATGAACTACCCCTTGACCTCTCTGAGCCCCGATTAGCCTTCCTGAGTGGATGTGTAGGAGTAGACAGAAGAGGAGATTAAGGATTAAATACTTACTTTAATTTGGTTTTTGGTAAGACAGCAGTCAGAGTCATTGTCTTCTATCATGCAGAAATGCACACTTCTCATGATCCCTGAGTCTTTAAAAACAGGGCTAAGGATAGCAGAACAATTAAAATTCAAGGAGGAATCATGAAATTGAACTGGGATTCTGTATGTCATTTAATGCCTCTAACAAGGACCAAATTCCAGGAATGATAGAAAAGTCCTGATGATCATTATCAGCCTGGAGACACAGCTAGTTACAAATTGGCATTTTGTCTGACATGGGGCCACAGAACTCTCTAAACTGTTTTGTAATGATCTTGCTTCCATCTTACCAAACTACATCTGTCAGTCAACATGAATTCACTTCATTCCTATGGCATACCTTGTCCTGAGTTTAGTGGTGGAGAGAACAGCAGACAGAAAAGATAAAATTGTCACTATTGTGAAGGTCATATCTAGAAGGGAGAAAAGAGCAATGCATATGGAAAGGTAATTTTTTACTCCTACTCCAATGGGGTTCTACATTTGACAATGCTTCCACTTATGCATAGTTTTATTAGATTTTCCAGAAACCCTAGGGTGGGACATGTACTAATTTAGTGATGCATGTTATAGATGAATGCTATAGAGGAATCTGTTACAGTGGTGTTTCCAGATCTCTTCAAAGAATTTGCTCTATTATAGAAAACTCAAAAGAGAGCTAGTGTGACAAAGTCAGTGCTAGTAATGCTTGATGTAAAATCTGGTCAACTGTGTGCTTTTCCACCAGGCCTGAGTACAGCTGGCCTAGCTGGCAATCTATACAGAAAGGGATGGGCTCAGGAATATCTATATGATAGCTGCATTCCCACACTCCCCACTGATGATCCTATTACAAAAATGTGTCAATAGGTGATTATTAGTTTTAGGGCTATATTTTCCCTGTGTAAGCACTGGCTAAAATAAAACTATAAAAGGGATGAAGGTTCACACACTTAAGAAAGAAATTGAGTTTTGCCTTCTAAATTTAGAAGGGTCGCTTTACTATTGATACGATTAAGCTTTGCACACAAGTTCATTTGATGGTTACCTATTTGGCCTGATTGGAGATAGAACAAGAAGGCACTTTTCATCCCTAAATGCTTGAAAGGTTAAGACTAGCAAGTCCTTCCTCTCTATTCTTTTTGTAACATTTTGATCCTCCTGTGTATAAGTTTTTCCCATTACTAAACTCAGGACAGTTTAGTAATGGTATGAGTGCAGTGAATCGATGTTGTTTGACTAATGTAGCTCAATGGAATGCAAGTGAGAACATTACAGAGCAGTGTAAAAAGGTCTGTGGCCCCATGTCAGACAAAATGCCAATTAGTTTCTAGCTGTGTCTCCGGGCTGATGTTGAACATCAGAAATTTTTCTATTATTCCTGGGATTTAGTCTTGGTTAAAGGCATTAATTAACATCCAAACATGAATTTAGCTGTGTTCTCTGTCTTTTCTTTAAATATTTCACAGCTGGCAGAGGAGAAAGTTATTGAAATAATTACAACTTAATCAATCTGATAGTTTTATCAAAAGTCATAAACAAATACCCTCCAGGGCCAGGCAGGTAAGGTAAGCTAACTAGTAATAGAATGATAGGGAGTTGTGGGGAATTGTGATAAAACGTAAATGAACTTGTCTTACCTGAAAGTTTAAAATTTACAATTATTTTAATATACCCTACCTACCAATATATTGTTTGTCACCTGCCTAGGGTATCAGGATTCTACCTCCCTGGAAGAAAATAGGCTATAAACCCTATGGACAGAGTTGCCTATGCAGACAAGTAACACTGTTGACAGCTGCACTAAGCCCAATTAAACTGTTTGTAAGAAATACATGTATTTACAATAGAATATGAAATATATCATGAAAATAGTATGTAGCTAAAATTATGTTTTCAAAGAATATTTAATGACATGTAGAAATTCTTACAAGATAAAGATTGAAAAGGTTCTGATAAAACTCTCTCTCTCTCTTTCTCTCTCTCTCTCTGTGTATATATATATATATATATATATATATATATATATATATATATATATATATATATATATTACAATCCCAATACATGGACACACTCATGCAAACTAAAAGACTAAGGAAATATACCAAAATATTTACATTCGTTTATTGTAGGTGGTAAGTTAGCTAACTTTACTTATATTCTTCTGTATATTTTTAACAGGTCTGCAATAAAATATATTGTTGTTTTAATCAGAAAAAGTCATAATTATATTGTACTGGGCATGCTAAACCTGAAAAATAAAGGGATTTCAATAAAAGTAGGGTAAAAGAGTACATGGTACGGAAATGGGCATCCTCTCACCTCCAAAGTCATATCACTTAGGCAAATGCATAGAGACAAGGCTACTTCTGTTTCAATTGTGAGTCTGCTCTAAGTGGCTTACACTAAAATGTATGACAACTAGCAGAACCTAAACCCAGTTTTATTATCAAAGACTGTAAACTATTTTTTTTTTTAAATATTTGCCAAGGTTCTCCCTTCTTTGTGTACTGGTACACCTTGCCTCTAGTAATAAGTATATTCCTGATGATATATGTGTGTGTGTGTGCATTGTAGACTGTCCTGCAGGAATAGAACTATCTTTAATTGAGCACCTACTATGTAGAAGATACTGGTGCTAGGTGTTTTTGAAACATAGTTTCACTTAATCTATACAACATGTCAGAAAATTAGGTACAGTATTTCATATTTTACAGGTGACAAAAATGAGACTCAATGAACTTAAATAATTTGCTCAAGGATGTTTATATAGTTCAAGAATGGCAGAGCTGAATCTCAAATTCACCACATTCTGGCCATGATCAGTTTTTCTTCCACTATGCACATGTGGCCTAAGGTTTTCCACCCAACTTCTGAACCTTGGTTTCTTTACCTTTAATATGAAGAAATGACAAGATAAAAACACAGAACTCTTTCAGGTCTGACATTTTATGAATTCGTAATTACAACCAATCTCATAGATCTGTTATGAGGATTCTGTGCAAGTACCTTTAAAAAGGAGAAAAGTATGATACAAAGTCAAGGTGTTATTTTATTAAATCAAAACCCATTTTCCCATCAACTCACATTAAAATTTCAGAGCTGCTTTATCATTACAGCTGACAGGTCTTCAACAGACAGTTGCTCCTAAAGTGTTTGCTCTACGTTTCTCAGGCTCCAGATAAGCACTAATGCTCTGTGTGTAGGGATGTGTGTGTACTGAGATGTGAGAGACTTTTTAGAAAATTGAACAATCTTTTTGTAATGTGAATAGTCAGCATCTAATTGAATGTTCATATATGACTCATTTTTGTAGTTTTAGTTGTTTTCCTAAATATGGCCTGCTCAAAGTAGCATGGCGTACAAACGGAGAAATCAACCTGAAGTAAATGAAATGTTACTTCGCTTTGTCAAGATTCTTTAAGATGTCTTTAAAGCAGGGGTCCCCAACCCCCGGCCTGTGGACCGGTACCCGTTCGTGGCCTGTTAGGAACCAGGCTGCACAGCAGGAGGTGAGTGGCAGGTAAGCGCTCCCCATCACTCACATACCGCCTGAACAATTCCCCCCCACACACACACCCCCACACCCCCCACAGTGGAAAAATTGTCTTCCACGAAACTGGTCCTTGGTGCCAAAATGGTTGGGGACTGCTGCTTTGAAGTATTATTATTAGCCTTGTACTATAAAGAATCTATATTCACTTTGTACTTCTGTCTGGAATTTGAAGCAGATTTTCAAGAGTTAATTAAAAAGGAATATTCTTTCCATAGCTATTTCTTACCCTTCCCCAATTTAGCCTCCCCACAATGTTAACCTAATTGGAGAATACTAAAACCTTTCACTCCTGAATTTCTTGTGCTAATTGGGTACAGAATGCTTTCTTGCCTGTGTAACTGGCTTACATATTCAATCTCCAATTCAGCAGGTTTAAATTAAAGAACACATACAAAAATATAAGGAGAGGGTCTTCTGCATTGTGGGTTATATTTCTTACTCTTTAAAAATATATACATTTAAATATATATATATATATATACACACAATGTATACTTATATATTCATATATGTAAATTATATATATCTATGCATTATAAACATATATATATAAATATATATATTCCATGTATTTGGAGTAACCATATTTTACATCTTTTGGGAGGGGGAGAGACAGGGGTTGCTTTTATGGACATTCTAGGAAAATGAATTTGATGTGCTCATATATTTAAATCACATAACAATGTTTATTGTGACAGAATTTTGAAAAACCAAAGAAACATCCTGCCAAGAAGTTTCAACATGAGCAGTTGGAAATAAGTAGTCTCTGAAATAAATACTAGTTCAAAAGATAGGATGGCCGTAGCACATGTTCTTTGTTAAATTGATATGGACTTGATTAGTGATATTTCAGGTATGTTTAAATTGTGTATTGTGATGATGTTATCTTCTGTTTATGTTTTAAATCAGCAACTTTACAATTTTACACAAGCTAGATTTTTTTTTATTTCACTTTGTTTTAGTCTGCTGCTAGAAGCAATTTAAAGAGTTTAGAATAAATAAATTTAGGAGTAAATAATCATATTCCTAGAAGTAAATACACTTGATTGAAACATGTTTAGGATTTAGGATAATATATTTTTCTAACCTGTTGATCCATACTGACCATGTTTTTAAGAAAAGTAATGGGTTGTCCTAATAAAAGCCTCTGTTACTCTTACATGGATTTTTCTCTCTGCTAACATCTGAAAATTGTGTTATTTTCATATAAGGAATGGTCAAATTTACTAACATTTGTCTTGAGGGCAAAGAATGGAAGTCCCTCTTCTTTTGGCCATTGTGTAAACTGTTTGACATCATTTATATTCATAAAATTAAAGTATTGTCAAATGAGAGGACTTCATTCAAATTCATATTAAAAGCATCCAACATGTTCAAAATTATAGGGTCTATAGTCAGAAATACCAACTGAGGGTAAACATAGCCAAGCTGGATTCCTTGGGAAACAAGTCAGAAAAGAGTCATTTGTGTATTGGCAAGGTATTATTGTTTGTCTCACCACAACTACTCAGAGGGACTTTTATGGCTCTAGTCCATCTAAAGTCACTACAACCTACCAAAAATAGCAAATAAAAAGTAAATAGATAAGTAAAAATAAAAGTATTTAACATACCTGGATATTTGCAGTTATTTAATTTCATTTTTTTCATATGTCTTAATTGTATATACAGTTCTTTGGTCTAATGAATTGGGAGAACACGACCATAAAAAGTAAGAATTGTGTTTGATTTATGTGGCTCTCTTTAGATTAACTATATAGTAACTACTTTATGTTTTAGTTCCTCTCACAGCTGAACAGTGTAGCTGTTTTTTTAAATGAGTGGCAGTACATTTCAGAAGAAGTCAGGGAACCACAGGGAAATGTGTTGATTCTTCCAATCCAAGAACATGGTATATCTCTCCATCTGTTTGTATGACCTTTAATTTCTTTCATCAGTGTCTTATAGTTTTCTGCATACAGGTCTTTTGTCTCCTTAGGTAAGTTTATTCCTATGTATTTTATTCTTTTTGTGGCAACCATAAATGGGAGTGTTACCTTAATTTCTCTTTCAGATTTTTCATCATTATTGTATAGGAATGCAAGAGATTTCTGTGCATTAATTTTTTATCCTGCTACTTTAGCAAATTCGTTGATTACCTCTAGTAGATTTCTGGTAGCATCTTTAGGATTCTCTATGTATAGTATATTGTCATCTGCCAACAATGACAGCTTTACTTCTTCTTTTCCAATTTGAATTCATTTTCTTTTTCTTCTCTGACTGTTGTGTCTAAAACTTCCAAAACTATGTTGAATAATAGTGGTGAGAGTGGACAGCCTTTTCTTGTTCCTGATCTCAGTGGAAATGCTTTCAATTTTTCATCATTGAGAACGATGTTGCCTGTGGGTTTGTCATATATGGCCTTTATTAAGTTGCCATAAGTTTGCTCTATGCCTACTTTCTGGAGGGTTTTTATCATAAATGTGTGTTGAATTTTCTCAAAAGCTTTTTCTGCATGTATTTAGATGATCATATGGTTTTTCTCCTTCAATTTGTTAATATGGTGTATCACATTGATTTGGATATACTGAACAATCCTTGCATTCCTGGGATAAACCCCACTTGATCATGGTGTAGGATCTTTTAAGTGTCCTGTTGGATTCTGTTTGCTAGTATTTTGTTGAGGATTTTTGAATCTATATTCATCAGTGATATTGGCCTATAGTTTTCTTTATTGTAGTGTCTTTTCTATTTCTTCCTGGTTCAGTCACAGGAGGTTGTGTTTTTCTAAGAATTTGTCCATTTCTTCTGGGTTGTCCATTTTATTGGCATATAGTTGCTTGTAGTAATCTCTCATGATACTTTGTATTTCTGTAGTGTCAGTTGCTATCTCTTTTTTTCATTTCTAATTCTATTGATTTAAGTCTTCTCCCTTTTTTTCTTGATGAGTATGGCAAATGGTTTATCAATTTTGTTTATCTTCTCAAAAAACCAGCTTTTATTTTTATTGATCTTTACTACTGTTTCCTTCATTTCTTTTTAATTTATTTCTGATCTGATCTTTATGATTTCTTTCCTTCTGCTAACTTTGGGTTTTTTTGTTCTTCTTTCTCTAATTGCTCTAGGTGTAAGGTTGCATTGTTTATTTGAGTTGTTTCTTGTTCCTTGAGGTAGGATTTTATTGCTATAAACTTCCCTCTTAGAGCTGCTTTTGCTGCATCCCATAGGTTTTTCGATTGTCGTGTTCCATTGTCATTTGTTTCTTGGTATTTTTTGATTTCCTCTTTGATTTTTTCAGTGATCTCTTGGTTATTAAGTAGTGTATTGTTTAGCCTCCATGTGTTTGTATTTTTTACAGATATTTTCCTGTAACTGATATCTAGTCTCATAGCATTGTGGTCAGAAATGATACTTGATGTGATTTCAATTTTCTTAAATTTACTGCGACTTCATTTGTGACCCAAGATATGATCTATCCTGGAGTATGTTCCATGAGCACTTGAGAAGAAAGTGTATTCTGTTGTTTTTGGAAGGAATGTCCTATAAATATCCATTAAGTCCATCTTGTTTAATGCATCATTTAAAGATTGTGCTTCCTTATTTATTTTCATTTTGGATGATCTGTCCATTGTTGCAAGTGGGGTGTTAAAGTCCCCTACTATGATTGTGTTATTGTTGATTTCCCTTTTATGGCTGTTAACATTTGCCTTATGTATTGAGGTGCTCCTAGGTTGTGTGCATAAATATTTACAGTTGTAATATCTTCTTCTTGGATTGTTCCCTTGATCATTATGTAGTGCCCTTCTTTGTCTCTTGTAATAGTCTTTGTTTTAAAGTCTATATTGTCTGATATGAGAATTACTACTCCAGCTTTCTTTTGATTTCCATTTGCATGGAATATCTTTTTCCATCCCCCCACTTTCAGTCTGTATGTGTCCCTAGGTCTGAAATGGGTCTCTTGTAGACAGCATATATACAGGTCTTGTTTTTGTATCCATTCAGCCAGTCTGTGTCTTTTGGTTGGAGCATTTAATCCATTTACATGTAAGGTAATTATCAATATGTATGTTCCTATTACCATTTTCTTAATTGTTTTGGGTTATTATTGTAGGTGTTTTCCTTCTCTCGTGTTTCCTGCCTAGGGAAGTTCCTTTAGCATTTGTTGTAAAGCTGATTGGTGGTGCTGAATTCTCTTAGCTTTTGCTTGTCTGTAATGGTTTTAATTTCTCTGTTGAATCGGAATGAAATCCTTTCTGGGTACAATAATCTTGGTTGTAGGTTTTTCCCTTTCATCACTTTAAATATGTCCTGACACTCCCTTCTGGCTTGCAGAGCTTCTGCTGAAAAATCAGCTGTTAACCTTATGGGGATTCCCTTGTATGTTATTTGATGGTTTTCCCTTGTTGCTTTTAATATTTTTTCTTTGTATTTAATTTTTGATAGTTTTAGTAATATGTGTCTTGGTGTGTTTCTCCTTGGATTTATCCTGTATGGGACTCTCTGCACTTCCTGGGCTTGACTGACTATTTCCCTTTCCATATTAGGGGAGGTTTCAACTATAATCTCTTCAAATATTTTCTCAGCCCCTTTCTTTTTCTCTTCTTCTTCTAGGACCTGTATAATTCAAATGTTGATGCATTTAATGTTGTCCCAGAGTTCTCTTTGACTGTCCTCAATTCTTTTCATTCTTTTTCTTTTTTTCTGCTCTGTGGTAGTTATTTCCAGTATTTTATCTTCCAGGTCACTTTTCCGTTTTTCTGCCTCTGTTATTCTGCTATTGATTCCTTCTAGAGAATATTTAATTTCACTTATTGTGTTGTTCATCATTGTTTGTTTGCACTTTAGCTCTTCTAGGTCCTTGTTAAACGTTTCTTGTATTTTCTCCAATCTATTTCCAAGATTTTTGATCATCTTACTCTCATTACACTGAATTCTTTTTCAGGTAAACTGCCTATTTCCTCTTCATTTGTTTGGTTTGGTGGGTTTTTACCTCCCTCCTTCATGTCCTGTATGTTTCTCTGTCTTTTCATTTTGCTTAACTTACTGTGTTTGGGGTCTCCTTTTCGCATGCTGCAGGTTTGTATTTCCCATTGTTTTTGGTGTCTGCCCCCAGTGCCTAAGGTTGGTTCAGTGGGTTGTGTAGGCTTCCTGCTCGAGGGGAGTAGTGCCTGTGGTCTGGTGGATGAGGCTGGATCTTGTCTTTCTGTTGGGCAGGACCGTGTCTGGTGTTGTCTTTGGGGTATGTGACCTTGTTGTAATTTTAGGCAGCCTCTCTGCTAGTGGGTGGTGTTGTGTTCCTGTCTTGCTTGTTGCTTGGCATAGTGTGTCCAGCACTGTAGCTTGCTGGTAATTGAGTGGAGCTTGGTCTTAGCTTTAATATGGAGATCTCTGGGAGAGCTTTTGCCCTTTGATATTATGTGGAGCTGGGAGGTCTCTGGTGGACCAGTGTCCTGAACTCGGCTCTCCCACCTCAGAGGCACAGGCCTGACACCCGGGTGGAGCACCAAGACCCTGTCACCCACAAGGCTCAGAAGAAAGGGGGAAAAAAGGAAAGAAAGAAAGAAAGAAAAGTAAAATAAAATAAACTTATTAAAATAAAAAATAAAAAATAATTATTGAAAATAAAAAATTAAAAAGTAACAAAAAAAAGAAAGAAGAGAACAACCAAACCAAAAACAAATCCATCAATGATATCAAGCACTAAAAACTGTACAAAAAAAAAAAAAAGGACAGACAGAACCTTATGACAAATGGTAAAAGCAAAGCTATACAGACAAAATCACAGAAAGAAGTATAGACATACACACTAACAAAATGAGAAAAAGAAAAAAATATATATTTATATATAGAAAAAAAAGGAGGAAGAGAGCAACCAAATCAATAAACAAATCTTCTAATGATATTAAACTCTAAATACTAAACTAAGATAAACATTAAACCAGGAGCAAATTAGATGCAGAAAGCAAACCCCAAGTCTACAGTTGCTCCCACTGTCCAACACCTCAATTTTGGGATGATTTGTTGTTTCTTCAGGTATTCCACAGATGCAGGGTACATCTAGTTGATTGTGGAGATTTAATCTGCTGCTCCTGAGGGTGCTGGGAGAGATTTCCCTTTCTCTTCTTTGTTCACACAGCTCCTGGGGTTCAGCTTTGAATTTGGCCCCACCTCTGCATGTTGGTTGCCTGAGGGCGTTTGTCCTTTGCTCAGACAGGACGGGGTTAAAATAACAGTTGATTAGGGGGCTCTGGCTCCTTCAAGCCGGGTGAAGGGAGGGGTATGGAATGCAGGGCAAGCCTGCGGCAGCAGAGGCCAGCGTGACGTTGCATCAGCCTGGGGCATGCCGGGTGTTCTTCCTGGGAAGTTGTCCCTGGATCATGGGACCCTGGCAGTGGTGGGCTGCACAGTCTCCCAGGGGGGAGATGTGGATAGTGAGCTGTGCTTGCACACAGGCTCCTTGGTGACTGCAGCAGCACCCTTTGCATTTCATGCTCATCTCTGGTATCCATGCTTATAGCCATGGCTAGTGCCCGTCTCTGGAGCTCATTTAAGTAGTGCTCTGAATCTCTTCTCACGCACCCCAAAACAATGGTCTCTTACCTCTTTGGCAGGTCCGGACTTTTTCCTGGATTCCCTCCCACCTAGCTGTGGCGCACTAACCCCCTTCAGGCTGTGTTCATGCAACCAACCCCAGTACTCTCACTGGGATCTGAATTCCGAAGCCGGTGCCTCAGCTCCCAGCCCCCACCCGTCCCAGCGGGTGAGCAGAGAAGCCTCTCGGGGTGGTGAGTGCTGGTTGGCACTGATCCTCTGTGTGAGAATCTCTCCGCTTTGCCCTCTGCACCCCTGTTGCTGCTCTCTCCTCTGTGGCTCCGAAGCTTCACCCCCACCCACCCCCCATCTCCGCCAGTGAAGGGGTTTCCTAGTGTGTGGAAAATTTTCCTCCTTCACAGCTCCCTCCCAGAGGTGCAGGTCCTGTCCCTATTCTTTTGTCTCTGTTTTTTCTTTTTTCTTTTTCCTTACCCAAGTACATGGGGAGTTTCTTGCCTTTTGGGAAGTCTGACGTCTTCTGCCAGCCTTCAGTAGGTGTTCTGTAGGAGTTGCTCCACATGTAGATGTATTTCTGATGTATTTGTGGGAAGAAAGGTGATCTCCACGTCTTACTCCTCTGCCATCTTGAAGGTCTCCTCCATGAAGAAATATTTAAATCAGAGGCTAAAAACCTAAAAATACCAAAAGCAAATTTTAATTCTTCATCTAGCACTGCTGTAAGAAACCACTCTATCTCTCACCTGTATCTCCTATCCTCTGCTAAACTCAGAGAAATAGGGTCCTAATGAGAATACCCAGTCTGACCCTTGGTTGGAACACTGTTGATAAATCAGCAGTCTCCAGGGCATAGAAGAAATGAGTGTCCCTTGATCCCTCCTTGGTTCTAGCCATTGCCTAAAGATTGCCTGGCTCCCAGGTGATAATGGCCAGTTTTCCTCAACACAATGTACTGCATGCCTGCGTACACAAACATGCACACACACAATGCACAAACACACATCTCATCCACAAAAGTCGTCAAAACTTTCCTGTTCATGGTCAGGATTTTGTATGCCAGTGGGTCCTCGGAAATTATCTGGTTAGAGGTGGACCACATTCCATTGGTCTAAGTAAAGTGTCCCTAAAATAAGTCCACTCTGCCTACTACTTAGGGGTGCAGGAATGTGGAGCTATGACTTTCCACATGCAGAAATTGTACCACCAGATAAACACTCTTTGGCATCAGATTTCACTTATTTAGTTACCACTAGCACTTAAAATCTTTCTTTTTAAAAGCCTTCTAAAATATCAGCAGTTTTGGTCACTTTTTAAACTGGTTAATATTTTGCAGGTTTAGTAAGTGAGAAAATAGAGAAAAGGAAAAGATTTAGTAATATTGCTAAATAGAAGAGTTCGAAACCTGGATGCTATTTTGAAATGTGGAAAGGACAGTATGACTTAAAGAAGTGAACCTAACTTCCTTAGTCCTTGAGACTGCTACTTCGGGCAGCTCTGCAAGCAGAGCTCATTGTGACTGGCTTCCTAAGAAATAAAAAGCTGTTTATTTTGAAATGCATGTGTACCATTTTCTCATAGAAATATAATCATGTATTTTTTGGTAGGTGGAGGGAGCATCCAGAGAGACTGTTTTGATCACAATCACCCTCAACTCAGGTATTATAATTGAGTTCTTTGAAACTGGAAGTGTTTTTGTTTACGTCATGAAACAAGCCTCAACTATGGTAGCAATGGTCTGAGTAGCTTTTCTTTCTTAAAATTCAGTCCCAAGAGCCAAAGTAAAATCTTGTCTCAAAACTTTTTTCAATCGTCATATTTGGCTTAGTTGTGTTTCATTTATTGTATGCATGATTCTAAGGAAGATTATGAGTTTGCTTACTTCTAAGTGAAAGAGAAAGAAAGAAAAAAAAGAAAGAAAAGGAAGGAAGGAAGGAAGGAAGGAAAGAAGGTGCTACAACATCTAAAGGGTTTTTTTGTTGTTGTTGTTGTTGTTGAGTGACTTCTATATGCATTCTTATATGCATTAACACTTTCAAAACCTCAGTTAGTGTATTTTCCTCTTTTTAATCCTTTGTGTAAATTATCTTCTTTAACACTGATTTTAATGCTTTAAAAATTGAATTTTTCTGATTTGTCTCCTTATCTTGACTCATCAGGTAATCTCCCATTTCAATTTTAATATTTCATCGTCTATCCCTTTGTTTTTTAAAGTAAATAAGCTTCAGTTTCCCTCAGTTTATGTTTGTGGATTTATTTTTGAGTTGTAAATTGTTTTGTGATCTAATAAATCAGTCATGAAATTGTAAGTTGCTATCCTCTGGTTGCCTCCTCATCACCATCAGAAACAAGCTGATGAAAAGAGATCTCATCTGATTTCCTCAATCACTTTGACTTGACAGCTCTTATTTGGGAATCACATTTTCTTTTAGGAGTTGTCTGTATTTTGGTAAACCATAACAATGTTGAGTGATCTGGTTATTAAAATACAGAATGTGAGTTTAACCAGGGATCTATTTTAAAATTAAACAATTCAGTTAAAATGACATCTTTTGGATCAAATTTGTGATTTGTTCATACTTTTGATTGGGTGTATAATTTTATCAGCCTATTTTTGCTTTATAAAAATCAACAACTGAGTATAAAGGTATGATAAAAGGAATGTGAAAAAATTTCCAATCCTAGTGCCTCATTTTGATCTTCATACAAAAAAATTATTTCCCACTCAATTTTGCTTATTTGAAATTTAATGTAAATTCTAAATAATATTCTAGACGATAAAATACTATTTTTTTCTTTCTATCAATTAAAAAACTAAAATGAGATTATCAATAGAGAAAAAGATAGGCTCAATTGCATTAGGGAGAAAAATTCAAACAGTTCTTACAGAAGTCCATTTTCAAGGATCATGTAATTAGATTATCCCCCTTTCATTCACACCCCCTACTCCAGGCACCCCTGAATATCTGTTCACCTTCTGTAATATTTCTGTGGGTCTAACCAGCCTAGGGAATGAAAAGGAAAAAAAAAAGTTGCTTACAGACATGAATTAACTATTTCAGACCTTGAGATCACCAAGAGGGCACTTAGGAGTCCTTTTTATTTTACTCTTCCCTCCTCTTCAAAAGACCCGTTTTTTTATCACAAAAGAATCTTGTTCTTTTTCTCAGATATTTCAACCATTGCCATTGTTTCCCTGTGAGTTGGTTATTATTGAGCAGAACATAATGAAGTGAGGATTTCTATGTTTACTTCCTTCTGAGGAGGCCTAATCACTTGCCCCACCTCTCAGTTAATATCCCTGTGAGAGATGTATGGTTACACTCAGTCCACTGACAGAGAAAGGGAGGCACAGAGAAATGGCTAGTGATAGGCCTAAGAATATGACCCTAAGTTCCTAATCCCTTAGCCTGGGTTCTTTTTTTAAACTGCATTGGCCAGTGACAGAATTTCTGGAATTTGTTTTCCCTTTCTTTAATTGTAAACTTTCCTGCTAAGAATGAAACTAATCAGCAGCCCTATGCATCTACGGATACATTGAATTTTATTTGTCATCAAGTGACAATACTTCCCTAGTCTTTCAAGGTTAACAACTTCAGCAATGATTTTGTTTCAATCTTCTCTGTGGCCAGCCAGCAGCCCCCTCCTTCCCTGCTCCAGTCTCACCCTACAACAGTACTAAACACTGAAACTGGTTGATTTTTTTTTCTCAGTGTTTACACACTGACAGCAGTATTGTAATTCTGCTGCTTCACATTTCAATAGACTCCTAAGTAGCCTCTTTGGTCTAGACTTCCACCTATTTTAATGCAGCACTACAAACATGGCCAGAAATTTTATCTTTCTAAGGCATCGTTTTGATCATATCCTTTATTTAAAGACAGTCAATTTCTCCTCTTTACTTACAAGATAAAATCTAAATTTCTCATCTGGTATTCATGGCCTACTTTTAGAACACAGAGCTTGCACCACAACCACTCACCACATATAACTATTACAGATATTTGTAAAATCATTTAGCATTTTTGGTTCCTCAAGATCAGAGACTATGCTGTTTTCAACTTTAGACTTCACATAGCACCTAACATAGTGATGTGTACATCGGAAATGTACAAGAAACATTTTAGAATGAATATATGAAAAAATACCTAAAGTTTTTCACTTCAACTTATTACCTGTCTCACTATTCTCAAAACTGTAAATCAGAATGGTAAATTTTAAAAGGTTCAAGTGGTGCCTATATAAAGAAAGAAAATAAGTATGTGGTAATATCAGACACACAATTTAAAAAATGACCTGTGCTCATCCTACTAATGTATTGTAGAAAATGTAGGAAATTCAGATAAGTACCAAGTACAAAGAAAGTACATAAAGTTACTCAATGTTAAGATTTTGGTGTCTAACCTTCTAACCTAATTTTTTTCTTCTACTGGTAGGCAGTAGCTTTGAGATGAAAAAGATCAGAAATCTCTCTTTTATTCTAAGTGGAATTAATTATCTCTTTCTATGGATTTTCTGTTTGGTTATGATTTTTAGTAGAGTGAAGTGTTTTTGAGTTTGCAACTAGAAATATAATGAATATATTCTTGTATTCTTACATATAAATCTGTCTACTACTTTTCCTGTCACTGAAATAAATTAGGTCTTCAGAGGAGAAAGAAAAGAAAGTTGTATTTCCCCATACTATTTCTGGTGCAGAAAATATTTAAATATTTCAATCCCTCACAGGAAAGCAGAAAACAATCTCAAATTTCATGTAAAGATTGATATTGGCAAGTTTCTCAGGGATGCTTCAAGTGGACAGTAGCATTTGTATCATCTTGTTATTCCCTTTTTAAAAAGAAGGAAGTTAAATTTTCCATGTGGGTAAAGAATGACAACTCTTACTGAAGTAAAAGAAACAGAATTTATTGTTTCAAATATTTCTTTAGTGCTACTTTATCTGAGCATTCCTCTTTTACTTGGTCTCCTTAAGTTAAAAAAGAAAAAATCAGTGCAACATTTTATTTTCCCAAGCGAGAAGGAATGTCTTCCCTCCTCAGTCACTCTCCCTGCATACTTGTCAGACAACTGCAGTACAGGGAAAAGGCAATGGGCTTGGAAATAAGTTGTTCCTCTGCCTCCGGCTACATGTAGAAATTCCATTTCTTCCTTTTTCCTGTTTCAGATGTATAATAAGCTTTCTTCTCCTTAATAAAAAAGTTAGCATCAAATTACCTCATTTAATAAATATCCTCTTATTTGTCTCAGACTGAACTTCACATAGTTTTAAGTTCCCTTGAGCCTATAAATAATAATTGTCTTGGTTAAATAAGCAGCAGTTCAGATCAATGACACAGCTGTAATTAAAAGGTTTTTGCTGCCACAGGTAAATGAAAGGAACACTATGGTTTATAATATTAAAATATCTCCTACTACCAAATTATAGGTTTGTCTTAAGTAAGGAGGTACACATTGTTGATATTGACAACTGTTAAAATACACTTTTTGTCAAAGAATCTGAATCACATGTATGACATAAAAGGCAAGCATTTATTAACTGCAGTGGTATGAAGGCTCTTTGTAAATAGTGTGTGTATTGGGGAGGTCTCTCCTTTCAGATTTCAAAGCTGTCTTTTTCCATTTGACTAACAAGGAAAGCAATATTACTGTAAAAAGATAAATGGAGAGAAAAGTTCTATGTTACAGTTCAACTACAAGAGGCTAATTCTTTTCATGCACAAGAGAATTGTTGCATTGAATATTATTTTTAAATTGTCTTTCCCCTTTTAACATGACCTGGGACTTGGACGATGTCTCGTTGTATTGAGATATAAGTAAGTTTTAATGTTATTTCTTTTAAATGCCCCCATGCTCTGTGAAGCCTTCCTATAAAATCTCACATTATATCAAAAATTAAGAAATAAATTTACCTCTCCTCAACTACCACCCCTCCCTGAAATTTTTGTTAAAACATTACAAATTTAAACCTATGGTTAAGTCAAGATTTGTATTTAAATCAAACCAAGAAGAACTGAGAAAATGTTCTCACAATCTGAACACTTCCCGGACCACAGTGTGTAAGGGATTGGGAAAAAACACATACAGTATAATGCATGTTACATAAGCATATTCATACTTGATAAGCACATATATAGCTGACCGAATTAAATCCTTCCTCCCTGTAGTCTAACTCCAAAATTCTTTTTAAAACTGACCCTACAATGCAATAATGATTCTGATTCCTGCACATTGGATGAACATGTTGGCCTATAAATATAATAGATGATGGTGTGTGTGGTCAATTTTGTTGAAAGCCTTTGAAACAGAGACCAAACGGTAAGCTCCTGTTTCTTGATATTTTGATATAAAGGGTATAGGTTTCAAAGTTCTATTTTCATGGAAACTAGCATGCATGCTGGGTGAAAGAAGTTTTGAAGAATCAGAATTTTTTTTTTTTAATCTAAATGATCTGGAGAAAAGTAGAACTGTCCATTTGTATTACCCAGGGTACTTAGCTGCTCCGTTGCCCTTGTGTAAATAACTTTATCCAGAAGCAACTATTTGGATGTGCCCCACATCTGTCAGTGAAGCATTTGGATCCAATCTAAACAAAAGCCTGAAACAGGGTAGCAGCAGTACCCATGAAACTTACCAAATTCCCCTATTTTGGAAGCTCAGTTTTTGTTTTGAAATACACAACTGAAGGGAAAATGCAGACATTTGACATTTCAGTCTCTGTGTTGTTTTACTTTTCTTTGATCTCTCAAGCCACCAGAAAAACTCTGGTGTTACTTGTCCTCATATTTGCAAATAAAGCAACTGACAAAGGATTAATCTCCAAAACATACAAGCAACACATGCAGCTCAATTTCAAAAAAACAAACAACCCAATCCAAAAATGAGCAAAAGACCTAAATAGATATTTCTCCAAAGAAGATATACAGATTGCCAAAAAACACATGAAAGAATGCTCAACATCGTTAAACATTAGAGAAATGCAAATCAAAACTACAATGAGATATCATCTCACACTGGTCAGAATGGCCATCATCAAAAAATCTAGAAACAATAAATTCCAGAGAGGTTGTGGAGAAAAGGGAACCCTCTTGCACTGTTGGTGGGAATTTAAATTGATACAGCCACTATGGAGAACAGTATGGAGGTTCCTTAAAAAACTAAAGATAGAACTACCATATGACCCAGCAATCCCACTACTGGGCATATACCCTGAGAAAACCATAATTCAAAAAGAGTCATGTACCAAAATATTCATTGCAGCTCTATCTACAATAGCCAGGACATGGAAGCCACCAAAGTGTCCATCAACAGATGAACGGATAAAGAAGATTCGGCACATATATACAATGGAATATTACTCAGCCATAAAAGGGAATGAAACTGAGTTATTTGTAGTGAGGTGGATGGGCCTAGAGACTGTCATAAAGAGTGAAGTAAGTCAGAAAGAGAAAAACAAACACCATATGCTAACACATATATATGGAATCTAAAAATAAATAAATAAAACATGCTCAGAAGAACCTAGGGGCAAGAGGGGAATAAAGATGCAGATCTACTGGGGAATGGACTTGAGGATATGGTGAGGGGGAAGGTTAAGCTGGGACAAAGTAAGAGAGTGGCTTGGACATATATACACTACCAAATGTAAAACAGATAGCTAGTGTGAAGCAGCCACATAACACAGGAACATCAGCTCAGTGCTTTGTGACCACCTAGATGGGTGGGATAGGGAGCGTGGGAGGGAGGGATATGCAAGAGGGAAGAGATTTGGGGACATATGTATATGTATAACTGATTCACTTTGTTATAAAGCAGATACTAACACACCATTGTAAAGTAATTATACTCCAATAATGATGTTGAAAAAAAAAAGTGGTGCTGGGAAAACTGGACAGGTACATGTAAAAGAATGAATTTAGAACAGTCCCTAACACCATACAGAAAAATAAACTCAAAATGGATTAAAGACCTAAATGTAAGGCCAGACACTATAAAACTCTTAGAGGAAAACATAGGCAGAACACTCTATGACATAAATCACAGCAAGATCCTTTATGACCCACCTCCTAGACAAATGGAAATAAAACCAAAAATAAACAAATGGGACCTGATGCAACTTAAAAACTTTTTCGCAGCAAAGGAAACCATAAACAAGATGAAAAGACAACCCTCAGAATGGGAGAAAATATTTGCAAATGAAGCAAGTGACAAAGGATTAACCTCCAATATTTATAAGTAACCCATGCAACTCAATATCACAAAAACAAACAACCCAATCCAAAAATGGGTAGAAGACCTAAATAGACATTTGTCCAAAGAAGATATACAGATTGCCAACAAACACATGAAAGAATGTTCAACATCACTAGTCATTAGAGAATTGCAAATCAAAAGTACAATGAGGTGTCACCTCACACTGGTCAGAATGGCCATCATCAAAAAATCTACAAACAATAAATGCTGGAGAAGGTGTGGAGGAGAGGGAACCCTCTTGCACTGTTGGTGGGAATGTAAATTGATACGGCCCCTATGGAGAACAATATGGAGGTTCCTTAAAAAACTAAAAATAGAACTACCATACGACCCAGCAATCCCACTATTGGGCATATATGCTGGGAAAACCCTAATTCAAAAAGTGTCATGTAACACAATGTTCATTGCAGCTCTATTTACAACAGCCAGGACGTGGAAGCAACCTATGTGTCCATCGGCAGATGAATGGATAATGAAGATGTGGCACATATATACAATGGACTATTACTCAGCCATTAAAAGAAATGAAATTGAGTTATTTGTAGTGAGGTGGGTGGACCTAGAGTCTGTCATACAGAGTGAAGTAAATCAGAAAGAGAAAAGCAAATGCCATATGCTAACACATATATATGGAATCTAAAAAAAAAAAAAAAGGTTCTTAAGAAACTAGGGGCCAGACAGGGATAAAGACGCTGACGTGTAGAATGGACATGAGGACATGGGGAGTGGGAAGGGTAAGCTGGGACGAAGTGAGAGAGTGGCATGGGCTTATATATACTACCAAATGTAAAATAGATAGCTAGTGGGAAGCAACCGCATAGCACAGGGAGATCAGCTCAGTTCTTTGTGACTTTGTGACCACCTAAAGGGATGGGATAGGAGGTGGGAGGGAGACGCTAGAGCGAGAAGATATGGGGATATATGTATATGTGTAGCTGATTCACTTTGTTTTAAAGCAGAAACTAACACAAATTTGTAAAACAATTATACTCTAATAAAGACGTTAAAAAAATAAACATCTCTTCATTTCTTACAGTGCTTTCCTTCCTTTTCCCTAATCCATATTCCTCTTATTTCCTGCTGCCTCTCAATTAATTCTTATCAAAGGACTATCTGATAATGAGGAGTTATTGTTTACTAGGTAGGATCCTTCCCAGTGGAAAATAGGAAATTGTAGGCAATTAAGGACTAAAATGATGAGGCAATGAGTTGTGCAGTTGTTTTTTGAGACCCCTCAAAAATCACATCTCATAGGCATAAATGGCTACTGATTGATCCCTATGCAAGGCTGGTCCTATTTAAAATAATCCCTTTCAACCAGTGCAGACTGCTACATGTTGTGGATAAAAAGGGAGCTCAATAAACTCTTTCTGACTTGAGGTAAGTTGACCACAGACCTGAGAAAGCATGAGCCTCCTTATGATTAGTTGTAATTTACAAAGTGGAACTCATGTTACCACTGACTTCTACACATGTGTCTAGGGGCATCATTTCCACTTTAGGACATGATGCAATATACACAAATTAATCTATAGCTATCCTCATAGTCAGGGGACCCAGCTTCCTGTTTGGCATGTTTTTGTCATGGTGACTAGGCAGTGCATCCAATCGCTAATTTTTTATCCATGTCTCTGGCCAATGGCTCCACAAAAGCAAAATTGTTTATATTATTTTTTTATTATCTGGAAGTTTGGCCTTCTCTAGCAATCTTGGTTGGAATTTTTAAATTTTCCTCTATATTTGCTACCTAAGTAGTTGAAGGGCAAAAGCAGGAATAGGTAAAAGTATGCACTAGTTGCCAAATTTTTTTTTCTAGTATGCTCCACACCACCATTCCAAATGTTTCTGAGAAATTTTGAAAGAACTGAGGAGATAGAGGTTAAGATAAAGTTATTTAGATTCTGTTCGATACTAATATCTATCATCTGTGTATCTATGTGTCTATGTATCTATCTATCCATCTATCTATCTATGTATCTATCATCTAGCTAGCTAGCTAGCTAGCTAGCTAGCTTACTACTTATCTTCTTTCAATCACATATCTTTCCAAAAGATTAAAAAGAAGTATCAAAGCTGCTTTGTGTTTTCCCTTTAAAGCCTATGATATAAGTTAGTTTAGGGCTTTAAAAAGAAATGAATCAAGTCACATACCATCATTTGAGGAAGTGCCTGATTAGGCCATTCATTGCCTCCCTTATAATTTGCTTTTCAAGTATCCAGAACAAAAATGGAAATAAAAAACAAGAAGTCATAGGCTGAAGCCTCAAGCCCTCAGAAAATTTATGTATATGCAAGAACTTTGTTTGATATAAACTGATTCCTCACATTAAACCACAATAAGATATCAGTGTGTAGACTGGGAGGGAATGTTAAAGGCGTAAAGACAACAATGACAAATGGGTGAAACCCAATAAATAAATAATTTCACTATCATCAAAATGGATTATGTGTTTAGGGAATATTATTTCATCCAAATAGAGGAGGCTTGGCTTGGACTCTCACTGTCCGTATTTAGTCATTCTCTCCTTGTGCACACAAGGGGCAGTCAATCCAAATAACTCATCCTATACGGCTCTCTCTCAGTCTCCTGCTTTTTGTTTGCCTATTCATTTCCTGTACAAAGACTAGCCTATAGAAGGAGTGGCTTGGGGGTGCCCGGAGGCATCTCAAAACAATGGCTTTGAGTCCTCCGTTTAACTCGTCAACTGATTAATATTCTGTGTAGCCAGAAGCCAGCCTGACTCAGGGCCTTGGCTTAAAGAGCAGATGGATATGGCCACTGCTCCTCAATTGATTCATTATTTAGGCCATTAATTTTCTTCTCACCAAAAACATCTGGCGTCTGATGCTTGGGGATAAACTGATATTAGCTGCACGCGAGTTTAATAACAAGTTCATCATCTATGATTGTAGGTTAAAACCATAGACAAGAGTTCAGAATGTATGCAAGAATTTCAAAAGAAAAGACACTGTATAAGCTGCTTGGTTTAGAAACATTCTCAGACAAAAGATTAATTTGGTTTTGTTATTTTTAAATAAAATTCCACTCACTTTTTGACAGTGAGACATTACCAATCATTTAAAATTAGAGAATAAATATTAAAAAACTTTCCCAAATATGAAGTATGATAAAATATGAGTTTGGATTATAATTGTTATTCCTGCCTTGAATTATTTTTCTACCAGATGGTAAGAAGATAAAGTGAATTTCATTATTATTTTAGATTATAAGATTGCTAACAATAGTTTGGATATATCTCATTTTTATGTCTCATAATATTCCGTGTTTATTGGCCAGATTCTTTCTCCTTCCAGATACTACTAAATTGTATCTTGATCATTAAGCTTGACCCTTGCCAAAATAGCTGAAGGGTGCCTACTACAACTTTAGTACACTTTCCTTACCTTTTTTCCTTCTGAGACTTAAACCCCTCCCTTTTTAGTGTCTCAGCAGCTTTTGACTAGCAAAAAATAATCCTGGGGAAAGGTTCTGCTATTAGTCTTTTACATCTTAGTATAAATGTGTTCTCTCTCCAATAAGGGATTTGCAGTTAAAGGCTAATATATCAGTTGGAAGTGAAAGTACTCTGGCAAAGGAACTTGGCTGTAAAAGGATAAATATGCATGTGCACACACGTATGTGTATATTCTTCTGTCGTTGATTACTTCCTGTCATCCCTGAAAACACACTTTCATTGGGTGGCTGGTTATTCTGCCTCTGTGCCTAACTGTCTGAATTGGCTGCAGGCATGTGTTTGGCACCAAACTATAAGAAGTCAAATGCCAGTTTTGTTGTCAAAGATAAACAGTTGTGTGGTGGGCTTAGCAAGACATTCACAACAGACATCTGGCTTGTACCATCTCTGCTGGCTATATCTTCAACATGTTTCCTCCTACGACTCCTCCATCCCATTCTATGCCTGCTGGAAAGCTGCCCAAAGGTAAATTTGCTAAGAGGGGTTAGTGATGCTGCAGTGATCAGTCTCACCAGCACATCCCTCAACTCCTAATTCAGAGGAAGCTGTGAGTCAATGACAAGAGCTATTTACTAGACTAGTAAAGAAGTCCCAACAGAAATTAAGGGTTATTTTAAAGTGTCTGAATTCCGAGCACATAGAAAAAGGTATTTCAGTTTAGTCAAAGCCAAATGGACTTTTCTCTCAATCTTCTTTGAACAGAGATAAAGGGGATTTTTGCTTTCCCCTTTTCCCTACAGTTCTTTTCCTTCTCCCCTATACCTTATGTTTTGATAGATTTTTTTTCTTCTCAAGGAGAAAATGTACTTTTAAGATGCATGATGCAAGGTACGGATGAGAATTGCATCTGTCTTTCAGTGCTAAAGTCCAAAGACAGACACTTTAGGGAAATTTCAGTGATTGTAACAGCCGAAGTCATTTTCTGAGGCAAAAGTTCAGTCAGTTGGCCATTTTGGTAGTTAGACAAATTTCTCCTTCCCCAGTCCTTCAGTCCACTGTCCACCACTCAACATCCTATTTCTACCCCCTGCCACCACTTATGAAATTTTCAGAGTTGATGAATTGCTTTAGAGTTGTTGAGAAGAGTAGTTCTCAGATTTAGAGATTTCACAGACTGTTCAGCCGCAAGAAAAGATTATTTGACCAACACAAGCCTTCAAGACTGCTAAATTTTCATTCTACCTAATAATTACATATTTAATGCTACCTACTTGTACTGTGAGTTGATATAAGGAAGTTTATTTTAACAGCAACTAAGTGTAAGACGGACAAAATATCCAGTTAGAAACACTATGTTATTTGCGTCTTTTTCATATGTTTCTTATTTCACTATGACACTTTTTTTGGTATTTAGATGAGAACTGGCATCTGGGAACCACTGGTATAGACATTACCTGGTCTATCCGTGGGCAGATAAACATAAGTCATGAAATCTATGCCCATGATTTTTACATCCACTATTTGCTTAAAAATGTTTTATTGGCCTCTGAACTCAAAAGGACTTAAAACATGTAATTATGATTAACAAGAATGTATATATGAGATGCTCAATTGAAGTTTGTTTAATTGCAAAAAAAAAAAAAAAGAGTGATCATGCTCATGGATCTTCATAGACTTGTGTGTTTTTGTGATTTGAGGAGGACTGTGAAAAAATTTCTGTTCCTGATTACACAGTGTCCTTATTTAAATGTTTCCATTAAGGGTTCAATTCTTGGTGTTAAAAACAATCATTAATTAAAAATTCGAATACCTCTGGAAAGTTAATCTTATACTGTAAAATGTTATCAGTTGCTTGTACTTTTATGTCAAATGCTTTCCTCCTAAAAATTAGCTCTGCTACAAGCATTGAACGAATGAAAGATTTTTTCTTTTTAATTGAAGTATAGTTGATTTACAATGTTGTCTACTTTCAGGTATACAGCAAAGTGATTCAGATATATGTATATATATATATAATAATCTGAAATATGTATATATTTGTATATATATAATAATCTAAAGTATATATATATATATATATATATATATATATATATATATATATTTCACATTATTATCCCTTATAGGCTATTATAAAATATTGAGTAAAGTTCTCTCTACTATAAAGTAGGCCCTTGATGGTTATCTATTTTATATATAGTGGTGTGTATATTTGAATCCTAAACTCTTAATTTATCCCTCCTCCCCATTTCCCCTTTGGTAACCAGAAGTTTGTTTTCTGTGTCTGTGGGTTTATTTCTGTTTTGTGTATAAGTTCATTTGTATCATTATTTTTAGATTCAACAAATAAACAGTATCATGATATTTGTCTTTCTCTGTCCAGCTTACTTCACTTAGTATGATAATCTCTAGCTCCATCCATATTGTTGCAAATGGCATTATTTCATTCTTTTTATGGCTGAGTAATATTCCATTATATATATATATATATATATTACATCTTCTTTATCCATTCATCTGTCAATGGACATCATCTAGGGTGCTTCCATGTATTGGCTATTGTAAATAGTGCTGCAATGAACATTAGGGTGCATGTAGCTTTTCAAATTATGGTTTTCTTTGAATATACACCCAAGAGGGGATTGCAAGATCATATGGTGGTTCTCTTTTTAGTTTTTTAAGGAACCTCCATACTGTTCTCCACAGTGATTGTACCAATTTACATTCCCACCAACAGTGTAGGAGGGTTCCATTTTCACCACATACTCTCCAGCGTTTATTATTTGTAGACTTTTATGATGGCCATGCTGACCATTGTGAGATGATACCTCATTGTAATTTTGATTTGCATTAAAGTTTTAAAAATCTGAGGACAAGGTTGAAGGACTACAGGGTAATTATGGAATATGGAAGAGAGGGGCAGAGGTCTGACCAGGATATCCTTAAAATATGAGTGTTCTAGGCACCTAGAAGGAAAATTATAGGAAGTATCAGAAATGGAAAAGCTCTATTCTAAATTATAATTTTGCCTATGGTATTAAGACTGTAGGTCAAATCTTAATTTCCCATTTTTTAGAGTATTCCACTCTCATTATTCATCCTATCTGCTGTTACTCTTACCTAAGTGTTCACTGAATATGTGATGTTAATGAGTAGTATTCTTTATATCAAAATAGTGGTTATCTACCTATAATATAAGGGGATATGCACAACTAATTTCAGGTCTATTTAATGAATCTCACTGGGGACTAGCTTGCCATTGTGTATGATAGCTCTCTAAGGTCACTAAATACTTCTGTGTCCCATATTAGTTCTCATTTGTAAGAGAGTAACACCAAAGATGTTATAGCACTGGAAGGGAGAGATTGTTGTTCTTGTTGAATTTAACCTCTTTTATCTGCTAGACCTTACAGTGGGAGCACATATATCTATCTCTAGCCAAGTTCAGTAAAAATAGTATGCCTTGTACCTTGCTTGACATTTGGTCACATAGTCCCCTGAAAAATGACTGTTCACCAAGATGAGAAACCCACTTTCTGGTCTTTCAATGTCCCCCTTTTCTCCTTCCTAGAAGTTTAAGAATGTGTGGATTGCCATGACTTCTTGGTTTCCTGAGATGAGTAAGTATGTTAAATCACACTATGACCCCTGGCTATATTCATTATGTCCTGCTGGGCACTGGGAGTCTCTTAATATTTTATCTATTCTAATTCGTACCTAGTATATTGTTGACATTCAATATATGTCTGTTACATATGATGAAAATGAAGGTTACACTCATAATGATCTGATTCAATACCATATGCTATTGGAAAGAGAAAATATAATCACACATCTACTATGTGGTACAATAGCCATATTCACTTAGTACAAAATGAAACATTGTTTATCGTGTGATACCTTCATAGTCTCTAGATTTTACTCAATAATCTGAAAAAAAGAAAGGAAAATGCCTTTTCTGGCTGAAGTGGACTCTCCCAAGAATGTGGAAAATTAAAATGATGGAACAAAAGTTTCAAGCATTATCTATTCTCAAACTACTTTCCATGAGCTTCATTATTCTTCCACTGTCCATCAAGGATTCAGGATGAGCTGTTAATTCCCAATTCTCAAACTCAAAAATGACCTAATTTTCAAAAAGTTCTCTTTCATATGGGCCCAAAAAACAAGTATTGTAACATTAACCTATTAGCCAAGTTAGGGTTGACAGATAAAATACAGGACATTCTTTATTTTTATTTGCTAAATCTGGCAAGCATAGAAAGGAAAACTGTGTGGCAGCATAGCATAGTGTTTAAGAACATAGGTTTCTATATCTGACAGTTCATACTCTGGTTTTGATATAGTAGTTACATAACCTTAGTAAAATCACTTAACCTCTCTAAGATTCACATTCAATTGTAAATGGAGATGATGATTATATTTATTTATTTATTATTTTTATTGGGGTATAGTTGCTTTACAATGTTGTGTTAGTTTCCACTGTACAAACAAGTGAATCAGCTATATGTATATATATATATCTCCTCCCTCTTTGAGCTCCCTCCCACCTTCCCCCATTATATTTAGTTCATTGGATTTTCTTAGAATAAATTAGATCATCCATGTAAATTGGTTAGACCATTGCACAATAACTGTTGTTCTATTTTCATTGAGTGTGCCTGTCTCATAATAACTAGTTTAGAAGGATATTCCAAATACCCAATAATTATAATCCTGAAGTGAACAGGAGACCAAATAATGAGGAACTTTGAGAGTTCAGTGATTGCTGCTCTCTGAAAGGCTCTGCTAACTGCTTGAGTTTCTAAGAACAAAAGAAGGATAGCAGTGTTTATTCAGTCTTAAGGGCTTTCTTTAAGCATTTGAAGTAGCCAAGTACAGGTATACCTCAGAGATATCTTGGGTTCAGTTCCAGACCACTACAATAAAGCAAATATTGCAAAGATGTGAGTCACATTAATTTTTTTTTTATTTCTCAGTGCATACAGAAATTATTTTTACACTATACTGTAGTCTATTAAGTATGCAATACTATTATGTCTAAAAAAAACAATGTACATACCTTAAATGAAAAAACTTTAGGAGTAGATCAAGATGGCCGCTTAGGAGAATGTGGCACTCACCTGCCCCCACAAACACATAAAACATACATCTCATGTGGAGCAATTCTCACTGAAAACAAACTGGAGACTGGTAGCAAGACTTTTTGTTTTTTGTTTTTTTTTTGGCAGAAAGACTCTATACAACCAAAGCTATAAGAAAGATTCAATAGGAGTTGGGTAGGAAGGGAAGAGAAGCAAGCAGACTGGGACCTGTGCCCCTAGGAGGGGATACAGAAGAGGAGGGGGATTACATGAGCTTGGAGATCCTCCCTGGGTAATCAGCAGTTCAAACATGTTGAGCACACCAGCCATGGGGACTGACACCAGGAATACTAGTCCCCTTAGCTGGTGTGAAAATGGTTGGGGCTAATAGCAGGGTTGTAAAAAACCTAGACTCTGCTCATGAAGAATGTGCACATACTTGCTTACTCCCAAAACAAGGCAGAAGAAGCAGATTGAAACTGCCTGGGACTCTGGTCTGCTTCTTGTGACCACCCCAGTGTGTGCCCCAGCACACACCTAGTGCCACTTGTTTCCCCTCTTACTCCATGGCACAGTTCTACACTAGCACAAAGGCTGCTGTTGCTGAGGAGAGTGTACAGTTGTGGATGACTGACCCGGTAGAGAATCTGAATGGGGAGGAGGCAGCCATTACACAGCAGTGACATATTGTGAGTGGTCTGGACCTCTGACTGCAACCAGTATAGCCCCAGCATGTGCCCAAGCCCCAGCTCATGCCAAGAGCCTGCTCCAGCCCCATTTGCTCCAGCACAGCTCCCCTCTTAGGCAAAAGAGCCGATACTGGGAGTGGGGAGCACAAAATTAGAGGGAACAGAAACAGCTTAGACCTAGGAACTGGATATCTGACAAAACCCCAAATAGGATAGTGTTGGTCACTGAGCAGTGGAGAAGCCCCAGCTCACACCTGGCTCTGGCTCTAGCCCTTACATCTTCAGTCCCACCTCCCACCAAGGTAATACTTGCCAGCACACCATAGGGGAAAATGTGACTCCTCCTTACTTCAGATCCAGCTTTCCCACAAAAGCCACTGGGCATATGCAGACTGTATAGGGATGCTCCAGAACAAGGACATGCCTTCAAGATGGGGATAAGTAACTGTTTCACTAAATTTCATAAATACAGGGAAAGTTAAGCAAAAGGAGAAGACAAATACATTTGTTTCAAATGAAAGAACAAGAAAAAACCTGGAAAAAACAACTAATGAAACAAAGTTAAATAATTTACTAGATAGAGTCCAAAGCATTAGTAATAAGAATCTTAAATGAATTAGGGAAAATATTAGATGAACACAGTGAAAACTTTAACAAGGAGCAAGAAAATACACTTAAAAAATAAAACAGCCTGAAGAACACAATAACTGAAATGACGAACACATTAGAAGGAATTAACAGCAGACTAGGTAATAGAGAAGAATTCATAAGTGATCTGAAAGCTAGAATAATGGAAATCACTCAATCAGAACAGCAAAAAGAAAAAGAAATTATTAAAAAATAAGGAAAGTTTATGGGACTTATAGGACAAAATCAAGCTTACTAACAATCACATTATATGGGTACCAGGAGGAAAAGAGAAAGAGAAAAAGGTCGACAATTTATTTGATGAAGTTATGGCTGAAAGTTTGCCAAACCTGAAGAAGGAAACAGATATCCAGGTACAGGAAGCACAGAGAGTCCCAACCCAAAGAGACTGACACCAAGACATATCATAATTAAAATGACAAAAGTAAAAGAGAGAATTCTAAAGGCAAAAAGAGAATAACAAAGAGTCACATATAAAGGAACTGCCTTAAGGCTATCAACTGATTTTCCTGCAGAAACTTTGCAGAAGGCAGTGGCATGGTATATTAAAAGTGCTGAAAGAGGAAAAACCTAGAATCTAGCATACCCTACAAGGCAAGATTATTATTCAGAATTGAAGGAGAGATAAAGAAAACTTTTCAGACAAGCAAAATCTAAAAGAGTTCATTAATACTAAAACAACTCAAAAAGAAATGCTTAACAGTCTTCACTAAGTGGAAAACAAAAGGCTACCACAAAAAGTAAGAACTTATAGGAAAGGAAAAATCTCACTAGTAAAGTCACATATATGTAGTAGTAAAAGCTGTGGATAAACTACTTAAATAAGCTAGTACCCAGATTAAAAGACAAAAATTGTAAAATCAACTGTTACTACAATAAACAGTTAAGATATAAACATGAAGGTATAAAATGTGACATATAAAGTACAAAATGTGAACAAGAGAGTAAAAATGTACATCTTTTAGAATGTTTTAACTTAAATGAATATCAGTTTTTTAAAAATAGATATAGTTATAGATCAAAGTAAAAGAAGAAGAGCAAAGAAGAACCACAAAAACAATCAGAAAAGAAATAACAGAATGGCAATAAGTACAGATCTATAAATAATAACTTAAAATGTCAATGGACTAAATGCTCCAATCAAAAGACATAAGCTGCCTGATTGGAAAAAAAAAAAGACTCATTGATATGCTGCTTACAAGACATTCACTTTAGAGCCAAAGACACACATAGACTAGAGGTGAAGGTATGGAAAATGATACTTCATGCAAACAGAAATGACAAGAAAGCTGCAGTAGCAATAATCATATCGGAAAAAGTAGATTTTAAAACAAAGTATGTAACAAAAGGCAAACAAAGGCATTTTATAATGATAAAGGGATCAATACAAAAAGAGGATATAACATTCATAAACATATATGCACCTAATATATCACATAAATATATAAATCAAATATTCACAGACATAAAAGAAAAAAAATGAAATTAATACAAAAATAGTCAGGGACCCTAACACCCCACACACATCAACTGACAGATCATTCAGAGAGAAAATGAATGAGCGAAAACAGTAGTCTTAAATGACACATTAGACCAGTTGTACTTAACTAACTAGAGGACATTCTATCCAAAACCAGCAGAATATATATTCTTTTCAAGTGCACATAAGACGTTTTCCAGGATAGGTCACATAGTAGGCCATAAAACAAGTTTCAACAAGTTTAACAGGATATAAATTATATCAAGCAATTTTTACTGACCACAACCATATGAAACTAAAAATCAATTACCAGAAGAAAAATGGGAAAAACACAAACATGTGGAGGCAAGACAAGATGCTACTGAAAAATCAATGGGTCAATGAAGAAATCAAAGAGGAAATCAGAAAATACCTCTAGACAAATGTAAATAAAAACACAATTTCCAAAATCTGAGGGACACAGAAAAATCAGTTCTAAGAGGGAAGTATAGAGCAATACATGCTTACCTCAAGAAACGAGAAAAATCTCAAGTAAACAACTTAACTTACCATCTAAAGGATTTGGAAAAAGAAGAAAAAAGCCTAAAGTCACCAGAAGGAAGGAAATTATACAAAACAGAGAAGATATAATAAAATAAATAGTAAAAATGATAGAAAAGATCCACGATAAAAAGAACTGTTTCTTTTAAAAGGAAAACAAAATTGATAAACCTTTAACCAGGTTCATTAAGAGAAAAAGAGAGAGGACCCAAATAAGCAAAATAACAAATGAAAGAGGAGAAATTACAACTGATATCCCAGAGATGCAAAAAGTCATAATACTACAAGCAGTTATATTCCAATGAATTGGAAGCCTAGAAGAAATGAATAAATTTCTAGAAACACACAACCTTCCAATATTTAATCAAGAAAAAATTAAAAATATAAACAGAATAATCACCTGTAGTGAGATTGAATTTGTAATTAAAACAAAAAACAAAAAAACTCCCAGCAAACAAACAATCCAGGACTGGGTAACTTCACAGGGAAATTCTATCAAAAATTTGAAGAGGCGGGAACACTCCCCAATTTATTCTATGAGGCCACCATTACCTTGAAACCAAAACCAGACACTACAAAAAATAAAAAGTACAGGCTAATGTATTTGATATATACAGATATAAATATCCTCAACAATATATTAACAAACTGAATTTGACAATATATAAAAAGTATCATGCACTCTGATCAAGTGGGATTTATTCCACAAATACAAGGATGATTCAGTATCTGCAAATCAATCAATGTGATATAGCACATTAACAAAAAGAAGGATAAAAATCACTTGATCATCTCATTAGATGCAGGAAAAGTTTTTGACAAAATTAATAGCCTTTCATGATAAAAACTCTCAACAACGTAGATATAGAGGGAACATAGCTCAACATGATAAAGGTCATATATGACAAACCCACAGCCAGCATACTCAACAGTGGAAAGCTGAAAACATTTCCTCTAAGATCGGGAACAAGACAAGGATAACCATTCTTGCCACTTTTATTCAAAATAGTATTGCCAGTTCTAGCCACAGCAATCAGACAAGAAGAAATAAAAGATGTCCAAATTGGAAAGGAAGAATTATACCTGTAACTATTTACAAATGACATGATACTATATATAGAAAACCCTAAAGTTGCCATCATAAACTATTGGAACTAATAAATGAATTCAGTAAAGTTTCAGGCTACTAGGCTAATATATAGATATCTGTTGCTTTGCTATACACTAATAATGAACTATCAAAAAGAGAAAGCAAGAAAACAATCTTGCTTAAAATTGTATCAAAAAAATAAATAAAATACTGAGGAATAAACTCAACCAAGGAGGTCAAAGACCTATACTCTGAACTGTAAAACATTGATGAAAGAAATTAAAGATGATACAAAGAAATGGAGACATATCTCATGTTCATAAATTGGAAGAATGAATATTGTTAAAATATCAATACTACTCAAATAACCTACAGATTTAATGCAATCCCTATCAAAGTACCCATGCCACTTTTCACAGAACTGGAAAAAATAATCCTAAAATTTATATGGAACCACAAAAGACCAAGAATTTCCAAAGCAATCTTGAGAAAAAAGGACGCAGCTTGAGTTATCATACTCCCTGACTTCAGAGTGTAGTAGAAAGCTACAGAATAGGGAGGATGGGAGGGAGACCCAAGAGGGAGGAGATATGGGGATATATGTAAATGTATAGTTGATTCACTTTGTTATAAAGCAGAAACTAACACACTATTGTAAAGCAATTATACTCCAATAAAGATGTTAAACATTTTTTTTTTTGGTACTGGCGCAAAAACAGACACATAAATCAATGAAACAGAGCCCAGAAATAAACCCACACACTTATGTTTGATTATGGAGGCAAAAATATACAATGGAGAAAAGAAGTCTCCTCAACAAGTGCTCCTGGGAAAGCTGGAGAGCTACATATATTGTAAAAGAATAAAATTAGAACATTTTCCTGCTGTATATAAAAATAAACTCAAAATGGATTAAAGACTTAAATATAAGACTGGAAACCATAAAACTCCTAGAAGAAAACATAAGCAGAACACACTTTGACATAAATTGTAGCAATATTTTTTGGATCTGTCTACTAAGAACAAGGAAACAAAAGTAAACAAATGGGACCTAATTAAATTTAAAAGCTTATGCACAGCAAAAGTAACCATCACCAAAACAAAAAGGCACCCTACTGAATGGGAGAAAGTATTTTCAAATATATGACTGATAAGGGGGTAATATCCAAAATATATAAACAACTCATACAACTCAATATCAGAAAAAAAGACAACCCAATTAAATGCCATTTACAGCAACATGGATGGACCTAGAGATTGTCATACTGAGTGAAGTAAGTCAGACAGAGAAAGACAAATATCATACGATATCACTTATACGTGGAATCTAGAAAATGGTAAAATGAACTTACTTACAAAACAGTAATAGAGTCACAGATGTAGAAAACAAACTTATGGCTACCAGTGGGGAAAAAGTTGGGGGGATAAATTGGAAGATTGGGATTGACATATACACACTACTATACATAAAATAGATAACTAATAGTGGCCTACTATATAAGCACAGGGAAATCTACTCAATACTCTGTAATGACCTATATGGGAAAATAATCTAAAAAGAGTGGATATATGTATATGTATAACTGATTCACTTCACTGTACAACTGAAATGAACACAACATTGTAAATCAAGTATACTCCAATAAAAATTTTTTTAGAAAATGAACAGAAGACCACAATAGTCATTTTTCCAATAAAGATATACAGAAAGCCAACAGGTACATGAAAAGATGTTCCACATTGCTAATCATCAGAGAAATGCAAATCAAACCCACAATGAGATAACACCTCATAACTGTCAGAACGGCTACTATCAAAAAGACAAATAACAAGTTTTGGTGAGGATGTGGAAAACAGGGAAGCATAGTATACTGTTGGTGGGAATGTAAAATGGTGCATCCACTATGGAAAAAGTTATGGGAGTTCCTCCAAAAATTTAAAGTAAAACTATCATATGACCCAACAATTCCACTCCTGGGTATATATCTGAAGAAAAATAAAACATTAATTTGAAAATATATATGCACCCCAATTTTCGTAGCAGCATTATTTACAATAGCCAAGATGTAGAAGAAATCTAATTGTCCACCAGCAGATGAATAGATAAAGAATATGTGAATATATACAATGGAATATACTATATATATATATACACACACACACACACAATGGAATATTACTCAGCCATAGAAAAGAATTAAAACAGTCACATTCTTCATGGTTTATTATCTTATTTTTTATAAAGAAATGTTGAAATATAAAAATCATCTGTGAAATCCCAAACACCATGCTCAGAGTGCATCTATAATATATGTGGGTCTAGGGTTTAAAATCATTACCTAAAATTTGGAGAAAACAATATTTTATATTTATGTAATTTGACCATAAATAAACAGAGATAGCCTTGTTAATAAAAAGAGGCAATAATAATTTGGGCATGATGAGTTGATAAAATTATATGTGTTAAAATATTTTTAAAGTTAAAATTGCACTGAAGTAATTTAGGCAATTTAAATTATTCATGTAAACATCTTTATTCTTTTTAGTTTAAAATTTTTCAAATCCTTTCTTTTGGTTCTCACATTTTTGATAGCTAAATAAATTTATAGAGAAGTTAAGTCATTTTTTCCTAAGGTAATATTCCTATTTCAAGGCCAAACTGGGGCTAGAATCCAGGTACCTTGACAAGTCAGCCCTATCTTCTTTCAAGGCTCACTGATGATTTCACTATTATGAGAAAACTTGATTCCCAAGAACTTTAACTCTTAGCAGATGTTCTCCTTTTTAAATTCATGCAACATAAAAACAGGGGAGGTATATGATTTTCCCCTGGACACATAGCACCTAAAGGAACTCAAATTTATTTGTGGAGCTTATCATTTTTATGGAGGAAAAATAAATTATTTTTATACAAGGAAGCAATAATATATTACTTTGATTTGATGTGAGATCTTTTTTTTTAATTGAAGTATAGTTGATTTACAATATTGTGTTAGTTTCAGGTGTACAGCATAGTGGCTCAATTATTTTTTTCTGATTATATTCCATTATAGGTTACAAGATGGTGAATATAAATCCTTGTGTTATACAGTAAATCCTGTTGCTTATCTATTTTATATATAGTAGTTTGTATCCATTAACCCCATACTCCTAATTTGCCCCTCCCCCAACTCCTTCATCCCTTTGATAACCATAAGTTTGTTTTATATGTCCGTGAGTCTATTTGTTTTGTATATAAATTCATATTATTTTTTGGATTCCACATATAAGTGATATCGTATAGTATTTGTCTTCCTCTGTCTGACTTACTTCACTAAGTATAATATTCTCTAGGTCCATCCATGATCTCAGTTCATAACTGTGTTTGGTTTCCATGTTCAAGACATAGAAATTATTAGTATATAATTGAAACACTTTGAAAAACATTAGCTTTTAAACTCAGTAAATGAAAGGTTTTTAGTACCAATATTACGTGAACTAGTTCATTTCTGTAAAACTTCAGGCCCTTTATTAAAGAATCTTTACTAGAGTCACTAATTAGCAGATTGATTTCCCCAAAAGAAAATATCTAAACCAAATTGGAATTAGACCACAATGGAGAAAATAATGATGGCCCTATCATTTCCACTATAGCAGTAAAATTCTCCACAATACAGGACTAATCAGATGATAAAGCAACTATCATTAGTAGACTATTGTTCATGTGAAGGATGTGCTATTAAATGTTTATAATTAATTAAAAATGAAACAGATAAGTGGCTCATTTCTGTGCAGGAAGGTAAGGGGCATAAATATTGTTGTTAACGACAATGTGTTATTCTTTATTTCCTGATTTTGAGCATGCACTCATTTGAATGTGCACACACATGCACACACACACACACACACACATGCTCATGCTGTCACTAAGATACACACATTATAGAACAAGTACATTCACATACCTGCAATGCAGGCAACAGAGTGAGACTACTCAGAACTCAGTAGTTTAATGCTTTTTGAAAACTTTAATCTGACAAGTAGATAAGTACAATTTCCTGTTAGAAATTACAAATGAGAGCACATTTTGCTGTGAGTGGGGTATTTTTCCAATTCCTATTAATGTTGGGAAAGTATTCACTAGAGTCATAAATGATTCTATCCTAAGGATGATATAGATTATTTTTCTTGGTCAAAACCTGCTCAAATATTTCAACATGTTCTTAGAGAACAGCTTCAGGAATGTAACTGAGTATTTAATTTTTCTCAAAATGACTAAGTAAATACATATTTTAGAAGATATAGAGCTGAATGTACAACCCAGTTTTCTTAAGTAATGGGACTAGAGGTCTTTTGTAGAGGTAATTATTCTGTACTTTTCTTTTGGTTTTACCTTGACCCTGACCTTCAGTCTAGGTAGTTTTATTTCTATGGGTTCTATGGGGCCAGTCTAAGGCAGCAATGATATAAAAAGAAACTGGATTAGGGGGCAGTTGTGAGTTTTTACCCCAGCTTTGAGATTTATATGACAAGTAATCCTTTGATTCTGAATTTCTTCTCATTTATACATTGGCGATTATAATATCTATCCCATAGGGCTATTGTGAGGATGTGAAGATTCAAAACTTAAGTGTATACACATCAAAGGCCCTAATTTCTATAACAATCAGTACAGTTTAAAAAAAATGCAAGTGTAAATAAAGTTAAACAACCACTTTGATTATTTTGTCTGGTTAAATTATAAAGTTAGTGTCCATACAACTAACTTTCTGAGCCTCAAATGAACTTATATCTCAATTAGGTAAGAAATTTAACAGAGCAATTTATTTCATTCTTGTAAGTCCACAGAAAGTCTATCTTGCAAACAACATTGACTTGTGGATCCTAGTGTAACCCCTTCTCTTAGCCATCACTACCTTCCTCTTTCAACAAGCTTTGAGAATATAAATATTTCTTTACAGCATGCAGACACAAGTTCCTAGAGGAAAACACACATCAGTGGAAAACAAATTAAAAAATAAAAGGCAAAATGTATGAAATTTATCTTTTCTGTCTACCTGCCTAATTTATATTGGCGTCAATACTGAATAAATAAGAACTAGATGCAAAGTACAGATCTCATTAAACCTACTACCTAAGAACTTGGCCAATCCATGGAAGAAGTACTTTTCTTCATCCATACAAGTTTATAATTCTGCAAGTTATTTTAATGGTGTGTGTTTGCATGCTTGCTGACACATATTTCTCTCTCTCTCTCTCTCTCTTTTGGTTGTAATTTCAAGTTCTGAAAGCAGCTTAAAAGATTTCAATTAAGTTCTCAAATTATAAGAAATCTTTAAGTCAGTAGAAGGGAAAAGTTGAAATTGGGCACTGCTCATTATCTAAACAATTGAGCACATGCTTTACATTACAGCTGTGGGCATGCTCACATCACATGGGGAAAGGGAGAAATTTTTAAATGTTAGAATAAGTCAACTCTCTCTCTTAGTAGGCTACTGCAAACTCTCCTAAAGACGAAAGATCAAATCATAAGTTGTTTCATTAGGGACAACTTGCACTGTTTGACTTTTGCTTTAATATTAACTAGCCTCATCATTACTGTGAAAGATTCTATAGAAGAAAAAAGCAAGCTTTACAAAGGTTTCATTAAATCAAAGAGCAATAAACAAACTGAACCAAATGACATGTCAGAGCCATGAAATGTGTCTGTCTTTCACACTTTTTTCCTGTGCCCCTGTTCCACTAGTGCAGTACTTGGGTATGTACCAGTTGATCAGCAGGGGACTGTTACCTTAATTATAAAATGGAACAACTTTGCTAATGTAGTCTGAAAGCCTTGTTAGTTCACACACAGACATTTAGTTCTGAATGCGTTCCAAATTCAAATACTTAGAAATGCTGCTGCTCTCTTATTGTAAAGTGAAGGCTTGAATCAGCCTTCAACTACACCCTACTGATTTGAGTCACCCTAGTTTTATTCTTGTGTTGTATTTATTTATTTGGAAACTCAGCCTTTATCCTTGGGGTGGAGATAAAATGCTAACACTCTTTGGGTCACAAGAAGCATGCACTTATGGATAGTTCATTCATGGGGAACCATTTGTTTGAGGAGGCTTTTTTCCTGATTATTGGCCCTGGTTGTTAAGTCTCAGGCAGAGATGTGATGAGCCTTGCAGGAAAAATTAAAGAAGATGTAAACAATAAATGCAGGCATTTTGCAACATAGCTAAAAATAAATTGCACTACAGGCAATTATGCAAGTTTTACTGGATACATTAAAAAGACATTAAATGCACAGCTGTTTTAAGTGTCTTTTAAGCTGATAAATTAACTGTCTAATAAATTGTAGGATTTGTCAGCTAATAATGCTATTTTATCTGCTTTAACATATGCCTTCCTAGTTCATGAAGCATTATTGTAAGTGCCAAAAGGAAATAATGTGCATTTTACAGTGTTATGTCTTAAGTGGAATGGATCATTGGCCATGAAGAAGTGTGTTAATAAATCTCCTAGGCTTTGTTAATTGCACTCAATGAAGTGTCACTGTTAAAACACAAAAGATGTGATAGAGAAAGCTGAACATAATGTCTTTCAGTTTTACAATTAACAGTTCACTAGGCAAATCGACCAAAAAGACCATAATTTGTTGAAGCCTTATTAACTTACATTTTCCTAGTCAAGGTCATAATTGTGGATGGCTTAAAGCTATCTTTTAATGCTCATCATAAAGAATAACCTTGCTGGAGAGAAGAAATGCTTTTTTCTCCAAGTGGCATGATATGCCTACCAGGTTCAAGAGAAATAAAACAACACTGAATCAAACAATGGTCTTTCAGAATCATTCACCATCAAGCATGTGTGTTTTGTCCTTGACTTCAGAAAAATGTTATTTAGTATTGCTTGTCCCAAGATGATAAGTAAAGGATGGCAGTGCACACACTATGAAATTAAAAGATACTACTTCAGAGGCCATTACGTAAAAGCCCTTGGCCATTAAAATAAGTAATAATAATAAAATGTAAAATTTTAGTTTATGTGAAATCGATGTAGTCTTTCCTTCTAAATTCAGTGTCAGATATCAGTATACTCAATTTGAAAACAATTTGAAAATCTCTTTCATATAAGTTTTGAGAAAGTTACAATGAGTCATGTTGTTTACATGTTAGAGCAAGAAATGTTTTCTTTGCCTTTTACTGTTGAAAATTTACCCTTGATCAATTTTGATTTCCCTGTCAGTTTGGAATTCTGGCCCTGCAAAAGCATGAGTTAATCTTTAATAATGCTGTGTCTTTAACAATGACTTTCACAAATCATGTGTGGGTAAAACAAGGGGAACAATGAAACTGCATACTACCTTTAAAACTAGATGGCTTTATATTTTGGGCCATGTATCACATATGTGTTTGTTTTAGTATAAAATTCACCTAAATAGTTAACAATTGAAAAGCAAATTTGAGGCAATTCCAGAAATCCTGCATTAGAATCTCTGCTTAATTCCTCACTAGCAAGTGAGCCACTGATCCCCAATTTATTTATCTATGAAATAAAATAAGAACATCCACCTCATAAAGTTGTTATCAAGACCAACGGAGAAAATGTATGTGAAAGTATTTAAAAAGCCAAATTAATATTAGTTATTCTTAATTGTGAGTCAAAATATCAATTATGTAATTCTTAATATTCAAAACACTTTCACATCTAGTACTCAATTAATCCTTACAACAATCTTTTGAAGAAGTCAGAAGTATTTCTAAAAAAAAAAATATTTTCTAATGGACTGCTGACTATAAGGTGCTCTGCTAGAAGCCATAATTCTATAACCAAGTATGATAAAGAGTTCTCCTCTCTTAAAAGCTATCATGTGGTTGTGTAATCATGCTGGTATTGTGGTAGAGGCAGTTAAAGCTCAGGGAAGTAAAATTACCTTCCTAAGGCTACACAGTAAGGCTAGGGGAAGAAACCCTAAGCCTTCAGATATATTTCAGCTTTAAAAACCACTTGAGGCTGTGAAACAAAGTCCCTGTCAGCTCAGTGTTCTTTCACATGTTCACACTGCTTCACTTAGACCACACAGAAAATGAAAATGAAATACGTCAAATATTAGAAACCATTGTGGGAGTTGTAAATGCTGCGTTGATATTTGGACTAGGTGGGATGGAAGGAATAGAGTGAAAGAATGTCAACTCTTTTATGCTACATGCAGTAAACTATTTGAGTAGGGCTGCCTTCATTTCTGTCCAGAGCGCCACAAAGGATTAGGAAGTCCTAATTATCCTCACCACCAATCCTCACTTTGATTTAGTTTAAATGGAATGATTTGATCTTAAGTGGAGATTACATACTCCTCTAAGATGACCAACCTTCCAATGACCTTAAAGAAGATTTTAGAGTGTATAAATCATCATTAGTGATAACTTGATTGTTTGGGAGTGTTTTTTCCTTAAACTAAAGAAAGATTTCAATGGCTTTTCTCTTTGAATTGCTGCTTCAACTGAGGTTAGAAACTGCAAGGGAAAAGGTACCATGAGCTCTTTTATTGATGTCTAGACACGCATGTGTAAAAAAGGAAAAAAATATATATCAAAAGTTATCCAACTTGCATGAGATTTCTAGGTTAATGGCTGGTGTGCACACAGTTGAGAAAGTTAGAAGTACCTAAACTTCTGAATATAGTTGAGTTAAAATAGTATTTATCATATTGATCTCAAGATAAATATGTTTTAAACAAAATAAATTAGAAAGAAATAAATCAAGAAACTGAGAAAGACAAAAAGAGAAGGATAGAGAGGGAGAGGGAGAAAGAAAGTATAAAAGTTAATAAACAGAAACCTCAATTAAAATTGAGTCAGGAGACCAGAATGGGGAGCAATCATGCCCTGCAATAATAGCAGAGCCCAATAGGAAGAAGAAAGGCCCACTCTTCTTGCCTGGCAAGAACTCATCCAATGAGAGACAGTCACAACTCAGTCAATGAAAAGCCATGGACTCTTACTATAGCTCTGACTTCCTTTTCCCATTTATAAAAGAGTTCTCTTTTTCCTGCTGCATGAGGATTTGCACATGGCTTGCCATGGTTGCAGACCCCAAATTGCAGTTCTTTGTAGATCTTGGATAAACACATTTTTTGCTAGAGAAGTACCTGGCAGTCTATTTGTTTTAGGTCAACATTTTGGTGGTCCATACAGGGATCCAGAGAAGACCCCTGACAACTCTGAGGCTGGTGAGCAAACAGGTGTGGTACCCACATGAGCCCACTGTTGCTCACTGCTTTTGTCACTGACCCTGAAAATTAAAGGTAAGTTTTACTCCTGGATGTGAATATCTGCCCTCTTTGCATTTTAAAGCTCTCCAAGTTTTATTCAGGATGTATTTTAAGGCTTTGTCCTTTCTACTTAAGGCCTTATTCTGTATGTGGGTACTTGTTTGGCACTTTGACCTGATATTTTTAATAAGACTGTTCCAACTGAAACTGGCTAGCCTTCAGCCCATTCCTTCAGACTGTTTCTGGGCTGGTTCATTGGAACAGAGCTGGTTCAGCATTTAGCCCATTCCTTTAGAATAGAGACTGTTCTATGGGAACTGTTCTGAACAGCCTTCAGCTTGGCTCCTCCAAGACCAGCCAGTTCCATTCAAACTGGCTGGTATTAGGCCTGTTGGCTATTTAGGCTGTTTATGCTATTTGAGGTATTGGAGCTGTTTTGAGTTGCTTAGGCTGTTTGTAAATTATTCTCTTACTCTAAAGAAAACCCACTGAGACATGGGATCCTAGTTTTCTAAATATTTTGAGGGTGTCCCCCTAAAGGAACCCCAGCTGATTCTATGTTAAAAAACAGAGGTCCTTCCTTATGTGCACTTCTTACTAATTGGACCAGTCTGACCAAAGGTACTTCAGAATATCAATGGCCATTTTGGGTAACTTTTGAAGTCCCCAAACTTACTTTTCTTAAAAATTAATTGGATAACCATAGCTCTAAAATTTCCAAAATTCAATGGAACACCTGTTTCAATTGGTATTTTGTGGCTTTCAAATGTTATCAGGAGCCTAAAATTGTCTCTTTGCAACACAAAGTTTTAAGATTAACTGAAATAAACAAACAATTGAAGAAAGAAAATGACTTTCAAAACCACATGATCTTCTTAGCTTCTTTGGCTCAGGGTCTGACTCTGGAGCTGTCTTGTCTCTCTCCCTCAGCTCTCTGTGATCAGGCCCCACCTGCAGTGCCATCTTCTTCCTTCCCTTATATACCACTTACACCTCTGCTATAACCTCAGTTCCCACATACTAATTCTCTAGTTCAACTTCCCTTTTCCCTGAAACTCTCCTCACCCTCTTTTCCTCTGTACTTAGAGTCCGTCTCTTTAAAATTAAGCCTCTGAGGATCCAAAGGCTAAACCATTAATTTCTTACATTCCCTGGACTAAAACTGATCTGATCATAGTCAAAGATTTTCCCAAAGTAACAAAAGATCCTCACAAATTTACTGAGGAATTTAATATGGTCATTCAAATTTATCAAGCTGGTTTCTCTGACTTATATCAGCTAGTTCACACATTTGTCATTGAAGGCCAGACCCAGCATTGGATGAAAACTGCTAATTGGGAAAACATGAATGGTCTCTAGAATTACAATTACAGGAGGCCAGCTGGCTAACTTGTTATGTGATTAGGCTTGAGCAATCACTAGGCAACTTTATCGAGCAATTCCTAGGGCTTTTCCAAAGCCTGTTGATTGAAACAAAAGTCAGGCTTACACACAAAAATCTGATAAACATGTTCATGACTATTAAAATTGACTTCAGATTATTTTTGAAGAAAATTCTCGTCTTCCTTCAGATATTGATTTTTACCTGGGTAGCCTTTAACTCTATGTTTACTAATGGTCTGAACTAGGACTTTTCCCTTCTAGTAAAAAGGACCAGAAGGGAATGGTAAACTATCTCCCCTCCAGATTTAGTTAATCTGGCAAAAGCTCTCTCCAATTCAGATGTCACCTAAAAGGAAGATGACTAAAATTCGTATCTTTCAACTTCAACAAATGAAGGCCCCTAAACGAAATCAAAACCCTCTTAGTTTCTGTTATTATTGCAAAGAGCCAGGACATTGAAACAAGATATAAATTTAAGTGCTTCAGGTGCCTTCAGCTCTCTAACCAGCCTTTCCAACATCCTCCCAATTCTCAGTAATAGGGCTCGAAATAGCCATAGGGTCTCTTCCCAATCTTTCCCCTTAATTGGCTTGGAGAAACATCCCTCCACATTGGAGATGAATCTTTTCCAGTCCAAACTGACACTGGAGCTACACTCTTAGTGATCAAACCCACTACTATTAAACAGGCCCTGCCTCTGAGTACTAAACTAGTTGAAATTGTGAGGATCTCTAATGAACCTCAAGAGGTTTCTGTCTCTGAAGTTATTCCATTTTGTTTAGGCCCTTTGAGAGATACACACCCTTTACTCCTTAGTTCCTCTAAGCCCATTTGTTTATTAGTCTGTGGCTTCTTAGAGAATCATCATGCTGGAATTTCTCCCAAAGGGGGAAATCATTCTAGAATCTGACAGTAGTCATCGAAGCAGCCAAACAGGCAAATTAAATGAACCTTTGACATCTTTCATTTGTTCTGTCTTTGATGCTACTAAAGCAGATTCTGGAAACACTGACGATTTGTCCCTATTGAATCAGCTACCACTCTCATGGGCAAAATCTCCAAATAACATTGGCAAAATTTATAGCACACCTCTCATCAAGATTCGAATAGATCACTCAAAACCTCTTCCAGAATTAATCAATACCCTATGAGTAAAGAAGTTTTTCAAGGCATAAAACCCATCAGAGATTACAAGGCTCAAGACCTCATTACCCCTTCTACTACTCCCTGTAATACACTTATTGTACTGGTGAGAAAACCTAAAGGCTGAGTATGGTGGAGGTTTGTCCAGGATCTCTAAGCAAAAAACAACATTGTTATCCCTTGACACCCTGTTGTTCCTAACCCTCAAATGGTACTTACAACCATTCCAACCAGAAGCAAATTCTTTACTGTAATTAATTTATGCAGTGCATTCATTAGTATTCCAGTTGATGAAGCTAGCCATACATTTTTGCCTTCACTTGGGAAGGAAAACAATTCACCTGGGCAGTAATGCCTCAGGGTAATGCCAAGAGTCCTTATTTCTCACAAATCCTGAAGGTTGATTTCGATGGTATAAAGTTTCATAAGGGTTCTACCTTGCTGCAATATGTGGATGACAGGATCTTTGCTCTCTTTCTCAAGCCAACTTATAGGAAGATAGTATCCATATGATAAAGCTTTTAACCTTAAAGAGACATAAGGCCAACAAGGAAAAATTGCAGTTTATCCAAAACAAGGTGTGATATTTAAGGCATGTGATTTCAGAACAAGAGCTATATCTAGACCCAGGTAGGATTATTGGTGTCCTAAGTTACACAAAACACAAAAATAGTGCCAATATTAAGGTTTACTCGGGCTAGTTAGTTAATGAGAAATTAGATTTCAAATTTCTCTCTTATGGCTAAACCTCTATGTATTTTACTAAAGAATAACAACCTGACCCAATTTTATGGGAAGAACAAGACAACATAACATTTAAGGTCTTAATAGGGAGTTTGATAAACCCACCTGCCCTTGGGCATCCCAATTATCAGATTATCTTTTTTCTTTGTTTCATATGCCTTTGGGGTACTCACCCCAAAACACAGGGTCCACCATAGACCTATAGATTATTTTATAGCCAGAAACTGGACCCTGTGGCACGGATACCTACCTTGCTTTGGAGCCAATAACACCAAGGTCTTTTTAGATAAAACCACTTAGAAAATCACTGTGGGACTCCATTTACCTATTTTTGTATTTTATGTAGTAGAAGCCCTCCTGAAATTTCATCACACTCAACAATTCTGTCAGCCACCTCACCTATGAAGTCTTTTCGTTAACTGCTTCTCACATAACTCTTTTGCATCGTACTAACCTTATCCTGCTAGTTTTCTCCCCTCCATTACCAACAAAGTACTTCATGTCCAATATTGAGGGATCACCTCCTAACTCCTTGTGATGAACTGCCAGAAAGTTCTTTGGGTAATGCTGACTTCTCATGGTTCACTGATATTTCTTATATAAAAGGTGAACATGGAAAATATTGTGAACATGGAAAATTCAACACCATCTTGATATTGTTGAGGTGAAAACTTTACCTATGGCTACTTCAGCCCAATAGGCTTAATTATACAATCTTACACAGTCTTACACATTAGCCACGTGCAAAAAAGCCAATATTTATACTGATAGTAGATATGCTTTTGGAGTAGTCATGATTTTAGAATGCTGTGGGATCAGCATAGTTTCCTTATTTCCAGTGGATATAAGATAAAAGAATGGCCCCTATGTTCAGGAATTTTTGGAGGCAATAATTTTACCTACAACTCTAGCTATTGTTAAGATTCTGGGGCCTTCTAAACTTGACTCTGAAAGCTAAGGGGAATCACCTTGCTGACATTTTTGCAAGGAGTACTACCCTTAAAGGAATTAACAGCAGTCAAACCACTGTCATGGACCAAAGGAATATTTCCCCAAATGATAACAGAGAAAAACTGTCTAGAGAATCCCAACAACTGGCTTAAGGAAAGGAAAAACAAGATTGGAAACTCAACAGTTGTTGGTTTGATAAGAAGAGAAAGCTCTGCTTCAGATCAAAGAATAACCCAGTCCTACCAGAGACTCTAAAATCCCCACTCCTCACCATTGTACATGTATTAAACTGTTGTTATACTGACAAAATGATAGCATTCATCAATCAATATTGATGGGAAAACATCATCAAACCCAAAAAATTCCTACCTCATTTGTACCGTTTGTCTGAAATACAACACAGGGAAGTCTGTTTGTACTGCTCCAGGACATTATATATTGCCTAATGGACCATTGGACATCTGGCAAATGGTTTTCATACAACTGACTACATCTCATGGATGTAAATATATTTTAGTCACAGTCTATATGTTTTCACACTGGAATTTTGCCTTTCCTTGCAGACTACTGACTTCTCTGTGACTAAAGTCGTCTTGGAAACTATTATTCCTACTTGGGGAACTCCTCTCAAACTTCATGGTAATCAAGGAAGCCATTTGGCTGGTAAGGCACTTTGACAAATCTGCAATCTTTGTTCAGTTGTAAAAACATTTTCACTGAGCTTAGCACACTCAATCCTCTGTTTTATTGGAACACCCTAATAGCATTATTAAGACTCAATTGACAAAATTCATAGAGGACCTCTAAATAACTTGGCCAAAAGCATTGCCATTGGTCCTTCTAAATCTCAGATACACCTGTTTGTGATTCATAAACTCTCAACTTTTGAGATAGTCACAAATACCCAATGCATTTGGCTCCTGCTTCTTTCCTTAATTAATTTTTTATTGGAGTATAATTGATTTACAATGTTGTGTTAGTTTCTGCTGTACAGCAAAGTGAGTCAGATATACATATAGATATATCCACTATTTTTTAGATTTTATTCCCATATAGGTCATTAGAGTGTATTGAATAGAGTTCCCTGTGTTATACAGTAGGTTCTTATTAGTTATCTATTTTGTGTATAGTACTCTGTATATGTCAATCCCAATCTCCCAATTTATCCCTCCTCCCCTTTCCCCCTCGGTAACAATAAGTGTGTTTTCTACACCTGTGACTCGATTACTGTTTTGTAAATAGGTTCATTTATACCATTTTTTAAAATGGTACACATATAAGCAATATCATATGATATTTGCCTTTCTCTGTCTGACTTACTTCACTCAGTATGAAAATCTCTAGGTCCATCTATGTCACTGCAAATGGCATTATTTTGTTCTTTGTTATGGCTGAGTAATATTCCACTGTATATATGTACCACATCTTCTTTATCCATTCCCACATCGATGGACATTTAGGTTGCTTCCCTGTTCTGGCTATTATAGTGCTGCAATGAATATTGCAGTGCGTGTATCCTTTCAAATTATGGTTTTCTCTGAATACATGCCCAGGAGTGGGATTGCTGGATCATATGGTAGCTCTATTTTTAGTTTTTTAAGGAAACTCCATACTGTTCTCCATAGTGGCTGTACCAATTTACATCCCCACCAACAGTGTAGGAGGGTTCCCTTTTCTCCACACCCTCTCCAGCATTTATTGTCTGTAGATTTTTTGATGATGGCCATTCTGACCAGTGTGAGATGATACCTCATTGTAGTTTTGATTTGCATTTCTCTAATAAGTAGTGATGTTGAGCATCTTTTCACTTACCTCTTGGCCATCTGTATGTCTTCTTTGGGGAAATGTTTATCTAGATCTTCTGCCCATTTTTTGATTAGGTTGTTTGTTTTTTTGATATTGAGCTGCATGAGCTGTTTGTATATTTTGGAGATTAATCCCTTGTTGATCGCTTCATTTGCAAATATATTCTCCCATGTTATTGGTTTCCTTTTCATTTTGTTGATGGTTTCCCTTGGTGTGCAAAAGCTTTTAAGTTTCATTAGATCCCATTTGTTTATTTTTGGTTTTATTTTCATTACTCTAGGAGGTGGGTCAAAAAAGATGTTGCTGTGGTTTATGTCAAAAAGTGTTTTTCCTATGTTTTCCTCTAAGAGTTTTATAGTATCGGTCTTACATTTAGGTCTTTAATCCATTTTGAGTTTATTTCTGTGTATGGTGTTAGAAAATGTTCTAATTTCATTCTTTTACATGTAGCTGTCCAGTTTTCCCCTCACCACTTATTGAAGGGACTCCTTGTATATTCTTGCCTCCTTTGTTATAGATGAGGGGTTCCTGTTTTTTTTTTTTGATCCACAACTGAGAAAAGGAGAGACACTTCAATATTGCAAAAGTTTAATTGCTTCTATTAAAAATAATCATGTTTGATAGAACAATCTTGTCACAGTGTACTCTCAGGAGATGAAGACCTTGAAACCTGTAGATTTCTTCTATTGGAAAAGGCACCTCTGTAAGGATTCTCTTCAATCTCATTGGAAAGGTCCTTCTCAGATACTGCTGACCTATCCTTGTGCTGCCATTCTTCAGGGAATAGACTCTTGGATTCACATGACAGACCTAAAGAAAGCACCAAACCCTGCCTGAAACTGCACATCATTTGGTGACATGATTGATAGTAAGGATTTCCTGGAATTGAAGCAGACAACATCTGATGAGACAGCTTTCTCAAGATATCCACACCAGTTCTGCTGAGTTTTCTTTTTTTTATTTAACCAAAACTTTAACGATGATATAACATTTTGATTATCTCCAATGTCTATGATATTGATAACAAATAGACTTTTTAGATAAAGAGAGCCTGAGATTTTTTTCCTTCTACCCCTCCTCATTACTCAAGTGTGACCTTAATCAATAAGTGCACTCTCTTTTTGACATGGGACACTACACCCAGGATAGGTCTTTCTTGCCATCAAGGGGCAAAAAGCCACTGAAACCAGAAAACCTGACTCTTGATCAACAGTACTTTCAGAGAAAGATATTGATCAAAAGGGGAAAATGAAAATTAATAAATAAAAACCTAAATTAAAATAGGTCCAGGAGACCAGAAGGGGGAGCTCTCATACACTATGACAATAGCAGAGCCCAACAGAAAGTAGGAAGACTCCCTCTTTTTGACCCCAAAACTAACAGAATGGCTCTTCTATAACCAAGACTGTAAAGACAGAATGACACAGAGTTTGTTAAGGGAGAAGAGATCCAGTCAGGACCTGCAGCCATAGTGAGTGACCCAAAGCAGGAGGGGGATACAACAGGCTCATGGATCCTGCTTGGGGAGCAAGGGGTTCAAGCCACATATTAGGCACCCCAAACCTGGTATCCAACACTGGAAAGAGGAGCTAGCTTAGCTGGTTTGAAAACCAGTGGGGCTTATTGGAGGGCTGTAAAAAACTGGGATGCAGCTCTTGAAAAATTCACAGAGACTTGCCTATTCCTTGTGCCACTGAGTAGGCAGCACATTGAAAACTGCTGGGTGTTCCAGCAGGCAAGCTAGGACTGCCCCAGTGTGCCCCCCCCCCCCCGCCTGCACTAGTCCTCTCCTCCAGCAACTCCTGCTCCAGTGCTGCTCACCACTAAGGCAGAAACAGCCATTGCCAATGGGCTTGCACATACTTTGAATTAAGAGAGCCAACTTGGGCCTCAGCCCTCCCTCTGGTCAAGGCAGAGACCAACATTGCCATCATGTACATGAGTATACACTTGGGTAGGAGTGGAATGGGCTCAGTAGTGCAGCTCCAACCCCTCTGGCCCTGACCCAGCCTCTAGCCAAGGCACACACATAAGAGAAAAAGCAGAAATCAGCTCAGAATTGTAGACCCAAGCTATAAGGCTATGACCACACCCACAACTAAGGCAGAGACTGTCATCACACTAAGGAGAAGCCCAACTCCCTCAGGGCTACTGCTACAACCCCTTGGCCCAGCTCTCCCACCAAAGCTGCTGGGCACATGCAGACCACATAGGAATGCTCCCATTAAAAGACACCCCTTCAAAACAAGAATAGGTAACTGTCTCACCCAGTTTCATATGGACTGAGAAAGTTCAACAAATGAGAAGACTGAGGAATTTGTTTCAAACAAAAGAACAAGGGAAAAATCCCTGAAAAACCCCTAAAGAAACAAAGATAAATTATTTAACTGATAAAGAGTTCAAAGTGATGGTAATAAGAATGCTAACTGGACTTGGGCAAAGAATAGATGAACACAGTGAAAACATTGGCAAAGAACAAGAAAATATAAAAATGAACCAGTTAGAGCTGAAGAATACAATAGCTAAAATGAAAAATACACTACAAGGAATTGAGAGCAGAATTGGTGACACAGAAGAACTCATAAGTGATCCAGAAGACAGAATAGTGGAAGCTACTGAATAAAAACAGCAAAAATGTTTACAAATAGCTTAGTTTAAGGGACCTGGGGACGACATCAAACACACTAATAAATATATTATAGGGGTCCCAGAAACAGAAGACAGAGAGAAGGGGGATTGAAAATATATTTGAGGAAATTATGGCTTAAAACTTCCCAAACCTGAAGAAGGAAACAGATATCCAGGTACAGAAAGTACAGAGGGTTCCAAACAAGACAGCACAAACAGACTCACACCAAGACGTATCATAGCTAAAATGGCGAAAATTAGAGAATTTTAAAGGCAGCATAAGAAAAATGAAGTGTCACATACAAGGGAAGCCTGATAAGGCTATCAGTTGCTTTGTTGGCAGAAACTTTGTAGGCCAGAAGGAAGTAGTGCCATAATATATTTAAAGTACTGAAAAAAAAAAAAAAACTACAACCTAGGATAAGGGCAAGGTTATTATTCAAAATTGAAGAAGAGATAAATGGTTTTTCAGACAAACAAAAACTAAAAGAGTTCATCACCACTAAACCAACCTTACAAGAAATGTTAAAGGGTATTCTTTAAGTGAAAAACAAAAGGCTACATCAATAAATATATCTATCTATCTATCTATCTATCTATCTATCTATCTATCTATCTCAAGGGAAAAATCCCATTGATAAAGGCAAATATATAGTGAAAACAGTTGATCAACCATGTAAATAAGCTAGTATAAATGTTAAAAGACAAAATTGTAAAATAAACTATAATTGCAATAAGCAATTAAGGGATTGGCATGAAGATATAAAATAACACATCAAAACCACAAAACACGGGACATCAAAACCACAAAACATGGGGGGAGGGAGTAAAAATGGCAATCTTTTAGAATGTGTTTGAACTCAAACAACTATCTATTTAAAAGAAGTAGATATATTTAAGGTAAATATACGTGAACTCCATGATAATCATCACAAAAAAACCTATAATATATATGCAAAAACTAGAAAGGAAAGCAAACATAATATTAAAGAAAGTCATCAAACCATAAGGGAAGAGGCTATAAGAAGAGAAAAGAAGAGCCAAGAACTACAAATACAACCCCAGAACACATGAAAAAATGGCAATAAGTACATATCTATCAATAATCACTTTAAATGATGATGGACTAAATGCTCCAATCAAAAGGCATAGTGTGGCTGATTGGATAAACAATGCTCATTTATATGCTACCTATAAGAGACTCACTTTTAGAGCTAAAGACACATGCAGACTGAAAGTGAGGGGATGAAAAAAGATATTCTATGCAAATGGAAATTTAAAAAAAGCTGACATAGCAGTACTCATAGCAGACAAGTAGCATCTAAAACAGTCTATAATAAAAGACAAAAAGGCATTAAATAATGATAAATAGGTCAATAGAAGAAGAGGATATAACATTTGCAACATATATGCAGATAATATAGCAGCACATAAATATATAACAGCACATTAACAGACAGAAAGAGAAATTGACAGTAATATAATAATTATACGGGACTTTTTTATAAATTTACTTATCTTATTTATTTTATTTTTGGTGTTGTGTCTTTGTTGATGTGTGTGGGCTTTCTCTAGTTGCAGCAAGTGGGGGCTACTCTTCATTGCAGTGCTCAGGCTTCTCATTTCAGTGGCTTCTCTTGTTGCAGAGCACGGGCTCTAGACACATGGATTTCAGTAGTTGTGGTGCATGGGCCTAGCTGCTCCACGGAATGTGGGATCTTCCCAGACCAGGGCTCAAACCCATGTCTCCTGCATTGGCAGGCAGATTCTTAACCACTGTGCCAGCAGGGAAGCCCCTAGAGGGGACTTTGACACCCCACTTACATCAAAGTATAGATGATCCAGACAGAAAATCAATAAGAGCGGACTTAAATGACACATTAGACCAGTTGGACTTAACAGATATCTACAGAACATCTCATTCAGAAACAGTACAATACACATTCTTTTCAAGTGTGAACATAGAAGGTTCTCCAGGATAGATCACATGCTAGGCCACAAAACATGTCTCTACAAATTTAAGAAGATAGATAGAATTTGTATCAAGACTTTTTCTGACTACAACACTAAAGAGCGAGATATCAACTACAGGAAGAAAACTAGAAAAAACACAAATACATAGATACTAAGAAATATGCTAATAAAATGGGAATGGGTCAAAGATGAAATCAGAAATTGCTTTGAGACAAACAAACAAAAATATTTCAAAGTCTACAGCATACAGAAAAAGCAGTTCCAAGAGGGGAGTTTATACCAATACAAGCCTAACTCATGAGATCAGAAAAATTTCAAACTAACTAACCTCCCAGCTAAAGAAACTAGAAAAAGAAACGAAATATCCAAAGTCAGCAGAAGGAAGGAAATAATAAAGATCATAGAGGAAATAAATAAAATAGAGATAAAAAGCAATAGAAACTATCAAGGAAACCAAGAGCTAGTTTTTTTTTTTTTTTTTTTTAAAGATGAACACAATTAATAAAACTTTGGCCAGGCTCATCAAGAAGAAAAGAGAGAGAACCCAAAAAACAAAATAAAAAATGAAAGAAGAGAAGGTACAACCATTTTCACAAAAATACAAACAATCATAAAGAATATTATGAATAGTCATATACCAAAATATTGGACAACCTAAAATAAATGGAAAAATTTCTAGAAACATACAGTCTTCCAAGACTGAATCAGAAAGAAATAGATAACCTAAACAGATCAATTACTAGAATTGGAATTGAGTCAGTAGTCAGAAAAGTCTCAACACACAAATGTTCAGAACCAGACAGATTCACAGGGGAAATATAACAAACACATAAAGAATAGTTAATATCTATCTTTCTCAAACTATTTCAAAAATTGAAGAATAAAGAATACTCCCAAACTCAATCTATGAGGCCATCCCCACCTTGATAGCACAAAAGAAATTGCAGGTTAATATATGTGAAGAATGCAAAAATCCTCAACCAAATATTAACAAACTGAATTGAACAATTCATAAAAAGGATCATACAACATGATCAAGTGGTATTTATTCCAGGAATGAAAAGATGGTTCAATATCTGCAAATCATTCAACGTGATATACCACATTAACAACACAATGGATAAATATCACATGATCTTCTCAATAGATGCAGAAAAAGCACTTGACACAATTCAACATCTATTTATGATAAAAACTCTCAGCAAAGTGGGTACAAAGGGAATGTATCTCAACATAATAAAGGCCATTTATGACAAAACCATCATACTCAATGGTGAAACATTGAAATGTTTTCCTCTAAGATAAGGAACATGACAAGGATGCTCACTCATGCCATTTCTGTTTAGCATAGTATTGGATTTCCTAGCCATGGTAATGAGACAAGAAAAAGAAATAAAAGGTATCCAAATTGGAAGGGAAGAAGTAAAACTCTCAGTATTTGCAGATGGCATGATACTATATATAGAAACCCTAAAGTCTCCACCAAAAAACTTAGAACTAATCAATGAATTCAGTAAAGTGGCAGGATACAAGATTAATATATACATCTGTTGCTATTGTATACATTAATAATGAGCCTTTAGAAAGAGAATCAAGAAAACAATCTCATTTACAAGCATATCAAAAAGAATAAAATATCTAGGATGAAATTTAACTGAGGAGGTTAAAGACCTATATTCTGAAAACTATAAGACACAGATGAAGCAAACTGAAGACAATACAAGTAAATGGAAAGATATCTTGTGTTCATGGAATCAAAGAATTAATATCATTAAAATGTCCATACTATCCAAAGCAATCTACAGATTTAATGCAATCCCTATCCAAATATCAATGTTATTTTTCACAGAACTGCAACAAATACTCTTAAAATTTGTATGGAACCACATAAGACCTTAATTATTCAAAGCAGTCTCAAGATAGAAGAACAAAGCTGGAGTTATTATGCTCCCTAACTTCATACTATACTACAAAGCTACAGTAATCAAAACAGTATTAGACTGTAACAAAAACAGACACATGGATATATGGAAGATAATAGAAAGCCCAGAAATAAACACATATGATCAATTAATATATGATAAGAGGTAAGAATATACAATGGGGAAAGATAGTTTCTTCAATAAGTGGCATTGGGAAAACTGGACAGCTACATGTAAAAGAAAAGAAATTAGACCATTCTCCACACCATACACAAAGGTAAACTCAAAGTGGACTAAAGATCTAACTGTAAGATGAGAAATCATAAAATTCTTAGAAGAAAGTATAAGCTGTACACTCTTTGACATAGATATTAGGAAAACTTTCTTTTGGATCTGTCTTCCCAGGCAAGGGAAACAAAGCAAAAATAAACAAATGGAACCTTTTCAAACTTAAGATCTTTTGCACACTGAAAGTAACCAAGAGAAAAATGAAAAGGCACCTACTGAATGGGAGAAGATATTTGCAAACAATAAGTCTGATAAGAGGTTAATATTAAATAAATATAAATAACTCATACGACTCAATATATTAAAAAAAAAAAAAAAAAAACCCAAACAACCTGATTAAAAAAATGGGCAGAGGACCTGAGTAGGCATTTTTCCAAAGAAGATATAAGATGCCCAATAGGCACATGAAAAGATGCTCAACATCACTAATCATCAGGGAAATGCAAATCAAAACCACAATGAGGTATCACCTCATACCTGTCAGAATGGTTATTATGAAAAAGATCACAAATAACAAGTGAGGATGTAGAGAAAAGGGAACCATAGTACACTGTTGGTAGGAATGTAAATTTGTGAAGCCACTATGGAAAAAATTATGGGGTTCCTCAAAATATTAAAAATAGGACGACCATATAATACAGCAGTTCCACTCCTAGATATATATCCAAAGAAACAAAAACACAAATTTGAAAAGATAAATGCACAAAATGTTCATAGCATTATTTACCATAGCCAAGATATGAAAGCAACATAAGTGTACATCAACATATGAATGAATAAAGAAGTTTTGGTATATATATATATATATACATACATATATATATATACATATATATATATATATGTATATATATGTATATATACACACAAACACACACACACACATATAATGGAATATTATCCAAGCATAAAAACACGAAATTTTTCCATTTGCAACAACATGAATGGATCTGGAAGGTATTTTCTTTAATCAGACAGAGAAATATAAATGCTGTATGTTTTCACTTATATGTGGATTCTAAAATTTAAAACAGACAAATATAACAATGCATAAACAGACTCATAGATACAGAGAACAAACTAGTGGCTACCAGTGAGGAGAGGGGTGAGGAAAGGGGCAAGATAGTGGAAGGGGATTAAGAGGTACAATCTACAAGATATAAAATAAATAAGATACCAGGATGTAATATACAGCACAGGGAATTCAGCCAATATTTTATAATCAGTTTATATGGGTCATAATATACAAAAATATCAAATCACTATATTGTACTCTGAAAATAATATAACATTGTAATTCAACTATACTTCAGTAAAAGTATAAAAAAGAATAGAAAAATTCTGGGATAATATATGGATAAAAAATCATGTCAAAGTAGGAAGAATTAATAGAACGTAGAACTTAGAGTAATGACATGTCCAAGTGCTTTAATTTCTGTCTTCAGATAGCTGAAGAACTGTTACATGTAATAGCAATAAAACCTGTATTACTACATAACATAAATTAAGAGAAAAAAATTTTCCAACGTTTTTAGGGGAAATAAAGGTAGAATTGATTGTCTGGGAAATTAGTGAGTTATCTGTCAATGGAGTTCATCAAGCAAAGATACTTCATATCCATTTGTTTAAAATATTGTATAGGGGATTCAAGTTTTGGAGGATGGCAATGAAGGATCTTGTCTTAGTCCAATTGCAGCTGCTGTAAAAAAATTCCATAGACTAGGTGGCTTAAACAATTTGTTTCTCATCATTCTAGAGGCTATAAGTCCAAGATTAAGGCTCCAGAATATTCTGTGTCTACTGAAGAGACATTTTTTGTTCAGAGATCGTTCATCCTCACTATATCCACACGTGGTGAAAGGGACAAGGGAACTCTCTGGGTCTCTTTTATAAGGACACTAATCCCATTCATGAGGACTCTACCCTCATGACCTAAGGACCTTCCAAATGTTCCACCTCCAAATGCCATCATTTATTTTAACAAATGAGTTTTTGGAAGAAACAAACATCCAGTCTATAACAGGTCTCAAAGGTCCCCTTCTTACTCTGAGTCTATACACAAGTTCCCTCAGGCATTCAAAGACTAGAACCTTAGTGTGACCCTGGGCAAAATTATGAAGATAATCCATCATATTTTTCAATACTCCTTTCCTTTACTGGGATCTTTTACTGTTACTTGCAGCTGCCCAATAAACCCCACCATTTCTCATCCACCACCAGTAGATAAGGTCTTTCCTGGCAGACCACATGCTTTGTTCCTTTCCTAGACTCCTCCCTAGTCTTTTTTCCTTTTCCATTTTGTGCTTGCAATTCAGACAGTAATCCAAGAAAAGTGCGTTGTAATAGGTTAATGGTTTTATCCAAACAGATAAAAATGTTTGCATTCAGTCAGTGACTTACCCCAGGCAGTCAAACAAGCAAGGGATACAGGGCAGTTCAGAATGGAATCCAACACATCTGCTCATTTCATGTCCTGAAAAGAAGGGTAAGAAATGAAAGGAAGTAGGCCACACGACGAGGGTTGTGGAGATGGCTTTTTTCACATACTTCCTCAAACATATTCCCTTGCCCAGTGAATCATAACCCAAATAGAAGTCCAGAGGCAGCCTCAAAATATCTAGGGTCTGGCTGCAGAATCTTCTTCATCATCAGAGATCTATAAAAAGAGCATAAATTAAACTTTCTGGGATGGGATTAATTCCTCTGTGTATTGTAGTACTCAAGGCTCTTACATACACATAATCTCATATCAGTCTTTCAAATTTCCATGAAGTATGTGAGATAGAAATAATTATTCTAATTTTACATATGAGAAACTTGAGAATCTTTAAATAAGTGGTTTGTATCACCTATGCCTAATTAGGGATAGAACCAAGAAAAAATAAATTCACATATTCTAATGTCATTGTTCAGCTGTATTTTCCACTACATTATTTTTTTAAAATTACAAATGAACATTTATTGAGTGCTTACTATACAACAAGCCCTCTATTAGGCAATTTACACATATTGTCTCATTGAATCCTTTGGAACACACTATGACATAGGCATTATCATGCCAGTGTTACAGATGTGGAAACTGAGGCTCATACAGTTTGGTGACTTGACTCAGACTACATAATTAGTAAATGGTAGAGCTAGGATTTTAGGCAAGATTTGTTTGATTATTAAGTCCATATTATTTTCTATTCAAAGCCACTATCTGCACGTCATACTAGTCCTAGACTAACAGTTGTTTACTTTTAAGCTCTGCATTTCCAATTTGACCTTCTCTTTTAAATCATTTGTTAAATTCACACACATGATCCATTTCTTAGTTTAGAAGCTCAGATATCTAGGAACCGAAAATAGACACTTTTAGTTTTTAAAATATTTAAAGTAGATAATACATATGTAAAATAAATAATTAAATATATCTTAATATATAATGCATATGATAAAAATCAAAGAATACAAAAGGGAATAGAGTGAAAAGGATGTTTCTCTTTCATCAATGAAGCCCGATCCCTGAGTTCCCCAGAAACCTCAACCCTCATGCTCACTGTATTCAAAAAGCAACTACCGTTACCAGTTTCTGGTGTATCTGTCCAAGGATATTCTATTACTTTACTCATATACTTGCAGGTATATGTGTGTATGTATATGTAGATATGTGTATGAATATAAATTTAAATATATATGCAACTGTACATATGTGTATGAACACATGAAAATATCTATGGCAAAAGGTAAAATTGCTAGAAGTGAAACTGCTGGGATTCATGGTATGTGCATTTTGTTACTTTGATAGGTATTACTAATTTGTCTTCTAAAGAAGTGGTACAAATTTCAGTCCCACCAACAGTTTGTCAGAGTGCCTCTTTCCCCACAGCATTTACAACGTAATATAAAATCAAACATTTTAAATAATGTCAAAATTATAGACAAAAAAATTGCATCTCATAGTTTCAATTTGTATAAATGTTCCTATTATTGATGTTATACTTTAATTCATATGTTTAAAAGTCATTTGCACTTTTCTGTGAATTGTCTATATATGTGCTCTGCTGCTTTTTCTGTAGTGCTGTTGGATTTTACTTACTGATTTTTAGGATTTTTGGTAAGTAAGGAAAGAGTGTCTTGTCAAAGGTATATTTTACCTTCCATTTTCACCTTGCCATTTACATTTTTGTCTTTATTTATGGTATAATTTTCAGTGCATATAATTTAAAGATTTTTTTGATGTGGACCATTTTTTTAAAGTCTTTATTGAATTTGTCACAATATTGCTTCTGTTTTATGTTTTGGTTTTTGGGCCATAAGGCATGTGGGATCTTAGCTCCCTGACCAGGGATCGAACCCACACCCCCTGCATTGGAAGGTGAAGTCTTAACCACTGGACCACCAAGGAAGTCCCTCAATGCATATAATTAAAATGTTATAAAGTCACATTTATCTAATTTTAATTTTTTATTTAATTGTATTGCTTTAAAAGGCCAGGATTATTTAAATACATCCCCTATGTTTTCTTCTAAATCTTTTATAATAACCACCCATCAAAGTGAGAAATGAACTATGACCAAACCACCTACTCCGATCTCAGTGATACATATTCTAATCCATTTCAGATTTCTAGCAAAGGATTAAAAAAAAAAAAAACAATTATAGAAATACATGCAAGATAGATCAAGCTTGATTCAGTCACTTATTAGGATAGACTGAGCCAAAATTTGTGAAACATGGAAACACAGGGTAGACAAAGTAAACTTTGGTCAGAATCATGAATGTAGGAAAATGTGGAAAAAAAGGAAAGACTTCTTATACCAAATAGTTAAAGAAAAGTTGTGGGTACATATAATTATAAGCGGATGGTTAGAAATATTGCTGAAAGATGCTAAAGATTGCAATGATTCAGTATTTCTCTTTTGTGGTGTGGCATGTTGCATCAGGATTGGGAGAGACAATAAGCATTGGATAGTGGGATTTCTGCCACACTCAAACTAATTTACTTCCTCACAGAGAAGCATCCTGCTGACAGAACTCCTTTCCAGAGATAAAAAAATGGAGGATCTCACACTAAACTAAGGATACATGAAGCATGCATGTGTTTTCCCTGCTAAACTCTGAAGGGCTTGCCTCTTGGCAGAAATGACCCATTATAACTTAAACAGATATCCATCTGTAATATATTAAATAAATGAGAGGCTGAAATTACTTAACTGGTGCTCAATATATTTGCTGAAACATTAGGCTTTGAGAAAAGTGGGAGTTTTATTTCCCTAGGAAATTTCAATAATTCATTCGTTAGATGAATACAAACCAATTTTAATGCAATATAACTGGTAGACAAGAGACTCAATTTCAGGAACGTGAAGAATGTTGCTTTATTTTGGTATGCTTGGTGGTCTCTAAAAGCCTTTTTTCTAAAGATTTTTAAATTATACATTTTTCTTTCTTAACTCTTCACATCCATTTCAGGATCAAGATAAAAAGCTGAGACATCCATATAATTTTGTCTTATCATTCACAATAAAGATGAAGACCAGCTACTGGGAAGAACGTACACAGTAGCTCCATGAATGGCTAAAGTATGTTAAAACTGAAAGAAGAGACATTTATGAATTTGCAAACCCTTTCTCCTAATCTTTAGTAGCCTGTCTGATTCTAAACAAGATGTAAGAAAATGACCAGAACACTACTGAACAACAATGGATGGAAACTTCAGTGGAGAATGTATATCACATGGAGACTTATTTCATTAGGGACTGATCTAGGCAAAGTTAAGTAGGTAGGGGATATTTTCTGCCTGCTCCAGACTCCTTCATGTTGTCACTTGCCCTCCCTGTGGCACCATGCTCTGTTACTGTTGCTTTAATATGTTAGTAGCAGTGAAACTAATTTCTGCTGTGATGAAAGCTGCTGAATTAACACTACCTTAAATAACGGCACTGCACAACATTATAGAAATTCAGTCAGAGCAAAAACAGTATTGCTGATCTATAGCCCTAGTTTAGGGAATAAGGCCATGGGCTTTAGAATAAAATGCAATTCCCACAACATCTTACCTCTGTGATATCAGAAAACTATTTAAATCTTTCTGATTCTCAATTCTTATTTGTTGGTTAGGAGTACTTATTCAAGGGGATGTTCAAATAATTAAGTCAAAAATATATAAAAATTGCCAAATTTGCTTAGCATATAATGTACACTCAATAAATGCTACTTTTATTTAATTATGTTTCCCTTAATCCTGTGAGGTGTAGCTTTCCTTCACCTATCAGGTTCAAATAGTAGCTTACGATCAGGAAGTAGAATCATTGTGGTTAGGAACATGGGCTTTGGTTTCAAAATGATTTGGGCTGAAGTCCTGGCTTGATGTCCTTCTATCTATGGGACCTTGGATAAGTCACTTAATATTTCTGAGCCTGAGGTCAGGACTCAATACATGTTTTTTTATTGTTGTTAGTTAAGACACAATATTGTCTTTAACATCGCCTTTAAATACAGGGTAGAGAAATTCTGTAGTGTAAGAAACCCCCCTGCTCCAAAGTGTATCCAAATGGAAGAAATGACTATCTAAAATCTCAATAAGCAAAATAGAGTACATTTCAATTAAAGCACAGATATTAGGAGTTATATGTCTGTATCATTGTGTGCATGCAGACATATTTCCTGAAGCCCTTCATAAGGAGCTTTGTAATATTGCACTTTTGAATCATGGTAAATGCATTTTCTGATGATCATCATAAAGCAAGATTTGATCTGTGAAGGTAAGGACATTCTTAACAGCAATAAGATTTCTTTCAGACATACCTAGTAACCTGAGATTCTTGTACAAATGTGGCAGGGCATAATATCCAACAAAAGCATGTACCAAAAGGACCCCATCATTCTGGTCTTTCTGCCTTGGCACAGGTTCAGAAGCTAATTGTATTTTATTTTATTGATTTTTTACAAATTTATTTGTATTTATTTATTATTTTTGGCTGCATTGGGTCTTCGTTGCTGCAAGCGGGCTTCCTCTAGTTGCGGCGAGGTGGGGCTACTCTTCGTTGCGGTGCGCAGGTTTCTCATTGCGGTGGCTTCTCTTGTGGAGCAAGGGCTCTAGGCGCGCGGGCTTCAATAGTTGTGGCACGGCTAATCGTATTTTAAAACACATGCATTTCTAAGTAAGTGGTCTGAAAGCCAAGGCCTTTCAGAAAGGCCTTAATTCAGTAACACTATATAGAAAACTCAATGCTCTAGAATCTAGTATCTATATGTGCTTTACAAAAAACACTTATTGGATTTCCTTCTTACAAACCTCTGCATTCTGGGTACTTTTGTGTGAATGTTTTGCTTCTCAAAGATATAAAATTTGAAGTGTTTTTCATAACTAGATCCATAATGTTAATAGTCACAATTTCGTCAAAACTATCCTCTGTCCCCTTAGCAAATAAAGTGTCATTAAATAGTGAGATACAGTCTAAAATGATAAATGGCTGCTCTCAGATATTGTTACCCTGTCAGTTTAACCAAAAGACATAGCATCAGCCATCATATTTTTCTCCATTGGCCCAATAAAATTACGTTGGGTCATATTCCTCATTTTGTCTGCAAATGTCACTGAAAGAAGCTTCATCGATATTTGTTGATGAGCACAACACAGTGATTAAGTACACAGCTTCTTCATGATATGTTGGTACCATCACTGAAGCAATTCTGCAACTTAATCAGTTCTTTAATTTCTGCAAGTTAAGTGGGAAGTATAAGTTATTTTCATTTCACACTGGAGAAACTAAGCCACATAAATATTGTTATCTACCTTTCAGAGCACCTCTTCTGTAGTAGATCTTGAGGCTAAAGACACAGAGATGAATAAGATATGATCCCTGCCCTAAACATTCCAGAGACTGGTGAAGGAGACAGATTTGTAAACAAATGTAAACACGTAGTAGTAATGTGGAAAGTATTATAACGGGGTTATGCCTCAAGTATTATGGAACTCTAGAGGAGGAAACGTTTTTTAACTTGGTTGAAAATTCTTAAAAGAAATGGGGAAAGATGCATTATAGCAAAAATCACAGGATATGCAAAGGTACATAAGTGAGAAATGAGTGGGGATGTTCAAATCATTTGGGGTGGCTGAAGTCAGGGCTGGTTTCATGTGTAGCTGCACATCACCCCCCACTCAGAAGGACCCCATGCTTTATTTAATAATCTGACATCACCATTTTGAAATTGTTAATAACATTTGAGAAAAAGTTTTGCACTGGTTCCACAAATTAGACCTGGCTACGGTGAAGGGTGACTATGGGGAGAATGTTGAAAAAAGAGGCTGAAAATATAGCAAGCAAGGGCCCATTCATGAAGGTTACTAAATGTCTGCCAAAGAGTTTGGATTTTATTTTACAGATGATAAAGAATCACTAAAGAATTTTAAACAGAATAGTGGTATAAGATTTTAATATTTTCCAAGTAATTTTCTGAGGATTGTATGAAGAGAGAATCTGAGGATGTGGTGAAGGTAGGAGCTGTTAGAAGAATATTAAAATATTGAGGCTGAGAGATAATCGAAGGTTTAAAATAAGACAATGGCAGTGGAAATGGGCAAAAAACTATTCACTAAAACTCACAGAGTTTGGGACAAAACACCAGAAATGATTGTATTTAATTGTTTTTTTTAAACATCTTTATTGGAGTATAATTGCTTTACAATGGTGTGTTAGTTTCTGCTTTATAACAAAGTGAATCAGTTATACATATACATATGTTCCCATATCTCTTCCCTCTTGCATCTCCCTCCTTCCCACCCTCCCTATCCCACTCCTCTAGGTGGTCACAAACCACCTAGCTCATCTCCCTGTGCTATGCAGCTACTTCCCACTAGCTATCTATTTTACGTTTGGTAGTGTATATATGTCCATGCCACTCTCTCACTTTGTCACAGCTTACCCTTCCCCCTCCCCATATCCTCAAGTCCATGCTCTAGTAGGTCTGTGTCTTTATTCCCATCTTACCCCTAGTGTATTTAATTGTTATTGTGCAGGTCTAACATTTCAATTGTTAAAAGAAAATGTCATTACTATCAGCACATTTGAGGCCATGCCTACCAGTATCAAATTCAGTATGTTCAATATGTGCTCTGTACATGGCACACAAAAAAAATGCTTCTATATTTTCAGCCAAAACTTTGTCTTGTACACTTTAAAAAAAAAAAAAAAACTTGTTCATATCATTAACAGGCTCACCCTCAAAAATCCTTTAAATCAATGCTTAACATTGAAAATGATTTATTTTTCAGTCCCTTACAAAATCAAAACCTGTACTTTTTACATTAAATGTTATTTATTCAACATGAATTTTCCCTGCTATAATCAAGTTGTACTAAATAAAATTTACTTTTTAAATTGTATATATGGTTTATTTTCTTACTTTTTAATCTATTAAATTAAAATTTTTATTTTTGGTTTTCCATCCGAAATAGTGATAATTTATTTTATTCATTTTACAAGTTTAGCCAAAAGAATTCAAAATGATATCTAATAAATCTAAAATTTTTGTTTTCCTATAAATAGTGTGCACTATTATGCTTGCTAAATATTGGACACATATTATTATAAGAACATCATGAAAGTGTTCTATATTTTTCTTTGTTTTTGTTGAATGCTAATTGTTGTTGTTTATTTAACTTTTTTCATTAGTTCCAGTAGTTGCATATATGCAAGTGACATTTTGTGTTCTTTTAATTATGAATCTAACAGCTTCAGTGTCATAAATTCCTTCATTGACCCAAGCTGATCTTGAGGACTGGATATAAAATGTACAGTGAAGGTGATGATACATTGTTTCTGAATGTAGAATACAAAATCCATTTTCCATAGTTTATTTCTTCATTTGAAAGAATTTTGGTACAAAATTAAATACTAAATGTTGTGTTACACTCATCTAATTGGGGAAAATATTGCATTAATTAAAATTTTATTATTCTATGCTAGAAACATTGTCATGCTGTCATAAGGAAATGACAGCCATTGTCTGTGATCATAATCCAATAAACATAGTAAAGATTCAGAGTTTCATGTTTTATTTTTCTGGATTTCATGAACGTAATTCCCTTCATAACCTAATGGGCTAGCCAGAGTTGCTGCATTTGTTGCTTCTGAATTGTGAATTTGATATGAATAAAATTTTTTTTCTGTTTCATTGTTTTGATCAGTAATTAAATTTCTTATAGCAAAACAAAAAAGATTCAAGGATTTCATTTGATCTCTTCAAATTGTGGACTTGATGAGAATAATTTCCTTGCTTAAATTCCTTGTTGTAATCCAGAATTAACTTTACATTAAATAAAGAGTGTATAATGTCTTGCCCTGTTAATGACTTCTGTGGGGGTCATGCTCAACAGAAATCTGCTCACTTTCATTGATCCTATTTTTAAAAATTTAAAAGCACAATATTTTTCTATTTCTTTTTATCTTTACTTCTTTTCTATGTTCTACTTTAACATTATCTATTTTTATTATCTGACTGTTTCCTCATCTTAATAAATCTAAAGAATTAAAAAATTACTTGTATTCAAAGGGTACAGAGTTTGGATATTTTTTCAAGAAAAATGTAAATTTGGGTAAATATAAAATAAAATTTAAAATATTTTATATTTTCATTTTCTTCTAAAATATTCAGAGATAATTTATTGACCTTAAAAGACAAAATACAAATTATAACTAATGAAATCAAAGTTATGTTTTCAAAGTTATGTAAATAAGCCTGAAAGACTTTTAATTTAATTAAACCCTAATTAAATCTTATTAAATTATTTTATAAAGTAGAGCTTTTTGCATTTCTAACATTCTAATATTAATCTAGTTGCCAAAATAAAGAATCAGTATTGTGCTTGATTCATATAACATCTGGAAATACATACATAGGTATGTAAGAGAACTATGAATTGTTCAACAATGCAAAACGTTCCTCAGCTAATATATGTCATGATGTGGAAATTCATCTAGAACCGTGGATTGGAACAGGAAGAGAAATAAGAAAAATGCATGTTCTGTACCACTCAGAAATGATATTTTGTTATGTAAGAATCTATGACATTTATAACATCTGAGAAAAAGGTTGTGACAAGTTTATTTATCTTTCACTTAGATATGTACCTCTGCTGCCTAAATCTTCCTCATACTCCAAAGTAGTGCCCAACTCCAACATTGGTACAATCCACAAACCTTCATGACATTTAAATGCAATCATCATTTGGTTCAAGGACATAAGGTAAGGGATATGGAAGAAAGTGTCCCTGGGACCCGAGTAGTACTACCTGTAAGAGTAGATGTTTGGAGTTGTTGGTCATACTATGCCAGGGCTGAGCACTGAATCTTGAGTTATAGAAAGATCCATGTAGCCTTTAACAATTTTTTTGTGTGTTTTGAATATGCAAGATGCTCCAAGGCATAGATCCCAATTTCTAAGTAGAGTATACATTAGCAAGGTAGAAAAAAAGATATTTACAGGATAAAAATGACAAAATACCATTATGACTCAGCCATGAAGAGTGATAGACATGTTGGAATGATTTCCAGATATTTCCTTTAAGTTCCTGGATAAATTTCCGTACCATAAATGAAGATATGGAATGCAGAAGGTGGAATGGGTTTTGAGTAAAGTTGGTGATTTCAATAATGGACATGCTGAAGAAGCGATGACTGTGATATCAAGGTGGAAAGAGCCAATATACTGTTGGAAATACAGTATGATGTTCAAAAAATCCAGACTTTGGTAAAACAATATATATATATTGTAGCTACTCAGGGTCAGAAACTATAATAGATACCAAGTTAGCCAACAAATTTGGGTAGTATTTTCCCAGACTTTGCTACTTTGCTTTCTAATATTAAATTAGATGAATAACAGAAACATTTTAACAATATATGAATGTGGCAGTATACCACAGGAATCTCTGTGTTGCAGTGAAAATAGTAGAAAACTTATAACCATCTAACTCTAGATATGAATCTATGCCCTCCCAATTTTTATCTCTAAGACATTGGGCAATTCAATTAGCATCTCTGAACATCAGATTCCTCATCTGATAAATGAAGGTAATATGTATTTATATCAATTTAGATTCCTTTTACTTGAAAGTAGCATAAAACCCTGACTCAAACAGCTTAAACAATATGATATGTATTATTTAACATAAAAATAAATCCAAGGATAAGGTGATTCTAGGATTAGTTTATTCAATTTCTTGGTGACACCATGAAAGACCAAGGTTCTTTGTGAAGTTTTAGCCTGCCATTCCAAGCATTTAAGTTTAGATCTCCTCATGGGAACAAGATAGCTGCAGCACTTTCAGGAATCAGGTAAAGGCATGAAAATATCCAGAAGAACAAGAACAAAAGGACCTATTCTTGTAAATATCTTTTTTTATAATTTAATCATCAAGGAATGTTTGTCCTACGTGCTCCCAAACAGACTTCCTCTCAATTCTCATTGGTCAGAAGTCTGTCCTATGCGTATAACGAAATCAATTACTGGTCAGGAAACTGACGTCACTAATTTTGCCTATGCATTGTCATTCATCCCCTGGAATACTAAAGGCATTGACTTCAATTAAATGTAAAACCTCAAGGAGAAAAATGATACCTATAGAAAAATTAGGGTTCTATTAGAGAGGAGGAATGGGAAGGCTGGATTACTATTGGATAGGCAATCATCAATATCTACTATAGTGCCTCAGAAATTGTTTGAAGTATTAAATAAGGAAATATATTGTTAAAGTATTTAGAATATAATAACAACAAACTTACTTTAAGACTCATAATACCAGAATTAAAGTTCATGAGAAAAGTAGCTAAAGATTCTTTAGCATCATCATCCAAAATTGTTATGGGAATAGCCACACCAGGTACAAAGAGGGTAAATATAATATGGAGAGTACAAAACAATTGATCTCATTAAGCTTCACTTTTGTTCTTTAGTTATTTCCAGTCTCTGTGTGTCATGATGGAAAACAACATCCAACATGCCAAAGTCAAAATCAGCAAAGCCTGAGGCTAATCTGTTGCATCTGATTGTGTGTCTTAAGCAAACCAGTGTTCATGGGTCACTAAAATGAATATTTGTGCACTAAGACCAAATATCACTGATGTATCCACATTTTTCCCCTCATTTACTTCTTATTTAAATAATCCATGCACAAAATCAATGTATGCAATTGATCAGAAAAAAAACATTTACTTGTTTTGTGCAATGGAACAAGAAAGACACTGAGCTAAGATTTAATGATGTTCAGGTCTTATGAGTGTGCTGTGACAGCCCATTCAGGTCATAATGAGTAAAGCTGTCCTCTCATAGCTGAAGCTGGGAGAAAAAATCTTCCCAGAGGGTCTCTCCTGGATATACTTTACATTATAGTTTTCTCTGGCTCCTTGAATTACATAAGCACCAGAGAAGTAAGGGAAAAGGCAGATAATGCACAGATTTTTCCAAATTTTCTTTCTTGACTGATTTAAATAAGTTAAAAAGGCAAGAATCTTGCAACTTCAACCTAAAATTCATCCCATCCAGTTTTTGCATTAACAAAATTGAATGCCCACAGAGGACTGCTTACATGACACTTGCGGAAGTTTAGGGGTTTGGATTAGAAGGTGAATTCTATTACAATATGTTTTTTTACACCATGGCTAACTTCTACACTCAGTGGATACAGTCTCTCATGTGGTAGCCAAAAAGTTCCAATCTGACTCCAGAAACAAAAAACGTCAATACATCTGCTCAGTAGGAAGTTGCAAATACTAGAACTCAATGTTCTTTATACTTGAGTGAGGTTTATAACAACAAACAGCTTTAACATCACTGTTAGTAAATAAAACAAAACAACGAAACTTCTAAAAACACTATCCATATACCTGCACTGAAACAACAGTCATCTCTAAATCAAATAGACTGAGTGGGATGATTTCTCTAACGTATCCTGGGAAAATCCCAATAAATTTAATTTTCTGAAATGCAGCTCACTTTCATGTTGTCCAACATTCTGGAAAAGTGAAAAGTGTATAGTGCTTCTGGGTGAGTCTACCTTGGTAAAATGGTCATTATTGTCCATAACCTCATCACACTGGAATTAATTTTTAAGTGTGGTACTGTTAAAAGTTAATAGGTAACAGGTACAAGTCCCATGGATGTCTTAAGCATTCAGTGAGATAACATAAGTTAGAATATCTAGAATAAGCATACTATATAGTAAATATTCAGTACATTTTTTTCCTTTCTAAAGTCATTTAAATTGGGAAGGGTTTATTTTACTCTATTATTAATAGTTATTGTAACTACTGTGAGTGAACAAAAATTTAGAGGCTTATAATCTAGTATGCAAAGAGGGAGTTACAAGATGAAAGCCAAGGCAACGCTTTGAAGATATACATATATATCTTTATATATATATAAAGTGATCAGGAAACACTTTCCTGCAACAGCAAAGGCATCTTTAGAGTAAATGACCCTTTTGCAGACCTGATCCAGACTCAGTCTTCCTCAGGAGGCAAAGTTCTTCTTTCTTGTTAGCCTGGAATATGCCAGGGACCTTCTAAACCAGCCAGTATCAAAATTGATTCCACCTAGAAAAATTCAGAAACTGTAGGTTCCTGTGCTAGAATACAAGCTAGATAGTGGGCACAGAGGAAGAAAACCTAATGAATCTGATTTTTCCATCTGGGGAAACAAAGATTTAATACATTTTTTTTCTTTCCTCCATTTAATGCTTATTATAAACTCCAGGAGAAAAGAAGCTACTCTTAAATTAATTATTTGAACTTGGAGGACTTTTGGGGATATGTGACTCTTCTATTCAACTAAAAAAAGAAGAGAAAGTCCACCATTGACCTTGAAGGCAGTACAAAATTGACCTCAATAACAACCCATAACCCAGGCAGGCACACCTTGAAACCACTAAGGTGACAAATAACTTCCAATATATCTGTTTAACTCGCTGGTCTGCCTTTACTTTTCTTCTTATAGAAATGCACAGAACATGCCACATTTTAAATTAATATTTTTGCACAGCTTGCATGATTCACGCAGATGCCCTAGTAAGAATAACTATATATAGTCTCAGTCAGAGGATTTCTTTCTCTCTCTTTGCTTTCTCTTTCTGTGAAACATCTGTGGGTGATCCTTCTACAAAATAGGGCTAGCTAGCTAGTCCACAATCATAAGATGAAAGTCCTCTGTGCTATATTATATATGCTCAGCTGTAATGCTTTTGTTTATTAGTAAAACATGGCACATGGTAATTTATTGACTTATGATGATTTGGGAGTAGGAAATAATAAAATTGTCCCAACAAAGTATTTGGGAACACAGGAATTATGACAATAGGAACAAGTCAGGGTAGCACTGAACTTGACCTAGGGGTCCACGGTTACTAGTCTATCATTGCTCTTCACTAATAATCTTTCCAAAAAGCAATCCTGCAATCATTAATTACAGTTCTTTTTTTAAGAATTCACGATTCATTTTTCTACAGACACAGAATAATTCCCATTCCTTACTGCTATCTACACAATTCCTTACCATCTTGAACCACTTCATGGCCCAGCTCAAGTCCCACTTCTTCAAGAAAGCGTCCCCTGATTATTTCAAACCACATTGCTCTCTCTTGATTAAACACACATAACACTGATCATCTAATCCTCACATTTGATTTTTCATATAATATCATGCCCTGTGATGTTGGCTTATGCTAGCTCATGAATTGTTCAGTAGCTATTAATGCATAATTATCTGTCTCTTCACATATGGTGTAAGTATGTTAAGGACAAGGTTCATATTACATGCTTCTTTGTATCCCATAGCACCTAGCCCAGGACCATGCCTGCGGTGTTCACATAATAAATCTCTGTTAAATGCATGTGGAATTAATGTCATGTTGTCAGATATAAAGTTTGTTTAATTTTTCTGCTTTTCACAATTTTAGCTGATAACAAGGGTCTTACTTTGTGATAATTTTCCAATTTCTTCTCAGGAATAATATGGGTGCAGAGTCCATTTTTTAAAATTGCCAGAGATTATTTACTATCTACTGATTCACAAGTTTTCTGAAATGTTACTAAGTAAGAAGTATTGACACAGGTTAACTTGGAATACATATTTCCATATATAAACTCAAATTTAATCAAAGGGTGCTATGTGTGACAGTATACAATGTGGTAGTTATCAACCACACACATACAAAAAAAACATCTGTTCACATATCCTTTGTCTTCTCTTTATTTTCTCCTGGAAATTTAGGAAAATATTATATTGGTTTATAGAAATTAAAGGCTTGCTAATCATTGGCACTTACTGTTTGTGCTCAATTTTAACTAACACAATTAATCTATTCTCCCCTACATATTACTCTAAGCTGTAGAATTTTCATGTTAGAATGGAGACAATCTATCCAAATTTTCCTAAGAGTGCATAATACAAGATAGCAAGCCATCTGCTGTAGCTTTCTTCAAAAGTGATCCACAGGTTCTGTGTTGCATCCCTGTAAACTAAACTATCATATGACGAGGCATTTTAGATATTTTAATAAGTATGCTCTTTTGGAGAAGCTTTAATGTGGATATAACTTAGTGAATTCAGTTCTATAGCCAATAGTGCTGGAATGAATTTCCACAATATAAGGATTGGAAATCCACCAGGAAGGTAAAATGCAAATTGTTGTGACACATTTCTTTAACTGTGTTTGGAGGTAGTTAATGTAGAGAAAATTGCCAGGACATGGTGGAAAGGAATGTGGGTAATACGTGTAAAATACTTGATAGAGTTGTTTTCCCCATATTATTTTTTTATCCCACAAAGGGGAATACGCTACTGGTTTTTATATTCTCATCTCTGTTTTAAGATCCCAGGGTGGGGGTGAAGGAGAACCTTGTATGTCAAGACTTTTATACTCCCAACTGTACACAGACTATTAAAGTATTCTATACTTTCACTTTTATTTCCCAAGCCTATAGCTTCTTGTTCAAACATAGATCAGGCTATTATCTAACTGAAAACATACATGGAGAAAAAAGATAATCAACCATTTTGCCCACTTTAATTTTGTTTATTAATTATAAAAAAGTCCTAATTTAAACTAAGAAATATGTGTCATGAAGATATTAATCAGGGTAGTGTTTTGGGACTAAAGAAAAGACTACTTCACACAAATAAATAATTATATTCAATATGTGAGACAATTTCAGAAAATAATTAATTTAATGTAAATTAATACATAGATTCGAAAGTATGTATCACTTCATTCTCACCCTGTATATAGTAAGGTCATCATCTTGCTATCAGGCTGGGTCAATGAAGAATATGGCTACAATTCCCTGAGATTCTAAAATTCTAATATCTAGTAGTGAAATACAGAAGAAAAGAGAAATACATAGTAAAACTATCTAAGGTATTGCTTAAAATCTCTAGATCTTTGGCCCTAGTTAACGTTATGTAAGTTTTAGGTGAATGTAAAAATTTTAGGCGAATGTAAAAATTTTTAGGTGAATGTAAAAATTATAATGAAGAAGGAAATGATAATTTCATCACTATTAAAGATATTACAAATTATTTACTATTTTAAAAGATAAATAAATCAACTAAAATGTCTTAGAGTCTAGATGCCAGGAGACTGAAAACAAGCTACTTGTTAATAATGCAGAAATAAATATTTCAGTATAAAAATCAATGGAAGTATAAAAAACTACTAAAAATGAATAATGTACAAAGACATGCTTATCTCTTAGTAAATTTCATAGAAAAGTGTCCAGAAAACAACTGCTTGTTGGAAAATGGCGTTCAAAACAAGAAAAAAATGGAAAAAAAAAATTATTGGTGCCACAACCATATTGAAAACTCAAGAAATGTCAATGACATAAAGTTTATTGAATGCATGTGTTGGTGACATGAAATGAAGCTTACGTTAGTTAAATTCAGCTTTGATAACAGTATAATATAGAGCTACACATGCAGATGCAGGCACATATGAATCTACAAAATTGTACAAGAGTGGAAAATGAAAGTAACTAATGGTAGCCAGTTTACAAATGATTAAATAGACATTATCCATAGATGAGCAAGTAATTATTGCCAAATCATATTACTAACTATAAATCAATTAAATATAATTGCAAAGAAACAGAACATGGAAACTTACACACATGCAAAAATGAAATCAACAGACACAAGGAAATCATACTTAGAGTGAAATCAAAACTTAAATTAACTAAAACGAAGCAAACTTTTGGAGCTGAAAATACCTAGAATAAATAATAACTTGTAATTTTTCAATTTTTCATATTTTTATAGGCCTTTGTAAACCTCTCATATAATTTGATCATCACAAGAATCCTGTAAGATAGGCACAGTTGTAATCATTATGTTTGTTGAACTTAATTTCTATAAACAAAAAGAAAAAAGCTGATCTTTAATTAACAACCTTAAAAAGCACAATATAAATACAAGAAATATTTGTGAAACAGATGATCACAGTTTTAAAATAACATTTCATGAGACCAAATTAGAGGGAGCACTATAAAATGATGGGAAACTGTGGTGTCACCATGTAGATGGAGTAAGGAAACTGGGTTTGGATTCTTCCTCTGCTACTTACCAGCTATGAGACCTTAGAGAAGCTACTTAACCTCCTCAACCTCAGCTACCTTATCTGTAAAATGGAGTTATACCTGGCCTTCTACCTGAGACATAGTAGAGGCTTAATGAAAGATAATAATATTATTATTATTACTATTATCCATCTGAAAAAGGCCTTCATCTTTAAAACCCATCTCCTTTGTGAACATTTTTCTTACTCATCCTCCACACAAAATTGTGTGCTTCTTATTTTTCCCATAACATCCTGCTATTCCTTTATTATAAGACTTATCATTGCTTTATAGTCATTGTTTTCTTTTCTTTTTTTTTGGTCTCTTTTTCTCACTAAGACTCATGTCTTGAGATCAGTGATTTTTCTGTACTTCATTTATATCTCCAGCATACAACACAGTGATTGGCACATGGCAGATGCTCAATATACATTCATTAAAAGAAAATGCAATAACTGTTTTCAGTAACTTCAAGGATATGCTTAAGTGCCTTTGGGATCTTGTAATTGTACTCAGGACAATATAGGAGTATATCAACAACACCAAAAAACATTGATACTGATTGTATTATTCATATAGCTAAAGTTGCAAGGACTTTTAAATACCTAACACTCGACACTACACATAATTTATGCTCAAGAAATATTTATAGTAATAATGAAAGAGACAAATAAGAAACTCTGAACAAAGACCACAAAGAGGGCCCATACTTACATTCTTGACACTCTGCTTCATCACTGAGGTACAGGTTGTGAGGATTTAGGAAGATAATGTATGGAGAACAGTTTACCACAATGTCTGAAGCATACAAAGAACTCAATAAATCATTATGGGCAGAAAGAATGAAGATTGAGAGAGAGAATAAAAAGAGATATGGAGAGAAGAAGAAGGAGGAAGAGGCGGAGGAGAAAAAGAAGAAGAAGAAGAAGAAGAAGAAGAAGAAGAAGAAGAAGAAGAAGAAGAAGAAGAAGAAGAAGAAGAGAAGGAGGAAGAAGGCGGCAAGAATAAGAAGGAGGAGGAAGGAGGGAGGAGCGGGAAGGGGAGAGGGAGAGGAGGTAGCAAAGAAAAATGTGTTTGATGGAAGGGAAAACAAGAGTTCAATCTCAGTCTGGTCTGGAGTGTCTGCTGTTAGTCCTTTCTCTGCCTTCCTCAAAGGAATTTTATAAGAAAGTAAAAGCACTTCATAAATATGAGGAATTATCATGGTTAGTATTATGAATGTCATTTCATTGAAGAGGGGGAGTTTGAAGTGAAGATGACATTAAAAAAAAGAACCTTATTTTCTGTTAATTAAATACAGTGGAGGAAAAAATGCAGTTTTAGAAAGGTTAAAAGTTGACAGAGGACACAATTTGATTGTGAAAATAAATATTTGTACACGTGTGAAAATCTTTGTAAAAATATCTGAAAAAATACATTAACCTCTAATGAGTGCTTTATGTACTGTTTGTTGAGAACTATGATTATTTAATTTATATTTTTAGCCTTCCTTATTTTTCATATCTTCATAGGAAGCATTTATTGCTGTATGAGCAAGAAAGCCTTGCTAAAGACATCTAGGGTAGGCTGGCTTCTGAAACACACCCTAACTCAGCATTTGTTTCTGCATACTGCACTGTAAACTACAGGCTGTGCAAAGAGCAGAAAGCTACAAAATGGAAACTGCATTCTACTAAATATGTAAAAATTGAGATGGTTATTACAAATATTCATCAATAGTCAGTAAAAAACAAATTAAGTACCTTTTGGTTTATGGGGCATTCATCCTTTTTCATGAAGTGCAGAACTGCAATTAGCCACTTCTCTGTGTAACTCTGTAGATGTCCAAAACAGTAAAACCATTAGAATGGGCCCAGATCCTTGGACTTACATCTCCTTTCCCTATATCTTTACTCAAAACATTCATTTAAACTAATTCAATAACCATTTGCATAGTATCATTAACTCTTTCTTAGGCTTATCTTGGTTGCCTCTATGCAAGAAATACTACAGTATACTAAGCATTGTGTGACAAAGAAGGAAGTAGTTTGATTTTGGGGAAGAAAACTGTTGAGACTTCTAATTCACAGAGTCCTTTCACATCTCCTTAGAGGTCTAATAAGGTTTGATCCTTATTTTGCTTTGATATGTAAATAGAGATATTGCTTTCTCCTTGGGGACCTTGGAGCTCTGCCAAAACACATAAGGGTAAGATATCCTTCAGGATAGAAGCTGAGTTGCCTAGAGCAGTGGAAAAATCCAAGTTTGTGTTTGGGCTTCACAATAAAATACCTTTGCTAGTAGTTTTTACTTCCAATATAAATGTTTATATATTTACTCAGCTTAGTCATCTTAGTTAGCCAATAGTTAGAAAACAACAGTTTTGCTGTTCTTTTTTTCTGGCGATGTGTTACTAAACTTATAGTCTGTCTTTTAAGATGCTATTTATGCTTCTTTTGACATATTCCATAAAATTCCTGTTCTTTAAATAACATTTATCTTAGCTGGAAGTTGGGATATATTTTCAGCTACTCATTTCAATGAAAATAAACAACTATTAAAATGGTAAAATTGCTAGTATATAGGGAGAAAGGATAATTTCCACCTAATTGTCATGCACATCACATTTAGAAGGAAACAGGAGGATAAAAACATAAGTTAAATTTTGGTCCTTTAATTATATTTGTCTTTTATCTAGTGACTTCCTTTGTGGTTCTTCCTGCCCATATATTATAAAGCCCATAAATTAAGAGAAAATTACTCTAGAGATTTATATTAATGTCATATTTTTGCTATCCCCTCTGAATTGATAGCTTTTAGTCCATTCTTAATTCTGGAGTATTTATTTATTTATCTATTTGTTTCCTTGCATTTTATTTTTTTATATTCATTTATTTTTATTGAGGTATAGTTGCTTTACAATGTTGTGCTAGCTTCTGCTGCACAGTGAAGTGAACCAGCCATATGTATACATATGCCCCCTCCCTTTTGGATTTCCCTTCCATCCAGGTCATCACAGGGCACCAAGTAGAGTTCCCCATGTTATACAGCAGGTCCTCATTTGTTATGTACTTCATACCCAGCAGCGTATATATGTCAATCCCAATTCTGGTGTGTTTAATTAGTTATTCCTATCATATGTTGTAAACTCTAGTATTAGTGCTAACCTTTCATATGAAAGTTGACATTGTATTTAAACCCCTTGCCAATTATATAGTTAAGACATAGTTATCCACTTTAACAGTCTGAAACTAGATAATTATAGAGTAATTTATAAAGAAGTTTTTGTAAATAACACTAGATATCACACAATCTTAAGATCATGATTCTCAAAATATTAATTTGGGATGGAAATAAATTCACTAGCTTTCCTTTAAGGAAGAATAATAATGGTTTTATTTGGCAATATGATAGTAGAACTAGACATATAGCTTGATGAGATTAAAAAAAAAGCTATCTATTAATTTCTTCTTCCCCCCCACCAGCTAGCTTCCTTCCTTCCTTCCTTCCTCCCTTCCTTCCTTCTTTCCTTCCTTCCTTCCTTCCTTCCTTCCTTCCTCCCCTCTTCAGCTTCCTTTCCTCACTACCATTATTCTTTACTCTGTATTTCCATTAATTCTGTATATCTATATTATTCCTTCCTTTTATAGTCACCCTTTTTCTCTCAATCTTGCAAATTTTAATCATTCTACCAGTTATTTGATTTAAAAAAAAAACCCTTTGATTTACAAAATTTCTTTTTTCAAATTATAACATTCTTATAGACTTTGCCAACTCTAAAATGTATAAACTCATGAAGCAATAAAAATAAAACTAGCAATAGCATTTGCCTTCCCAATTCTAAAATGATTCACTCTGACATATAGGGAATCCTCCTGTAGTAGGAAAAATACTGAATTTTATAATGGAAGCGCTCCAGCTTTTTGACTGTAATTTGATGATTCCTGGACAAAGTAACTTTTGTTTATAACGCCTTGAAGAAATAAAAAAGTCCTTCTGGTCAAGCACAGACATATTATTAAATTTAGAAAGACACGATGCAAAGATTTTGTTGCCCTTTATTTCGCAAAAGAAACCTGAATTAAAAAAAAAAAAATGGAATCAAGAAAAAAATCTCAAATCCTCTAAAATTCCCTCCAAAATAATGTGTATATAAATGCACTGGCTAATTCATAATTACAGTGTATTTTCTTTTTTAAAAAATATTTATTTATTTATTTATTTATTTTGGCTACGTTGGGTCTTTGTTGCTGCACGTGGGCTTTCACTAGTTGTGGCGAGCGGGGGCTACTCTTTGTTGTGCTGCACTGGCTTCTCATTGTGGTGGCTTCTCTTGTTGCGGAGCACGGGCTCTAGGCGTGCGGGCTTCAGTAGTTGCAGCACGCAGGCTCAGTAGTTGTGGCACATGGGATTATTTGCTCCACAGCATGTGGGATCTTCCCAGACCAGGGATCAAACCTGTGTACCCTGCATTCACAGACGGATTCTTAACCACTGTGCCACCAGGGAAGTCCCTACAGTGTATTTTTATTTTTAAAATATATTTTAATATTTTATGGGAAACTAATAATGTGATCTCTAGTCTTTGAAATATGCAGGGAGATGGGTCTAGCTCTAGACATTTGTAAGCAAAGAAAAACCTGTAGAAAAATGCGGAAGCCTGAAGAATCACAGAAAGAAATTCATTTGGTTATGATATTTTGATTACTTTGATTATTTTGATTTTCTTTCCCATCCTTCATTCACAGAGGTCCACCTTCAGTTTCACTAAAAAATTAATTGGAAAAAGAGGTGCTAGTTTATTTTCTGGGAAGAAAAGACGTAGAGTGTATAAAAGTAGAAATTACTGAATATAACATATTATAAGTAGCGAACTGTGAACGTACAGGCATTAGGAGATTAAAGCAGTTTTCCTGGGTGCAGTTCACACTAGAAACATTGGGAAATTGGGGTTTAGTGGCCATTTTTACAGACATAACATTCTGAGTAGATTAATTTCATTTATTATTTTTTTAAACAAATTCATCTTTTGGGAATTTGTTGAATGCCACAATGCTTTTAAAAATCAATATTTTAATAATGTTAATTATTTCATCTCTATCAATCTATGTTAGAGACACCCACATGTTGATTTCCAAAATAAAACATTACAACAAAAACTCTATCATGTTTTGCAAACAACTATTTACTTTAACCAACTTAATTGCCCACTAAAAATGTCATAGATATTTTCAACATCAACAAAATAAACTAGTAAAACACATGACACAGAATTAAAAAAAAAAAATAACTGGGCCAAAACAAGACCCTAACTGTCAGGCACTACTATTGTTATATTTTAAGTATCAAAAAATTTGCAATCTGGCCCCAGTCACTGGACCCTGGGATAACTCATTGCCTTAAAAATGTCACAAAAACATGGAAAGCTCTTTTATGACAGAGGTAGTTGATGCAGCACTGAAAATGAATAGTCAAGGAAACCTCAAAACTGAAAGCCTATCACATTTGTGATGCTTCCACAAAGAGTGAAGGTGCCTTTTAGGCAGTACTCCAGGGACACTCTAAATTGCTCCAAAAATATGTAATGTTTAAATATCCCATTAATACTCTACATTTCTGTTTCCCACCTCTCAGGATTTAATAAAGCTCTTCTTGATGACTTCCATATTTTTCACACTGGATTTATCTTGTATTGAATTTGGGTTTTACTACACTGATTTCCAATCATAGTTTTAATAATTGCTCCTTCCAGTAATTTTCCAGAGACTCCTTTTCCAAGTCTTCTCAGTATACTTTACTCTGTTTGTTAGTACTGCTAATAAGTGACTACCTACATAGTAGTCATGGATTCAGCAAAGTAATTCAACAAACACTTTTTGAGTGGAAACTGTGTTAAGCATTGAAACATCGCTTAAGTACTTATTCAAAGTATTATAGAAGAATTTCCAGATATCAGGAAAGTTATCAGAATTTACTGTCCCAGTATTTTAACATGATTCCAATATGAGTTGTGCAACAATAAGCACAGCTCCTTGGACTCAGTTTTATTATCTGTGTAATAGAGATTGAAGTGGTTTAATATGAACAGTGTTTTTGAAAAGTGACCCGGTATACAATATTGGGTAATAAAATCAATTTAAGAAGACAAGACCTGCATTTTTAAATAAAATAAAATAGAGGTTTTGATGATGGCCATTCTGACCACTGTGAGGTGATACCTCATGGTAGTTTTGCTTTGCATTTCTCTAATAAATAGTGATGTTAAGAATCTTTTCATGTGTCTTCTGGCCATCGATATGTCTTCTGTGGAGAAATGTCTATTTAGGTTTTCTGCCTATTTTTTGATTGCGTTGTTTTTTTTTGATATTGAGCTGTATGAACTGTTTGTATGTTTTGGAAATTAATGCCTTTTCAGTCACATTGTTTGCAAATATTTTCTCCCATTACTAGGTTGTCTTTTCATTCCATTTATCATTTCCTTTAATGTGCAAAAGCTTTTAAGTTTAATTAGGTCACTTTTGCTTATTTTTGTTTTTACTTCCCTTACTATAGGAGAGATACTGAAAAAGATATGGCTGTGATTTATGTCAAAGAGTGTCTTGCCTATGTTTTTCTCTAGGAGTTTTGTAGTATCCAGCCTTACATTTAAGTCTTTAATCCATTTTGAGTTTATTTTTATGTATGGTGTTAGAGAATGTTCTAATTTCATTCTTTTACGTGTAGTTGTCCAGTTTTCCCTGCACCATTTATTGAACAGACCCTCCTTTCTCCATTGTATATTCTTGCCTCTTTTGTTGTAGATTAATTGACCATAGGTTGGTGGGTTTATTTCAGGGCTTTCTATACTGTTCCATTGATCTATATTTCTGTTTTTGAGCCAGTACCATACTCTTCTGATTAGTGTAGCTTTGTAGTATAGTCTAAACTCAGGGTGCCTGATTCTTCCAACTCAGTTTTTCTTTCTCAAGATTGCTGTGGCTATTTAGGGTCTTTTGTGTTTTCATACAAATTTTATTTTTTTTTGTTCTAGTTCTGTGAAAAATGTCATTATTAATTTGACAGGAATTGCATTGAATCTGTAGATTGCCTTGTGTAGTATGGTCATTTTGACAATATTGATTTATCCAATCCAAGAACATGGTATACCTTTCCATCAGTTTGCCTCTTCTTTGATTTCTTTCATCAGTATATTATAATTTTCAGAGTACAAGTCTTTTGCTTCCTTAGGTAGGTTTATTCCTAGGTATTTTATTCTTTTTGATGTGATGTTAATGAGATTGTTCCCTTAATTTCTCTTTCTGATCTTTTGTTGTTAGTGTATAGAAATACAACAGATTTCTGTGTATTAATTTTGTATCTGGCAACTTTACCAAATTCATTGATGAGCTCTACTAGTTTTCTGGTAGTATCTTTAAGATGTTCTAGGTATAGTTCCATGTCATCTGGAAGCAGTGACAGTTTTACCTTTTCTTTTCATCAAAAAGTCTACAAGTAATAAATGCTGGAGAGGATGGGGAGAAAAAGGAACTCTCCTACAATGTTGGGGGGAATGTAAATTGGTACAGCCACTATGGAGAACAGTATGGAGGTTCCTTAAACAACTAAAAATAGAGTTACCATATGATCCTACAATCCCATTCTTGTGCATATATCTGGAGAAGAACATAATTTGAAAAGATACATGCACCCCAATGTTCACTGCAGGAGTATTTACAATAGCCAATACATGGAAGCAACTTAAATGTCTATCGACAGATGAATGGACAAAGAAGATGTGATATACAGTAAGTTCCCTATATATGAATGAGTTCCATTCCAAGAGTGCATTCATAAGTACAATTTGTTCGTATGTCCAACAAAGTTAACCTAGGTACCCAAATAACACAATCGGCTACATAGTACTGCACTGTAATAGGTTTATAATACTTTTCACACAAATAATACATACAAAACAAACAAACACAAAAATTAAAAGGGACATTTTTAATCATACAGTACAGTACCTTGAAAAGTACAGTAGTATAGTACAGCAGCAGGCATACAGGGTCTGGCATCCAGTTAACAGGCAAGAAGAGTTACTGACTGGAGGAGGGAAAGGAGGTGGGAGATGGTAGAGCTGAAAGATCGTCAGCAATAGTTGATGGAGGGTAAGCTGAAATTTCACTCACACCTAATGTTGATGGCACAGGTTCTGGGCTTGAAATAAAGGTATTGTACTGCTGTACTCTATACAGTGCTGTACAGTAAAGTACACAAAAGCACAACCACTTGTAGAGGATGCACGCACATGACAATGTACACCTGATTGGACATGCAAATGCACGTTAGCATCATTGAAAGTTCACAACTTGAAGGTTCGTATGTCGGGGACTTATTGTATATATACATATAAATATATATATGTACAAAAGAATATTACTCAGCCATAAAATAGAATGAAATAATGCCATTTGCACCAACATGGATGGCCCTAGAGATTATCATACTAAGTGAAGTAAGCCAGACAAAGACAAATATCAGATGATATTTCTTTTATGTGGAATCTAAGAAAAAAACAAAAGGACACAAAAAAACCTTAATTCCAAAACAGAAAGAGACTTACAAACACAGAAAACAAGTTTGTGGTTACCAAAGGGGAATGGGGGTGGGGGAGGGATAAATTAGGAGGCTGGGATTAACATATACACACTACTATGTATACAATAGATAACCAGCAAGGACTCACTGTATACCACAAGGAACTATTCTCAATATTTTGTAGTAACCTGTAAGGGAAAAGAATGTGAAAAAGTATATATATATACACACACACATATATATATATGAATCACTGTGCTATACACCTGAAACTTACACAGTGCTGTAAATCAATTATATTTCAATAAATGTTTTATAAAAAATAGGATAGAGTAGAAATTAGCACAGCATGTTTTAAGATTATTCAGGTTTGTGAAACTTTTATATTTTTATCTACACATACAAGTGTATATTGTATAGTGTGTATTTACATGTACATTTTATAACAAGAAATGGTGTAAAATATATTTTCTTAATGTTAGTTATATTAAAAAACTGTCAAAGCCCCTGAGCTAGAAGACTGGGAAAATCTAGTTTGTTAAATATTTTGTGAATTTTTAATTTCATATTTCATCCAAAAGGGCTTTCTGGGAACAGGTTTTTTTATTCAAGTCAATGTATCGTGCCATTTTATATATTGCAGATGATCAAAACACATAATGACTAGTGAAGAATTCATGTTTAGCTGATTAAAACTTATTGATACTTTTTTTCTTAATATAAATTAAAACTCAGGAAGTGGGACTTATCCTGGCTGGATTAATGGAGAAAAAAATTTAAGAAAGATCCTGAACACAATGCATTGCCTGAAGAGACTGGACTCATCTGAGGCACTATAAGGGACTATAGATGGGAAAGACTTAGCAGCCATGCTCAGGAAGAGATAGCTGAGTGGTCTGGAGTAGTAGAAGTCACACCAGACTTTGAGAACTGTATTCTAGTCTTTACTTTTCCAATATAATTTAACATAAATTTAATAATCATATTTGTGATAATAATAAAAATAATTAACATTTATGGGTCACTAATTATACTCTAGGCACTATTCTAAGCACTTTACATAGACTTCATTTTATTTATTCCTCACTATAGCCATAAGAGGTACATATCACTTTTAACCCCATCTTACAGATGAGGAAACTGAGGGACATAAATCATTTACCCATCATAAGTTATGTACAAGACACCATAACAGGCACTGAAGATGCAAAATGAGTAAGACCTGGTCCCTACTCTCAAAGAATTTACTGTGTAGTAGAAGGACACACATGTGAACAAAAGAAAAACACAATAAAATATGATATATTCTAAACAAGAATTGCATAAAAATCACAGTGGAAAGTGCAGAGAAGAGAACAACCTGCATAAGATCAGAGGAAGGCTTCATAAAGTGGGTGATATGAGACCTGGATCTTGAAAAATGGGTAGGGGTTTTCTAGGTAAATAAATCAGGTAAGATAATACTATAAACCTATGGATTTATAGGCCTAGAAGAGGTCTGGAATAGTACAGTGAATCTAAGGATGTCCAACAATATCTGATAAGCCTGAGACTTCTCCCATTCAAGATTTAAGCAAGCAGAACAGAGAACCAGTAAACTTCAAGGTAGAACAATTGAAATCATTGAACCTGAGGTACAAAAGGAAAAAAAAAATAATAAAGAAAGGTGAACAGAGCCTAAAGAACTTGTGGTACATTCTCAAATGTACCAATATTCACATTGTGAAAATACCAGAAGGAGAAGAGAGAGAGAAAATGGCAGAAAGAGGAAGAGGATCAAGATGGCAGGGTAAGAGGATGTGGAACACACCTCTTCCAACAAACACATCAAAAATATATCTGAATGTGGAACAATTCTCACAGAAAACCAACTGGAAACTGGCAGAAGGTCTCTTATACAACCAAAGCTGCAAAAAATATCTCCATGTGCCTGGGTAGGACAGAAAAAAAGGCATCAGGATGGGACTGGTGCCCTGGGGAGGGAGCTGTGAAGGAGAGAAGGTCTACATAGGCCCTAGCCTTGGAGAACCCCCTTTATTCTGGGAGGTAGGCTGGGACAGATAGAGGGGTTGGAGAACCTGTAATCTGCTTGCAAGGAGTAGGCATGTGGTGGCTTGCTAACAATCAGGATGGAGAGAGGCCTGCACTGACGGCTTCTACCTCTCCACACTTCCCAGCCCAAAATGCACATAAGGAAGGGCTGCTAGTACATGCAGCAGATAGGTGCTGAACCTCAGGGGGTCAGGCACTGGGAGAAGACACAGTCTAGCTGCTCTGAGACAGCCAAGAGAGCCTGGGGTGTGGTCCAGGCTGAACATTAGAGCCCACTGTCAGTGCAAATATGGTGGGGGTTTGTCAAGCTGTTGTGGACTTTGTGGGCAGGCACACTGTGGGGGTTGATCTGGCCTCTGAGCCCATCATCAATGCATACAAAGCTGGGAGCAGGTCAAAAAGCAGAGCATTTTCCCAGCACACAAACCAGGTTGCACCACAGAAACGCATATCTCTTGCTGATAACCCCTGGGGAAGAGTTTTGTTTCTCAGCAGGAGCGCTCTGATTCCTCCCACCCCACAGTGCAGCTTGGAACCAGATCTTGGGCAAATAGTTTTTCAAGGAGGCCTGCCACAGAGTCTGTTCAGGTCCCAGACAGCAGCACAACCACCTCAATTCCTGTAGTCGCAGCACCCAGGCCCCCAGCACCAGCTTATTTCACACCACGGCCTAGCACTAAGTCTGGGATGAACACAACAGAGAAAGGGACACAAACTTGGACTGCCTTTGGGTGGGACTGTGAATGCCTGCATGGGAAGTGCACAGGTATGCTGTGACCATGGGGGCCTCAACTCTGTTGGGACAAAGTATGCACTCAAGGGCAAGAGAGACATATTGAATCAGACCTTCAAGGATTGTACTCCAAAAACAGAGGAGCCGGCCCTAACACCAACAGGGTTGTGCAGCCACAGGAGCAAAGAGAAGTCCCCACCCAAGTTCCAGTGCAGGCTCTGGACATGACAACACAAATCACATTCCCTATCAAGATAATAATGACCAGCATACTCTGAGGAAAGATGTGGTTGGCATCCATACCAAAAACAGCCCTCACACCAAAAATACTGGACTTATATACTCTAAACAGGTATGCTTCCACATAAAAACAGCCCTTCAAGACCATGGTAGATAACCGTTTCTCCTCAATTCTAGAAAAGATAAGGTTAAGTAAAATGAAAAACCAGAAGAACTACTCTCAATTAAAAGAACAAGAGAAATCTCCTGAAAGAACTAATATTGAAATTGACTTCACCAGTCTACTAGACCTGGAGTTCAAAAAGGAGGTAATAAGAATGCTGTGAGAATTAAGAAAGATTATTGATAGAAATGTAGACCACTGTAACAAAAAAAACTAGAGGAATCACTCAATATTAGATAATTCAATTGCCAAAATAAAAACCAATCTAGAAACAATGAATAACAGACTAAATAATGCAGAAGAACAAATAAGTAATCTGGAAGACAGACTAAAGGAAATCAATCAATCATAACAGCAGATAGAAAGATAAAATAAAGAAAAAAAAAAGAGAGAGAGATCTATGGTATAGTACAAAACTTGCCAACCTACACATAATAGGGTTCCAGAAAGAGAAGAGAAAGAGAAGGGGATCAAAAATGTATTTAAAAAATTTTGTCTGAAAACTTTCCAAACCTAGGGAAGGAAAGAGGTATCCAGGGACAGGAATCACAGGGGGTCACAAACGAGTTAAACCCAAAAAGATCTACAAAATAATATATCATAATTCAAATGTCAAAAGTAAAAGACAAAGACAGGATTCTAAAGAAAGCAAGAGAAAAACAAAGGGTCATTTAAAACAGAACCCTCATAAGGTTATCAGTTGATTTTGCTGCAGAAACCTTACAGGTCAGAAGGGGTAGCATGATATATTCAAAGTCCTGAAAGGGAAAATAACCTGAAACCTAGAATACTCTACACAGCAAGATTATCATTTAGAATAGAAGGACAGATAAAAAATTATCAAACAAGAAAAAACTAAAATAATACAGCAATACTAAATTGACCCTAAAAGAAATATTGAAGGGTCTTCTCTAAATAGAAAAGAAGCACAAATCTATAGGAAAGAGAAAATCACAATAAGGAAGGTGAATATATAAAAGAATAGAAGATCAGTTAAATAAGCCAGTATATAACTTAAAAACAATAAAAAACTTTGTAAAAGTGATTATAACTACAATTAACAGCAAAAAGATAAGCATGAAGATGTAATATAAGTTATAAAATTCACAAAATGTGGGGTAAGGGAGTAAAAAATGTAGCTCTTTTAGAATGTGTTTGAACTTATATGACTATCAGTCTAAAGCAAGTAGATATAGTTATAGATCAACATACTTGAAAACCAGGATAACAACAAATCAAAAACAAACAATAGATTCACAAAAATCAGAAGGAAAGGAAGAGAAGCATATTACAAAAGGAAACAATCAAAGCACAAAAGGAAAAACAAAAAGAAAAAGAAATGAACAAAGAAGAACTACAAAATCAACTGGAAAACAAGCATTAAAATGTCAATAAATACATCCATATAACTAATTATTTTAAATATCAATGGATTAAATGCTTCAATCAAAAGACATAGACTGGCAGCTTGGATAAAAAACAAGAACCAACAATATGCTGCCTCCAAGAGACTCACATCAGGGCCAAAGACACAAAATAGATAGAAAGTCAGAAGATGAAAAAAGATATTTCATGAAAATGGAAATGACAAGAAAACAGGGCCAACAACACTCATATTAGACAAAAAGACTTTAAAACAAAGTCCTTAAAGAAAGACAAAGTAAGATATTATTTAATGATAAAGTGATCAATACAAGAAAAGAATATTACTCTGGTTAACATATATACATCCAATATAGGAGCACCTAAATATATAAAACAAATACTAACAGACATAAAAGGAGAAATTGACAAGAATGCAATAATAGTAGAAATATTTAACACCTCACTTTCATTAATGGACAGATCTTCCAGACAGAAAAACAGGCATCAGAGGTCCTAAATAAAACAATAGACCAAATGGACTTAATTGACATCTACAGGACATTACATCCCCAAAATCCAGAAAAAAAAAATTATTTTCAAGCTCATGGAACATTCTCTAGGATAGGCCACACACTAGGTCACAAACAAGCCTCAACAAATTTAAGAGGATAGAAATTATTTCAAGCATCTTTTCTGACCACAATGATATAAAACTAGAAATTAACAACAGAAATAAAAATAAAACAAAAAATAATGAACATATGGAGGCTAAAAAAATCCCAGAATACTAAAAAACTAACAGATCAATAATGAAATCAAAGAGGAAATCAGAAAATACCTCTAGAAATAAAATAAAAAATACAACCTCATAAAATCTATGTAAGAGGGAAGTTCATACCATACAGGTCTTCTTCAAGAAACAAGAAAAACCTCAAATAAACAACCTAACATAGCACCTAAATGAATTAGAAAAATAAGAACAAACAAAATGGAAAGTCAGCAGAGGAAGGAAAAAATAAAGATCAACAAGGAAATAAATGAAATAGAGACTAAAATTTAAAAAGATCAAAAATCATGAGCTGTTTTGTTTTGAAAATATAAATAAAATCAACAAGACTCTAGCCAGGCTCATCAACAAGAAAATAGACAAGACACAAATAAACACAATAAGAAATGAAAGAGGATAAATAACAACTGATATCACAGAAATATAAAAAATCACAATAGTATACTAAGAACTCGTATATGCCTACAAATTCGACAACCTAGTAGATATGGACACGTTTTTAGAAACATACAGTCTGCTAAAACTGAGTCAAGAAGAAACAAATAATTTGAACAGACCTATTGCTAGAAGTGAAATAGAATCTGTAAAAAAACAAAAACAAACAAATGAAAACTTCCCGCAAACACAAGTTCAGGACTGCATGGCCTTACTGGGGAATTCTACCAAACATACGCAGAAGACCTTTTACTTATCCTTCTAAAAATATTCCAAAAGATTGAAGAAGATGGAACACTTCCATATTCATTCTATGAAGCCACAATCACACTGATAGAAAAACCAAAGACACTAAAAAAAAAAAATTATACAGGCCAATATCTTTAATGAATAGAGATGCAAAACATTAGCAAACAAAATCCAACAATACCTAAAAAGGATCATACACCATGGTCAAGTTGGATTCATTCCAGGTTCATGAGGATGGTTGAGCATATACAAATCAATCAGTATGATACACCACATTAACAATAACAACAACAAAAGACCACATGACAATATGATCATCTCAATAGAGGTAGAAAATTCATTTGACAATATTCAATATGCATTCATGAAAAAATTCTCACCAAAGTGGGTATAGAGGGAACATATCTCAACATTATAAAACCCATTTACTACAAACCCACTGCCAACATAATACTCAGTGGTGAAAACCTGAAACATTCCCAATAATTTCAAGAACAAGACAAGGATGACAACTCTTACCACTTCTATTCAACATGGTATTTGAAGGTCTAGTCACAGCAATAAGACAAGAAAAAGAAATAAATGTTATCCAAATTGGAAGGGAAGAGGTAAAACTGTTCTTATTTGCAGATGACATAATACTCCTTATAGAGAACTCTAAAGACTTCACATAAAAAACTCTTAGAACTAATAAATGAATTTGTCAAGGTAGCAGGATACAATTAATATATAGAAATCTATTGAGTGTTCTTACAGTAAAATGAACTATCAGAAAGAGAAAGTTTAAAAAGTCCTATTTAAAATGGAGTAGGTAAAAATAGAATACCTAGGATGAACTTAACAAGAAGGTGAAAGACTTATATGCTGAAATCTATAAAATATTGGAAAAGGCAATGAGGATTATTGAAAGAAATGGAGAGATACCCCATGCTCTTAGATTGGAAGAATTAATATTGTTGAAATGGTCATAGTACCCAAAGAAATCTACATATTTAATGTATCCCTATCTAAATACTCATGACATTTTCCACATAACTGGAACAAATAATCCTAAAATTTATATGGAAACACAAGAGACAATGCAATCCTGGGGAAAAAGAACAAAGCTGGAGGCATAACCCTCCCAGACTTCAGAAAATACTACTAAGTTACAGTAATCAAAACAGCATGATATTGGCACAAAACAGATACATAGACGAATGGAACATAATAGAGAACACAGAAATAAACCCACACACCTACAGTCAATTAATCTTTAACAAAGGAGTCAAGAATATACAATGGAGAAAAGACAGTCTCTTCAACAAATGATGTTGCGAAAGCTGGGCAGCCACATGTAAATCAATTAAATTAGAAAAATCCCTCATACCATATACAAAAATTAACTCAACGTAGTTTAAAGATATAAATAAAGACATGACACCATAAGATTCCTAGAAGAGAACTTAGGCAAAACATTCTTAGACATATATAGCTGCAATATTTTCCCAGATCAGTCTCCCAAGGCAAAAAATAAAGAAATAAATAAAAAATAAATAAATGGAATGTAATCAAACTTAAAAGCTTTTTCACAACAAAGGAAATCATCAATAAAACAAAAAGACAACTTATGGAATGGGAGAAAATATTTGCAAATGATGCTACAGACAACAGGCTAATATCCAAAATATACAAAGAGCTCATACAACTCAATATCAAAAAAACAAACCACCTAATCAAAAAATGAGCAGAAGAGCTAAATATACATTTCTCCAAAGAAGATATACAGATGTCCAACAGGCACGTGAAAAGCTGCTCAACATTGGTCCTCCAGCATCTTAACTCACGGGTCTACTGTGTGAGGCTTCAGTAGATCATTGAAAATAAAGTCCTTGGCCTTCAGTCTCCTCTAAGTTACCCCCAAGGGGTGGCTGTGGGGTTGGTGGGCTGTTAGAGGGCGACTATGGGGTTTATTGGTATGTTCTGTGAAAACAAATAAACTTGACTTACTGTCAAAAATAAAAAAGATGCTCAACATTTTTAAAGATTAAAGAAATGCAAATCAAAACCCCAATGAGGTATCACCTCAAACTAGTCAGTATAGTGATTATCAAAAAGTCTACAAATAATAAATTCTGGAGAGGGTGTAGGGAAAAGCTTGGTGGTGATATTAAACTGGTGTGATTAAAATGGAAAACAATAGAGAGGTTCCTCAAAAAACTAAAAATAGAGCTACCATATGATCCAGCATTCCAACTCCTGAGCATTTATCTGGGAAAGATGAAAAATCTAATTTGAAAACATACATGCACCCCAAAGTTTATAGCAGCACTATTTACAATAGCCAAGACATGGAAACAACACAAGTGCCCATCAACAAATGACTGGTTTAGGAAGATGTGATACACACACACACACAAACACATGCACACAATGGAATATAACTCAGGCATAACAAAAATGACATATTGCCATTTGCAGCAAAATGGATGGACCTAGATAATATTATACTAAGTGAAGTCAGATAAAGACAAATATATATGATATCACTTATATGTAGAATCTAAAAAATAATACCAATGTATCTATAATCAAAACAGAAACAGACTTGCAAACATAGAAATAAAATTACGGTTACCAAAGGGGAATCAGAGAGGGACAAGAAATAAATTAGGAGCATGAAATTAACAGATACAAACTACTATACATAAAATAGATAAAAAGCAAGGATTTACCATACAGCACAGGAAATATATATTCAATATATTTTAATAACCTATAATGGAAAACAATCCAAAATCTATATCTAAATTACATTGCTGTACACCTGAACACAATATTGTAAATCAACTATGTTTCAATAATTAAAAAAACAGAAAAAAATACTTGAAAAATTATGGTTGACAACTTCCTAAATGTGTTAATATACATGTATCCACAGATCAAAGAAACTGAGTAAACTTCAAATAGGATAAACTCAAACCCACAGAAAGAAATATAATCAAACTGTCAAACAATAAGACAAGGAAAGACTCTTGAAATCAGCAAAAGAGAAGTAATTCATTACATAGAAAGGATGCTAAAGATTATGACCTGATTTCTCATCAGAAACCTTGGCGTCAAGAAACAAGTGGGTTGATATATTCAAAGTGTTGAAAGAAAAAAAAAATACTGTCACTTGAGAATTCTGTATCTGGCAAAACTACCTTTCAAAAATAAGGGAGAGATAAAGATATTCTCAGATTTTAAAAAATGCTGAGGGAGTTTTTTTAACACTAGACCTGTCCTGCAAGAAATGTTAAAAGGAGTCCTTTAGGTTAAAACGGAAGGACACTAGACAGTAACTTGAAGCTATAGGAAGAAAGAAATACCTCTAGTAAAGGTTTTACATGGGGAATTGTTAGCTAGTGTTACTGTGATGTTAGTTTGCAAGGCTTATTTTCATTTTCAACAACATTTAAAAAAAATTATAATAAAGATTTATACACAACATATAAAGATATAATCTGTGACAACTACAAAAGAAAAGGGGGAAATGAAGCTGTATAGAGACATCATTTTATATGCTTTTCAAGTTAAGTTGGTATTAATTCAAATTACAAGGTTCTAACATTAGGATGTTAAATGTAATCTCCTTGGTAACCACAAATAAAATGCCTGCAAAAATGAAATGAGAAGAAAATCAATATGTTTCACTACTAAAAAAAGGCAACTACACAGAAAAGAAGACAGTAATGGAGGAAATGAGAGACAAAATAATCTATAAACATATAGAGAACAAACAGTAATGTGGCAACCACCTTACCATTAATTTCTTCAAATATAAATGGATTAAAAAACGATTGACAGAATACATTTAAAAATACTTTATTCAACAATATGGTGCTACAAGAGAGTCACTTTAGATCCAAAGGCACACATAGATTGAAAATAAAAGGATGTGAAAAGATATTCCATGCAAATAGTAAAGAAAACAGACATTGGGTGGCTAGGTAATATCAGATAAAATATAATGTGAGTCAAAAATTGTTACAAGAGAAAAATATGGAAATTATATTTTGATAAATGTCTCAATACAAGAAGAACATATAACAATTATCAATATTTACATGTGTAATGAAAGACCATCAAAATATATAAAGAAGAGTTGACAGAATTAAAGAAGAAATAGACTATAATACAATAATAGTTGGAAACTTCAATATCTCACTTTCCATAGCATTAATGAGACATAAAATGAGTAAGGAAATAAAGAACTTAATCAATAAACTAGACCAATTAGAACTAACACATATGTAAAGAACACTGCAACAACAGCACAACATACATTCTTTAGAAAGACATATAGAGCATTCTCCAGGATAGATCATTATTTGACCATAAAACAACCCACAATGTATTTGAAAAAATAAGTATCATACAAATCATCATCTTTTACCACAATGGGGTAAAGTTAGAAAAGAATGACAGGTGGAAAACTGGACAATTTACAAATATATGAAAATGAACAAACAAACAATAAAACACATACTCTTCAAGAGCAAATAGGTCAAATAATAAGTCACTAGGTAAATTAGAAAATTCCCAGAAATTAAAAATATGAAAACAAGACACACAACCTAACCTTACATCTAGAGCAACCAGAGAAAGAAAAGCAAAGCACAAAGTTAGTAGAAGAAAAGAAATGATAAAGATTAGAGCAGAAATAAATGAAATAGAGACTAAGAAAATAATTAAAATAGATCAATGAAGCTAAAAGCTGGTTATTTGAAAGATAAACAAAATTGATAAACCTTTAGACAGACTCATCAAGAAAAAAAGAGAGAGAGCTAAAATCAGTAAAATTAGGAAAGATAAAGGAGAAGTTACAGCCAACCCCACAGAAATACAAAGGGCCATAAGAGACTACTACAAGTGACTATATGCGAATAAAATGGACAACATAGAGGAAATGGACAAATTCTTAGAAAGGTACAATCTCCCAAGACTGAACCAGGAAGAAATAGAAACTATGAGCAGACAAATCACAAATACTGAAATTAAAACTGTAAATAAATGCTCCCAACAAACAAAAATCCAGGACAAGATGGCTTCACAGGCAAATTCTACCAAATATTTAGACAAGAGTTAACACCTAATCTTCTGAAACTACTCCAAAATTTGCCAGAGGAAGAACATTTACAAACTCATTCTATGATGTCACAATCATCTTTATAACAAAACCAGACAAAGAAACCAAAAAAATAAAAAATAAAAGAAAAAAGAAATTGCAGGCCCATATCTCTGATGAATATAGACCCAAAAACCCTCAACAAAATATCAGCAATCTGAATCCATCAATACATTAAAAGGATCATACACCATGATAAAAGTGGGATTTATCCCAGGGATGCAAGGATTTTTCAATATCAATAAATCAGAGTAATACACCACATTAACAAATTGAAGAATAAAAAACCCATGATCATCTCAATAGATGCAGAAAAAGCTTTTGATAAAATCCAACATAAATTTATGATAAAAACTCTCCAGAAAGTTGGCATAGAGGGAACATATCTCAACATAATAAATGTCACATATGACAAACCCACAGCTAACATCATTCTTAATGGTGAAAAACTGAAAGCACTTCCTCTAAGATCAAGAACAAGACAAGGATGTCCACTCTTGCCACTTTTATTCAACATAGTTTTGGAAGTCCTAGCCAAAGTAATCACAGAAGAAAAAGATATAAAAGGAATCCACGTTGGAAAAGAAGAAGTAAAACTGTCACTGTGTGCAGATGACATAATACTATACATAGAAAATCCAAAAGATGCTACCAGAAAAACACTAGAGCTAATCAATGAATTTGGTAAATTTGCAGGGTGCAAAATTAATACACAGAAATTTCTCACATTCCAATACACTAACAATGAAAAATAAGAAAAAGAAATTAAGGAAGCAATCCCATTTAGCATTGCATCAAAGAGAATAAAATACCTAGGGTATCAAGGAATAAACCTACCTAAGGAAGCAAAAGACCTGTACTCAGAAAACTATATGTTGAAAGAACTCAAAGATGACGCAAATAGATGGAGAGATATACCATGTTCTTGGACTGGAAGAATCAATATTATCAAAATTACTATACTACCCAAAGCAATCTAGAGATTCAATCCAATCCCTATCAAATTACCAATGGCATTTTCCACAGACTTAGAAAAAAGTCTTACAATTTCTATGGAAACCAAAAAGATCCTGAATAACAGAAGCAATCTTGAGAAAGAAGAACGGACCTGGAGGAATCAGTCTCCATGTCTTCACCCTATACTACAAAGCTACAGTAATCAAAACAGTATGATACTGGCACAAAAACAGAAATATTGATCAACGGAACAGGATAGAAAGCCCAGAGTTAAACCCACGCACCTATGGTCCACTAATCAATGACAAAGGAGGCAAGAATATACAATGGAGGAAAGACAGTCTCTACAATAAATGGTACTGGGAAAACTGGACAGCTTCATGTAGAAGAAAGATATTAGGACACTCCCTAACACCATACACAAAAATAAATTCAAAATTGATCAAAGACCTAAATGTAAGGCCGGATACTATAAAACTCTTAGAGGAAAATATAGGCAGGACACTTTCTGACATAAATAGCAACAAGATCTTTTTTCACCCAGTTCCTAGAGTAATAAAAATAAAAACACAAATAAACAAATGGTACCTAATTAAACTAAAACACTTTTGCACAACAAAGGAAACCATAAACAAAATGAAAAGACAACCCACAGAATGGGAGAAAATATTTGCAAACAAAGTGAACAACAAGGGATTAATCTCCAAAATATGCAAGCAGCTCATGCAGCTCAATAACAACAACAAAAGCCAATCAAAAATGTGTGGAAAATAGACATTGAGACATTTCTCTGAAGAAGACATTCAAATAGCCAAAAGGCACATGAAAAGGTTCTCAACATCACTAACTATCAGAGAAATGCAAGTCAAAACTTCAATGAGGTATCACTTCACACCAGTCAGAATGGCCATTATCAAAAACTCTACAAAAATAAATGTTCGAGAGCATGTGAAGTAAAGGGAACACTCTTGCACTGTTGGTTGGCATGTAAATTGGTACAGCCACTATGGAGAACAGTATGGAGGTTCCTTAAAAAACTAAAAATAGAGCTACATATGATACAGCAATCTCATTCCTGGGCATACACCTGGAGAAAACCATAATTCGAAAAAATACATGCACTCGAATGTTAATTGCAGCACTATTTACAATAGCCAGGACATGGAAGCAACCTAAATGTCCATCGACAGAGGAGTAGATAAATAAAATATGGTACATACATACAGTAGAATATTACTTGGCCATTAAAATGAATGGAATAATGTCATTTACAGCAACATGAATGAACCTCGAGATTGTCATACTGAGTGAAGCAAGTCAGACAGAGAGGAACAAATATCACATGATATCATTTTTATGTGGAATCTAAAAAAAGAAATAGTACAAATGAACTTATTTACAAAACAGAAATAGCATTACAGATGCAGGAATCAATCTTATGGTTACCAGGGGGAAAGGGGGGGGGATAAATTGGGAGATTGGGATTGAAATATACACACTACCCTATATAAAATAGATAACTAATAAGGACTTACTGTATAGTACAGGACACTCTACTCAATAGTCTGCAGTGAGCTATATGGCAAAAGAATCTAAAAAAGACTGGATATATGTATATGTAAAACTCATTCACTTTGCTGTATAGAAGACACTAACACAACATTGTAAATAAACTGTACTGCAATATTTTTTTTTAAAAAGAAAATCCTAAAGACTCTACCAGAAAACTACCAGAGGCCATCAATGAATTCAGTAAAGTCTCATGATACAAAATTAATACACAGAAATCCATTGTGTTTCTATACACTAACAATGAAAGATCAGAAAGATAAATTAAGGAAACAATCCCATTTACCATCACATCAAAACTATTGAAATACCTAGGAATAAACTGACTTAAGGAGGCAACAGACCTATACTCTGAAAACTATAATACACTGATGAAACTAAACAAAGATAACACAAACAGATGGAAAGATATACTGTGTTCTTGGATTGGGAGAATCAATATTGTCAAAGCAAATATACTACCCAAGGCAATCTACAGATTCAATGTAATCCCTATCAAATTAACAATAACATTTTTTTAAAGAACAAGAACAAAATTTTTACAATTTGTATGGAAACACAAAAAACCCTGAATAGCCAAAGCAATCTTGAGAAAGAAAAACAGAATGGGAGGAAAAGGGCACCCTGACTTCAGAATATAATACAAGGCTACAGTAATCAAAAGATTGTGATATTGGCACAAAAACAAAAATATAGATCAATGAAACAGGAGAGAAATAAGCTCACCAACCTATGGTTAATTAATCAGTGACAAAAGAGGCAGGAATACACAATAGAGAAAAGACATTCTCTTCAATAAGTGGTGCTGGGAAAACCTGACAACTACATGTAAAAGAATGAAATTAGAACATTCTCTAACACCATATACAAAAATAAACTCAAAATAGATTAAAGACCTAAATGTAAGACTGGAGAATATAAAACACCTAGAGGAAAACTTAGGCAAAACCATCTTTAACATAAATAGCAGCAATATCTTTTTGGATCCATCTTCTAGAGTAATGGAAATAAAAAACAAAATAAACAATTGGGACCTAGTTAAAGTTAAAAGCTTTTGCACAGAAAAGGAAACCATAAAAAAAGGAAAAGGAAACCTACACAATGGGAGAAAATATTTGCAAATGTTCCGACTGACAAGGGATTAATCTACAAAATATACAAACAGCTCATATGCCTCAATACCAAAAACAAACAAACAAACAAACAAACAAAAAATGGGCAGAAGATCTAAATAGACATTTCTCGAAAGAAGGCATACAGATGCCAAAAAGACACATGAAAAATGCTTAACATCACTAATTATTAGAGGATTGCAAATCAAAACTAGAATGAGGTATCACCTCACACCAGTCAGAATGGCCATCATCAAAAAATCTACAAATAATTAATGCTGGTGAGCTTGTGGAGAAAAGAGAACCCTCCTACAATGTTGGTGGGAATGTAAATTGTTGCAGTCACTATGGAGAACAGTATGGAAGTTCCTTAAAAAAAAGTAAAAATAGATTTACCATATGATCCTGCAATCCCACTCCTGGGCATATATCTGGATAAAACCATAATTTGAAAATATATACACACCCCAATATTCATTGCAGCACTATTTACAATAGCGCAGACAGGGAAGCAATCTAAATGTCCACCAACAGATTAATGGGTAAAGAAGATGTGGTATATATAGACTATAGGATATTACTCAGCCATAAAAAAATAGAATGAAATAATGCCATTTGCAGCAACATGTTTGGACCGAGAGTTTGTCATGCTAAGTGAAGTGAGCGAGACAGAGAAAGACAAATATATGATTTCACTTATGTATGGAATCTAAAAAAAAATGATAGAAATGAAGTTATATACAAACAGAAATAGACCTACAGACATAGAAACCAACTTATTGTTACCAAAGTGGAAAGTGGGAGGGAGGATAAATTAGAAGTTTGGGATTAATATATACACACTACTATATTTAAAATAGATTAAAAAAAAAACAAGGACCTATTGTATAGCACCAGGAACTATACTCCATATTATATAATAATATATAAGATTAAAGAAACTGAAAAAAAGATATATATTTATGTATAACTGAATCACATTGCTGTACACTTGAAACTAACACAATATTGTAAATCAGCTCTACTTCAATAAAAAATAAATTAATTAAAAAATATAAAAACAAAACCTACCAAAACATATGCAGTGCATAAAAAGCAGTGCTCAGAAGGAAACAGTTGGCTGAAATGCCTATTAAAGAAAGAAAGATCTGAAATCAATAGATAAACTTTACACGTTAAGAAACTTGGAATAGAAGAGTAAGCTATATCCAAAGCTTGCTGAAAGGGAAAATAATAAATATCATATAAGATATAAAGAAATAAGGAATAGAAACACAATAGATAAGTAAACTCAAAAGTAGGTTCTTTAAAACAATCAAGAAAATTAACAAAACTTTAGATTAACACAGAAAAATGAGAGAAGAAGGAAATAACTAAAATCAGAAATAAAACTGGGGATATTACCATTATCAATCTTACAAAGATAAGAGGGATAAAAGAGAATAGTATGGACAGTTGTACAATAACTTATTATATAATCTAGAAGTGAACAAATTCCTTGAAACACACAAACTGCCTGAACTGACTCAAGAAGAAATAGAAAATCTCAACAAAACAATAGCAAGTTAAAAAAAAATAAATTAGTAAACAAAAACATGCCAACCATGTAAAGTCTTGGGTAATATGGTCTCTCCAGTGAATTCTAATAAACACAAATAATCAGTAGTAATCCTTTTCAACTTTTGCTAAATATTGAATACAATGGAATGCTTCCTAACTCATTTCATGAGGCCAGCATTACACTGATAATAAAGTCACATAAAGAAACCTCAAGAAAAGAAAATTGCATGCCAATATCCTTTATGAATATAGGTTCAAAACTCTCAACAAAATATTAGCAAATAGAATCGACAGAGTATTACAAATCTTATTTACCATGACCAAATGGGATTTATCCCAAGAGTGCAAGGGTAGGTAAACATAAAAAAAAAAAATCAGTGTAATATGTCACATTAATAGAACAAAAAAAAATGCACATGATTATCCCAGTTGATGGAAAATAATGTACTTGATAAAATCTAAATCTGTTTCATGATAAAAACTGTCAGAAAATTAACAACAGTGAGAAATCCCCTCAACATGAAAAAGTAGTATTAATAAGAAACCCACAGTTGACATTAAGATCAATTGTGAAGACTGAAAGTTTCCCCCCAACATCAGAAACAAGATAAGGGTGCTCACATTTCATACTGCTATTTGACATTGTCCTGGAATTCTAGCTAGAGCTTTGGGACAGGAAAAATAAATAAAAGGTATCCAAATTGAGAGGAAGAGTTAAAACTATCTCTCTCTGAATATGGCATTATCCTATATGTAGAAAATACCAACAAATCCACACAAAATTACTAAAGCTAATGAATAAATTCAGCAGTTTCAGTATACAAGAACAACACAAAAAAACAGTTGTGTTTCTATACACCAGCAATGAACCATCCAAAAATGAAATTAAGAAAGCAATTCTATTTACAATAGCATCAAAAAGTATTATAAATAAATCTAACCAAGGAGGTGAATGTCTTGTATGCTGCAAAGTACAAAACATTGTTAAAACAAATTAAAGAAGACTGAAATAAATGGAAAGGCATCTCATGTACATGGTTTAGAAGACAACGTTATTATGATGACAATACTACTCAAAGTAAACTAGAGATTTAGTAAAATTCCTATCAAAATTCCAACAGCGTTTTCCTCAGAAATTGAAAATCTACTCATTTAATTCTTATGGAATTACAAGGGGCTCTGAATATCAAAATAATCTTGAAAAAAAAGAAAGAAAAGCACACTTTCAAATTTTGAAGCTTATGGCAAGCCTACAGTAATTTAAACTTTATGGTACTTACATAAGGACAGACATAGATAAATAGATAAAATAGAAAGCCAAGAAACAAACCCTAACATATATAGTCAATTTATTTTCAAAATGGTGCCAAGACCAATAAATAGGGAAAGAACACCCTTTTAACCTAATGGTGCTGGGAAAGAAATGGATATAAACATGAAAAAGAATAAAGTTGAACTCTTACACCATATGTAAAAATTAACTCAAATTATGGTCAAAGACTTAAATTTAAGAGATAAAACTATATAACTCCTAGAAGAAAACATTGGGGAAAAATTTCATGTTATTGAATTTGGCAGTGATTTCATGGATATGCCAAATAAAGCACAGAAAAAATAGATACATTATGCTTTATTAATTGCAAACTTTAGTGCATCAAAGGATACTATCAGGAAAGAGAAACTACAACTTACACAGTATGAGAAAATATTTGCAAATATATATTTGATGAAGGATTAATATTCCAAATATGTTTAAAACCCCTAAAATATCAACAACAACAAGGAAAGTTCAAAAATGGGCAAAGGATTTGAATAACTATTTCTCCAAAGACAATATACAAATAGCTAACAAAGGTATGAAAAGATGTTCAACATCATTAGTCATTGGGGAATGTAAACAAAACCCACAATGCAGTACCACTTTACATCTACTAGGATGCCTATAATTTTAAAAAGAGAGAAAGAAAAAACAGAAAAGGAGTGTTGATGAGGATGTGGAGAATTTGGAAACTTTGTGTACTGCTGGAGAAAATGTAAAATGGTGCAGCCACTGTAGAAAACAGTTTGACAGTTTTAGCTTATGTTAAACATAAAACTACCATATGACCCAGCAATAGTCTACTCCTAGCTATACAAATTCAAAATAATTGAAAGCAGGTACTCAAACAGATACTTGTCCACCTTTGATCATGATAGAAGCATTCTTCACAATAACCAAAAGGTATAAACAACCCAAGTATTCATCAAAAGATAAGTGACTGAACAAAATGTGGTATATACATAAAATGGAATATTATTCAGCCTTAAAATGGACTGAAATTTTGATATGTGCTACAACATGAATAGACCTTGAAAATATACTCTGTTAAATAGGTTTTACCAGAAAGACACATATTGTGTTAACCCACTTATACAAAGTATCTAAAATGACAAATTCATAGAATCAGAAAGTAAAATAGAGTTTTCCAGGGCCTGGGAGAATGTGGGAAGGGAAAATTATTGTTTTATTGTTAAAGAGTTTTTATTGGCAGTGATAAAAAGATTCAGATATATAAGGCTGTGATGGTTACACAACACTGAGAAATGTATTTAATGCTACTGAATTATACACTTAAAAATGGTTATAATAAAAAAAAATTTATGTTATATATATTTTAACACAATAAAAACAGCTAATTATAAAAAAGAAGAAAACAACAATGATACAAAAGAGGTGGAAGAAGCACAAGGAAAGAAGGAAACTGACATTTATTGAAAACCTATGACCTAGGCATAATGCTAAACATTGTCTTATAAATTATCTCATTGGTAATGACACTGAGAGGTAGTTATTATTCTTTTTAATGCACAGATTAGAAAGCCAAGCCTTCATGATATTAATAACCTAAGGTCATCTGAGATCACCCCAAATAGTCAATGTTATATGACTAGAATTAGAAGCCAAATTAATTCACACAAAAGTTTATGATATCACATTCCTTTCCTACTGAAAGTGGAGTATTCTACTGTATTATGTGAACACAGTTTATATTCTGAGGAAAATAAAATCTTAAAGCTTCAAGATCCAAACACCCAACACTCAGGAAAACTTACATGCCACATTATAAGTGGAGGGAAAAAAAATCACTCAGAGCATGCAAGAGATACAAGCTTCTATTACATTTGTACTGGCAATTTCTGCTGACATTCAACTATCATTGCCTTCATGTCATAATCATGCAAAATATCATTTTAGTATAAGTGAAGCAACATTTTACATACACACACACACACACACATTTCTTGGAGGAAGGCATATGAAATTTACACATTTTATCCCATGATTCCCAGCCCCAACCAAAAAAACAAAAGAGCTATATTCTCCAAGTGGTTTCAAAGGACTTTAAGGTTACCAAGTGTATTGTGCATGACCCCAGTACTTGCTTTGCAAATAAGATTTAGTTTCAGCATCCTACCTCTTTATGAGGCCTTTCTTGACTAATTCAGTTGGAAGTGATTGTCCTCACTATGAAGAATTCACATAGTACTTATCTTTTCTTACGTAATTTGGCATCTACTGTTTTGTAGCTGAGTTTATTCTTGACATAGCTGTTGATCTCTTCAACCAGGATATAAGTTCCTAGAGCAAAAGATGAGTACACTTCTCATATCTATATTCTTCAGATCATCTTCCATGTAGTTGAATGAAAGAGGCAGCAAAGTTACTGCTTAGTTGACATAAATGTACAACTTAAAGGTAGGAAACAAGCCATTGTGGGTTTGAATTCTGGCTTCTGTCTACTAATACTGCAACATTTAGCAAGTTGCTTAGCCTACTTTAATCTTAGTCTCCCCAGTAATAATATCAACCTGATAGAGTTGTTGTAAATACTAAAAGTGATAATTTATGTACAGTAGTACCTAAAGAATGATAACTTCTTGTCATTAAAAGATGGGTGAAACTTTTGGTTAAAGATGGAGGAGTAAAGGCATTTTTACAACATTTTTCTCTTTTGAAACTCAATTAATAATATGAAAAGAGGGCTTCCCTGGTGGCGCAGTGGTTGAGAATCTGCCTGCCAATGCAGGGGACACGGGTTCGAGCCCTGGTCTGGGAAGATCCCACATGCCACGGAGCAACTGGGCCCGTGAGCCACAACTACTGAGCCTGTGCGTCTGGAGCCTGTGCTCCCCAACAAGAGAGGCCCCGATAGTGAGAGGCCCGCGCACCGCGATGAAGAGTGGCCCCCGCTCACCGCAACTAGAGAAAGCCCTCGCACAGAAATGAAGACCCAACACAGCCAAAAATAAATAAATAAATTTATAAAAAAAAAAAAAAAAAAAAAAAAAAAAAAAAAAAATAATATGAAAAGAAAAACTACTCTTAGTGAAATAGGAAATTTGGTAAAAGCTCAAATCATAAATTACAAATTACCTAAAAAATGTTGAGATATCTAAAATAGCATGCTGAGCACTGACATTGTCACTTATTCATTTGAAAACATGTATTGAGTATCTATTTTACACTAGGCAGTATGATAGGGGCTAAGAATACAATGATGAGCAAAAAAAATGACCCAGTTGTTCTCATCAAGAAACATGCTTTCTTGGACTTCTAAGGAAAAACATAAAAGTTTCCTAACTTAGATGTCATCATCTTGAAAGTGATATATAAATTATTTTTTATTCTAGTAATTGAATTTAAAGGTATGGGTAGGAAAAATAAGTTAAAGAATATTTGCACACAATGAACAAAAGTAAAGGAGGAAGAAAACATAAGACAATAAAAAGCATAAGAAGAACATGCACTGTAAGAGAACTTGCCCAAGAACATGCAAGAATATTAACAAAGAGTCCTTTACAGTCTCAAATATATGTTATCTATATTATCTATATCTACATCTATCTGTCTATCTATCTATCTATCTATCTATCTATCTATCTGTAATATAGATATAGATAACATAGTATCCCTAAAGAAACTTAAAAAGAGTATCAGAAAATGAAAGTAAAATAAAAACAAACTGGCAGTGTTCAAGAATAAGAGAGAAAAGCAAGGAGATTAAAACCAGAAAAACTATGATTGCAAAAAAAAAAAAGAATATGTTGGATTGGCTCAGGGAAATTTTAGAAACTGAAAATTAAGAAATGAATATATCCAAATTATTGTAGATGTGTGGCCAAGATGGCAGAGTAGGAACATCCTGAGCTCAGCTCCTCCCATAGGCACCCCAAAATTACAACTATTTATGGAGCAACTATGTATTAGAACAACCTGAAGAAATGATTTTCCACAACTAAAAATATAAAGAAGGAACCACAACGAAACAGGTAGGAGGGGTGGAGATGTGGTATACTCAAGACCCAGACCCCTGGGTAGTTGACCCACAAAAGGGAAGATAGTCATGATCACAGAGATTCTCCCCAAAGAGTGAGGGATTGGAGCCCAACATCAGACTCCTCAGCCCCAGGATACTGCATCATATATAAGAACCCCCAGGATGTCTGGCTTTGACACTAAGAGGGGCTGGTGTATGGGAGATCAAGAGGGCTGTAGAAAAAAGAGACTCTACATTTAAAAGGCACATGCAAAATCCCATAAACTCTAAATCCCAGTGCAGAAGCATTAATTTGAAAGGAGCCTGGATCAGAACCACTGGCTGATCTTGGATAGCCTCCCAGACATGCAGGAGGCAACTGGGACTCCCCTTGGAAACATAGACAGTGGTGGTGGCCATTTTTCGGAGCTTGTTCTATCCCAAAGACACTGGTGCTGGCAAGCACCATTTTGGTGTCCTCCTACAAACCTCTTTGTGTTCAGGGCTTACCTGCCCATCAGAGTGCTGGTACCAGCACCAGAATCCCCTGTGCCATGCAACCAGCTATGCTAGGACCCGATCCTGACCACCAATGGGCTGGCAAACACCATAAAAGGCAGGTCCTGACAGCAAAAGTACCAAGGGCCAACCTCCCCCACCCCCCCAGTGCACCCAGTGTAGTTGGTCCCACAGCAACAGAAGGGCCCACACAGTACACATAGAGAGCATCATCAGAGCATATAGCTCTAGTTATCAGAGGGGAGTGTGATGCTGAATCTCTAAGATGTCTCCTACAGAAGGCCATTTCTCCAGATTGGGAAAGGTAACTGACCTACTCAATACATGGAAATACATGCAAAGAATCAGGCAAAATGAGGGAACAGAGGAACATATTCCAAAAAAAAAAAAAATAGACAAAATCTAGAGAAATAACTTAAAAAGTGGAGATAAGCAATCTACCCAATAGTGCTCAAGGTAATGACTTATGATGCTCAAAAAACTCAGGAGAAAAATGGATAAAAAATGACAAATGTGACAAACTGTTATAAAATATTAAAGAAGAACTAAACAAAATTGAAGAATGCAGTAACAAATAAAAAATACACTAGAAGTAATCAACTGTAAATTAGATAATACAGAGGAAAGGTCAGTGAACTGGAAGACAGAGTAGTGGAAATCACTCAAGTTGAAGAGAAAAAAAGAAAAATAATAATAATAATTAGGATAGTTTAAGAAACTTTTGAAACAACATCAAGTTTACTAACATTTTCATTATAGGGTTCCTCAAAGTAAAAGAGAGAGAGAGAGAGAGAAAAGGGCAGAAAACTTATGTGAAGAAATAATAACTAAAAACTTCCAAAACCTGGGAAAGGAAACAGACATTCAAGTTCAGTAAGAAGATCCCCAAACAAAATAAACCCAAAGAAGTCCAAGCCAAGACATAAGTAAAATGTCCAATTTGAAGATTAAAAATAGAATCTTAAAAGGAGGAAGAGAAAAGCAACTAGTTACAAACAAGGGAAGTCCCATAAAATTATCAGCTGACCTTTCACCAGAGCATTGCAGGCCAGAAGGTAGTGGCACAGTATATTCAATGTGATGAAAAGACAAAATCTACAACCAAGAATACTGTACCCTGTAAGACTACCATTCAATTTTGAGGGAGAGATAAAGAGTTTTACAGATAAGCAAAAGCTAAAAGAGTTCAGCATCAATAAACAGGCTTAATATAAAGAAATGTTAACAGGATTTTTCTAAGCGGAAAAAAGACCAGAACTAGAAGTATGACAATTACAAATGAAAAAATCTCATTGGTAAAGGCAAATTTACAGTAAAGGTAGTAGGTCAACTACTTTTAAACCTAGTAAAATGATTAAAGGACAAAGGTAGTAAAATCATCTATGTCCACAATAAGTAGTTAATGGATATACAAAACAAAAGTATGTAAAATATGATATCAAAAACATTAAACGTCAGGGAGGGTGTAAAAATGCAGGATTGTTAGAATGAGTTTTACCTTAAATGCTATCAACTTAATGATATATATATATCATATATGATATATGATATATGATATCATATATGATATCATATATATGATATATATATATGATATATATATATAGATATATATATAGATATATGGAGACCAAAACCCAAAAACCTATAATAGTTATACACATTAAAAAAGAGAAATGAATCCAAACACAACACTAAAGATGATCCTCAAATCACAAGGGAAGAGAGAAAAAGATGAAGAAATGAACAGAAAAGAACTACAAAACTGCCTGAAAACAATGAACAAAATGGCAATAAGGACATACATAACAAGCATTACTTTAAATGTTAGTGGATTAAATGGTCTAATCAAAAGGTATAGGGTGAAAAAAAAAAAAAGGTATAGGGTGGCTAAATGACTGAAACAAAAAACAAGACCCATATATATACTGCCTACAAGAGACTCACTACAGATCTAAAGAAACACACAGACTGAAAGTGAAAGGATGGAAAAAGGTATTCCTTGCAAATGAAGATGAAAAGAAAGTTATGGTGGAAATACTTGTATCTGCTTTAAAACAAAGACTGTAAGAAGAGACAAATAAGGACATTCTATAATGATAAAAGGATTAATCCATCAAGAAGATATAAAGGGGTGGAGTCAAGATGGCAGAGTATGAGGACACAAAGTTAGCATCTCCTCACAGGTAGGGCATCTACCAGGCATTGGTGGGGCACCTCGGACACCAACGAGGATGGGAGGAACTGCTGAGTGACCAGGTAGGATGCTGGGGAGAGTGAGGGGGGAAGATAAGTGGAGGTGGGACAGGATTGGCACCCCTGAGGGGTGGCCAGCAGAGGGGAGGGGTTCTCCCACCTGGAGGGGCCCACTAACCATGAAGGGATCAATGGGGAAGGGACAAGACCGAAGGGCGATAGGAGGATAGGCAGGGAACACGGCCAGCATTTCCCCCACCCACTTGGGCCCAGGAAGCATGCTGAGGTCCAAGGCCAGATCTTCCCCCCTCTGAGGCCCCCTGTAGCTATGTGGGGCCTGGGGGCATGGAAGGGAGGGAGGGGGAGGAAAAGTAGAGGCAAGATGGGATTGGTACTCTGAGAGGTGGCTGGGAAAGGGTAGGGGTTCCCAAGCTCGGAAGGGACCCACTCATGGTGAAGAGATCAGCGGGGAAAAGAAGAGATCCTAGGGGGATTGGAGGATGAGAAGGGAAAGCAGCCAGCATTTCCCCTGCCCACTTGGGTCCCAGCAAGCATGCTGGGGTCCTGAGCCTAAACCTCTGCACTCCAAGGCCCCCTCCAGCTGCATGGGTCCTGAGCCTAGGATCCACCACTGCCTAAACCCCTCAATTGCCTAAGCCTCACTCCTGCCTAAGCTCTGCCCCCAACAGCCAAGGCCTTTTCTGCCTTTTTTTTTCCTATTGCAGTTCCATTTTACTTTGGTGTTGTTGTTTCATGTAGATTTTTATTTTTTTCTAAAATATTTTTCATTTTTCTCATTTTATTTTATTTTGTATTCTTTGTTATTGTTCTGCTTCTTTTTTTCTCACACTGCACGGCTTGTGGGATCTTGGTTCACAGGCCAGGGGTCTGGACCAAGCTTCCATGGTGGGAGCATGGAATCCAAACTGCTGGACTAACAGAGAACTTCAGACCTTAGGGAATATTAATCAGAGTGAAGTCTCCCAGAGATCCTTATCTCAGCACCATGACCTGGCTCTACCCAACTGCCTGCAAACTCCAGTGCTGGAAGCCTCACGCCAAACAAACAGTAAGACAGTAACACAGTCCTATCCGTTAAAAAAAAATGAGATGATAAAAAAAGCATTACAGATGAAGGAGTGAGGTAAAAACCTACAAGACCAAATAAATGAAGAGGAAATAGGCAACCTACCTGAAAAATAGTTCGGAGTAATGATAATAAAGATGATCTAAAATCTCGGAAATAGAATGGAGGCATAGATGGAGCATATACAAATGTTTAACAAAGACCTAGCAGAACTAAAGAACAAACAAGCAGGGATGAACAACAAAATAATACAAATGAAAAATAGACTAGAAGGAATCAATAGCAGAATAACTAAGGCAGAAAAACGAATAAGTGACCTGGATTATAGAATGGTGGAAATCACTGCCACAGAACAGAATAAAGAAAAAAGAATGAAAAGAATTGAGGAGAGTCTCAGAGACACCTGGGACAATATTAAACGGACCAACATTGGAATTATAGGGGTCCCAGAAGAAGAAAAGAAAGGGTATGAGAAAATATTTGAAGAGATTATAGTCAAAAACTTCCCTAACATGGGAAAGGAAATAGCCAACCAAGTCCAGGAAGTGCAGAGAGACTCATACAGGATAAACCCTAGGAGAAACACAGCAAGACACATATTAATCAAACTAACAAAAATTAAATTCAAAGAAAAAATATTGAAAGCACCAAAGGAAAAGCAACATATAACATACAAGGGAATCCCCATAAGGTTATCAGTTGATTTTTCAGCATAAATAAGCAGGTCAGAAGGGAGTGTCAGGATATATTTACAGTGATGAAAGGGAAAAACCTACAATCAAGATTACTCTACCCAGCAAGTATCTCATTCAGCTTCAATGGAGAAATCAAAAGCTTTAGAGACAAGCAAAAGCTAAGAGAATTCAGCACCACCAAATCAGCTTTACAACAAATGCTAAAGGAACTTCTCTAGGTGGGAAACACAAAATAAGAAACAGAACCACAAAAACAAACCCAAAACAATTAAGGAAATGCTAATAGGAACATACATATTGATAATTACCTTGAATGTAAATGGATTAAATGCTCCAAACAAAAGACATAGACTGTCTGAATGGATGCAAAAACAAGACCCTTATGTTAGCCATCGACAAGAGACCTGTTTCAGACCTAGGGGACACGTACAGACTGAAAGTGAGGGGATGGAAAAAGATGTTCCATGCAAATGGAAATCAAAAGAAAGCTGGAGGGCTTCCCTGGTGGCGCAGTGGTTGAGAATCTGCCTGCCAATGCAGGGGACACGGGTTCGAGCCGTGGTCTGGGAAGATCCCACATGCCGCGGAGCAATTGGGCCTGTGAGCCACAATTACTGAGCCTGCGCGTCTGGAGCCTGTGCTCCAGAACAAGAGAGGCCGCGATAGTGAGAGGCCCGTGCATCACGATGAAGAGTGGCCCCCATTTGCCGCAACTAGAGAAAGCCCTCGCACAGAAACAAAGACCAAACACAGCCATAAATAAATAAATAAATAAATAAATAAATAAATAAATAAATAAAAATTAAAAAGAAGAAAAAAAAAGGCTGGAGTAGCAATAATCATATCACATAAAATAGACTTTAAAATAAAGACTGTTAAAAGAGATAAGGAAGGACACTACATAACAATCAAGGGGTCAATCCAAGAAGAAGATATAACAATTGTAAATATATAGGAGTACTTTAATACATAAGGTGAATGCTAACAGCCATAAAAGGGGAAATTGACAGTAACACAATAATAGTGGGGGACTTTAACACCTCACTTACCAATGGATAGATCTTCCCAGCAGAATATAAATAAGGAAACACTATACTTAAATGAAACAATAGACCAGATAGATTTGACTGATATGTATGGGACAATCCACTCAAAAGCAGAGAATACACTTTCTTCTAAGTGCACATGGAACATTCACCAGGATAGATCACATCTTGCGTCACAAATCAAGCCTTGGAAAAGTTAAGAAAATTAAAATCACATCAAGCATCTTTTTGGACCACAATGCTATGAAATTAGAAATCAATCACAGGGGAAAAAAATGTAAATAAAAAACAAAAAAACAAAAAAAAGCACACACATGGAAGCTAGACAGTGTGCTGCTAAATAACCAAGAGATCAATGAAGAAATCAAAGAAGAAATAAAAAATACCTAGAAATAAATGACAACAAAAACATTACGACCCAAAACCTATGGGACACAGCAGAAGCAGTTCTAATAGGGAAGTTTATAGCAATTCAAGCTCACCTCAAGAAACAAAAAAAAAATCTCAAATAAACAATCTAACCTTATACGTAACACAACTAGATAATGAGGAACAAAGATAACCCAAAGTTAGTCGAAGGAAAGAAATCATAAAGATCAGAACAGGAATACATGAAGTAGAAATGAAGAAAACAATAGCAAAAATCAATAAAAATAAAAGTTCATTCTTTGAGAAGATAAACAAAATTAATAACCATTTAGTCAGACTCATCAAGGAAAAAAAGGGAGAGGACTCAAATCAATAAAATGAGAAATGAAAAAGGAGAAATTAGAACTGACACTGCAGAAATACAAAGGATTATAAGAGACCACTATGAGGAACTATATGCCACTAAAATGGACACCCTGGAAGAAATGGACAAATGCTTGGAAAGGGACAACTTTCTAAAAGTGAACCAGGAAGAATTAGGAAATACAAACAGACAAATCACAAGTAATGAAATTGAAACTGTAATTAAAAATCTTCCAACAAACAAAAGTCCACGACCAGATGGCTTTACAGGCAAAGTCTATCAAACATTTAGAGAAGAGCTAACAGCGATCCTTCTAAAATTCTCCCAAAAACTTGCAGAGGGAGGAACATTCCCAAACTCGTTCTACAATACCATCATCATTCTGATATGAAAACCAGACAAAGATATCAGAAAAAAGAAAATTACAGAACAATATCACTGATGAACATAAGCACAAAAATCCTCAACAAAATACTAGCAAACAAAATCCAAGGAGACATTAAAAGGATCATACAACATGATCAAGTGGGATTTATCCCAGGAATGCAAGGATTCTTCAATACATGCAAACCAAATAATGTGATACACTATATTAACAAATTAAAGAATAAAAACTTTATGACCATCTCAATAGATGCAGAAAAACTTTTGCAAAAATTCAACATGTTTATGATAAAAAAAACTCTCCAGAAAGTGAGCATAGAAGGAACCTACCTCAACATAATAAAGGGCATATACAACAAACACACAGCAAACATCATTCTCAATGGTGAAAAACTTAAAGCATTTCCTCTAAGATACGGAACAAGACAAGGATGTCCGCTTTTGCCACTCTTATTCAACACAGCTGTGGAAGTCCTAGCCATGACAATCAGAGAAGAAAAAGGAATAAAAAGAATACGAATTGGAAAAGAAGAAATAAAACTGTCACTGTTTTGATGACATGATACTATACATAGAAAATCCTAAACATACCACCAGAAAACTACTAGAGCTAATCAGTGAATTTGGTAAAGTTTCAGGATACAAAATTAATGCAAAGAAATCTCTTGCATTCTTATACACTAACAATGAAGGATCAGAAAGACAATTTAAGGAAACAATGCCATTGACCATCACAACAAAAAAAATAGAATATCTAGTAATGAACCTACCTAAGGAGGCAAAAGGCCTGTACTCAGAAAACTATAAAACACTGATGAAAGAAATCAAAGATGACATAAACTTATGGGGAAATATACCATGCTCTTAGATTGGAAGAATCAATATTGTGAAAATGACTATACTACCCAGAACAATCTACAGATTCAATGCAATCCCTATCTAATTACCAATGGCATTCTTCACAGAATTAGAACAAAAAATTTTAGAATTTGCATGGAAACATGAAAGACCCTAAATAGCCAAAGCAATCTTGAGAAAGAAAAATTGATCTCCAGGAATCAAGCTCCCCAACTTCAGACTATATTACAAAGCTACAGTAATCAAGACAGTACGGTACTGGCACAAAGCAGAAATATACATCAGTGCTACACGATAGAAAGCCCAGAGATAAATCCACACACTTATTGTCCCCTAATCTATGACAAATGATGCAAGAATATACAATGGAGAAAAGACAGCCTCTTCAATAATTGGTGCTGGGAAAACTGGACAGCTACATGTAAATGAATGAATTTGGAGCACTACCTAACACCATATACAAAAATAAACTGGAAATGCTTTAAAGACCTAAATGTAATACCGGACACTGCAAAACTCTTAAAGGAAAACAAAGGAAAAACACTATTTGACATAAACCTGAGCGAGATCTTTTTTGACCCACTTCCTAGAGTAATGGAAATAAAAACAAAAATAAACAAATGAGACCTAATGAAACTTAAAAGCTTTTGCACAGCAAAGGAAACCATAAGCAAGACGAAAAGACAACCCTCAGAATGGGAGAAAGTATTTGCAAATGAAGCAATGGACAAAGAATTTATCTCTAAAATATACAAACAACTCACGGAGCTCAATCACAAAAAAACAAACAACCCAAGCAAAACATGGGCAGAAGACCTGAATAGACATTTCTCCAAGGAAGACATACAGATGGACAAGAGACATATGAAAACATGCTCAGCATCACTAAATATTAGAGAAATGCAAATGAAAACTGCAATGAGATATCACGTCACGCCAGTCAGAATGGCCATGATCAAAAAATCTACAAACAATAAATGCCAGAGATGGTGTGGAGAAAAGGCAACCTCATGCACTGTTGGTGGAAATATAATTTGATACAGCCACTGTGGAGAACAGTATGGAGGTTCCTTAGAAAACTAAAAATAGACCTACCATATGACCCAGGAATCTCACTTCTGGGCATATAACCTGAGAAACCCTTAATTCAAAACTACACATGTACCCCAGTATTCATTGCAACACTATTTACAATAGCCAGGACATGGAAATAACCTAAACGTCCATCAACAGATGAATGGATAAGAAGATGTTGTACATATATACAATGTGATATTACTCAGCCTTAAAATTGAATAAAATTGTGGCATTAATAGAGATGTGGATGGACCTAGAGACTGTCATACAGAGTGACGTATGTCGGAAAGAGAAAAGCAAATATCATATATTAATGCATATATGTGGAGTCTAGAAAAATGGTACAGATGAACCTATTTCCAGGGCACGAATAGTGACGCAGGTGTAGAGAACAGACATGTGGACCCTGGGGGGGAAGTGGAGGGTGGGATGATTTGGGAGATTAGGATTGACACATATACACTATTATGTGTAAAATAGATGGCTAGTGGGAATCTTCTGTATAGCACAAGGAGCTCAGCTCGGTGCTCTGTGATGACCTAGATGGGTGGGATGGGGTGTTGGAAGGGAGTTCCAAGAGGGAGGGAATATATATATATACAAATAGCTGATTAACTTCACTGTACAGCAGAAACTAGCAAAACATTGTAAAGCAATTATACTCCAGTTAAAAAAAGAAAAAAAAGAAGATATAACAATATAACAATAGGGGCAACTAAATACATAAAGCATATATGTATAAAGAAACATAAGGAAATAATTAACAGTAACACAATAAGAATAGGAGAGTTTCACACACCACTGACATCGACAGAAAGATAATTCACACAGAAAATCAATGACCTTACATTAAATGATAGATTAGAACAGGATAGATATAGATATAGACATAGAGATATATATTTTTCACAGACCAAAAGTAGCAGAATGCACATTCTTTTCACGTGCACATGGAATATTCTCCAGGATAGATCACATGCTAAGCCATAAAACAATCTCAATGAATTTTAGAAGATTAAAATCATAGCAAGCACCCTTTCAGATCACAACAGTATGAAATTAGAAATAAACTACAAGAAAAACTACAAGAAACACAAACACGTAAAGACTAAATAATATGCTGCTAATGATCAATGACTAACTCATGAACACATAAAGACTAAATAATAAGCTACTAAACAATCAATAATTCACTGAAAAAATCAAAGAGTAAATTAAAAGAAAATACCTGACAGAAATAAACACAAGATCTTGAATCTTTGGGAATTATCAGAGGCAGTTCTAAGAGAGAAGTTTATAGTGATAAGAGTTTACCTCAGGAAAGAAGAAGAATCTCAAATAAGCAATCCAGCCTCAGGCCTAAAGGAACTAGAAGAAGCTTGCAAGCAATGTATCTGATAAGGAATTAATATACAACATATTCAAAAAACTCATATAACTCAGCATCAAAAAATCAAACAACCATTTACAAAATGGCAGAGGACCTAAATAGACATTTTTTTCAAAGAAGACATACAGATGGCCAACAAGCACATGAAAAGGTGTGCAACATCACTAATCATCAGGGAAATGCAAACAAAACCAAAATGAGCAACCACCTCACATCTCTCAGAATGCTTGTCATCAAAAAAAGAACAAATAAGTGTTGGCAAGGATGTGGGGAAAAGGGAAACCTTGTGAGTTGTTAGTTGAATTGGAAATTGGTGCAGCCAAAATGAAAATCTTATGGAGGTTACTCAAAAACTTAAAAATAGATCTGCTGTATGATCCAGAAATTTCAATTCTGGGTATTTACCTGAATAAAACAAAATCACTCATTTGAAAATGTGTATGCCCCCCAATGTTCATTACAGCTTTATTTACAATAGCCAAGATATGGAAGAAAATTGTGTTCATCAATATATGAATGAATAAAAAGATGTGGAATCATATATACAAAGGGCTATTACTCATCCATAAAAAAGAAACATTGCCACTTGTGAAAACATGAATGGATCTAGAGTGTATTATGGTAAGTGAAATATATCAGACAAAGACATATACTGCATGATCTCACTTATATGTGGACTCTAAAAACAAACAAACAAAAATGAAAACGGACTTATAGATACAGAGAACAAATGGTTGTTTGTCATAAGGGAGGTGAGTTAGGAGTGTCAGCCAAATAGGTAAAGGGGACTAAGATGTATATGTACACATATATAAATATATAAATGTAGATATTATTTTTTTCACATTCTCTTTCATTATATGTTATTACAAGATATTGAGTATAGTACCCTGTGCTATACAGTGGGTCCTTGTTGGTTATCTATTTTGTATGTAGTAATTTGTATGTGTTAATCCCAAACTCCTAATTAATCCCTCCCCCTTCCCCCCTGGTAACCATAAGTTTGTTTTCAACGTGTGTGAGTCTATTTATGTTTTGTAAATAAGTTTATTTGTATCACTTTTTTTTTTGGATTCCACATATAAACAATATCATATTATATTTATCTTTCACTGTCTGGCTTACTTCACTCAGTATGATAAACTCCAGGTCCATCCATGTTGCTGCATTATTTCATTCTTTTTTTTATGGCTGAGTAATATTCCATTGTCTATATATACCACATCTTTTTACCCATTAATCTGTTGGTGGACATTTAGGTTGCTTCCATGTCTGGGCTATTGTAAATAGTGATGCAATGAATATTGGGTTGCACGTAGCTTTTCTAATTATGGTTTTCTCCAAATATATGCCCAGGAGTGTGATTGCAGGATCATATTATAGCTCTATTTTTAGTTTTTAAAGGAATCTCCATGCTGTTCTCCATAGTGGCTGCATCAATTTACATTTCCACTAACAGTGTAAGAGTGTTCCTTTTCTTCCACACCCTCTCAAGTATTTATTATTTGTAGACATTTTTGCCTTAAAATGCATAATATTTTAATAACAAAACTGAACGATTTAATTTACATTTAAACGTTACAAAGCACTAATTCCAAGGATTTAAACTTCTTTATCTATTATTCTTGTCATTCTTTTAAAAAACATTATGAAAAATGAAGTTATACATAATTAGTCTAGTGTTAATAAAATAAATCCCCCTATCACCTAGTATTTTTTTAATTGAAGTATAGTTGATTTACAATGTTGTGTTAATTTCTGCTGTACAGCAAAGTGACTCAGTTAAACACATATATACATTTTTTTAATGTTCTTTCTCATTATGGTTTATCCCAGGATATTGAATATAGTTCCCTCTGCTATAGAGTAGGAACTTGTTGTTTATCCAGTCTATATGTAATAGTTTGCGTCTCAACCACAAATCCGTTCTCTATGTCTGTGAATAAGTTTCTCTTTCATAGATGGGTTCATTTGTGCTATATTTTAGATTCCACATATAAGTAATATCATATGATATTTGCCTTTCTCTTTCTGATTTACTTCACTTAGTACGATAATCTCTAGTTGAATCTATGTTGCTGCACATGTCATTCTTTTGTTCTTTTTTATGCTGAGTAGTATTCTGTTTTATATATGTACCACATCTTTATCCATTAATCTGTCGAAGGACATTTAGGTTGTTTCCATGTCCTGGTTATTGTGAATAGTGCTGCTATGAACATAGGGGTGTATGTATCTCTTTGAATCATAGTTTTGTCCAGGTATATGCCCAAGAGTGATATTGCTGGTATATGTGGTAGTTCTATTTTTAGATTTCTGAGGAACCTCCATACTGTCCTCCATAGTGAATGCACCAACTTGCATACCCTTCTAAAGTGTAGGAGAGTTCCTTTTTCTCCACACCCTCTGCAGCATTTGTTATTTGTAGACATTTTGATGTTGGCCATTCTGACTGGAGTGAGGTGATACCTCATTGAAAGTTTGATTTGTATTTCTATAATAATTAGTGATATTGAGTATTTTTTCATAAGCCTTTTGTGTCTTCTTTGGTGAAATGTCTTTTTATATCTCCTGTCCATTTTTTTGATTGGGTGGTGTGTTTTTTTTCATATTGAGCTGCATGAGCTCTTTGTATATTTTGGAGATTAATCAGTTTTCAGTGCATCATTTGCAAACATACTCTCCCATTCTGTAGGTTTTGTTTTTGTTTTTGTTTGTTTATGGTTTCCTTTTCTGTAGAAAAGCTTTTAAGTTTGATTAGGTCTCAATTGTTTATTTTGGAGATGGGTCGATAAAGATATTGCTGCAATTTATGTCAAAGAGTGTTCTGCCTCTGTTTTCCTCTAAGAGTTTTATATTCTCCAGCCTTACATTTAGGGCTTTAATCCATTTTGAGTTGATTTTTGTGTAGGGTATTAGAGAATGTTCTAATTTTATTCTTTTTTTTTTTTTTGACTATGCCACACAGCTTGTGGGATATTAGTTCTCCTACCCAGGGATCAAATGCAGACCTTCAGCAATAAAAGTGTAGTGTCCTAACCACTGGACTGCCAGGGAATTCCCTCTAATGTCATTTTTTCACATATAGCTGTCCAGTTTTCTCAGCATCACTTATTGAAGAGACTGTCTTCACTCCATTGTATATTCTTGCCTCCTCTGTGGTAGGTTAATTAACCATAGGTGCATGGGTTTATTTATGGGCTTTCTATCCTGTTCCATTGATCTATATATCTGTTTTGTGTGAGTACCATACTGTTTTGATGATTGTAGCTTTGTAGTACAGTCTGAAGTCAGAGAGCCTGATTCCTCCAGCTCTGTTTTTCTTTCTCAAATGACTTTGGCTATTTGGGGTCTTTTGTGTTTCCATACACATTTCAGGGTTTTTTTTTCTTCTAGTTTTGTGAATAATGCCATTGGTAATTTGATAAGAATTGCACTGAATCTGTAGACTGCCTTGTGTAGTATAGTCATTTTGACAATATTGATTCTTCCAATCCAAGTACATGGTATATTTCCATCTCTTTGTGTCATCTTTCATTTCTTTAATCAGCATCTCATAGTTTTATGAATATAGGTCTTTTGTCTCTTTTAGGTAGGTTTATTCCTAGGTATTTTATTCTTTTTGATGCTATTGTAAGTGACATTGTTTCTTTAATTTATCTTTCTGACATTTCATTTTTAGTGTATAAAAATGCAAGAAACTTCTGTGTATTAATTTTGTACCCTACAAATTTACCAAAGTTATCAACTAGCTCTGGTAGTTTTCTGGTAACATTTTAGGATTCTTTATGTATAGTATCATGTCATCAGCAAAAGTGACAATATTAATTCTTCTTTTCCAACCTTGATTCCTTTTATTTATTTCTCTACTCTAATTGCTGTAGCTAAGACTTCCAGGACTATGTTGAATAAAAGTGGCAAGAGTGGGCATCCTTACCTTGGTCCTGATCTTAGAGGGAATGCTTTCATATTTTCATCTTTGAGTATGATGTTAGTTGGGGTTTATCATATATGGCCTTATTATGTTGAGGTAGGTTCCCTCTATGCCCACTTTCTGGAGAGTTTTTTTTTTTTTTTATCATAAATGGATGTTGAATTTTATCAAAAGCTTTTCCTGCATTTATTGAGATATTATATTTTTTATTATTCAATTTGTTAAAGTGGTGTATCACACAATTGATTTGTGGATATTGAAAAATCCTTGCTTCCCTGGGACAAATCTCACTTGATCATGATGTGTGATCCTTTTAATGTATTGTTGGATTCAGATTGCTAATATTTTGTTGAGGATTTTAGCATCTATGCTCATCAGTGATATTGGCCTGTAATTTTTTTTCTTTTAGTATCTTTGTTTGGTTTTGGTATCAGGGTGAAGGCCTCATAAAGTGAGTTTGGAAGTGTTCCTTCCTTGGTAAATTTTTGGAATCGTTTCAGAAGAATAGGTGTTAACTCTTCTCTAAATGTTTGGTAGAATGCCCCTCCAAAGCCATCTGGTTCTGAACTTTTGTTTGTTGGGAGTTGATTAATCACATATTCAATTTCAGTATTTGTAATTATCCTGTTCATTTTTTCTATTTCTTCCTGTTTCAGTTTTGGGAGATTGTACCTTTCTAAGATTTTGTCCATTTCTTCTAGGTTGTCCATTTTATTGCATATCATTGCTCACAGTAGTCTCTTATGTTCCTTGGTATTTCTGTGGTGTCAGTTGTAACTTCTTTTACATTTCTGATTTTACTTATTTGTGCCCTCTCTCTTTTTTTCTTGCTGAGTTTGTTTAAATATTTATCAATTTTGTTTATCTTTTCAAAGAATAATCTTTTGGTTTTGTTGATCTTTTCTATTTTTTTTTTTTTTTTAGTCTCTATTTCATTTTTTTCTGATCTGGTCTTTACAATTTCTTTCCTTCTACTAACTTTGGGTTTTGTTTGTTCTTTCTCTAACTTCTTTAGGTATAACATTAGGTTGTTTATCTAGGATTTTTCTTGTTTCCTGAGGTAAGATTGTATTGCTATAAACTTCTCACTAAGAACTGATTTGCTGTATCTTATAGGTTTTGGATCATCATATTTTTATTTTCATTTGTATCTAGGCATTTTTTGATTTCCTCTTTGACTTCTTCAGTGATCCATTGATTGTTCAGTAGCATGTGTTTTAGCCTCCACGCGTCTGTGAATTTTGATATATATATATTTTTTTCTTGTAGTAGATTTCTAACCTCATAGTGTTATGGTAAAAAAAAATGCTTGATATGATTTCAATTTTCTTACATTTACCAAGGCTTGCTGTGTGGCCCAGCATATGATCTATCCTGGAGAATGTTCCAAGTACACTTGAAAAGAATGTGGGGTTTTTTCGCTGCTTTTGGATGGAAGGCTCTATAAATATCAATTAAGTCCATCTGGTCTACTGTGTCATTTAAGGCCTGTGTTTCCTTATTGATATTCTGTCTGGATGATCTGTCCATTGATTTAAGTCAGGTGTCCAAGTCCCCCACTATTATTGCATTATGGTCTATTTCTCTTTTTATGTCTGCTAACCTTTGCCTTATATATTGAGGTTCTCCTATGTTGAGTGCATATATATATACATATATATATATTTGTTATATCTTATTTTATTGATCCCTTGATTATTATGTAGTGTCCTTTTTTGTGTGTTGTATCAGTCTTTATTTTAATGTCTATTTTGTCTGAGTATTGCTACTGCAGCTTTCTTTTGATTTCCATTTTCATGGAATACCTTTTTCCATCCCCTCACTTTTAGTCCGTATGTGCCTCTAGATTGGAAGTGGGTCTCTTGTAGACAGCATATATATGGGTCTTGTTTTTGTATCCATTCAGCCAGTCTATGTCTTTTGGTTGGAGCATTTATTCCATTAACATTTACGTTAATCACCCATATGTATGTTCTCATTGTCATCTTGTTAGTTGTTTTGAATGTTTTTTTGTAGGTCTTTTTACTTCCCTTCCTCTTTTGTTTGCTTCTTTTGTGATTTGATGACTATCTTTAGTGTTGTGTTTGGATTCCTTTTGCTTATTTGTGTGTATATCTATTATAGATTTTTGGTATGCGGTTACCATGAGGTTTTGATATAGCAATATATATATATATATATATATATATATATATATATATATATATATATACACACATATATATATATTTATACATGATTGTTTAAGTTGCTGGTCTCTTAATTTCAAATACATTTCTAATATCTTGCATATTACTCTCCTCCTCTCACAATTATTTGTTTAGCTATCATATTTGCTTGTGGGTGATTTTCTACCTTTACTGTATGTTTGCCTTTACTGGTGAGATTTCTCATTTTGTAATTTTCTTGTTTCTATATGTGGCCTTTTCTTTTCCTCCTAGAGAAGTTCCTTTAGCATTTGTTGTAAAGCTGGTCTGATGGTGCTGAATTCTCTTAAGTTTTGCTTGTCTGCCAAGATTTTGATTTCTCAGTCAAATCTGAATGAGAGCCTTGCTGTGTAGTATATTCTCGTTTGTAGGTTTTTCCCTTTTATCACTTTAAATATGTCATGCCACTCCCTTCTGGCCTGGAGAATTTTTGCTGAAAAATCAGCTGATAACCTTATGGGGGTTCCCTTGTGTGTTATTTGTTGTTTTTCTCTCATTGCTTTTAATATTTTCTCTTTTTAAATTTTTGTCAATTTGATTGTGTCAAATTGTGTTCCTCCTTGGGTTTATCCTGTATGGTACACTCTGTGCTTCCTGTACTTGGGTGATTGCTTCCTTTGCTTGTTAGGGTTTGTTTTCAGCTATTATCTCTTGAAATATCTTCTCAGGCCCATTCTATCTCTCTTTTCCTTCTTGGACCCCTATAATGCAAATATTGTTGCATTTTATATTGTCCCAGAGATCTCAAATTATCCTCTTTTCTTTTCATTCTTTTTTCTTTACTCTGTTCTGCAGCAGTGATTTCCACCACTCTGTCTTCCAGCTCACTTTTCTTTTCTTCTGTCTCATGTATCCCACTATTGATTCCTTTAGTGTATTTTCTGTTTCAGCAATTTTTCATTTCAGTTCAAACTTTATTTTTTTCTAATTCTTTGTCAAAAACTACTTGTTATTTCTTGCTCTGTGCATCCATTATTTTCCCAAGTTCTTGGATCTTTATGATCATTACTCTTAACTCTTTCTCAGGTAGATTCCCTATTTCCATGTTACTTAGTTGTTCTCTGGGGTTTTATCTTGTTCCTTCATGTTGAACATATTCCTCTGCCATCTCATTTTGTCTAAACTTCTATCTGTATTTTTATGTGTGTGTAAGGTTATTTATATTTCTCAACCTTGGAGATGTGGCCTGCTGTAAGGGATGTCTTATGTGTCCAGTACACTCTCCTCTCCTCACCCAAAGGCCAGGGACCTGCTGGTCCTAGGATAGGTTCTGACCTGTGTTTGAGGACTCAGATCCACAGGCCGTGGGACTGTATATTTCTTGCTTCTGTGTCTGCCCCCTGGTGAATGAAACTGGTCTAGAGGCTCGTGAAAACTTCCTGGTTGCAGGGGCTGGTGTCTGCCCACTGGTTGGTGGAGTTGGGTCTTGGCCTTCTGGTAAGCAGGGCTGTGTCAAAGGTTCTGTCTACTAGTTGTTGTGGTCACAGGAAGTCTTTAGGCAGCCTGTATGTTGATGGGTGAGGTTGTGTCCCTGACCTGTTGGTTGTTTGGCCTGAGGCAATCCAGCACTGGAGTCTACAGGCTGTTGGGTTGAGTCAGGTCTTGGTGCTAATGACCCAAGCAAGATGTCAGTCTTCAAATGAGTACTTCTGGATACTTCTGCCACCAGCTTTATGTCCAAGAGATAGACACAGCTGCCCCTTGCCTCCTCAGGAAGCCCTCCAAGACCAGAAGATGGTTCTGGCCAGGCTCCTATGAAGTTGTTGCTTTTGTCAAGGGTCCTAGTACACTTGAGACCTTGTGTGCATTCTCCAAGAGTGGAGTCTCTTTTTCCCCCAGTCCTGTGGAGCTTCCATGATCAAGACCCACTGGTCTTCAAAGCCAAATACTCAGGGGGCTCATCTTCCCAATGTCAGACCCCCAGGCTGGGGAGTCTGAGGTGGTACTCAGAACTCTCACTTCTGCGGGAAAACTTCTGTGATATAATAATTCTAGAGTTTGTGGGTTGCCCACCCAGGTGGTATGGGTTTTGAGTATATTGCAAGTTCACCCATTCTATTGTCTCTTTGTGATTTCTTCTTTGTCTTTGGATGTAGAATATCTATTTTAGTAGGCACCAGGCTTTTTAAATGATGGTCCATCAGCAGTTAGTTTTGATTTTGGTGTTACTGTGGGATGAAATGAGATCAAGTTCTTCTACTCCACCATCTTGTCGTCTTTCTTGGCCCAGAATCTGCATTTTAACAAGATTTCCAGGAGGGTCTGGAAACTCTGATTACATAAGTGTGTATTTTTATATCTCATGAACTATGCTTTCAGAGGAGATGAGAGAATACCCCAGAACACAAGAATCCATTTTCTCAGACATGACCACAGGCGAAAACAACTCCTTCCTGTCTGAGAATGAAGCTGGTCAAATTAGTGCTGCCATCACATCTTTTCAACCTGTTCCTCTGGATTGTGGTGGCTTGGGCCACCATGTCCATTAACAAAGACTCTCAGGGTGTGTGGTCTGAGTCCCCAGCATGGTCTGGGGAAGGCTGCAAGTGCCAGAGCAGGAGTGAAGAGACCAAACGAGGTGAGAAGGAGGAGGAAGTGGAGGTGGTCAAAAATATTTCAGTAACTTTGTATGGAGACAGATTATAACTATATGTATCATGGTGATCATTTCCTAATGTATGAAAATGCCGTATCATTATGTTGTAGACCTGAAACTAACATAATATTGTACATCAACTATATTTCAATAGACATTTTCATAGAGTTAATAAATAAAGAACACGTACAAAAGAGATCCAATACATGCATAACTGAGTGAAGACATGGTTTACTGGTACGTACTATGACCCTAGCACTGAAGTATTATTATTCAAATGATGAAATCAAAGCTCCGTTAAACCACTTGTCTAAGGTTGTACCACCAATTCTTGTCAGAGACAAGGGTAAAACTCATGGCTATCTAGTTTCAAACTTCATGATCTTTTCTCTGTTCCACACTGCCTTCTATATTTAGAAGGGGCACCCAAGTCTTAATGGCTCACCTGGCTGGAAGATAATTGGCTCAGGTTGTTTTGATCTGCCTGAAGAAAGAATAAAGGTAATGACAGAAAAGTGAGGATAATCAAAGAAGGCCAGGTTTTGCAACCAGTCTCATTTTAGCTTTTCTCCTGAGTGCAAATGTAACTGATACGAATAGTCCTCTCTCTCCTAAATGTCAAACTAGTCTCTTGACACAACCCACAATGTTGTGTTTAGCATTGAGATTCCCATAACTGCTCCCAAATAACATTTGAAATGGATGGATTTTGTAAATAGAGAAGTTTGTTAATTTTTTTGTCTTTGCAACTTCTTAAAGTATAAATTTCTTAAGACTATTCAAAACTGTCTGCATGTATTTAGACATAGTTTATTAATTCATGCTAATATAATACAAATTGGGTATTTGTGGCATTTAACTGAAACTTACTTACTGACCCTTTCTACCCAAAATAAATAGTGAGCATTCCAGGTAATGTTACTGTTTGAAAATTCAAATTCTTCATTTCCAATAACCATAGCATTCCCCTTTTGTGACCCCATTCCCTGCTGCCGCTGCTGATGCTTCCATTTAACTTCCCAGTCACAAAGGAAATTAGCAATAGATAAAAAGATGTGCATTAGATCATTTGCACTTAAATGCCTCTTTCTTCTATTTGTAATCAGAACTGAAAAGAACCAAAAGGGAAAGAACAAGTGGGCAGCTATGAGAGCCTTTCTTTTTGAAATAAATATGCTGATATATGTCTATTAATGTTGCTTTACAATACCTATTCTTTCCAAATGAGTGAATTCTTCTTTTCTCCAAAAGGAAAAAATATCCCTTTATTGCTATTCTTAGACTCTTGGAAACTCCGAGATAACCTAAGTTATCTGACAAGATAACCTAAGTTCTGGAGAAATATTTGAGGTGAGATAAGAGGTTAGAAATATAGACAAACCACCATGGGCATCCTGTGTACAAGTTTTGTTTTGTTTTGTTTTTTCTCCACACAACCACCCATTCCCTTTAACATCACACAGTGTTTTACAGTTATTAACTGCTTTACAAAGCACTATTATATGTATTAATTTATTTAATCCTAAAATACTCTTTAGTAAATATGGATTTATATTATTACCTTGATACAACAAAAAAAAATATGTTATTTTAACATTCTCTGAGGGAGAATGTTCCTCCCTCATGTAGAATTGTGTTTACTTAGTAAAATACCATGACACCAGGTTTAGTGGTAGAGAGTGAAACCTTAAAGAGAAATATGGAAAAATAATGAATTTGTTTTCTTGAAATATTAACTGTATTTTGGGGGCAGGGCAAAAGAGATGGAAGGATTCAGTGAAGAGAGAGTTGAAAATGGGTAATAAGGTTAAAGGTTGAGCCTGAAAGAAAAACAAAATGTCTCGTGAGAGAAATTGCTATGACTGTAATGAACAAAGATTTGGTAAAAAATGTGAATATCTTTAATTCAAATTTAAGTTGCTTGCTAAACTTCAACAAATATGCTTCATGCTCAAACAGCTTGTGTAAGCTCATTTTCAGGAGCAAGGGAATTAAGGTAAAGTCTAACATGAGACCACATTGCACAGAAAAGGGACAACACACTTAGAAAACTGAGATGCTCTGTAAATTGAACATATTCAGCAGAATCAAGAATTCAGAGGCAGGGATGAGTAAGAGAAACATAAGAATGATGAGAGTACCTGGAACTATGGAAAAAATTATGGAACCCCTGTATGAAATGTGAGTCAATGTGATCTAAATTCAAAGGAATCATTGACTACAGCTGTTATATATGAGAAAATTTAGGCAATGAGTTTAATCAATATGTCTAAAATTACACAAGGAGTAAGAGTTGGTACTCTTGCTTGAATCCAGGTCTTTCTGGTTTGATATTTCTTATTGCATCATACAGGAGTCTTCCACATAACAGAGTGATTAAGTACACCATTTTAAAAAGCTTGTGACTTCTTATTCATTTGCTAGTTTCTTGTTTGAATATTTGATCAGAAAATACCAAACATGATGAGAAAAACTGAAAAATTGAGAAAACAATTCTAATGGAAGATTAAATTAAAACAACTTGAAAACAAAAAAGGTTTAACACATACTGTGGTGGCTAAAATTATATCAGACTTTGATACAAAGACTATAATAAAAGACAAAGAAGGTCAGTACATAATGATAAAGAGGTCAATCCAACAAAAGGATGTAACCTTTATAACCATGTATTCACCCAACACTGGAGAACCAAAATGTACAAAACATATATTAACAGACCTATAAGGGAGAAATAGACAGCAATGCAATAATAATAAGGGACGTTAATACCTCACTTTTATTAATGGATAGACCATCCATACAGAACATTAAAAAAAGTTGGGCTTAAATGATATGTTAGACCAGATGGACTTGAAAGACATATGTAAAACATTACATTTCAAAGCAACAAAATACATATTTGTCTCAAGTGAACACATAACATTCTCCAGGAGAGATGTAGGACACAAAACAAGTTTTAATAAATTTAAGAAAATTGAAATCATATCAAGAATTTTTTCTAACCACACTTAAATGAAGCTAGAGAATAAATTACAAGAAGAAAACTGGAAAATTCACAAATATGTGATATAAAGGAACATGCTAATAAACAACCAATGGGTCAAATAATAAATGAAAAGAAAAAAATTTAAATAACTTGAGACAAATCAAAATGGAAATGCAAAATACCAAAACTTATGGGATACAGCATAAATAATTCTAAGAGGGAAGTTCATAGTGATAAGTGCCTCTATTAAGAATCAACACAAATCTTAAAAACTCGACCTAAATTTACACCTCAAGAAACTAGAAAAATAGCAAATGAAGCCTAAAATTAGTAGATGGAAAGAAATAACAGAGATCAGAAGAGAAATAAATGAAATAAAGATTAAAAAGACCACAGAAATGATAAATGAAAAAGAAGCTCCTTTTTTCTTTGAAAAGATAAACAAAATAGATTAATTTTTAGCTATACTCACTAAGACAAAAAGAGAGAGGGCTCAAATAAATAAAATCAGAAATAAAAGAAATAAATTACAGTTGGTACCACAGAAATACAAATAATCATGAGAATACTATGAACAATGAATTGGAAAATCCAGAAGAAATGGATAAATTCCTAGATACCCACAATCCATCAAGACAGACTCATGGGGGGTCGGGGCAAGATGGCAGAAGAGTAAGATGAGGAGATCATCTTCCTTCCCACAGATACATCAGAAATACATCTACACATGGAACTGCTCCTACAGAACACCCACTGAACACTGGCAGAAGACGTCAGACCTCCCAAAAGGCAAGAAACTCCCCACGTACTTGGGTAGGGCAAAAGAAAAAAGAAATAACAGAGACAAAAGAATAGGGATGGGACCTGCACCAGTGGGAGGGAGCTGTGAAGGAGGAAAGGTTTCCACACACTAGGAAGGCCCTTCGCGGGCGGAGACTGTGGGTGGCAGAGAGGGGAAGCTTCGGAGTCACGGAGGAGAGCGCAGCAACAGGGGTGCGGAAGGCAAAGCGGAGAGATTCCCGCACAGAGGATCGGTGCCAAGCAGCACTCATCATCCCGAGAGGCTTGTCTGCTCACCCGCCGGGGTGGGCGGGGGCTGGGAGCTGAGGCTCGGGCTTCGGTCAGATCTCAGGGAGAGGACTGGGGTTGGCTGCGTGAACACAGCCTGAAGGGGTTAGCGCACCACAGCTAGCCGGGAGGGAGTCTGGGGGAAAAAGTCTGCAGTTGCCGAAGAGGCAAGAGACTTTTTCTTGACTCTTTGTTTTGCGGTGCGCAAGGAGAGGGGATTCAGAGCACCGCCTAAACGAGCTCCAGAGACGGGTGCGAGCCGCGGCTATCAGCGCGGATCCCACAGCAACAGGGGCGCAGAGGGAAAAGCGGAGAGATTCCTGCACAGAGGATCGGTGCCGACCAGCACTCACCAGCCCGAGAGGCTTGTCTGCTCACCCTCCAGGACGGGCGGGGGCTGGGAGCTGAGGCTTCGGTTTTGGTCGGATCGCAAGGAGAGGACTGGGGTTGGTGGCATGAACACAACCTGAAGCGGTTAGCGCACCATAGCTAGCCAGGACGGGGTCCGGGAAAAAGTCTGCAGCTGCCAAAGAGGCAAGAGACTTTTTCTTGCCTCTTTGTTTCACAGCACGCAAGGAGAGGGGATTCAGAGCGCCGCCTAAACGAACTCCAGAGACGGGCACGAGCCGCGGTTATCAGCGTGGACCCCAGAGACGGGCATGAGACGCTAAAGCTGCTGCTGCCACCACCAAAAAGCCTGTGTGTGAGCACAGGTCACTCTCCACACCGCCCCTCCCGGGAGCCGGTGCAGCCCACCATGGCAAGGCTCCCGTGATCCAGCGACAACTTCCCCGGGAGAATGCACGGCGTGTCTCGGGCTGGTGCAACATCACGCCGGCCTCTGCTGCCGCAGGCTCACCCCGCATCCGTATCCTTCCCTCCCACCGGCCCGAGTGAGCCAGAGCCCCCGAAGCAGCTGCTCCTTTAACCCCTGTCTGGGCGGGGAACAGATGCCCTCAGGCGACCTACACGCAGAGGCGGGTCCAAATCCAAAGCTGAACCCCGGGAGCTGTGCGAACAAAGAAGAGAAAGGGAAATCTCTCCCAGCAGCCTCAGAAGCAGTGGATTAAAACCCCACAAACAAGTTGATGTGCCTGCATCTGTTGAATACCTGAATAGACAACGAATCATCCCAAATTCAGGAGGTGGACTTTGGGAGAAGGATACATTAATTTTTCCCCTTTTCCTTTTTCTGTGAGTGTATATGTGTATGCTTCTGGGTGAGATTTTGTCTGTATAGCTTTGCTTTAAAATAGCTTTATTTTATTTTATTTTATTTTATCCTCTTTCTTTCTTTCTTTCTATTTTTTCTCCCTTTTACTCTGAGCTGTGTGGATGAAAGGCTCTTGGTGCTCCAGCCAGGCATCAGGGCTGTGGCTCTGAGGTGGGAGAGCCAACTTCAGGACACTGTTCCACAAGAGACCTCCCAGCTCCACGTAATATCAAACAGCGAAAATCTCTCAGAGATCTCCATCTCAACATCAAGACCCAGCTTCACTCAACGACCAGCAAGCTACAGAACTGGACACCCTGTGCCAAACAACTAGCAAGACAGGAACACAGCCGCATCCATTAGCACAGAGGCTGCCTAAAATCATAATAAGGCCACAGACACCCCAAAACACACCACCAGATGTGGACGTGCCCACCAGAAAGACAAGATCCAGCCTCATCCACCAGAACACAGGCACTAGTCCCCTCCACCAGGAAGCCTACACAACCCACTGAACCAACCCTAGCCACTGGGGACAGATACCAAAAACAACGGGAACTACGAACCTGCAACCTGTGAAAAGGAGACCCCAAACACAGTAAGATAAGCCAAATGAGAAGACAGAAAAACACACAGCAGATGAAGGAGCAGGGTCAAAACACACCAAACCTAACAAATGAAGAGGAAATAGGTAGTCTACCTGAAAAAGAATTCAGAATAATGATAGTAAAGATTATCCAAAATCTTGAAATAGAATAGACAAAATGCAAGAAACATTTAACAAGAACGTAGAAGAACTAAAGAGGAAACAAGCAACAATGAAAAACACAATAAATGAAATTAAAAATACTGTAGACAGGATCACTAGCAGAATAACTGAGGCAGAAGAACGGATAAGTGACCTGGAAGATAAAATGGTGGAAATAACTACTGCAGAGCAGAATAAAGAAAAAAGAATGAAAAGAACTGAGGACAGTCTCAGAGACCTCTGGGACAACATTAAACGCACCAACATTTAAATTATAGGGGTGCCAGAAGAAGAGAAAAAGAAAGGGACTGAGAAAATATTTGAAGAGATTATAGTGGAAAACTTCCCTAATATTGGAAAGGAAATAGTTAACCAAGTCCTGCAAGCACAGAGAGTTCCATACAGGTTAATCCAAGGAGAAACACGCCAAGACACATATTAATCAAACTATCAAAAATTAAATATAAAGAAAACATATTAAAAGCAGCAAGGGAAAAACAACAAATGACACACAAAGGAATTCCCATAAGGTTAACAGCTGATCTTTCAGCAGAAACTCTGCAAGCCAGAAGGGAGTGGCAGGATATACTTAAAGTGATGAAGGAGAAAAACCTACAACCAAGATTACTCTACCCAGCAAGGATCTCATTCAGACTGGATGGAGAAATTAAAAGCTTTACAGACAAGCAAAAGCTGAGAGAGTTTAGCACCACCAAACCAGCTTTACAGCAAATGCTAAAAGAAGTTCTCTAGGCAAGAAACACAAGAGAAGGAAAACACCTACAATTACAAACCCAAAACATTTAAGAAAATGGGAATAGGAACATACATATCGATAATTACCTTAAATGTTAAAGGATTAAATGCTCCCACTAAAAAACACAGACTGGCTGAATGGATACAAAAACAAGACCCATATATATGCTGTCTACAAGAGACCCACTTCAGACCTAGAGACACATACAGACTGAAAGTGAGGGGATGGAAAAAGATATTCCATGCAAATGGAAATCAAAAGAAAGCTGGAGTAGCAATTCTCATATCAGACAAAATAGACATTAAAATAAAGACTATTACAAGAGACAAAGAAGGACACTATATAATGATCAAGGGATCGATCCAAGAGGAAGGTATAACAATTGTAAATATTTATGCACCAACATAGGAGCACCTCAATACATAAGGCAAATATTAACAGCCATAAAAGGGGAAATCACCAGCAACACAATCATAGTAGGGGACTTTAACACCCCACTTTCACCAATGGACAGATCATCCAAAATGAAAATAAAAAAGGAAACACAAGCTTTAAATGATACATTAAACAAGATGGACTTAATTGATATTTATAGGACATTCCACCCAAAAACAACAGAATACACATTTTTCTCAAGTGCCCATGGAAGATTCTCCAGGATAGATCATATCTTGGGTCACAAATGAAGCCTTGGTAATTTTAAGAAAATTGAAATCGTATCAAGTATCTTTTCCGAACACAACGCTCTGAGACTAGATATCAATTACAGGAAAAGATCTGTAAAAAATACAAACACATGGAGGCTACACAATACACTATTTATAACGAAGTGATCACTGAAGAAATCAAAGGGGAAATCAAAATATACCTAGAAACAAATGACAATGAAGAGACGATGACCCAAAACCTATGGGATTCAGCAAAAGCAGTGCTAAGATGGAATTTTATAGCAATACAAGCCTACCTCAAGAAACAGGAAACATCTCGAATAAACAACCTAACCTTGCACCTAAAGAAATTAGAGAAAGAAGAACAAAAATACCCCAAAGCTAGCAGAAGGAAAGAAATCATAAAGATCAGATCAGAAATAAATGAAAAAGAAATGAAGGAGACAATAGTGAAGATCAATAAAACTAAAAGCTGGTTCTTTGAGGAGATAAACAAAATTGATAAACCATTAGCCAGACTCATCAAGAGAAAAAGGGAGAAGACTCAATTCAATAGAATTAGACATGAAAAAGGCTAAGTAACCACTGACACTGCAGAAATACAAACGATCACGAGAGATTACTACAAGCAACTCTATGCCAATAAAATGGACAACCTGGAAGAAATGGACAGATTCTTAGAAATGTACAAACTGCCGAGACTGAACCAGGAAGAAATAGAAAATATGAACAGACAAATCACAAGCACTGAAATTGAAACTGTGATTAAAAATCTTCCAACAAACAAAAGACCAGGACCAGATGGCTTCACAGGTGAATTCTATCAAACATTTAGAGAAGAGCTAACACCTATCCTTCTCAAACTCTTCCAAAATATTGCAGAGGGAGGAACACTCCCCAACTCATTCTACGAGGCCACCAACAACCTGATACCAAAACCAGAAAAAGATGTCACAAAGAAAGAAACTACAGGCCAATATCACTGACGAACATAGATGCAAAAATCCTCAACAAAATACTAGCAAACAGAACCCAACAGCACATTAAAAGGATCATACACCATGATCAAGTGGAGTTTATTCCAGGAATGCAAGGATTCTTCAATATACGCAAATCAATCAACGTGATACATCATATTAACAAATTGAAGGAGAAAAAACATATGATCATCTCAATAGTTGCAGAGAAAGCTTTCGACAAAATTCAACACCCATTTATAATAAAAGACCTGCAGAAAGTAGGCATAGAGGGAACTTTCCTCAACACAATAAAGACCATATATGACAAACCCACAGCCAACATTGTCCTCAATGGTGAAAAACTGAAACCATTTCCACTAAGATCAGGAACAAGACAAGGTTGCCCACTCTCACCACTATTATTCAACATAGTTTTGGAAGTGTTAACCACAGCGTTCAGAGAAGAAAAAGAAATAAAAGTAATCCAATTCGGAAAAGAAGAAGTAAAACTGTCACTGTTTGCAGATGACATGATAATATACATAGAGAATCCTAAAGATGTTACCAGAAAAGTACTAGAGCTAATCAATGAATTTGGTAAAGTAGCAGGATACAAAATTAATGCACAGAAATCTCTTGCATACCTACACACCAATGATGAAAAATCTGAAAGTGAAATTAAGAAAACACTCCCGTTTACCATTGCAACAAGAAGAATAAAATATCTAGGAATAAACCTACCTAAGGAGACAAAAGACCTGTATGCAGAAAATTATAAGACACTGATGAAAGAAATTAAAGGTGATACAAATAGATGGAGAGATATACCATGTTCTTGGATTGGAAGAATCAACATTGTGAAAATGACTCTACTACCCAAAGCAATCTACAGATTCAATGCAATCCCTATCAAACTACCAGTGGCATTTTTCACAGAACTAGAACAAAAAATTTCACAATTTCTTTGGAAAAACAAAAGACCCTGAGTAGCCAAAGCAATCTTGAGAACGAAAAATGGAGCTGGAGGAATCAGGTTCCCTGACTTCAGACTATATAACAAAGCTAGAGTAATCAAGACAGTTTCGTACTGGCACCAAAACAGAAACATAGATCAATGGAACAGGATAGAAAGCCCAGAGATAAACCCATGCACATATGGTCACCTTATCTTTGATAAAGGAGGCAAGCACATACAGTGGAGAAAAGACAGCCTCTTCAATAAGTGGTGCTGGGAAAACTGGACAGGTACATGTAAAAGTATGAAATTAGAACACTCCCTGACACCATACACAAAAATAAACTCAAAATGGATTAAAGACCTAAGTGTAAGGTCAGACACTATCAAACTCTTAGAGGAAAAGATAGGCAGAACACTCTATGACATAAATCACAGCAAGATCCTTTTTGACCCAGCTCCTAGAGAAATGGAAATAAAAACACAAATAAACAAATGGGAGCTAATGAAACTTAAAAGCTTTTGCACAGCAAAGGAAACCATAAACAAGACCAGAAGACAACCCTCAGAATGGGAGAAAATATTTGCAAATGAAGCAACTGACAAAGGATTAATCTCCAAGATTTATAAGCAGCTCATGCAGCTCAATAACAAAAAAACAGACAACCCAATCCAAAAATGGGCAGAAGACCTAAATAGACATTTCTCCAAAGAAGATATACAGATTGCCAACAGACACATGAAAGAATGCTCAACATCATTAATCATTAGAGAAATGCAAATCAAAACTACAATGAGATATCATCTCACATATGTCAGAATGGCCATCATCAAAATATCTACAAACAATAAATGCTGGAGAGGGTGTGGAGAAAAGGGAACACTCTTGCACTGCTGGTGGGAATGTAAATTGATACAGCTACTATGGAGAACAGTATGGAGGTTCCTTAAAAAACTAAAAATAGAACTACCATACGACCCAGCAATCCCACTACTGGGCATATACCCTGAGAAAACCATAATTCAAAAAGACTCATGTACCAAAATGTTCATTGCAGCTCTATTTACAATAGCCAGGACATGGAAGCATCCTAAGTGTCCATCAACAGATGAATGGATAAAGAAGATGTGGCACATATATACAATAGAATATTACTCAGCCATAAAAAGAAATGAAATGGAGGTATTTGTAGTGAGGTGGATGGAGTTCGAGTCTGTCATACAGAGTGAAGTAAGTCAGAAAGAGAAAAACAAATACAGTATGCTAACACATATATATTTAATCTAAGGAAAAAAAAAAGTCATGAAGAACCTAGTGGCATGATGGGAATAAAGACACAGACCTACTAGAGAATGGACTTGAGGATATGGGGAGAGGGATGAGTGAGGTGTGACAGGGTGAGAGAGTGGCATGGACATATATACACTACCAAATGTAAAATAGATAGCTAGTGGGAAGCAGCCGCATAGCACAGGGAGATCAGCTTGGTGCTTTGTCACCACCTAGAGGGGTGGGATAGGGAGGGTGGGAGGGAGGGTGATGCAAGAGGGAAGAGATATGGGAACATATGTATATGTATAACTGATTCACTTTGTTATAAAGCAGAAACTAACACACCATTGTAAAGCAATTATACTCCAATATAGATGTTTAAAAAAAAAAAAAAGAAATGACATCAATAAAAAAAAAAGATAGAGTCATGAAAATAGAAAATGAAAACAGACTGAATACTTTTAAGGAGACTAAATCAGTAATCAAAAAACTCTAAACAAACAGAAGTCAAGGACCAGATGGTTTCACTGGTGAACTGTACCAAATATTTAAAGAATAATTAATACTAATCCTTCTCAAAGCCTTCCAAAGAATCAAGGAGGAGAAAACACCTCCAAATTCATTTTACATGGTCAGCATTATGCTGAAGCCATAACCAGTCAAGGACACCACAAGAAAACTAGAAACCAATATCCCTAATGAAAATAGAGGAAAACATCATCAAGAAAATATTAGCAAACTGAACGCAACAATGCATTTAAAGCATCATACACTGTAGTGAAGGGGGATTTATGCCAGAGTTTCAAGGATGGCTCAAAATGCACAAATCTATTAACATAATACAACACATTAACAAAATGAAGGATAAAATTCATGTAATCATATCAGCACATGCAGGTAAAGCACTTGAAAAAATTCAATGTCCACTTATGACAAAAAGTCTTAAAAATTGAGTATAGAAGTAACATATGTCAACATAATAAAGGTCATATATGACAAGACCACAGCTACCATCAAACTCAACAGTGAAAAGCTGAATGTTTTTCTTCTAAGATCAGGAACAAGACAAGGATGCTCGCTCTTGGCACTTTTATTCAAAATAGTTTTGGAAGTCCTAGCCAGAGTAATAAGGCAAAAAAATTAAATAAGTAAATAAAAAAGAAAGAAGGAAAATGTGTACAAATTGGAAAAGAAATAAAAGTGTCACCATTTGCAAATGACATGATATTATATAAAGAGAACCCTAAAGTTTCCATCAAAAACAGTAAGGCTATTAAACACATTCAGAAAATTGCAGGATACCAAATTAATATTTAAAAAAAATCATTTTTGTTTCTATACACTAATAACAAACCATCTGATAGAGGAACTAAGAAAACAATTCCAACTGCATCAAAAAGAATAAGAAACTAAGGAATAAATCAAAACAAGGAAGTGAAAACTGCACACAGAAAAGTATAAAATATTGATGAAAGAAATCGAAGAAGACATCAAAAAATAGAAAAATATTCTGTGCTCATGGATTGGAAAAATTAATATTGTTAAAGTGTTTGTATTATCCAAAGCCATCTACAGATTCAATGCAATCCCTACCTAAATTCCAATGGCATTTTTTGCAGAGATAGAATAAACAATTTAAAATTTTTATGGAACTGCCAAGACCCCAAATAACCAAAGCAATCTTAAAAAAGAATAACAGAGCTGAAGGCATCATACTCCTTGATTTCAAGCTATTACAAAGCTATATTATTCAAACAGTATGGTACTGACATAAAAATATATGCATAGATCAATGGAAAATAATAGAAATCTCAGAAACCCACATATATGGTGAATTAATATACAACAAAGGAACAAAGAACATACAGTAAGGAAAGGACAGTCCCTCCAATAAATGGTGTGAAAACTGGGCGTCCACATGACAAAGAATAAAACTGGACCAATATCTTATACCATATACAAAAAATAACTCAAAAGGGATGAAAAGCTTGAAGGTAAGGCCTGAGATCACAAATCTTCAAAAAGAAAAGATAGCTGGTAAGCTTCTTGACGTCAATCTTGGGCATGATATTTTGAACTTGACACCAAAAGCAAAGGCAACAAAAACAGAAATAAACAAATTGGACTATATCAAACTAAAAAGCTTTTGCACAGCAAAGGAAACCATCAACAAAATGAAAAGAGATCCTATCAAATGTGAGAAAATATTTGCAAATCATATATACCCAAAATATACGAAGAACCCATACAACTCAATAAGAAAAAACAAACAAACAAACAAACAAATAATTTGATTAAATATTGGCAGAGGACCTGAATAGACATTTATCCACAGAAGACATACAGTTGGTCAGTAGGTATATGAAATGTTGCTCAACATAAATAATCATCTGGGAAATGAAAATCAAAACCATAATATGACATCATCTCATATCTGTTAAAATATCTATTAAAAAATATCAAGTGTTGGAGAGAATGTGGAGAAAAGGTAACGACCCTTGTGCACTCTTGGTAGGAACTTAAACTGGTACATCACCTATGGAAAACAGTATGGAGCTTTCTCAAAAATTGAAAATATATTCAATAAATACCATATGATTCAGTAATTCCACTCCTGGGTTTATCCAAAGGAAAGAAAAGAAAACACTGACTCAAAAACATATCTGCAAAGCCATGTTTATTGCAACATTTTTACAATAAGCAAAACATAGAAGCAACCTAAGTGTCCATCAAAGAATGAATGGATATATATATATATATATATATATATATATATATATATATATATATATAATTCTACCATAATAAAGTAAGAAATCTTGCTATTAGTGAGAACAATATGGATGATCCTTGAGTGCATTATACTAAATGAAATAAGTCAGACAGAGAAAGACAAATATCATATGATCTCAGTTATATGTGGAATATAAAAGTAAATGAAATAAGAGCAAAAATAGACGAATGGGACCTAATTAAACTTAAAACTTTTGCATAGCAAGGAAAACCATCAACAAAATGAAAAGACAACCTATTGAATGGGAGAAAATATTTGCAATAAGGGATTAATATCCAACATATATAAACAGCTCATGCAACTCAACATCGAAAAGAATCAAACAACTTCATTAAAAAATGGGCAGAAGAACTGAAGAGGAATTTTTCCAAAGAGGAAATGCAGATGGCCGACAGGCATGTGAAAAGATGCTCAACATTACTAATCATTGGGGAAATGCAAATCAAAACCACAATTAGACATCACCTCACACATGTCAGAAATGCTATCATCAAAAAGAACACAAAAAACAAATGTTGGTGAAGATGTGGAGAAAAGGGAAGACTGTTGGTGCGAATGTAAATTGGTGTAGCCACTGTGGAAAACTGTATGGAGGTTTCTCAAAAAACTAAAAATAGAACTAACATATGACCCAGCAACTTCACTCCTGAATATATATCAGAAAAAAACACTAATTAAAAAAGATACATGCACCACAATGTTCATGACAGCATTATTTACAATTGCCAAGATATAGAAGCAACCTAAGTGTCCATCAACTGCTGAATGGATAAAGAAGATGTGAGAAATATATATATATATATCACATCCACACACACTGGAATACTACTCTGCCATAAAAAAAGAATGAAATGTTGCCATTTGCAGCAACATGGATGGACTTTGAAGGCATTATGCAAAGTGAAATAAGTCAGACAGAGGAAGACAAATACTATATGATATCACTTATATGTGGGAATCTAGAAAATACAACAAAGTAGTGAATATTATGAAAAAGAAGCAGATTCACAGATATAAAGAAGAAACTAGTGGTTACCAGTGGAGAGAGGGGAGAGAAGCAATATAGGGGTAGGGAAGTGGGAGGTACACAATATTAGTTGTATGATAGGGTAAAATGATTGTACAACACTGGGAATATAGCCAATGTTTTCTAACTGTAAATGTAGTTTAACCTTTAATAATTGTACTAGAACATCTGAATACAGATATAGAAAACAGATTGGTGGCTGCCAGAGGCAAGGGTGGTGGGTGGGAGAAATAGTTGAAGGTGGCCAAAAGGTACACATTTCTAGTTACAAAATAAATAAGCCATGGTTATGTAATGTGCAGCATGGTGAATATAGTTAATAATATTTAATTGTATATTTGAAAGTTGCTAAGAGTGAGAAATTTAAACATTCTCATCACAAGGGATAAAAAGAATTGCAAGTGGGCATGGTGATGGCTGTTAACTAAACTTATTACAGTGGTCATTTTGCAATGGATACCAATATCAAACCATTTCACTGTATACCTGAAACTAACATAATTTTATATGTGGATTATATCTAATTTGAAATATTCTAAAATATGTTATTTACTATTCTCTTAAAAATCAAATATTTAAATGGTAAAAATATGCCTAGATTTTACTCTATTATTATTTGCATGACCAAATAATGTAGAAGGTGCCTTTCTTACAGATTTTGCAATGGTACAAACACACTTCAAAAAGAAAAAATAGCAGGAAATTAACAAACCAAAAATCCTCTAAAGATTTACTGTGGCACTTCTTCATGTGATTGAAGCATATGGAGTAGTATATGAAGATGTGAAAGAAATGATATAAAAATTTTGCTCTTCAAAATAAGTATCACATTAGTACTTGATCTTCAATCAAGTACTTCATTTGTTTGTTCTCTCTGGACAAATTCTGTCTTCCTCTATTTCTTCAGCCTCTTATTTGTAAAGAATATTTTTTGGTTGACTTTGGAACAACATATTAATTAGCTACACTCAGTTCTTACAAGAGTTTTTCAGTGATTTGTTTTGGTTTATATTTTCTTATAAATGAGGATTAAACAAGCTTTAGAAAACTTTAATTGTGAAATATATTGAGAGTTAGCATTCCTATTTTATAAACAAAATAGAAAGATGGAGAAGACATTTGTTTGCGATCACTCAGAAAATTTGTGATTGATGGAATAGAGAATCAACTTGTTTCAGTTCTACATTTATTTTTACAGAATTTATTTTCCAAAGCCCACTGGCAATAATGAAAAACTAAATAATCATCTAACAAATAAAATTACTTTGGAAATCTACAGCTATAAAATAAATTACTTATAAATTAATCAAATAAACTAGTCCTTATGATCCAATGATTGTTGGAATAATCACAATTTGTTTGCTGTTAGAACAAACCCAAGAATCCTTAATAACATTCAAGATTTTCTCATCTTAATACCAAGCATGGAAAAGATAATTGAAATGAACAAGGGAGAGAAAGGAAAGAAGAAGAAGATAATAATAAAGAAGAGGGATTTCCTTGGTGGCCCAGTGGTTAAGACTTCACCTTCCAATGCAGGGGATGTGGGTTTGATCCTGGTCGGGGAGCTAAAATTCCCATATGCCTCACAGCCAAAAAACGAAAACATACAACAGAAGCAATGTTGTAACAAATTCAATGAAGACTTTAAAAATGGTCAACCTCAAAAATATTCTTTAAAAAAAACCCGAAAAACATTATAATAAAGAAGAAATATTTTCCTGTGTCCAAAATGGAGTAATAATGGTATTTTTTTAAAAAGACTGTCCAAGTGAAATACTTTTGATGAATTAAGGTTAGTGATACAAAAAAGACAAATGCTTAAAAATTCCGATTTGTTCTGGAATTTTATAGCCTGTCTACACAGAAAACTTAGCCTTTTAGCCTATAAAGAACTTGTCATATACCTGTGGGGTAAGCATGACTTGTTATTATAAAACTCAGGATGGGGAGGACCTCCAAGATGAAGGAGGAGTAAGACGTGGACATCATCTTCCTCCCCACAAATACATCAAAAATACTTCTACATGTGGAACAGCTCCTACAGAACACCTACTGAAAGCTGGCAGAAGACCTCAGACTTCCCAAAAGACAAGAAACTCCCAATATACCTGGGTAGGGCAAAAGGAAAAAGAAAAAAAAGAGACAAAAGAATACGGACAGGACCTGCACCTCTGGGAGGGAGCTGTCATGGAGGAAAAGTTTCCACACACTAGGAAGACACTTCACTGGTGTAGACAGGGGGTGGGTGCAGGGGAAGCTTCAGAGCCACAGAGGAGAGTGCAGCAAGAGGGGTGCTGAGGGCAAAGCAGAGAGATTCCTGTACAGAGGATCAGTGCCAACCAGCACGCACCAGCCTAAAGGATTGGTTTCTCACCCGCCGGGGCGGGTGGAGGCTGGGAGCTGAGGCTCAGGCTTTGGAGGTCAGATCCCAGGGAGAGGACTGGGATTGGCCACATGAACACAGCCTGAAGAGGGCTACTGCACCACAGCTAGCTAGGAAGGAGTCCGGGAAAAAGTCTGAAACTGCCTAAGAGGCAAAAGACCATTGTTTTGGGGTGTGCGAGGAGAGGGGATTCAGAGCACCGCCTAAATGAGCTCAGAGATGGGAGCGAGCCCTGGCTATCAACGCAGACACCAGAGATGGGCATGAGACACTAAGGGTGCTGCTGCAGCCACCAAGAAGCCTGTGTGAAAGGTCACTATCCACACCTCTCCTCCCGGGAGCCTGTGCAGCCCACCACTGCCAGCATCCCTTGATCCAGGGACAATTTCCCTGGGAGAACGCACGGCATGCCTCGGGCTGTTGCAACGTCATGCCAGCCTCTGCCACTGCAGGCTTGCCCCGCATTCTGTACCCCTCCATCTCCCTGACCTGAGTGAGCCAGAGCTGCCAAATCAGCTGCTACTTTAACCCCATCCTGTCTGGGCAGGGAAAAGCGCCCTCAGGTGGCCTACACACAGAGGCAGGTCCAAATCCAAAGTTGCACACCAGGAGCTGTGTAAACAAAGAAGAAAAAGGGAAATTTCTCACAGCAGCCTCAGAAGCAGTGGATTAAATATCCACAACAACTTGATCTACCCTGAATCTGTGGAATACCTGTAAACAATGAATCATCCCAAAATTGAGGCAGTGGACTTTGGGAGCAACTGTAGACTTGGGATTTGCTTTCTGTATCTAATTTGTTTCTGGTTTAAGTTTACCTTAGTTTAGTATTGAAAGCTTACTATCATTGGTAGATTTGTTTATTGATTTGGTTGTTCTTTTCCTTTTTTTTTAATACATATATACATATATTTTTTTTCCTTTTTCTCTTTTCCTAAGTGTGAATGTATATGCTTCTTTGTGTGATTTTGCCTGTATAGCTTTGCTTTTACCATTTGTCCTAGGGTTCTGTCTGCTATTTATTTATTTATTTTTGTATAGTTTCTGGAATTGTTATCATTGGTGGATTTGTTTTTTTTTGGTTTGGTTGTTCTCTTCTTTCTTACTATTTGTAATTACATTTTTATTTTTAATAATATTGTTTTTTTATTTTAATACCTTTATTTTATTTTGTTTATTATTTTTCTTTCTTTCTTTTATTTCTCCCTTTTCTTCTAAGCCGTGTGGCTGACAGGGTCTTGCTGCTCTGGCTGAGTGTCAGGCCTGAGCCTCTTAGGTGGGAGAGCCGAGTTCAGGACATTGGTGAACCACAGACCTTCCAGCCTCATGTAATATCAAATGGGGAAAGCTCTTCCAGAGATCTCCATCTCAAAGCTAAGACCCAGCTCCACTCAATGACCAGCAAGTGATAGTGCTGGACACCCTGTGCCAAACAACTAGCAAGACAGGAAAACAACACCACCCATTAACAGAGAGGTTGCCTAAAATCATAATAAGGTAACAAAAACCCCAAAACATACCATCAGATGTGGTCCTGCCCACCAGAAAGACAAGATCCAGCCTCAACCACCAGAGAACAGGAACCAGTTTCCTCAAAGAGAAAGCCTACACAACCCACTGAACCACCCTTACGCACTGGGGGCAGACACCAAAAACAATGAGAACTACGAACCAGCAGCCTGTGGAATGGAGACCCCAAACACAGTAAGTTAAGTAAAATAGGAAGACAGAGAAACACACAGCAGATGAAGGAGCAAGGTAAAAATCCAGCAGACCAAAGAAATGAAGAGGAAAAAGGCAGTCTACCTGAAAAAGAATTCAGAGTAATGATAGTAAAGATGATCCAAAATCTTGGAAATAGAATGGAGAAAATACAAAAAAAATGTTTAACAAAAACCAAGAAGAATGAAAGAGCAAACAAACAATGATGAAAAACACAATAAATGAAATTAAAAATTCTCTAGAAGGAATCAGTAGCAGAATAACTGAGGCAGAAGAACGGATAAGTGACCTGGAAGGTAAAAGAGTGGAAATAACTACCACAGAGCACAATAAAGAAAAAAGAATGAAAATAATTGAGGACAGTCTCAGAGACCTCAGGGACAACATTAAATGCACAGACATTCGAATTATAGGGGTCCCAGAAGAACAGAAAAAGAAAGGGACTGAAAAAATATTTGAAGAGATTATAGTTGAAAATTTCCCTAATATGGGAAAGGAAATAGTCAAATAAGTATAGGAAGCTCAGAGAGTCCCATACAGGATAAATCCAAGGAGAAACATGACAGGACACATATTAATCAAACTGTCAAAAATTAAATACAAATAAAAACTATTAAAAGCAGCAAAGGAAAAGCAACAAATTACCTACAAGGGAATCGCCATAAGGAAAAGAGCTGATTTCTTAGCAGAAACTCTGCAAGCCAGAAGGAAGTGGCAGGACATATTTAAAGTGATGAATGGGGAAACCTACAACCAAGATTACTCTACCTAGCAAGGATCTCATTCAGATTCGACAGAGAAATTAAAACATTTACAGTAAAGCAAAAGCTAAGATAATTCAGCACCACCAAACCAGCTTTACAACAAATGCTAAAGGAACTTCTCTAGGCAAGAAACACAAGAGAATGAAAAGGTGTACAATCAAAACAATTAAGAAAATGGTAATAGGAACATACACATTGATAATTACCTTAAATGTAAATGGATTAAATGTTCCAACCAAAAGGTACAGACTGGCTGAATGGATAAAAAAAAAAAAAAGACCAGTATATATGCTGTCTACAAGAGACCCACTTCAGACCTAGGGACACATAGAGACTGAAAGTGAGGGGATGGAAAAAGTTATTCCATGCAAAATGAAATCAAAAGAAAGCTGGAGTAGCAATTCTCTTATAAGATAAAATAGACTTTAAAATAAAGCCTATTACAAGAGAAAAGGAAGGACACTACATAATTATCAGGGCATCAATCCAAGAAGAAGATATAACAATTGTAAATATTTATGCAGTCAACATAGGAGCACCTCAATACATAAGGCAAATGCTAAAAACACAAAAGGGGAAATCGACAGTAACACAATCATAGTAGGGGACTTTAGCAACCCACTTTCACCAATGGACAGATCATCCAAAATGAAAATAAATAAGGAAACACAAGCTTTAAATGAAACATTAAACAAGATGGACTGAATTGATATTTAAAGGGCATTACATCCAAAACTACAGAATACATTCTCTTCTCAAGGGCTCATGGCACAGTCTCCAGGATAGATCATATCTTGGGTCAAAAACCAAGCCCTGGTAAATTTAAGAAAATTGAAATTGTATCAAGTATCTTTACCGACCACAATGCTATGAGACTAGATATCAATTACAGGAAAAAAAATGTAAAAATTACAAACACATAGAGGCTAAACAATACACTACTAAATAACCAAGAGATCACTAAAGAAATCAAAGAAGAAATCAAAATATACCTAGAAACAAATGACAATGAAATCACGATGACACAAAACCTATGGGATGCAGCAAAAGCAGCTCTAAAAGGGAAGTTTATAGCAATACAATCCTACGTCAAAAAAAAGGAAAAATCTCAAATAAACAACCTAACCTTAAACGTAAAGCAATTAGAGAAAGAAGAAGAAGAACAACAACAACAACAAAAAAACCCCAAAGTTAGTATAAGGAAAGAAATCATAAATGTCAGATCAGAAATAAATGAAAAAAAAAAAAAAGATGAAGGAAACAATAGCAAAGATCAATAAAACTAAAAGGTGGTCCTTTGAGAAGATAAACAAAATTGATAAACCATTAGCCAGACTCATCAAGAAAAAAAGGAAGAAGGCCCAAATCAACAGAATTAGAAATGAAAAAGGAGAAGTAACAACTGACACTGCAGAACTACAAAGGATCATGAGAGATTACTACAAGCAACTATAGGCCAATAAAATGGACATGGAAAAAATGGAAAAGTTCTTAGAAAAGCACAACCTTCTGAGACTGAACCAGGAAGAAATAGAAAATATAAACAGACCAATCACAAACACTTTAATTGAAACTGTGATTAAAATTCTTCCAGCAAACAAAAGCCCAGGGCCAGATTGGTTCACAGGCAAATTCTTTCAAACATTTAGGGAAGAACTAATGCGTATCCTTCTGAAACTCTTCCAAAATATACCAGAGAGAGAAACACTCCCAATCTCATTCTACGAGGACATCATTACCCTGTTACCAAAACCAGACAAAGATGTCACAAAGAAGGGAAACTACAGGGCAATATCACATATGAACATAGATGCAAAAATCCTCAGCAATATACTAGCAAACAGAATCAAACAACACATTAAAATGGTCATACACCATGATCAAGTGAGGTCTATCCCAGGAATGCAAGGATACTTCAATATATGCAAATAAATCAATGTAATAAACCATATTAACAAATTGAAGGATGAAAACAATATGATCATCTCAATAGATGCAGGAAAAGCTTTTGACAAAATTCAACACCCATTTATGAAAAAACCCTCCAGAAAGTGTGCATAGAGGGAACTTACCTCAACATAATAAAGGTAATATATGACAAACCCACAGCCAATATCGTACTCAGTGGTGAAAAACTGAAACCTTTTCCATTAAGATCAGGAACAAGACCAGGATGCCTACTCTCACTACTATTATTCAACATAGTTTTGGAAGTTTCAGCTACAGCAATCAGAGAAGAAAAAGAAATAAAAGGAATCCAAATTGGAAAAGAAGAAGTAAAACTGTCACTGTTTGCAGATGACATGATAATATACATAGAGAATCCTGAAGATGCTACCAAAAAACTAAGAGAACTAATCAATGAATTTGGTAAAGTAGCAGGATTCAAAATTAATGCCCAGAAATCTCTTGCATTCCTTTAGACCAGTGATGAAAAATCTGAAAGGGAAATTAAGGAAATACTCCCATTTACCATTTCAACACAAAGAATAATATACGTAGGAAGAAACATACCTAAGGAGACCAAAAACCTATATGCAGAAAACTGTAAGACACTGATGAAAGTAATTAAAGATGATACAAACAGATTGAGAGATATGCCATGTTCTTGGATTGGCAGAATCAGTACTGTGAAAATGACTCAACTGCTCAAGCATTCTACACATTCAATGCAATCCCTATCAGACTACCAATGGCATTTTTCACAAAACTAGAACAAAGAATTTCACAATATGTATGGAAACACAAAAAACCCTGAATAGCCAAGCAATCTTGAGAAAGAAAAATGGAGCTGGAAGAATCAGGCTCCCTGACTTCAAACTATACTACAAAGCTACAGAAATCAAGACAGTACGGTACTGGCAAAAAAACCAGACATATACATCAATGTAACAGGATAGAAAGCCCAGAGATAAACCCACACACATATGGTCAAGTTATCCTTGATAAAGGAGGCAAGAATACACATGGAGAAATGACTCCCTCTTCAGTAAGTGGTGTTGGGGAAAATGGACAGTTACATGTAAAAGAATGAAATTAGAACACTCCCTAACACCATACACAAAAATAAACTTAAAAAAGATTACAGACTTAAATGTAAGGCCAGACACTTTAAAACCCTTAGAGGAAAACATAGGCAGAACGCTCTGTGACACAAATCACAGCAAGATCTTTTTTGACCCAGCTCCTAGAGAAATGGAAATAAAAACAAAAATAAACAAATGGGACATAATGAAACTCAAATGCTTTTGCACAGCAAAGGAAACCATAAACAAGACGAAAAGACAACCCTCAGAATGGGAGAAAATATTAGCAAATGGGGCAACTGACAAAGGATGAATCTCCAAAATATACAAGCAGCTCATGCAGCTCAATATAAAAAAAAAAAAAACGAACAACCCAATACACAAATGGGTAGAAGACCTAAATAGACATTTCTCCAAAGAAGATATACAGATTGCTAACAAAGACATGAAAGGATGCTCAACATCAATAATCATTAGAGAAATACAAATCAAAACTACAATGAGGTATCATCTCACATATGTCAGAATGGCCATCATCAAAATATCTACAAACAATAAATGCTGGAGAGCATGTGTAGAAAAGGGAACACTCTTGCACTGTTGGTGGGAATTTAAATAGATACAGCCACTATGGAGAACAGTATGGAGGTTCCTTAAAAAACTAAAAATAGAACTACCATATGACCCACCAATCCCAGTACTGGGCATATACCTTGAGAAAACCATAATTCAAAAGGAGACATGTACCACAACGTTCACTGCAGTTCCATTTACAATAGTCAGGACATGGAAGCTACCTAAGTGTCCATCAACAGATGAATGGATAAAGAAGCTGTGGCACATATATACAATGGAATATTACTCAGCCATAAAAAGAAACAAAATTGTGTTATTTGTAGTGAGGTGGATGGGCCTAGAGTCTGTCATACAGAGTGAAGTAAGTCAGAAAGAGAAAAACAAATATGCATGCTAACACATATATATGGAATCTAAAAAAAAAATGGTTCTGAAGAACCTAGTGTCAGGACAGGAATAAAGACGCAGACCTAGGGAATGGACTTGAGGATACGTGGCAGGGGAAGGGTAAGCTGGGATGAAGTGAAAGTGTGGCATGGACTTATATATACTACCATATGTAAAACAGATAGCTAGTGGGAAGCAGCCTCATAGCACAGGGAGATCAGCTCGGTGCTTTGTGGCCACCTACAGGTGCAGGATAGGGAGTGTGTGAGCAAGATGCAAGCGGGAGGAGATATGGGGATATATGTATATGTATAGCTGATTCGCTTTGTTATAAAGCTGAAAGTAACACACCATTGTAAAGCAATTATACTGCAATAATGAAGTGAAAAAAAAAAAACTCAGGATGACAGAATCCTGTATTTCATGGGGTCAGTAATATATGAGTGTAGTTTAAAAGGAGCACAAAGGAACAATATTTATGGTATATATGTCTTGGTCATTGTCCTATGGCTATTCTTGTAGATTGACCACCTGTAATAAAAATATAACGTGCTGATAAAAAAGAAAAGAAGTTTAAAGAAAGCTATAAACTCATACCTTGAAAAAAACTCAAGTTCTTGGGGATTGTGATATTTAGTTTTATATGTCAACATGGTTAGGCTATAGTACTCAGTTATTTAATCAAAAACTCATCTATGTTTTGCTATGAAGATATTTTGTAGTAAACTATCAGTTTAAGTAAAGGAGATTACCTTGGATAATGCAGACCGGCCACATCCACTCGGTTGAAAGGCCTTAAGAATGAAAACAGGTTTCCCAAGGAAGAAATTCTGCCTCAAGTCTGCAGCATCAACTCCTGCCTGAATTTTCATGTAACCACCCAGGCACACAAATTACAGGCTTGCCAGTCTCTTCAATTACATGAACCAATTCCATGAAATTATTCTCTCTCTGTCTCTCTGTCTCTTTCTCTCTCTATATATGTATGCCCAGTAAATATCCTACATATATCCAATATATATTATAATTATTATATATTGTATATATATATATACCTTATTGTTTTTGTTACTCTAGAGAACTCTGAGTGATTGTTATAGTGTGTTATAAACAAAATTTGAAAGTTCTGAGTTGGTCTACACACCAATACTTAAGGTAGTAACTATGCTATTGTTTAGATCAAATGGATCAATTGGGTGTGTAAAGAGTTGCTAAAGTGCAAGGAATTGCAGTCACACAAATAGGTCTCAGACTTGAGAAGTCATCTTAGCTTGAAACTTTGGTTGGATCTTAGCTGACTTGTTGTCCTTGTGAAGCACTGGCTACAGAAATAAACCAACCCCCAAATCTCAGTGTCTTAATAAAACAATTTATTTTTTTCTCACATTAGATGAGGAGGCTCTATAGTTCCACTCCTCTTCAAGCTTTTCTTCTGAGATTTTCTTTTCATCTCATGGCTTCATCCATTTTGAATGCAATAGTCCCCCTTTATCTGTGAAGGATACATTCCAAGATCCTCAGTGATTGCCTGAAACTGACATATATATATATATATATGCATACACACACATATGTATATGACATATATATATATATTTTTTTTCCTAGATGGTGCTAACAGACACTTAGCTTACACAGCATAGATACACTGGACAAAAGGATGATTCATGTCCCTGGAGGAACAGGATGGGACAGCAGCGTGGGATTTATTTATGCTACTCAGAACAGTATGCAATTTAAAACCAATGAAGTGTTTATTTATGGAATTTTCCACTTAATATTTTTGAACTGCAGTTGACTACATGTAACTGAAACCATAGAAAGTAAAATTTCTAATAAGGGGAGACAAGTGTATGGCCTGGAACATTTTGATGGAAGGAATTTTCACATCTTGAGGCATGAGGAAATCATTCAGGCTCATACTTGATTTGGCTTGAATGTTATGCTAAGTAAAACTGTCTTATAGTCTGTCAAACATGCATTGTACATCTGCTTTAACTCTTAAAGAGAAGAATACATTTAAAAATCAAAATGGAGTAACTATCAATTTACATATGGAGAACAGTATGGAGGTTCCTTAAAAAACTAAAATTAGAACTACCACACGACCCAGCAATCCCACTACTGGGCATATACCCTGAGAAAACCATAGTTCAAAAAGAGTCATGTACCACAATGTTCATTACAGCTCTATTTACAATAGCCAGGACATGGAAACAACCTAAGTGTCCATCGACAGATGAATGGATAAAGAAGGTGTGCCACATATATACAATGGAATATTACTCAGCCATAGAAAGAAACAAAATTGAGTTATTTGTAGTGAGGTGGATGGACCTAGAGTCTGTCATACAGAGTGAAATAAGTCAGAAAGAGAAAAACAAATACCATATGCTAACACATATATAGACTTGAGGACACGGGGAGGGGGAAGGGTAAGCTGGTACGAAGTGAAAGAGTGGCATGGATATATATACACTACCAAATGTAAAATAGATAGGTAGTGAGAAGCCGCCACATAGCACAGGGAGGTCAGCTCGGGGCTTTGTGACCACCTAGAGGGGTCGATAGGGAGGGTGGGAGGGAGATGCAAGAGGGAGGAGATATGGGGATATATGTATATGTATAGCTGATTCACTTTGTTATACAGCAGAAACCAACACACCATTGTAAAACAATTATACTCCAATAAAGATATTTTTTTTTAAATGGAGTAACTGTGATTCAGGTATCCAAAATAGAGCTGGGAGGCCACCGTGGATGTGGTTTCAGATACTTCCCTGAATTACTGAGAACTTGAATTTTCTGATCTGTATCAGACTCTAGGACACCATCATCCATTCTCAAGATAATATCTGCTAGAAGCTGCCAGCTGCAACCTTATGGTCTCAAGGTCTCCTCTTGTAACTATGCCACCATTTTGGACCCCAACCAATCCTTGCTTAACAAGCACCCTTACTTCTTTCCAGCTCCATTTATTCTTGATAAACAACTTATGTAATTTTGTGGTCTTGCCTATATAAGCCTCATCAATTTTGTATCCCAGCAGAATGCAATTCAAGTGCTTCTTGAATCTATGTCTCCTAGGCTATAGTCCTCAGTTTGGCTCAAATAAGACTCCTTTCTATTCCTATTATAGATTGTTTATTGATCATTTACCTTGTCAATTTCATAGGCCAGATGTTTGTCACACTGCTTCAGCCTAACTGTAAGGGAGACTGGGGGATGTAGTCTTCCTGTGCCAAGGAAGAGGACACAAGATTTTTGAGAATTTAGCCAGTTTCTCTAGGACATTTGATCAGTTTTGGGAGGAGCATAGTTATAGGTGACATAAACACATTATGGCTCTCTGCAAAACAGAATCCTTTAATGCCCAAATTTCCTGAAAGCCTTTGAAGTCAGAAAGCACACCAAGGAGTATTGTGTCTGTTCTTGTGTCCATCAGATTCTGGATAGGCTGCCACAACTTCCCTCACAAAGGCTGGTCTTACTTCTCTAAGGCATTTAATTGAGTTTTTCTATGCATGTTTCTCAGAGAGACAAAGATAATTTAATCAAAGCAATTAATTGTGTCTATCCAGAAATCAATCAGACCACATACATATACTACAGATACTGCATAGATTTTCTAGGCTGTATATAAAATATCTGCATCAGACTAAGTCAAAGGAAGTATCTTAATTTTAAAGATTTAAATGTTTTTGAAATTAATTTATTTGCTTTAGGAAAAAGAAAAAGTTATAGACTTAAGAGCTTTTTAATATTTTTCCAACAAAAAAAGATAAATCATTTGATTGCTAAATGGAATATATTGCTTAAAACAATACATTAATGAACAAACTCTTCACTGCCTAAAGCTGTCACCCAGGATTTCAGTGCTATGATGAAGAATAATATTAGGAATGCCATTCTTCCTGCGCCAGGCCACAAATATAAATATCCACATATTTCATGTGTCAGAATACCTGCGTTCAAGGAAATATTAATTCCATATTCCATTTCTTAAATGCCAGTCTAGACTTCACTGAGTTGGCATGTAAGATGAGAAAATGCTTAGAGAATATGTCAAAAAGCCTTGGTAAGTGCATGTATTAGGACAGAGTCTCAGGGTCGTTAGATTATAACATCTCTCTTCTTTCTATGGACATTTTTCCCTAGGAAACACTTAGGTGGTGTTTGCATTTGTTTCTTGTGATCTATCTGGCAGAGCACTGCAGTATTTTAGGTTGCAGGTTAAGGCTAAACACCAGAGCTAACCTTGTAAGTGATCAGAAAAGGCTCCAGGTGTGATTCTAACAGTACTTGGAAAGTCTTCTGCTCCATATCTCTCATTAGTCTCTCACAGAGACCAAAGTCCCACCATGACATATTTATTCCTTTAAGATATGAAGGATTAGCCTTTCAGAGTCCTCAATGAAATTACAGTCTCCAGGAAGAGGGACCAGCTTTCCTAATTGCCTTCTTTGGAACCCTAGTGCCTCAGTATATCCCCTGTCAAAAAGGCATTCCATGACCAAATAAGTTTGGAGACATTGCCATCTCCCACTCTCTATCCCCTCCACCAAGATTCACAAAGTATCTTAGCATATTAAATCCTTGGAAACGTCTTTCCGTAAAAAAAAAATAAGTTTACCATTTTTAAAAATTCAGCATTTGCCAAACATATTTGATCTTGAAATCTTTTTTACATGAAACGTCCACTAAAAACAACCTGATGAACTAATGTTTTCAGGAACACACTTGAAAAACTCTAACGTAAAGCATTCTTTGCTGAGTCCTCACATGGTTTTGTTAGCAGTTCATTCAGCATGAAGTCCTGGTAAAATGAGTTCCACGAAAGTTATCTGGGTGGGGATGGCAAAGATTGTCAGGATTCGGATAAGAATTCAAAAGGGGATATTGAGAACAATGCTGAAAACATATCCGTACTCTCTCTCTCTCTCTCTCTCTCTCTCTCTCTCTCTCTCTCTCTATATATATATATATATATATATATATATATATATACAAATATACATACACATATATGTGTATACATGTATATATATACACACACATGTGTGTGTCCATACAAATGTTATTTAATTCAATGTTACTCAAATATACAACATAGTACATAAAAATACATAGAAATAAAATGAAAAGAAGTAAAAAAAAGACTTCTAATCCTATTGTCCATAATCCTATCATCCAGAGATGACCACTTTTAATATTTGGTGTATTTACTTTCAATATTGTATAGACTTATTTAAACTTGAATGCACACACAAAGTAGTATATATAAAACTTAGTGGATATTATAATGTATTTATAGTTTTACATCTCACTTTAATCACTTAACATTATTTTGTGAAAATTTTCCCCATACTGTTTAAAATACATCATAAATATTATTTCAGTTTTTTAATTGCTGCATGCATAATAAATGGTATAAATGTGCTATAATTCATTGAACCAGTTGTATTTTCTTTTTCTTTTTTTCTCTGTCTCATGTTTTTGTTTCAGCTTTATTGAAGTATAATTGACAAATAAATATTGTATATGTTTAAGGAGCACAGCATGATGGTTTGATGCACATATACATTGTGAAATGATTGCCACAATCAAGATAATTAACATATCCTTCACCTCACATAGTTACCACTTCCTTCTTTTATTGCATTTTCTTGAATAATTATTATATTTTCAACTACTTTTGTCCTTTGATGAATGTTGTTTACATAAATTTTAATCAAATTACTGATTGCATATGTAGCATTGACTTTTAGAAGTGTATTTATTTTTGGGAAATTATAAAGTCTTTTTTGTGTTTTGCTAAATTCTCTCACATTATGTGGGTGTGGAGAGTTGGAAGCAGAGTTGAGGAAGGAAAGGAAGAGTTAATTTATCCTCAGCTATGGACGCTGAAAGATATAGTTAAAGGAAGGGAATTCTGCAGGGTATTATAAGATTCTGCCTGCCAGAAACTCAGTTTTCCCCAACATGTAGCCTCTTCGTATATACTAATAATATTGTTAGTTGAACACATTATCACTCAGCTGAAAACTATATTTCTAAGCTTCGCTTGCAGCAAGGCGTGGCCACATGGCTAAGTACTGGTTAGTGGAGTGTAAGAAAAGTGATGGGTGCTATAGCTGGGTTTTTTTTCCCGAAATAGAAAAGCATTTTCCCTCTTTCATCTTTTCTCTTTCCTGCTGGATTGGATGTAAACACGATAGTGGGAGATGAAGCAGCCATTTTAAATCAAAATATCTAAGCTGCATTTTGAGGATGGTGATGCAACAATGAAGAAGGGAAGGATCCTGCTTCCCTAATAGTTGTAGACTGGTTATGCCAGCCCTGAATTACCAACCCAAATTTTTCAGGAGATAAGCACAAATTTATATCTTACTTAAACAACTACTGTTTTGTTTTTGAATCTCTGTTACAGCAGGTGAGCCAGCTGTAATACACTTCCCATGGCTAGCTATGGGCTTTATTCCACAGTTCTCTCTTCCGAGGCTCACAAGTTAAATTGCCCTAGCTGCAGAGCTACGCTCAGGACGCAGGCTCCTTGGAAAATTCTCTGTTGATACAGCAAAAATAAATGACAAAAAGAAATCATCAAGAGTGAAATGTTGTAAAAGTCTCGTGTTCCAGAAACGGGGTTTGTGCTTATTCATGAATCCTATTTCTTTTTGCCTTCGTAAGTCATAACTAAATGTTCAATCTCTATTTAATCCCCTAACTGAAGCAGATTATTTATTAACATAGAAAGCAGCTATTTTGATTCAAGCTGATGATACATAGAGCTAATGTTGAATTTCCTTCTTTCAAAATTGTCATAGATTAGATTTTCACCGTATCCTAAAATAGATTCTTAAAAGCATCTTGCTGTTCATGTAAATGTTGACTTCCTAAAACTCACTGTTATGGACTTGCTAAAGTCTTTCTCAATGACTTTTATGCTTCTTAAACTACAAAGCCACAGAGACTCAGAGTGGAAAATCCAGCTGTTCTCAACTCAGGCTGTACATTAAATTCATCTGGGCTAGCCTTTCAGATGATAGTGACATCTAATCTACACTCTCAGAAACTGAGTAAATTGGTTTGAAGGAGGGGGTTGAGTCAACAGCAATTTCAAAAAGCTTCCCATAAAACTTTTTAAAAATTAAAGTATAGTTGATGTACAATATTATGTAAGTTACAGGTATACAACATAGGGATTCACAATTTTTTAAGGTTATACTCCATTTATATTTATTATAGAATATTGGCTATATTCCCTGTGTTGTAAAATATAGCCTTGCAGCTTACTTCATATATAATCGTTTGTACCTCTTAATCCCCTATCCCTATACTGCCCCTCCCCATTCTGTTTCCCCACCGGTAACCACTAATTTGTTCTCTATATCTATGAGTTTTTTCTTTTTTAGTTATATTCACTAGTTTGTTGAATTTTTTAGATTCTACATATAAGTGATATCATATTTGTCTTTCTCTGTCTGACTTATTTCACTTTGCATAAAAACCTCCAAGTCCACCCATGTCTTTGCAAATGGCAAAAAATTATTTTTCATGGCTGAGTAGTATTTCATTGTATATATATACCATATCTTCTTTATTCATTCATCTGTTGATGGACACTTAGGTTGCTTCCATATCTTGGCAATTGTAAATAATGCAGCTATGAATGTTGGGGTGCATGTATCTTTTTGAATTAGTATTTTTGTTTCTTTTGGATATATACCCAGGAGTGGAATTGCTGGGTCATATGGTAGTTCTATGTGCAACCTCAATTGGGGACCATGGATCTAATCCTACCCTTAGCTGTATATTAAAAATGCTACTCACATAATTCTGAGGTCCAGCTAGTTACATGAACTATTAATGTAGTTCATACCCTTTATTTTATAGGTAGGCAAACTAAGATACAGAAAAATGAAGGGACAAAATCAAGTTTGGTGCAGGCCCAGGTTTAGAAGACAATATAGGAACAGATTTTCCAGCTTATTACTCACCTGATCCTAACATGCAATAGAAGAATCAGTGAAAGTGTTACCAGAAAAAGGAATGATAGGGGATAAAAGAAAGTTAGTAAAGTTGAAGTAATTATAAAGAGGCTCTAAGTTAAAATTACATGTAACTTCAGTAAGACTGATAGGAAAGAAAAGGTAATAGAGAATTTTATTCCATTAACATTTTTTTCTAGATTACCTACTATCCCCTCACTGGTGAGGGGTACAAAAGGAACATAACACAGGATTTCTACTCTCAAAAACTTATAATATAGATATTTGTTAGGACCACAGCTGTGAAACTTCAAGGGGAAACTGTGTCAGAGCCATCTTAGTCTTTTTTGTTGCCAAATGATAGGGCTGGCATTTAATAGGTACTCAGTGTTTACTGAGGAAGTGAATATATGCTAAATAAATATAAACATAATAGAAGCTTAGCAAGAAGAAAACTCACTTCAGGTTGCAGTAGTTAGGAAAAACTTCATGGAGCAGGGATGTGAGTCAACATTTGAGGGTAAGGGGATTTTGTGTAAGTATAAAAGAAGGGGGTAGGTAATTCAGGAGGAGAAAGCATGCAAAAATATGCATAAGAGAAATATGGCATGGATGACTGCAAGAGAGGAGATTGACTGGCTGGAACAGAGTTTATTTTGGGGATCAGTAAAAAATATCTGCTGAGGTCAGATTATAGAAAACTTTAAATGGTGCTCAATTGAGGGTTGGATCCTGAGGGCAACTGGTGCCCATTAGTAATTTCTGAATAGACAGATGATCTAATGAAAGCAGTATCACAAGACATCAGAAGGACACCTCCTATACATTGGGGCGTCATAATGGTTCTCTTCTATGAGAAAGGATTTTAATCTAGACCAGCTCTACTTACCTGCAGAAAAGGAAAAATACTGCTGGCATGGAGAAGTTAGAGTTCATAACTGCCAATACATAAAAAAAGTTACATTGTTAAGTAGGGGATTACTGCTAGGTATCATACTTGTACTTTTATAAAGTAGCATCCTCAAGAGACTGTTAATGTGGTCAATTATCTTTTAGGTTGAGTGGAATACATTTTTAGAACTAAAACACAATATAGAGCAACAAGTGACTAAATTGGTAGCTTATTTGTTTAATTATCATTCACATCTCTTGCTGAAGCCAGTAAGTTCTCTTTAAACAATTAGGTCATTTCTTAAATAGACTAGTATTCTTATCATGAGGTTTTCTTGAACTTGAGCTATTTGCACACATTTTACGATGGGACCATGAGAAATTGCTAAATTATCTGACACTAGAGAGATATTACAAGAAAATTCTGATATTTTGCTGCAAAATATTGTCAGTTATGGAGGCTGTCAATTTAACAATAGGCTTATTCACTATGGTGTTTGATTAATGTGAAATTATTCAGTTGGCTACCTTGTAGTTGGCCTATTTTTGTGTCCAATTAGTATGCTAATAATGGTAATTATGTTCTATACTGCATGTCTCATCACCTAGAGGGTTTTTAAAATGATAAAATAATGAGAATAAACAAGCTGATGCTAACATTCAGTGGGCCATTCTAATTACTTACTGAGAGCACGCTGGGGAATCAACACTCAACCAGGGAAAATGATTCTTGCTTACTTTGTTAAAACTACTCTTTCCAAAGAGTGGTAAGAGTTTGCTGCTGTTCTCTTTATTATGGAGATATTTTATATTACAGCCATCTTTTAAATTATTTTTTATTTTTCTGTATTTATTAAAATAAAGATAATTAAATTATATTAATCTTTTTACTAGAATTTGTAGTAAGAGGTCAGAAAAACAAAGAATGGACAATGCTCACTTGTGCACCTTTGTATCAAATAACTATTATTTCTTTTTTTCCCCTCCACTGTCTATAAAAGAACAAACTAAAAACAAAACAAAACAAAATCCCTCTACTGACAACACTTCTTGTATTTGGAGGAGTACTGTGAGAGGTGATGACTTTTGCTAAGTCCTCAACAAGATAACCAAACACAGTAGTACACAGAAGTTATTTCTTCTCAAAAACATAAAACAAAAGCTCTCTTTTGTTTGGTTAATAAGCCCTTATTTTAAGATAGCTATACAACCCATTTGGACAATCAGAATGGAGTTATAGATCAAGCTATTATGACTATTTATCATTATATTATTATAAAATATATTCTATAATTCAAATTATAATACATAAAATTTAAATTTATAATTGATAATTGATATTTTTTGGCTTTTAAGAAAGATCTGCAGTGGATCATGGAGGTTTTTCTCTGAATCATTTAAACTTGTGGTTTGAACTTTCACAAAATAATTTAAAATATTGCACAATCTCTTTCCAACTGTCCTTAAGCTAATATAACAAAGAGAATTCCATTCCTTGGAAGCATCATGGTGGGTAGAAAAAGCACTGAACTGAGCTTCTGATCCCCTACTCATCTGATGAGAAACGATAATATTAAACAAGTTTGTTGTGTTGTCTAATGTTTAGTTATTTCAACTGCAAAATAAGAAGGTTGAATTAGAACAGATTTTCTGAAATTGTGTTCCATGAGTCTATTATATTCTAAGTGATATTAAAAAATTTTGCATTAAAAGGGTTTCTGTAGTCAAATACAGTTTGGAAATGCTGGATCAAACCAAGGTAAACACCTTTGTTTACTGTAGGATTTCTCAGAATATTTAGTGTACTAATATACTTTATGGATAGCCAATTAGGGTGATATGCAGCATTTATTAATTTGATCATTAAAACACATTTATTTATCAAACAACTTTTATTATCTCATGGGGCACTAGCATTTTGCAAATTATAGTTTGGAAAATATTGGACTAGAGAAATCTAATATTTTCTCTCACTAGACTGTAAGCTCTATGACAGTAAGGATAATATATGTCTTGTGTCTGCCACAGGCTAGGTGTTTGCATCAAGCATAGTACTTGAACATAATATATGCTTAATAAATATTTGCTGAATGAATTAATAAATGAACAAACATACATACATACATTGTTTCTATAAGTTCAGCACATAAGGGGTAGGAATGATTTTGGGGTCCTGCTACCCTCTCTTGTTGTAAGTTTCCATTTTCCATTGCACGTGTCCTAATGCCTATGCCTCTCAACTCTAGTGAAATCAAAGTAACAAGCTCTTCGTATTGCCATTTTACATTCTATTCCTTATTAACTTGATAGGAATAATATAGCTAATACTTACTGAGCAGTGACTAAATGTTTGGCACTGTGCAAAATATTTTGCTTATATCAACAATCTGAATCCTTTCAACAATTCTATGTGAAATGTATCATTTTATCTCCTTTACAGTGTTAAGTAAAGGTTCCACAGCAAATGGCAGTTCTATAATTTAAATATTGACTTCAGAATGTGAACTCTTAACTGTTATAATATACCTCTCACTCTGATGTCATTTGACTTGTGCAATGTCCCAGCAATTGTTGAACAAATTGTTTTATAATATTTTGGATCTAACTTTATTCTGGTAGATTTATCTCTATCAGATTGATTCCCATCTTTTTGACCTCCCATGATCCTCAGTGCTGATCAGTGTTAAATCACCTAGCACATCACAACTTATAAGTCAACCCCCAAATACTCTCATTCCATACTTTTCTACCTTGATTGCGTCCAAGCACTACATACTACCCTATGTAGTGATGTCAGTATTATGCATATTTTAACTAATGAGAAAACTAAAAAAAACTTTCTATTACCATCCTGCTTAATAAGGTGAAGATATATATTTTTTTAGATCTACATTTGTTTGTATGTATCCAAAGCAGATATCTACAACTAATATTTGATATGAATCTTATTCCTTCTTGGGAGCAGAGACCACTGTTATAAATCATATGTAGTATTCAGTGTGACATGGTTACATAGGAATGTCCTGAGCTACAAATTAATATTTAATTGTGTGATACAGAAGATAAGTGTTATGACTTTATTAAATTAACATTTGCTAAGTGGAGCACAGGGTGCCAGATGGTGAGATGCGGTTAAGCAAAAGACCACAGTAGAAATTGAAATACAGAAATTTATTACTCACAAGACCTGGAGGAAGTACATAACTTGCCTCAAGGGGCAATAAGGGGAAGTCAAGGCAGGGTGCAGGTAGAGAGAGAGGCAGGGCCTGGGGCACATGCCTTTATTAGGGTCCATGGATAGAATGCTTTGGGGTTCCTGGAATAAGACCAGATTGGTCAATTCGAACCAAAAAAATCCAGGGTTTTAATAGCTCCATGGGTCTTATCGAAGGAGCACATAGAGAAAGGCCCTGGGAGGCTGGGGAAACTGTTGATCACAAGGGTTGTTGGGGAATTCGTATCAAGAAGCATGCACTTGAATAAGGGGGCTAGTGTCATTTTAAGGCCCCTGCAGGCTGCTTGGCTTAACAAAATGTATACTGAAGCAGCAATACCATGGAGTAGCTTAGCTAAACTCTTGGTAGTAAGTCTTGCCACTAATCAATGGAGGGATTTTTTATTTTATTTTTTTTAGTTTAGCACTCATTTTCAGTTTGCTCCCTACCATAAAAAGGAGCAGAGCATACATAAAAATCCCCAGAACCTATATTGTGAAAGTATGAGAAAGAAAAAATTTGGTAGAAAACTCAGGAAGGAAGAAGTGATTGGATTAGGCAAAGAGCTCCAGAACCCTGAAAGCTAACAATAAAATTACTCCCATAGCTACAAAGGAAAAGAAGAAACAAATTTTGCAGGGGCTATTGAAGTTAAACAAAGTACCCAGGAATTTAATGATAAAAATATCTATACTTGAGATGAACTTGAAACAATCACATAAGTAAAAATTGGAAATCTACAAATTTATATAAGATCCCTAAATAGGAAAGGGATCAGTTATAAGACAAAAGGTGTAAGACAAAAACATTGGGGGAAACAGAGATCAGAAGAACGTGGTAGAATTTGACTCAGGAGGTACCAGAATAGATACTATCCTCCATACAGGTAAAAATTCTTCTTGACCTTACTGGCAAAGAACTAACTGGAAGTTTATCTCTAAAAATCACGGTGTGGATTTCATATTCATATTGTTGTTAATCATATCATACACAGAATATATTTGATACTATAATAGTGGAAATTTTTATCAACTTTAAGGAAATTTTTGCTGTTTCCATAAAGTCCCAATGTTATTTAGTTACCTATACTAGGCAGACCTTTCCCAAGTAAATTGAAGTCAATATTCCTGTGCCCAAAATAGATTAAACGAAGGAGCAGTCACTCTTACAGCATACTGTTTTACTTATTTCTAACTGTGAGTGCACATGTTACAAAGATTTATATTTATTATCCCCTTCCTGCCACAGAAACTGATACATATTTAGTTCTCAGTAAATCTATTTGAATGAATGAATGAGTCATTGCATTAGTTTACCCAACAAAACCAAGTCCTTCACAAAATGTTCTCCCATTAGATCCAGCACGGGATGAACTATAGAAAAAAATCTGTCTGCTGTTAGACACCTATGTATAGTCAGCTCTGTGTTGTCTGTCCAGCCTTTTACTAACTGGAAACATTCATTAGCTGCCGCTTCAACATTTCAGTAAGAATTGATGTTCATAATGATGACCCTGGAGCACTTAAAGTCCTGAAGTGTCTTCTGATGCATCAAAGCAAGATTCAATTATGCTCAGTATAGGTTTTGTGTTCATTGTATTTCATTGTATTCCAAGGCTTTGAAAACTGACAAGTTGGCTGTGGTAAATATGTTCACTTTCTATCAGCCAAGATGTTTGATTAACTAACCTGCTCTATAGTACCCCTACCCCAAGTAATGACTGGATATAGAACGCTGATTTTTTGTGTGTGTTGAGAAAAACTATGATACTAAGATACACTAGATTTCTTCCTGTAACATAAATATTACACTATTTTTGGAGCAATTAAATATTTTCTATTTGTTGTTTGTAAGGGAACAAAACTCAAATGACAATTTGCTGTTCTTGAGACTAAGGAAAATGTAAATGAAGTTCAGACTAAATTGAAAAAGTTTTATCTAAGTGTTCTGTTTTGTAGAGTGTCTGTAGCTATGGTGCACATTGTAAATACTGGTAAAAGTATGCTTAAAATTATAATGGAAGTGGAGCGCTTTCAATAACCTCCTCCCTCTAAGGAGAGAGAAAGCCGAAAGCTTATCATATATTTTGGGCTTTTTAACTACTCATTTGGTTGCTTTTACTTTTAAGACTTTCCACACTCATCTTCCACTAGCCAGGTGAAAGAACATCCCTTTCCCTTCACAGGAGTGATACAGGAGAATACTGTCTCTACACAAAGATTGCAAACAAAACAAACAAACACAAAATCTTTCTTTGGATCTCAGGTGGATAAAAGTATTGCATTCAGGGGCAAAATGAAATATCACCAAATCTATTTCAAGTGCTTCAAAAGAGTAATGAGAAATAGGTTTTCACAAAAAAAGATGCATTCTTTTATTTATTGATAACAAGAAGATACCTTTTCTGCAAATAGCATTTCATCCTGAAACTCCATGGCTATTGGAGGGGCAATTTGTATACTAAGATCCACTGAGAGGTGTCATGCTGTGTGCTTTGTCCCATTGTGATCTAGTTCAATAATCACACTTTTTCCATAGTACTATACCTGGCAATTCTTTATGCTTGGGCTTGAGGATGGTTTGCTGTTATGCTGAACAGACAGGTGAGTGCTGAGAGGCTCCAGTCATTTCCAAGAAAGAATCATTCATTTTACAAATTATCATAAGCGTGAAATTATAGACAATAGGGTGAACTATTAGAGAAATGAAAATATAAATCTTTCTCTCCTTTCTGTGAACTTGCTACCTTCTTTCACTCCCCATCCTCCATCCCAGGATGTAGGAGCCAAACTTTGTTCCTAAAGGCTATACTCCATCTCTTCCCCACTCAGTCTCTTGCCCCCTGCTCCCTTGCTCACCCTCTGCCTTTTGGGTAACATAAACAGTTTATGATTTCTCTATAATTAAGATGGAACTGCCCAGATATTCTCTGAGATAGATGAACTTGTAGGTTAGATAAGACAGAACTGGACCAAATCAAGGGATAGAAAATCACCTTACCAAAAGAGGGGGATGATGGGAACTGTAGTTTCCTTGGGTGGCAGCACTATGCCCAGTTTACATGCAGCAGCCTCATAAAGGGTGGCTGGGCAATGGTTGTGGCATCGGACAGTAAGTGCTAGAAAAAAAAAAAAAAAAAGACAATCAAATGTCACAGCCCAGTCACAACATAGATCCTAAGTAAAATAGGAAGTGAGTTTGTTTCAGTGCCTTCCTCCCAAATTATTTCCCTCAGCTTTATTATCTTCTGTCTAGATGAATTGTACCCTTTCACAATTTACCTTTTCAAAAGCTAATATGTACAAGAATTGATGAAAACAATCCATATTAAGATGTATTTTATGGACAGTATCATAATATGTAACTTTTTTTAGTTGCACCTATATTTTGAGAGAAAATTAATGAACACATTTCTAAGTCTGATATTTCAAAAAGAGCAAGAATATGTTTTCTGTAAAAACCTCCCCAGTGTTTATCAAACATCCTACACATCCTAAGGCCAGCTTTATCTTTCCATAAATTAATATATATATATTTTTTTACTATACTACCTTCCTCTCTAAAATGGTATATATATCATTTTCTAAATCGCTTTCAATGAATGATGTCCCCGTTAGTAAATATGGTCATAATTGGGATTATCCTGATTAAAACTATGTTGCCTTTCTAAACTCCCCACTTTTTTCCTAGTAATCATTCACTGATTTTCTTAATAATATTTGAGAATCTCATCTTTACAACAGCTCTCAGCTCCTTGAGTACCTGTGTGTTGATATCTTTTATTTGGCTCAGGACGCAGCTATTCATACAGTAGGTAATTAATAAATGCTTACTCTATGAGAAAGATACAAAAATATTAAAAGGAAATTTCAGCCACTTGAAAAATAAAAATTGTTTTAGACTAAGCAAAGTTTCTAAATATTTTATAATTAGCATGTTCTATTTTTCTCCTTAATTTACTCGGTAAGTTTCTAAACTGATTGCTACTTTTCTACTCAGCAATCTCTGTTACCAAATGTTATTGTCAGGATGCTAAAAATGCAATTGTTTCTTATGGTTGGTTGGGAATTCCATTGCTGAGAGAAAAGGGACTCTACAAGACATTAATTCTTAGCAAAGCAACAAAGCATACATTTCTCTGCTCATGTTTTCCCTCCAACCAAAATTTTCACTGACAGCCCTGGAACCCATTAACAGACTTCTACCCTTTCGGTAAATTTTTAAATTGTTCTCTTAGTAAAAGAAAGTACTTGAAGTGATAGTCTTTTGTTTCCATCTATAAGGAATTATTTGTTTTTTGAAGGACGTCATCTCAAGTCTATGAAATTCATAATAAAAATTTACAGCAGTATTGTTTCTATTTTTATTTTATCGCCTTGGTAATAAACTTTTGGTGCCATTATTTACAATAAGTTATTCAAATAGTAATATAATTGTACCCAGATATAAAACTCAATCCTGTCCTTTGCTCAGTGTAAAATTATTTCTGACACAAAATATGTTAATACAATTTCCATACAGGCCAGTACATCTAGAGGCACTCAAGTAATATTTAGTTACATGAAATATAATATTTAGACACATGACACCCTCTGTAATCTGACATGCTTGGGAATGAGAAGTTCTGTTTAATCAAATATTCCTGCTAATATAGAGTTAGCATATATAACAATGATTCAGTATTTCAGAAAGCTCTTGAAATGTCATCATTATGATTATCAATTTCAATTGTACTGTGGATATGCACAAGTGATGGTTAATAGAGAGTCTTATGCCTGCTAAGAGAGAATTTACTATATTTTGGAAAATATGAGTTACTAATACTTATTTATCTTTTTTATTCCTGATGTAGAGAGGGTCTGGGTCCTCACAAAGCATAAAATTCAATCACATTATATAATTCTGAACATGTATTTCTTTTTCATATTTCTCCTCTGTGATTTAAATAAGAAAAGTTGTCAAAGAAGATGCTAAAGATAAGGCTAGGGTTTTATCTTAAAAGAAAAGGAAGGGGCTTCCCTGGTGGCACAGTGGTTAAGAACCTGCCTGCCAACGCCGGGGACATGGGTTCGAGCCCTGATCCAGGAAGATCCCACATGCTGCGGAGCAACTAAGCCCGTGCACCACAACTACTGAGCCTGCGCTCTAGAGCCTGCAAGCCACAACTACTGAAGCCTGCATGCCTGGAGTCCGTGCTCCATAACAAGAGAAGCCACCGCAAGAGAAGCCCACGTACTGCAATGAAGAGTAGCCCCCACTCGCCGCAACTAGAGAAAGCCCGCACACAGCAATGAAGACCCAATGCAGCCAAAAATAAATAAATAAAATAAATAAATTTATAAAAAATAAAAAATAAAAGGAAGGAAATAAGACTTTTCACATTCCTCCTTCTGGGTTCAGACATTTTATTTGTAAATATTTAAATTCAGTCAACATTTATTGATTTCCTATTGAATTACATTATTGATAATTAACTAGGCCACTACATATGGAACTGGATAGACCTATTTAATTCAGCAAATACTTATTTTGTGATAGAATCTTTTTAGGTTAAAATATAGAAATAAATGAGGTAACATCCCTTTGTCACCTAGTAGCTTCCATTTTGATTTGTAGAGATAAAATTTCATCATGGTATTACCAACTTCACTCTAAAGCTTTAATACTCGATATGGAACAATTGGGCCACTCTGCTTCCTGGGAGAATAAATATTCTAGATCATGCTTTTGCAGGCATACATGTATTGATCCTTCTTAAGGTATGTAGTGGAGGAAAGTAGAACAGGCATTATCCACTTACATGGAGTTCTGATGCTTCTTGTCTTAATTAAACTTAAATGTTCAAATGTATTACTACCTCATTCTAAAAAAAGAGCATTGTTCTAGAATTCAATAATTAATATTCTATTAGAAGAACGATATAACATCTGAAAAGAAAGTGTGAAGAAAGTCCACAGAGTTTAGAAAATATTTGCAAATCATATGCCCAAAAATGGTCTAGTATTCAGAATACATAATAAACTCTTACAAGCCCCAAAATAAACCCATACACCTAAGGGCAATTAACCTTCAACAAGGGAGGCAAGAATATGCAATGGAGAAAAGACAGTATCTTGAGCAAGTTGTGTTGGGGAAGCTGGACAGACAGCCACATGTAAATCAGTGTAGTTAGAGCACTCCCTCACACCATACACAAAAATAAACTAAAAATGGCTTAAAGGCTTAAATATGAGACATGACACCATAAAATTCCTAGAAGAGAACATAGACAAAACATTCTCTGACATAAATTGTAGAAATATTTTCTTAGGTGAGTCTTCCAAGGCAAAAGGAATAAAAGCAAAAATAAACAAATGAGGCTTAATCAAACTTATAAGTTTTTGCACAGCAAAGGAAACCATAAACAAAACGAAAGACACCCTATGGACCAGGAGAAAATATTTGCAAAGAATGTGACTAACAAGGGCTTATTTTCCAAAATATACAAACAGTTCATACAACTCAATGTCAAAAAACAAGCAACCCAATCAAAAAATGTTAAGGAGACCTAAATAGACATTTCTCCAAAGACATACAGATGGCCAACAGACACATGAAAAGATGCTCAACATCACTAAATATTAGAGAAATGCAAATCAAAACTACAATGTGGTAACACCTCACACTGGTCTGAATGGCCATTATTAAAATGTCTACAAATAATAAACGCTGGAGAGAGTGTGAAGAAACAAGAACCCTTATACATTGGTGGGAATATAAATTGGTGTAGCCACTATGAAAAACAGTATGAAGTTTCCTTAAAAAACTGGAAAAAAGAGTTACCATATGATCCAGAAATCCCACTCCTGGGCATATATCTGCAAAAGACAAAACTCTAATTTAAAAAATACATGCACCCCAATGTTTATAGAAGAATTATTTACAATAGCCAGGACATGGAAGCAACTTAAGTGTCCATCAACAGATGAATGGATAAAGATATGGTATATATATATATATGATTGAATATTATTCAGTCATAAAAAAAGAATGAAGTAATGCCATTTGCAGCAACAGGGATTGACCTAGAGATTATCACACTAAATAAAGTAAAACAAAGAAAGGCAAATATCATACTATATTGCTATATATGGAATCTAAAAAATAGTACAAATGAACTTATTTACAAAACAGAAACAAACTCTCACAGACATGGAAAACAAACTTATGGTTAACAAAGGGCAAGCGGGGGTGAGGGGTGGGGGAGGTATAAATTAGGAGTACAGGATTAACAGATACACACTACCATATATAAAATAGATAAACAACAAGGATTTATTGTTTAGCACAGGGAACCGTATTCAATATCTTGTAATAACCTATAATGGAAAAGAACTAAATACAAAGAATATATGTTATATATACAACATTATTCTTTGTAATTATAAATATTATATATATAATATAATTATATATTCTTTGTAATTATATAAATATATATTATAGAACTGGCCCTAACTCAGGCCTTTAATTAAAATGAGTGGCTTTGTGCTGGTACATATCATCTCAAAATTCATTTTCAGACATATAAAAACACTTAAAAACAACCACTTGACACGTGAAGTTTTCAGTACCTTCGTTTGGGAATTATTAAAGGTTCCTCTCTCAATGACATAGTTTGAAAATATGTTATGAAATAAAAGATACTAATCAATTTAAGACGCAATAGCTAAAAATATATCAATATGCTTAAACTCCCCTAAACTTGCAAATAACCATTAAAATCATTATTGTTGTGAAAAAGGCATATGTACATTTCAACATACATTTCTAAAACAAAACAGCAAGAGTAGACAAGGAGTATACTCAGTACAAGAAATGTTCTAACCATGATAAAGGCTATCTGTTTGAAAAGCAAAGCACATATAACTTGCAATAAAGAAAATATTATGACCAGTAAGAAGAGAAATATACCCACTTACACAACTATTAGTTAAAAATCTTTTCATTTTAGAACAGTTTTAGGTTTACAGAAAAGTTGTGACGGGAATAGAGTTCCCGTATAATCCACACCCAGCTACCTAACTAACATGATATATTGTTAATATCTCGGCTTGGTATGTTTGTCACAAATAGTGATCCAATACTGATACATTATTAACTAAAGTACAAACTTTATTTAGATTATCTTAGTTTTTACCTAATATCCTTTTTCTCTTCCAGGGTTATATACAGGGTACCACATTACATTTAGTAGTCATGTAGTCTTTGGCTCCTCTTGGCTGTTACAGTTTCTTAGACTTTCCTTGTTTTATATGACCTTGACAGTTTTGAAACGAACTGGTCAGGCATTTCATAGTTATGTCCTTCAATGAGTTTCTTAGGTGTTTTTGTCATGATTAAATTGGGTTGTATTTTTTTGGGAGTGAGACACAGACATAAAGTGCTGTTCTCATCACATCATATCAAAGGTATATACTATCAACGTGACATTACTGTTAACGTTAATCTTAACACCTAATTTTTTCATGTTTCTTCATTACTTGAGAAGTTACTGTTTATTTGCCATTTCTATGGTGTACTATGTGGAAGGAAGTCATTATATGAAATTTACACTTAAGGAGTGTGGAGTTATGCTCTACCTCCTTAAGTGTGGAATATGTATATAGTTTATTTAAAATTTTCTACATGGGAGCTGTGTCTATTATACTCCATTTATTTATATCTATATGGACTCCTCAATATTTATAATTGGGGTTATAATACAACACTATTTAAATAATTTTTTTGCCTAAACTGTTCCAGCTTTAGTCATTGGGAGCTCTTTCAGTGTCATCATTGGGAGCTCTTTCAGTTAGCTCCTTGCCCATTTGATATAGTTTCATTTTTGTTGTTGTTTTGCTTCTTTTCTGGCCTTATAAGATGCTCTACCCTCGCCCTAAACTCAGCTATTTCTCCAGGTAACCCTGGTTCCTTTCATTGGAAAATAATATTAGAAAATAAAAACTAGGGTTTGTATTGTGCTCACTGCCGCTGGTTTTAGTCCCTCTCAGTTGACAAAGTAAAGAAATGTTAATATGTACACTAAGCCAACTATAAATATATATCTACAAATATTTTTATATGTATCCATCTGTATCTATATTAAGTTAAACATGAGTTCATACTGATGCCCCCGATTCTAAACCCAGCATCAAAACAATTATCTTGGTTTTCCCCTTGTTTATCTGTAGCTACTCACTCTGACACTAACAAACTAAGTTTCCACAATTGCTATCCATTTACTTAACTAGTTATAAACTGTGATGGGAAAAATATCCTAATTACAGTAACATTTATAGAACATGAAATGTTTAGGAACAAATCAACAAAAATCACAGAAAGCATATGAAGGAAACTACCAAATGTTGAATAAAGACATACAGGAACCATAGCTAAATGAAGACATGTAAATATTACCCCCAGATTTTCTATAAATTATATTAAATTACAATAAAATTTCAAATGAGTTTTTTTGTGTGTGTAGAGACTTAAATGAGTCTAATGCTCATATGAAAGAGTGAATAAGCAAAGAATATTTTGGAATATAATTGGAGAAGTATTGTTCAACATATAATTAAGGGTACTACAAAACTACAATATTTAAATTGTGAGTAGAAAGCTCAGAAATACATTTAAGTGCATATAAAATTTTAGTATATGATATAGTTGTATATCAAATCAGTGGATGAGGGTAGATTGTTCAATAGATGTAGGTATAACAAGTAAACAATCATTTTGACCACTACAATTTTATACTCCAATTACATACACTAAGTCAACATTTCGTATGAGTTAACTAAAGAGAATGAAGGAAAAAGATCATATGATCATTGCAACTGATACAGAAAAAGTGTTTGATAAACTTCAAAATTCTTTCTTGATAAAAAGCACTCCATTCTAGGAATAGAAGGACATTTCTTCAACATGATGAAGGCCATATATGAAAAACCAATAGCTAACATCATAGTATTCAACGGTGAAAGACAGAAAGATTTCCTTTTAATGTCAGGAACAAGACAAAGCTTCCTGCTTCCACAATTTCTACTTAAAATACTGTTAGAAGTTCTAAGCGAAGCACCAGGTAGGAAAAAGTTATGAGAAATAAAGCACATCCAAATTAGAAAGGAGGAAAAAATTATCTTTGCTTGTAAATGATGTAATTATATTCTTAGAAAACAAAGATCACACACAAGCACACGAATATTAGACAAACACATTCACACAAAAAGTACGTTGCATTTCTATACACCAGAAATGAATAATACAAAATGTAAATTAAGAAAACTATTTTATTTACAATAGCATCAAATAGAATAAAATATTTAGCAATAAATTTAACCAAGGAGATGAAAGACTAATACAAATTACAAAACATTACTGAAATAAATTAAAGAATACACTAATAAGTGAAAAAAATATCCTGTATTCATGAATTTAAAAACTTAATAATGTTAAAATATTACCAAAAGCATCTATAGAAACAGAAAACAAAACCTACAAATCCATATGGAAATTCCAGTGATCCCAACTAGCCAAAAACATCTGGAAAAGGAGCAAAGTTTTGAGGACTCACATTTGCTGATTTCAAAACTTGCTGTAAAGCTACAGAAATCAGAACAATGTGATACTGGCATAAAGATAGATATATAGACAAATGAACTAGAATAGAGAGCCAAGAAATAAACTGTTACATCTATGACTTATTTATTTTTGACAAAGGTGCCAAGATCATTCAATGGGGGAAATAACAGATTATTCAACAAATGATACTGAACAACTGGATATCCTCATGCAAAAGAATGAACTTAGACACTTAGCTTACACAATATACAAAAGTTAACCAAAACTGATCAAGACCTATATTTGTCACAGTAGGAAAGGAAGGGGGACCATCCCCTGGGGCCTATATTATTTAATGATACAGAACTTTCTCGTCCCCGAAATTAAGCTCAAGAGGGGTAATTTCCGGTTCCCACAGGTGTGTGCAGATTTGAGCCACTCTGTCTGCTGGGAAGGATTCAGGTGGGAATCAGAACGAGAGCAGGGCAGGTACCTCTCTGGGTTAGGAGTCTGGGCGGGCAGTAGAGTCTGAGGGGTACTCCAGGGGCTAAAACCTAGGAGACAGCCCCCTCTTAAGCTCGCCCAAAGGAAAGATGAGTCTGGTTTTAGCTGAGCAGTTAACAGTTTTTTTCTTCTCAGCTTGTTTCGTGATAATTTTTTTTAAGTTTAGCTTTATTGAGGTATAATTGACAAATAAAATTGGAAGATATTTAACGTGTTAAAAAAAAAAAAGATATGACACGAAAAGCACAAGCAATAAAATAAAAAATAATAACTTGCATTTCATCTAAATTAAAAACTTTTTGTGCATTAAAGGACACAATCAAGAGAGTGAAAAGAGGACACAGCGTGGGAGAATATAGAGAATTCCTACAACTGAAAACAAAAACAAAAACCCAATTTTAAAATAAACAAAGAACTTGAATAGACATTTCTCCAAAGAAGATACACAAATGGCCAATAAGCATATAAAAAGATGGTCAATAACTCTAGTCATTAGAGAAATGAAAATGAAAACCAGAATGAGAGGCCATTTTGTACCCATTTGGATAGCTATGATCAAAAAATAGATAACAACAAGTGTTGTCAAGAATTTGGAGAAATTGGAACCATTGCACATTGTTAGTGGAAATTCAAATGGTACAGTCACTGTATAAAAAAGTTTGGCATTTCCTACAAAAGTTAAACATAGAATTACCATATGATCCAGGAATTTCACTTCTAGGTATATGTCCAGAAGAATTGCATGCAAGGACTCAGATATTTGTATACAAATGTTCATAACAACATTATTTACAATAGCCCAAAGGTGAAATAATCTAAGTGCTCACCAACAGATGAATGAATAAACAAAATGTGATATATACATATAAGGGAATGTAATTCAACTTAAAAAGGAATGAAATTCTGTTACAACTACCACATATATAAACCTTTAAAACATTATGCTAAGTGAAATCAGGTAGATAATTTTTAAAAATATTACATGATTTTAAATATGAGGTATTTAAAATAAACAAATTTATACAGACAGAATATAGAATAGAGTTTACCAGGTCCAGGAGAGGGAAAAATGGGGAGCTATTTTTTTAATAGCTCCAGAGTTTCTGTTTAAGATAATGATAAATTTCTCAAGATTGATATTGATGATATTTGCACGACCTTGTGAATGGGCCTAATGTCACAGTTGTACAGTTTAGAATGATTACGATGGTAAACGTTATGTTATGTATATTCTACCACAATAAAAACAGACTTTTAAACCAAATAAACTAACAACAAACTCTAAAAGGCAATATAAGAATTTTAAAAATTTGATATGAGTAAATAATATAATATCAGAAATTAGGCTAAAATACTTTTTATGAAAGTGACAAAGAATGACATAAAATTCTGGGTTACAATGACGTTTATTGTTATTATTATAAAATTTTGCAAACAAAGATTAAATACAAGTTAAATTATGTATACATTCAGACAATGGAATACCAGGTTTAAAAATCAGTGTTATATTTATTGACATGTAAGGATGTTTAAAATATAATTTAGATGTCTAAAATATAATTTTACTAAGCAGTGTGTGCACTATGTTCTCATTCTTATAATTATATATATATATATATATATGTATATAAAGGACTATGTGAAAGGAATATATATGAAAATAAAGGAATATATGAAAATATTGACAATTTTTCTCTGGTGATGGAATTAAAAATAATAATTATAAATGTAACCATCCAATAAGTATGTATCATTTACTTAATATCCAGACATTTTGCTAACTTTACTGAATTTTCATATAATATTTACAATACCCCTGTGACAGGAGACATTATTATTATTGTTTATTTAATACAGATAAGGAAAATGAATAATAGAGATATTTATAAATGTACACAAGGTCATAAAACTGATAAATGGAAACATAAACATTGGACAGAATGCAGGGAGCAGGTATAAACGGACCCAGAAAAGGATACAGTAACAGACAGACCAGGGAAGGAGAGCTGAATTGAGGGGACATCAAAATGGTGGTGAATTTACCATTTTCCCTTTTGGTATCATTCATACTTGACTCAAAACCAGCATGAAATTCAGATGTGGACAAGTGGTGTGGATAGAAAACTTTAAGAGAAGCTCTTATTATCTGGCCTTGGAAGTGTTAAAGACAATATCTGAAGTTCAGAAAGAGTGGAAGGCATCCCCCATCATTCTCTCCTTCACCAGCTACCAAGAAATCCCACAGTGCTGCAGGAGCAGTAATGTCTGAGTAGATGTGTGAAATTCTGAGAGAGGTAAATCTTACTTGTGAATCAGAGAAGGTGTGATTCCAAGAATATGTGGGGGAACCCCAGTTGCTGTATTTTCCCTTTCTGTTTGCCCAAGATTTTGCCCAGAATGCAGATGCAGTCATAGAAATTACATGCTAAAGTGGAATTAAACAAACAAACAAAACAAATACCTTGTTTTCTGTTGGAGAACTGTGAAATGTGGTTTCAGGAAATCTGAAAGTATCCAAGGAAAAATGTAAATGGGAGAGACTTCAAGAGAGCTATCTCATAAAGTGATGTTTAAACTCCTGGGATCACTCCCAAGCAGCTCACATGGGGTTGTGACCCAAAATAGTATACTAAAGGCTTTGAGAACTGAACTACTAAGTAGACCATTGCCCAGGCCCCAGAGTAGGCACTAGGTAATGTTCATGCAAGACATAACTGTAGCACTGCAAAGGCTTTAAAAACCAAACTGACATTAAAACTACAGTCCACATAATGTAAGTCAGACTTTGTAGCCTGAACCCAACCAGTTTGGCTGCCTCCTGAAATAATTTTAAAACTCAACATTTTCATTAGGATTTAAACAAGACCTAGAGTGCCAGAAAAACATATTTAAAATGTCAAGGATACAATCCAAAATTACTCAGGATGAGAAAACCAGGAAAATCACTATTTGACAAGGAAAAAATCAACGTATGCCATTCCCAAGATGATACAGATGTTAGAATTATCAAGACATTAATGCAGCTACTAGATCTGTATTCCAAAAAGTGAGAGTGAACACTCTTGAAACCAACAAAATGATAAGAAGTCTCAGCAAAGATATAAAGAATATTCAAATAGAAATTTTAGAACTGAAAAATATAACAGCTGAAATTAAAATAAAAACTCATTGGCTATGCTCACTAGCAGATTTAAAATTACCAAGGGGAGAGCCAATGATCTTAAATATAGATTTTGAAATATCCAATCTGAAAAAAGAGGGAAAGAGATTCAAATAAATTAACAGAGGCTTGATAAACTACATAATGATAATAAAATGACTGACATTCATACTGTCACAATCACAGAAGAGGAGAAAAAATAATGTGGTGCAGAAAATACATTTGAAGAAATACAGCTGAATACTTTCTAATTTTGGCCACAAATATAAACATAGATACACGAAGTTCAGAAAACTTCAAATAGGGTAAATTCAAATAAATATGCCCATCATCATCAAACTGGAGAAAGCTAAAGACCAATTTTTAAAATCTGTAAAATATCCAGAGAAAAGCTATGCTAAATATATGGGGGGAAGCAATTTCAATGACTGCACATTTCTCATCAGAAACAATGGAGACCAGAATGAAATGGAATAACATTTGTAAATTACCTGACTGTAAATACAGAATTCTACATCTGGTTAAAATAACCTTAGGAATAAAGGTGAAATAAAGACACTTTCAGATGAAGAAGATCTATGAAAATTCATTGTCAGCAGTCCTGCTCCAAAACAGATGCTAAGGAAAGTTCTTCAGATGAGAGGGCATTGCTATGAGAGAGATACTTGATGCACAAAAATAAATGAATACCAGGAACATTAAATATATAGGTAAATATATTGGGTATTCTCTGAAATTCTATCAAATATAGAAAACAAAGGGTATAACATTGTCAGATGGGATTTTAAATATAAGTAAAGGCAATACATATGACAAATACAACAAAAAGGAGGAATGGTAAAGGAACTTATTTTATGATAAGCTTATTGCATTTCACTTGAAGTGGTGAAATATTAATTCTAACTCAACTGTGAAAGTTAAGTATGTAAATCTTAATCCTTAGAACAACTATTAATAAAACCATGCAAATAGATATAGTAAAAATTCAATGAGCAAATTGAAATAAAATACTAAATATATCCATAATCCCATCCCCCCCCCAAAAAAAAACAGCAGAGGAAAAACTGAGGAATGAAAATTAGAGGGGAAAAATTAGTACCAGCAGTGCGAATAAATAACCTTCAGTGCTTTTCTAAAGATTCTGAGGTCTGATGGGCCTGAGTATCATGGAAATGTAAAGAATAAGAATAAGCAAATTAGGACCACTGTGTTTCAGCTTCCTTTTAGTCACTGTGACATATTTCACAGCTTCTTAAACAACTAATATGAAAATCAAAAATTGGGCTCAAATTTCTTATTGCATTAATTTTATCATGAGATTTAAATTGGTCCCATCTAATTATTCTACCATTACATCGCAACAGAAACAGGAACTTGTCCGTTATCCACTTTCACTGTTTAATATTCCTTTATAGGACTGGGATTTTGTGGATTTATTAGAGGGTTACTGATAAATAAATGTCATTATTTATAACGGAAAAGTGTTGCTATGCAGATACACCTAGAATGGAATACCTGAGAGAAGAAATTTAAATTTATCTGATTCTTCAAAGTCCCTCTCCAAGCTCCATTGTGTCACTCCTCATGCTCACAATGCATTTTATAGTGAGAAGAAAGCTGAAGCCTAGAAAAGGGAAATAATGACCAAACATTCAGAGCTATCAAGAGACAGAGTCCTGACAACAGAGATCCTGACTTCTGGTGTTGACTTTTATAACAAAACAAGAAGAAATTAAAAATATGCCTTCTTTTTATCTGAACAAAAATTATTGAAGTTAGGAAAAAAAGAAACAAAAAATATTACTATCATTTTGCACTGATTACTTTAAATTTGGAAACTGTTGGCAATTATCTTAACTATTCACCTGCCACAACAGGACTGGGACTCAGGGTCATCATTTTTACCTCTATTTTGAAATATATATATATATATACACACATATATATATAATGAAGCAATTATATATATTATATATATATAATGAAGCAATACTACTTTCCATAAAATTATTGATATTAGTCATCTCCATTTCTTGAAGGACACATTCATGATAAAGATATATATTTTCAAGGAGAAAATGTTTTACATTTCTCTATTTTCTGGTAAAATCAAATCATTTAAATATGTTTTTGGTAACATATTGCATAGAAAAGGTAAGTAACCTACATATTATATCTCTAGTTAGCATTTTGTGAGTAGATTGTGCTTATCCATATTCTTTCCTGTAATTAAAGAAAAATTATCTGCTACTATTGTATTAATTTATTTCCTGCAATACTATTTGCCATATTTATTGATATAACTGACAAATAACATAGTTATTAAATTATTACAATGTAATAATCAAATATATGCATATATTGTGAAATGATTATAAAATAAAATTATTTAACACACCCATCACATCACATAGATACAATTATTATTATTATTTTGTATGTAGTAAGAACGTCTAAGGTTTATTCTCTAGCAACTTTGAAATATACAATACAGTAGTGTTACCCATAGTCACCATGCTGTACATTACATTCCCAGAACTTATTCAACTTATAACCAGAGGTTTGTACACTTTGGTCAGCTTCACCCATTTAACCCACTCCTACACCTGCCCTGGCAACTAACAATCTGTTCTTTGTTTCTCTGATGTTTTTTTATAAGATTCCACATATAAATGAGATCATACAGCCTTTGTCTTTCACTGTCTGACTTATTTCACTTAGCACAATGTCCTTAAGTTTTATCCATATCATTGCAAGTGGCAGGATTTCCTTTTATATGGAAGAATAATACTCAATTGTATATAAATACAGCACCTTATCTTTACCATTTCATCCACTGATGGACACTTAAGTAGTTTCCATTTCTTGACTATTGTAAATAATGCTGTCTTGAATGTAAGAGTGTAGATATTAGTTCAAGAAAATGATTTCATTTTCTTTAGATATATTCTCAGATGTGGAATTTCTGGATCATATGGTAGTTCTATTTTTAATTTCTTGAGGAACCTCCATACTGTTTTCCATAGTGGCTCTACCAACTTACATTCCTACCAGCAGTGTACAAAGGTTCACTTTTCTACACATCCTCACCAGAACGTACCTCTGGTCTTTTTGATAGTGGCCATTCTAACAGGTGTAAGGTGATATCTCATGCTACTTTTCATTTGCATTTCCGTAATGATTAGTGATGTTGAGAATCTTTCCTTTCTCCAGTTGGCTATTTGAATATATCCTTTGGAAAAATGTTTAATGATGTCTTCTTCCCATTTTTAAATTGGATTTTAAAAAAAAAAAATAACTATTGAGTTTTATAAGTTGCTTATATATTTTGGATATTAACTTCATCAGACACGTGGCTTACAAATATTTTCTCCCATTCTAAAGGTTGCCTTTTTATTTTGTTGATGGTTTCTTTTGCTATGCATTTTTAGGTTTATGTATTCCCATTTGTTGATTTATTTATTTATTTTTTTGATTGTCCATTGGTGTCATATCCATTAAGTCATATCTAAGATCAATGTCAAGGAGCATTTCCCTACATTTACTTCTAGGAGTTTTATGGTATCAGGTCTTACATTTAAATCTTGATTTCACTATGAGTTAATTCTGTGAGTGGTTTAAGATAACGGTCCAGTTTCATTCATTTTCATGTGCCTATCCAGCTTTTCCATCACTACTTATTGAAGAGGCAACCCTTTTCCCATTGAATATTCTTGGATCCAATGTCAAATATTAACTGAATGTATATGCATGGGTTTATTTCTGGGCTCTTGATTCTGTTCCATTGGTCTGTGTGTCTGTTTTTATGCCAAAACCAAGATGTTTTGATTACTATATTATTCTAATATATCTTGAAATCAGAAAGTGTGATGCCTCCAGTTTTATTATTCTTTCTCAGGATTGTTTTCACTATTCTGGGTCTTCTGTGGCACCATACACATTTTAGAAATGTTTTTCTTATATCTGTAAAAAAATAATGCCATTAGAATCCTGATAGGGATTGCATTGAATCTGTAGATGTCTCCAGTTAGTAAGTACATTTTAACAGTATTAAGTCTTCTAATTCATGAACATAGGATATATATTTTATTTATTTGTGCTTTCAATTCTTCTCATCAATGTCTTACAGTTTTCAGGGTACAGATCTTTCATCTTTTTGATTAAATTAATTCCTAAGTGTATTCTGATGCTATTGTAAATGGGATATATTTTTAATGTCTTTTCAAATAAATTGTTACTACTATAGAGAAGAACACTTCAATTTTATATGTTGCTTTTGTATCTTGAATTTGTTTATTAGTTCTAAAAGCCTGTTGGTGGAGTTCTTAGGATCTTCTAGATATAAGATCACATCATCTGGGCGCAAGTGCGTCTATGAGTGTGGACATCAGAGACTGTCATGAAATGCTAAGGCTGCTGCTGCAGCCACCAAGAATCCTGTATGCAAGCAAAGGTCACTATCCACACCTCCCCTCCCAGGAGGCTGTGCAGCCTGCCACTGCCAGGGTCCCGTGATCCAGGGACAACTTCCCTGGGAGAACACACAGCATACTTCAGGCTGTTGCAAAGTCACGCCAGCATCTGCAACTGCAGGCTCACCCTGCATTATGTACCCCTCCCTCCACCCAGCCTGAGACAGCCAGAGCCCCCTAATCAGCTGCTCCTTTAACCTCCTCCTGTCTGGGTGAAGAACAGACGCCAGAGGGAAACCTACATGCAGAAGCGGGGCCAAATCCAAAGCTGAAGCCCAGGAGCCATGCGAACAAAGAAGAGAAAGGGAAATTTCTCCGTGTAGCCTCAGGAGCAGCAGACTAAAAATCCACAATCAACTTCATCTACCCTGCACCTGTGGAATACCTGAATAGACAATGAATCATCCCAAAATTGAGGTGGTGGACTTTGGAAGCAACTGTAGACTTGGGGTTTGTTGTATGCGACTGACTAGTTTCTGATTCTTATGTTTATTTAGTATAGTTTTTAGCACTTGTTATCATTGGCAGATTTGTTTATTGGTTTGGTTACTCTCTTCCCTTTTTTAGAACTTTTTAAATTTTTAAATAATTTTTAATAGTAATTTTTAATAACTTTATTTTATTTTATTTTTTTCTTTCTCTTTTCCTCCTCACTTTTCTTCTGAGCCGTGTGTCTGACAGGATGTTGGGGCTCCATCAGGGAGTCAGGCCAGAGCCTCTGAGTTGGAACACATGAGATCAGGACATTAGACCACCAGAGACCTCCAGACCCCATGTAATATCAATCAGTGAGCGTTATCCCAGAGATCGCCATCTCAATGCTAAGATCCAGCTCCACTCAACAACCAGCAAGCTCCAGTGCTGGACACCGCATGTCAAACAACAAGCAAGAGAGGAATACAACCACACCCATTAGCAGAGAGGCTGCCTAAAATCATAATAAGTTCACAGACACTGTAAAACAAACCACCGGACATGGACCAGCCCACCAGAAAGACAAGATCCAGTCTCATCCACCAGACACAGGCATCAGTCTCCTCCATCAGGAAGCATGCACAACCCACTGAAACAACTTTACCCACTGGGGGAAGAAACCAAAAATAATGGGAACCTGCAGCCTGCGAAAAGGAGACCCCAAACACAGTAAGTTAAGAAAAATGAGAAGACAGAAAAATATGCAGCAGATGAAGGAGCAAAGTAAAAACCCACTAGACCAAACAAATGAAGAGGAAATAGGCAGTCTACCTAAAAAAGAATTCAGAGTAATGATAAAAAAGATGATCCAAAATCTTGGAAAGAGAAGGGAGAAAAAGGAAACGCTTAAAAGAACATAGAAGAACTAAAGAGCAAACAAACAATGATAAACAACACAATAAATGAAATTAAAAATTCTCTAGAAGTAATCAATAGCAGAATAAATGAGGCAGAAGAACAGACAAGTGACCTGGAAAATAAAAGATTGGAAATAACCACGGCAGAGCAGAATAAAGAAAAAAGAATGAAGAGAATTTAGGACAGTCTCAGAACCTCTGGGAAAAAATTAAATGCACCAACATTTGAATTATAGAGGTCCCAGAAGAAGAAGAGAAGAAGAAAGGAACTGAGAAAATATTTGAAGACATTATAGTTGAAAATTTCCCTAAAATGGGAAAGGAAATAGTCATTCAAGTCCAGGAAGTGCAGAGAGTCCCCTACAGAATAAAACAAAAGAGAAATATGCAAAACACATGTTAAGCAAACATTCAAATATTAAATATGAAGGAAAAATATTAAAAGCCCCAAGGGAAAAGCAACAAATAACATACAAGGGAATCCCCAAAAGGTTAAAAGCTGATCTTTGACCAGAAATTCTGCAAGCCAGAAGGGAGTGGCAGGACATATTGAAAGTGAAGAAAGGGAAAAACCTACAAGCAAGACTACCCAGCAAGAATCTAATGCACATTCGATGGAGAAATTAAAACCTTTACAGACAAGCAAAAGCTAAGAGAATTCAGCCCCACCAAACCAGCTTTTAAAACAAATTCTAAAGGAACTTCTCTGGCAGGACAAACAAGAGAAGGAAAAGACCTACAATAACAAACCCAAAACAATTAAGAAAATGGTAATAGGAAGATACATATTGATAATTACCTTAAATATAAATGGATTAAATGCTCCAAACAAAAGACATAGACTGGCTGAATGGATACAAAAAATAAGACCCTTATATATGCTGTCTACAAGCCACCCACTTAACCTAGGAACACATACAGACTGAAAAAGATATTCCATGCAAATGGAAATCAAAGAAAGCTGGAGTAGCAAATCTCATATCACACAAAACATACATTACCATAAAACAATTACAAGAGACAAAGAAGGACAAAAAGAGTGAAATACCTAGGAATAGACGTACCTAAGGAGACAAAAGACCTGTATGCAGGAAACTATAAGACACTGATGAAAGAAATTGAAGACAATACAAAGAGATGGAGCGATATACCATGTTCTTGGATTGGAAGAATCAACATTGTGAAAATGAATCTACAACCCAAAGCAATCTACAGATTGAATGCAATCACTATCAAACACAAATGACATTTTTCACAGCACTAGAACAAAGATTTTACAATCTGTATGGAAACACAAAAGTCCCCGAATAGCCAAAGCAATCTTGAGAAAGAAAACGTAGCTGGAGGAATTAGGCTGCTGAACTTCAGACTATAATACAAAGCTACAGTAATCAGGACAGTATGGTTGTCACAAAAACAGAAATGTACATCAATGGAACAGGATAGAAAGCCCAGAGATAAACCCACGCACATATGGTCACCTTATTTTTGGTAAAGGAGGCAAGAATATACAATGGAGAAAAGACAGCCCCTTCAATAGGTGGTGCTGGGATAACTGGACAGCTACATGTAAAAGAATGGTTTTAGAACACTCCCTAACACCATACACAAAAATAAACTCAAAATGGATTAAAGGCCTAAATGTAAAACCAGACACTATAAAATTTTTAGAGGAAAACTTAGGCAGAACACTCTAGGACATAAATCACAGTAAGATATTTTTTTACCCTCCTCCTAGAGAAATGGAAATAAAAACAAAAATAAACAAATGGGACCTAATTAAACTTAAAAGTTTTTTCACAGTGAAAGAAACCATAAACAAGATGAGAAGACAACCCTCAGAATGGGAGAAAATATTTGCAAACGAAGCACCTGAAAAAGGATTAATCTCCAAAATACACGAGCAGCTTATGCGGCTCAATATCAAAAAAACAAACAACCCAATCCCAAAATGGGCAGAAGACCTAAACAGACATTTCCCCAGAGATGATATGCATATTGCCATCTAACACATGAAAGGATGCTCAACATCACTAATCATTAGAGAAATGCAAATCAAAACAACAATGAGGTATCAATTCCCACTGGTCAGAATGGCCATCATCAAAAAATCTACAAACAATAAATGCTGGAGAGGGTGTGGGGAAAAGAGGACCCTCTTGCACTGTTGGTGGGAATGTAAATTGATACAGCCACTATGGAGAACAGTATGGAGGTTCCTTATAAAACTAAAAATAGAACTACCATACGACCCAGCAATCCTACCACTGGGCATATACCCTGAGAAAACCATAATTCAAAAAGAGTCATGTACCACAATGTTCATTGCAGCACTATTTACAATAGCCAGGACATGGAAGCAACCAAGGTGTCCACTGACACATGAATGGATAAAGAAGATGTGGCACACATATACAATGGAATATTACTCAGCCATAAAGAGAAACGAAATTGAGTTATTTGTAGTGAATTGGATGGACCTAGAGTGTGTCATACAGAATGAAGTAAGTCAGAAAGAGAAAAGCAAATACCCTATGCTAACACATATATATGATATCTAAAAAAAAAATAAAAATGGTTCTGACGAACCTAGGGACAGGACAGGAATAAAGACACAGTTGTTCAAAATGGACTTGAGGATATGGGGAGGGGGAAGTGTAAGCTGTGATGAAGTGAGAGAGTGGCATGGACATATATACACTACCTAAATGTAAAATAGATAGATAGTGGGAAGCAGCTGTATAGCACAGGGGGATCAGCTCCATTCTTTGTGACCACCTAGTGGGGTGGGAGCGAGACGTAAGAGGGAGGGTATATGGGGATACATATACGTATAGCTGATTCATTTTGTTATACAGCAGAAACTAAGACAACATTGTAAAGCAAATATACTTCAATAAATATGTTAAAAAAATAAAAGATCACATCATCTACAATTAGAGATAATTTTATTTCTTCCTTTTCTTTTTGGATGCTATTAATTTTTTACCTAATTGCTCCACCTAGAACTTCCAGTACTATATTGAATAGGTTTGCTTAAAGTGGGCACTGTTGTCTTTTTCCTCATCTTAGAGGACAAATTTAAGCCTTTCACTATTGAGTATGATGTTAGCTGTGGGCCTTTATTATTTTTGAGGTATGTTTCTTTTACAGCCAGTTTGCTGAGAGTTTTTATCATGAAATTGTGTTAATTTTGTCAAATGCTCTTTATGTATCTTTTAAGATGATAGGATTTTTTTATCTTTCATTTTATTAATATGATATTTCACATTTATTAATTTGTACATTTTGAGCCATTCTTGCATCCCTGGAATAAATCCCACTTGATCATGGTGTATGATCCTTTCATTGTGCTGTTGAATTTAGTTTGCTAGTATTTTGTTGATAATTTTTGCATTTATATTTATCAGAGATATTGGCCTGTAGTGTTCCTTTCATTATTTATCATTCCTAGTTTCATTATTTGGCTTTATCAGAGTAATGTTGGCCTCATAAAATGAGTTTTGGAACGTTCATGTATCTTCTTACATGTTTAATAGAATTCACCTGGGAAATAATCTTGCCCTGGGAGGTTTTGCTGAGTTAATCTCCTTACTCATTATTGTTCTGTTCAGATTTTCTATTTCTTCACGTTTCATTATTGATAGGTTGTGTGTTTCTAAGAATTTATCCATTTCTTCTATGTTGACCAATTTGTTGCACATAGTTTATAGTAGTCTTTTATTATCCTTTTTGCATTTCTGTGGTATTAGTTGTAATGTCTACTCTTTAATTTTTAATTTTAGCTATTTGGGTCCTCTCTCTTTCTTCTTGGATTGTCTAACTATAAGTTTGTCAATTTAATTTTTGGGAGGACCCAACTCTATATTGTTAACAATTTTGTTTTCTATTCCTTATTTTATTTATTTCTGCTTTAATTTTTATTATTTCCTTCTTTTTGCTAACTTTCTGCTTAGTTTGTTTTTTTCTAGTTCCTTGAGGTATAAATTTATGTTGTTTATTTGAGATTTTTTTCTTGATATATGCATTTATCACTATTTTGTCTTAGAACTGCTTTTACAATATCCCATAAGTTTTGCTATGTTGTGTTTCCATTTTTTTGTCTCAAGATTTTTTTATTTCAATTTTTATGTCTTCTTTGTTCAGCAGCGTATTGTTTAATTTCCATGCATTTGTGAATTTTCCAGGTTTCCTCCTTTTGTTGATTTTTAATCTTATACAATTGTGTTCAGAAATGATATTTGATATAATAACTGCTTGATTTGTTGAGTCTTGTTTTGTGGCCTAACATATAATCTATTCTAGAAAATGTTTCATGTTCACTTGAAAATAATGTGTATTCTTCTGCTGTTGGATACAATGTTTAGTATATGTCTGTTAGGTGCCTTTAGTCTGTAGTGTTATTCAAATCCACTGTTTCCTTATTGACTTTGTCTGGATGACCTATCGGTTGTTGAGAGTGGGGAACTAATGATCCCCCAAATTATTTTATTACTATTTATTTCTCCTTATATTTCTGTTAGTAGTTGCTTTATTTAGGCTCTTCGATGTTGGGTGTATACACATTTACATTTGTCACATCTTCTTGATAGACTGACCTCTTTATAACTATATAATGACCTCCCTTGTGTCTCTTGCCCATTTTTAGCTTCAATTCTGTCTTGTCTGATACAAGTATAGCTACTCTGAATAGCTACTTTTGAATATATCATCCCATTATTTACTGGCCTGAAAAGTTACTGTTGAAAAATCTGCTAATAATCTTCTGGAGGCTCTCTTGTATTTGATGAGTCATTTTTTTCTTGCTGCTCTCAAAATTTTCTCCTTTTTTTTTAACTTTTAAACTAGAATTATAACTAAATTATGCATCACCTTTATTATGTTAGAAAATCTGACCTTGACTATAGTTTACTGCTACCAGTGAGTTTTACACATTTATATGTTTTTACAGTTTTTTTAAACATCTTTATTGGAGGATGATTTTTACAATGTTATGTTAGTTTCTGCTGTATAGCAAAGTGAATCAGCTTTACGTATACATATATCCCCAAATCTCTTCCCTCTTGCATCTCCCTCCCACCCTCCCTATCCCACCCCTCTAGGTGGTCACAAAGCACTGAGATGGTCTCCCTGTGTTATGCAGCTGCTTCCCACTAGCTATCTATTTTACATTTGGTAGTGTACATTTGTCAATTCTACTCTCTCACTTCATCCCAGCTTACCCTTCTCCCTCCCCATGTCCTCAAGTCCATTCTCTATGTCTGTGTCTTTATTCCTGTCCTGCCCCTAGGTTCATCAGAACATTTTTTTTTTTAGATTCCATACATATGTGTTAGCATAAAGTATTTGCTTTTCTCTTTCTGACTTACTTCACTCTGTATGACAGACTCCAGGTCCATCCACCTCACTACAAATAACTCAATTTTGTTTCCTTTTATGGCTGAGTAATATTCCATTGTATATATGTGCCACATCTTCTTTATCCATTCATCTGTCGATGGACACCTTGGTTGTTTCCATGTCCTGGCTATCGTAAATAGTGCTGCAATGAACATTGTGGTACATGACTCTTTTTGAATTATGGTTTTCTAGGGTGTATGCCCAGTAGTGGGATTGCTGGGTCATATGGTAGTTCTACTTTTACTTTTTTAAGGAACCTCCATACTGTTCTTCATAGTGGCTGTAACAATTTACATTCCCACCAACAGAGCAAGAGGGTTCCCTTTTATCCACACCCTCACCAGCCTTTATATTTTGTAGATTTTTTGATGATGGCCATTCTGACCAGTGTGAAGTGATACCTCATTTTAGTTTTGATCTGCATTTACTATTTTAATTATCATTCTTTCTGCTTGAACACTCTTTAGAATTTCTTTAAACCAAGTCTGAGTGATGTCCTCATTCAGGTTTTGTTTGTTCAGGAAAGTCTTTATCACTTCTTTGTTTCTGAAGGACTGCTTTGCCATGTATAGTATACATGGTTGACAGGGTTTTGTTTTAGTTTTTTTTCAATATTTTGAATATATCATCTCATTATCTCCTGGCCTGAAAAGTTACTGTTGAAAAATCTCCTAATAGTCTTCTGGGGGCTCCCTTGTATTTGATGAGTCTCTTTTTCTTGCTGCTCTCGAAATTTTCTCCTTGTCTTTGATTTTGATATTTTAATTATAATATGTCTATATGTAGCCCTTTTTAGGTTTAACCCACTTGAGTCCTTTGGGCCTCATGAATCTAAATGTCCAATTCTCTCTCAATGTTTGGGAAGTTTTCATCCATTATTACTTTAAATATACATTTTTTTCAAGTTTGTTAATTTTTTTAAAAATTTACTGGAACAGACTCAGATCTCAAAATCAAATTTATGGTTAGCAGAGGGGAAATGTGTGGGGAAGTGGTAAACTGGGAGATTGGGATTAACATATACACACTACTATATATAAAATAGATAACTAATAAAGACCTACTGTATAGCACAGGGAACTTTACTCAATTTTCTGTAATAACCTGTATGGGAAATGAATTTTAAATATACTTTTTGTTTCTTCCTCTTTTTCCTCTTCTTCTGGGATTCCAATAATGCATATATGTTTCCTTTGATGTTGTCTCATAAATACCATAGGCTTTCTTTATTCTTATTCATTCTTTTTCCTATTTTTCTCTGACTGGATAATTTCAAATGACCTAACTTTTAGTTCAGCGATTCTTTCTTCTGCTTGGATGAGTCTGTTGTTCAAGCTCTCTATTGAATTCTTTAGTTTTGTTTCTTTTTTTTTTTTTTTTTTTGGCAGATTTCTATTTCTTTGTTGAACTTCTCATTTATTCAGGCATTGCTTTTCTAATTTCTTATAGAAGTCTCTGTGTTCTTGTAGTTCACTGAATTTCTTTAAGATGATTTTTCTGAATTCTTTGTCAGACAGTACATAAGTCTCCAGTTATTGTAACTCTACTAGTTACATTTGGTGTTGTCATGTTTATTCTTTGTGATCCTTGATTACTCGTGATGGTGTCTACACATTTCATCAAGTGGTCTCTTCTAACAGGCTTTACAGTTTCACTTTGGCAGAAAAAGTTCTTCACCAATCAGCTCAGCTTGATGTACTGAGCAATTCAGTTGGTAGTGTCCAGGGTCAAAAAAATTTCATCTGTGTTTTAAAGCTGGGTGAGACCACTACCCATACTCTAAGATCAGGGGTGTGTGCTGTCTGGACCCCACACTTGGGTGGACCTGCAGTCTGGACTCTATATTCATGTGGGGCTGCTAGGTGAGGTCCCTGGTCAGACAGTGCTGCTGGCTATGGATTATGGTCCAACGGGGTCACTAGCTGAGCTCTGCATTACCTCGTCAGGTAAGGTCCCAGCCTGTGTTCCCTGGAAGTATGTTGCCATTGATTGGACTCTGCAAGTGGGCCCCAGGCTGGGAATCATAATTGCTCCCAGGTGGGTGGGGTTCTAGGTTGTGCTCTTAGACTGGATGATGTTGCTGTTTGAATTTCATATTCAGGCAGGGATTCAAACCGGACTTTGTAGTCATATAGGGCCTCAGGCTGTACTCTGTGATTAGGTGGGGCTTCAGGCTATGATTCAAATTTTGGTGGGGCTGCAGATTGAGATTTATCATCAGGTAGGCAACCGTCTATGCTCTACTGTTGGGCAAGTTTGCTGGCCAGACTCTCTGGTTTAGAGGGGCTTCCAGCTGTATCCTGCAGTGGTGTGGGACTAGACACTGTGCCCCATGATTGAGCATGGTCACTGGCTTTGGTCTTTGCCTGTGTGAAGCTTCAATCTGTGTTTGGAAATTGAGAAGGACCATAGTCTGGGCTCTGCTTTGTGGCAGGACAATAGACTAGGCTTCACAGCTGTTCAGTACTATAGGCTGGGTTCCAAGACTTTTCAGTGTCCTGTTCAGGCCCCCTAGTTATGTGGGGTCAGAGGCTATACTTAACAGTTTCACAGGACTGCTCAAGTTGGGCTGTAGGATGGGCTCCACAGCTCCCTAGGTTCTCTGGCTATACATTCTGCTTGTGCAGGGCTGAGAGCTATATTGCAGCAGTAGGGCTGCAAATTTTCTTCCCTGCCCTTATAACTAGGAGCTGTAGAAAGGGCTCCACAGCTGGTCTGGGACATTGGCTGGGAATGCACATTTTGCATAATTGCTACCAGAGCTTCCTGGCCAAACAGGATAACCAACTTTTCTCTATAGGTGGCAGAGCTACTGGTTGGTATCTCTACTTGACTGCTACTACAAACAGGAATGTGGTCTGCCAAAATCTGTGTCCTGTTTGCTGCTAGCCCCACATTCCTCCATCTCTATGATCTCCAGTTGTCAAGCCACACAGATTCTCACAGTGATCCCCATAAGGTGAGACCTGAATGGACTTCCCAGGAAGCATTCTGCAATGCTGTAAGACTTTGATGACCACCTTGGGCTCTCTTTTTCCCACTAGAGGAACCATAGGCCCAGAGGGTTACTCTTGGTGTAGCACTGTGACAGCTTGGGGGAAGATAGAGTGGTCAGAGTGTAGCCATTCCTCTTATGCTTCTAATGCAGCCCTTTATGACCTCTGTGGTCCAGGGATGTGCTTTAGCCTTACTCCCAGGTTCTGGGATTATCGCAGAGGTGTCTTGTCTATGGATAGTTTCCAGATGGTCTTCTTGTGAGAAAGACTGAAATAGGGAATGACTTATGTCACCATCTTGATGATGTCACTACTCTCACAATCTTTTAAAGCTTATCTTACAATAAATCAACTCCATTTGAGAGAGTACATATTATAGTCTTTGGAATATTATTTTAAAATAATATTCTTAATTCAAACCATGATAGAGGGGAATATAAAAATTGCTAGAGCTTATTAAATGATAGTTATGGTGGAGGAGATATATTTATGTATACAGTGCATCTGAGATTATCCTCTGCTCTTGTGTTGGAATTGTTTGGCTATTCATATTAAAATTCAATAAAATCCATATTTGAAAATGACCTCTATGAATGATCCCTTCATCCAATTGTATTCTTAATTAATTCATCAACTTTTCTTTCCATAATACCTTTTTTTTTTACATCTTTATAGGAGTATAATTGCTTTACAATGGTGTGTTAGTTTCAGCTTTATAACAAAGTGAATCAGTTATACATATACATATGTTCCCATATCTCTTCCCTCTTGCATCTCCCTCCCTCCCACCCTCCCTATCCCACCCCTCTAGGTGGTCACAAAGCACCGAGCTGATCTCCCTGTGCTATGCGGCTGCTTTCCACTAGCTATCTACTTTACATTTGGTAGTGTATATATGTCTATGCCACTCTCTCACCCTGTCACATCTTACCCCTCCCCCTCCCCATATCCTCAAGTCCATTCTCTAGTAGGTCTGTGTCTTTATTCCCGTCTTGCCACTAGGTTCTTCATGACCTTTATTTTCCCTTAGATTCCATATATATGTGTTAGCATACTGTATTTGTTTTTCTCTTTCTGACTTACTTCACTCTGTATGACAGACTCTAACTCCATCCACCTCACTACAAATACCTCCATTTTATTTCTTTTTATGGCTGAGTAATATTCCATTGTATATATGTGCCACATCTTCTTTATCCATTCATCCGATGATGGACACTTAGGTTGCTTTCATGTCCTGGCTATTGTAAATAGAGCTGCAATGAACATTTTGGTACATGACTCTTTTTGAATTATGGTTTTCTCAGGGTATACGCACAGTAGTGGGATTGTTCTGACTGGTGTGAGATGATATCTCATTGTAGTTTTGATTTGCATTTCTCTAATGATTAATGATGTTGAGCATTATTTCATGTGTCTGTTGGCCATCTGTATATCTTCTTTGGAGAAATGTCTATTTAGGTCTTCTGCCCATTTTTGGATTGGGTTGTTTGTTTTTTTGTTATTGGGCTGCATGAGCTGCTTGTAAATCTTGGAGATTAATCCTTTGTCAGTTGCTTCATTTGCAAATATTTTCTCCCATTCTGAGGGTTGTCTTTTGGTCTTGTTTATGGTTTCCTTTGCTGTGCAAAAGCTTTTAAGTTTCATTAGGTCCCATTTGTTTATTTGTGTTTTTATTTCCATTTCTCTAGAAGGTGGGTCAAAAAGGATCTTGCTGTGATTTATGTCATAGAGTGTTCTGCCTATGTTTTCCTCTAAGAGTTTGATAGTGTCTGGCTTTACACTTAGGTCTTTAATCCATTTTGAGTTTATTTTTGTGTATGGTGTTAGGGAGTGTTCTAATTTCATACTTTTACATGTATCTGTCCAATCTTTCCATAATATCTTATGAAGATTCTCAAAGTAAGAAAATACTCATTTTCCCCTTTCAAGCATTATTTATTTCACCCATATTTCAATAATAATGGGTTTCAATGGGTGAGTTTTGATTACAGGTAACATTAAATGGAGGGAAGCATTTATGAGCATACTATTTTAAATCTGCTTATTATGGTGGTTTGCATTATATTTGACCAGTAGATATGCCTTTTCAAAGAAAGCAAAACAGATGTTTATGAGGAAACTGAGACTCAGTGTGGTGAGATAAGTAGAGTGTTTGATAATGGGGCCCAAATGCAGCAGAAAGTGCAAGTTGAATAGTCAGTAAGATAAAAATTATTTAATTTGGGCTTGAAAAATGTGTTTTCAGAAAAATAAAGGATTCTAAAAAAAATAAAATCATGGGGCAGAAAGGGTTCCAATCATTCCCTTAAAAAAGACAGAAAATAAATGCACTCAATTGTTGACATATCATGACATGGACAATTGTTTGTCTAACTAGCTATCTGTCCATCTATAATATATCATCTAATTCATCTATTAGCTTTACTCACTATATTGTGAACTCTTTGAGGACAGGGGTAATCACTTTGTCCCTAGGCCCAAACTAGGAAGAGTAGATTCTCAATAAGTGATGACTGCCTGAATCAACTAGAATCAATTATAATTTAAATAAAAATTTAGGTCTTATATTTTAGCACTGCCAACAAGTTATTAGTCTGACTCAATGTGTTTCCACCTCTAAGTTTTCTACCTGTATATAGCCTAGTTCAGTACACACAATATAATACTTCACTGAAGTTGAGTGTTGTCTGCAGATTTATTTGATTATTCTTACATCTAAACCCACTCTTTAAATTCCAAGCATTTACCTCCTAAATACTTAGCTGAACTGCTTATCCTGACTTATCAAATGGAAGAAAATACATATCAACCAAACTTTGGTTTATATTCCCTCTTTTTCCCATGCCCTAAAACTTTGACTCATCCTCAGCCTAAGCCCACATTCAACCCCACCTAAATGGCCCTTGCAGGGAACAGGCTAATATCAGAATAAAACTTTCTCTGATCTGTTTTATAATACTTCTCCACCTATTAATTCCTTCATGCCACTTACTCACACTCAGTTTTTTTCCTATCCTTTCTTATTCCTCCTTATAAAATAAAGTCCTTTTCCACCTCATTCCGAGATGCTTTCAGATCTCATAGAGAATTTTCTTTCTTGCAATATTTCTCCATCTGTCTATTGCAATAGCCATTCCCCAATTTCAATAATCCTTTTGAATAATGCCTCTCCTTATCTAAGACTGAAGTTTGGTTTTATTTGACAATACCATACACAGCAGTGTCCAGTAGATGATATATCAACACATACATACAGAATGAAATTACAACAGAAGACCCACATTTTTTGCTGCACTTGTCTGTTCCAAGACATCCTTATTGCATCCAAAAAAACAAAGCAAAACAAAAATTAGAAAAACAAACAAACAAAGTGATTGCATCTAGTTCTTTGCAATCAATTTGACAAATGTCTTTCATCTTCTCACTTAAAGGATCTTTAAAGTACTCCAGAATATTTAGGCAATTTTTCGAACCTTCCTACCATTGTCTCTTAAAATTCATCACACTTTGACATATATGACAGTTACATATGAAAATATTTTCTCTTTCTGACTATACCAGAAGGTTTTTGATAGTACTATTAGTGCCTCTGTTATTTTTGGGTCATAAGCCCTATTGCATACTCTGTAAGGGAGAAGACTCTGCAGTCACAATAACTGGGTTAAAATCCTGGCTCCCACATTTGATAGCTGTATGATCTTGGACAAGTTTTAAATTTCCCAAAGCATCGGTTTCCTCATAAGGGGATAATAACTGTATTTCCCCAATATATTTGTATGAAGTAAAGAATAATAAAATGCAATAATATGCATAATATGTTTAACATAGCATCAAGCAAATAGTAAATAGTTGATAAATATTAGACATTATTTTTATTATGGTAAGTAAGTGGACAGATTCTTAGAAAATACACACTAAGTAAATAGTTTTGCTATCACCGTTAGTCTGGCTTTTCATAGTGCAAGACCATACACAATGAAAAGATTATGGGTCTCAAAAAAAGTAAAGCTTTTATAATGTTCTATTTAAACTGCTGTTCTTCATGTGACTATATCACACCTGTCCCTATATGAGGAAGTATCTGACAACAATAGTCATGGAAGTCTTTTATAAATGCATGAATTACTGAAGAAGAAACAAAATTAATTTTATAGAATAGTGTTTTTGGCTTGTTTTGATGTTTAATAACATTAGAATATCAGAAAATTCTGTATGAAATTAACCTCAATCAAATTTTAAATTTTCTCCATTATTAAATTGTCACCTCCTATAAGGAAGGTACAGGGTATATTCTTTATATCATATCATACATTATAAAGCACCTAGCAAAATGACTGTCATAAAAAAAAATTCTCAAGAAATGTTCAACAGTGAGCAGAAGAGCAGATATTTGTTTGTCTGCCCATGATCTCTCACTTCTAGGAACAGCAACCATTCCCACACCCAATGTCTTGCTTAGATTTCTTCCTTTTAAATTTGTGGCTGAAATGGGAGATGGTACCTTCTTAAAGACCTATTTTATAGCCACCATCTTTGTCCAAAACTGCATACAACCTTGTGCCAAGCAGATTGGTTCCCTAGAAATTTTCAAATTAGAGTTAGTTTGAATTAAGTTTCAGTTATGTGCAATAAAGAGTCCTGACCAATACTGGAACATACTGTCTCATCTAATACAAGTGTCCATATTTTGTTCATTAAAATTTTGCTTTCTAATACATATTAATACATTTATACTACAAATATTACATTTATAATACATTTTCAAACCACTAACATGTATTTTTTTTCTCTATATTGTAGTACATGGCTTTCATTATATTGTGGTTTGGACAAAATATCCCATTTGGATGTTGAGTCAAGAATAATACAAAGGATATATTTAATTTCATTTTTAGGCCAGTTAAAATGGTAGGATTTGCTAATGGTTCCATAATCTTGCTTCATCTAATGTTCTCTGTATAAACAATTCCTCTGACCAAGAATTTCCAAACCCAACATATTTAACTATATATATATATATATATATATATATATATATATACACATACACACATATATATATATTTCAAAATATTAGTCAAGACCTATCTTCTTCAAAATTGTGGTTTTAATGCATTTATAAATCTTTGAAAATAATTTTATAAATATAACCATACAATTTCTTTTATAGTTTGGGGAATGCCTTGATACAACGTCCTAAAACATAGCATGTGATAAAACAATTTTTCAGGGTACACACAGTATTAGAAAACTATAAGAAGGATTCAGTTGTATCTTGCTTCAAATGGTACCCATTTTCTAGAGCACAGTACTTTCAAGAAAGTTAAGAAGTTTGTGTAAAAGCAAGTAATAGGAAAAACTAGATCTTGTTCATCTATGAAGCCTTGTTACAGTGGTATTAATGATGATATAGAGGAACTTTTGAGCTTCACTCTTGGAAAATAAGCTTTTTTTTGAGGCTTAAAGCATAAAAACCTTTGCAGAAAGTCCAGTTATAAATTCAAATACTGTCTATTAACTTTGTCATGAAGCCTAGGCATTTGCGGCAATGTCAGTTTTAGATTGTAGTACCAGATGTTGGAGCAGGTTGACTTTCTGTGGTAAATTAAGCTTTTCTTTTCAAGAGGTGGAGTATCAAAACAAAGCAAAAATGAAAACCAATTGATAATATTCACATTTTGTTTACTTAATCTGGATATTAGAGTATCCTAGCTTCTTAGGAGGAATATGAATGCAAAGAAGGAAAAACATCTACAAAACAAGCAGGTTTATGTAAAAACTTATTTTAATTAAATTTTAAAAATTATACTAAAATCAATTTCCTCCTTTTAATATTCTCTATATTTTTTATATCTATATTCCAAGGAAACATGGGCCACTCAGCTTCTCATGTATTTTCAGTTGGAAAACAGCTAGAGAATGGACTATGCCAGGAGGGCTCAAACTTGTTGGATCAGCAGAACTACCTAGGAAAATTAAAAATACAGACAGCTGGGGGCTACTCGTAGAGATTTTGATTCAGAAGATATAGAGACAAACACCAAAATCTTTATTTTTCACACCTGTGAAGGGTGATACAACTGATCAGTCAGGGTTGAAAACCAATAAGGTAGACCAAGAATACGGCCTATTTTAACCCATATACTACTTGAGGCTAAAAATTTTAAATCAAAAGTCATTTAATCTCTATTAAGTGTTCCATTTAAATTGTGTCACTAATTATTAGAACTATTTCAGGACATTGGACCACCAGAGAACTCCCAGGACCATGTAATATCAATCAGCGAGAGCTATCCCAGAGATCTCCATCTCAAAGTTAACACCCAGTTCCACTCAACGACCAGCAAACTCCAGTGCTGAACTCCCCATGGCAAACAACTAGTAAGACAGGAACATAACAACACCCATTATGAGAGAGGCTACCTAAAATCATAATAATTTCACAGACACCCCAAAACACATCATGGATGTGACACTGCCCAACAGAAAGACAAGATCCAGCCTCATACACCAGAACACAGGCACCAGTCCCGTCCACCAAGAAACCTACACAACCCACTGATGGACCTTACCCACAGGAGGCAGACACCAAACAAAATGGGAACTATGAACCTGTAGCCTGCAAAAAGGAGTCCTAAAACACAGTAAGTTAGGCAAAATGAAAAAAACAGAAATAGGCAATGAAGGAGCAAAGTAAAAACCCAACAGACCAAATAAATGAAGAGGAAATAGGCAGTCTACCTGAAATAATTCAGAGAAATGAGAGTAAAGATGATCTAAAATCTCTGAAATAGGAAGGAGAAAATACAAGAAACATTTAACAAGGACCTAGAAGAATGAAAGATCAAACAAACAATGATGAAAAACACAATAAATGAAATTAAAAATTCTCTAGAAGGAATCAATAGCAGAATAGCTGAGGCAGAAGAATGGAGAAGTGACCTGGAAATAAAATGGTGGAAAAAACTACTGCAGAGCAGAATAAAGAAAAAAGAATGAAAAGAATTTAGGACAGTCTCAGAGACCTCTGGGACAATATTAAATGCACCAACATTCGAATAATAGGGGTCCCAGAAGAAGAAGAGAAAAAGAAAGGTATTGAGAAAATATTTGAAGAGATTATAGTTGAAAACTTCCCCAATATGGGAAATGATATAGTCAATCACGTCCAGGAAATCCAGAGAGTCCCATACAGGATAAATCCAAGGAGAAACACAAAAAGACACATATTACTCAAACTATCAAAAATTAAATACAAAGAAAAAAAATAGTAACAGCACCAAGGGAAAAGCAACAAATAACAAACAAGGGGATCCCCAAAAGTTTAACAACTGATCTTTCAGCAGAAACTCTGCAAGCCAGAAGGGAGTGGCAGGACATATTTAAAGAGATGAAAGGGAAAAATTTACAAACAAGATAACTCTACCCAGCAAAGATATCATTCAGATTCAACAGAGAAATTAAAACCTTTACAGACAAGAAAAAGCTAAGAGAATTCAGCACCACCAAACGACTTTACAACAAATGCTAAAGGAACTTTTCTAGGCAGGAAACACAAGAGAAGGAAAAGGCCTACAACAAGAAAACAAAACAACTAAGAAAATGGTAATAGGAACATACATATCGATAATTACCTAAAATGTAAATGGATTAAATGCTCCAAACAAAAGATATAGACTGACTGAATGGATACAAAACCAAGACCCATATATATGCAGTCTACAAGAGACCCACTTCACCTAGGGACACACAGAGACTGAAAGTGAGGGGATGGAAAAAGATATTCCATGCAAATGGAAATCAAAAGAAAGCTGGAGTAGCATTTCTCATATCAAACAAAATAGATTTTTAAATAAAGACTATTTGAAGAGACAAAGGAGGACACTGCATAATGATCAAGGGATCAATCCAAGAGGAAGATATAAAAAATGTAAATATTGATGAACCAAACATAGGAGCACCTCAATGAATAAAGCAAATGTTAACAGCCTTAAAAAGGGAAATCAAAAGTAACAAAATAATAGTAGGAGACTTTAACACCCCATTTTAATCAATGGGCAGATCATACAAAATGAAAATAAATAAGCAAACACAAGCTTTAAATGACATATTAAACAAGATAGACTTAATTGATATTTATAGGGCATTCCATCGAAAACCACCAGAATACACTCTCTTCTCAAGTGCTCATGGAACATTCTCCAGGATAGATCATATCTTCGGTCACAAATCAAGCCTTCTTAAATTTAAGAAATTTGAAACCGTATCAAGTATCTTTTCTGTCCACAGCACTATGAGACTAGATAAAAATTACAAGAAAATGACTGTAAAAAATACAAACACATGGAAGCTAAACAATATGCTACTGAATAACCAAGAGATCATTGAAGAAATAAAAGAAAAATAAAAAAATACCTAGAAACAAATTACAATGAAAACCCGATGATCCAAAACCTATGGGATGCAACAAAAGTAGTTCTGATAGGGAAGCTTATAGCAACACAATCCTACCTCAAGAAACAAGAAACATCTCAAATAAACAACCTAAACTTACACATAAAGAAATTAGAGAAAAAAGAACAAAAAGACCCCAAAGTTAGCAGAAGGAAAGAAATCATGAAGATCAGATCAGAAATAAATGAAAAAGAAATGAAGGAAACAGTAGCAAAGATCAATAAAACTAAAAGCTGATTCTTTGAGAAGATAAAGAAAATTGATAAACTGTTAGCCACACTCAACAAGAAAAAAAGGGAAAAGACTCAAATCAATAGAATTAGAAATGAAAAAGGAGAAGTAACAACTGACACTGCAGAAATACAAAGGATCATGAGAGATTACTACAAGTGAGTATATGCCAATAAAACGGACAACCTGGAAGAAATGGACAAGTTCTTAGAAAAGCACAACATTCTGAAACTTAAACAGGAAGAAATAGAAAATATAACAGACCAATCACAAGCACTAAAATTGAAACTGTGATTAAAAATTTTCCAACAAACAACATCCCAGGACCAGATAGATTCAAGGTAAATTCTACCAAACATTTAGAGAAGAGTTAACACCTATTCTTCTCAAACTCTTTGAAAATATAGCATAGGGACGATCACTCACAAACACATTCTACGAGGCCACAATTGCCCTGATACCAAAAACAGATAAAGATGTCACAAAAAAAGAAAACTACAGGCCAATATCACTGATGAACATAGATGCAAAAATCCTCAACAAAATACTAGCAAACAGAATCCAGCAGCACATTAAAATCGTCATACACCATGATCAAGTGGGGTTTATCCCCGGAATGGAAGGATTCTTCAATATGCACAAATCAATCAATGTGATAAACCATATTAACAAACTGAAGGATAAAAACCATATGATAATCTCAGGAGATGCAGAAAAAAACATTTGACAAAATTCAACACCCATTTATGATAAAAAACCCTCCAGAAAGTAGGCATAGAGGGAACTTACCTCAAAATAATAAAGGTAATATTTGACAAACCCACAGCCAATATCTTTCTCAATGGTGAAAAACTGAAAACATTTCCACTAATTTCAGGAACAAGACAAGGTTTTCCACTCTCGCCACTATTATTAAAATAGCTTTGGAAGTTTTAGCCAAAGCAATCAGAGAAGAAAAAGAGAATAAAAAGAAACCAGATCAGATAAGAGGAAGTAAAACTGCCACTGTTTGTAGATGACAAGATACTATATATAGAAAATCTTAAAGATGCCACCAGGAAACAATTAGAGCTAATTAATGAATTTGGTAAAGTTGCAGGATACAAAAGTAATGCACAGAAATCTCTTGCATTCCTATATACTAATAAAAATCTGAAGGAGGTACTAAGGAAACACTCATATTTACCATTGCAAAAAAAAAGAATAAAATACCTAGGAATAAACCTACCTAAGGAGAGAAAAGATCTGTATGCAAAAATCTGTAAGACACTTCTGAAAGAAATTAAAGATGATACAAACCGATGGAGATATATACCATTTCGTACATTGGAAGAATCAATATTGTGAAAATGTCTATACTAACCAAAGCAATCTGCAGATTCAATGCAATCCCTATTAAACTACCAATGACATTTTTCACAGAACTAGAACAAAATACTTCAGAATTTGTATAGAGACACAAAAAACCTCAAATAGCAAAAGCAATCTTGATAAACCAAAATAGAGCTGAAGGAATCAGGATCCCTGACTTCAGACTATACAAAAAGCTACAGTAATCAAGACAGTATGGTACTTGCACAAAAACAGAAATATAGATCAATGGAACAGGATAGAAAACCCAGAGATAAACCCACGCACATGTGGTCACCTTATCTTTGATAAAGGAGGCAAGAATATACAATTGAGAAAAGACAGCCTCTTCAATAAGTGGTGCTGGGAAAACTGGACAGCTACATGTAAAAGAATGAAATTAGAAAACTCTCTAACACCATACACAAAAATAAACTCAAAATGAATTAAAGACCTAAGTGTAAAGTCAGATGCTATAAAACTCTTAGAGGAAGACATAGGCAGAACACTCTGACATAAATCAGAGCAAGATCCTTTTTAACCCACCTCCCAGAGAAATGGAAATAAAAACAAAAATAATAAAATGGGACCTAATGAAACTTAAAAGCTTTTGCACAGCAAAGGGAACCATAAATAAGACAAAAAGACAACCCTCAGAATGGGAGAAAATATTTACAAACGAAGCAACTGGCAAAGGATTAATCTCCAAAATATACAAGACACACGTGCAGCTCAATATCAAAAAGCAAACAACACAATCCAAAAATGGGCAGAAGACCTAAATAGACATTCCTCCAGAGAAGATGTACAGATTGCAAACAATGAAAAGATGCTCAACATCACTAATCATTAGAGAAATGCAATTCAAAACTACAATGAGGTATCACCTCCCACTGGTCAGAATGGCCATCATCAAAAAATGTACAAACAATAAATGCTGGAGAGGGTGCGGAGAAAAGGGAACCCTCTTGCACTGTTGGGGGGAATGTAAACTGATAGAGCCACTATAGAGAATAGTATGGAGGTTCTTTAAAAAACTAAAAATAGAACTACCATACGACCCAGCAATCCCAATACTGGGCATATACCCTGAGGAAACCATAATTCAAAAAAAAAAAAAGTCATGTACCAAAATGTTCACTGAAGCTCTATTTACAATAGCCAAGACATGTAAGCAACCAAGGTGTGCATCAACAGATGAATGGATAAAGAAATATGGCACATGTATACAATGGAATATTTCTCAGCCATAAAATGAAATGAAATTGAGTTATTTGTGGTGAGTTGTATGGACCTAGAGTTTGTCATACAGAGTGAAGTAAGTCATAAAGAGAAAAACAAACACCGTATGCTAACACATATATATGGAATTAAAAAAAAAAGGTTCTGAAGAACCTAGTGGCAGGACAGGAATAAAGATGCAGACATACAGAATTGACTTCAGTACATAGGGAAGTGGAATGGTAAGCTGGGATGAAGTGAGAGAGTAGCATTGACATATACACATTACCAAAAGTAAAATAGCTAGTGGGAAGCAGTCACATAGTGCAAGAAGACCAGCCTGGTGCTTTGTGACTATGTAGAGGTGTGTAATAGGGAGCGTGGGAGGGAGACACAAGGAGGGGATATGGGGATATATGTATATGTATAACTGGATAACTTTGTTATACAGCAGATGTTAAAAAATTAGAAAGATAAAAAATTATAAAAAATTATTAGAACTTCTTCCTTTCCTTCCTTCCTTCTTTCCTACCTTCTTCCCTCCCTCCCTCCCTCTCTCTCTCCCTCCCTCCCTTCCTCCTTTCCTTCTTCCTCTAAATCTATTCAACACAGTAGCTGATTCAGTTGGTTGCCTACCAGGCAATCAATTGCCCTTTCATCTGTTAGCAGAATCCTATTTTTATGCCAGTGTCTATTGAATAAATACTAATTAGTCTAAGCTACTAATATTAAACTCATTCTAGTTGCCAGAAAATTAGTAGTAGGATAACATATTAATCAATTCTAGATAATGGAACCTGAGGGAAAATCTGCTGGTGGGCTTCTGGAAAGGTTCCACTGCTCTTAAAAGGAGCATAGACAAAAGATAGGAGAAGTTAATACAGACACCACAGAAATACAAAGAATCACAAGAGATTACTACAAGCAAGTGTATGCCAGTAAAGTGGACAACATGGAAGAAATGGACAAATTCTTAGAAAGGTATAACCTTCCAAGACTGAACCAGGAAGAAATAGAAAATATGAACAGACCAATCACAAGTAATGAAATTGAAACTGTGATTAAAAATCTTCCAACAAAGAAAAGTCTAGGACCAGATGGCTTCACAGGTGTATTCTATCAAACATTTAGAGAAGAGCTAACACCCATCCTTCTCAAAGTCTTCCAAAAAATTGCAGAGGAAAGAACACTCCCAAACTCATTCTATGAGGCCACCATCACCCTGATACCAAAACCAGACAAAGATACTACAAAAAAGAAAATTAGAGACCAGTAACAGTGATGAATATAGATGCAAAAGTCCTCAATAAAATACTAGCAAACAGAATCCAAGAGCACATTAAAAGGATCATACACCATGAACAAGTGGGATTTATGTCAGGAATGAAAGGATTCTTCAATATATGCAAATCAATGTGATACACCATATTAACAAATTGAAGAATAAAAACTATATGTTCATCTCAGTAGATGCAGAAAAACCTTTTGACAAAATTCAACACCCATTTATGATATAAACTCATCAGAAAGTGGGCATAGAGGGAACCAACTTCAAATAATAAAGGCCATATATGACAAACCCACAGTAAACATCATTCTCAATGGTGAAAAACTGAAAGCATTTCCTCTAAGATCAGAAACAAAACAAGGATGTCCACTCTCACCACTATTATTCAACATAGTTTTGGAAGTCACAGCCATGGCAATCAGAGAAGAAAAATAAATAAAAGGTATACACATTGGAAAAGAAATAGTAAAACTGTCACTGTTTGCAGATGACATACATAGATACTATACATAGATAATCCTAAAGATGCCACCAGAAAACTTCTCAAGCTAATCAATGAATTAGGTAAAGTTGCAGGATACAAAATTAATGCACAGAAATCTATTGCATTCCTATACACTAACAACAAATATCAGAAAGAGAATTAATGAAACAATCCCATTCACCATTGCAACAACAACAAAAAAATAAAATACTTAGGAATAAACCTACATAAGAGGTAAAAGACCTGTATGCAGAAAACTATAAGACAGTGATGAAAGTAATCAAAGATGACAGAAAGAGATGGAGAGATATACCATATGCTTGGATTGAAAGAATCAATATTGTGAAATGACTATACTACCCAAAGAATATACAGATTCAATGCAATCCCTATCAAGCTACCAATGGCATTTTTTACAGAACTAGAACAAAAAATCTTAAAATTTGTATGGAAACTGAAAAGACTCTGAATAGCCAAAGCAATTTTTAGGGAAAAAAATTGAGCTGGAAGAATCAGACTCCCTGACTTTAGACTGTACTGCAAAGCTAGAGTAATCAAGACATTATGGTACTGGTACAAAAACAGAAATATAGATCAATGGAAAAGGATAGAAAACCCAGAGATAAATCCACACACCTATGGTCAGCTAATCTATGATAAAGGAGGCAAGGATTTACAATGGAGAAAAGACAGACTCTTTAATAAGTAGTGCTGGGAAAACTGGACAGCTGCAGGTAAAAGAATGAAATTAGACCACTCCCTAACACCATATAGAAAAATAAACTCAAAATGGATTAAAGACCTAAATGTAAAACCAGACACTATAAAACTCTTAGAGGAAGCATAGGAAGAACACTCTTTGACATAAATCACAGCAATATCTTTTTCGACCCACCTCCTAGAGTAGTGGAAATAAAAACAAAAATAAACAAATGGGACCTAATTAAACTTAAATGCTTTTGCAGAGCAAAGGAAACTATAAATAAGACGAAATGACAACCCTCACTATGCGACAAAACATTTGCAAATGAATCAATGGACAAAGGATTAAACTCCAAAATATATAAACAGCTTACGCAGGTCAATATTTAAAAAACAAACAACCCAAACCAAAAATGGGCAGAAGACCTAAATAGACATTTCCCCAAAGAGGGCATACAGATGGCCAAGAGGCACATGAAAAGCTGCTCCACACTACTAATTATTAGAGAAATGCAAATCAAAACAACAGTGAGGTATCATCTCACACCAGTTAGAATGTGCATCATCAGAAAATCTACAACCCATAAATGCTGGTTAGGGTGTGGAGAAAAAGGAACTCTCTTGCCCTGTTGGTGGGAATGTAAATTGATACAGCCACTATGGAGAACAATATGGAGGTTTCTTAAAAAACTAAAAATAGAATTATCATATGACCCAGCAATCCCACTACTTGGCATATACTTAGAGAAAGCCATCATTCAAAAAGACACATGCACCCCAATGTTCATTGCAGCACTATTTACAGTAGTCAGGTCATGGAAGCAACCTAAATGCCCATTGACAGATGAATGGATAAAGAAGATGTGGTACATATATACAATGTAATATTACTCAGCCATAAAATGAGTGAAATTGAGTACTTTGTAGAGACGTGTGTGGACCTAGACACCATCATACAGAGTGAAGTAAGTCAGAAAGAGAAATACAAATATAATATATTAACGTATATATGTGGAATCTTGAAAAATGTTACAGGTGAACCTGTTTGCAAGGCAGAAATAGAGACAGAGATTTAGAGAAGCAACATATGGAAACCAAGGGGGGAAAGCAGTGGCAGGAGGTGGTGGGTAGAATTGGGTGATTGGGATTGACATATATACACTAATATGTATAAAATTGATAACTACTAAAAACCTGCTGTATATAAAATAAATTAAATTAAATTAAAGAAAAATAAACAAACGGGACCTAACTAAACTTAAATGATTTTGCACAGCAAAAGAAACCATCAACAAAACAAGAAAACAACTTAAATAACAGGAGAAAATATTTTCGGATGATATGATCAACAAGGGATTAAAATCTAAAATATAAAAACAACACATATAACTCAATATCAAAAAACAAACAACCCAATTAAAAAATTGGCAGAAGAGCTGAAGACACATTTTTTCAAAGATGACATACAGATGGTTAACACCCACACAAACATATGCTTAACCTGACTAATTATTAGAAAATTGAAAATCAGAACTACAATGAGATATCACCTTACACCTGTCAGAATGGCTATTACCAAACAGTCTACAAATAATGGACGTTAGTGAAGATTTGGAGAAAAGAGAACCCTTGTACACTGCTGAAGGTTATATAAATTTGTGCAGTTCCTATGGAAAACAATATGGAGTTTTCTCAAAAAGTAAAAATAGAACCACCATATAACCCCAACATTCCACCTCTGGGTATATATCAGAGAAGACAAAAATTCTAATTTGAAAAGGTACATGTACCCCAATGTTCCTAGTAGCACTATTTGCAATAACCAAGATATGGAAGCAACTCAAGTGTCTGTCAATAGATGAATGGATAGAGAAGATGTGGTATATATATACAATGGCATATTGCTCTGCCCTAAGTAAATGAATTTCTACCTTTGTCAGCAACACAAATGGACCTAGAGAGTATTATGCTTAGTAAAATAAGTCAGAGAAAGAAAAACACTGTGTTATCACTTATATGTAGAATGTAAAAACTCATACAGATGAATACACATGCAAAACAGAAAGAGACTCACAGGGCTTCCCTTGTGGCGCAGTGGTTGAGAATCTGCCTGCCAATGGGGGGGACATGGGTTCAAGCCCTGTTCTGGGAAGACCCCACATGCCGCAGAGCAACTGGGCCCGTGAGCCACGATTACTGAGCCTGCGCGTCTGGATCCTGTGCTCCTCAACAAGAGAGGCTGCGATAATGAGAGGCCTGCACACCACGATGAAGAGTGGCCCCCGCTTGCTGAAACTAGAGAAAGCCCTCGCACAGAAACGAAGACCCAACACAGCCAAGTAAATAAATAAATAAATTTAAAATATAATCTGTTTGTACTTTAAAAAAAAAAAAAACAAACTCTAAAAAAAAAAAAAAGAAAGAGACTCACAGATATAGAAAGCAAATTAATGTATACCAGTGAGGAGATAGAAGGGGGGAGGGGCAAAATAGGAGTATGAGTTTAAGAGATACTAACTACTACACAAAAAGTAGATAAAAAACAAGGACATAATGTACTGAACACTGAATTATTGACATTTTTGGAATAACTTTAAGTGGAGTATAATCAGCAAAAATATAGAGTCACTATGGTGTACACCAGAAACTATCATAATATTATAAATAAACTGTACTTCCACAAAAATAAAAAGTGTAACAATGCAGTTTTGATTTGGATTTATCTAATTATTAGTGATGTTGAGTGGCTTTTCACAATGTGTATTTGACCATCTGTATATAATCTTTGGAAAAATGTTTATTCAAATCATTTGTTCTTTTTACTTTTTGCTGATGTTTAGTTTTTTATATATTCTGGATATTGATCCTAGTCAGATATATGATTTGTAAATAGTTTCTTCTATTCCATAGGTTGCTTTATTACACTGTTGTGTTCTTTGATTCACAAAAAATTTTGTTTCATTCCCGCTTGTCAGTTTCTGCTTTTGTTACTGTGCTATTGGTATCATATCAAGGAAATTATTGCCTAGTCCTATGTATTGAAGCATTCTCCCTATCTTCAATCCTAGAAGTTTTATAGTTTTAGGGCTTACATTTAAGTCTTTATTCCAATTTGTGTTAATTTTTGTTTAAAAAGTAGAGAAGATTTCCATTTCATTATTTTGCATGAGGATGTCCAGTTTTTCCAAAATTTGTAGAAGAAAATTTTTCCCACGTACTGGTCTTGGCATTCTTGTCAAAAATCATTTGACTGTTTATGCAAGGCTTTATTTCTATACTCTCTATCCTATTCCATTGATATGTTGTCTTTATGCCAGTACCAAAATGATTAAAGTAGCTTTGCAATATATTTTGAAATTAGAAAGTATGAGGATTGCAACTTTATTTTTCTTTTTCAAACTCATTTTGGCTATTCAGTATCTCTTGAAATTCCATATGAATTTTAGATGAACTTTCTATTATGGCAAAAAAATAGAATTTTAATAGGGATTGTGTTGAATTTATAAATTACTTTGGTCATTATGGTCATCTTACCAATATTATGTCTTCTAATCCATGAACACAGGATGTCATTCCACTTATTTGTGTCTTCTATAATTTCTTTTAGCAGTTTTGTAGTTTTCAGAGTGCAAGAATTTCCCACTTTGGTTAAGTTTAATCTTATGTATTTCATTTTTTTGATGCTATTGAAATGGAATTTCTGGTTAAGATTTACAATACTGTTTTGAATAAAAGAGGTGAGAATGGGCAACTTTGCCATGTTCACAAATTTAGAGGAAGAGTTTTTAGACTTTCAACACTGAATACAAATTTAGCTGTGGAATCTTCAAAAATGGCCTTTATAATGTAGAGACAGTTTCCTTCTGTTCCTAGTTTGTTGATTGTTTTAACATGAAATGGTGTTGAATCTCGGCAAATGATTTTATTTTTCTGAATCAATTGAGGTGACTGTGTAGTTATTGTCCCTCATTATATTAATGTGGTGTGTTACATTGATTTTTTTTTTTTTATCTTGAACCATCCTTGCATTACAGGAATCATTGTCACTTGGCCATGATTCATAATATTTTTAATGTGCTGTTGAATTCAATTAGCTTGCATTTTTTAGGAGTTTTGCATGAATAATAATCAGGAATATTGGTCTGTAGTTTATTTTTCTTATAGTGGCTTTGATATCAAGATAAGTCTAGCCTCATAGAGTGAGCTTGGAATTGTTCCCACGTCTTCCTGGACAAAAATCTATTCCCGTTTTTTTGGAATAGTTTCAGGAGAATAAGTGCTAAGTGTTCAATGTTTGGGAGAATTCTTTAGTGAGGCCATCTGGACTTGGATTTTCTTTGTTTGTAGATTTTTGATTACTCATTCAATCTCCTTATCTATTGTTGGTCTATTCAGACTTTTAATTTGTCTCTGATTTAGTTTTAGTAGCTTGTGTGTTCCTACGAATTTATCAGTTTCATCTTTCTTATCCAATATTTTTTATAAAATTGTTAATGTAATTCTTTTATAATTATTTTATTTCTGTGGTATCAGTTGACATGTTTATTCTTTTATTCACAATTTATTTATTTGAATCATCTTTTTATTTCTTAGCTAATCTAGCTAAGGGTTTGTCAATTTGTTTTTCAAAACAAACCTGTTTTATTGATTCTATTTCTTTTCTATTCTCTATTTCATCCATTTCTGCTCTTAGATTCATTATTTTTATCTGCCTTCTAATTTCGGGGATAATTTGTATTTCTTCTTCCAATTCCTTGAGATGTAAAGTTAGACTGTTGATTTGAGATTTTTCTTCTGTTTAATGTAACCATTTACAGCCATAAATTTCCCTCTAACACTGATTTTACTGCATTCCACAAGTTTTGGTATGTTGTGTTTTAATTTTCATTTGTCTCAAGATATTTTCTAATTTCCTTGTGACTTATTTGATCTATTTGTTGTGTAAGTAAGTGTGTATTGATTAATTTCCGGATATTTGTGGATTCTCCAGTTATCTTTCCTACGGATTTCTAATTTTATGTCATTGTCATCAGAAAATATACTTTGCATGATTTCAATCTTCTTGTGTTGTTAAGTTTTGTGGCTTAATATGTGATCTATCTTGCAGAATGATGTGTGTGCACTTGGGAAGAATATATATTTTGCCCTTGTTGGGTGGAGTATTCTGTACATATCTGTTTTGTCTAATTGGGCTATGTTGATTTTCTAGCCCTCTATTTACTTATTAGTTTTATGTCTGGTTTTTCTATTATTGAAAATAGAGTATTGAAGTCTCCTACTATTTTTGTGTTGCTATCTATTTTTCCCTTTAATTCTGTCATAGTTTGTTTCACACTTAGGGCCACTGATAGTTAGTGTTTATATTTACATTTGTTATATCTTCTTGGTGAATTGGCATATTTATCATTATATAATATTCTTTGTCTGTTTTAACAGCTTTTTCTACACCTTTATCCCCCCCACTTTGTTATTGATATCACAAATTAAATCTTTATATATTGTATGCACATTAACATACATTTTTGCACATTTCTTGGGATGTCTATGTATGTACAATATGTACATTCTTGTTATTCCTTGCACTTATGTTATTGTGCTGGTAAGGACTTCTAGTACTATGTTGGATAGGAGAAATGAGAGTGGACATCCTAGCCTTGTAAAATGTTACCTTTTTGGGTTTTTTTGTCTTTCTTTTGTTTGTTTGGTGGAATCTCTATTTAAGATTAAGAAAGTTTCCCTCTAGTGCTAGTTTTCTGAGGACATTTATCATGAATACAAGTTGAATTTTGTCAAATTCTTTTATTTTTCACGAAGTGATGTGACCACATGTTTTTTCTTCTTTAGCCTATTAATATGATTTATTACATTAAAAAATAGACTTCATTTTTAAAGCAGTTTTAGGTTCACAGCAAAATTGAACTGAAAATACAGAAAGTCCCCACATAATCCCTGCTCCCTGACCCCAACAACCTCCCATCTATCAACAGCCCACACTACAGTGGTGCATTTGTTATAATCAATAAACCTACATTAACACATCATTATTACTCAAAGTTCATAATTTACATTAGGATTCATGCTTGGTATTCTATGTTCTATGGACTTTAACAAATGAATAATGACTTGAATCCACCATTATAGAATTAAACAGAATATTTTCACTGCCTTAAAAGATATGGGGACATGTGTATGCATATAGCTGATTTGCTTTGTTGTACATCAGAAACTAACACAGTATTGTGAAGCAATTATACTCTAATAAAGATCTATTAAAAAAAAATTCTTCTGTTCTCTGCCAGCTAATCCATCTCTTTCCCCATAACTCCTGGCAACCACTGATCTTTTTTACTGTCTCCATAATTTTGCCTTTTCTAGAATGCCATATAGTTGAAATCATACAGTATGTAGACTTTTCATACCTGCCTCATTCACTTATTAATATACATTTAGGTTTTCTCCACGTCTTCTTATGCCTTCAAAGCTCCTTTCCTTTATATCACTGAATAAGATTCCATTTTCTGGATGTACCACAGTTTATTTATCCATTTACCTAATGAAGTATATCATGGTCACTTCCAACTTTTGGCAAGTATGAATAAAGTGGGTATAAACATCCATGTGCAAGTTTTTGTATGGGCACAAAATTTTAATTAATTTGGGTATATACCAAGGAGTACAATTGCTGGATCAAATGGCAAGAGTATGTTTAATTTTTTAAGAAGCTGTGAAACTCTTCCACAGTAAATGTACAATTTTGAATTTCCTCCAGAACTAAAAGAGCATTTCTGTTGCTCTACATTTTAAGCAGTATTTGGTGTTCTCAGTATTTTGGATTTTGGGCATTCTAATAGGTGTGTAGCAAAATCTCATTGTTTTTGTTTGTTTTTTACTTTGCAATTTCCTAATGTCTTATTATCTTGAACATCTTTTCATGTGCATATTTGTCATTTACATATCTTCTTTGTTGAGGTGTCCATTCAGGTCTTTGGCCCATTTTTAAATCAAATTTTTCATTTTCGTATTTTTGAGTTTTAAGTGTTCCTTGCATATTTTGAATAACATTTCTTTATCACGTGTTTCTTTTGCAAATATGATTTGCTGGTCTGTGGATTTTTTTTTTTTATTTGCTTGATATTGTCCTTTATAGAATACACATTTTTAATTTTAATGAAGTCCACTTTATCAGCTATTTCTTTCATGGACCATGCCTTTGATGTTTTATCTAAAAAATCATAATTACACTCAAAGTCACCCAGGTTTTCACTTATATTCTAGAATTTTAATAGTCTTGCAATTTTTGCATTTATTTCTATGAATCAATTTGAATTAAATTTTGTAAAAGATATAAAGTCTGTGTCTGGATTCACTTTTTTAAATGCAGATGTACAGTTCTTCTAGAACAGTTTGTTGGAAAGATTATCTTTTTACCATCAAATTACTTTTGCTCCTTGACAATGTTCAGTGGAGTATATACATATGATCTATTTATGGGCTCACTATTCTGTTTATCAATTTGAGTATATTTTTGCCAGTTTCACACTATTTGATTATTGAAGCATTATAGTAAATGTTGATATCTTGTAAGGTCAGTTCTCATACTTTGCTTTTTCCTTCATTATTGTGTTGGATATTCTGAATCATTTTTCTCTGCATATGAACTTTAGAATAAATTTGTCAGTATCCACAAAATAACTTCCTGGAATTTTAATTGGGATTGTGTTGAATCTGTAGATTAATTTGGGAAGAACTGACAACTTGACAATATTGACCTTTCCTACTCATAAATATAAAATATATTTCCATTTATTTAGATGTGTTTTTTTTAATCAGAGCTTTGCAGTTTTTCTCATAGAGTTTTTGCACATAATTTTCAGATTTATACCTAAGGATTTCATTACTTTGAGTGCAAATATAAATAATAATGTGTTTGTGTTTAAAATTCCGTTTGTTTACTGCTGTTATAAAGGAAAGTGACTGACTTTTGTGTATTAACCTTAAATCCTGAAATATTTCTATAATTAGTTAATAGTTCCAGGAAACTTTTGTTGATTCCTTGGTATTTTCTATGTAAACAGTCATGTCATTTTGTCTTTTACTAGTTTGTTGAGAGTCTTTATTAAGAATGTGCCTTGGATTTTGTCAAATAATTTTTTCATATCTATAGATATTATCATGTGTTTTTTTTTTTTTTTTAATTTTAGTCTGCTGATGTGATAGATTATATTGGGTGGACCAAAATGTTCGTTTGCTTTTTTCCATAAGATGACTCTAGTAGCACTTAGTTGTCTTTAACTTCATTCTAAACAATTTTGTTAGCTTGTATGTGACAGCTGTCATATCAGTGTGCATTTAAAATAAGACTTATTAAAATTGGTTAATTTTTGTGTAGCCATTATAATATTGAAGATGAAAAAAAAGCAACATTTTCAGCATATTATGCTTTATTATTTCAAGAAAGGTAAAATGCAACTGAAACACACAAAAAGATTTGTGCAGTGTATGGAGAAGGTACTGTGATCAAACATGTCCAAAGTGGTTTGCAAAGTTTTATGCTGGAGATTTCTCACTGGACAATGTTCCACTGTTGGGTAGGACAGTTTAAGTTGATAGATATCAAACCAAAACAATAATTGAGAGCAATCAACGTTATACCACACGGGCGATAGCTGACATACTCAAAATATCCAAATCAAGCGTTGAAAATAATTTGCACCAGCTTGGTTACATGAATCACTTTGAGGTTTAGGTTCCACATAAGTTAAGCAAAAAAAACCCTTCTTGACCATATTTCTGCATGCAATTCTCTACTGAAACATAATGAAAATGTTTGATATTTAAAACAAATTGAGATGGATGATGAAAAGTGGATACAGTACAATAATGTGGAATGGAAAACATCATGTGAAATGAACCACCACCAACCACACCAAAGGTCGGTCTTCATCCAAAGAATATGATGTTGTGTATATGGTGGGATTGGAAGGGAGTCCTCTATTATGAGCTCCTTCCAGAAAACCAAACAATTAATTCCAACAAGTACTGCTCCCAATTAGACCAATTGAAAGCAGCACTCTACGAAGTGTCCAGAATTAGTCAACAGAAAACGCATAATCTTCCATCAGGATAATGCAAGACCACCTGTTTCATGATGAAGGCAAAAACTGTTACAGCTTGGTTGGAAAGTTCTGACTCATCCACCATATTCACCTGACATTGCACCTTCGGATTTCCATTTATTTTGGTCTTTACAAAATTCTCTTAATATAAAAAGTTTCAATTCCCTAGAAGACTGTAAAAGGCACCTGGAACAGTTCTTTGCTCAAAAACATAAAAAGTTTTGGGAAGATGGAATTACGTATTTGCTTGAAAAATGGCAGAAGGTAGTGGAACAAAAGGGTGAATACGTTGTGCAATAAAGTTCTTGGTGAAAATGAAAAATGTGTCTTTTATTTGTACTTGAAAAACTGAAGGAACTTTTTGGAGCACTCAATATTAATTAATTTTTGAATTTCAAACCAGTCTTGAATGCTAAGATAAATCCTGCTTGGTCATAAGATATAATTATTTTTATAAATTGACAAATATGATTTGCTATTATTTTGTTGAGGAATTTGTCACCTACTTTCATGAGAGATTTTGATCTGCAGGTTTTATTTTTTTCTTGTAGTGCCTTTGTCTGGTTTTGGATGAAGAGTAATGCTAGCTTCATAGAATGAGTCAGGGAAGTATTACCACTGATTTTATCTTTTGGAAGATATTGCAGATAATTGGTATAATTTCTTCCTTAAGTGTTTAGTAGAATTCACCAATGAACCTGAGTCTGGTGCTTTCAATTATGGAAGATTATTACTTACTGATTCAATTTGTTTACTATATATAGGCCTATTCAGATTGTCTTTTTCTTGATGTATGATTTTGTCAGACTGTGCCTTTCAAGGAATCATCTCATTTTTTATCTAGGTTATTAAATTTGTTCACATAGAGTTGTTCATAGTATTTCTTTATTATTTTTTGATGTTCAGGGAATCTATAGTGATGTCACTTTTTCAGTTTTGATATTAATAATTTGTGTACTCTTCTTTTATTCTTAGTTAGCTTGACTGAGACATTGATTTTATTGGTCTTTTAAAAGAGCCTCTTGCTGTTTTATTAATTTTACTTATTGATTCCCTAAGCTTTATTAATTCTGCTCTAATAGTTATTATTTATTTTCTTTTGTGAACTTTGGATTTAATAACTTCCTCTTTTTCTAGGTTCCTAAAGTGTAAGCTTAGTTTACTGATTTTATCTCTTTCTTCTTTTCTAATGTATGCATTTAATACCAGATATTTTTCTCTAAACATAGCTTTTGCTGCATCCTATTAATTTTGAAAATTTGTATTTTAATTTTCATTTTATTAAAAAAATGAAATTTCTCTTGAGACTTCTCTTTGATCTATGTTTTATTTAGAAGTGTGTTGTTTCATCTCCAAGTGCTTTGGGGTTTTTTGGCTATCTTTCTGTCATTGGTTTCTAGCTTGATTCTATTGTGGTATGAAAGTCTACTTTGTATGTTTTATAATCTTTTAAACTTATTACAGAGCATTTGGTGAATATCCTGTGTGAAATAAGAAACAGTATTCTACTGTTGTTGGACATATTATTCACCACATATGAATTACATCCAACTTGATTGACTCTTCAATTCAATTATTCTTTAACCTTTTTTTTTCTTTCGCTGGATCTGTTAACAACTGAAAGATGGGTATTGAAGCCACCAACTGCAATAGTGGATATGTTTCTCTCTCCTCTCAGTTCTATCAGATTTCACCTTATGTATTTTTATCCTCATTTGTCAGATGCATTATTGTTTAGAATTGTTATGTCTTCTTGTGTTATGCCCCTCTTTATCCTTGATAATTTTCCTTGTTCTGAACTCTTCTCTGTTGGAAATTAATATAGTTACTCCTACCTTCTTTATTTCTTTTTTATTAGTATTAGTTATATATGCTTTCCTCTGTTCCTTTACTTTTTTGTAAATTTTAAAATTGAGATATAGTTGATTTCTAATATTATATGTTATAGGTGTAAAACATAGCGATTAACAATTTTTAAATGTTATACTCCATTTACAGTTATTATACAATATTGGCTGTATTCCTTGTGCTGTATAATATATCCTTGTAGCTTATTTTATACATAATCATTTTTACTTCTTAATCCCTTACCCCTATATTCCCTCTTTTCCCTTCTTTCTCCCCATAATCTATCTTTACCTTTATATTTAAAGTGAGTTTCTAGTTGATGACATATAGTTGTGTCTTGTTTATTATTCAACCCTGACAGTCTCTGTCTTTTAATTGGTGTATTTCATCCATTGACATTTAAAATAATTATTGATATCTACCATATGAATATATTTATATTTGTCATATTTGCCAATTTTTTTCTATTTCAGGCTCTTGTCTTTTTAAAATCTTTGAATCCTCTCTGTCTTCTCTAGATTAAATTGAGTGTATTTTATGCTTCCAATTCTCTCCTCTCTTTGAACATAAATTATATAATTTTTGAAATTACTTTTTAGTGGTTGCTCTAAAGTTTGCAATATACACTTACAAATAATTCACTTTCAAATAATACTACATCACTTTACATGTAGTACAAGTACCTTACTAGAAAAAAAAAGTCATCCCTCCTGCACATCTCTTGTATTATTGCTATCAATCATTTCACTTATACATAAACATACATATAAATGTGAATACATTGTTGTCATTATAATTTTGAAGAAAAAGGTTTTAATAAGAACAACTAAGAATAAGAAAGAGGAGGAGCTCCAAGATGGTGGAAGATAAGACGTGGAGATCACCCTCCTCCCCACAAATACATCAGAAATACATCTACATATGGAATAACTCCTACAGAACACCTACAGAACGCTGGCAGAAGACCTCAGACTTCCCAAAAGGCAAGAAACTCCTCACGTACCTGGGTAGGGCAAAAGAAAAAAGAAAAAAACAGAGACAAAAGAATAGGGATGGACCGGCACCAGTGGGAGGGAGCTGTGAAAGAGGAAAGGTTTTCACACAATAGGAAGCCCTTTCGTGGGAGGACACTGTGGGTGGTGGAGAGGGAAAGCTTTGGAGCCACGGAGGACAGAGCAGCAACAGGGGTGCAGAGGGCAAAGGGGAGAGATTCCTGCACAGAAGATTGGTGCTGACCAGCACTCACCAGGCCGAGAGGCTTGTCTGCTCACCCGCCGGGGCGGGTGGGGGCTGGGAGCTGAGGCTCCAGCTTCGGAGGTCAGATCCCAGGGAGAGGACTGGGGTTGGCTGTGTGAACACAGCCTGAAGGGGTTAGTGCACCACAGCTAGCTGGGAGGGAGTCCGGGAAAAGGTCTGGAGCTGCCGAAGAGGAAAGAGACTTTTTCTTTCCTCTTTGTTTCCTGGTGCATGAGGAGAGGGGATTAAGAGCGCCACATAAAGGAGCTCCAGAGACGGGCACGAACCACGGCTATCAGCGTGGACCCCAGAGACTGGCATGAGATGCTAAGGCCGCTGCTGCAACCACCAAGAAGCCTGTGTGCAAGCACAGGTCACTAACCACACCTCTCCTTCTGGGAGCCTGTGCAGCCAACCAGGGCCAGGGCCCCGTGATCCAGGGACAACTCCCCCAGGAGAACACATGGCACACCTCAGGCTTGTGCAATGTCATGCTGGACTCTGCTGCTGCAGGCTCAACCCACAATCTGTACCCCTCAATCCCCCCGGCCTGAGTGAGCCAGAGCCCCCGACTGCTGCTCTTTTAACCCTGTCTTGTCTGAGCAAAGAACAGACGTCCTCAGGCGACCTACATGCAGAGGCAGTTCCAAATCCAAAGCTGAACCCCAGGAGCTGTGCAAACAAAGAAGAGAAAGGGAAATCTCTCCCAGCAGCCTCAAAGCAGCGGATTAAATCTTCACAATCAATTTGATGTACCCTGCACCTGTGGAATACCTGAATAGACAACGTATCATACCAAATTCAGGAGGTGGACTATGGGAGCAACTATATATATATATATATATATATATATATATATATATATATATATTTCCCTTTTTCTCTTTTGGAAGTGTGTATGTGTATGCTTCTGTGTGTGATTTTGTCTGTATAGCTTTGCTTTTACCATTTGTCCTAAGGTTCTGTCTGCCTGTTTTTGTTTTTTATTTTTCTTTTAATATAGTTTTTAGCACTTGTTATTATTGGTGGATTTGTTTTTTGGTTTGGTTGCTCTCTTCATTCTTTCTTTCTTTTTTATTATTTAAAACAAATTTAATACTTATTTTTTATTTCCATAACTTTTTAAAATTTTATTTTATTTTATTTTATTTTATCTTCTTTCTCTCTTTCTTTTTTTTCCTCTCTTTTATTCTGAGGCGAGTGGATGACAGGCTCTTGTTGCTCCAGCCAGGCGTCAGGGCTGTGCCTCTGAGGTGGGAGAGCCAAGTTCAGGACACTGGTACACAAGAGATCTCCCAGCTCCACGTAATATCAAATGGTGAAAATCTCCAAGAGATCTCCATCTCAATGCCAAGACCCAGCTCCATTCAATGACCAGCAAGCTACAGTGCTAGACACCCTATGCAATACAACTAGCAAGACAGAAACACAACCCCATTCAGAAGCAGAGAGGCTACCTAAAATCATAATAAGGGCACAGACACCACAAAACACACCACCAGACGTGGACCTGCCCACAAGAAAGACAAGATCCAGCCTCATCCACCAGAACACAGACACTAGTACCCTCCACCAGGAAGCATACACAACCTACTGAACCAAATTTAGCCACTGGGGACACACGCCAAAAACAACTGGAACTAAGAAGCTGCAACCTGCGAAAAGGAGACACCAAACACAGGAAGTTAAGCAAAATGAGAAGGCACAGAAACACACAGCAGATGAAAGAGCAAGGCAAAAACCCACTAGACCTAATAAATGAGGAGGAAATAGGCAGTCTACCTGAAAAAAAATTCAGAATAATGATAGTGAGGATGATCCAAAACCTAGGAAATAGAATGGAGAAAATACAAGAAACGTATAACAAGGGCTTAGAAGAACTAAGGACCAAACAAACAGTGATGAACAACACAATAAATGAAATTAAAAATTCTCTAGAAGGGATCAATAGCAGAATAACTGAGGCAGAAGAAAGGATAAGTGACATGGAAGATAAAATAGTGGAAATAACTACTGAGCAGAATAAAAAAAAAAAGAATGAAAAGAATTGAGGACAGTCTCAGAGACCTCTGGGATAACATTAAAAACACCAACATTCGAATTATAGGGGTCCCAGAAGAAGAGAAAAAGGAAGGGACTGAGAAAATATTTGAAGTGAGTATAGTTGAAAACTTCCTTAATATGGGAAAGGAAATAGTTAATCAAGTCCAGGAAGCACAGAGAGGCCCATACAGGATAAATCCAAGGAGAAACACGCCAAGACACATATTAATCAACCTATTAAAAATTAAATACAAAGAAAAAATATTAAAAGCAGCAAGGGAAAAGCAACAAATAACACACAAGGGAATCCCCATAAGTTTAACAGCTGATCTTTCAGCAGAAACTCTGCAAGCCAGAGGGAGTGGCAGGATATATTGAAAGTGATGATGGAGAAAAACCTACAACCAAGATTTCTCTACCCAGCAAAGATCTCATTCAGATTTGAAGGAGAAATTAAAACATTTACAGAGAAGCAAAAGCTAAGAGAATTCAGCACCACAAAACCAGCTTTACAACAAATGCTAAAGGAAATTCTCTAGGAAGGAAACACAAGAGAAGGAAAAGACCTACAATAATGAACCCAAAACAATTAAGAAAATGGTAATAGGAGCACACATATCGATAATTACCTTAAATTTAAATGGACTAAATGCTCCAACCAAAAGACATAGACTGGCTGAATGGATACAAAAACAAGACCCATATATAAGATGTTGACAAGAAACCCACTTCAGACCTAGGGACACATACAGACTGAAAGTGAGAGGATGGAAAAAGATATTCCATGCAAATGGAAATACAAAGAAAGCTGGAGTAGCAATTCTCATATATCAGACAAAATACACTTTAAAACAAAGACTATTACAAGAGACAAAGAAGGAAACTACATAATGATCAAGGTATCAATCCAAGAAGAAAATAAACCAATTGTAAATATTTATGCACCCAACATAGGAGCACCTCAATACATAAGGCAAATACTAACAGCCATAAAAGGGGAAATCAACAGTAAAACAATCATAGTAGGAGACTTTAAAACCTCACTTTCACCAATGGACAGATCATCCAAAATGAAAATAAGTAAGGAAACACAAGTCTGAAATGATACATTAAACAAGATGGACTTAATTGATATCTATAGGACATTCCAACCAAAAACAACAGAATAGACATTCTCCTCAAGTGCTAATGGAACATTCTCCAGGATAGATCATATCCTGCATCACAAATCAAGCCTTGGTAAATTTAAGAAAATTGAAATCATATCAAGTATCTTTTCCGACCACAACGTTATGAGACTAGATATCAATTACAGGAAAAAACTCTGTAAAAAATACAAACACATGGAGGCTAAACTACTCCTTAATAACCAAGAGATCACTGAAGAAATCAAAGAGAAAATCAAAAATTACCTAGAAACAAATGATATTGAAAACACGATGACCCAAAACCTATTGGATGTAGCCAAAGCAGTTCTAAGAGGGAAGTTTATAGCAATACAAACTTACCTTAAGAAAGAAGAAATATCTCAAATAAAAAACCTAACTTTACATCTAAAGCAATTAGAGAAAGAAGACCTAAAAACCCCCAAAGTTAGTAGAAGAAAAAAAATCATAAATATCAGATCAGAAATAAATGAAAAAGAAATGAAGGAAATGATTGCAAAGGTAAATAAAACTAAAAGCTGGTTGCTTGAGAAGATAAACAAAATTGATAAACCATTAGCTAGACTCATCAAGAAAAAAAGGGAGAAGGCTGAAATCAATAGAATTAGGAATGAAAAAGGAGAAGTAACAACTGACACTGCAGAAATACAAAGGATCATGAGAGATTACTACAAGCAACTATATGCCAATAAAACGGACAACCTGGAAGAAATGGACAACCTTCCGAGACTGAACCAGGAAGAAATAGAAAATATGAAGAGACCAATCACAAGCACTGAAATTGAAATTGTGATTAAAAATCTTCCAACAAACAAAAGCCCAGGACCAGATGGCTTCACAGGCGAATTCTATCAAACATTTAGAGAAGAGCTAACACCTATATTTCTCAAACCCTTCCAAAATATAGCAGAGGAAGGAACACTCCCAAGCTCATTCTACGAGGCCACCATCACTCTGATACCAAAACCAGACATAGATGTCACAAAGAAAGAAAACTACAGGCCAATATAACTGATGAATATTGATGCAAAATTCCTCGACAAAATACTAACAAATGGAATCCAACAGCACATTAAAAGGATCATACACCATGGTCAAGTGGGGTTTATCCGAGGAATGGAGGGATTCTTCAATATCTGCAAATCAATCAATGTGATACACCATATAAAGAAATTGAAGGAGAAAAACCATATGATCATCTCAATAGATGCAGAGAAACTTTTGACAAAATTCAACATACACTTATGATAAAAACACTGCAGAGACTAGGCATAGAGAGAAGTTTCCTCAATATAATAAAGGCCATATATGACAAAGCCACAGCCAACATCGTTCTCAATGGTGAAAAACTGAAACTATTTCCACTAAGATCAGGAACAAGACAAGGTTGCCCACTCTCACCACTATTATACAACATAGTTTTGGAAGTTTTAGCCACAGAAATCAGAGAAGAAAAAGAAATAAAAGGAATCCAAATCGGAAAAGAAGAAGTAAAGATGTCACTGTTTGCAGATGACATGATACTATACATAGAGAATCCTAAAGATGCTACCGGAACACTACTAGAGCTAATCAATGAATTTTGCAAAGTAGCAGGATACAAAATTAATGCACAGAAATCTCTTGCATTCCTATACACTAACGATGACAATCTGAAACTGAAATTAAGAAAGCACTCCCATTTACCATTGCAACAAAAAAATTAAATATCTAGGATGAAACCTACCTAAAGATTCAAAAGACCTGTAGGCAGAAATTTTTAAGACACTGATGAAAGAAATTGAAAATGATACAAATAGATGGAGAGATATACCATGTTTTTGGATTGTAAGAATCAACATTGTGAAAATGGCTATACTACCCAAAGCAATCTACAGATTCAAGGCAATCCTTATCAAACTACCACTGGCGTTTTTCACAGAACTAGAACAAAAAATTTCACAATTTGTATGGAAACATAAAAGACTCGGAATAGCCAAAGCAATCTTGAGAAAGAAAAATGGAGCTGGAGGAATCAGGATCCCTGACTTCAGACTATACTACAAAGCTACAGTAATCAAGAGAGTATGGCACTAGCACAAAAACAGAAATATAGATCAATGGAACAGGATAGAAAGCCTAGAGATAAACCCACACACATATGGTCACCTTATCTTTGATAAAGGAGGCAAGAATATACAGTGGAGAAAAGACAGCCTCTTCGATAAGTGGTGCTGGGAAAACTGGACAGCTACATGTAAACAAATTAAATTAGAACACTTCCTCACACCATACACAAAAATAAACTCAAAATGGATTAAAGACCTAAAGGTAAGGCCAGACACTATCAAACTCTTAGAGGAAAACATAGGCAGAACACTCTATGACATATATCACAGCAAGATCCTTTTTGACCCACCTCCTAGAGAAATGGAAATAAAAACAAAAATAAACAAATGGGACCTAATGAAACTTAAAAGCTTTTGCACAGTAAAGGAAACCATAAACAAGATGAAAAGACAACCTTCAGAATGGGAGAAAATATTTGCAAATGAAGCAACTGACAAAGATTAATCTCAAAAATTTACAAGCAGCTCATGCAGCTCAATATCAAAATAACAAACAACCTAATCCAAAAATGGACAGACCTAAACAAACATTTCTCCAAAGATATACAGTTTGCCAACAAACACATGAAAGATTGCTCAGTATCATTAATCATTAGAGAAATGCAAATCAAAACTACAATGAGCTATCATCTCACACTGGTCAGAATGGCCATCATCAAAAAATCTACAGAAAATAAATGCTGGAGAGGGTGTGGAGAAAAGGGAACCCTCTTGCACTGTTGGTGGGAATGTAAATTGATACAGCCACTATGGAGAACAGTATGGAGGTTCCTTATAAAACTAAAAATAGAACTACATTACAACCCAGAAATACCCCTACTGGGCATATACCCTGAGAAAACCATAGTTCAAAAAGAGTCATGTACCAAAATGTTCATTGCAGCTATTTACCTCAGCCATCACATGGAAGCAACCTAAGTGTCCATCAGCAGATGAATGGATAAAGAAGATGTGGCACATATATACAATGGAATATTACTCAGACATAAAGAGGAATGAAACTTAGTTATTTGTAGTGAGGTGGATGGACACAGAGTCTGTCATACAGAGTGCAGTAATTCAGGAAGAGAAAAACAAATAGCATATGCTAACACATATATATGGGAGCTAAAAAAAAAATTTGTCATGAAGAACCTAGGGGCAAGACAGGAATAAAGATGCAGACCTACTAGAGAATGGACTTGAGAGTACGGGGAGGGGGAAGGTTAAGCTGGGACAAAGTGAGAGAGTGGTATTTACATATATACACTACCAAACGTAAATAGATTGCTAGTGGGAAGCAGCCGCATAGCACAGGGAGATCAGCTCGGTGCTTTGTGACCACCTAGAGGGGTGGGATAGGTAGGTTGGGAAGGAGGGAGATGCAAGAGGGAAGAGATATGGGGACATATGTATATGTATAACTTATTCACTTTCTTATAAAGCAGGAACTAAGACACCATTGTAAAGCAATCATACTCCAATAAACACGTTAAAAAAAAAGAATAAGAAAGATATAACTTTTTATCTTCACTTTTTCTTTCTCCAGTGCCCTTCCTTTCATTATGTCGATCTGAATTTCTGACCCATATTTTATATCTTCCTGAAGAACTTCTTGAACATTTCTTGAAAAGCAAGTCAACTGGCAACAAATTCCCTCAGTTTGCTTGTCTAAATAGTTTTTTATTTCTTCTCTCTTTTGAAGGATAATTTTGCAAAGTACAGAAATCTAAGTTGTTAGATTTTTTTCTCTCAATATTTTAAATATGTCACTCCATTCTCTCCTCTTTTCATGATTTCTTAGAAGACAAATGTAATTTTTACTGTTGCTCCTCTATAGGTAAGTTTTTTATTGCTCTGGATTCTTTCAAGATTCTTTAAATATATGATTTTCTACACTTTGAATATGATGTGCTTAGGTGTGCTTTTTTTGTCATTTATTCTGTTTGGTGTTGCCTGAGATTCTTGGAACTGTTGCTTGTTGTCTAACATTAATTTGAAGATATTCTCTATTATTATTATTTTAAATATTTATTCCATTCCTTTCTTTCTTCTCCTCCTTGTAGTCCCACTATGTGTATGCCACACCTTTGAATGTTGTCCCACATTCCTTGAATATTCTCTTCTTTTCTCACCCAGCCTCCCCTTTTCTTTCCATTTTTGGAACTTCTATAGCCATATACTAAATCTCAGAGGTTCTGTTTTTACTCTGTCTAGTCTACAAACGAGCCCATCAAAGACATTCTTTCTTTCTGTCAGCTTTTCTTTTTGGTTCTTAAGATTTTTATTGCTACGCTTATATTTTCTGTCTATTCTTGCATGTTGTTTACTTTTTTCATCACAGCTGTTAGCATGTTAATCAGAGTTCTTTTCAATTCCTGGTCTGATATCTTCAACATCACTGTCATATCTGTGTCTGGTTTTGCTGCTTGCTATGTCTATTTTTTGTAGTATGCCCCATAATTTTTTATTGGAAAGTGGACAGGATATATTAGATAGAATGAACCACAGTGAATAAACCTTAATAATGTAGTGATTATGCGTGGTGGGAATGGAAGACTTCCATAGTCTTATAATTAGGTTTCAGTCATTTAGTAATCTTGTGTCCCTGGTCTGTAAATTTCCCAGTGCTTCTGAGTTATCCCCTTCACTTAAATGGACAAGATGGCTAGAAGGTACTGGATTTGAGTATTTCTTTGCCCATGAATGATTAGCCTCTAATACCCCAGCAGGTTAGGCCCTGGGAAAATAGTTTGTCCTGAGGGCCAGCCTTGTTAAGGACAGAATGTTCTTACATATTTCAAAATGTTTATTTCTTCCCTCTTGCTGCCAGAAAAGTGGAGATTTTTATTTAATTTTTCACTTTGCCAGACCTCCTGAGGTAAAATTCACAGCAGTGTGAGAGCCCCCTTATGACCTGTTCTACCTGGAGATTTTAATTATCAGACTTGAGCATATTGAGCTACCGGCAATTTGTCAATTACACTTTAGCTTTTCCAGCCTCAGTACTGGTTCTTGTGGATATCTTTGCTTGTGGGTTTCTACTCTGGCAATTTGAGATTCTCTGTATTTTCCTCTCTGATTCTTCAATTTTGGGGGCAGTGGTCTGCTCTGTCACTGCAGTTCTTTTTTGGACCTAAAAGATTTGATTTTTCACTTTGTTCAGGTTTTTGCTTTTTGTTAAGATGGAGTGGCAATTTCTAAGCTCCTTACATGCTGGACCAGAAAACAGAATGCTATTAATAATTTTTTCAAATATTAAAGTAGTGTTAAATTTCTGGAATAAAACCCATTTGACTGTGGTGTCTTATACTTTGTATATATTGTTGAATATGATATTTTCATCTTTTTATTGAGAATTTTTGAAGTTATATTTGTAAGGGATATTGGTCTTAGCTTTCCTTTCTTTTCAAATTGTCTTTGCTTTTGGCACTAGGGAAGTAGTGTCCTCATAAATGAGGTGCCAAGGATTTTCTTTCCTTCTACTTTTTGAAAGAGACTGTGTGGAATTAGTGTTACTTCTTTAAGTGTTTAGTGGAAATTGCCATTGAAACTCTATTGGACTGGAGATTTTTATGGAGGTTTTTAACTATATATTAATATTTAATATACAGGGCAATTAAGATTCATTAGTCATTGTGTAGTTTATAGATTTCAAGGAATTGGTCTGTTTCACATAAGTTGTATAATTTATGTATCTAGTGTTTTTCATAATATTTCATTACTATTTTTGTAATGTCTGTGTGGTCTGAAGTGATAGGCACTCTTGTATTTCTAATATTGTCATTTTTCTCCTCCTTGTTTTTTATCAGTATTTCTAAAGGCCTATCAGTTTTATTAATCTTTGCACAGAACAAACTTCTAAAAATGATGTAAATGGTAACATAAAAAAATATAAGAAGAGGAGGATCAAAATGATAGAGTTTTTGTATGTAAACAAAGTTAAATTATCGGAACAAAACAGACTTTTGCATCTATAAGATGTTTTCTGTAAACCTCATGAAAACTACAAAGCAAAAATACACAATATACAAGAAGATAAAGAGAAAGCAAACAAACCATACCACTATTACAAATCATCAATTTACAAAGACGGAAGCAAGGTGGTATTTAAAAAATGGAATTTCAAAATAACCAGGAAACAGTTAACAAGATGGCATTAGTAAGTCCTCACCTATCAATAATTGCTATAAATGGTAATGAATTTAATTATCTAATAAAAAGTAGCTGTATGGAAAAAAAAAGAAAACCCAACTATATGCTGCCTACAGTAGATTCACTTCAGATTTAAGGACACACATAGGTTCAAAGTAAAGCGAGGGATGACAAAAGATATTCCATGCAAGTGTAAACAAAAAAACGAGAAGGGATAGCAATTCTTATATCAGGTGAAATAGACTTTAAAACAAAATTTTATAAAGATTTAAAGATGGTCAGTGTATGGTGATGAGAGGGTTAATTAATCAACAATATATAGTAATTATAACTATTCACCCAACATCAGAGCACATAAGTTTACTAAGCAAATTCTAACAGATCTGAAGAGAGAAATTTTAAAAATGTAGTAATCGTAGGGGAATTAAATCCCCTACTTTCAAAAATAGATCTATCATCCAGACAGAAAATCAATAAGAAAGGGTTGGGCTGGAAATATAGTTAAGTTAAATGGACCTAACAGAAATATATAGCAGAATATTCCATTCAAGAAGAGCAGAATACACAATATTCTCAAGCATACAAAAAACATTCTCCAGGGTAGATTAAAGATAGGTCACAAATAAGTCTTAGAAAATTTTAAAAGATGGAAATCATACCAAGTATCTTTCTTGACTACAGTGGTGAAACTAGAAATCAGTAACAGGAGGAAAGCTGGAAAATGCAAAAAAGGTGGAGATTAATAAGCAAGCTCCTGAACAACCAATGGGTCAAAAAAGAAATCAAAACATATATCAAGAAATATTATGAAGCAAATGAAACTGAAAGCACAACATATCAAAACCTACAGGATGTTGCAAAAGCAGTTTTAAGTGTGAAGTTTATAGTGATAAATACCTACATTAAGAAATAAGAAATAATTCAAATAAACAACAGCAGGTCACCCCACAGGAAACTACAAAAAGAAAGACAAATTATGCCCAAAATTAACAGAAGAGGGGAAATAAAGATCAGAGCTGAAATAAATGAAATAGGTTCCATAAAAACAATAGAAACAAATGAAACTAAAAGCCATTTTTTTGAAAAAATAAACAAGATTTACAAACCTTTAGCTAAACTAACTCAGGAAAACTGATAGGTCACAATTAAATAAAATTGGAAATGAAAGAGAACACATTACAAATAATACTACAGAAATGCAAAGGCTCATGAGAGGGATAGATCATCTAGACAGAAAATCAAGCAGGACACATTGAACTTGAACCATAGTTTAGACCAATAAACTTAATAGACATATACACAACATTGCATCCAGCAGCTTTAGAATACATTTTCTTCTCAAGCACACATGAAAAATTGCCCAGAGTAGATAATATGTTAGGCTACAAAACAAGTTTAAATAAATTTAAAAAGATTGAAATCATATTAAATACCTTTTCAGATCACAATTATATGAAACTAGAAATCAATAACAGGAGGAAATCTAAACAATTCACAAATATATAAAAATTAAACAACTCCCTCCTGTACAATCAATGTATCAAAGAATAAATTAAAATGGAAATCACAAAATATCTTGAAGCAAACACAATTGAAAACACACTGCAAAAGCAGTTTTAAGAGGGAAGCTTATAAATAAAATAAAATAAAACAAAATTTTACATTAAGAAATCAGTATGATCTCAATCATAACTTTACATCTAAAGGAACTAGAAAAAAATAAAACTAATTCCAAAGTTAACAGATGGAAGGAAATAACTTTGATCAGAGAATAATAAAATAGATAACAACAACAACAAAACAACAGAAGAGATCAACAAATTAAGAGCTGGTTTTTTGAAAAGAGAAAATTCATAAAACTTTTGCTAGGCCAACTAAAACAAAAAGAGGGGAGACAAAATCAGAAAGAAAAAAGACACATTACAACTGATTCCACAGAAACAAAGGATCATAAGACAACTTACCTAGATTAAATCATGAAAAAAAAAAAAAAAGAACAATAATGAGTAAGGAGTTTGAATCAGTAATAAAAAACTCCCAAAAAATAAAAGCTCAGTACCAGATGGTTTCACTGGTGAAGTTTACCAAACATTTAAAAATGAAATAACAATTCTTCTCAAACTTTTTTTTTCTTTAATTGAAGCACAGTGAACACTCTCAATCTTATTTTATGAAACCAGCTTACCTTATACCAAAGCCAGACAAAGACAATATGAGAAAAGAAAATTACAGGCTAATATCCCTGACAATCATAGAGACAAAACTCTTTACAAAATATCAGCAAATCAAATTCAACAATACATTAAATCACATTCTATGATTAAGCTGGATTTATCCCAAGGATGAAAAGATGCTGCAAATCAATCAATAAGATACACTGAATTAAAAAAATTAAGGATGAAAATCATATGATTATTTCAATAGATGCAGAAAAAACATTTGACAAAATTCAACACACTTTCATGACAAAAACTCTCAACAAATCGGGTATGGAAAGAACATACTTCAACATACTAAAACCTACATATGAGAAGCTAATGTCATACTCAGTGATGAAAAGCTGAACATTTTTCCTCAAATATTAGGCACAAGGCAAAGTGGCTTACTCTAGCCACTTGTACCCAACAGAGTACTTGAAGTCCTAGCCAGAGCATTAGGCTAGACAAAGAAACAAAAGTTATTTGAATCAGAAAAGAAGTAAAATTATCTCTATTTGCAGATAAAATGATATTATATATAGAAAGCAGGAGGATATAAAATCAGGATCTAAAATCAATATACAAAATCTGTTGTCTTTCTGTATACTAACAATAAACTATCAGAAACAGAAATAAAGAAAGCAATCCCATTTACAGTATTATAAGACCAAAACACTTGGGAATAACTTTAACCAAGTAGGATAAAGATATTTATAATTAAAACTATAAGACTGATGAAATAAATTGAAAAAAACACAAATAAATAAAAAAGATATTTTGTGTTTATGGATTAGAAGAACTAATTTTGTTAAAATGTCCATACTTCCCAAAATGATCTATAAATTCAATGCAATCTTCATAGAAATACCAATGGTATTTTTTCTCAGAAAAAGAAAAAGAAAAAAAGAGTTCTAAAATTTGTATGGTAGCACAAATGACCCATACTAGCCAAAGTGATCTTGAGAAAGAACAAAGACAGAGGCATCACTCTTCCTGATTTCAGGTTATTTTACAAAGCCATAGTCATTAAACAGTATGATCATGTCATTAAAACAGACACATAAATCAATGGAACAGAATAGACAGCCCAGACATAAACCCCTGCATGTATGATCAATTTAATTTTCAACAAAGAGGCCAAGAATATATAATAAGAAAGTATATTACCTTTAATAAAAGGTATAGGGAAAACTGCATAACTACATGCAGAAGAATGAAACTGAAACCCCTTCTAATGTCAAACATGAAAATTAACTAAAAATGAGTTAATTAACTTTAACATAATACCTGAAGCCCTAAAACTACTACAAATAGACACAGGGGTAAGCCTCTGGTAAGGGCCTAATATTTAAAATATACAAGAAACTCATACAACTCAATTGCAATAAATAAATAAATAAATAAATAATAACCGAATTTAAAAATGGGCAAATAACTTGAATAGACACTTTTTCAAAGAAAGCATGCAATGGCTAGCAGTTATATGAGAAGGTGCTCAACATCACTAATCTTTAAGGAAATGCAAATCAAAACTAGAAGATATTTCCTCATGTCCATTAGAATGAATAATATCAAAATGAAAAGGCAAATGCTGGGGAGAATAGTTTTTATTCTATTCTATTGTATTCATTATATATTTTATATATGTGGCAATAACAAGTGTCGTGGAGGAACAATTGAAATGTGAATCACTGTATTTGCTGATTGGAATGCAAAATGATGCAGTCTCTGTGAAAAGAGTTTAGCCAGTCCTCAAAAAATTGAAGATAGAATCACCATATGATTTGGTATTTCACGTCTGCGTACATATCAAAAAGAATTAATAGAAGGATTTTGAGGAGATATTGACAATCCCATGTTCATGCAGCAATAGTCATTAGAGCCAAGATGTGAAACACCCTAAATGCCCTCTGCTAGATAAATTGTTTTAAAAATGTGTTATACACATATTATGGAATATTATTCAGCCTTAAAATATCAATCCTGCATTATATGACAACACAGAAGAAACTTGAGGACATTTTTCTAATGAAGTAAGACAGTCACCAAAAGACAAACACTGCATGATTGCACTTATACAGGTATCTAAAACAGTCAAACTTATAGAAGCAAAGAATAGAATGATGATTGCCAGGGGCTGGAGGAATAGGAAAAGGGAGAGTTGCTAATCAATATTTATAAAATTTCAGTTACACAAGATAAATAGTCTCCAGGTATCTGCTATATAATACTGTGCCTGTAAATAACAATACTGTATTGTTCACTTAAAAATCTGTTGAGGGTAGATCTTATGTTCAGTGCTATTAGTACAATAAAAATTTTGGAAAGTAGGCCAATAAAATTCAAATCAATGTTATTAATTTAAAAAATTGGAAGCAGAGACTCAAATATTTTCACACCAATGTTCATAACAGTATCATTCACAATAACTGAAAGATGGAAACAACCAAAATGTTCATCAATTACATTATGGATAAAAAATGGGGTATATACATAAAGTGGAATATTATTTAATCTTACAAAGGAATGAAATTCTATTTAGTGTGTGTGCCATTCTTTTTTATTGAAATATAGTTGAATTACAATATTATGTTAGTTTCAGGTGTACAGCATAATGATTCAATATTTCTGCAGTCATACAACATTATAGGTTATTACAAGATAATGGGTATAATTCCTTTTGCTAACAGTGTATCCTCCTTGCTTATCTATTTTATATATAGGAGTTTTTATCTGTTAATTCCTTACCCAGAATTTCCCTCCCCCTTCCCCCTCCCCTTTGTTAACCACAACGTTGTTTCCTATATCTCTGAGACTGTATCTGATTTTGCATATGCATTCATTTGTATTTTTTTTAGGTTACACATATAAGTGATATCACACTACTTGCCTTTCTTTGTCTGACTTATTTCACTAAAAATAATATTCTCTAGTTCCATACACGTTGCTGCAAATAGCAATATTTCAACCTTTTTTAATGGCTAATATTCTATTGGGTATACATACACACACACACACACACACACACACACATATATATATATATATATATATATATGCCACATTTTTTAACCCAGTTTTTTTGATGGGCAATTTGTATTGCTTTCATGTATTGGCTATTGTAAATAGTGTTGCTATAAGCATTAGGGTGTATGTATATTTTTTATATTAGTGTCCTCGTTTTTTTCAAGATATATACCCAGGAGTGGAATTGCTGGATCAGGTGGTAGTTCTATTTCTAGTTTTTTGAGGAAGCTCCATGCTGTTTCAAATAGTGGCTGTGCCAACTTACCTTCCCATCAACAGTGTAAAACGGTTCTCTTTTCTCAACATCCTCTCCAGCATTTGTTATTCATAGACGTTTTGATGATAGCCATTCTGACAGGTATGAAGTAATATCTCATTGTTGTTTATATTTGCATTTCTCTAAAAAATAAAGATGCTGAGTACCTTTTCATTTGTCTGTTGGCCATCTATATGTCGTCTTTGCAAAAAAATTGTCTATTAAGGTCTTCTGCCCATTTCTTCATAGGACTCTCTGTTTTTTCAATATTGAGTTATATGAGTGGTTTATATATTTTGGATATTAACCCCTTGTCAGTTGCATACTTTGAAAATATCTTCCCCCTTTCTGGAGGTTGTCTTTATGTTTTGTTGATGGTCTCCTTTGCTGTGCAAAGCTTTGACGTTTAATTAGGTCAATTTTGTTTAATTTTGATTTTATTTATTTTGCCTTAAGAAACTGGTACAAGAAAATATTGCTACTATGATTTATGTCAAAGACTGTTCCACCTATGTTCTTTTCCAGAAGTTTTATTGTTTCATGAATTAAATTTAGGTCTTCAAACCATTTTGAGTTTATTTTTGTATATGGTGTGAGGGAATGTTCTAATCTCGTTATTTAACATGTGGATGTCCAGTTTTCCCCAGCCCCATTCGTTGAAGAGACTATCTTCTCTGTTGTATATTCTTACCTCTGCTGTCATAGCTTAATTGACCATAGGCGTATAGGTTTATTTCTGGTCTCTCTATTCTGTTGCGTTTATCTATATGTCTAGTTTTGTGCCAGTATCATACTATTTTGATTATTGTAGCACTGTAGTATAATCTGAAGTCTGAGAGTGTTATACCTCTAGTTTTGTTCTTTTTTTTAAGGATTGTTTGGTAATGGGTAAATGGAAATAAAAAGAAAGCTGGATCAACAATACTCATATAGACAAAATAGACTTTAAAATAAAGATTGTTACAAGAGACAAAGAAGGACAGTACATAATGATCAAGGGATCAGCCCACGAAGAAGATATAACAATTGTAAATATATATGCATGCAACATAGGAACACTTCATAATTTAAGGCAAATGTGAACAGCCATAAAAGGAGAAATTGACACTAACACAATAATAATGCGGCACATTAACACCACAATTAGTTCAATGGGCAGATCATCCAGGCAGAAAATTAATAAGGAAACACAGGCCTTAAATGACTCATTAGACCAGATAGACCTAATTGATGTTTATAGAGCATTCCAAAAACAGCAGAATACACATTCTTTCCAAGAGCACATGGAACATTCTTCAGGACAGATCACATGCTGCTCCACAAAGCAAGCTTCAGTAAATTTAAGATAATTGAAATCATATCAAGCATCATTTCCAACCACAACAATATGAGATTAGAAATCAACTACAAGAATAAAACTGTAAAAATCAAAACCACTTGGAGGCTAAACAACATGCTACTAAATAACCAATGGATCACTGAAGAAATCAAAGAGGAAATAAAAAATATACCTAAAGACAAATGAAAAAAAAAAACATGGTAATCAAAAACTTATGGAATGCAATAAAAAGAGTTCAAAGGGGGAAGTATATAGCAATAAAATCTTGTCTCAGGAAACAAGAAAAATTTCAAATAAACAACTTATCCTTAAAACTAAAGCAACAAGAGAAAGAAGAAAAAGCAAAACCCAAAGTTAGTGGAAGGAAAGAAATCATAAAGATAAGAGCCGAAATAAATGAAATAGACAAAAAGAAAACAATAGAAAAGATCAATAAAACTAAAAGCTGGTTCTTTGAAAAGGTAAACAAAATGATAAAACTTTAGCCAGACTCATCAAGAAAAAAACGGAGAAGTCTCAAATCAATAAAATTAGAAATGAAAAAGAAGTCAAAATGGCATTGCAGAAATATAAAGGATGATAAGGGACTACTACAAGCAACTATATACCAATAAAATGGACAATCAAGAAGAAATGAACAAATTCTTAGAAAGGTACAAACTCCCAAAACAGAACAAGGAAGAAATAGAAAATATGAACAGACCAATCACAAATGCTAAAGTTGAAATTGTGATTTGAAAACTTCCAGCAAACAAAAGTCCAGGATTAGCTGGTTTCATAGGCAAATTCTATCAAACGTTTAGAAAACAGTTAACACTGCCCTTCTGAAATTATTTCAAAAAATTGGAGAAGAGATAACACTTCCAAACTCATTCTATGATGCCACCATTACCCTGATACCGAAACCAGACAAAGATACCACAAAAAAAAGAAAATTACAGACCAATATCACTTTTGAATATACACACAAAATTCCTCAACCAAATATTACCAAACCAAATCCAACAATACATTAAAAGGATCATACACCATGATCAAGTGTGATTTATCCCAGAGATGCAAGGATTTCTCAATATCTGCAAATCAATCAGTGTGATACATCACGTTAATAAACTGAAGAATAAAAACCATATGATCTCAGTAGTTGCAGAAAAAGCTTTTGGACAAAATTCAACACCCAATTATGATAAATAACCCTCCATAAAGTGGACATAGAGGGAACATACCTCAACATAATAGAGGCCATATATAACAAACCCACAGCTAATATCATGCCCAAGGTATAAAGCTGAAAGCACTTCCTTCAAGATCAGGAACAAGACAAGGATATCCACTCTTGCCGATATTATTCAACATAGCTTTAAAAGTCTTAACCATGGCAATAAGATAAGAAAAAGAAATGAAAGGAATCTAAATTGGAAAAGAAGAAGTAAAGCTGTCACTGTTTGCAGATGACATGATATTATAGAAAATCCTAAAGATGCTACCAGAAATCTACTACAGCTCATCAATGAATTTGCTAAAGTTGCAGGATACAATATTAACACACAGAAATCTGTTGCATTTCTATACACTAACAACAAATGATCAGAACAAGAAATTAAGGAAACAATCACATTTACCAGCCCATCAGAAAGAATAAAATACCTAGAAATAAACCTAACTAAGGAGGCAAAATGCCTGTACTGTACTCTGAAAAGTATAAGATGTTGATGAAAGAAGTCAAAGGCGACACAAACAGATCAAAAGATTTCCCATAATCTTGGTTTGGAAGAATGAATGTTGCCAAAATGGCCATACAAACCAAAGAAATCTACAGATTCAATTTAATCCCTATGAAATTACCAGTGGAATTTTTTGCAGATCTAGAACAAAAATCTTGAAATTTGTATGGAAACACAAAAGACCGTGAATAGCCAAAATGATCTTGAGAAAGAAAAACGGAGCTTGAGGAATCAGGCTCCCTGACTTCAGACTATACTACAAAGATACAGTAATTAAAGCAGTATGGTACTGGCACAGAGACAGACCTCACAGATCAGTGGAACAGAATAGAAATCCTAGAAATAAATGCACCATCCTATGGTCAGTTAATCTACAACAAAGAGGGAAGAATATATAATGGAGAAAAAACAGTCTCTTCTAAAAGTGGGGCTGGGAAACCTAGACAGCTACATGTAAAAGTATAAAATTAGATTATTCTCTAACACCATACACAAAAATAAACTCAAAATTGATTAAATACCTAAATGTAAAACCACATACTATAAAACTCTTAGAGGAAAACAGAGCAGAACACTCTTTGACACAAATCACAGCAATATCTTTTTGATCCAGCTCCAAGAATAATGATAATAAAAACAAATTAAACAAATGGGACCTAATTAAACTTAGAAGCTTTTGAACAGCATAGGAAAGCATTAACTAAACATAGAGAAAGCCTACAGAATGAGAGAAAGTATTTGCAACCAATACAACCAACAAGGGGTTAATCTCCAAAATATACAAACAGATCATGCAGCTCAATATCAAAACAAACCACCCAATAAAAAATGGGCAGGTAATCTAAATAGACATTTCTCCAAAGAAGACATACAGATGGCCAAAAAGCACATGGAAAGATGCTCAACGTCACTAATTATCAGAGAAATGCAAATCAAAACTACAATCAGGTATCACCTCACACCAGTCTGAATGGCCATCAAAAAGTCTACAACAATAAATGCTGAAGAGGGTGTGGAGAAAAGGGAATCCTCCTACACTGTTGGTGGGAATGTAAATTTGTACAGCCAGTATTGAGAACAGTATGGAGGTTCCTTAGAAAACTAAATATAGAGCTACCATATGATCCTGCAATCCCCTTCCTGGGCATATATCTGGCGAAAACCATAATTCTAAAGAATGCATGCACCCCGATATTCATTGCAACACTATTTACAGTAGCCAGGAAATGGAAGCAACCTAAGTGTCAGCAACAGAAGAATGGATGAAGAAGATGTGATACATATACACAATGGAATATTACTCAGCCATAAAAATAATTAAATAATGTGATTTGTAGCAACATTGATGGACCTAGAGATTATCATACTAAGTGAAGTAAGTCAGACAGAGAAAGACAAATATTATATGGTGTCACTTATATGTGGAATATAATTTAAAAAATGATACAAGTGAAGATTTTTACAAAACAGAAAACAGACTCACAAATTTCAAAAAAGAGAAAGGTAGGGAGATGGAATAATTAGGAAGTTGGGATTAACATATACACACTACTATATATAAAATAGATAATCAACAAGGACCTACTGTATAGCACAGTGAACTATACTAAATGCTCTGTAATCACTTACATTGGGAAAGAATCTGAGAAAGAGTAGATATATGTATATGTATAACTAAATCACTTTGCTGTACATCTGAAACTAACACACTTTGTAAATCAACTATACTCCAATGTAAAATAAAATCAATTTAAAAGAGGTTTATAAGTATTGCTTAACTTTTCACAAAACCAGCCCTTGGTTTTGTTGGTCTTTTCAATTGTTTTTTCTTTTAAATCTCTATTTATTTTCTCTCTGATCTTTTATAATCCTTCCTTCTGCTGACTTTGGGCTTTGGTTATTCTTCTTTTTCTATTCTCTTAAGTGGTAGTTTATATTGTTTATTTGAGGGTTTTTTGTTGTTGTTGTTGTTTCTTGAGGAAGGCCTGAAGCACCATGAATTTCCCTTTTAGAAATATTTTGCTGTATCCCATAGATTTAAGAAAGTTTTGTTTCCACTTTCATTTGTCTCCAGGTATTTTCTGATTTCCTACTTGATTTCATTGTTGATCCATTGTTTTTTTTTTTTAGTAGCAGTCTGTTTATTCTCCACGTGTTTTTTTTCCTGTTTTTATTTTTTTCTTTAGTTGATTTCTAGTTTCATACCATTGTAATTGGAAAAAAAATGCTTGATATAATTTCTGTTCTCTTAAATTTGTTGAGGCTTCTTTTTTGACCTAGTATGTGGTCTATCCTGGAGAATGTTGACTGTGAGCTTGAAAAGAATGTGTATTGTACTGTTTTCTTTGTATTGTCCTGTAGGTATCAATTAAGTCCAACTAGTCTATAGTTCCATTTAAGACTACAGTTGTTTTATTGATTTTCTATCTGATGATCTTTCCACTGATGTCAGTGGAGTGTTAAAGTCTCCTACTCTTGTGTTACTGTCAATTTCTCCTTTTATGTCTGTTAATTTTTTAACATCTATTTAGTTGCTCCTGTACTGGGTATGTACATTAACAAGTGCAATATCCTCTTCCTGTATTGATCCTTTTAGCATTATATAATGCCCTGTTTTGTCTTTACTTATAGCCTTTGCTTTAAAGTCTATTTTTTTTTTTCTGATGAGTATTCCTACCTCTGCTTTCTTGTCATATTTGTTTGCATGAAATATCTTTCTTCTATCCTCCTACATTCAGTCTGTGTGCATCTTCACCACTGAAGAGAGTGTCTTGTAGGCAGCCTGTTGAAAGGTCTCTCTCTTTTTTTAATCCAGTAAGTTACCATACGTATTTTGATATGAGCTTTTAGTTCATTGACATTTAAGGCAAGTATTTAAGGTAAGTATTTATAAGTATGTAGTTATTGCCATTTTATTACTTGTTTTCCAGTTGTTTGTGTAGTTATTCTCTGTTCATTTCTTATTCTTTTTGTTCCTTCCATTTGGTTTGATAATTTTCTTCTGTAATATGCTTGGGTTCCTTTCCTTTTGCTTTTTATGTATCTAATGTATGATTTTGTTGTTGTTGTTGTTTTTTGATGTGTGGTTACCATGGGGTTTATATATGTTGACCTCTACTTGATTTAAACTGATAGTCATTTACATTAAAACACATTCTATGGAAACTACATTTTTATACCTCTCCCTCACATTTTGTGTTTTTGATGTCATATTTTACATCTTCATACTTATCTCTTTACTGTTTATTATAATCATAGTTGCTTTTACAATTTTGTTATTCTTTAATTTATGTACTGGCTTAATTAAGTGATCTTCCATCCTATGTAGTTGCCTTTCTTATTGGAATTCTCCCTTTTCTATAGATCTTACTTCTTTTCTACTTAGAGAAGAGCCTTCAACATTTTATGAGGTAGGTTTAGTATTGATGAATTCTTTTAGTTTTTGCTTGTCTGAGAAGTTCTTTACTCTCCTTGTATTATAAATGATAATCTTGCTGGATAGAGTATCCTTGTTTGTAATTTTTTTCCCTTTTAGCAGTCTAATTGTATCACGCCACTCCCTTCTGGCATGTAAAGTTTCTGCAGAGAAATCTGTTGGTAGCCTTATGGGAATGCCCTTGTATATGACTCTTTGATTTTCTCTTGCTGCCTTTAGAATTCTCTTTAACATTTTATTTATGATATGTCTTGGTGTGGGTCTATTTGGGTTAATTTTGTGGGGGACCCTATGTGTTTCCAGTACCTGGATCTGTTTCCTTCTTCAGGTTTAGGAAGTTTTCATCCATAATTTCTTCAAACACATTTGCAATACCCTTCTCTCTCTTCTCCTTCTGATAATTTTATATTGCAAATGTTGGCACATTTTATCTTACCCCAGAGATCTTGTATGCTGTCTTCATCTTTTTTTTTTTTTCATTTGTCATTCTCTCTGCTGTTCTGATTGCATTATTTCCACTATCCTATTTTCCAGATCAAATATGTGTTCTTCAGTGTCATTCAGTCTGCTATTCATTGTTTCCAGAATGCTTTTAATATCAGGTATTGAAGTATATATTTTGATTTGGTCCTTATCGCTCCCCACTACTTGCTAAAATGATCTGTGCTTAGATCAATTTTCTTTCCTAATTAGGTTAGCATTTTTTTTAACCAACGTTTTGAATTCTCTGTCAGGTAGATTGCTTAATTCTGTTTTATTATGTAATTTTCAGGTGTTTCATCTTGCTCTTTCAATTGACAGTATTTCCTCTGCCTACTTATTTTACTTAACTTTCTCTGTCTTTATGAATTTAGGTGAAATAGTTGCCTAGTATGATCTTGAAGAGGTGTTCTTAAGTGTGAACACCCCTATGTAAACTGTGTGCCCTATGCATTTGGTGAGAGAGCTGGTTTTAATGTAATCACCAATCATGGCTTTCCTCAGGTTGAGCTGGCAGCTATCACCTTGGTAAGGCGTGTGGCTGGTGATGGAGCCTGCACATGGTGTTAAAAGGGACTTCCTTTCTGCTTGGTGGCAGTTATCACCCCTTCATGGGTAGGGTCTGCTCCCAAGTTGCTGGAATGGAAGCACTGAGGGTCAGGCTTGAGCTGGCTCTATTCTCTATAAATGTGTGCTTTTTGCTTCTCCATGTGCTGTGACCTTTGCCCCAAAGGAGTGGAGTGCTGAAGAAAGTGGGACATATATGCTTACAGAGGTCTGATGCCCTGCCTGTGTAGGTGTCTGTGGCTCTGCTCAGATACTGCCTAAATTTATGTTCTTTCCCATGTTGTGTCTATGCCAGATTCAGTACAATGCTGTGACATGGAATGGGTGGGGCCAGCATATTCCTTTGGCTGGGGCTGTTGAGTGCAGTGAAGCAGTTATGGGAATTCTGGTGGCCAGGATGCTATCAGAAGCCTGGTCTGCTTCTGGGGCACTGTTTGAGTAAGCACCAAAAATGGCTGCTGCTGTCCCATCTGAGCTGAGCCCTGGGGCCCTGGGTTACCACTTCATCCCTAGATCAAGTGTTTTCCATGTCCTGGCCACCCTAAATCTGGTGCTAATCTGTGGCATGTAGTGAGTAACCAGGGACATTCACTCAGCTAGGACTGGGGGGTGTGGCAAGGCAGAGCCTCTAAAGCAGACCACTTTTTGCCCTGCCTTGGGTCAAGCTAGCACCAAGGTGGACTCCCCAGGAGTGGATCCAAGGCTTCTCCAGACTTTCTATCCATTCCAGGTATCCTCCAAGCAGCCAATGGTGCTTGTCTCCTACATGTAGGATCCCAGGTCTGAGATACCCAGTCTGTGGTTTGACCTGGTTACAATCTCCAGGGCAAGTGTTTACCTGCGCGACCTCCTTCTTCTTCATAGGCATCTCCCAGGGACACTGGTACTGACCTGATGCTTTTCTTCTTATCCTACCCAAATACACGTGTATCTTTCTTACAGCTTTGGTTGTAAAGGAGTCCTTCTGCCAGTTTCCAGTTAGTTTTCCATGAGAATTATTCCATATGACAATAAAATTTGATGTGTTTGTTAGTGGCAGGAGGTGAGCTCCATATCCTCTTACTCTGCCATTGAGAACTCCACTCGATGAAATTCTGATACATGATACAACATGGATTTACTTTAAACACATTATGTTAGGTGAAATAAGCTAGATATAAAGGGACAAATGTGTATGATTTCATAGACTTGATGTACCTAGGAGAGGTAAATTTATCAAGCAAGAAAGTAGAATACAGAGTACTAGGGGTTATATGAAACGGGGATGGGGAGTTACTATTTAATAGGTACAGAGTTTCAATTGGAAGTAATGAAAATTTTCTGGAGATGTATAGCAGTGGTTGTTGCACAACAATGCAAATGTAATTAATGTCACAGAATTGTACATTTAAAATGATTAAAATGATAAATTATACATTATCTAATTATCTACATTTTACCAAAATACAAAAAAAAAAAAGAAATACAGAAAAATATTTTGCAATGTTTGGGGCTTTTCTATTTTTATTTTTGGTAAGGTTATGGCCCTTGACTTCAAGGAGCTTACACTAGAGTTGTGAAGAGAGGACATTTATAAAATTCATTATACTAAATATGAGACTGAGAAGTGCCAAAATAGGGGTTATGAACATACAGCTGTGTGAATTGAGAGGAAGGAAATATTACTGCTGTTTGAAAAATTCAGGGAATATTTTGTAAAGAAATCACATTGTCGGTGGGCCTTGTAGGACAGATAGAGTAAAACATTTTAAAATTAGACTGGTGGAGGGAGTCAAGTACAGAAAAATTTATTTATAGCATTTTCTTAAAAAGCTAGAAAATCATGGTGCTGTAAACATATTATATTTTTCTGAAAACTATCATTAGTTCCATTTGATTACCTCTTTAGAGATAAGTATGTGTGAAAATGTCACAGATGAAAGGTATTTAACTGTTTTCATTTTTTAGACAATCAAAATTGAATAAGAGGGTAGACGTTCAAGATGGCAGAGGGGTAAGACTTGGAGATCATCATGCTCTCCACAAATACATCAGAAATACATCAAGACGTGCAACAACACCTACAGAACACCTACAGAACGCTGGCAGAAGATCTCAGACTTCCCAAAAGGCAAGAAACTCCTCACGTACCTGGGTAGGGCAAAAGAAAAAAGAAAACATAGAGACAAAAGAATAGGGACAGGACCCAAACCTCTGGGAGGGAGCTGTGAAGGAGGAAAAATTTCCACACACTAGGAAGCCCCTTCACTAGAGAAGACAGGGGGAGGGGAAGCATCGGAGCCATGAAGGAGAGGGCAGCAATAGGGGTGCAGAGGGCAAAGCGGAGAGACTCCCGCACAGAGGACTGGTGCCAACCAGCACTCACCAGCCTGAGAGGCTTGTCTAGTCACCTGCCAGGGTGGGTGGGGGCTGGGACCTCAGGCTGCAGCTTCAAAGGTCAGATCCCAGGGAGAGGACTGGGGTTGGCTGTGTGAACACAGTCTGAAGGGAGCTAGTGCACCAGAGCTAGCTAAGAGGGAGTCCTGGAAAAAGTCTGCAACTGCCTAAGAGGTAAGAGACCATTGTTTTGGGGTGTGCAAAAAGAGGGAATTCAGAGCACCGCCTAAACGAGCTGCAGAGATGGGTGTAAGCTGCGGCTATCAGCGCGGACACCAGAGATGGGCATGAAACACTAAGGCTGCTGCTGCAGCCACCAAAAAGCCTGTGTGCAAGCACAGGTCACTATCCACACCTTCCCTCCAAAGAGCATGTGTGGCTCACAACTGCCAGGGTGCCCTCATCCAGAGACAACTGCCCCAGGAGAACACATGGCATGTCTCAGGCTGTAGCAACGTCATATTGGCCTCTGCCTCCGCAGGCTTGCCCTGCATTCTGTACCTCTCCCTCCCCCAGCCTGAATAAGCCAGAGCCCCCTAATCAGCTGCTATATTAACTCCATCCTGTCTGAATGAAGAAGAGATGCCCTCAGGTGACCTACATGCAAAGGTGGAGAAAAATCCAATGCTGAACCCCAGGAGCTGTGCGAACAAAGAGAAAGGGAAATTTCTCCCAGCAGCCTCAGGAGCAACAGATTAAATCTCCACAATCAACTTGATATACCCTGCATTTCTGGAATACCTGAATAGACAGCAAATCATCCCAAAATTGAGGTGGTGGACATTGGGAGCAACTGTAGACTTGGGGTTTGCTTTCTGTATCTAATATGTTTCTGGTTTTATGATTATCTCAGTTTAGTATTTAGAGCTTATTATCATTGGTAGATTTGTCCTAGGTTTCTGTGTGTAAGTTGTTTTTTTCTCTTTTTTAATGACTTTTTAAAGTTTATATTTTAAAAATCTTTTAATTTAATTTAATTTAATTTAATTTAATTATTTTTTTCTTTCTTTCTTTTTTTCTCCCTTTTCTTCTGAGCCACATGGTTGACAGGGCCTTGGTGCTCTGGCCGGGTGTCAGGCCTGTGCCTCTGAGGTGGGAGAGCCATGTTCAGGATATTGGTCCACCAGAGACCTCCCTGCTCCACATAATATCAAATGGTGAAAGCTCTCCCAGAGATCTCCATCTCAAAGCTAAGAACTAGCTCCACTCAATGACCAGCAAGCTACAGTGTTGGACACCCTAGGCGAAAAAACTAACAAGACAGGAACACAACCACACCATCAGCAGAGAGGCTACCTAAAATAATAATAAGGTCACAGGAACCCCAAAACACAGCACTGGACGTGGTCTTCCACACCAAAAAGAAAAGATCCAGGCTCATCCACCACAACACAGGCACTAGTCACTTCGACCAGGAAGACTACACAACCCACTGAACCAACTGTAGCCACTGGGGGTAGACTCCAAAAACAACGGGAACTACGAACGTGCAGCCTGTGAAAAGGAGACCCCAAACACAATAAGTAAAGCAAACTGAGAAGACAGAGAAACACACAGCAGATGAAAGAGCAAGGTAAAACCCATCAGACCAAACAAAAGAAAAGGAAATAGGCAGTCTACCTGAAAAAGAATTCAAAGTAATGACCGTAAAGATGATCCAAAATCTTTGAAATAGAGTGGAGAAAATACAAGAGACGTTTAACAAGGATCTAGCAGAATGAAAGAGCAAACAAACAATGATGAACAACACAGTAAATGAAATTACAAATTATCTAGAAGGAATCAGTAGCAGAATAACTGAGGCAGAAGACCAGATAAGTGACCTGGAAGATAAAAGAGTAAAAAACCACTGCAGAGCAGAATAAAGAAAAAGCAGAATGAAAAGAATTGAGGACAGTGTCAGAGTCCACAGGGATAACATTAATCGCAACAACATTCGAATTATAGGGCTCCCAGAAGTAGAAGAGAAAAAGAAGAGGACTGAGAAAATATTTGAAGAGATTATAGTTGAAAACTTCCCTAACACGGGAAAGGAAATAGTCAATCAAGTCCAGGAAGCACAGCGAGTCCAATACAGGATGAATCCAAGGAGAAACATGCCAAGACACATATTAATCAAACTATCAAGAATTAAATACAAAGAAAAATTATTAAAACCAGCAGGGAAAAACCACAAATAATATACAAGGCAATCCCCAAAAGGTTAACAGCTGATCTTTCAGCAGAAACTCTGCAAGCCAGAATGGAGCAGCAGGACATAGTTAAAGTGATGAAAGGGAAAATCCTACACCGAAGATTACTCTACGAAACAAAAATCTCATTCAGATTTGAAGGAGAAATTATAACCTTTAAAGAAAAGCAAAACCTGAGGGAATTCAACACCACCAAAACAGCTTTACAACAAATGCTAAAGGAACTTCTCTAGGTAGGAAGCACAAGAGAAGGAAAACACCTACAATAAAAAATGGAAAACAATTAAGAAACTGGTAATAGGAACATACATATTGATAATTACCTTAAATAAATGGATTAAATGTTCCAACCAAAAGACGTAGACTGGCTGAATGGATACAAAAACAAGACCTGTATATATGCTGTCTACAAGAGACCCACTTCAGACCTAGGGACACATACAGAGGGAAAGAGAGTGGATGGAAAAAGATATACCATGCAAATAGAAGTGAAAAGAAAGCTGGAGTAGCAACTCTCATATCCACCAAAATAGATTTTAAAATAAAGACTATTACAAGAGACAAAAAAGGGCACTACATAATGATCAAGGGATCAAAGAAAGGAGAAGATATAACAAATGAAAATATTTATGTACCCAACATAGGAGCACCTCAATACATAAGGCAAATGCTAAGAGCCATGAAAGAAGATATCGACAGAAACACAATCATAGTAGGGGAATTCAACATCACACTTTCACCAATGGACAGATCATCCAAAATGAAAATAAATAAGGAAACACAAGCTTTAAATGATACATTAAACAAGATGGACTTAATTGATATTTATAGGACATCCCATTCAAAAACAACAGAATACCCTTTCTTCTGAAGTGCTCATGAAATATTCTCCATGATTGATCATATCTTGGGTCAAAAATCAAGCCTTGATAAATTTAAGAAAATTCACATCATATCAAGTATCTTTTCCAATCACAATGCAATGAGAATAGATATCAATTACAGGAAAACAATCTGTAAAAAAAAACACACATAGTGGCTAAACAATATATTACTAAATAACCAAGAGATCACTCAAGAAATCAAAGAGGAAATAAAAAAGATACCTAGAAACAAATGACAATGAAAACTTGATGACCCGTATCCTATGGGATGCAGCAAAAGCAGTTCTAAGAGAGATGTTTATAGCCATAACATCATACCTCAAGAAACAAGAAACAGGTCAAATAAACAATCTAACCTAACACCTAAAGCAATTAAAGAAGAAGAAGAACAACAAAAAAACCCAAAGTTAGCAGAAGGAAAGAAATCATAAAGATCAGATCAGAAATAAATGAAAAAGACATGAAGGAAACAATAGCAAAGATCAACAAAATTAAAAGCTGGTTCTTTGAGAAGATAAACAAAATTGATAAACAATTACCCAGACTCATCAAGAAAAAAAGGGAGAAGACTCAAATCAATAGAATTAGAAATGAAAAAGGAGAAGTAACAACTGACCCTGCAGAAATACAAAGGATCATGAGAGATTACTACAAGAAAATATATGTCAATACAATGGACAGCCTGGAAGAAATGGAGAAATTCTTAGAAAAACACAACCTTCCGTGACAGAACCAGGAAGAAGTGAAATAGAAAATACGAACAGACCAATCACAAGCACTGAAATTGAGACTGTGATTAAAAATCTTGCAACAAACAAAAGCCCAGGACCATATGGCTTCACAGGTGAATTCTATCAAATATTTAGAGAAGAGCTAACGCATATCTTTCTCAAACGCTTCCAAAATATAGCAGAGGGAGGAATGCTCCCAAACTAATTCTATGAGGGCACCATCACCCTGATACCAAAACCAGACAAAGATGTCACAAAGAAAGAAAACTATGGGCCAATATCACTGATGAACATAGATGCAAATATCCTCAACAAAATACTAGCAAACAGAATCCAAGCACACATTAAAATGATCATACACCATGATCAAGTGGGGTTTATACCAGGAATGCAAGTATTTTTTAACATACACAAATCAATCTATGTGATAAACCACATTAACAAATTGAAGGAGAAAAACCATATGATCATCTCAAAAGAGCAGAAAAAGCTTTCAACAAAATTCAACACCCATTTATGATAAAAACCTGCCAGAAAGTAGGCATACAGGGAACTTACGTCAGCATAATAAAGGCCATATATGACAAACCACAGCCAACATCGTTCTCAATGGTGAAAAAGAGAAACCACTTCCTGTAAGATCAGGAACAAGACAAAGTAGTCCACTCTCACCACTATTATTCAACATAGTTTTGGAAGTTTTAGCCACAGCATCAGAGAAGAAAAAGAAATAAATGGAATCCAGATTGGAAAAGAAGAAGTAAAGCTGTCACTGTTTGCAGATGACATGATACTATACATAGAGAATCCTAAAGATGCTACCAGAAAACTACTAGATCTAATCAATAAATTTGGTAATGTAGCAGGATACAAAATTAATGCACGGAAATCTCTTGCATTCCTATACACTAATGATGAAAAATCTGAAAGGGAAATTAAGGTAACACTCCCATTTACCATTGCAACAAGAAGAATAAAATACCTGGGAAAAAACCTACCAAAGGAGACAAAAGACCTGTTTGTAGAAAACTATAAGACACTGATGAAAGAAAGTAAAGATGATACAAACAGATGGAGAGATACACCATGTTCTTGGATTGGAAGAATCAACATTGTGAAAATGACTGTACTACCCAAAGCAATTGACAGATTCAATGTAATCCCTATCAAACTACCAATATCATTTTTCACAAAAGTAGAACAAAACATTTCACAATTTTTATGGAAACACATAAGGCCCTTAATAGCCAAAGGAATCTTAAGAAAGAAAAACAGAGCTTGAGGAATCAGCTTCCTAGATTTCAGACTATACTACAAAGCTACAGTAATGAAGAAAGTATGGTACTGGCACAAAAAGAGAAATATAGATCAATGGAACAGGATAGAAAGTCCAGAGATAAACCCATGCACATATGGTCACCTTAGTTTTGATAAAGGAGGCAAGAATATACAATGTAGATAAGACAGCCTCTTCAATAAATGGTGCTGGGAAAACTGGACAGCTACATGTAAAAGAAACAAATTAGAGCACTCCCTAACACCATACACAAAAGTAAGCTCAAAATGGATTAAAGACCTAAATGTAAGTCCAGACACCATAAAACTCTTAGAGGGAAACATAGGCAGAACACTCTATGACATAAATCACAGCAAGACCCTTTTTTTGACACACCTCTTAAAGAAATGGATATAAAAACAAAAATAAACAAATGGAATCTAAGGAAACTTAAAAGTTTTGCACAGCAAAGGAAAACATAAACAAGATGAAAAGACAATCCTCAGAATGGGAGAAAATATTTGCAAATGAAACAACTGACAAAGGATTAATCTCCAAAATTTACAAGCAACTCATGCAGCTCCATATCAAAAAAAAACAAACAACCAAATACAAGGCAGAAGACCTAAATAGACATTTGTCCAAAGAAGATATACAGATTGCCAACAAACACATGAAATGATGCTCAACATCGCTAATCATTAGAGAAATGCAAATCAAAAGTACGATGAGGTATCACCTCACACCAGTAAGAATGGCCATCATCAAAATGTCTAAAAACAATAAATGCTGTAGAGGGTGTGGAGAAAAGTGAACCCTCTTGCACTGTTGGTGAGAATGTAAATTGATACTGCCACTATGGAGAACAGTATGGAGGTTCCTTATAAAACTAAAAATAGAACTACCATACGACCCAGCAATCCCACTACTGGGCATATACCCTGAGAAAACCATAATTCAAAGGGTCATGTATCACAATATTCCTTGCAGCTCTATTTCCAATAGCCAGGATATGGAAAGTACTTAAGTGTCCATCGACAGATGAACGGATAAAGAAGATGTGGCACATATATACAATGGAATATTACTGAGCCATAAAAAGTAACGCAATTGAGTTATTTGTAGTGAGGTGGATGGACCTAGAGTCTGTCACACAGAGTGAAGTAAGTCAGAAAGAGAACAACAAATACTGTATGCTAACACATATATATGGAATCTAAAAAAAAAAAAAAGTTTCTGAGGAACCTAGGGGCAGGACAGGAATAAAGATGCAGACGTAGAGAATGGACTTGAGGACATGGGGAGTGGAAGATTAAGCTGGGACATAGTGAGAGAGTGGCATGGACACATATACACTACCAAATGTAAAATAGATAGCGAGTGGGAAGCAGCCGCATAGCACAGGGAGATCAGCTCTGTGCTTTGTGACCACCTAGAGGGGTGGGATAAGGAGGGTGGGAGGGAGGAAGATGCAAGAGGGAAGAGATATGGGAACATATGTATATGTATAACTGATTCATTTTGTTATAAAGCAGAAATTAACACACCATTGTAAAGCAATTATACCCCAATAAAGATGTTAAAAAAAAATTGAATAAGAGTACATTCCTAGGCTAGGTTTCTAGAAACTTATTCCTAAAAATTAATCTCTACTAATTTTAACCAGCTGTGAAAAATAATACATATTTTTTCTTGCAGGATCTGAAGGAAACATAAACATACTTAATTGTCTTAAGGAGAAAAGTTTTTGCCATTGTTTGACTCTCTGGCTGAACTGTCTAAAGTTTTAAGAAACAATTTTTACTTCGAAGAATACCTAACAAAGTGTCTATGATTATTCAGCTGTTGGCATTTGGCAGATATATTCTGAAAAACTAACAGTGAACCTTTCACTTCAATGGGAAACAGGGATATTTTTAGCCATTGTTAAAATTTAAGCTTTCAAGATATAGTAGAATTTTGGAAAACTTGTACACGTCACCATGTACATGATAGCTTCCCTAACTTACAATCTTTTCTGATGAGATCAGTAGTGATATTAATAAATGTTTTTTTTTTTATATTATATAATGATATTTATCACATTTGGGTATTCTGCCTAATTCCATGAACAATTATCTTTTTTCAAATGACCAATGTGTGATGTGCAAAATCATACATGTGCAAAAAATTCACCCTAAGTGCAAGATAGGCCAATTAAATTTAATATAACATTATAAAATACGTTGAGAATTTCAAATTCTGAATTATAATCTTTAAGAAAATACTAATATCCAGTTTGCTGTAATATCAAAATATATATCTAGCTATCTAAAAACACTGTTCAAGCAACACTCCCTTTTCCATATATATCTGCATAAACCCAGATTTTCTTCACATTCTTTGATTAAAGAAATATCTCAAAGTACTGAATGCAGAATTTGATAGAAGAATTCAGCTGTCATCTGGTAAGTTATTATTCTCACTATTTTTATTGTAGAAATAATAGTAATTTTTCATAATATACTCTATATATAAACATATAATGGGTTTAATATTGTTATGATTTTTAATGAATTAATATATTAATATATTTTAAAACTTTCCATTTAATTTCTAATATGGATGTTATTGGTAGGTATAACCCACATAGTCCAAAGCTCTTTGTGGGTCCTTCTCAGATCAAGAAATATATGAACTGCTGGTTTAGATTATCTTAATTACATTTGGGAATTCATAGATTACCATTTCAAATTTTTCTGCACCATGGTATGAATTTTCTTAACTTCTAATTAGTAATGAAAATTGGAAAGGTCTCTTGTTTACTACTAAATTAAAACAGCACAATATGCTGTAGATTGTAACCTAAGGCATTATAAGAAAAGTATACTGATTTGCAGATTGGAAGATTGTGAAATACAGGCTGTGGTATATCATCTTATTTGTCTGTGTTACTAAACAGAGAGCTAAGTAGTAAAAATTAGAACCAAGTTCAATAAATCATAGCTACAGAGAATTTTGTGTGTATTATGTTGTTCATTTTTCCTGCTGTAATTTTAACCAATATTATTATTGTTATTATTGAAATCAAACAGACACAAAAATTCAATGGTATAAAAAGCAATGAGACAGGTAATGCATTTTAAATATTTTGCTGAAATATTGAAAAATATTGGTCCTTTGTTTCTTCTATTTACATTTACTGCAGCATATTCAAAGGAAAGTGTTATGTACCAGAAATGTTTATATTATTAAAGAGAAGATTAAAAACAAGAATTTTCCAAAGCCAGGAAAAGGATGACATTTTTTTTCATATGAAAAAATTTAACGTAACACTTTGCTTAGATCTAAAAGGAAAAAATACAATCAACATTTCCAATAAGGAAAAAGAAATCATGTCCAAAGTCATATTAATAACCACACAGGCCAGTGAAACAGTATGCCATACAGAAGTTAGTCAAATACAGTTTCAGTCTTTGGGATCTGCCAACTTACAACTCTCTAAGATAACAGAAAAATAAAATTGCTGAAAGCACAACATACATAAAGCAATTTTTAAAGTCAATACCTGAACTGTTACCAAGATGTAGTGTGGTGTTGAGTCAGTCATTTTTCTAAATTTAGTAAAATTCACAACACACACAGAGGCATAGTTAAATCCATTCTGGCTGATTAGATAGATAGATGATTTGAATTCACTGGGAATATGCTCTATTTCTGCTTCACTTTTGCTGTGTAAATGTAACCCAGAGGTTTTTTTTTTTTTTTTTTGCTAAATACAAAACTTTCTGTTTGAGCTATCCTACTAGATCAGGGTCACCTAAAAGGTTCCTAAAAGAATGCTTCTGTGAATCCAGTGGAAGTCCTCAATAAAAGAGGAGTAATAGTTATGTCTGACTTGGGCATACTTATCAATAGAAGTACTATATATATTGATAATATTTCAATTAAAATATATTTACTGAATTATATTTTTATTACTTATTAATGTGATGTATGTTTGATAGTGAGAGGAAGGGAACAGATACTTGTGATAATATTAATAATAACAAACACTTTTTTGAGCATGCATTATATGTCATGTATTATGCTATGTATCTAGGAAATAAACCTTTCAGTTGGTAATCATCCACTATTTACAGACCAAGAAATAGTGTCTTAGCGATGTTATATATTTGTTTGCTCAAAATTATAAAGCTGGAAATGAAGACAGCTGTCAAATCTGGGACTATTAGACTCTAGTGTTATACTGTCTACTAAAACTACCTGTGATGATGAAACTTTTATCTATCCATGTCTAATATGGTAACCACTAGCCACGTGTGGTTATTATGCACTTGAAATGTGGCTAGTGCAACTAAGGAACAACATTTCATTTAATTTAAATTTAAATTTCCAAATGTGGCTTGTAGCTACTGAATTAGGCAGTGTAGATATTAAGACTGTTATCTTTAACCACTAAGCCCTACCCTCTTTTGAGGATTTTGTATGGGAAAAGCATTGGGCTAGGTGGTCTACTTTTTAGACTTTAAAATTTCTCACAGTATAAATAAAAATATTTAAGGTTAAGAGGAAGTTTTGATTTGATATAGAGAAAACCACACTTATTAGACCTGCTGTGTTGGGAGATGTGGAACAGTTAAACAGTCATTCCTCATAATTGAGTTTTAATTAAAGGAATAGAAAACTGAGCTGTGTGATAGTCAGCAAAGCCAGTCACAGACATCTTCTGGAAATGCATGATAAATTTGAGCAGGCTAGTACAATGGAGGCAAAGGACAGAGGGGAAATAGAAAAGTGCTCAAAGGTAAATTAATGTATTCCCATGGGTTATGCACACCATATAGAAATAATTACAATTGAGAGCATGTGGAGTGGTGGGTTTTAAAGGCCAGAGTAGAGAAAAGGAGAAGTGCAAAAGGTAATCAAGCATGCAGAAAGTCCATCCATAAGTTACAATACATCAAATTGAGAGACCAATGCCAATGATAGCTTAATGAAGTTTAAGGGGGCACTAAGAGTGATTTTAAACACAAAAGTAAGGAATGAAAAGATAGTTCACAGGAGGCTGAGATTAAATAATAGAAAGCTTTTCAGGGCCTGAGTATCCACATCAAGTAGTAGAGGAAGAAGACTGATTCAAGAGACTAGGGGGAAAATGGAATTTGTTTCTTTTTCAATATTAAAAGAAGAAAAGAAGGTGAAGAAGGAGGAGAAAAAATCCATGATCTTTCCTTACTCAAATAGAAAGACAACATTTTGTGTGTGCGTATTATTATCTCATTTATTTTCTTTTATACAACCATCAATATCTTTTTTTATAAACATCTTTATTGAAGTATAATTGCTTTACAATGGTGCGTCAGTTTCCGCTCCACAACAAAGCAAATCAGCTACACACACACACACATCCCCACATCATTGTATGCGTATTCTACATTTTGTTTATCCATTCATCCATCAATGTACATTTGGGTTGTTTCCACCTTTTGGTTATTATGAATAATATTGTTATGAACATTAGTGTACAAATATCTGTTCAAGTCCCTGTTTTCAATTCCTTTGTATATAAACCTGGGAGTGGAATTGCTAGGTCATATAGTAGTTCTTTTTAAGCTACTGAGAAAGTGTCAAACTGTTTTCCACAATGGCTGTACCATTTTAGATTCCCACCAGTAAAACACAAGAGCTCCAATTACTGTACATTCATGCCAAAAATATGTTCCAATTTATTGATTATATCCATCATAGTAGGTGTGAATTGTTATCTTATTGTGGTTTTGATTTTCACTTCCCTCATGACTAATGATATTGAGCACATTTTCATGCATTTAATAGCTATTTGTGTATCTTCTTCAGACAAATGCCTATTGAAATATTTTGCCCATTTTGAATTACATTGTTTTGTTGTTGTTGAGTTGTAGGACTTATTTATACGTTCTGGATATTAATCCCCTTCAGATATATAATTTGCAAAATTTTTCCCCATTCTGTGGGTTACCTTTTCATTTTGTTGATTGTGTCCCCAGATGAACAAAAGTATAATTTCATGAAGTCTAATTTATCTATTTTTTCTTCTGTTTCCTATACTTTTGATGTCATATCCAAAAAATTATTGTCAAATCCAATGTTATGAAAATTTTCCCTATGTTTTCTTCTAAGAGTTTTATTGTTTTATCTCTTAAGTTTAGGTCATTGTTCCATTATGAGTTGATTCTTATATATGATATAAGATAAGGGTCCAATTTTATTCTTAAGCATTAGATATTCAGTTTCCCAGCACCATGTTTTACAAAGATTTTCCTTTCCCCATTGAATGGTCTTGGTACCCTTCTTGAAAATCAATTGACCATATATGCGAAAGTTTATTTCTGGGCTCTCTATTTTAGTTGTGAGTCCTGTAGGGGGATATGAATACATTTCAAAGAGCCTCTACCCTTAAGGAACTTATCATTTCATTTGATGGTTAAAACTTATTTGCATATAAACAGTTAAATATAGCATAAATGAAGGAGCATAGAAAATGGGAGCCACAGTGAACTAAAGGAGGAAATTTTGACAAGGATGATAAGAAATTGGAAGAGAAGGCCAGTAGTAACTGGGCCTTTACAAATACAAAGAGGTAGCCAAGGCTGAGAAAAGGAGAGAAGGCTGCTCAGGAAGATGGAGAATGAGAATTAGAGCAAGAAGATTCATAGCAGCTTTTTGTTATGGGAAATAAGGAACTAGTCTCTGTAGTCAACTAAGAGTGAATAGTATGTTCTATTTCAGTCAAGGTATATAGAGGGTTAAAGAAAACTCACGCTTTTGGTCCCTGCAAATGAGTAACCTACATTCTTCCAATCTACAAACTGCTTCATTTTTTTGTTTGTATAGATATATCTTTTTTTAAGGCCTCCATTAGCAATTACCAATCCTTTTCATAATGATCTCCTTAGATGCCCACTTCCTACAGGTGAAGGTATTTCAGAGCTTTTTACAGTTCTCCCTGTAGCCACTAATGGAAGAAAGACATTTCTTGGAGCTTGGTACTTTGAATTGTCTATCTTTGTCAGATTTGGTTTATGAGAGTTGTGAAGGAGAAAACGTCAATGGTTTCAACTGCTCAAAATAAATAAATCATATACATGGATAAAACAGTTTCTTAATATTACAAAAAAAAGTCTTTACTGAGAGGATATTTTGCTTCTCTAACCGGCAGATTTGAACAAAGACATTTTAAATTTTGTTGTTGATGTTAGGTCTTGCCGCAGAAACCTTCTCATTTTAATTATTCCCATAGTGTCTAATGATGGGACTTTAACAGAAAGTAAACACAGTAATGCTTACCAACATATAAATATTGGGTGATTTCTTGGAGCTCATACTAATTTTGGGAGAAATCATTACCTTTTGTTAATTCTCTGATACTCTAATTTGGAGACAAATGACATATTGAATTACAGCATAAAGAGAAATGTAACATCTTAACCAGTAAAACTATTTGGAGATGTTTATCAATGTCTCCTATTTCCAGTCTTAACTATTTCAATAAGACATTTAGCTTTATGTTAACCTTGTGAGAAAGAGAATAGCCATATTTTCTTTGCCTTCGAAAATCAGTTAAGGGGTGATGGAATAGGTAAGAAAACTTTTACAAAAATAAACTGGAACAACATTAGGCACATATTATGAAAACCATAGCCAATAAAATAGCCAATTTTTAGAATTTTTTCCTACCAAGTGGGAGCAAAAGACTACAATACTTTTAATAGCTTATTTTCAATAAATGAAAAATTAGATGTCAGAGGTGGCAGTGAATCAGATGACTATATAAATAACCCAGATAAATAAGCATATTTTTCTTTTTTGAGTGATAATCATGAGGGTGCTAAAACTTAAAAAAAAGAAACCAACTTTGAAAAAGCAAATGAGTTTTACATTGACATTGTCTATTTAAAGTCCAGTTGCACCCCCACAGGAATTCACCTTTTAGTGAGTTTTTACATTTGAAGGGAATGGCAGGTGCGAAAAGTCCCTGTCCCTCTAATGTAGGCAATAAAGAACCACAGCTGCTGGAGTGGCCAGTCTCAGCCACAGAAGTCTTTTTTTCTCTGTTTCTTGCCGACACACTCATTGTCTGAATGGTAATGACACAGCAATAGGGGTTAATCGACGTCAAAGCCAGGTGTTCTGTTCACAAATATACATGATGCAAGGTGAGGGTTTTTTTTTAACTTTTTATTTTATACTGGAGTATAGTTGATTAACAATGTTGTGTTAGTTTCAGGTGTACAGCAAAGTGACAGTTATACATATACATGTATCTATTATTTTTTCAAATTATTTTCCCATTTAGGTTGTTACATTATATTGAGCAGAGTTTCCTGTGCTGTACAGTAGGTCCTTGTCAGTTATTCATTTTAAATATAGCAGTGTGAATAGAATTATTGTCCTTATAAAAGAGACCAGAGAGCTCTCTTGCCACTTCTGCCATGTGAGGACACAGCAAGAAGATGGCTTTCTATGAATCAGGACAAGGGCATTCACCAGACACTGACTCTGCCAGCACTTTGATCTTGGATTTCTCAGCCTCCAAAACTATAGTAAATTAATGTTTGTTGTTTAAGCCATCCAGTCTATGGTATTTTTATTACAGCAGCCTGAAGGGAACAGCACACCAAGTAAAAAGCATGAAGAGGCCTTTAGCAGGCTATGAAGAGAACAGCAGCAGATATCATAGCTTCGGTGGCAGGTTTCACCTATATATGTTAGAATGAGGGATGCGTAGGACAAACTTTACCCCTCTAACTCAGAAGCTGCCAGAAAATAGGTGACCATTGTATTGCAATAACAACTGTTTATTGTTTAAACATGGTTCTCTCCTCGTTTTATTATTTTCCATCACCATTCCCAGGCTTCTGACCCCAGAGAAACAGAAGCTTTTTTCTTTTTGGAGAGTGAAATAAGGGAGTATAGGAAACTCAGTTTTTTTGTTTTTTGTTTTTTTTTAGCTTTAATAATGTTATAGGTCCTACTTGAAGAATGGGTTTTATCTTCCAAGGCTTCTAGTCAGTGCTAGTCTCATATAAGCAGCTACATACAAGTTCTGAATGGTGAAAGATCAGACAGGCTCTCTAGCCTCAAAATACAGGCTTAAACTGTATCAGAGATGTGTAATGCCACTCTAGAGATTATTTATTTCACTGATTATTTCATAGGATTGTCATTTTCTTTCTGCTAAATAGAAACATTGAAAACAACAACAACAAACAACCATACACCGTCACAAGTTTTATGCTAAATAAAATCAATGCCAAATAGCAGGAAAGGGAAACACTCAACATAAATCAATAAATTAAGTGTAAGTATAAAACAGGAAAAATCCCACTGCATGATCTTTATTTTTCTCATTTACCTTTCACTTTCTTATAAGACTAGTAAAAACTTAATCACAGATCAACACTGGTCCATGGAAAAATGTATTTCTCATTTCTCTCTCTCTCATAATATATATATGTGTTTGCATGTACACATGTATATATATATGCTTATATTTGTACCAATATATACATATATATCTATATATGCGTATAAAATGGAAATATTTCCCATAATTTACAAATATATATGTGAGTTAGTATAAATGATCTAGCCTTCTTACTGATGAATCACTTATTTATGCAATCATGGCCTGGGATTGAAACAATGTCTTCTAATATTCTAAATATGAATGAAAGAGTAGATAGATAGCTGGAGTAAAATAGAGTGATATATATTAGAAATGAAGCAAGATGCACTATAAAAACCTCTTTTCTCTGTCCCTTATTGTTGTGCTGGGCTTGACTGGGCTGAAGCAATTGCAGAATTTAGGATATTTATATTTTGATTTTAAAACGAATCATATTTAGTATAGAAATTTTGCAAAATGTAGAAAAGCCTAAAATGGGAAAAAGGACTCATAATTCTACCACCCTGATATGACCACTTAACAGTTTTGGTATACTTCTATTTTCTTCAAATCTATTTAGCATAGTACTGTACATACTGTGCATACTATATTAGTTTTTATTTTTATTTTTTTAATATAAACATGTATATGTTTAATAAAATCATTAACATATTAACTTATTTATAGATTACTTATATATTAAAAATAAAAATATTTTATAATATGGATGTATTATAATTTACTTCAGTAAATTTCCATTGCTAGAAAAATAACTTGCTTATGATCTTTTGTTATTATAAATGCTGCTGCATTGAATAGTTTTGTGGTTAAAGTTTGGTTATATTTGGTATTATTTTCTTAGGCTAGATTTCCCAAAATGAAATTACTTCAATTGAAAACTATAAACGTTGTTTAGCCCTTTAGTAAATGTTGCCAATTTGTCTTAAAATGGTTTTAGCTTATCTTAACTTCATACAGATCTAGAGAAGGCTGTATCTGAGCAGAAGAGCATTGTAATGTTTCTTGAGCACGTCTCCCATTTCTATAGAAAGCCAGACTATTAGAATCTATATGTTTGTTACAGAGATGAGTAATTTCATAAGAGGAACTTAAACTCCCTCTTTATATAAAGGATACAGTGGTAATGAATGTTTCTTACTGTTAAGTACTTCCAAACATGCATGAAGGATAGCTTTCTACTCCATGTGGTGAACAGTTGTATTTACTGTTGAGGTTCAGTTGCATTTCAGTAAAAGTTTTCCCCTTCATTCACCTGTACAGTTGCTTTTGATGCTGAGCAGCAAGACATATCTAGTAGTTGTTCTGATCATTTTCATGCTTTGTGACTAAAAAGGAATGATAGTGATTTTTAAAATATCAGAACTGTACATCTGATGATGAGTGCTATCCTTCAAAGAATTTAAATTGGCAGATTACACATATAATCCAATCATGCTATCAATACTCTGAACATTGGTGGAAATCCTATATTTGAAAGGCTTTCAGAGTCATGTCAAAACTCCATGTTCTAATATTCAAATACTTTGGAAACTATTTTTAATTCATCTATCTAAACTTAATTTCTACAAGCTAGGTTATGACAAACAATACGAAAATCTCAATGGCTAAAAGTAACAAAAGTATATTACAAAATCTTATGTGGTCTCGGCCATCTTTTCAGGATAACTCTCCTCCCTGTGATGGCTTAGTTATATAAGATGCTTTGGTTTTGTGCCACCACTTTCTCATTACTAAGCTTCAGAGTTTAAATCAGCAGGGGAAGAGAGTTAGAAATGTATGCCTACTTGTAAATATTTCTGCCTGCAAATAACTCATTGGCCTTATCTCATCTTTCACTAGCTGTACCTAAGTTCTAGGATGCAAAGAGATTCAATCTTCCCATGTATCCAGAAAGAAAGAACTGGAAGTATTAGTAAGCACTAGTATTTTCTACCATAGCTTATCTCCTGCTCCTTTCCTACACATACGACATGCATAAATATCAATGAAGACACTTTTGGTATTTACAGTGTAATTTCTAATTTGGCAAGAATGTTGTATGCATTGTAGAATGTCCCCAATTCTGAGACAATCAAAATTGCTCAGATTCATTTCTAAACATCACAGCAGTACTGCCATGTTTGAGGTCCATTAATCTGGACCATTTTTAATCATTAACATATACGCCATGTTTTTCTTTCTGTATGCTTTTCTCACATTTAAAATCCCTGCCTTTTCATATCCACCTATAAAAATACCACCAGTCTTCAATACTTCAACTTAAATGTTATATTTTACAGCTTCTCACTTATTATCTTCAGCTAGAAATTCTCTCTCCCCCTTCGGAATTCATCTTCAAAAACTTAATATGTCCTACCTTATATTATTCTTACTAGAATCAATTTTGTAGAGTAGAAGGAACAAAAATTTTGAAGCCAGAAGGCATGGATCTGAATCCTGGCTCTATTATTTACTGTGTGACTGCATGCAAGTTATATAACCTCTCTGGACTTTTTTCCCCCCTCATTTATGAAAAAAGGGACAAAATAATTATCTTACTTTGTTCAGACTGTTATGATAAAAGGCCACAGACTAGGTAGCTTATAAACAACAGAAGTTTATTTCTCACAGATCTGGAGGCTGGAATGCCAACATCAAGTCACCTGACGATTCAGTGTCTAGTGAGGGTCTACTTTCTGATTCACAGATGGTGCTTTCTTGCTGTGTCCTCACAAGTCCGAAGGGGCAGGGATCACTCTGGAGCTTCTTTATAAGGCACTAATCTCATTCATGAGGGTTCCAGCCTCATGACTTAAGCATCTCCTAAAGGCCTCACTTGCTGGTACCATCACCTTTGAGGGTTAGGATTTCAAAACATTAATATTGAAGTGACACAAGCATTCAGACCATAGCAATTATATATTTATATAATTGTTGTGAATTAAATAACATATAAAGACCAAAAAATCCTGGTTGGTACAAAGGAAACACTCAGTAAATGGTACTTGGATTTCATCTTTTAGTCTTACTCCATAGATTGTGACCCCAAAAGAGAAGCTCATAAAATAGGGAGTTAGAAGCAATTTGAGTTATATCTTATTTCTCTTACTTATCTCTAAATTTTTTACTTCGTCCATTTACAACTATGGCAACACATTTACAGTCAGTTGAAGTTATTAAAAATTCTTATGTCAATAACTTGGCTGCTCCTCACTAATAAGTCATCATTTATAAGAGTGGGACTCAGTATTTTTAAAGCTTTCCAAGTAATTTTATTGTATAGCCAGAGTTAAGAACTCTCTATATCATCTAGAAGAGAGTTTTTCATACATGTCAAATACTCAGTAAATGCATGTTTAATGAAACAAGTTTTAATCACACTGATATGCTAGCCATGTCGCTGTAATTTAAAATTTTATTTGTTAGCCTAAAGTAATATTAGCCAATTTATTCAGGACTGTAGTAACCTTTTATTTTTATTTTTATTTTTTTTACATCTTTATCGGAGTATAATTGCTTTACAATGATATGTTAGTTTCTGTTTTATAACAAAGTGAATCAGCTATACATATACATATATCACAATATCTCCTCCCTCTTGTGTCTCCCTCCCAACCTCCCATCCCACCCCTCTAGGTGGTCACAAAGGACCGAGATGATCTCCCAGTGCTATGCAGCCGCTTTCCATTAGATATCTATTTTACATTTGGTAGTATATATAAGTCCATGACACTCTCTCAATTCGTCCCAGCTTACCCCTCCACCTCCCCGTGTCCTCAAGTCCATTCTCTACATCTGCGTCTTTATTCCTGTCCTGCCCCTAGGTTTTTCAGAACCATTATTTTTTTTTAGATTCCATATATATGTGTTAGCATATGGTATTTATTTTTTCTCTTTCTGACTTACTTCACTCTGTATGACAGCCTGTAGGTCCATCCACCTCACCCATCCACCTCACTACAAAAAACTCAATTTCGTTTCTTTTTATGGCAGAGTTATATTCCATTGTACATGTGTGTCACATCTTCTTTATCCATTCATCTGTCGATGGACACTTAGGTTGCTTCCATGTCCTGGCTATTGTAAATAGAGCTGCAATGAACATTATGGTACATGACTCTTTTTGAATTACGGTTTTCTCAGAGTATATGCCCAGTAGTGGGATTGCTGGGTCATACAGTAGTTTTATTTTTAGTTTTTTAAAGAACCTCCATACTGTTCTCCATAGTGGCTGTATCAATTTACATTCCCACCAACAGTGCAAGAGGATTCCCTTTTCTCCACACCCTCTCCGTCATTTATTGTTTGTAGAATTTTTGTTGATGGCCATTCTGACCGGTGTGAGGTGACACCTCATTGTACTTTTGATTTGCATTTCTCTAATGATTACTGATGTTGAGCATCCTTTCATGTGATTGTTGGCAATCTATATCTTCTTTGGAGAAATGTCTATTTTGGTCTCCTGCTCATTTTTGGATTAGGTTGTTTGCTTTTCTGAGATTGAGCTGCATGAGCTGCTTGTAAATTTTGGAGATTAATACTTTGTCAGTTGCTTCATTTGCAAATATTTTCTCCCATTCTGATGGTTGTCTTTTCATCTTGTTTATATTTTCCATTGCTGTGCAAAAGCTTTTAAGTTTTACTAGGTCCCATTTGTTTATTTTTGGTTTTATTTCCATTTCTCTAGGAGCTGGGTCAAAAAGGATCTTGCTGTGATTTATGTCATACAGTGTTCTGCCTGTTTTTCACTCTAAGAGTTTTATAGTGTCTGGCATTACACTTAGGTCTTTAATCAATTTTGAGTTTATTTTTGTGTATGGTGTTAGGGCGTGTTCTAATTTCATTCTTTTAAATGTAGCTGTACAGTTTTCCCAGCACCACTTATTGAAGAGGCTCTCTTTTCTCCATAATATATTCTTGCCTCCTTTATCAAAACTAAGGTGACCATATGTGCGTGGGTTTATCTCTGGGCTTTCTATCTTGTTCCATTGATCTATATTTCTGTTTTTGTGCCAGTACCATACTCTCTTGATTACTGAAGCTTTGTACTATAGTCTAAAGTCAAGGAGCCTGATTTCTCCAGCTCTGTTTTTCTTTCTCAGGATTGTTTTGGCTATTTGGGGTCTTTTGTGTGTCCATACAAATTGTGAAATTTTTTGTTCTAGTTCTGTGAAAAATACAATTGGTAGTTTGATAGGAATTGCATTGAATCTGTAGATTGCTTTGGGTAGTAGAGTCATTTTCACAATGTTGATTCTTCCAATCCAAAAACATGGTATATCTCTCCATCTGTTTGTATCATCTTTAATTTCTTTCATCAGTGTCTTATAGTTTTCTGCATACAGGTCTTTTGTCTCCTTAGGTAGGTTTATTCCTAGGTATTTTATTCTTTTTGTTGCAGTGATAAATTGGAGAGTTACCTTAATTTCTCTTTCAGTTATTTCATCATTAGTGTATAGGAATACAAGAGAGTTCTGTGCCTTAATTTTGTATCCTGCTACTTTACCAAAATCATTGATTAGCTCTAGTAGTTTTCTGGTAGCATCTTTAGGATTCTCTATGTATAGTCATGTCATCTGCAAACAGTGACAGTTTTACTTCTTCTTTTCTGATTTGGATTACTTTTATTTCTTTTCCTTCTCTAATTGTTGTGGCTAAAACTTCCAAAACTATGTTCAATAATAGTGGTGAGAGTGGACAACATTGTCTTGTTCCTGATCTTAGAGGAAATGGTTTCAGTTGTTCACCACTGAGAATGATGTTGGCTGTGGGTTTGTCATATATGGCCTTTATTATGTTGAGGTAGGTTCGCTCTATGCCTACTTTCTGGATGGCTTTTATCATAAATGTATGTTGAATTTTTGAAAGCTTTTTCTGTATCTTTTGAGATGATCATATGTTTTTTCCCCTTCAATTTGTTAATATGTTTTATCACATTGATTGATTTGCGTATATTTAAGAATCCTTGCATTCCTGGGATAAACCCCATTTGATCATGTTGTATGATCATTTTACTGTGCTGTTGGATTCTGTTTGCTAGTATTTTTTTGAGGATTTTTGCATCTATGTTCATCAGTGATATTGGCCTGTAGTTTTCTTTCTTTGTGACATCTTTGTCTGGTTTTGGTATCAGGGTGATGTTGCCCTCATAGAATGAGTTTGGGAGTGTTCCTCCTTCTGCTATATTTTGGAAGAGTTTGAGAAAGGTATGTATTAGCTCTTCTCTAAATATTTGATAGAATTCACCTGTGAAGACATATGGTCCTGGGCTTTTGTTTGTTAGAAGATTTTTAATCACAGCCTCAATTTCAGTGCTTGTGATTGGTCTGTTTATATTTTCTGCTTAATTTTTTCCTGGTTCAGTCATGGAAGGTTGTGTTTTTCTAAGAATTTATCCAGTTCTTCCAGCTTGCCCATTTTATTGGCATATAGTTGCTTGTATTAAGCTCTCATTATCATTTGTACTTCTGCAGTGTCAGTTGTTACTTCTCCTTTTTCATTTCTAATTATATTGATTTGAGTCGTCTCCCTTTTATCTTGATGAGTCTGGCTAACGGTTTATCAAATTTGTTTATCTTCACAAAGAACCAGCTTTTAGTTTTATTGATCTTTAATGTTGTTTCCTTCATTTCTTTTTCATTTATTTCTGATCTGATCTTTATGATTTTTTTCCTTCTGCTAACTTTGCGGTTTTTTGTTCTTCTTTCTCTAAATGCTTTATGTGTAAGTTTAGGTTGTTTATTTGAGATGTTTCTTCTTTCTTGAGGTAGGGTTGTATTACCATAAAGTTCCCTCTTAGAAATGCTTTTGCTGAATCCCATAGGTTTTGGGTCATCGTTTTACTTTGCCGTTTGTTTCTAGGTATTTTTAAATTTCCTCCTTGATTTCTTCAGTGATCTCTTGGTTATTAAGTAGTGTATTGTTTAGCCTCCATGTGTTTGTATTTTTTACAGATTTTCTCGTGTAATTGAAATCTAGTCTCATAGCATTGTGGTCGGAAAAGCTACTTGATACGATTTCAATTCTCTTTAATTTACCAAGGTTGGATTTGTGACCCACGATATGATTCATCCTGGAGAATATTCCATGAGCACTTGAGAAGAAAGTGTATTCTGTTGTTTTAGGATGGAATGTCCTATAAATATCAATTAAGTCCATCTTCTTTAATGTATCTTTTAAAACTTGTGTTTTCTTATATTTTTCATTTTGTATGATCTATCCATTGGTGAAAGTGGGTTGTTAACATCCCCTACTATGATTGTGTTACTGTTGATTTCCCTTTTTATGGCTTTTTGCATATGCCTTATTTATTGAGGTGCTCCTATGTTGGGTGCATAAATAGTTACAATTGTTATATCTTCTTTTTGCATTGATCCCTTGATCATTATGTAGTGTCCTTCTTTGTCTCTTGTAATAGTCTTTATTTTAAAGTTTATTGTGCCTGATATGAGAATTGCTACTCCAGGTTTCTTTTGATTTCCATTTGCATGGAATATCTATTTCCATCCCCTCACTTTCAGTCTGTAAGTATCCCTAGGTCTGACGTGGGTGTCTTGTAGACAGCATATATATGGATCTTGTTTTTGTATCCATTCAGCCAGTCTGTGTCTTTTGGTTGGAGCATTTAGTCCATTTATATTTAAGGTAATTATTGATATCTATGTTCCTATTACCATTTTCTTAATTGTTTTGTGTTTGTTATTGTAGGTCTTTTCCTTCTCTTGTGTTTCCTGCCTAGCGAAGTTCCTTTAGCATTTGTTGTAAAGCTGGTTTCGTGGTGCTGAATTCTCTTAGATTTGCTTGTCTGTACAGGTTTTAATTTCTCTGTCAAATCTGAATGAGATCCTTGCTGGGTAGAGTAATCGTGGTTTTAGGTTTTTCCCTTTCATCACTTTAAACGTGTCTTGCTGCTCCCTTCTGGCATGCAGATTTTCTGCTGAAAGATCAGCTGTTAATCTTATGGGGGTTCCCTTGTATGTTGTTTTTTGTTTTTCGCTTGCCACTTTTAATATTTTTTCTTTGTATTTAATTTTTGATAGTTTGATTAATATGTGTCTTGGCGTCTTTCTCCTTGGATTTATCCTATATGGGGCTCTCTGCGTTTCCTGGACTTGACTGACCATTTCCTTTCCCATGTTAGGGAAATTTTCACCTATAATCTCTTCAAATATTTTCCCAGTCCCATTCTTTTACTCTTCTTCTTCTGGGACACCTATAATTTGAATGTTGGTGCGTTTAATGTAATAGAGGTCTCTAAGACTGTCCCCAATTCTTTTCATTCTTTTTTCTTTATTCTTCTCTGCAGTAGTTATTTCCACTATTTTATCTTCCAGGTCACTTATTCGTTCTTCTGCTTCAGTTATTCTGCTATTGGTTCCTTTTAGAGATTTTTAAAATTTCATTTATTGTGTTGTTCATCATTGTTTGTTGCTCTTTAGTTCTTCTAGGTCCTTGTTAAATGTTTCTTTTATTTCCTCCATTCTATTTCCAAGATTTTGGATCATCTTTACTATCATTACTCTGAATTTTTTTTTCTGGTAGACTGCCTATTTCCTCTCCATTTATTTGGTCTGTTGGGTTTTTACCTTGCTCCTTCATCTGCTGTGTGTTTCTGTGTCTTCTCATTTGCTTAACTTAATGTGTTTGGGTTCTCCTTTTCACAGGTTGCATGTTTGTAATCCCCTTTGTTTGATGTCTGCCCCCAGTGGCCAATATTTGTTTACTGGGTTGTGTAGGCTTCCTGGTGGAGGGGATTGTTCACCTGTGTTCTGATGGATGTGGCTGAATCTTTTCTTTCTGTTGGGCAGGACTGTGTCTGGTGGTTTGTTTGGGGGTTCCTGTGACCTTATTATGATTTTAAGCAGCCTCTCTGCTAATGGGTGGGGTTATGTTCCTGTCTTGCTAGTTGTTTGGTATAAGGTGTTCAGCACTGTAGCTTGCTGGTTGTTGAGTGGAGCTGGGTCTTAGCATTGAGATGGAGATCTCTGGGAGAGATTTTGCCATTTGATATTATGTGGAGCTGGGAGGAATCTGGTGGAACAATGTCCTGAACTCTGCTCTTCTACCTCAGAGGCACTGGCCTGACATCCGGCCAGAGCACCAAGACCCTGTCAGCCACACAGCTCAGAAGAAAAAGGAGAAAGAAATAAAGAAAGAAAAAATAAAATAAAAACAAATAATGTTTTTAAAATTAAAAAAATTAAAAATTTAAAAATTAAAAAGTAATATTAAAAAAAATAAAAAAGAAGGGAAGAAGAGAGCAACCAAACCAAAAAACAAATCCACCCATGATTACAAGTGCTAAAAACAATATTAAAGAAATAATAGACAGAGTGAACCATAGGATAAATGGTAAATGCAAAGCTATACAAACAAAATCACACAAAGAAGCATATACATACACACTCACAAAAAGAGAAAAAGGTAAAAAAAAATATACGTTTTGGGAAGTCTGAGGTCTTCTGCCAGTGTTCAGTAGGTGTTTTGTAGTAGTTGTTCCACATGTAGATGTATTTCTGATGTATCTGTGGGGAGGAAGGTGATCTCCACGTCTTACTCCCCCTCCATCTTGAAGGTCTTCCCCTGTAGTAAGCTTCTTTAAGTTTTGATGGTATTTTAATTAAAAATGAAGTTCATCCTCAAAAGATTATTATTTGTCACCACTAAGAATCTTGAAAATAATGTTACTCACTCCCAGAAGTGTTTTTCAAAGGGGAGGAATGTGTAAAACATTTTTGAGCAATGGCAGCCTTATTAGATCTTTGTGAATAGCTTCCCAAATAAGTTAATCTGGGTGCATAGACAAGTTTTAATTTATATGTTTATATATGACATTTTGAGTAATGAAGACTTTCATGTTGATCAAGTATTTTACTCGCTTTAAACCCCAGGAGTTGGGCTTCCCTGGTGGTGTGGTGGTTAAGAATCCTCCTGCCAATACAGGAGACACAGGTTCAAGCCCTTGCCTGGGAAGATACCACATGCTGTGGAGCATCTAATACAGTGAGCCACAACTACTGATCCTGCGCTCTAGATCTGGTGAGCCACAACTACTGAGCCCATGTGCCACAACTACTGGAGCCCATGCACCTAGAACCCATGTTTCACAACAAGAGAAGCCACCACAATTAGAAGCCCACACACCACAATTAAAAGTAGTCCAGGCTTGCTGCAACTAGAGAAAAGCCCACACGTAACAACGAAGACCCAACACAGCCAAAAATAAATAAATAAATAAAATAAACTTTAAAAAAAAGGAATTTATGGTGTCTTCTATATGGCACTTATAAATAGTAATGTATATTTATTTTCTGCAGTTATTTTCTCCTTCCAAGGCTTCTCCAATATATATTTCCCAAAAACCTGAGAAATGGGTGAAAGAAACCTGGATTATAAAATATGAATTGGGATCATGAGTAAGAAATCATTTAATTTTTCACTTATATCATGTTCTCTCAGACACACTATTCAATGCTGTCACCATATATACACAGGTTAATGCATTACAATTTTCATGAATTACTTTCAATCAATTAAAAGTATTAGCATAGTGGTAGCTGTTATTTTTTAGGCCTTTAAAAATGCATAGCAGGTAGGGAGAGTGGGGTGGGAGGGAGACGCACGAGGGAGGAGATATGGGGGTATATGGATATGTATAGCTGATTCACTTTGTTATAAAGCAGGAACTAACACACCATTGTAAAGCAATTATACTCCAATAAAGATGTTAAAAAAATGCATAGCATTAAATTCACAAGACACAATTAACATTTTAATATCTGACAATATTGTAGAGAGAGGGCATTTAAGGCAGTGAGTATGGTACTTATATAAAGTATTTGTTTTAATGTTATATTGAGTTATAAGAAGTATATTTGTCTTTATTATATAAAACTTGATCTGATACTAAACAAAATTGAGAATGATTTCTGTTTCTTTATCACATTTTTTCATTTACTTTAGAAGAATCTTTTCTTATGATCTTGATTTTGTAAGTTTAATGTTAAGAATGGATTTTCTATCTTATCAGAACCACGTGAAAATAATATGAAATGGAAAGACTAGCTAGGGTATAGAGAAGAGGAATGAATAGGATGATAAATTGGTGTTCACTACTATTCAGGCTATAGCTAACATATAGTTTCTTTCTACTCAGTTGTTTATGTCTATCTTTCATCAGTTTTTCTTCCCTCCCCCCTAACTTTAAAACTACTGGTAACATAGGCTGACTAGGTATTTAAGTCATCTGTAATGCCAATAATCTATGTAAAATAAATTGTCCTAAATAGTCTAAGGATTTTAATCCTTTCTATTTCTGTAAGTTTCCTTTATTTGCCCACATTTGCAATAAACCCTAAGACTTGAGGTCAAAGTCACATTCTCCCCTAGTTGTGTCTAGCTACCTATTATGATCCACTAATTACTATTGAGGGGTTAAAAATTATGACAATCCCAATGTCAGAATGAAATCCTTCTAGAACTTAGCACTTTAACCTTATCTTCAGTTATTATCACAAAGTAATAAATTCCTGTTTTTGGTAGCACAGTTAGAGATTAAAGATAAATATCTAATAATATGGCTGTCTGGCATTATTTGGTGTTCTCATCAAGGTATAAAGTCACTCTCAGCCTCACAGGTTTTGGCAGAAACTACCAGCTGATTACCAAACCACTTATTCTTCTTCTGGGCACACAGACTAAGTGTCTCAGCTTCTTTGGAAATTAGATGTAACTATGTGGTGGATTTTTAGTCAATGGAATAAGAGCAGAAGTTGTGCTATTTTCTGGTAAGGCTTATAAGTAGTGAGTACACCTTCCCCACAACTTTCCCTTCTTTAAACTAAATGCAGATGACAATAAAACTTTAGAGGGTGGCACATTCACAAGATAGAAAAAAAAAATCGTTCAAAAAACACCACCTGGAGGAGAGTATCCTGCCAGCAAGAAGCTCCCAAATTGAAATGTTAGAAATAGCAAGAAATAAGCCTGTGTTTGGGTTTGGGATATTAAACTTTTTATTCTACTTGTTACAAAAGTTTAGTTTACCATACAAAATATACAGGCTCAGATACTCCTTTTTCTTTCTATGCCCAGAGGTGATAATCTCTTAATGAGTCTCACATGAACCGATTTCAGAAGGGATAGATGTATAAACCATAATGCTAATTTTTTTAATTTGCAATTGGAGATACCTCAATCTAACAGTAAAAAAGAAAATGTATATGACATCAAAGTACTTGGTAGACTGAAGGTAGTCATGGGAATAGTTAACAAGAAATCCAAACATGGCAAGAATTGAGACATATGAAATCTAGACCGTAAGATAGATTTATGATTTATTATTGATCCACAATAAAAGAGACATCTAGTGACAGAAACCTTATGTCCACCAGATGCAGTGTATCTCTTCAGTGTATTTTACTGAATAAACTATGCTATGAAGAGAGTAGATCCTAAAAGTTCTCATCACAAGGGAAAACTTTTTTTGTCTTTTTTTTTGTAACTATATGAGGTGATGGATGTTCACTAAACTTATTGTGATAATCATTCTGCAATATGTGTCAATCAAGTCATTATGTTGAACACATTAAAGTTATATGGTTTTGTATGCCAATTATATCTCAATAAAACTAAAATTAAAAAGCCAATTTAAATTATTACTCTTTTCTTCTCTTTTGTGAAGAATTTGGCAGACCACCTCCAGCTATGATGCATTCTTTCTTCAGAGCACCAAAGCACTGATCAAGTTACAACTTTAATTACATCTTAGTCCTGAGGAAATAAGACAATCACCATGATTATAGGAGACACACTATCTCCTAATAACCACAACTACATATTGTCCTGTAAGATGAATGATGATAACCTTCTGCAGATGGCTAATATTATTCATTGTATGTTTTACTACTTTTATCTCCAAGGCAGTAATCTTATCTCCAAGTTCATGGAGCAATTATATACTTTTTACCTATCTTAGAACTTTGACACAGAGCACTCTGATCCTAGAAAATCTAGGTTATATGCCAGTAGGGTTTTCCTGAATATAGTAAGAAAGTGACTTATTTACAAGATATTCATTTGTTTTTAAAAATAGAATTAAATGGTTAAAACATCACCATGAAAAGCAAAACCAAAAAGAAAATAAAATTTAAAAAATCTGAACTGTATGCCTAAACTCCTCTTTAATTTTGCCTTTTCTAGCTTGCACTCAGCTTTCAGCATCTAAGTGTTTAAACATATTGATTGTTCTTACTAAATCATAAATGACTCAGCCAGCTCTTTTGTAACTTTTGTTGTTTAGTTTTTTCTTCATTTTTTCAAATCATTTCTTTATATTCAAGGTAGCCATTCTCTGTTTTTCTATCTCTTTGTCTTTCTTTATGAGCTACTCTTTCTTCTCTGCCTTATTTATGAGTTGTTTCTTCTGGAGCAGACTCCTTTTAGAACAATTTCTTGATTTGCTATGGAGATCTTTTCTTCTTATTGCCTTTTTTCTTAGTTGAAGCCCATTCTTGTACTTTGCCTACTGTAGCTATTCCCAATTTTCCTATTCTCAACTATCTTTACAAGCAAAATTCAACAGCCAGGCCATTTAAGGGGCCTAGACTATCTTGTCACTAAGCTAAAATAGTATAAGAGAGGTAGACCACTTAACCAAGCAGGTATACATTAAACATAAGCAGATTTCTTCACAATTTAAATTCTATACACTTCTAGGAAAATATTTGGGATAATCTACCTGGATGAATTCCAAATAGGTGAGGACTTCAAATAAACTGAGACATCAAATATAAAAGTGGAAGAAAGTTACTGAGTTACCAAATGAAACCAAAGTTAAAAGCAAAAATGTTAATTGAATATGTTTGAACTTGGACCAGGCCAATATATTCTCCTACTCTATTGAACCAGGATCAAGCATGAATTCCAAAATATTCCCAAAATTAACATGAACTGGTCCAATATTTTACTTGGCTCAGATCCCTGGGAACAATAACAATAGATTTCCAAATAGACACACGACTTAAATTTCTTAAGTAGCTCATTTTTGTGGCAACACTTAGAGCATAAAACTTTGGTTTCCCAAATATTAAAGATGAGAATCATCTACTAAATAGAATGTATAGTTGACTTCTTCCTCTTTATAAACTTGTACTCACTAATTAGGCCTTGTTTGCTACTATGTTCATGAGATATACAGCTGCAGCTATTTTGTGATATATTTCTCTCCATTTACAGTGTCTTTTTTTTTTTTTCTTCAACTATATTTCACTTTCAACTTTTTAAATTAGCCTTCCCGATTTTATTTGTTAGTCCTGAATTGTTGATTCATGAAAAATAATTAAAAATCATGCCTCAAGATTACTTATCTTTTAGAAAACAACATTTATAAAACGACCAGCTAACTTGCACCCTGAACATTTAGGTTTTCTGTAATTATAGACATTTCTTTATCCTCTAAACTGTTAGTTAAAATTCATATTTCAGCATGCATTTAATAACATTTATTTACCAAATTCAAATGCTAGAAAAATCCTTTCCTGTTCACCTTCTGATGGAAAATCCTAAGTATGACTCAGCCTGAAACACGAATGATGTATTTCCTAGCTGTTCATCATGGACCTTGGTCCAGCTGGCATTTTTAACTTAGAGCTCATGAAACAGAAAAAGGAAAAAAAAGAAGCAGTATTTTAAGATAGTTCCTTCTCCTAATACCCTGAGCCTCAGTTTCTTATATGTAAAATGGGAATAATAATAATGCATGCCTCATAGTATTGTTGTGACGATTAAATGAATTAGCATGTAAAAAGATTATAAGAGCAACTAGAAGGTAGAAGGTAGTATGAGCGCAAAAAATGGTAGGTAGTATCTTATATTTTTAACATTCTTTTTAATAAATGCCCAAATGTCACATTGGAAGCTGAAATTGAGGTCAGGCTTTTTGTGTCATGCTTAGGATCATACGGGTACATCTACTTATGTCCCTCAAAAGCCTCACAGGTTCATAAAATTCCCATTTAAAAACTAGAAATAAGATCTCATAAGTGCAGTCTCTCATTAAAATCACAAATACACTCTGACATATTTACTGATTGCATACTGTTTGAAGTCACCAAATAAAGGTAATTGCAAAACAAAATAAATTTAAATGTTAACACATTTAAAATGCATACAGGTATAAATTAAGGATGCTGTTAAATAAATTTAATATACAAGTACTATGCCTTAATGGTCACAAATAAATGGTTAATTTTTGATTACTGATTTTTCTAATCAAACTTTTCAATAATGGACACAAAGGCATAATTTTTGGGAAGTAAAAATGGATTTATATTCTCAATAAAATGGCACAATACCATCGCATATCATTAGTACTCCCCTTCCCATATCCCTTATACCACATTTACACAGACAACTTAAACCTTATTTATGGAGGCAGTAAAGCATACTGATTAAGAGCTCATGCTCTGGAGACACACTTCCAGAGTTCAAATCCTGATTCTACCACTTATCACATATTTCACTTTCAACAAATTAATTAGGTTTTTTCAAACTTAATTGCCTCATTTCTGAAACAAGATGACACTAGTAGTGCCTAACTAAAATGATAATGAGATCTTTGTGAGGGCTGACAAATTGATGCATCTAAAGAATATAGAAAACACCTTGGAACATAGTACGAACCCAATAACAGCAATTAATATTGATATTTCTTCAGAGACATGTACCAAAACTAAAGAAGCCACAAAAAATTTCTTCTCTGATTTTGCCTAACTGGAATAAATTCTGGAGGAATAACCCTTCTCCTACTGTTTTGACACATGTTTACATAGTATATATTCTAATACCAATCAATACTGGCACAATAAAGTTTAAAGAGCATTGTTTATGTTCAGTTGTTCCTCTGCTGTATTATTATACATGGTGCATCCAATCAAAGCAGTATAAGTAGCCTCAATTTCCAGAATTTCCCAATAATCTTTTAAAGTTTACACGTAAAATATTTTATATGCTTATGAAGAATAATTTTTTTCCAACTCCCTCATAAAGCAAAAGTAAAAACAAAATCATTTTAAAATTGTACCTGAGCAATGAGAAGTTCTAATGTCTTCATTGCAGAGATTTTCTCAATTAGTAGAGCATCCACGAGAAGTATGCAGGGGTCAAACTTCACCTCCATTCTACAGAAAAGAAACTTATGCCACAGAAAGACTATATGACTTGCTTAGTGTCAAACACCTAAAACCCATTGGATTTTTCTTTGCCCGGGGAATGAGGAGAAATGAGTCAGTTACCACTTTTATGATGTGGCTTCAACATAACCACTTGCTAAGTTCAAATAAGTAAAGTGTTTTAAGCTCTCTCATGGAAAATTTTGGAACCCTGGAGGATGTGAGAAGACTTTAATAACAGCTACTCTTAAGAATGAACCAAATAAAGAGCAGAGGCCATAAACTGTAGGTATTCCTCAAGACTTGAAACAGGCTCTCCAAAAATCTACTCTCTATAGTATTCCCAAGAAGTTGGGTTATATAAATATGCATGTTGATGACAAAGTTTTGTTAAAATTGAGATATAATTCACATACCATAAAATTTACTCTTTTAAACTATATAATTCAGTGGATTTTTTATTGTATTCAAATTCATTTACGTTCTAAATTGTCCAACCATCACCAGTACCTAATTCCAGAACATTTCCATCACCGCAGAAGAAATTCCATATACTCAATAGCAGTCATTACTCACTTCACATTACCCCTTCCATACTCATCCTATGAGGCCACTATCACCCTGATACCAAAAGCAGACAAAGATACCACACACAAAAAATTTACAGGCCAAAAGCACTCATGAATATAGACACAAAAAATTCTCAGCAAAATACTGACAAACCTAATCCAAGAATATATTAAAAGGATTATACACCATGAACAAGTGGGATGTATCCCAGGGATGCAAGGATTTTTCAATATCGGCAAATCAAACAGTGTGATACACCAAATTAATAAATTGAAGAGGAACAATACAATCATCTCAATTGATGCAGAAAGAGCTTTCAATAAAATTCAACATCCAATTATGATAAAAAAACTCTCCAGAAAATGTACATAGAGGGAATCTACCTCAACAGAATAAAGCCCATATATGAAAAACCCAAAGCTAACACCATACTCAACAGTGAATAGCTGAAAGTGTTTCCTCTAAGATCAGGAAAAAGACAAGGATGCCCATTCTCACCACTTTTATTCAACACAGTCTTGGAAGTCCTAGCCACAGCAATCAGAGAAGAAAAAGAAATAAAAAGAATCCAAATTGGAAAAGAAGAAGTAAAACTGTCACTGTGTGCAGATGACATGATACTATACATAGAAAATCTTAAAAATGCTACCAGAAAACTACTAGAGCTCATCAATGAATTACGTAAAGTTGCAGGATACAAAATTAATTCACAGAAATCTGTTGCATTTCTATACACTAACATTGAAATATCAGAAAAAGAAACTAAGGAAACAATGCCATTTACAATTGCATCAAAAGGAATAAAATAGCTAGGAATATATTGATCTAAGGAGGAAAACGACCTGTACCCTGAAAAATATAAAATGCTGATGAAAAAATCAAAGATGACACAAATGGGTGGAAAGATATACCATGTTCTTGGATTGGAAGAAACAATATTGTCAAAATGACTATACTACCCAAGACAATCTACAGATTCAATGCAATCCCTACAAATTAACAGTGGTATTTTTCACAGAACAAGAAAAAAATTGTAAAATTTGTGTGGAAACACAAAAGACCCCGAATAGCCAAAGCAATCTTGAGAACGAAAAATGGAGCTGGAGGAATCAGGCTCCCTGACTTCAGACTATACTACAAAACTACAGTAATCAGAAGAGTATGGTACTGGGACAAAAACATAAATATAGATCAATGGAACAGGATAGAAAGCCCAGAAATAAACTCACTCACCTGTGGTCAATTAGTCTGTAATAAAGGAGGCAAGAATATACAATGGAGAAAAGACAGTCTCTTCAATAAGTGGTGCCGGGAAAACTGGAAAGCTACATGTAAAATAATGAAATTAGAACACTTCCTAACACCATACACAAAAAATAAACTCAAAATGGATTAAAGACCTAAATCTAAGACCAGACACTATAAAACTCTTAGAGGAAACACAGAACACTCTTTGACATAAATTGCAGCAAGATCTTCTTGGAACCCCCTCCTAGAGTAATGGAAATTAAAACAAAAATAAATAAATGGGACCTAATTAAACTTAAAGCCATAAACAAAACAAAAAGATAACACTCAGAATGAGAGAAAATATTTGCAAACAGTGTAACTCACAAGGGATTAATCTCCAAAATACACAAAAGCTCATACAGCTCAATATCAAAAAAACAAACAACCTGGGAATTCCCTGGTGGTGCACTGGTTAAGAATTCACCTGCCAATGCAGGGGACATGGGTTCAATCCCTGTCCAGGAAGATCCCACATGCTGTGAAGCAACTAAGTCCGTGCACCAAAACTACTGAACCTGTGCTCTAGAGCCCGTGAGCCACAACTACTGAGCCCACACACCGCAACTGCTGAAGTCTGCACACCTAGGGCCCATGCTCTGCAACAAGAGAAGCCACCTCAATGAGAAGCTTGCACACTGCAATGAAGAGTAACCCCAGCTTGCCACAACTAGAGAAAGCCCGCAAAGCCCGCAACAAAGAAGACCCAATGCAGCCAAACATAAAATAAATAAAATAAATAAATTTATTAAAAAAACCAAAAAACTAAACAACCCAATTCAAAAATGGGCAGAAGATCTAAATAGACATTTCTCCAAAGAAGACATGCCATGGACAACAGGCACATGAAAACATGCTCAATATTGCTAATTATTAGAGAAATGCAAATCAAAACTTCAAACTACTTCACACTTGTCAGAATGGCCATAATGAAAAAGTCTACAAATAATAAATGCCGGAGAGGGTGTGCAGAAAAATGAACCCTCCTACACTTTGGGGGGGGGGGGGATTGTAAATTTGTGCAGCCACTATGGAAAACAATATGGAGGGTCCTTAAAAAACTAAAACTAGAGCTACACATGATCCTGTAGTCCCACTCCTGGGCATATATCCTGAGAAAACCATAATTCTAAAAGATACACACACACAAACATTCATTGCAGCACAATTTACAGTAGCCAGGACATGGAAGCAACCTAAACGTTCATTGACAGATGACTGGATAAAGAAGATGTGGTATATTTATACAATGGAATATTACTCAGCCAAAAAAATAATGAAATAATGCCTTTTGCAGCAACATGGTTGGACCTAGAGATTATTATACAAAGTGAAGTAAGCCAGACAAAGACAGACATATGATATTACTTACATGTGGAATCTAAAATAAGGTGATACAAATGAACTTATATTCAAAACAGAAACAGATCAGCAGACATAGAAAACAAACTTATGGTTACCAAAAGGGCAAGGTGGGGAGGGATAAATTAGGAGCTTTGAATTAGCACATATACACTACTATATATAAAATAGATAAACAAGGACCTACTGCATAGCACAGGGAACTATACTTAGTATTTTGTAATAATCTATAGGGAAAAGTATCTGAAAAAATTGATATATATGTATGTATAACTGAACCACTTTGCTGTACACCTGAAACTAACACAACATTGTAAATCAACTACAGTTCAATAAAAATTTATATATATATATGTGTGTGTGTGTGTGTGTGTGTGTATGTATTTTTGAAAACAGGCCGATTATCATACATATGATTTGCAAATGAATTTTCCCATTCTGTAGATTTTCTTTTTACTTTCTGATGTTGTCCTTTGAAGCACAAAATTTTTCAATTTTGACAAAGTCCAATTTATGTGTATTTTCTTTGGTTGCTGTCTTAGTCACCACTGGCTACCATAACAAAATACCATGGGCTGTATAGCTTTAACAATGTACATTTATTTCTCATAGTCCTGGAGACTAAGCAGTCCAAGATCAAGGTGCTGGGAGATTTGGTTCCTGGTGAGAACCTTCTTCCTGATTTGTAGATTGCTGCCTTCTCATTGTCTCTTCACATGGCAGGAAGGTTAAAAACTTTGGTCTCTTCCTCTTCACATGAGGACACTAATCACATCCCATTCTCATGACCTCATCTATAGCTAATTATCTCCCAAAGTCCCACCACCAAATACCACCACACTGAGGGTAAGGCCTTCAACACATAAATTTTGAGAAGACACAATCATCCATTCCATATAAGTTGCTGTTGCTTATGGTGTCTTATCTAAGAAACTGCTACCTAATCCAAGGTCAAGAAGATTTGCACCTCATTTTTCTGCTAAGATTTTTATAGTTTATCTCTTACATTTGAGTATTTGATCCATTTGGGTTTATTTCTGAGGTATGTGGCTAACTTCATTCTTTTCCATGTGGAGGTCCAATTGTTTCAGCACCATTTGTTGAAAAGACTATTCCTTTCCTATTAAATGTCTTGTCACCTATGTTGATAATCAATTGATGATAATGCATAGGTTTATTTCTGAGCTCTCAATTCCATTTCATTGGTCTATATATCTATTCTTATGACAGTACTACACTTTTTTGATTACTGTAGTTTTGTAGCAAGTTTTGAGATTGGGAAGTGTAAATCCTCCAACTCTATTGTTCTTCAAGTTTGTTTTGGTTATTCTGGATTTTTGAGTTTACATAAGAATTTTAATGCCAACCTGTCAATTACTGAAAAAAAAATGCAGTTGGGATTTTGATAGATATCTCACTGAATCTGTAGGTCAGATTGGGGAATATTATAATCTTAAAAATATTAGGACTTCCAATCCTAGTAAGCAGTATGCTATTTCATTTTCTAGATTTTCTTTAATGTCTTTCAATGATGTTTTGAAGTTTACAGTGTTCAAGTCTTCCACTTCTTTGTATTTATCTGTAATTTATTCTTTATGCTGTTTTAAATGTAACTGTTTTCATTTTCAGGTTGTTTGCTGCTAGTGTATAGAAATATAATTTTTTTATTGACTTTGTATCCTGAAAATGAACTGAATTTGTTATTAGCTCTAATAATTTTTTGTTGATTCCTTGGGATTTCCTATAAACAGATTATGCCATCTGCAAAGTAGTTTTATTCCTTTATTTCTCATCTGTATGATTTTTATTTATTTCTCTTGCCTAGTTGTCATTGTTAGAACCTCCAGTAGAAGGTTAAATAATAGTGGCAAAGGAAGACAGTTTTATCTTGTTTCTTATCTAAAGGTGAAAGCAATCAGTCTCTCACTGTTATGATGTAGCTGTGTGTTTTTCACAAGTGATTTTATCAGTTTGAGAATGTTCCCTTCTATTCCTAGTTTATTGAGTGTTTGTATCATGAAAGGTTGTTAAATTATGTCAAATGCTTTTTATCCATCTATTAGGATGACCATTTGGTGTTTGACTTTTATTCAATTGGTATGGAATATTACATTTATTGATTTTAGCTGTATAACATATTAAGCTAACCTTGTATTCCAGACAATAAATCTCAATTGGTCATGGTTTATGATGCTTTTTATATGTCACTGGATTCAGATTGCATGTATTCTTTTAGAATTTTTGTATCTATATTTATAAGGAAATGTCCGTGTAGATAATTTTCTTATTTCTTTCTTTGATTTTGGTATCAGGATAATGCTAGCATGCTGGAATAATTTGGGAACTCATTCTTTTATTTTTTGGTAGAGTTTGTGAAGAATTGGTAATAATTCTACTTCAAATATTTGGCATAATTATGAAGAAGAGCCAAATGTTCCTGAGCTTTTAAAAAAATGAGAACATTTTCATTACTAAGTCAGTATCTTGTTATATATATATTCATAATTTCTATTTCTTCTTAAGTCTATTTTCATAATTTGTGTCTTTCAAGGGATTGTTTTATTTCATTTAGGTAATCTAATTTGTTTTCATACAATCATGCATAGTATTGCCTTATAATACTTTTGTTTATTTCTCTAAGAATGACAGTAATATACCCTCATTCTTTTCTGATTTTAGTAATTTAATTTTTTTCTTTGTCCATCTAGCTAAAATGTTTCAGTCTCATTGTCTTTTCAAAAAAAAAAACACAACTTTTGATTTCATTAGTTTTCTTATTTCTTTATTCTCTATTTTAGTATTTTGCACTGTAATCTTTTTAATTGATGTATATTTGATTTGCAATATTTTTTAGTTTCAAGTGTACAACATAGTAATTCAATATTTTTATAGATTATATTCCATTTAAAGTTATAAAATATTGGCTATATTCCCTTTGCTCTATAGTACATCTTTATATCTTATTTATTTTATTACTTAGTAGTTTGTACCTCTTAATCCCTTTCCCCTCTTTTGTCCTTAATCCCACCCTTCTTCCCCCTGGTAACCACTAGTTTGTTTTCTGTATCTGTTAGTTTCTGTTTTGTTATATTAAATTTTTATTATTTCCTTTATTATGATGATTATGGGTTTAGTCTTTTCTATTTCATAAGTTTTAAGGTGGTAGGTGAGATTATTGATTTCATAACTTTTTTCTTTCTCAATAAGGCATTTACAGTTAGAAATTTCTTTCTAGACACTGTCATAGCTGTGTCCCATATTTCGGTTTGTTGTGTTTTCATTTCAACTAATTTCAAAGTATTTTCTAATTTATATTATGACTTATTTTTTTGACCCATTGATTATTAAGTAGAGCATTATAAAATTTCCCTATATTTTTGAATTTTCCAAATTTCATTCAGTTATTGATTTCTAATATTGTCTCATTGTGTTTAGAGAATATACTTAGTGTGATTATAACAGAGAAGAGCTAAATTGGACTCCATGTTGGATCTGTTTCTTTGACTTTAACATTGGCTTTTAGTTGCTTTTGTTATTACAATCATACATAATGGCCTGCCTCAGGGAACTCTGCCCCTCTGCCTGAATGTTAAACTAAAGTGCCTTTGTTCAGCTCACAGGGAGAAAATCTGACCTTGCCCACCGGTGAACGGCAGCAAGAATGAAGAAATTAACACATCCCCTCCCCGAGGCTGGCCATTCCAGGAGTTGTTTTGCAAGACTGATGGCCCTTTTTACTTTACTTCCTCACTCCTTCTCCCTCTCTGATTCTATAGAAGAATCTGGCATCCCGACCCTGATAAGATGTTTTTTTTTGAGACATTAGTCTGCCATCTTCTCGGTCTGCTGGCTTTTCAATGAAGTTGTAGTCCTTGCCTCAACACCCCGTCTCCCAATTTATTGGCCTGTCGTGTGGCATGCAGAGTGAGCTTGGACTCGGTACCATGATCTCAGTTCTTTTAAATGTATTGAGAATTCTTTATGGCCTAATATATGGTATATCTTGTAGATTTTTTCATGTACATTCTCTTACTGTTGCATAGTGCTCTATAATTTGATCAAGTTGCTTTATACAGATGTTCAAATCTTCTATTTTCATAAGATAGTATTTATCTTGTTGTCCTATCCATTACAGAAGGGGGAGTATTGTATTGTACTATTTCTGTTGTATTCTGTATTTCTCCTTTCAATTCTGTAATTTTTAAATCATTTATTTCAAGGTTTTGTTGTTTGGTGCATACATGTTTATAATTGTTATATTTTCTTGATGGATTGACACTTTTATTATTATAAAATATCCTTTGTCTTTAACAAAAATTCTTGTTGTAAAATCTGTTTTGTCTAATATTAGTATAGCCACTCCATCTCTTTTCTAGTTACTGTTTGAATGGAATACTTTTTCCATCATTTTACTTTCAATCTATTTGTATCTTTGAATCTATTTATATCTACATGTATCTTGTGGAAGGCATACAGTAGAATCATTTTTTTAATTCATTCTGCCAATTTCTGCCTTTTCATTGCAGCATTTAATCAATTTTATGTATCACATTTTGTCTTTATGTATTTGGTTTTTTTCTTAGCTTTATTGCAAAGTAATTGACATACACTGTGTAAGTTTAAGGTGTACAAGACACTGATTTGACTTACATATATTTTGAAATTATTGCCACCATAAATTTAGTTGATATATCATCTCATTTAGATATAAAAAAGAAAAATAATTTTCTTCTGATGAGAATTCTTAGGATCTACACTCTTTACAACTTTCAAATATACCATACTGCAGTGTTAAATATAGTCATCATGTTGTGCATTACAGCTTCGGTACTTATTTATCTTATAACTGGATGTTTGTACCTTTTGACCATTTTCATCCATTTACCACACTGCTCACCCCTGTTCTGCTAATCACAAATCTGATCTCTTTTTCTATGATTTTTTTTAGATTGCACATATTATATAGTATTTGTCTTTATCTGACTTATTTAATTTATCATAATGCTCTCAATGTCCATACATGTTGTCATAAATTACAGGGTTTTCTTCTTTCCCATGACTAAGTAATACATATATATATATATATATATGTATGTTTTGGCTAAGAATGCCTGCAGAATGTTGAATAGGAGTGGTGAGATAGAGCACCCTTGTATTGTTCTTGATCTTAGAGGAAAGCTTTCAAACTTTCACCATTGAGTATGATGTTAGCTTTGGGCTTGCCATGTATGAACTTTAATATGTTGAGATTTGTTCTTTTTATACCTCTTTTGTTAAGAGTTTTTCATGAATAGATGTTGAATTTTTTCAAGTGCTTTCCCTGTATCAATGTAGATGATCATATGCTTCTTATCTTTCATGCAATTAATGTGATGTATCACATTTTCTTTTCTGATTGTTAGACTATTCTTGCTTCACACTAACAAATTCTGCCTGATCATTGTGAAAGATCCTTTAATGTGTTGCTGATTTTGGTTTTCTAGTATTTTATTGAGAATTTTTGCATCTATATGCATTATGTGCATTGGGGATAGTGATCTGTACTTTTTTTTTATCTTTCAGTGTTCTTTTCTGGCTTTGAAGTTAGGATAATGTTGGACTTGTAAAATGAGTTTGGGAGTGTTCTCTCCTCTTTGATTTTTTGGAAGATTTGGGGATTGGTTTTACTTCTTTAAATGTTTGATAAAATTTATCAGTGAAGCTATCTAGTCCTAGGCTTTGTTCCCCTGGGATAGGTTTGATTACTGATTCAATATCCTTACTATTAATTGGTCTGCTCAGATTTTCTATTTCTTCCTGAGTCAGTCTAGGTAGGTTCTATGTTTCTAAGAATTTTTCTATTTCTTCTAGGTTGTCCAGTGTATTGGTTACAGTTGTTAATAGTAGCTTCTTATAATGCTTTGTATTTCTGTGTTATCAGTTGTAATGTCTCCTCTTTCATTTATAGTTTTGTTGATTTGGTCTTCTAATTTTTCCTTGCTTCTCCTAGTTAAAGTTTGTAAATTTTATTTATTTTTTTCAAATAACCAAATATTTTGTTAATAATTTTATTGTTTCTCATTTATTACTGTTCTAATCTTTATTATTTCCTTCCTTCTGCTAACTTTGAGCTTACTTTGTTCTTCTTTTTTCTAGTTCCTTGAGGCATAGAGTTAGATTGTTTAAGATTTTCCTTGTTTCTTAATGTAGGCATTTATGGCTTTGAACTTGCCTCTTAGAACTGTTTTTGCTGCATCGTATAAGTTTTGGTATGTTATGTTTCCATTTTTATTTGTCTCAGGATACTTTTTATATTCTCCTTTAATTTCTTCTTTGATCCATTGGCTGTTCAGGAGAGTGTAATTTAATTTCTATGTATTCATGAGTTTTCCAGTTTTCTTCATCTTGATTTCTAGTTTCATACCATAGTAGTCAGAGAAAATATTTGGTATGACTTAAATCTTCTTGAAATTTTAAGACTTGTTTTGTGGCCTAACATACGATATTTCCTAGAAAAATGTTCCATGTGCACTCAAGGACAATGTGTTCTGCTGTTCTCAGATAGAATGGTGGGTATATGTGAGGTCTGTTTGGTCTACAGTGTTGTTCATATCTCTTGTTTCATTGTTGATTCTCTGGATAATCTACTCAGTGTTGAGAATTGGATATTAATGTCCCCCAACTATTATTGTACTGCTTTAGCTCTGTTAATTTTTTTATAATGTATTTAGGTGCTCTAATGTTGGGTTCCTAAAAATCTATGATTGATATATCTTCTTGATACATTGACTTTGTCATTATATAATGACATTTTTTTGTCTCTTGTTACTATTTTTAATTCAAAGTCTCTTTTGTCTGTTATAGGTATAGCTATTCCTGCTTTCTGGGGGTTACTGTTTGCTTGAAATAATTTTCTATCCCTTCACTCTTAGTCTATGTATGTCATTAAGGCTAAAGTGGCTCTCTTGTAAGCAGAATAACACAGGATCTTGTTTTATTACCCATTCAGCCATTCTGTGTCTTTCAACTGTAATTTTATGCTACATTCTTATGTTTTTATGATGTTAGCATCAAAAAATTAGCATAAAATAAAGTTAGCATACGTTTACTTCAACCCAAAGAACTCCCTTTATTATTTCTTGTATGGCAGATCTAAGACAGTGGTATCCTCAGTACTTTTTTGAGAAAGTCTTTATCTATCCTTCATTTCTTTTTTTTTTTTTTTTTTATAATTTAGGGAGAATTAATGTCTCTGACAAGACTGACTTTTATTTATTTATTTTTTTTAAAGATGTTTTCTGGCTTTATTTATTTATTTATTTTTGGCTGTGTTGGGTCTTCGTTTCTGTGCGAGGGCTTTCTCCAGTTGCGGCAAGCGGGGGCCACTCCTCATCACGGTGCGTGGGCCTCTCACCATCGCGGCCTCTCCCGTTGTGGAGCACAGGCTCCAGACGCGCAGGCTCAGCAGTTGTGGCTCATGGGCCCAGCCGCTCCGCGGCACGCGGGATCTTCCCAGACCAGGGCTCGAACCCGTGTCCCCTGCATTAGCAGGCAGACTCCCAAACAGTGCACCACCAGGGAAGCCCTATCCTTCATTTCTGAAGAACAGCTTTTTCAGGTATAGAATTCTTGGTAGACAGTTTATTTTTTTATCAATATTTTGAATATATTATTTATTCTCTTCTGACCTGAAAAGTTTTTGACAAATCCATCTGTAGTCTTTTGGGGGTTCCCTTATATGTAACTTCTCTCTTTTCTCTTGCTGCTTTCAAAATTCTTTCTTTGTCTTTGACTTTTGACAATTATAATCTGTTTCATTGTAGCCCTATTTAAGTTCAATCTATTTGGGATACTTTGGGCTTCAGGATCTGGATGTCCAATTCTCTCCCTTGGTTTGGGAAGTTTTCAGCCATTATTGCTTTAAATACACCTTCTGTCCCTTTCTATTCTGCTTCTGGAATTCTCAAAATGAGGATATTGTTTCTTTGGATTATATTCCATAAATACTGTAGGTGCTCTTCACTCTTTTTTAATTCTTTTTTTTTTCTTTTTGTTCCTCTGACTCAATAATTTGAAATGTCTCACCTTGTAAATCAATTATTTTTTCTTCTGCATGTTTGAGTCTGCTTTTGAAGCTCTATATTAAACTTTTCAGTTCAGTCATTATATTTTTCAGCTCTAGCATTACTGTTTTGCTTTAATGGTTTTTATTTCTTTGTTCAACTTCTAATCTGTGTGTGTTGTAGTTCACTAAACTTCTTTAAAAGGGTTATTTTGAATTATTTGTCTGACAGTTCACAGAACTCCATTTCTTTAAGATAGATTATTGGAGCTTTATTAGTTTCCTTTGGTAGAGTTATGCTTATCTGATTTTTCAAGATTCTTGATTTATTACATTCATAGCTGGCATTTGTGTAAGCAGTCTCCTCTTCCAGACTTTACAGATTTGACTTGGCATAGACAGTACTTCACTAGTCAGCTCAGTTTGGGTTTCTGGATGTGTCAGCTGGTAATGTCCTTGGGCAGGTGTGGCTGGCTATTAAGTTCTATTTTTGGTCAAGGCCACTGCCTAAGCTCTAGTGTAGGGAAGGGTATCACTGGCTGAGAACAGTTGGATAGAACAGCTGACTTGGTTCCCTGTCCATTAAAGGCTGTAGAATAGACTTCAGTTTGCCTGTGTTCTCTGGCCAGGCTTTCTAGAGTGTCATCACTGGGTACTATACTCAAAGGTAGGTATGGATATGAATTAGCCTCCTTTGCCTGGCAGGACATCAGAATGAGCCCCAAGGCCTGCATAGCTCATTGTTTGGGGACCCAAATTAGGCAAGACTTGGTACAAAATTTTCTGGCCAGGGAAAGCCACCTGATTTACTCAGCAGATAGGGCAAGCCATGAACTATGCTCTCTGTTCAAGTGCCACTATAAGCAAGGGTGGGCTATGCAACTTCCCATGTGCTCTGGTTAGGTTCCCTGGTCACTGACTGAAGGTTATACTCAGCAATTGATTGGGCTATGAATAAGGTTCTCTGCCCAGATGGAGTGGAAAGATTAATTCCAAGGATGAAAATGCTCTCTGATTGTGGTCTTGTCTCAAACCAACCCACACCCCAAGTTTTCTGACTGAACAGGGCCACTAGTTTTTTCTCTATAGACAATCAACCCTGCCTACTCGACTCTCCACTCAAGTGTTGCTGAGTTATGCAGATTTTCAAGTGTTTTGGCCAAGATTTCTGGGGGACAGGGCCAAAATCTACACTCAGCAGTGGGTGGGGCTATGTATTAGCTCCACTGCCTGGGTCAAACAGTAAAGCCAGGTCCAAGCAGTCCCCCAAGTGTTCCCAGTCAGGCTTTCTGGTTGAAAAGGATCAGGACCTGCAATAAGCAATGGGTATGACTATAGATTTGATCCCTTCTCTGGGCAAAAGAGAAAATCTACCTCCATGCAAACTTCCAATTATTCCCAGTCAGCCTTTCTGGTTGGGAGGTGCTGGGAGCTACATTCAGTAGTGGATAAGGTTATGAATCACCTCCCTTGCCTGGGTGTAGTGGTAGTGGGAGAAACTAGTTCCAAGCTCAGAAAGGCTCTTTGCCTGTGGTCTTGACTCACACTGACTCACACTCTAAGTTCCTGGCTGAAAGGTGACATGGGCTTTTCCCTGTGGAAGACCAGATTTGCTTGCTGTACTCTCTGCTCAAGTGTTACTGAGCTACATAGCCTCTGGGTGTTTCAACCAGGATTTCTGTTCAGGCAGCAACAAGATTTACACTCAGCAATGGACTATGCTCAGTTTCTCTGCCTGAACAGGAGGAAGGGTGATGATAAACCAGGCTCAGTGCTGGCAAACTCTTCATTTAAAGACACAAATCAGGAAGACCTGCACCCTGCTGAAGTCTCTGGTCAGACTGCATCACTGTCTTGGCTCTGCAGGTAAGCAAAGTTATGGGTTGAAACTATTACTTTGGTGCTGCATGTAGGATTGGTGTGCCAAGATCTGAGAATTGCTTGTCACAAGCCCCTCCCCTTCTCCATAACAATCAGATTCTTAGTGGTCAAGCCCCACAGATTCCCCCACCTTCCTTGTGAGGTGAGACCAGAGTGGGAACTCTTAAGAAGAAATATACAATGCTGGGGGAGCTGAATGTTTATCCTGAGCTCTCTTTTCTCACTGGAGGAACCATACACTAAAGGGAGAACTCTGGGTGTCCTGCTATACTGTCTTTGTGGAGGGGCAAGTCAGTAACCACTCCTCTTAACCTTTTAATGCAGTCTATCTTGGTCTCTGTGGTTCAGTGGACTGCCTCATCCTCATCCCCATGTTCTAGGATCTTCTCAGTGAAGTCTTGTACATGAATGGTTGTTAGTTGTTCTTGTGAAGTGGAGCAAAGTCTGGAATAACCTGTCATTAACTTGAAGATGTCACTCTCTAATCCATTTTTAATGTAATTCCTGTTGAAGTAGAATGTATGTGTGCATTTTGCTTATGTTTTCTATAGGTCTTATGTCTTTTTTGTTTCTTAATTCCTTGTATAAGATAGATACTTTCTCTCATACTATTTTAATGCCTTTGTCATTTCTTTTAGTATATTTTTGGAGTTGTTTTCTTAGTTTCACAGTATATTGGAATTAACATCTTAATTTATAACAATTTAGATTAGTACAAACTTAACTTGAATAGTTTACAAAATCATTTCTTCTCTATAGCTCAGTTCCCTCCCCTGCTGCATTGTGCTGTTATTGACATACCAATTATATATTTATATGTTTTATACCCATCATACTTATATAATTATAAGTTTTTTTTAATTAGGTAGAAAGAAAAAAAGTTTTACAAACAAAAGCACATGAATCCTCTTAAAAGTTGTCTATGTATTTATATTTACCTCTGCTTTTATTGAGGATCCAGTGTAGTTATCTCTCTTGTTACTTTCAAGATTTTTTCTTTGTCTCTTGCTTTCAAAGGCATATTAGTCAGAGTTATCCAGAGAAATAGCACCAATAGGATATATAAATATATATACAAAGATATTTAATATGAGAAATTGGCTTAAGGGATTGTGGAGACTGAGAAGTCCCATGATCTGCTGTCTGCAAGCTGCGGACCCAAGAAAGCCCGTGGTGTAGTTTCAGTTCAAACCCAAAGGTCTAAGAAGCAAAGAAGTCAATGGTGTTAGTCTCAGTCTGAGTCTAAAGACCTGAGAACAAAGAGCACTAACGTCCATGGACAGGAAAAGATGGATGTCCAGAGTAAGCAGAGAGAAAATTCACTCTTCTTCTGTCTTTTTATTTTGTACAGGCCCTCAACAGATTAGATGACGTTCCCTTGCATTGGTGAAGGTGATTATTTTTCCTCAGTCTACCAATTAAAATATTAACCTCTTCCAGAAACAACCTCACAGACATACCCAGAAATAATGTTTTACCAGCTATCTGAACATTTCTTACCACAGCCAAGTTGACCCATAAAATTAACCATCGCAAATAATTTTATTAAAATCTGTCTAGTTTTGGATCTCTGAGTTTGTACTACTTGTGTTCACTGAGTGTCTTGGATGTCTAGATCAATGGTTTTCATAAAGTTGAACTTTTCAGTTATTATTTTTTCACATATTATTTCTGCACCATTTACTCTCTCCTATCCTTTGGAATTTATTTTATTGTATGTTGGTAAGCAAGATGATGTCTCAGAGTTTTCTGACTGTTTATTTTCTTTTTTTTCCCCTGTCATTTCTTCAGACTAGACACTCTCAATTGCCCTGTCATCAAATTCACTGATTTTTTTCTTTTGCCTACTAAAATCTGCATTTGAGTCTCTCTAGAATTTTTTTTTTATTTCAATTATTTTACTTTCAACTGCAGAGTTTCTATTCAATTTTTTATCATTTTATCTCTATATTGATATTCTATTTGGTAAGATGTTGTTCTCGTATTTCCTTTAATTCTATCAAATGTTTTTCTTTAGTTCCTTGAAAATATATTCTGTAGCCAATTTAAAACCAATTTAAAGTCTTTGGGTGCTCGCTCAGGGAAAGTTTTTAATGATCGCCTTTTTATTCATGTTTGAGCCAATCTTTCACGCTTCTTTGAATGGCATGATTGATTTTGTTGTTGAAAACTGGATATTTTAAATAAAAAATGTGTTAGCCCTATAAATCAGATTGTCCCTGTACAGTGTTTGCTTTCATTGTTTGTTGTTTGTGGCATTGTTTGCTTGCTTAGTGACATTTCTTATCTTATTTTGTAAAGTCTTTATTCTTTGGCTTGTTTAGCCAATGAAATACCTTCTCAGTTATGTCAGCAATCAGCTAGTGATTGCACATATAATTCCTCAAATGTCTGGAACCAAAAAGTCTCACAGTCATTTCCTAGGTTCTCTGTGTGTGAGGACACATCTTCAACACTCACTAAAGTAGTTTATAACTGGCTTAGCCTTCCTTTCCTGCTTGTACAGAGCCTTGAGTTCAGCCACAGCAAGAGCTTAGAGGCTTCTTAGTTTTAATACGCACATAGTCCTATGAATACATCTCCTTCTACATTAGCAAGAATATGCTAAAAATTTTCAAGGCCCCAATGGGGGCTAATTCTCCATATTTTTCTTGTTAAGATTTTTGGTTAGCCTATTGTTGGTCCCAGCTCCTATCCACTATCTCAGACAGTCTTAAAGTTAAACAATTGACTGTAAATATTTTCAAAATATGCCCACATGGAAAAGACTTCACAGTTGACAAACTCCAAGTCATGTGAAAAAAAAGCCTTTCAAGTTGTGTCTTTCAGGGAACCACGAGGCAGGCCATATAATTGACAAATCCCTGAAAATGAGGTTTTAAAGGAGCTCTAACCCTGCTTTTCCCCTAGTTGATGCCAGGTTGCTATATTTAATTGTGAATCATGGGCTGTAGAATTTCAACACTACCATGGAGCTGTAGAGGAAGATATAGGAATAGGTCAAGTTAAAATGTGTAAAAGCTCACTGATATTACCAAGTAATAACCTTTTTCTCTAAAATAAAAGCTTTTTCGATTGCTGCAAGCCTTAGATTAATTTCTAGAATTCTGAAAATGTTGATTTTTACAATTGTAGGCTATTTTCACATTTCTTGTCCAAGATTTATACTGTACCATTTCATTGGCATCACCTCCAAATTAAGTTTATAGGAGCTGTCAGTGATTGACTTTAGAACTCACTTTATTCATTCTTCTTAATATTATCCCAATTAAAATAAATCCATTTGAGAAGAACCCCACTCAAATAAAGAACTCTACTTTTCTATCTATGTGTTTCTTATAGAAGAAACATAAGTATATAAATACATATAAGGTAGAATATGAGAAATTGCATAAGAAAAATGTTGAGAAAGTGTTGTGGGAAACTCTCAGGGAAGAAAGATCACTTTTGGGAATGAGCAAAGACTTCCTGAATAAAATGCAAGCTCTTATCTTTCCAAATCCCCATTCCATTTTGCACCATTTGTATGTTACTTGCAGAATTTTTCTTTTGCATAGATATTTATAATTCTTGTAGCCCTTCTACCCCCCAACTGCAGCCCACTAGGCTGCAAGTTCCTTAGAGGCAAAGACTATATCTTAATATACCTCAGAACATAACATCACTTAGAGTCAAGCAGCACAGTGGGTATTAAATTTATATTAAACAGTATTTGAATAAATCAATGAAATACTTAAAGGAAAATCCCAAGCAAAAATTATGTGAGTTTTTGGTTTAGAAGCAAGTACACCAATCTTGGGACCTTATCTGGCTTCCTTCACTTGAGAATTAAAAAATAATAAAGAATTACACATAACTGAGAACTATAAAAATAGCTAAATAAAATGGAACCATTTGACATGCCTTAGGCAAAATTATTGGCAAGAAATCACCTTCAAAGAACTGAAGTGAATCCACACACAATCTGTGTGGACTCATATAACACCTTGAATATGGTAAATATCCTCTACTGGTAATGCCAGCTTGTTCAGAGTCGTAGGTGAGAATTCAGAATTTCTGTCTGCATTAAGCCTATAAATGTGATAAAATTAGGATATCAAGTGAGAACTTGTGTAGAAGTTAGCCTAGAGCCATCACACACCAGCACAGACCACCACTCCACACCTCACCCTAGGTGACTGAGGAGCCTGAGATGGGATTAGGAAATCAGGCTACATGCTGTTCTCAGGGAACTACCATCCAAAGTAGATTTTTTCATATGCTATGCAGGCTGACTCTATTACCTAGATTTTACACTAATAGTTTACCAACTAACTCTAATTTACATTGCTCTACATATATATGAAAGACCTCTTAAAACTGTGACTGTTTAAACTATGGATAATACTACAAATTCTCCATCAACCTAAGCCTGTAACTTTGGTTTAGTCACTTCATTTATTTGTTATAATTTTCCTTTCTTTAAAATTAGGAAATTAAACCAAAGGATTTTTAATGTTCATGATTATCTGAACACAGATATTCTCACAGGAAGGAATAATTTTGTCCAGTAATTTATCTATTTCTCACAGCATGGACACATTAAACATATAAGGAAATACAATTTTCTTAAGAAACTATTAAAATTGATTATTACCTTTTTAGAACCTTTTCAAATCCTACAGAGACACCTGGGGAAACTGAAATTGTAATCTGGTTTAGAAAGGTATATTTTGGGAGGAGGGGGCAAGATGGCGGAAGAGTAAGACGCGGAGATCACCTTCCTTCCCACAGATACAGCAGAAATACATCTACACGTGGAACTGCTCCTACAGAACACCCACTGAACGCTGGCAGAAGACGTCAGACCTCCCAAAAGGCAAGAAAATCCCCACGTACTTGGGTAGGGTAAAAGAAAAAAGAAATAACAGAGACAAAAGAATAGGGACGGGGGACCTGCGCCAGTGGGAGGGAGCCGTGAAGGAGGAAAGGTTTCCAGGCACTAGGAAGCCCCTTTGCGGGCAGAGACTGCAGGTGGCAGAGGGGGGAAGCTTCGGAGGAGAGCGCAGCCACAGGGGTGCAGAGGGCAAAGCAGAGAGACTCCCGCACAGAGGCTCGGCGCCAACCAGCACTCACCAGCCCGAGAGGCTTGTCTGCTCACCCGCCGGGGCAGGCGGGGGCTGGGAGCTGAGGCTCTGGCTTTGGTGCTAGCCGGGAGGGAGTCCGGGAAAAAGTCTGCAGCTGCCGAAGAGGCAAGAGACTTTTTCTTGCCTCTTTGTTTCGCGGCGCGCAAGGAGAGGGGATTCAGAGCGCTGCCTAAACGAAATCCAGAGACGGGTGCGAGCCGCGCGGCTATCAGCGCGGATCCCACAGCAACAGGGGCGCAGAGGGAAAAACGGAGAGATTCCCGCACAGAGGCTCAGCGCCGAGCAGCGCTCACCAGCCCGAGAGGCTTGTCTGCTCACCCGCTGGGGCAGGCGGGGCTGGGAGCTGAGGTGCGGGCTTCGGTCGGATCGCAGGGAGAGGACTGGGGTTGGCTGCGTGAACACAGCCTGAAGGGGTTGGCCTGCCGCGGCGAGCCGGGAGGGAGCCAGAGAGGAGGTCTGCAGCCGCCGAAGAGGCAAGAGACTTTTTCTTGCCTCTTTGTTTCGCGGCGCGCAAGGAGAGGGGATTCAGAGCGCCGCCTAGACGAACTCCAGAGGCGGGCGCGAGCCGCGGCTAACAGCGCGGACCCCAGAGACTGGTAGGAAACGCTAAGGCTGCTGCTGCCGCCACCAAGAAGCCTGTGTGCGAGCCCAGGTCACTCTCCACACCGCCCCTCCCGGGAGCCAGTGCAGCTCGCCACTGCCAGGCTCCCGTGATCCAGGGACAACTTCCCCGGGAGAACACACAGGGCGCCTTGGGCTGCTGCAACGTCACGACGCCTCTGACGCCGCAGGCTCGCCCCGCCTCCTCCGTACCGCTCCCTCCCCCGGCCTGAGTGAGCCAGAGCCCCCGAAGCAGCTGCTCCTTTAACTCCGTTCTGTCTGGGCGGGGAACGGACGCCCTCAGGCAACGTACATGCAGAGGCGGGTCTAAATCCAAAGCTGAACGCTGGGAGCTGTACGAACAAAGAAGAGAAAGGGAAATCTCCCCCAGCAGCCTCAGAAGCAGCGGATTAAAGCTCCACAAACAACTTGATGTGCCTGCATCTGTTGAATACCTGAATAGACAACGAATCATCCCAAATTCAAAAGGTGGACTTTAGGAGCAGGATATATTAATTTCCCCTTTTCCTTTTTTTGTGAGTGTATATGTGTATGCTTCTGGGTGAGATTTTGTCTGTATAGCTTTGCTTTCACCATCAGTCCTAGGGTTAGGTCCGTCCATTTTTTTTTTTTTTTTTTTTTTTTTACTTAAAAAAAATTTTTTTTCCTAATATATGCTTTCTTAATAATTTTTTCCGTATTTTCTATTTTTAGAAATTAAAAAATTTTTTAATAAGTTTTTTCATATTTTTTATTTTAAAAAATTAAAATTTTTTTTTTAATAAATTTTTTTTTTTAAAATCTTTTTCTTATTTTTTACTATAAAAAAATTAATAAATCTATTTTTAAAAATTAAAAAAAAATTTTTTCTGAATACATTTACTCTTAATAATTTTTTTTCTTATTTTTTATTATAATAGCTTTATTTTATTTTATTTTATCCTCTTTTTATCTTTCTATTTTTTTCTCCCTTATATTCTGAGCTGTGTGGATGAAAGGCTCTTGGTGCTCCAGCCAGGCATCAGGGCTGTGCCTCTGAGGTGGGAGAGCCAACCTCAGGACACTGGTCCACATGAGACCTACCAGCTCCACGTAACACCAAACGGCAAAAATCTCTCAGAGGTCTCCATCTCAACATCAAGACACAGCTTCACTCAACGAACAGCAAGCTACAGGGCTGGACACCCTATGCCAAACAACTAGCAAGACAGGAACACAGCCCCATCCATTAGCAGGAAGGCTGCCTAAAATCATAAGGCCACAGACACCCCAAAACACACCACCAGACGTGGACGAGCCCACCAGAAAGAAAAGATTCAACCTCATCCACCAGAACACAGGCAATAGTCCCCTCCACCAGGAAGCCTACACAACCCACTGAACCAACCTTACCCACTGGGGACAGATACCAAAAACAACGGGAACTACGAACCTGCAGCCTGTGAAAAGGAGACCCCAAACACAGTAAGATAAGCAAAATGAGACGACAGAAAAACACACAGCAGATGAAGGAGCAGGGTCAAAACACACCAGACCTAACAAATGAAGAGGAAATAGGTAGTCTACCTGAAAAAGAATTCAGAATAATGATAGTAAGGATGATCCAAAATCTTGGAAATAGAATAGACAAAATGCAAGAAACATTTAACAAGGACGTAGAAGAACTAAAGAGGAACCAAGCAACGATGAAAAACACAATAAATGAAATTAAAAATACTCTAGATGGGATCAATAGCAGAATAACTGAGGCAGAAGAAAGGATAAGTGACCTGGAAGATAAAATGGTGGAAATAACTACTGCAGAGCAGGATAAAGAAAAAAGAATGAAAAGAACTGAGGACAGTCTCAGAGACCTCTGGGACAACATTAAACGCACCAACATTCGAATTATAGGGGTCCCAGAAGAAGAAGAGAAAAAGAAAGGGACTGAGAAAATATTTGAAGAGATTATAGTTGAAAACTTCCCTAATATGGGAAAGGAAATAGTTAATCAAGTCCAGGAAGCACAGAGAGTCCCATACAGGATAAACCCAAGGAGAAACACGCCAAGACACATATTAATCAAACTGTCAAAAATTAAATATAAAGAAAACATATTAAAAGCAGCAAGGGAAAAACAACAAATAACACACAAGGGAATCCCCATAAGGTTAACATCTGATCTTTCAGCAGAAACTCTGCAAGCCAGAAGGGAGTGGCAGGATATACTTAAAGTGATGAAGGAGAAAAACCTACAACCAAGGTTACTCTACCCAGCAAGGATCTCATTCAGATTTGATGGAGAAATTAAAACCTTTACAGACAAGCAAAAGCTGAGAGAGTTCAGCACCACCAAACCAGCTTTACAACAAATGCTAAAGGAACTTCTCTAGGCAAGAAACACAAGAGAAGGAAAACACCTACAATAACAAACCCAAAACATTTAAGAAAATGGGAATGGGAACATACATATCAATAATTACCTTGAATGTAAATGGATTAAATGCTCCCACCAAAAGACACAGACTGGTTGAATGGATACAAAAACAAGACCCATATATATGCTGTCTACAAGAGACCCACTTCAGACCTAGAGACACATACAGACTGAAAGTGAGGGGATGGAAAAAGATATTCCATGCAAATGGAAATCAAAAGAAAGCTGGAGTAGCAATTCTCATATCAGACAAAATAGACTTTAAAATAAAGAATATTATAAGAGACAAAGAAGGACACTATATAATGATCAAGGGATCGATCCAAGAGGAAGGTATAACAATTGTAAATATTTATGCACCCAACATAGGAGCACCTCAATACATAAGGCAAATACTAACAGCCCTAAAAGGGGAAATTGACAGCAACACAATCATAGTAGGGGACTTTAACACCCCACTTTCATCAATGGACAGATCATCCAAAATGAAAATAAATAAGGAAACACAAGCTTTAAATGATACATTAAACAAGATGGACTTAATTGATATTTATAGGACAATCCACCCAAAAACAACAGAATACACATTTTTCTCAAGTGCGCATGGAACATTCTCCAGGATAGATCATATCTTGGGTCACAAATCAAGCCTTGGTAAATTTAAGAAAATTGAAATCGTATCAAGTATCTTTTCCGACCACAACGCTATGAGACTAGATATCAATTACAGGAAAAGATCTGTAAAAAATACAAACACATGGAGGCTACACAATACACTACTTAATAATGAAGTGATCACTGAAGAAATCAAAGGGGAAATCAAAAAATACCTAGAAACAAATGACAATGGAGATACGACGACCCAAAACCTATGGGACGCAGCAAAAGCAGTGCTAAGAGGGAAGTTTATAGCAATACAAGCCTACCTCAAGAAACAGGAAACATCTCGAATAAACAACCTAACCTTGCACCTAAAGCAATTAGAGAAAGAAGAACAAAAAAATCCCAAAGCTAGCAGAAGGAAAGAAATCATAAAGATCAGGTCAGAAATAAATGAAAAAGAAATGAAGGAAACAATAGCAAAAATCAATAAAACTAAAAGCTGGTTCTTTGAGAAGATAAACAAAATTGATAAACCATTAGCCAGACTCATCAAGAGAAAAAGGGAGAAGACTCAAATCAATAGAATTAGAAATGAAAAAGGAGAAGTAACCACTGACACTGCAGAAATACAAAAGATCATGAGAGATTACTACAAGCAACTCTACGCCAATAAAATGGACAACCTGGAAGAAATGGACAGATTCTTAGAAATGCACAAACTGCCGAGACTGAACCAGGAAGAAATAGAAAATATGAACAGACCAATCACAAGCACTGAAATTGAAACTGTGATTAAAAACCTTCCAACAAACAAAAGCCCAGGACCAGATGGCTTCACAGGTGAATTCTATCAAACATTTAGAGAAGAGCTAACACCTATCCTTCTCAAACTCTTCCAAAATATTGCAGAGGGAGGAACACTCCCAAACTCATTCTACGAGGCCACCATCACCCTGATACCAAAACCAGACAAAGATGTCACAAAGAAAGAAAACTACAGGCCAATATCACTGATGAACATAGATGCAAAAATCCTCAACAAAATACTCGCAAACAGAATCCAACAGCACATTAAAAGGATCATACACCATGATCAAGTGGGGTTTATCCCAGGAATGCAAGGATTCTTCAATATACGTAAATCAATCAATGTGATACACCATATTAACAAATTGAAGGAGAAAAACCATATGATCATCTCAATAGATGCAGAGAAAGCTTTCGACAAAATTCAACACCCATTTATGAAAAAAGTCCTGCAGAAAGTAGGCATAGAGGGAACTTTCCTCAACATAATAAAGGCCATATATGACAAACCCACAGCCAACATTGTCCTCAATGGTGAAAAACTGAAACCATTTCCACTAAGATCAGGAACAAGACAAGGTTGCCCACTCTCACCACTATTATTCAACATAGTTTTGGAAGTGTTAGCCACAGCAATCAGAGAAGACAAAGAAATAAAAGGAATCCAAATCGGAAAAGAAGAAGTAAAGCTGTCACTGTTTGCAGATGACATGATACTATACATAGAGAATCCTAAAGATGCTACCAGAAAACTCCTAGAGCTAATCAATGAATTTGGTGAAGTAGCAGGATACAAAATTAATGCACAGAAATCTCTTGCATTTCTATACACTAATGACGAAAAATCTGAAAGTGAAATTAAGAAAACACTCCCGTTTACCATTGCAACAAAAAGAATAAAATATCTAGGAATAAACCTACCTAAGGAGACAAAAGACCTGTATGCAGAAAATTATAAGACACTGATGAAAGAAATTAAAGATGATACAAATAGATGGAAAGATATACCATGTTCCTGGATTGGAAGAATCAACATTGTGAAAATGACTCTACTACCCAAAGCAATCTACAGATTCAATGCAATCCCTATCAAACTACCACTGGCATTTTTCACAGAACTAGAACAAAAAATTTCACAATTTGTATGGAAACACAAAAGACCCCGAATAGCCAAAGCAATCTTGAGAACGAAAAATGGAGCTGGGGGAATCAGGCTCCCTGACTTCAGACTATATTACAAAGCTACAGTAATCAAGACAGTTTGGTACTGGCACAAAAACAGAAATATTGATCAATGGAACAGGATAGAAAGCCCAGAGATAAACCCACGCACATATGGTCACCTTATCTTTGATAAAGGAGGCAAGCATATACGGTGGAGAAAAGACAGCCTCTTCAATAAGTGGTGCTGGGAAAATTGGACAGATACATGTAAAAGTATGAAATTAGAACACTCCCTGACACCATGCACAAAAATAAACTCAAAATGGATTAAAGACCTAAGTGTAAGACCAGACACTATCAAACTCTTAGAGGAAAACATAGGCAGAACATTCTATGACATACATCACAGCAAGATTCTTTTTGACCCAGCTCCCAGAGAAATGGAAATAAGAACACAAATAAACAAATGGGACCTAATGAAACTTAAAAGCTTTTGCACAGCAAAGGAAACCATAAACAAGACCAAAAGACAACCATCAGAATGGGAGAAAATATTTGCAAATGAAGCAACTGACAAAGGATTAATCTCCAAGATTTACAAGCAGCTCATGCAGCTCAATAACAAAAAAACGAACAACCCAATCCAAAAATGGGCAGAAGACCTAAATAGACATTTCTCCAAAGAAGATATACAGATGGCCAACAGACACATGAAAGAATGCTCAACATCATTAATCATTAGAGAAATGCAAATCAAAACTACAATGAGATATCATCTCACACCGGTCAGAATGGCCATCATCAAAAAATCTAGAAACAATAAATGCTGGAGAGGGTGTGGAGGAAAGGGAACTCTCTTGCACTGTTGGTGGGAATGTAAATTGATACAGCCACTATGGAGAACAGTATGGAGGTTCTTTAAAAAACTACAAATAGAACTACCATACGATCCAGCAATCCCACTACTGGGCATATACCCTGAGAAAACCATAGGTCAAAAAGACTCTTGTACCAAAATGTTCATTGCAGCTCTATTTACAATAGCCAGGACATGGAAGCAACCTAAATGTCCATCGACAGATGAATGGATAAAGAAGATGTGGCACATATATACAATGGAATATTACTCAGCCATAAAAAGAAATGAATTGGAGGTATTTGTAATGAGGTGGATGGAGTTAGAGTCTGTCATACAGAGTGAAGTAAGTCAGAAAGAGAAAAACAAATACAGTATGCTAACACATATATACGGAATCTAAGGGAAAAAAAAGCCATGAAGAACCTCGTGGCAAGACGGGAATAAAGACACAGACCTACTAGAGAATGGACTTGAGGATATGGGGAAGGGGTGGGGTGAGATGTGACAGGGTGAGAGAGTGTCATGGACATATATACACTACCAAATGTAAAATAGGTAGCTAGTGGGAAGCAGCCACATAGCACAGGGAGATCAGCTCGGTGCTTTGTGACCACCTAGAGGGGTGGGATGGGGAGGGTGGGAGGGAGGGAGATGCAAGAGGGAAGAGATATGGGAACATATTGTATATGTATAACTGATTCACTTTGTTATAAAGCAGAAGCTAACACACCATTGTAAGGCAATTATACTTCAATAAAGATGTTTAAAAAAAAAAAAAAAAAAAGAAAGGTATATTTTGAAGACAAAGCATTATTTTAGTTAAAAAATCAATTTCTACATCTTTTTCTCTAGATGTATTTTAACAAAATATTTTCCACAGTGAAGTTAATTATATTTACTTCCTACATTAAAAGTGCATTAAAACCAATTTATTAAACACCCATTTTTTGAATTCTGACTTCATGTAAAGTGCTGTTGTAGAGGAAGAGAAAAAAACAAACAACAAAGACACATAGTCTGCCCTGAAGGACTTTGCAATCTATTAGAGTGATATATCTGTACCCGGAGTACAAGGCATAGAGAAATTAGAACCATAATAGAAGTATAAGAATTTTGTTATTAAATGATAAAATAAAAAATTATTAATTCTAAATTTGGTATACCTGAAAACATACTGGAAATGCCTTCTGTTTATACATGTAATAGATTCATTTAAAATGTATGTTAGGGGCTTCCCTGGTGGCGCAGTGGTTGAGAGTCTGCCTGCCAATGCAGGGGACAAGGGTTCGAGCCCTGGTCCGGGAGGATCCCACATGCCGTGGAGCGACTGGGCCCGTGAGCCACAATTGCTGAGCCTGCGCGTCTGGAGCCCGTGCTCCACAGCAAGAGAGGCCGCGATGGTGAGAGGCCCGCACACCGTGATGAAGAGTGGCCCCCACTTGCCGCAACTGGAGAAAGCCCTCGCACAGAAACGAAGACACAACACAGCCAAAAATAAATAAATAAATAAATATTAAAATATATAACTTATTAAAAACAAACAAACAAACAAACAAGTGGCCCCAAAGCTTTAAAAAAAAAAATGTATGGGGCCCTTCGGAGAAGATGGCGGAAGAGTAAGACGCGGAGATCACCTTCCTTCCCACAGATACAGTAGAAATACATCTACACGTGGAACTGCTCCTACAGAACACCCACTGAACGCTGGCAGAAAACGTCAGACCTCCCAAAAGGCAAGAAACTCCCCCCGTACTTGGGTAGGGCAAAAGAAAAAAGAAATAACAGAGACAAAAGAATAGGGACGGCACCTGCACCAGTGGGAGGGAGCTGTGAAGGAGGAAAGATTTCCACGCACTAGGAGCCCCTTCGCGGGCAGAGACTGCGGGTGGCAGAGGGGGGAAGCTTCGGAGCCACGGAGGAGAGCGCAGCCACAGGGGTGCAGAGGGCAAAGCGGAGAGATTCCCGCACTTCCCGCACAGAGGCTCGGCGCTGACCAGCACTCACCAGCCCGAGAGGCTTGTCTGCTCAGCCGCCGGGGCGGGCGGGGCTGGGAGCTGAGGCTCGGGCTTCGGTCGCAGGGAGAGGACTGGGGTTGGCGGCGTGAACACAGCCTGAAGGGGTTAGCGCACCACAGCTAGCCGGGAGGGAGTCCGGGAAAAAGTCTGCAGCTGCCGAAGAGGCAAGAGACTTTTTCTTCCCTGTTTCCTGGTGCGCGAGGAGAGGGGATTCAGAGCGCCGCCTAAACGAACTTCAGAGACGGGCGCGAGCCGCAGCTAACAGCGCGGATCCCATAGCAACAGGGGCGCAGAGGGAAAAACGGAGAGACTCCCGCACAGAGGCTCGGCGCCGAGCAGCGCTCACCAGCCTGAGAGGCTTGTCTGCTCCCCCGCCGGGGCGGGCGGGGCTGGGAGCGGAGGCTCGGGCTTCGGTCGGATCGCAGGGAGAGGACTGGGGTTGGCGGCGTGAACACAGCCTGAAGGGGTTAGCACAACACAGCTGGCTGGGAGGGAGACCGGGAAAAAGTCTGCAGCTGCCGAAGAGGCAAGAGACTTTTTCTTGCCTCTTTGTTTCGCAGCGCGCAAGGAGAGGGGATTCAGAGCGCCGCCTAAACGAACTCCAGAAACTGGCGCGAGCCGCGGCTATCAGCGCGGACCCCAGAGACAGGCGTGAGACGCTGTGGCTGCTGCTGCCGCCTCCAAGAAGCCTGTGTGCGAGCACAGGTCACTCTCCACACCGCCCCTCCCGGGAGCCCGTGCAGCCCGCCACTGCCAGGGTCCCGTGATCCAGGGACAACATCCCCCGGGAGAACGCACTGCGCGCCTCAGGCTGCTGCAATGTCACACCGGCCTCTGACGCCGCAGGCTCGCCCCGCCTCCTCTGTACCCCTCCCTCCCCGCGGCCTGGGTGAGCCAGAGTCCCCGAAGCAGCTGCTCCTTTAACCCCGTCCTGTCTGGGCGGGGAACAGACGCCCTCAGGCGACCTACACGCAGAGGCGGGTCCAAATCCAAAGCTGATCCCCAGGAGCTGTGCGAACAGAGAAGAGGAGGGGAAATCTGTCCCAGCAGCCTCAGAAGAAGCGGATTAAAACTCCACAAACAACTTGATGTGCCTGCATCTGTTGAATACCTGAATAGACAACGAATCATCCCAAATTCAGGAGGTGGACTTTGGGAGCAGGATATATTAATTTTTCCCCTTTTCCTTTTTTTTTTGTGAGTGTATATGTATATGCTTCTGGGGGAGATTTTGTCTGTATAGCTTTGCTTTACAATAGCTTTATTTTACTTCACTATATTATAGCTTCTTTCTTTCTTTTCTTTCTTTCTTTCTTTCTTTCCTTCCTTCCTTCCTTCCTCCTTCCTTCCTTCCTTCCTTCCTTCCTTCCTTTCTTTCTTTCTTTCTATTTTTTCTCCCTTTTACTCTGAGCCGTGTGGACAAAAGGCTCTTGGTGCTTCAGCCAGGCATCAGGGCCGTACCTCGGAGGTGGGAGAGCCAACTTCAGGACACTGGTCCACAAGAGACCTCCCAGCTCCATGTAATACCAAACGGCAAAAATCTCTCAGAGATCTCCATCTCAACATCAAGACCCAGCATCACTCAATGACCAGCAAGCTACAGGGCTGAACACCCTATGCCAAACAACTAGCAAGACAGGAACACAGCCTCATCCATTAGCAGAGAGGCTGCCTAAAATCATAATAAGGCCACAGACACCCCAAAATACACCACCAGACGTGGACGTGCCCACCAGAAAGACAAGATCCAGCCTCATCCACCAGAGCTCAGGCACTAGTTCCCTCCACCAGGAAGCCTACACAACCCACTGAACCAACCTTAGCCACTGGGGACAGATACCAAAAACAACGGGAACTACAAACCTGCAACCTGTGATAAGGAGACCCCAAACACAGTAAGATAAGCAAAATGAGACGACAGAAAAACACACAGCAGATGAAGGAGCAGGGTCAAAACACACTAGACTTAACAAATGAAGAGGAAATAGGTAGTCTACCTGAAAAAGAATTCAGAATAATGATAGTAAGGATGATCCAAAATCTTGGAAATAGAATAGACAAAATTCAAGAAACATTTAACAAGGACGTAGAAGAGCTAAAGAGGAATCAAGCAATGATGAAAAACACAATAAATGAAATTAAAAATACTCTAGATGGGATCAATAGCAGAATAACTGAGGCAGAAGAAAGGATAAGTGACCTGGAAGATAAAATGGTGGAAATAACTACTGCAGAGCAGGATAAAGAAAAAAGAATGAAAAGAGCTGAGGACAGTCTCAGAGACCTCTGGGACAGCATTAAACGCACCAACATTCGAATTATAGGGGTCCCAGAAGAAGAAGAGAAAAAGAAAGGGACTGAGAAAATATTTGAAGAGATTATAGTTGAAAACTTCCCTAATATGGGAAAGGAAATAGTTAATCAAGTCCTGGAAGCACAGAGAGTCCCATACAGGATAAACCCAAGGAGAAACACACCAAGACACATATTAATCAAACTGTCAAAAATTAAATATAAGGAAAACATATTAAAGGCAGCAAGGGAAAAACAACAAATAACACACAAGGGAATCCCCATAAGGTTAACATCTGATCTTTCAGCAGAAACTCTGCAAGCCAGAAGGGAGTGGCAGGATATACTTAAAGTGATGAAGGAGAAGAACCTACAACCAAGATTACTCTACCCAGCAAGGATCTCATTCAAATGTGATGGAGAAATTAAAACCTTTACAGACAAGCAAAAGCTGAGAGAGTTCAGCACTACCAAACCAGCTTTACAACAAATGCTAAAGGAACTTCTCTAGGCAAGAAACACAAGAGAAGGAAAACACCTACAATAACAAACCCAAAACATTTAAGAAAATGGGAATAGGAACATACATATCGATAATTACCTTGAATGTAAATGGATTAAATGCTCCCACCAAAAGACACAGGCTGGCTGAATGGATACAAAAACAAGACCCATATATATGCTGTCTACAAGAGACCCACTTCAGACCTAGAGACACATACAGACTGAAAGTGAGGGGATGGAAAAAGATATTCCATGCAAATGGAAATCAAAAGAAAGCTGGAGTAGCAATTCTCATATCAGACAAAATAGACTTTAAAATAAAGACTATTACAAGAGACAAAGAAGGACACTATAGAATGATCAAGGGATCGATCCAAGAGGAAGGTATAACAATTGTAAATATTTATGCACCCAACATAGGAGCACCTCAATACATAAGGCAAGTACTAACAGCCATAAAAGGGGAAATCGACAGTAACACAATCATAGTAGGGGACTTTAACACCCCACTTTCACCAATGGACAGATCATCCAAAATGAAAATAAATAAGGAAACACAAGCTTTAAATGATACATTAAACAAGATGGACTTAATTGATATTTATAGGACATTCCACCCAAAAACAACAGAATACACATTTTTCTCAAGTGCTCATGGAACATTCTCCAGGATAGATCATATCTTGGGTCACAAATCAAACCTTGGTAAATTTAAGAAAATTGAAATCGTATCAAGTATCTTTTCCGACCACAACGCTATGAGACTAGATATCAATTACAGGAAAAGATCTGTAAAAAATACAAACACATGGAGGCTACACAATACATTACTTAATAATGAAGTGATTACTGAAGAAATCAAAGGGGAAATCAAAAAATACCTAGAAATAAATGACAATGGAGATACGACGACCCAAAACCTATGGGACGCAGCAAAAGCAGTGCTAAGAGGGAAGTTTATAGCAATACAAGCCTACCTCAAGAAACAGGAAACATCTCGAATAAACAACCTAACCTTGCACCTAAAGCAATTAGAGAAAGAAGAACAAAAAAACCCCAAAGCCAGCAGAAGGAAAGAAATTATAAAGATCAGGTCAGAAATAAATGAAAAAGAAATGAAGGAAACAATAGCAAAAATCAATGAAAGTAAAAGCTGGTTCTTTGAGAAGATAAACAAAATTGATAAACCATTAGCCAGACTCATCAAGAGAAAAAGGGAGAAGACTCAGATCAATAGAATTAGAAATGAAAAAGGAGAAATAACCACTGACACAGCAGAAATACAAAAGATCATGAGAGATTACTACAAGCAACTCTATGCCAATAAAATGGACAACCTGGAAGAAATGGACAGATTCTTAGAAATGCACAAACTGCCGAGACTGAACCAGGATGATATAGAAAATATGAACAGACCAATCACAAGCACTGAAATTGAAACTGTGATTAAAAACCTTCCAACAAACAAAAGCCCAGGACCAGATGGCTTCACAGGTGAATTCTATCAAACATTTAGAGAAGAGCTAACACCTATCCTTCTCAAACTCTTCCAAAATATTGCAGAGGGAGGAACACTCCCAAACTCATTCTACGAGGCCACCATCACCCTGATACCAAAACCAGACAAAGATGTCACAAAGAAAGAAAACTACAGGCCAATATCACTGATGAACATAGATGCAAAAATCCTCAACAAAATACTCGCAAACAGAATCCAACAGCACATTAAAAGGATCATACACCATGATCAAGTGGGGTTTATCCCAGGAATGCAAGGATTCTTCAATATACGTAAATCAATCAATGTGATACACCATATTAACAAATTGAAGGAGAAAAACCATATGATCATCTCAATAGATGCAGAGAAAGCTTTCGACAAAATTCAACACCCATTTATGAAAAAAGTCCTGCAGAAAGTAGGCATAGAGGGAACTTTCCTCAACATAATAAAGGCCATATATGACAAACCCACAGCCAACATTGTCCTCAATGGTGAAAAACTGAAACCATTTCCACTAAGATCAGGAACAAGACAAGGTTGCCCACTCTCACCACTATTATTCAACATAGTTTTGGAAGTGTTAGCCACAGCAATCAGAGAAGACAAAGAAATAAAAGGAATCCAAATCGGAAAAGAAGAAGTAAAGCTGTCACTATTTGCAGATGACATGATACTATACATAGAGAATCCTAAAGAGGCTCTCCTAAAACTCCTAGAGCTAATCAATGAATTTGGTAAAGTAGCAGGATACAAAATTAATGCACAGAAATCGCTTGCATTTCTATACACTAATGACGAAAAATCTGAAAGTGAAATTAAGAAAACACTCCCGTTTACCATTGCAACAAAAAGAATAAGATATCTAGGAATAAACCTACCTAAGGAGACAAAAGACCTGTATGCAGAAAATTATAAGACACTGATGAAAGAAATTAAAGATGATACAAATAGATGGAGAGATATACCATGTTCCTGGATTGGAAGAATCAACATTGTGAAAATGACTCTACTACCCAAAGCAATCTACAGATTCAATGCAATCCCTATCAAACTACCACTGGCATTTTTCACAGGACTAGAACAAAAAATTTCACAATTTGTATGGAAACACAAAAGACCCCGAATAGCCAAAGCAATCTTGAGAACGAAAAATGGAGCTGGGGGAATCAGGCTCCCTGACTTCAGACTATACTACAAAGCTTCAGTAATCAAGACAGTTTGGTACTGGCACAAAAACAGAAATATAGACCAATGGAACAGGATAGAAAGCCCAGAGATAAACCCACACACATATGGTCACCTTATCTTTGATAAAGGAGGCAAGCATATACGGTGGAGAAAAGACAGCCTCTTCAATAAGTGGTGCTGGGAAAATTGGACAGGTACATGTAAAAGTATGAAATTAGAACACTCCCTGACACCATGCACAAAAATAAACTCCAAATGGATTAAAGACCTACGTGTAAGGCCAGACACTATCAAACTCTTAGAGGAAAACATAGGCAGAACACTCTATGACATACATCACAGCAAGATTCTGTTTGACCCAGCTCCCAGAGAAATGGAAATAAGAACACAAATAAACAAATGGGACCTAATGAAACTTAAAAGCTTTTGCACAGCAAAGGAAACCATAAACAAGACCAAAAGACAACCCTTAGAATGGGAGAAAATATTTGCAAATGAAGCAACTGACAAAGGATTAATCTCCAAGATTTACAAGCAGCTCATGCAGCTCAATAACAAAAAAACGAACAACCCAATCCAAAAATGGGCAGAAGACCTAAATAGACATTTCTCCAAAGAAGATATACAGATGGCCTACAGACACATGAAAGAATGCTCAACATCATTAATCATTAGAGAAATGCAAATCAAAACTACAATGAGATATCATCTCACACCGGTCAGAATGGCCATCATCAAAAAATCTAGAAACAATAAATGCTGGAGAGGATGTGGAGGAAAGGGAACACTCTTGCACTGTTGGTGGGAATGTAAATTGATACAGCCACTATGGAGAACAGTATGGAGGTTCCTTAAAAAACTACAAATAGAACTACCATACGACCCAGCAATCCCACTACTGGGCATATACCCTGAGAAAACCATAGGTCAAAAAGTGTCATGTACCACAATGTTCATTGCAGCTCTATTTACAATAGCCAGGACCTGGAAGCAACCTAAATGTCCATCGACAGACGAATGGATAAAGAAGATGTGGCACATATATACAATGGAATATTACTCAGCCATAAAAAGAAATGAAATGGAGGTATTTGTAATGAGGTGGATGGAGTTAGAGTCTGTCATACAGAGTGAAGTAAGTCAGAAAGAGAAAAACAAATACAGTATGCTAACACATATATACGGAATCTAAGGAAAAAAAAAAAAAAAAAAAGGCCATGAAGAACCTAGTGGCAAGACGGGAATAAAGACACAGACCTACTAGAGAATGGACTTGAGGATATGGGGAGGGGGTGGGGTGAGATGTGACAGGGTAAGAGAGTGTCATGGACATATATACACTACCAAATGTAAAATAGATAGCTAGTGGGAAGCAGCCGCATAGCACAGGGAGATCAGCTCGGTGCTTTGTGACCACCTAGAGGGGTGGGATGGGGAGGGTGGGAGGGAGGGAGATGCAAGAGGGAAGAGAAATGGGAACATATTTTATATGTATAACTGATTCACTTTGTTATAAAGCAGAAGCTAACACACTATTGTAAGGCAATTATACTTCAATAAAGATGTTTAAAAAAAAATGTATGTTAGGTGACATTAAAGATGGCAGAAGAGTAAGACGTGGAGTTCACCTCCCTCCCCACAAATACATCAGAAATACATCTACATGTGGAACAACTCCTACAGAACACCTACTGAACACTGGCAGAAGACCTCAGACCTCCCAAAAGGCAAGAAACTCCCCACATACTTGGGTAGGGCAAAAGAAAAAAGAAAACATAGAGACAAAAGAATAGGGACGGGACCTGCACCAGTGGGAGGGAGCTGTGAAGGAGGAAAGGTTTCCACACACTAGGAAGCCCCTTCGCTGGCAGAGATGGGGGGTGGGCAGGGGTAAGCTTTGGAGCCACGGAGGAGAGCACAGCAACAGGGGTGCAGAGGGCAAAGTGGAGAAATTCCCGCACAGAGGATTGGTGCTGACCAGCACCCACCAGCCAGAGAGGCCTGTCTGCTCACCCCCAGGGGGGCATGGGGGCTGGGAGCTGAGGCTCCGATTTTGGAAATCAGATCCTGGGGAGAGAACTGGGGTTGGCTGCATGAACACAGCCTGAAGGGGACTAGTGTGCCACAGCTAGCTGGTAAGAGTCCAGGAAAAAGTCTGGAAATGCCAAAGAGGCAAGAGACATTTCCTTGCCTCTTTGTTTCATGTTGCACGAGGAGAGGGAATTAAGAGCACTGCCTAAATGACCTCCAGAGAGGGGCACAAGACCCGGCTATCAGCGCAGACCACAGAGACAGGAATGAGATGCTAAGGTTGCTACTGCAGCCACCAAGAAACCTCTGTGCAAGCACAGGTCACTATCCACACCTCCCCTCCTGGGAGCCTGTGAAACCAGCCACTGCCACAGTCCCATGATCCAGGGACAAATTCCCTGGGAGAACACATGGCACGCCTCAGGCTGTTGCAATGTCACAACGGCCTCTGCCACCTCAGTGTAACCCCGCGACCCTCCCTCCCCCTGGTATGAGTGAGCCAGAGCCCCCTAATCAGCTGCTACTTTAACCACGTCATGTTTCAGCAAAGAACAGATGCCCCTAGGCAACCTACAGGCAAAGGTGGGACCGAATACAAAGCTGAACTCCAGGAGCTGAGCGAACAGAGAAAAGAAAGGGAAATCTCTCGCAGCAGCCTCAGGAGCAGTGGATTAAATCTCCACAATCAATTTGATGTACCCTGCATCTGTGGAATACCTGAATAGACAACGAATCATCCCAAAATTGAGGTGGTGGACTTTGGGAGCAACAATATATATATATATATTTTTTTTTTTTCCTTTTTCTCTTTTTGTGAGTGTGTATGTGTATGCTTTGGTGTGTAATTTTGTCTGTATAGCTTTGCTTTTATCATTTCTCCTAGGGTTCTGTTGGCCAGTTTTTGGTTTTTTGTTTTTGTTTTTTGGTATAGTTTTTAGAGCTTCTTATTTTTGGTGGATTTGGTTTTTGATTTGGTTGGTCTCTTCTTTCTTTAATGTTTCTTTCTTTATTACTTTTTAATTTTTTATATTTAATAATTATTTTTTATTTTAATAACTTTATTTTATTCTTTTTCTTTCTTTCTTTTTTTCTCCCTTTTATTCTGAGCCATGTGGATGACAGGATCCTGGTGTTCCAGCTGGGTGTCAGGCATGTGCCTCTTAGGTGGGAGTCATGAGTTCAGGACATTGGTCCAACAGAGACCTCCCAGCTCCACAAAATATCAAAGAGCAAAAATCTCCAAGAGATCTCCATCTCAATGTCAAGACCCAGCTCTACTCAATGACCAACAAGCTACAGTGTTGGACACCCAATGCAAAACAACTAGCAAGAAAGGAACACAACTCCACCCACTAGCAGAAAGACTGCCTAAAATCATAATAAGCTCACAGACACCCCAAAACACACCACCAGACGAAGATCTGTCCACCAGAAAGACAAGATCCAGACTCATCCACCAGAACACAAGCACTAGTCCCCTCCACCAGGAAGCCTACACAACTCACTGAACCAACTTTAGCCACTGGGGGCAGACACCAAAATCAAAGGGAACTACGAACATGCAGCCTGCAAAAAGGAGCCCCAAACACAGTAAGTTAAGCAAAATGAGAAGATAGAGAAACACAGAGCAGATGAAGGAGCAAGGTAACAGCTCACCAGACCAAAAAACTGAAGAGGAAATAGCCAGTCTAACTGAAAATGAATTCAGAGTAAGGATAGTAAAGAGGATCCAAAATCTTGGAAATAGAATGGAGAAAATACAAAAAACGTTCAACAAGGACCTTGAAGAACTAAAGAGCAAACAAACAATGACGAACACCACAATAAAAGAAATTAAAAATTCTCTAGAAGGAATCAATAGCAGAATAACTGAGGCAGAAGAACAGAGAAGTGACCTGGAAGATAAAATAGTGGAAAAAACTACTGCAGAGCAGAATAAAGGAAAAAGAAAGAAAAGAACTGAGGACAGTCTCAGAGACCTCGGGGACAACATTAAACACACAAACATTCAAATTGTAGGTGTCCCAGAAGAAGAAGAGAAAAAGAAAGGGACTGAGAAAATATTTGAAGAGATTATAGTTGAAAATTTTCCTAATATGTGAAAGGAAATAGTTATTCAAGTCCAGGAAGCACAGAGAGTCCCATATAGGATGAATCCAATGAGAAACACACCAAAATACATATTAATCAAACTATCAAAAATTAAATATAAAGAAAAAATATTAAAAGCATCAAGGGAAAACAAAAACTAACACAAGGGAATCCTCATAAGGTTAACAGCTGAACTTCAGCAGAAACTCTGCAAGCCAGAAGGGAGTGGCAGGACATATTTAAACTGATGAAACGGAAAAACGAAGATTACTCTAACCAGCAAGGATCTCATTTAGATTCGATGGAGAAATTAAAAACTTTACAGACAAGCAAAAGCTAAGAGAATTCAGCACCACCAAACCAGCATTACTACAAATGCTAAAGGAAGTTCTCTAGGCTGGAAACACAAGAGAAGGGAAAGAACTACAATAACAAACGCAAATCAATTAAGAAAATGGTAATAGGAGCATACATATCAATAATTACCTTAAATGGAAATGGATTAAATGCTCCAACCAGAAAGCCTAGACTGGCTGAATGGATACAAAAACAAGACCTGGACATATGCTGTCTACAGGAGAACCACCTCAGACATAGGGACACATACAGACTGAAAGTGAGGTGAAGGAAAAGGTATTCCATGCAAATGGAAATCAAAAGAAAGCTGGAGTAGCATTTCTCATATCAGAAAAAAAATAGACTTAAAATAAAGATTACTACAAGAGATAAAGGGACACTACATAATGATCAAGGGATCAATCCAAGAAGAAGATATAACAATTGTAAATATTTATACACACAACATAGGAGCATCTCAATACATAAGGCAATTGTTAACAGCCATAAAAGGGGAAATCAGCAGTAACACAATCATAGTAGGGGACTTGAACACCCCACTTTCACCAATGGACAGATCATCCAAAATGAAAATAAATAAGGAAACACAAGCTTTAAATGATACATTAAAAAGTATGGACTTAATAGATATTTATAGGACATTCCTTCCAAAAACAACAGAATACACTTTCTTCTCAAGTGCTCATGGAACATTCTCCAGGATAGATAATATCTTGTGTCACAAAACAAGCTTTGGTAAATTTAAGAAAATTGAAATCATATCAAGTATCTTTTCTGACCACAAGGCTATGAGACTAGATATCAATTACAGGAAAAAAACTTGTAAAAAATAAAAAACATGGAAGCTAAACAATACACTACTTAATTACCAAGAGATCACTGAAGAAATCAAAATGGAAATTTAAAAAATCTAGAAACAAATGACAATGAAAACACAATGATGCAACACCTATGGCATGCAGCAAAAGAAGTTCTAAGAGGGAAATTTATAGCAATACAAACTTACCTTAAGAAACAAGAAACATCTCAAATAAACAACCTAAACTTACACCTAAAGCAATTAGAGAAAGAAGAACAAAAAAACTCTAAAATTAGCAGAGGGAAAGAAATCTTAGTGGTCAGATCAGAAATAAATGAAAACTAAATGAAGGAAACAATCACAAAGATCAATGAAACTAAAAGCTGGTTCTTTGAGATGATAAACAAAATTGATAAACCATTTGCCAGACTCATCAAGAAAAAAAGGGAGAGGACTCAAATCAATAGAAATAGATATGAAAAAGGAGAAGTAAAAATGGAACCTGCAGAAATACAGAGGATCATGAGAGATTACTAAAAGCAACTATATGCCAATAAAATGGGCAACCTGGAAGAAATGGACAAATTCTTAGAAATGTACAACCTTTCCAGACTGAAACAGGAAGAAATAGAAAATATGAACAGACCTTTCACAAGGACTCAAATTGAAACTGTGATTAAAAATCTTCCAACAAACAAAAGCCCAGGACCAGATGGCTTCACAGGTGAATTCTATCAAATATTTAGAGAAGAGCTAACACCTACCCTTCTCAAACTCTTCCAAAATATAGCAGAGGGAGGAACACTCCTAAACTCATTCTACGTGGCCACCATCACCCTGATACCAAAACCAGACAAAGATGTCACAAAGAAAGTAAACTACAGGCCAATATCACTGATGAACATAGATGCAAAAATTCTCAACAAAATATCAGCAAAGAGAATCCAGCAGCACATTAAAAGGGTCATACACCATGATCAAGTGGGGTTTATCCCATGAATGCAAATATTCTTCAATATACACAAATCAATCAATGTGATACACCATATTAACACACTGATGAATAAAACCATGTGATCATCTCTATAGATGCAGAAAAAGCTTTTGACAAAATTCAACATGGAATTATGATAAAAACCCTGCAGAAAGTAGGCATAGAGGGAACTTATCTGAACATAATAAAGTCCAAATGTGACAAACCCACAGCCAACATTGCCCTTAATGATGGAAAACTGAAACCATTTCCACTAAGTTCAGGAACAAGACAAGCTTGCCCACTCTTACCACTATCATTCAACATAGTTTTGGAAGTGTTAGCTACAGCAATCAGAGAAGAAAAAGAAATAAAAGGAATCCAAATCAGAAAAGAAGAAGTAAATCTGTCACTGTTTGCAGATGACATGATACTATACATAGAGGAACCTAAAGATGTTACCAGAAAACTACTAGAGCTAATCAATTAATTTGGTAAAGTAGCAGGATACAAAATTAATGCACAGAAATCTCTTGCATTCCTATACACTAATGACGAAAAATCTGAAAGTGAAATTAAGAAAACACTCCCATTTACAATTACAACAAAAAGAATAAAATATCTAGGAATAAACCTACCTAAGGAGACAAAAGACCTGTATGCTGAAAACTATAAGACACTGACGAAAGAAATTAAAGATGATACAAACAGATGGAGAGATATACCATGTTCTTGGATTGGAAGAATCAACATTGTGAACATGGCTATAATAAGCAAAGCAATCTACAGATTCAATGCAATCCCTATCAAACTACCAATGACATTTTTCACAGAACTAGAAAAAAATTTCCACAATTTGTATGGAAACACAGAAGGCCCAGAATAGCCCAAGCAGTCTTGAGAAAGAAATACAGAGCTGGAGGAATCAGGGTCCCTGACTTCAGAGTATGTTACAAAGCTACAGTAATCAAGACAGTACAATACTGGTACAAAACTGAAATATAGATCAATGGAACAGGATAGAAAGCCCAGAGATAAACCCACACACATATGGTCACTTTATTTTTGATAAAGGGGCAAGAATATACAATGGAGAAAAGATAGCTTCTTCAATAAATGGTGCTGGGAAAATTTGACAGCTTCATGTAAAAGCATGAAATTAGAACACCCCCTCACACCATACACAAGAATAAACTCAAAATTGATTAAAGACCTAAATGTAAGGCCAGACACTATAAAACTCTTAGAGGAAGACATAGGCAGAACATTCTGACATAAATCACAGCAAGATCTTATTAACCCACTTCCTATAGAAATGGAAATAAAAACAAAAATAAACAAATGGGACCTAGTGAAACTTAAAAGCTTTTGCACAGCAAAGGGAACTGTAAACAAGATGAAAAGACAACCCTCAGAATGGGAGAAAATATTTGCAAATGAAGCAAGTGACAGAGGATTTATCACCAAAATATACAAGCAGCTCATGTAGCTCAGTATCAAAAAAAGAAAGAACCCAATCCAAAAATGGGCAGAAGACCTAAATAAACATTTCTCTAAATAAGTTATACCGATTGCCAACAAACACATGAAAGGATGCTCAGCATCACTAATTGTTATAGAAATGCAAATCAAAGCTACAATGAGTTATCACCTCACACCCATCAGAATGGCCATCATTAAAAATCTATGAACAATAAATCCTGGAGAGGGTGTGGAGGAAAGAGAACCCTCTAGCACTGTCGGTGGGAAAGTAAATTGATACAGCCACTATGGAGAACAGTATGGAGATTCCTTAAAAAACTAAAAATGGAACTACAATACAACCCAGCAATCCCACTACTGGGTATATACCCTGTGAAAACCGTAATTCAAAAAGTGTCATGTACCACAATGTTCATTGCATCTCTATTTACAATAGCCAGGACACAGAAGCAACCTAAGTGTCCATCAACAGATGAATGGATAAAGAAGATGTGGCATATATATACAATGGAATATTACTCAGCCAGTAAATGGAACAAAACTGAGTTATTCCTAGTGAGGTGGATAGACCTAGAGTCTGTCATACAGAGTGAAGTAAGTCAGAAAGAGAAAAATATATACCATATGCTAACACATGTATATGGAATCTAAAAAAAAAAAAAAAAAACGTTATTAAGAACCTAAGGGCAGGACGGGAATAAACACTCAGACCTACTTGAGAATTGCCTTGAGAACACAGGGATAGGGAAGTGTAAGCTGGGACAAAGTGAGAGAGTGGCATGGACATATATACACTACCAAATATAAAATCAATAGCTAGTGGGAAGGGTCTGCACAGCACAGGGAGATCAGCATGGTGCTTTGTGACCACCTAGAGGGGTGGGATAGGGAGGGTGGGAGGCAGGGAGACGCAAGAGGGAAGAGATATGGAGATATATATATATGTATAGCTTATTCACTTTGTTATAAAGCAGAAACTAACACACTATTGTAAAGCAATTATACTCCAATAAAGATGTTAAAAATAAATAAATGTATGTTAGGGTTGTTATAAGTTTAATATGCTGTTAAATTATTGGGCTTTTATGTACAGGCAAATTTCACTTTTTAATGTGAGGCAATTCTTGGTGTCAAATATACATCAAGGAAGAAGCAACTCTCAGAATCAAAAAAACAGAACTGAAAGGAAAATGCCTTATCTAAACTGCAGTGTAAGGAACTGACTCTTCTGGCTTTGCCCACTCAATAGTGTCAAGAAGTCTAGGATAGACTGCATGAGGGATGAGTAAAAAGATGGATTCTCCATGTTGGAGCAGCTGATAAAAAAGTTTCATCTTTTAGGGCTGAAGCGTAGATACTGCAATGGCATAGGCCCAGTGATATAGTCACAGTGACACAGTGACATTGATCCAACTGTTTCCATTGGCCACTGAATGTTTGTGGAAAAGATACAGAAGAGATTGGCAGAACTAAGTATATACATTAATTTCTGTGAAACAGGTTGAGCAGTTAGGTGCCAAGTATCTAACCAGAATCCTTCTGTAATACTCCCCACCTCAAATGTACATTGGGAATCCTCTTCTATGTTCCCATAACTTAACCATTCTGTTTTTGATAACTTTTATAAGTTGTTCTCTTTGTCCCCTTGAAAGAAAGAAAGAAAGAAAGAAAGAGAGAGAAGAAAGAAAGAAAGAAAGAAAGAAAGAAAGAAAGAAAGAAAGAAAGAAAGAAAGAAAGAAAAGGAAAGAAAGAAAGAAAGAAAGAAAGAAAGAAAGAAAGAAAGAAAGAAAGATGGAAAGAAAGAAGGAAATGAAGGAAGAAATTTTGAGTCTCTTGAAGAAAGCAAGTGTATTTTTGTTTGTTTGTTTGATTTTTAAATCTCTGAGTTCCCAACATTTCTCAAAGTACTTGGTACATAGAGGAACATGTTTGTTGATAAATTAAATGAAAAAAAAATAAACTACTGTGTAAAATAATTTCCTGGTACTAATGTCACAGGATACAAATTTTTTAAATGCAAACAGGCTCCAGAGATATCTAAAATAAAGAAAGATAGAGAGTGGACATGAAAACAGACAAATGTAATAAATGAGAAAATTTATAGAAAACTATAGCCATTATACAAGTATTCAGAGTGAGAGGTGTCAGGAGATAGGGCTAGGTAGAGAGGGCAGAAAGGAATAAATTCACAGTATAGGTAGAGGCTTTGTCAGTGCACTGTGAGTTGAGATTTAGAGATTAGAGAGCTGTGGAATGGTGGATGGGAATGGAGGAATGTGGTTGAACCATACATAAGACTGCTTTTCTAGGAATTGGCATGAGCTGCCAGATATTGTATCTAAGAATTCTTAGACATGTTGGAAGGAATGTCAGCTGGACAGTCAAGAACAAAACATATATTTGTTTTGGAGTATCTTCATGGTAAGAGGTAGAATGGTATTGTGTCTCAGTGTCAGGACTCTGCAGCAACATAAATTGAGGTATATATTCTGGCTGTGCCACTTCTTTGCTGTTGATCATTGACATGTTTTCACATTTATAAGAGCCTTGGTTTTTTCACCCCTAAAACATGGATTACAATAACACCTACATGCTCCTCTTCTGAGTATGGTGTAGTAAATACATTCCCATCCAATCTCTCCTACAGAAGTAGCTATAAAAACTTGACAGAATGCATGGTACAGTTATTTGAAAACATCGATATTAAAGTTACAAATGGATTAGGGAAGAAGAAAATAATTTGAAGTAGTACCAAAATTGTCATTAGTTTACCTTTTTGTTTGTTTGTTTGTTTCTTTTGGCCTGGCCAAAATCCACCACAGCTCAAAACCTGGAAGTCAGAGTTGGCACCAACAGACAGAGCTTCAGAATAAACATTCTAACTCTGGCTCAAATATTGGAGAGAGTATTTCCTAATGCTCAGTAAAAGTAGAGAAGAATAACTTGATTTTATTTTTCTTTTCTTGATACTCTTGATCCTCTCCTAATTAATCCTATGATGGTCAGAATAGCAAAAATAGGGGCCAATGGAAGCCTAACAACCTCAGAGAGGTGGATCTTATTTTTGTACTGGAGTAGTCGTGGACCCAAAAGCATGGGGCAGAGCCCAACTGATATTTTACCATCTGTCCTATTATTGCTTGGCGCTGAATGTTAGCACAGACATAGAAAGCACACAGTGTAAATAAAGTCCCTGCTTTCTGTCTGGAAAATCAAAATGGGGAGGCCCTGGGAACCATAAAGTACTAGCAATATCACGGAGAAAGGAGAGTTCTGAAATCAACCATATAAAGACGTGCATAGATTCCTAGGCTCACTGCTTGTATTTTATTCTATTCAGCATAACAAAGGCATTGAGAACATAGCAATAGCTTTGTGATAGATTGCCTCCCAGTGGTCCAGACTTATCACTGAATGGCATATACATGGGACGGTTCTAAATAGCACTGCAAATGACTTTAAAATGGAATTGATATTGAAACTGCCACCCACAGAACTTGAGGCTTGAACCCAAAGGTCCACTGCATGTTAAAACAGAACTTAAATAAAACAGAATATCCAATAATGCAATATTCAAAGATTTCAGAATATAATCTAAAATCACTGTACATAATAAGAACAAGGAAAATGTCAGTTTACCAAGAGAAAGACAATCTGCACACACAAACACTGTAAAAGCACACATGTCAGAACTGCCGGAAAAAGACTTTAAAGCAGCTATCATTAAAAAAAAAAAAATACTACAAGAAATACAGGCTCTTGAAAAAAATTAAAAATAGAAAATCTCAACTCAAGATAAGAAATATAAAACAGAGCTAAATTTAAATTTGTAACTAAAAATTACAATATGTAAATTACAAAATTCACTGGAACATTTCAGAGAAAACAGTGTAGAAGAAACTCTGAATTTCTGCCACTCCATAATTTTTAAGAATTAATATATACATATAGCTGATTCACTTTGTTATACAGCAGAAACTAGCACAACATTGTAAAGCAATTATACTCCAATAAAGATGTTTTCAAAAAAACTTTAAAAAAGTAAAAAAAGAAAAAGAATTAACTTTTTCAGAATCGTGGAAATTAACCAAAGTGTTGCAGAAACACAGGGATTGCTTATTCAAGAAAATGGATAAATCTCAGTAAGAAAAATTAGCTTTGTGGCATTTTAAATTATCCCAGTGTCATTTCCCAATACCCAGTGCAAAAATAGCCTTGAAAATAACAGTCCACTTTTCTGGTTCTGAAAGTTGTAGAACAGACTTCATTCACAAAGAATTGTCACTATTGTTTTCACCTCTCTGGCAGCTCCAAAGGAGAAAGACGTGAAGAGCCTGTCTTCACCTCATCAGTGTTAAAGATGTTGTCACAGGTGACGGAATTTGTCAAAAACATTTTTTTTTTGACATACCACTATGGAAAATCAATAAATCACAAGGGAAGGCAGAGAGGAAGAAATGAACTACAAAACAGCCAGAAAACAATAATATGGCAACAGTAAGTACATAACTTATCAATAATTACTTTTAAATGTACAAAAATAAATTTATCAATCAAAAGACACAGAGTGGTTGAATGGATAAAAAAATACCCAACTCTATGCTGCTTAAATGAGACTCACTCCAGCTTTAAGGGAACAAATAGACTAAAAGTGAAAAAGTTAAGAGATGGAAAAAGATTTCACATAAATGGAAACAAGCAAAAAAGAACATGGGTAATTATAAATATATGAGAGAAAATATTTAAGTAAAAACTATAACAAAAGACAAAGGAAGGGGCTTCCCTGGTGGTGCAGTGGTTGGGAGTCCGCCTACCAAAGCAGGGGACGTGGGTTTGTGCCATGGTCTGGGAGGATCCCACATGCCGCAGAGCGGCTGGGCCCATGGGCCACAACTGCTGAGCCTGCACGTCTGGAGCCTGTGCTCCACAGCAGGAGAGGCCGTGACGGTGAGAGGCACGTGCACCACGATGAGGAGTGGTCCCCACTCGCCACAGCTGGAGAGGGCCCTCGCACAGAAACAAAGACCCAACACAGCAAAAAAATTAATTAATTAATTAATTAATTAATTAAAAAAAAAAGACAAAGGATGTCCTTGAATAATAGTAAAGGGATCAATTTATGAAAAAGATATAACACTTGTAAATATATGTGTACCCAATATTGAAGCACTTAAATATATTAAGCAAATGTTAATGGCTCTGAAGAGAGAAATAGACAGCAATTTAATAATAATAATAGACTTAAATAGCCTGCTTTCAACAATAGATAGGTCATGCACACAGAAAATTAATAAGGATAAAATGGATTCGGACTACACTTTAGAGCAAAGTGATCTAAGACATATATAGAACATTCTGTCAAACAGCAGTAGAATATACATTCTTCCAAGTGCCCATGGAACATTCTCCAGGATCAATCATATGTTAAATCACAGAACAAATCTTAACAAATTTAAAACATTGAACTTATAAGAAGAACATGTTCTGACCAAAATCATGTGAAAATAGAGATCAAAAACTGTAGGAAAACTGGAAACTTCACAATATCTGAAAACAAAACAACACATTCTTGAATGGGTCAAATAAGAAATTAAAAAGAAAATTGAAAAATATCTTGAGACAAACGAAACTGGAAACACAACATATCAAATTCTATGGGACACAGCAAAAGCAGTTATAAGAGGAAATGTTTACAGCAAAAAACCCCTAAATTAAGACAAAAAGAAAGCTCTCAATGAAACAACCTAACTTTATACCTCAAGGAACTACATAAAGAAGAAAAATCAAAGTCCAAAATTAGTAGAAGGAAAGAAATAACAAAGATATGAGCAGAAATAAATGAAATAAAGACTAGAAAAAGATCAACAAATATAGCAGTTTCTGAAAAGATAAACAAAATTGACAAACATTTAACTCCATTAATAAAAAATAAGACTCAAATAAATAAAATCAGAAATGCAAGAGGAAACATAACAACTGATACAAAAGATCATAAGAAACCTTCTATGAACAATTGTACATTAAGGAGTTGGGTAAAGTTTTAAAAAAAGGATACAATCTACCAAGACTGAAATGATGAAGAAATAGAAAATCTGAATATACCTATAACTAGTAAGTAGGTTGAGTCAGTAGTCAAAAACCTCCCAAGAAAAAAATTACTCAGGGCTTCCCAGGTGGCGCAGTGGTTGGAAATCTGCCTGCCAATGCAGGGGACACGGGTTCGAGCCCTGGTCTGGGAGGATCCCACATGCCGCGGAGCAGCTAACCCTGTGTGCCACAGTTGCTAAGCCTGCATGTCTGGAGCCTGTGCTCCGCAACAAGAGAGGCCATTATAATGAGAGGCCCACGCATCGCGATGAGGAGTGGCCCCCACTTGCCGCAACTGGAGAAAGCACTTGCAGAGAAATGAAGACCCAACACAGCCATAAATAAATAAATAAATAAATAAATAAATAAATAAATAAATAAATAAATAAATTACTCGGACCAGATGAATTATTGGGTGAATTGAAACAAACATTTAAAAAATAGATAACATCAATCTTTCTCAACTCCTTGAAAAAACTGAGGAGGCGGAAATAGTTTCAGAATTATTCTGTGAAGCCAGTATTCCCCTGCCACCAAAGACAGACAAGGAAAATAAAAGAAAATGAAAACACAGGCCAATAACCCTAATTAAGATACACGCAAAAATTCTTAACAAAATACTAATAAACTGAATTCAAAAGCTTATAAAAAGATCATATAGCTTGATCAAATAGGATTTATCCAGGGGTTCTAGAATGGTTCAAAATATGCAAATCAAAAAATGTGATACAACAAAATAACAGACTGACACCTAAAACATATATGATTGTCTCAAAGAGATGCAGAAAAATATTAGACAAAAAATCAATGTCCTCAAAATTCAAAACCCATTTATGATAAAAAAAAAAAAAAAACTCTCCAGAAAGTAGGCATAGAAGGGAACCTTCCTCAACATAATAAAGGCCATATATGACAAACACACAGCCAACATCGTTCTCAATGTTGAAAAACTGAAACCATTTCCACTAAGTTCAGGAGCAAGACAAGGTTGCCCACTCTCACCACTATTATTCAACATAGTTTTGGAAGTTTTAGCCACAGAAATCAGAGAAGAAAAAGAAATAAAAGGAATCCAAATTGGAAAAGAAGAAGTAAAGCTGTCACTGTTTGCAGATGACATGATACTATATATAGGGAATCCTAAAGATGCCACTAGAAAACTACTAGAGCTAATCAATGAAATTGGTAAAGTAGCAGAATACAAAATTAACGATCAGAAATCTCTTTCTTTCCTATATACTAATGATGAAAAATCTGAATGAAAAATTAAGGAAACACTCCCATTAACCACTGCAACAAAAAGAATAAAATACTTAGGAATAAACCTACCTAAGGAGACAAAAGACCTGTATGCAGAAAAGTATAAGACACTGTTGAAAGAAATTAAAGACAATACAAACAGATGGAGAGATATACCATGTTCTTGGATTGGAAGAATAAACATTGTGAAAATGACTATACAACCCAAGGCAATCTACAGATTCACTGCAATCCCTATCAAACTACCAATGGCATTTTTCACGAACTAGAATAAAAAATTTCACAATCTGTAAGGAAACACAAAAGACCCCGAATAAGCAAAGCAAACATGAGAAAGAAAAACGGAGCTGGAGGAATCAGGCTCCCTGACTTCAGTCTATACTACAAAGCTACAGTAATCAAGACAGTATGGTACTGGCACAAAAACAGAAATATAGATCAATGGAACAGGATAGAAAGCCCAGAGTTAAATCCATGTACATATGGTCACCTTATCTTTGATAAAGGAGACAAGAATACACAATGGAGAAAAGACAGCCTCTTCAATAAGTGGTGCTGGGAAAACTGGACAGCTACATGTAAAAGAATGAAATTAGAACACTTCTTAACACCATACACAAAAATAAACTCAAAATGGATTAAAGACCTAAGTGTAAGGCCAGACACTATAAAACTCTTAGAGTAAAACATATGCAGAACTCTCTATGACATAAATCACAGCAAGATCTTTTTTAACTCATTTCCTAGAGAAATGGAAATAAAGGCAAAAATAAACAAATAGGACCTAATGAAACTTAAAAGCTTTTGCACAGCAAAAGAAACCATAAACAAGAAGAGAAGACAACCCTTAGAATGGGAGAAAATAATTGCAAACAAAGGCTTAGTCTCCAAAATATACCAGCAGATCTTGCAGCTCAATATCTAAAAACAAACAGCCCAATCCTAAAATGCGCAGAAGACCTAAATAGACATTTCTCCAGAGACGATATACGGACTGCCAACAAACACATGCAAGTATGCTCAACATCACTAATCATTAGAGAAATGCAAATCAAAACTACAATGAGGTATCACCTCCCACCGGTCAGAATGGCCATCATCAAAAAATCTACAATCAATAAATGTTGGAGAGGGTGTGGAGAAAAGGGAACCCTCTTGCACTGTTCGTGGGAATGTAAACTGATACAGCCACTATGGAGAACAGTATGGAGGTTCCTTAAAAAACTAAAAATAGAACTACCATATGACACAGCAATCCCACTCCTGGGCATATACCCTGAGAAAACCATAATTCAAAAAGAGGCATGTACCACAGTGTTCACTGCAGCACTATTTACAATAGCCAGGACATGGAAACAACCTAAGTGTCCATCGACAGATGAATGGATAAAGATGTGGCCCATGTATACAATGGAATATTACACAGACATAAAAAGAAATGAAATTCAGTTATTTGTGGTGAGGTGGATGGACCTAGAATCTGTCAAACAGAGTGAAGTATGTCAGAAAGAGAAAAACAAATACTGTATGCTAACACATATATATGGATTAAAAAAAAAAAGGGGTTCTGATGAACCTAAGGGCAGGACAGGAATAAGGATGCAGATGTAGAGCATGGACTTAAGGACTCTGGTAGGACAATGGGTAAGCTGGGACAAAGTGAGAGAGTGGCATGTACATATATATACTACCAAATGTAAAATAGATAGCTAGTGGGAAGCAGCCTCATGGCACAGGGAGATCAGCTTGGTGCTTTGTGACCACCTAGAGGGGTGGGATGGGGAGAGTGAGAGTGAGACACAAGAGGGAGGGGATATGGAGATATAAGTATATGTATAGCTGATTCAGTTTGTTATACAGCAGAAACTAACACAACAATGTAAAGCAATTATACTGCAATAATGATGTTGAAAAAAACAGGCAAAATAACTTTTTCTAAAGATGTACAAATGGCCTACAGTGCATGAAATGTTGTTCAACAACATCACTAATCATCAGGAAAATGCAAATCAAAGCTGCCTCACACCTGTTCAGATGGCTAGTAGCAAAAGACAAGAGACAACTAGTGTTGGCACAGATGTTGACAAAAAGGAAACTTTGTGTATTATTGATGGAAGTGTAAATTGGTGTAGCCAGTATGGAAAACGTTGTAGAGATTCCTGAAAAATTAAAAATAGAATTACCTTATGATCCAGCAATCCATTTTGAGTATAAATTCAAAGGAAATAAAATTACTCTCATAAAGAAATGTCTGCATTCCTGTGTTCATTTCAGCTTTATCCACAATAGCTAAGATATGGAAACAACCTGTGTCCATCATTGATGAATTAATGGATAAAGAAAATATGGTGTGTATATACACCATGGAGAATTATTCAGCTGTAATAAAGAAAATCCTGCCATTTGTGATCTTTGTGATTCTGGAGGGCATTATGCTAAGTGAGATAAGCCAGCCAGGCAAAGACAAATACTGTATGATATCACTTATATGTGGAAACTATATCTATAAACTAGTAGAATCAAGGAATAGTAAGTATAGTGGTCACAAGGGACTGGGTGGTGGAGAAAATGGAGAGATAATTTTAAAAGGGTACAATTTTTAGTTACAAGACTAATATGTTCTATGGATCCAATGTACAGTATGGTTACTTTAGTTAATAATACTGTATTGTATACTTGAAATTTGCTAAGAGAATAAATCTTAAGCATTGTCACCACAAAAAATTTAGACATCTAAAATCAACTATACTTCAATAAAATAAATTTAAAAAAATGCATCTATATGATACGATAGATGTGTTAAATAACTTGATTTTGCAAGTATTTCACAATATATATGTGTATCAAATCATCAAATTATAAATTTCAATGTATACCATTTTATTTGTTATTTATAGCTCAATAAACCTGGAAAGAAAATAAAATCAATCAATGCAATATATTTCATTTACAGAATAAAGAAAAAAATTGCATGACATAAAATCAATGCACAGATATCAGTTTTACTTTATATGCTAGTAATTTAAAATAAATTATGAAATCAATTCCATTTACAATAGCATCAAAAAAAATAAAACTTGAGGAATAATTTACCAATTAGTCAATAGACTTGTAGGCTAAAATGTACAAGATATTGCTGAAAGTATTAACGAAAACATATAAGAGGAAAAACATCCTTTGTTCATGGCTTGAACAACAAAGTTTTTAAGGTGTCAATAGTACTCAAATTGACCTACAGATTCTATGTAATCCTAATCAAAATCTCAATGATGTTTTTGCAGAAATAGAAAATCTCAAGGACCCCTAAGTAACAATTACACATTTGAAAATAGAAAGAATAAAGTTGGAGGATTTTCACTTCCTGATTTTAAACTTACTTAACAGCTACAGAAATTATGGCAGTGTGGAGTGGCATAAATACAGACACAATAACCAATGAAATAGAATAGATAGTCCAAAAATTAACTCTCAAATATATGTTTAAATGATTTTCTAACCAGGGAACCAAGGCCATTTCATGGAAAAATAAAATGTTGCTGTGAAAACCGCATATCTACTTAAAAAAAAAAAAATTTGGGTCATTCCCTTACACCATATACAAAAGTTAACTCAAAATGAACCCAAGACTTAAGTGTAAAAGCTTAAAACTATAAAATCCTCACAATTTTTTTTTTTAAAAGAGGATTCTAAAGGCAGCAAGAGATAAACAAAAAGTCAGTCACAAGTGAACTCCCATAAGGCTATCAGCTGATTTCTCTACAGAAAATTTATAGGCCAGAAGGGTGTAGTGTGATATATTCAAAATCCTGAAAGGGAAAGACCTGCAACCTAGGATACTCTATCCAGCAAGACTACCACCAGCAAAAATTAAGAGAATACATTAATACTAAATCTAACCTAAAAGAAATCTTGAAAGGGCTTCTCTAAATAGGAAAGAAGCAAGAATCTAGAGGAAAGGAAATAATGAAATAGAAAGGGCAAACATGTAGTAAGAATTGAAGATCATTTAAATAAGCCAGAACATAGATGAAGAAACCATCAAAAATTTTTGTAAAAGCAATTACAACTACAATTAGCAGCAAAAGGATAAACATGAATATATAAAATTGGACAAGAAAATCACAAACTGTGGGAGAGGGGAGTAAAAAAAGTACAACTTTTAAAATGTGTTTGAACTTACATGACTATCAGTCTAAAACAAGTAAATATAGTTCTGGGCTAACATACTTGAAAATCAGGATAACCATAAATCAAAACCATACAATAGAGTTACAAAAAACAAAAAGGAACTCAAGCATAATAAAAAAGAAAACCATCATAACACACACACACACACACACACACAAAAGAAGCAAGGAACACATAAGAACTATTGATACAAAATCAACTGGGAAACAAGGTTTAAATCCAATAAATACACAACTTATCAATAATTATTTTAAATGTCAATGGACTAAATGCTCTAATCAAAAGACATAGAGTGGCAGATTGTCTAAAAAAAAATGAACCTACAATATGCTGCCTCCAAGAGACTCACTTTAGGGCAAAAGACACATAAATTGAAAGTGAGGGAACAGAAAAAGATTTTCATGCAAATGGAAATGACGAGAAAGCAAGGTTAGCAGTACTCAGACAAAATAGACTTTAAAACAAAATTTATAAATAAAGACAAAGAAAGACACTATATAATGATAAAGGGATGAATACAAGAGGAGGATATTACACTCCTTAACATATATGCACCCAATATAGTAGCACCTAAATATACAAAAGAAAGACTGATAGATATAAAGGGAGAATTTGACAGGAATACAATAAAAGGCTTTAACATTATACTAACATCAATAGACAGATCTTTCAGACAGATCTTCCAGACCAAAAATCAACAAGCATGCATGAAACATTCTCTATGACTGACCACATACGAGGACACAAAACAAGCTTTAACAAATTTAAGAGGAAAAAAAATTATTTCAAGCATTTTTTCTGACTACAATGGTATGAAACTAGAAATTAACCACAGAAAGAAAAATGAGAAAAAAGTGGTTACATGCCCCAGAAACAACATGCTATTAAAAAAAAAAAAAGGGGGGGGGGTTCAACAATTAAATCCAAGAGGAAATCAGAAAATACCTTGACAATAAATGACAATAAAAACAGAACATTACAAAATCTATGGTATGCAGCAAAAGCAGTTCTAAGAGGGAAGTTCATAATGATACAGGCATTCCTCAAGAAACAAGAATAACCTCAAATGAAAAACCTAAACTACAAGCTAAAATAGCTAAAGAAAAGAACAAACAAAACTCAGAGTCAGCAGATGGAAGGAAATAATAAAGATCAGAGAGGAAATAAATAAAATAGGGATTAAAAAAACAATACAAAATATCAATAAAACCAAGAGCTGTTTTTTTGAAATGATAAACAAAATCAAGAAACTTCAAGTCAGGGTTACCAGGAAGGAAAGGGAGAGGACCCAAAGAAATAAATAAGAAATAAAGGAGGAGAAATAACAACTGATACCACAGAAATACAAAAAAAAATCCTAAGAAACACTTTGAACAGTTACACAATAATAAATTGGACAACATAGAAGAAACGGAAAAGTTTCTAGAAACATACAACCTTCCAAAACTGAGTCAAGAAGAAACAGACAATTTGAACAGACTGATCACTAGAACTGAAATAGAATCTGTAATTTAAGAAAAAAAAAATCTTCCTGCAAACCAAAGTCCAGGACTGGATGGCTTCACTCAGGAATTCTACCAAACATACAAATAATAAGTTATATCTAACTTTCTCAAACTATTTCAAAAGATTGAGTAGGAGGGAATACTCTCAAAGTCATTCTGTGAAGCCACCATCACCCTTATATCAAAACCAAAGACACTACAAAGAAAATTATTACAAGCCAATATATTTGATGAATATACATGTAAAATCATCAACAAAATATTAGTAAACCAATACAACAATACATAAAAAAGACCATACAACATGATGAAGTTGGATTAATTCCAGGGTTGCAAGTATGGTTCAACATAAAGAAATAAATCAATGTGATACACCACATTAACAAAATAGAAGAGAAAATCCACATTATCATCTCAATAGATGCAAAAAAAGCATTTGATAATATTTAACATCCATTCATGACAAAAACGCTCACCAACATGCATATAGAAGGAACATACCTCAACAGAATAAAAGTCAGTTATGACAAACCCACAGCAAACTTTGTCCTCAAGTACTCACCGATGAAAAGCTGAAAGCCTTCCTGATAAATTCTGGAACAAAACAAGGATGCTCACTCTTACTACTTCTATTCAACATAATATTGGAAGTCCTAGCCTCAGCATTCAGGAATAAAACATAAATAAAAGGTATCCAAATTGAAGAGTTAAATCTGTCATTATGTGCAGATGACAGAATACTCTATATACAAATACCGTAAAGACCCCTTACAAAAACTATTAGAACTAATGATTAAATTCAGCAAGGTGGCAAGATACAAAATAAATGTACAGAAATCTGTTACATTTCTTTACACTAACAATGAAATATCAGGAAGAGAAAGTTTAAGAAAATCCCATTTAAAACCATGTTAATAAAAATAAGATGCCCAGGAATAAACCTATCGAAGTAGGTGACAAATCTATACACTGAGAACTACATTGATAAAAGAAATTGAAGGTGATTAATAGAAATGTACAGATATCCCACGTTTTTGGATCGAATTAATATTGTTAAAGTGGCCATACTACCCAAAGTAATCTACAGATTTAATGTGAGCCCTATCAAAATACTCAGGACATTTTTCACAGAAGTAGAGCAAATAACCCTAAAACTTATGTGAAACCACAAAAGACCTAGAATCATCAAATGAATCCTGAGGAAAAAGAACAAAGCTGGAGACATAACCCTCCCAGATTTGAGACAGTACTACAATGCTACAGTAATCAAAAGAGCATGCTACTGGCACAAGAACAGTTATATAGATCAATGGAATAGAATAGAGAGCCTGGAACTAAACCCATACACCTACGGTTGATTAATCTTCGACAACGGAGGCAAAGTGTACAGTGGGAAAAAGACAGTCTTTTCAGCAAGTAATGTTGGGAAAGCTAGACAGCCTCATGTAAATCAATGAAATTAGAAAACTACCTCACATCATATATAAAAATAAATTCAAAATTGTTTAAAAACCTTAATATGAAACATAACACCATAAAACTCCTAGAAAAGAACATAGGCAAACATTCTCTGACATAAATTGTAGCAATATTTTCTTAGGTCATTCTCCCAAGGCAAAATAAGTAACAACAAAAATTAACAAATAGGACCAAATCAAACTTAAAAGCTTTTGCATGACAAAGGAAACAATAGACAAAATGAAGGGAAAACTTATGGAATGGGAGAAAATATTTGTAAACGATGAGATTGACAAGATGTTAATTTCCAAAATGTATAAACAGCTCAAACAACTCAATATCAAAAAAGCTAATAACCCAATCAGAAAATGGGCAGAAAACATAAATAGATATTTCTCCAGAGAAGACATACAGATGGCCAAGAGGCACATGAAAAGATATTCAAAATCGCTAACTTCAGAGAAATTAAAATTAAAACCACAGTGAGGTATCACCTCACATGGATCAGAATGGTTATCATCAAAAAGTCTACAATAAATAAATGCTGGAAAAGGTGTGGAGTAAAGGGAACTTTCATATACTATTGGTGGGAATGTAAACTGGTGCAGCCACTATGCAAAACAGTATGGAGGTCCCTTAATAAACTAAAAATGGAGCTACCATATGATTCAGCAATCCCACCCTGGGCATATACAGTAAGTCCCCTACATAAGAACCTTCAAGTTGCGAACTTTCAAAGATACAAATGTGCCCCTGTATGCCAGCTGTTGTACTGTACTACTGTACTTTTCAAGGTAGTGTACTGCAAGACTAAAAATGTTTTATTTATTTTTTGTGTTTGTTTTGTATGTATTATTTCTGTGAAAAGTATTATAAACCTATTACTGTACAGTACTAAATAGCTGATTTTGTTATTTGGGTACCTAGGCTAACTTTTTTGGAGTTACGAACAAATTGGACTTACGAACATGCTCTCAAAATGGAACTCATTCATATGTAGCAGACTTACTCCAGAAAAGATGAAAACTCTAATTCAAAAAGATACATGCACCCCAATGTTCATAGCACCACTATTTACAATAGCCAAGACATGGAAGCGACCTAAGTGTCCATCAACAGATGAATGGATAAAGAAGATGTGATATATATACATATATATATATATATATATATATATATATATATATATATATATATATATATATATATGTATATATATCACATGCCAGGCTTCCATCTTCACACATTCTGATTCAGTATAGCTGATACGGATCCCAAGAATCTACATTTAACAAAGTCTCCAATTGATTGTAATGGAGGTGTTCTGTGACCCACACATCAAAATGCCATACAATAAGGGTAAAATTGACAAATGAAAAAAAAATACATCAAGAATCAGGATATATATATATATATATATATATATATATATATATATACACACCACAGAATATTACTCATCCATAAAAAGAATGAATTATTGCCATTTGTAGCAACATGGATGGACCTAGAGAATATGATACTAAGTGAAGTAACTCAGACAGAGAAAGAAAATTTTATGTGATATCAAACCTAAAAATTAATCCAAATGAATTTATTTACAAAACAGAAATGAACTCACAGACATAGAAAACAAACTTACAGTTACCTAAGGGAAAATGGAAGGGATGGAGGGATTAATTAGGAATATAGAATTAATACACAATACGTTATATAAAATAGATAAGCAACAAGGATTTACTGTATAGCACAGGGAACTATATTCAATATCCTGTAATAATCTAGCATGTAAAATAATCTTAAAAAATATGTAACTATATCACTATGCTGTACATCTGAAACTAACACTATATTATAAATCAACTATGGTTCAACAACAAAATGATGTAGCATTTAGATTCACATGTAGAAAATTAGTGTGTGTGTTTTTTAACTAGTGATTTTAAGGATACGTATCAGAAATTAATAGACATGCACGTGCCAGGCTTCCATCTTCACACATTCTGATTCAGTAGGCTGATACAGAGCCCATGAATGTACATTTAACAAAGTCTCCAATTGATTGTGACAGAGGTGTTCTGCACCCCACATCTTAAAATGTCATACTGTAAGGGTAAAAATGACAGATGAAATAAATGTACATCAGGAATCAGGAGATTTAAATGCCAGTTCCATCACTATGCCCTTATGAGAGTCCACTCCATTCTTAGGACTTCATTTTCCTCAGCTGTTGAAGAGATGGCTTCAGAATCCATGGTCTCTATGTTTTCTAGATTTCTCCTGCTCCTAAAATGGACAGACTTACAATAGGTTATATTGGTATACTATAGAGGTTATAGAGGTATACTTTATACCTCTATATAAGGTATCTAATTCCTTATCTCATAAGGAATACTTTTAGTGGCGACATAGGCCTGCAGAATCTGTGCTGTGAACATCTCTCAACTAAAAAGTTTGGCACCAGAGTTTAGCAAATATTTATAAAAGGTGCCTCCTAGAAGGCGATGGGGCTAGTCTTAAGCTCAGTTAGTTAACATAAAGTGTGGTGTCTAGACAGACAGCATCAATATCACCACCAAATTCTTTATAAATTCAAGTGATCAGGCCCTATCTCATACCTACTGATTTAGTAATATTGGAAGTGGGGTCCAGCATATGTGTTTTTAAAACCCCTTGAGGTGATTCTCATGCATGCTCAATTTTGAGATCCATTGGGTTAATATTAGATACTAAGACCATGGCTGCACTTTCCCCAGTTAGTATTAGTTGCTTCATTCTGTTCCATGGTCATGTGATGCAGCTTAAGGATTTTCTATTATATTTCCAAGACATGAAGCAGCAATAGTGATTGTCCTTATCCTCAAATAAAATCTTGCCCCAAATACCAACATCTACTTGACAGTATGAATTCCTGCTTATCCTTTAGGTAAATATTTTCTGCTTTGCTTTAATGCTGTAAATAACACGTTTCCCTAGTTGAGATGATTTCACTAGAGCCTGTGAAAGAATTCCATATGGGCACATACTCTCCTTCCTCTCAAGACCTTCCATTGGACCCTAGGTATTCCTCAGGGCTGGAATGAGATGATGTGTATCAGTATTTTTCTCCTCCTAGCTTTGTGAGGCTTTTATGTAGCTTGGAGAAATAAATAAATAAAAAGTAATTACATTTCTTAAGCACATGTATTGAGGTAAAGTAGAACTGTGCCACACAGTGTTGGATATTTGTCTGTAACTTTACGAAATAAAACACCTTCACAATATAAATGAAGTTTTTCTTCTTCAAGCTCTGTATTTACTTTCATTGAAATATTTTTTAGTGATGAGACATGTGCTTTGAGGAAACATATACACTTCTTATTATGTTACGTACTCAATTACACATATGTCAGGTAACTAGGATCATTTAATGATTATAATGTAGTCAATTAAGGAAGACTTGAAGGTGGGTAATTTGAAATGATTCTCCTAAGCCTGATTCAATCCCCCAATCCTGACCATATCTCCTAGAACTGCCTGGCTCCCTCCCTCATATGCTGCTTCAACTTTGGTAAGAAAGGATAGTGTAAATGAATGGAAAAGAGAAAGAGTAAGATGGAGAGAGATTTTAAAGGAAAGAGCAGATGAAGAAGAGTGATATTCCTCTCACTTTTTGCCTTCCCCCACAAAATTAACTTACAAATGTTTACTGTATATCTACTGAATACAAAACCTGGTACATTGTACAGATATGCAACATTTAAAAATACTAGTTGGATTGCTACAATGGACTGAATTATATCCCTCTAAAATTCATGTGTTGAAGTCCTAACACCTATGCAGCTGTATTTGGAGATAGGGCCTAGAAAGAGTTAATTAAGGTTAAATGAGGTCTGATTCAACTACCCTTAACATAGACATTGAAATAATGTAGCATATAGATTCACATGTGGGACTTTGATTTGATAGGATTAATGTCTTTATAAGGATAGACTCCAGAGAGCTCACCCTCTCTCTTTCAACCATTTGAGGGCACAGTGAGAAGATGACCATCTGCAAGCCAGAAAGAGAGCTCTCACCTGAAATCAAACCTTGCAGGAACCTTGATCTTTGACTTTCCAGACTCCAGAACCATGGGGAAATAAATTACTCTTGTTTAAGCCACCCAGGCTAGAATATTCCTTTACAGTAGTAAGAGCTGACTAATACAGTTGCCATTTATAAATCTCTTTTTAAAGGCTAGCTCATCTAATCATTACAGCTTTCCTATGAGTTAGGTGTTTCTAGCATTTCAATTGTACAGGTTGAACACTAAAGCTCAAAAATTTTCTCAGTGTCACACATTTAGAATGTGGCAGAAGTAGGAATAAAACCATGCTGACTGCCAAGTCATGGTCTAAACTAGCACAGAATATTAAACAATACATTGTTGGGGAAAAATTAAAATATTCTACCCCTCCAAAAATGTAAACAAATATTGCCAAAAAGTAAAATACACAGAAATATCTACATAAAGTAATTTAATCATGTGAAATACACATTTTAAAAATGCTACCTTGCATTTGTTTCAATAACAGAAATTGGATAATTTTGAAAAAAATTATCTCAACTATTACAGCACACCTATGAGTTTCTCAAGCAACATCAATGAGAATAAGTGGTACTTTATGTAAAAATTACCCCTTTAAGGGATACAGAGAGACTACATATAGTTCCTACCTTCAAGGTACTTTTAATCAAGTAGTCAAGAAAAGAGTCTAAGACAAGTAAACAAGGTTTAAACACATGGCAGAATATGACAAATAGATGTATAGACAAAATGTTTGGGGTGTTCAAAAGGGGAGAAATCACATTTGTTTGGACAATGTTATTTAACCCACATGTGGTAGACACTGATTTCAGTGTTAGCTAATCCTGTTGGCCAACCCAAGAACTCCATACTTGGTTTTATTCCACCCATCCTATATCACCCTTCAACCAACTCTTCCAAGAAAATTTATTCTACACAGTAAGGGTGCATAATGGATATTTTGCTGCATATTTTGTGAAAATAAAGGACAAATAGTTTATATTTCATAACAGTATGTTTTAATAATCCCAAATTAGATATGTTTACATCAGAATCACTTCCTTTTCAACTGCCACCTAACCAGGCTTCCTACTTATAATTGCTTTCCAGAAAAGCCTCAAATATCTCCTATTCAGCCCCCTCTGTACCTCAAGGTCCTTGGACCTTCCCTCTAGGTATATCTATACAAATATTTCCTTTCCTTATGTAGAGCAAAAGCTCTTTCCAGATTCTTATAATCTTGGATTTCCCATATCCATTATCCACACTGTTTAGAAAACAAATATATTCTTAGGAATAATGGCCTCCATGAAAAGGGGGAGATTCTCAAGAATATTTGTTTGTCCCTTGATTAAGAACAATTAATCAAGGGAGATATAGCATTTGGCATAGGTCTTAGTATGTGAGCAAAACAGCTTTACATATTTCAAAGGCTGTTCTACGTCAATGAGTAAGCATTAGCACAGACTTAGAACTAGGAAGCATCTCTCAAAAAGAGAATTTTGAGTACAAAGGACTCTTTATTGAATTTTTAAGGCAGTAGATATTAACTAAAAGTTTTTGAGCAAGCAATGCCATAATCAGAGCTGGCAGAAATAAGAGTGAGAAAAGACTGGGGAAGAAACTGGGAAGGCCATTAATGTGCCTAGGACCCAAAATATGAGAAAAATGATTGATCATTCATTAATGTATTTAATAAACCATCGATGAGCACCAAAAGTATTAGGTGTTAGAAATAGATTGCAGTGTTAAACAGTCAGAAATTAGAATCTAATAAGTGTCTGATTCCAACATCCTCATTGGAGGATAGGTGGAGACAGCCTAGATAGCATGAACTATGCAGAACCAGGGCAGAAGTGGGAAGCACACCTCATTACAAATCTGTTGATATGTTTAGCCAGTGGGTGAACACAAATGGAGATCAAGGATTAGTACACTTTTCAGAGCCAGAAAACCCTGTCCAAAACAAAGAGGACAAGAGGCAAATAATTGGAAGTAAGACATGAAGCCAAAGGATAGGAGGGTTAGTTAAGGAACTGAGAGCAAGAAAGAGCCAATTGAAATGGGTGAGCCTGAGAGAAGTCTGGGAAAATACCTGGGACAGAACAGACTGAATGTATCATTTGAATAAAATTAATTAATTAAGCTTCAGAGTAGTTCATTTGTACATGGAAGCTATACCTGAAATATAATTTCTTGTTTCAATTCAGTGATTTAAAATTAAATATGCATAGAAGAGAAGTCTTCCTTTAACTTACCTAATTTTGTATGATAATAAATGTCCTCATATCTGTCTAGTATCTGAAAATTTCCCAAGATCCTTTACTTATACTTTATCATGCACTTACAGTAGCCCTATTAGAATGAAATTTTCACATTTGTTTAATGAAACTGGGCAGTAAAATAAGGTTCAGAGAGGTCAAATAAAGTTCAATAGCTGATAAGAGAACTTGGATCACAATATGTCTGAAAAAAATGTTCTAATCACATACTACGGCAATCAAAATGCACCATTCAGTTCTTAGATTGTGGTAAGTATATTTGACTGACAACCCTGTCATTTCTTTGGAATACTGCTACATTCACATTATGTCCACACATCTATAGGTTTCTTCCCAGCCAATGACTGAGCACAGTAAGAGTACTAGGACAGGCCCATTTCTCTGGAATCTTCTATCAGGCAACATTAACTTGAGGTAGTCTCATCAGCTAACCCAGAACTTTCTTTAGAAGAGTGCTGCAGTGCTCCAGCACTTTCTTTAGAAGAGTGCTGAAACTCCTCCTATCTAATCGTCCTTCATTTCTTTTCTCTTTTCACAAGTGTCAGATACACATCACAGTGTGAAAGCTATCCTTACCTTTTTCCAACATAAGTCCTTATCCCTCTCACCAGTAAGTCTCTTGCACATCTAATCCCACCTTGGAATCTGCTTCTCAGAGGAACCAAGTGGATGTAAATAGTACCAGTAAGAAAGAGTTTGAGTCACTCATATCTCAGCTAGCAAAAGAACCCCATTCTCACTGGTATGTGGGGAAATGAATGTCTTTGGGAAAACGTGGCAGTACAATTGCCAATGATTTCACTTGTACTGACACTTTTCCAGTGTAGAATATCCTTACATTTGCAAAAATTAAAGGGTTTGAAATAATTGAGAAAGACAATATCTGTAAGGACAGTGGAGTTTTTTTGTTTATTGCTAAGTGGAACTGATAGCCTCCATAGGCATCATGAGAAACTGAGGGCAGTTAACAAACTATTAAATTCTAAGTGTGAATATTCTCAAACCACATACACAAAAATAAACACAAAATGTCTTAAAGATCTAAGTGTAAAGATAGATACTATAAAAATCTTAGAGGAAATCATAGGCAGAATACTTTTTGACATAAATCACAGTAATATCTTTTTGGATCCACCTCCTAGCATAATAAAAATAGAAACAAAAATAAACAAATGGGACCTAAGTAAACAAAAACTTTCACACAGCAAAGGAAACCATCAACAAAACAAAAAGACAACCCACAGAACGAGAGAAAATATTTGCAAACAATGTGACAGCAAGAGATTAATATCCAAAATATACAAACACTTCATGCAGCTCACTATCAAAAAAACAAACAACCCAATCAAAAAATGGGCAGAAGATCTAAATAGACATTTCTCCAAAGAAGACATGCAGATGGCCAAAGAAATACATAAAAGGATGCTCAACTTCGTTAATTATTAGAGAATGTAACTCAAAACTACAATGAGGTATCACCTCACACTGGTCAGAATGGTCATCATCAAAAAGTCTACAAATAATAAATGCTGGAGAGGGTGTGGAGAAAAGGGAACTCTCCTACACTCTTGGTGGGAATGTAAATTGGTACAGCCACTATGGAGGATAGTATAGAGGTTCCTTTAAAAAACTAAAGATAGAACTACCATATGACCCAGCAATCCCACTACTGGACATATATCTGGAGAAAACCATAATTCAAAAAAGATACATGCACCCCAATGTTCATTGCAGCACTATTTACAATAGCCAAGACATGGAAGCAACCTAAGTGTCCATCAACAGATGAATGGATATGGGAGATGTGGTACATATATACAATGGAATATTACTCAGCCATAAAAAAGAATGAACTAACGCCATCTGAAGCAACATGGATGAATTTAGAGATTATCATACTAAGTGAAGTAAGTCAGACAAAGATATATATCATATGATATTTCTTATGTATGGAATCTAAAAATATGAATCAGCTGAACTTATTTACAAAACCGAAACAGACTTCAAAAAGAAACTTATGATTACCAAAGGGGAAATGTGGGGGAGGGGGGGCGGGATAAATTAGGAGGTTGGGATTAACGGATACACACTACTATATATAAAATAGATAATCAACAAGGACATACTGTATAGCACAGGAACCTCTACTTAATACTCTGTAATAACCTATATGGAAAAAAATATCTGAAAAAGAATAGATATATGTTTATGCATAACTGAGTCACTTTGCTGTACACCTGAAACTAACACAACGTTGTAAATTAATATATTCAAATATAAAATAAAAATTAAAGAAAAAGACTAAGTGTGAAAACCAGTGGACCTCTTTGGTAACTTACAAAAAGACACATTTTCTTTATTGAAAGAGTGGACATAGCTAAGGTGCAGACACTGAATTTAATAGTAAGGCCGAGCTTCAGACACATTTAATTTCTCAGCAAGGCAAGTCTGTTATGGTAATTCCAGTCCCCTATTTGGGGCTTTGAAATGTGGAATGGGTGCATCTGGATGGTTGCCCTGGAATATTTTGACTCTGTAGACTCTCCTGGACCCTCTGAGCTTCCTGATATTTACCACCTCTTTCTATTATGAGCTAACACTTCTCTAGCATTAGCTGAAAGGACTAGTCGAAATAGGGAAAACACACAGCTACTAGAAGTTCGAAGAAAACGGAATACTTTGATATTTCAATGACTATTAGACAAAGGACTAGATTGACATTGATGCCTAGAGATCCAATGGATAATCACAGCCACCTTGCTAGAGTAGAGGCATAAAAGAGTCAGTTAACAAAAGGTGTCCTACCTGAAGTCCAGCTCAAAGTGGGCCATCAGGGTCCAAGGATCCACCTAGTAGTCATTTTCCCAATGTGTCTCCAAATGTATAACTTGAATCAATATACTTCCAACTGAAGTAACCTCCATGTTGAGTCTTTAGCATGTAGAATAAAATTTATCTGGTGGAGAAGGCCAAGTAGAAACCTCTGAAACTCCATTTGTCGTGATCACAGACTTAAAAACAATCTCACTTCCCATGGGAGAAGACTGTTTTAACTATATTACTTTGGATGAGGTATGGTGAGGCCAGATGCATATCAAAAGAGAGAAATAAGAGTCTTGTTGTGGTATACAGTTATCCCTAGGTAGTCACGGGAAATTTGTTCCAGGATTCCCCTTGCACATCAAAATCCACAGGTGCTCAAGTTCCTCATAGAAAATGGCGTAGTACAGTCAGCCCTTCATATCTGAGGATGTGGAATCCGCAGATATGCAGGACTGACTATACTTAGTTCCTGAGGAGAATACTGATGTCATGTAGGGCCTCTCAAGGGAAACACCAGTGTTGGTCAGGAGGCAGAGGGAGAGAGGAAAACTGCTGGTGAGGACCTTACTGTGGTTTTTGTAGGAAGAAATGGGAGAGGCAAGGCAAGCAGCTTTAGGATTGATTAGTTTGAACAATTTCAGCAGGCTCTGAATTAGGATGTCCCTGGTTGTCTATTACTAGGCCCTGGGATAGTTATTGTGTGTGTACTGTGGCTCAAAGTGTGAAAGCATAATAAGGGAGCTGGTTAGGGGTGTGGATTTAATCAGCTGCTCAAGAAGGCTAACTGACTAGCCCCAGGACAGAAACTCAGAACTGATGAAAGATAGCATTCATAAAACTATATTATAATGACTGAGATTATTGCTAATATTAATAATCTAAAACATGCAATGGTCTTGGTTCTGTGTATCTTGGGAGGAACAGCAATTTATTCTCACAGGATGGATACTTTTGCATCTCCTGTTGACAGTCCTTCAACTAGTATCACTATCTGGGGGGGCTTATTAAATGTTTAATCCATAGTCATAGAATCCCACACAACATATTATCCTACTACGGGACATCCTGCACAGTGAAGGAGAAAAAGGAATGGACCTATGATCACAAAATCCATCAAATGTATTATATACCAAACCATACAGAAGAATCTTGCCTAATAGAGTAACTGGGGTATTTTGCTGAAGGAACAGTTGGATTGTCAGGTCAGAGGAAGTACTTTGAAAAGATGGGTTATCATCCTGGATTACTCAAGGTGAATGCTCACTTAATCAGAAATCTCTATGCTGCTGTGTCTCCAATAGGATCAAAAGGTGGAAACGAGAATGACTCCACTCACTATCATTCTCAACGACCCACAGGAAGATTTTGTGCTTTCCCATTCTTACAAATACAAAGTGTATAAAACTGATGATCCAGGTTGCCAAAAAGGGGCACACTCTTGTCATGAGAAAGCAAAAGTCCCATTGAACTATAAGCCACAGCTTCTGCCTTGGCATGTTGAACTCCTCATGTCTAGAGACTAGCAGGTAAGAAAAGGAGTTGCTATTTTGGCAGAGGTAACTGAATCTGATCAGCACGAAGAGGTAGGGATGTTTTTATACAATAGGGATAGAAAAGAATACATGTAGAGCCCAGGTGACCTACCTGGGAACACATAGAATTCTTCTGTTCAATTGTAATTATGGAAAGACATGTGTAGTATCCCCCACCTGAGAAAGGCATAATTACCAAGGAAGCAGACCTCTAAAAAGATAAAGGTTTTAGAGCACCCAGAAAAGCCATCAAAACCTGCAAGAAGTAATAGATGAAAGAGAAGGGAAATTATAATAGTGGAGGAGAAGAAGGAGGAGTACAATTTGTGTACTCCTAGACCAAATGCAGTGATAAGTGTTATAGTTTATTTTACTGGCCTTGTCCCTTTAGGTTTACCCTCAGGAAGTGAGTCTAACGCTGTAGTAGTATCCTATTGTTATTTTAACAAATTACCACATAGTGGCTTAAAACATCACACATTTATTTTCTAAAACTTCTGGAAGTCCGTAGTACAAAATAGGTCACATTGGGCTAAAGTCAAAGTGTTAGCGGGATTGTTCCTTCTAGAGGATCTAGTGGAGAACCTGTTTTATTGTCTTTTCCAGCTTATAGATATTGCCTGATTACCTGGCTCATAGTCTCATACTCCATCTTCAAAACTAGCAGTGTAGCAACTTTAAGTCTCTCTCTGACTCTTACCTCTGGCTCTTTTGTCACATGTTCTCTATCTCTCTTTTAACATCACATTGCCTATTCACCCTCTGCTTCCATCTCTGACTCTGACCCTCCTGACTCCCTCTTATAAGGATCTCTATGGTAATACTGGGCCCCTATGGATAATCCAGAATAATCTCCCCATCTCAAGATCCTTAACTTAATCACTTTTAAAAGGTCCTTTTTTCTGTGAAAGGTAACATATTCAGTTTTTGGAGATTAGGATGTGGATATTTTGGGAGGTGGCATTATTCTGTCTTCCACAGTCTACCATCTGGGCACCAGAGATTTATGTCTATCCAACATGCAAAATACATTCATCTATCCCCCAAATTTCAATATGTTATACATGGGAACCATGGAGAAGCTACTTCTAAAACCTGTATGGGTAAGTAGATCTATATGATGTATGGGGTGGATTGTGTAGGTCGTGAAAATATATCACTCAAATATCTTTCTAGAGATACCATAGAAGACTGATAGCTTCTCACCTCTAGATTTACCATTTTGAGACTAAGGTTGCCAGATTAAGCAATAAAAATACAGAATTTCAAGCTATATTTGAATTTCAGTAAAACAACAAATATTATTTAATATGCAATATTTGAGATATTTGGGACTCACTTATACTAAAAATCATTTATTATTTATCTGAAATTCAAATTTAATTGAACGTCTTGCATTTCATCTCATAGCCCTAGCCAAAGTCAGGCTCTTTGTCTCCCTAAGCATCGCTTCTTTCCTTGCCCCTATCCCTATCTTAACCTAGAAGGGCAACAATTTTCTATATCAACACACACACACATACACATACACACACACACACACACACATCTTCCAAGGAAGAAGAATATAGTTCATTAGGGACTAATGTTGTAAGATTTAAATGTAAAGGTTTTACTGCCCTCGCATTTGCTGGGCAGACCTCTAAGTGCTAGATGCAGGAAAGATGTAGACTTGTAATCAAATCTATCCTTTTGCCTGGTGAGAGAATTTATTCCTTTAAAAAGATTCAACTTCAAAAACTGTGAATGCAGAAGATGACAGCAGGTGAAAACAACATAGTGGTTGCTGAACAAAGGTCATATTTTCCAATGAGATTTCTACACCTTTACCACCATTTCATAAACCAGGAGGGATGTGCCCTCTTCATTTCAGCTACACTTTAAGTTGGCATTAAAAGATTATCCAGCAATGAAAATAAAATTGACTGACCTTAAAGTTCCACTATTTGCCTTTGACTGGCCTTTTGTGGTGATCTTCCTCTGTCTTCATGACATAAAATTCCTTTCACATTCTAGTTTCTTCTTGTTTCCTTCTGCGAAATACATCTTGTTATGGCCCTCTTCTCTAGATACAGAAGAATTTTTAAACTTTCTCCCTTCCTATTCCCCACTATCTGGTCCCAAATTTTATGTTATTTACATTTCTATGCCTTTCTTTGCTGGACTTTATAGACCAAAAGAAAGAGACTGGGCCTCTCTTCTATCATGTGTATTGTAACAAGGTATCAAGGACTTCAAATAAATCTTCTACTACTGCCTTCCACCACCAGTCAAGGAAGGAAGGGGATACCCTCTATTTCAGTTACAGCCTAGACTACATCATTCAGTCCCCTTTCCTCTCTAGCAAGTCTAAATTTTCACACACTGTCAGCTGTCTAGAATGCAGGATATCCTTATTGCAGTGTGGATGATCTCTAAGAGAAAGGTATATAATAATTATTCTCAATTAGAAATCTAGAAATCCCAGCCTAGTTTCTGAGCTCTACTTATTATATCTTCACAAGTTTCTCAGCTCCATTTCCCACTGCTTATTTTCAAATCCTTATGTCTTGAGAAAACAAGATCCAGAATAGTTTGAGAGTAGTCAAAGATTGGAAGACATTAGGCTCAGAAATCTGGTTTTGGTCACAGAAGGTGATAACATTTTATTTATCTACTGGAGGTTACCAACCCAGTAGGAAGTAAGACCAAAGCTTCCGAAGAGAGACACTTGGGGAGAATTTGACTGTGAAAGAAGCACAGAGTACAGCGTAGAGGGGAGAGAGAGAGACAGAGAGAGAGAGAGAGGGAGAGGCCCTTTATTGTATATTTTTTGCTAAAGCCAGTCTGATTATAGTTTTCCATCATTTGCAAATGGTAAATACCTGTTTAATGCACAATTTAAGAACTTTCTTTCAGAATTCTTCAATTATGCAATCATAACCTGCAACCCTTTGCTGACTCAGGAATTTGGAAATTTTATTGTTTATGCTTTAATCTTTCATTATTTCCTATAATATGTACTTCCAAGTTTTTCCTTTTATCACCCTTGTTGCCACTCTAATAAGCCACTTCCCTCCTCAAATTATTTTTAAACACTTCTGGCAAAGGAATTTGTGTCTATCTGGCTACTCAGTGATTACTTCACTCTCTTGGTTTTGAGAGCTTTAATATTTTCTCTAATGTCCTATATTGATGAATAGATCCTTTTCTCTATGGATTTTATTCTACAAGACTTTGCCTGATGCTTTGATCTAAGTGAATATACGTAACAATGCTGGGGATGCTCAACTCTAAAACATTAAATGTGACAGGTAGAGGTATAAAAATAGAGAACAGTGTTTAGCACCCTATTGCCCAACATGCCTGTAATATTTCCATCACATTTTTCCTTGCTAGCTAACATCTGATTTTTTTTTTCACTTTTCTCTTTTAACCATTTTGTCTTATTCCCTTTCATGTTTATGTCTGACCAGCCTGCCTCGCATTTTCCCAATCCCTTCCTCATAGCTCACTGTTTATTTGGTATTTATCCTGAATTTGCAAAGTAACTCTTTTCTCGTTCTCTCTGTTCTTGACAATTCCACAATCTCTGCAAGCTGGAAGATTACCATCTCTCCTTTACTCAAGCTTCTCAGTTCTTAGTCCTTCATAGCTGTTGGTGATTCACACTACAATAAACCAGTGGCTCAGTACTTCACAGATGATTTGATTTCTATTTTCCTATAAGACGCCTGTAAGTAGTTTTAATTCTCAATTTAGCCTTAAAAGCAACAATGGTTACAATATAATTCGACTGTAACTTACTACCATTTGTAATCCATTTTTATTTTTCCTCTGTGGCATGAAATAAATTGTTCAGCTGAAATTTTCATTTACATTTATTTCACTATTGTCCACAGTCTGTGGGCAATCAAAATTAGTATATATTCCCTGTATGACATCACAATGCTCAATCTAGTAAGTTTGTTTTGCTGTGATCATATGATCTCTACCTTTATTATGGTTGGGTAATATATTTGTTGCTAATTGAAAGCTGCTAAGTGTTTGGGAAGGTTGAAAAATTGATAAAGTATACATGTATTCACTCTTTTGTTCTAAAAGATGAGCTTTTTATACCCTCTTTAGTTTATTTGTCTCTTCTACTATGGAGTTCAGCATATCAAACCTAAGGGCAGAGGCATTAATGTGCCAATGTAGACCTAATCTCCTAAATGGATGATTGATGATAAAACCTTGACAAAATTTTAGCATACTTGAAGAGAGAACTGAGACAGTTTTGAGTTTGAGACATATTTTACCCATCCCCTGCTCTTGGCATTTAAAGTTGTTTGGGTTATTAGGCAGGACCTGGGAAGACATGTAACGATGTGCGTGGTCCCAGTAAAGGAAACACATGACAGATTTGTTTCTTGTAACTTCCATTTTCCAGGTTAATGGACATTTACCTAGAACCAGATTCTTTAACTTCCAAGACTCAATTGCCTAGGAATTGCATTTATAGTCAGTAAAAAAATACCTGAAAAAAAAATAGGCTTAAGGAAGATGTAGGGTTTTTGTTGTTGTTGCTTTTCTCACACACACAAAAAATGTATTCAGGAGGTAGCCAATCTAGGGCTCATTGATTGGTTCCATGATATCATCAGCTCTTTTTATTTTGCTTCTTTCTTACACTTAACATGTAAGTAACTTCAACCTTCAAATTTGTGTCATGCTCACTACATGGTTTCTGTTGGTCAGGACAACTTAGTCACGTTCCAGGTAGCAAAAAAGGTTAGGGCAAAAGGTAAACATCTTTTAGCTGAATAAGACATCCATGTTTTAAGGAACTATCACAGAATGCCTGCTTACATCTCATAGCCAATGCTATCTACAAGAAAGCTGAAAATGTAGTTTTTCTACAGTATCAGCTCCCAATCTAGGGTTCTGTTACTAAAGAAGAAGGTGAGAATGGATATTTATAGGCAATTATCTGTGTTTTTAATGAGGTATAGTTGATTTAAAATATTATATTAGTTTCAGATGTACAACATAGTGATTCACTATTTTTATAAATTATACTCTATTCAAAGTTATTATAAAATACTGGCTATATTCCCTGTACTGTACAATATATTCTTATAGCTCATTTATGTTACACATGGTCTTTTGTACCTCCAACTTTTCCCTACCTTGCCCCTCCAACCTTCCCTCTCCTAACTGGTACCCACTAGTTTGTTTTCTATATCTGTGAGTTTTTCTCTGTTTTGTTATAGTTGTTCATTTGTTTTATTTTTTAGATTCCACATATAAGTGATAAAATAGAGTATTTCTCTTTCTCTGACTTTTCCCATTAAGCATAATACTTTCCATGTGGTTGCAAATGGCAAAATTTCCCTTTTTATGGCTAATATAGATAGAAGATAGATTGATATAAATATAGATTATATATATATTTATTTACTACATCTTCTTTATCAAATCATTTCTTGATGGACATTTAGGTTGCTTCTATATTTTGGCTATTGTAAATAATGCTGCTATGAACATTGTGGAGCATGTAACTTTTTGAATTAGCATTTTTGTTTTCTTTGGGTATGTACCCAGGATTGGAATTGCTGGATCATATGGTAATTTTATTTTTAGTTTTTTGAGGAACCTCCTTACAATTTGCCATAGTGGGTACACCAATGTACACTCCCACCAACAGTGAACTAATGTTCCCTTTTCCCCACATCCTCACCATTGTTTTTTATTGTAGACATTTCAATAGTAGTCATTCTGACTGGCTTGAGGGAATATCTCACTGTGGTTTTGATTTACATTTCTCTAATGATCAGCAATGTTGAGCATCATTTCATATGTCTGTTGGTCATCTATATAACTTCTTTGGAAAAATGTCTCTTCAGGTATTCTGCCCACTTTTTTAATTAGGTTGCTTATTTCTAGGGGGTGGAGTATTGAGTTGGTGAGTTCTTTATATATTTTGGATATTAACCCCTTACCAGGCATATCATTTGCAAATATTGTCTCCCATTCTGAGGGTTGTCTTTTCCTTTTTTTTATGGTTTCCTTTGCTGTACAAAAGGTTTTAAGTTTAATTAAGTCCCATTTGTTTATTTTTCATTTTGTATCCTTTGCCTTAGGAGACAGAGTCAAGAAAATATTACTATGATTTATGTCAAAGAGTGTTCCGACTATGTTTTCTTCTAGGAGTTTTAGTTTCTGGCCTTACATTTAGGTATTTAATCCATTTTGAGCTTACTTTTGTATGCAGTGTGAGAAAATGTTCTAGTTCCCTTCTTTAACATGGAGCTGTACAGTTTCCCAGCACCATATTGAAGACATTGTCTTATCTCCATTGTATATACTTGCCTCCTTTGTCATAGATTAATTGAGCATAGGTACATGGGTTTATGGCTGGCCTCTCTTTTTAAAAAAAATTATTGAAGTATAGTTGATTTATAATGTGTTAGTTTCAGGTGTACAGCAAAGTGAATCAGTTATATATATACCTATATTTACTATTTTAGATACTTTTTCCATTTAGGCCATTACAGAGCATTGAGTAGAGTTCCTTGTGCTGTACAGTAGGTTCTTATTAGCTATCTATTATATATCTATTATATATATATAGTAGTATGTATATGTCAATCCCAATCACCCAATTTATCTTTCCCACTCTACCCCTTGGTAAAAATGTCTGTTTTCTACATATGTAACTCTAATTGTTTTTTGATAAGTTCACTTGTACCCCCTTTTTTTAGATTCCACATATAAGCAATGCCATCTCATATTTGTCTTTCTCTGTCTGATTTACCTCAATATGACAATCTCTAGGACCTTCTATGTTGCTGTAAATGGCATTATTTGGTTCATTTTTAAGGCTGAGTAATACTCCATTGTATATACGTACCACATGTTCTTTATCCATTCCTCTGTTGATGGAGATTTAGGTTAATGCCATGTCCTGGCTATTGTAAATAGTGCTGCAATGAACAGTGGGATGCAGGTATCTTTTTGATTGGTTTTCTCCAGATATATGCCCCAGAGTTGGATTGCTAGATCATATGGTAGCTCTGTTAGTTTTCTAAGGAACTGCCATACTGTTCTCCATAGTGGATGTACCAATATACATTCCCACAAGGAATGTAGGAGGGTTTGCTTTTATCCACACCCTCTCTAGGATTTATTGACTGTAGAGTTTTTGATGATGGCCATTCTGACAAGTATATGGTTATACCTCATTGTAGTTTTGATTTGCACTTCTCTAATAATTAGTGATGTTGAGCATCCTTTTATGTGCCTCTGGGTCATCTGTATGTCCTCCTTAGAGAGATGTCTATTTAGCTCTTCCACCCATTTTTGATTGCGCTGTTTGTTTTTTTCATATTGAGCTGTATGACCTGTGTATATTTTGGAGATTAATCCTTTGTCCGTTGATTCATTTGCAAATGTTTTCTCCCATTCTGAGGGTTGTCTTTTCATCTTGTTTATGGTTTCCTTTGCTGTGCAAAAGCTTTTAAGTTTCATTAGGTCCCATTTGTTTATTTTTGTTTTTATTTTCATTACTCTAGGAGGGGGGTCAAAAAGATCTTGCTGTAGTTTATGTCAAAGAGTGTTTTTCCTATGTTTTCCTCTAAGAGTTTGATATTGCCCCCTCTTACATTTAGGTCTTTAATCCATTTTGAGTTTATTTTTGTGTATGGTGTTAAGGAGTGTTCTAATTTCATTCTTTTACATGAGCTGTCCAGTTTTCCCAGCACCACTTATTGAAGAGCCTGTGTTTTCTCCATTGTATGTCCTTGCCTCCTTTGTCATAAATTAGGTGACCATATGGGCGTGGGTATATCTCTAGGCTTTCTATCCTATACCATTGATCTATATTTCTATTTTTGTGCCAGTACTATGCTGTCTTGATGACTGTAGCTTTGTAGTATAGTTTGAAGTCAGGGAGCCTGATTCCTCCAGCTCCATTTTTCTTTCTCAAGATTGCTTTGGCTATTTGGGTTCTTTTGTGTTTCCACATAAGTTGTAAAATTTTTGTTCTAATTCTGTGAAGAATGCTATTGGTAATTTGACAGGGATTGCATTGAATCTGTAGATTACTTTGGGTAGTATAGTCATTTTCACAAAACTGATTTTTCCAATCCAAGAACATGGTATATTTCTCCATCTGTTTATGTCATCTTTGATTTCCTTCACCAGTGTCTTGTAGTTTTCTGAGTACAGGTCTTTTGCTTCCTTAGGTAGATTTATTCCTAGGTATTTTATTCTTTTTGATGTGATGGTAAATGGGATTGTTTCCTTAATTTCTCTTTCTGATCTTTCATTGTTAGTGTATAGGAATGCAACCGATTTCTGTGTATTAATTTTGTATCCTGCGACTTTACCAAATTTGTTGATGAGCTCTAGTAGTTTTCTGGTATCATCTTTAAGATTTTCTATGTATAGTATCATGTCATCTACAAACAGTGAGTTTTACTTTGTCTTTTCCAAATTGGATTCCTTTACTTCTTTTTCTTCTCTGATAGCTGAGGCTAGGGCTTCCAAAACTGTTGCATAAAAGTGGCAAGAGTAGGCATCCTTTTCTTGTTTCTGATCTTAGAGGAGATGCTTTCAGTTTTTCATCATTGAGAATCATGTTTGCTGCGTGTTTGCCTTTATTATGTTGAGTTATGTTCACTCTATGCCCACTTTCTGGAGAATTTTTATCATAAATGGTGTTGAATTTTTTCAAAAGCTTTTTCTGCATGTATTGAGATGATCATATGATTTTTATTATTCAGTTTGTTAATGTAGTGTATCACATTGATTGATTTACATATGTTGAAGAATCCTTGCATCCCTGGGATAAATCCCACTTGATCATGGTGTATGATACTTTTAATGTGTTATTGGATTCTGTTTTTTAGTATTTTGTTGAGGATTTCTGCATCAATGTTCATCATTAATATTGGTCTCTAATTTTTTGTGTATGATATCTTTCTCTGGTTTTGCTTACAGTATGATGGTGGCCTCATAGCATGAGCTTGGGAGTGTTCCTTCCTCTGCAATTTTTTTGGAAGAGTTTCAGAAGTGCAGGTGTTAGCTCTTCTCTAAATGTTTGATAGAATTCACCTGTGAAGCCATCAGGTCCTGGACTTTTGTTTATTGGAAGATTTTTAATAATAGTTTCAATTTCATTACTTGTGATAAGTCTGTTTATATTTTCTAATTCTTCCTGGTTCAGTTTTGGAAAATTTTACCTTTCCAATAACTTGTCCATTTCTTTGAAGCTGTCCATTTTATTGGCATATAGTTGCTTCTCTGCCCATTTTTTTGATTGTGTTGTTTGTTTTTTTGATATTGAGCTGCATGAGCTGTTTGTGTATTTTGGAGATTAATCACTTGTCAGTTGCTTCTTTTGCAGATACTTTCTCTCATACTGTGAGTTGTCTTTTCATTTTGTTTATGGTTTCCTTTGCTGTGCAAAAGTTTTAAGTTTCATTAGGTCCAATTTGTTTATTTTGTTTTTATTTTCATTACTCTAGGAGGTAGACTAAAAAATACTTGGCCACAATTTATGTCAGTAAGGTTTCTACCTATGCTTTCCTCCTAGAATTTTATAGTATCCTGCCTTGAATTTATGTCTTTAATCCATTTTGAGTTTATTTTTGTGTATGGTGTTAGTGAGTGTTCTAATTTCATTCTTTTGCATGTAGCTGTGCAGTTTTCGCAGCACCACTTATTGAAGAAACTGTCTTTTCTCTATTGTATATCCTTGCCTCCTTTGTCATTGATTAGTTGACCATAGGTGCGTGGGTTTATCTCTGGGTTTTCTATCCTGTTCCATTGATCTATATTTCTGTTTTTGTGCCAGTGCCATAGTCTTTTGATGACTGTAGTTTTGTAGTGTAGTCTAAAATCAGGGAGCCTGATTACTCCATCTTCCTTTTTCTTTCTCAAGATTGCTTTGGCTATTTGTGGTCTTTTGTGTTTCCATACAAATTCTAAAATTTTGTTCTAATGCTGTGAAGAATGCCATTGAGAATTTGATATAGATTGCATTGAATCTGTAGATTATTTTGGGTAGTATAGTTATTTTAACAATATTAACTCTTCCAATCCAAGGACCTGGCATACTTCTCCACCTGTTTTTGTCACCTTTATTTCTTTCATCAGTATCTTATAGTTTTCTGAGTACAGGTCTTTTGCTTCCTTAGATAGGCTTATTCCTATGTACTTTATTCTTTTTAATGTGATGGTAAATGGGATTGTTTCCTTTATCTCTCTTTCTGATCTTTCATTATTAGTGTATAGGAATGCAAGTGATTTCTGTGTATTAATTTTGTATCCTGCAACTTTACCAAATTCATTGATTAGTTCTAGTAGTTTTCGGGTAGCATCTTTAGGATTTTCTATGTATAGTATCATGTTATTTGCAAACATTTACATTTTTAGATCTTTCCAATTTTGATTCATTTGATTTCTTTTTCTTCTCTGATTGCCATGACTAGGACTTCCAAAACTACGTTGAATAAAAGTGATGAGAGTGGACATCCTTGTCTTGTTCCTGATCTTAGTGAAAACGCTTTCATTTTTTCACCATTGAGAATGATGTTTGCTGTGTGTTTGTCGTACATGGCCTTTATTATGTTGAGATAGGTTCCCTGTATGCCCACTTTCTGGAGTTTTTTTTTTTTTTTTAATCATAAACGGTGTTCAATTTTTTCAAAAGCTTTTTCTGCATCTATTGAGATGATCATATGGTTTTTATTCTTCAGTTTGTTGATGTGGTGTATCATACTGATTGATTTGTCTATATTGAAGAATCTTTACATCCCTGGGATAAAATCCACTTGATCATGGTGTATGATCCTCTTAATGCGTTGTTGGATTCGGTTTGCTAGTAGTTTGCTGAGAATTTTTTGTCTACGTTCATCAGTGATATTGGCCTCTAATTTTCTTTTTTTGTGATATCTTTGGTTTTGGTATCAGGGTGATGGTGACCTCATAGAATGAACTTGGGATTGTTCCTTCCTCTGCAATTTTTTGGAAGAGTTTCAGAAGGGTACGACTTAACTCTTCCCTAAATGTTTGATAGAATTCACCTGTGAAGCCATCTGGTCTTGGACTTTTGTTCGTTGGAAGAGTTTTAATCACAGTTTCAATTTCAGTACTTGTGATGTGTCTGTTCATATTTTTTGTTTCTTCCTGGTTCAGTCTTAGAAGGTTGTACCTTTCTATGATTTTGTTCATTTCTTTATGTTGTCCATTTTATTTGTGTATATTTGCTTGTAGTAGTCACAAAGATCCATTTCATTTTTGTGGTGTCCATTGTAACTTCTTTTTTATTTCTAATTTTATTTATTTCAGTCCTCTCCTTTCTTTTTTCCTTGAAGAGTCTGGCTAAAAGTTTATCAATTTTGTTTATCTTCTCAAAAAAATAGCTTTTATATTCATTGATCTTTGCTCTTGTTTTCTTTGTCTCTATTTCATTTATTTTTCCTTTGATTTTTTTTACTTTATTCAGTGATACATTGGGTATTTAGTAACATATTCCTTAGCCTCCATATGTCTGTGTTTTATACACACTGTTTCCTGTAATTGATTTCTAATCTCATAGCATTGTGGTCGGAAAAGATGCTTTATATGTTTTCAATTTTCTTAAATTTCTGAGCCTTGATTTCTGACCCAAAAAGTGATCTGTCCTGGAGAATATTCTGTGTGCACTTGAAAAGAAAGTGCATTCTGCTGCTTTCGGTTCAAAAATCCTATAAATATCAATTAAATCTATCTGGTCTAATGTGTCATTTAACGCTTGCATTTCCTTATTAATTTTCTGTCAGGATGATCTGTAAATTGGTGTAATTGGGGTGTTAATGTCCCCCACAATTTTTGTGTTATTGTTGTTTTCCCCTTTTAGGGCTGTTAGCTTTGCCTTATATATTGAAGTGCTCCTATATTGGGTTCATATATATTTATAATTGTTATATCTTCTTCTTGGATTGATCCCTTGATCATTATGTAGTTTCCTTCCTTGTCTCTTGTCACAATCTTTATTTTCAAGTATATTTTGTCTGATATGAGTATTTCTAGTTTTCTTTTGATTTCCATTTGTATGTAATATCTTTTCCCATACCCTCACTTTCAGACTGTATGTTTCTCTATGCCTGAAATGGTTCCACTGTAGACAGCATATATACAGCATATATACAGGTCTTGTTTTTAATCCATTCAGCCAGTCTTTTGGTTGGAGCATTTTATCCATTTTCATTTAAGGTAATTATCCATATGTATATTCCTATTGCCATTTTCTTAATTGTTTTGGGTTTGTTTTTGTAGGTCTTTTTTCTTCCCTTCCTCTTTTATTCTCTTCTCTTGTGTTTTCTGCCTAGAGAACTTCCTTTATCATTTGTTGTAAAGCTGCTTTTGTGGTGCTGAATTCTCTTAGCTTTTGTTTGTCTGTAAAGCTTTTGATTTATCCATTGAATCTGAATGAGAACCTTGTTGTGTAGAGTAATCCTGGCTGTAGGTTTTTCCCTTTCATCACTTTAAATATATAATGCAATTCCCTTCTGACCTGCAGAGTTTCTGCTGAAAAATCAGCTGATAACCTTATGGGGATTCTCTTGTATGTTATATGTTACTTTTCCCTTGTTGCTTTTATTATTTTTTCTTTGTATTTAATTTTTGTGAATTTGATTAATATGTGTCTTGGCATGTTCCTCCTTGGATTTTATCCTGTATGAGACTCTCTGTGCTTCCTGGACTTGGTGACTATTTCCTTTCCCTCATTAGGGAAGTTTTCGACTATAATCTCTTCAAATATTTTCTCAGTCCCTTTCTTTTTTTCTTCCTCTTCTGGGACTCCTATAATTCAAATGTTAGTGTGTTTAATATTGTCCCCCACACCTCTGAGACTGTCCTCACTTCTTTTTATTCTTTTTTCTTTGTTCTGTTCCACAGCAGAGATTTCCACCATTCTGTCCTCCAGGTCACTTATCCATTCTTCTGCCTCAGTTATTCTGCTATTGATTCCTTCTAGTGTATTTTTCATTTCAGTTATTGTATTCTTCATCTCTGTTTGTTTGTTCTTTAGTTCTTCTAGGTCTTTGTTAATCATTTCTTGTATCTTCTCGATTCGTTCCTCCATTCTTTTTCCGAGATCTTGGATCATCTTTACTATCATTACTCTGAATTCCTTTTCAGGTAGTTTTCCTATCTCCTCTTCATTTAGTTGTTCTTGTAGGTTTTTATCTTGATCCTCCATCTGCCACATAATTCCTTGTCTTCTCATTTTGTCAAACTTACTGCGTTTGTGGTCTTTCTTCAGGTTGCAGGATTGTAGTTCCTCTTGCTTCTGGTGTCTGCCCCCTGCTGGATGAGATTGGTCCAGAGACTCATGCCATTATCCCTTTGGTAGGTGGTTTGATTGGTCTTGCGGAGACCAGAGCCTACCCTGGATATTGAGCAGGGTCTCTCCTTTGTTCTGTGGTTGTCACAGCCGTGTCAGGGGCAGGATCTGCTCCCTAGTTGTTGGAATAGAGGCCCTCAGATCTGTTTTTAGCTGTGTCTCTGATCTGCAGTGTAAGTTAGGCAGAACTGGAGCACTTCCACTGGGAGAGAAGCCACTGAGTATTCCTGCTCTGGAGCTGTTCACTTGTGAATGTGTTCTGTCGTTTCTCCTTTCACCCATTGTGTGGGCTCACAAAGTACACTGTTTTAGACTCTGCTCCCAGTCCCACCTTAATGGTGAGTATGATGGATATTGGCCCTGGTGTCTCTCAAGCATTGTTTTCATCAGGCCACTGGTGCAGATCCACTGAGGTCAGTTCCCAGGACTGCAGTAGTCATGCACCTGGACCTGCTGTGGGAGGTACAGAGGCCACTCAGACTCTGGCTTGGCCCAACACCTGTGTGTACATGCCCACAAAGCCCACAGCTGCCAAAACCAGACCTGACCCAGCTGCAGGAGCACTTGTAGTCCTTTTGGATATTTTGCAGGTGCTGAATTTAGGAAGCCTTCTGCAGAGTTGTAACTCCATATTTCCCACAGCTGTGAGAAGATATTTCAGCTCTTCTTTCTTAGTCACAGAGCTCTTGGGACGCAGCTGTGGTTTTATCCCCACCTCTGCATGTGTTCCTCCCACCAGAATCTGCTCCAGAGGTTGCTGGAGCACAGGAGCCCATCAGGCAGGAAGGAGCCGAGGTGGCTGTCAGGGCGAGCAGGCTACTCAGGCAGGAAGGTGCTGGGGTAGTGATTGGAATATGAGAGCCCATGAGACAGCTGTCGGGAGGAGCAGGCCACCCAGGCAGTCGGGTGGTGGAGGAGGTGATTACAGGGGCACCTGAGCTGGCTCTGGTGGAATCCTTCTCTAGTGCTCTTGGAGGCAGGGGCTGGTGTGTGAGTATAGAAGCTGCAAAGGTGGCCCTGCCCTCTGTGTATCACTCATCAATGGCACTTCACTTCTGTTGTGGTCTGGGCTTCTGTCACAAGCATTCCCAGTTGAAGCTGCCCAATCCTGGACTTCTGGGAGGTTTTTTTTTAAATTACAAATCGAATTTCACTTGTAGTGATCAATCTGTTCAGATTTTCTGTTTCTTCCTGGTTCAGTCTTGGTGGATTGTATGTTTCTAGAAATTGATCCATTTCTTCTAAGTTGTTGAATTTATTAGCATATAGCTGTTTGCAGTATTCTCTTTTGATTTTTTGTATCTGTGTGATATTGACTGAAATTTCTTTTTTTCATTTCTTATTTTATTTATTTTCATCCTCTCTGTTTTTTTCTTTCTTTCTTTCTTTCTTTCTTTCTTTCTTTCTTTCTTTCTTTCTTTCTTTCTTTTTCTTTTTCTTTTTTTTTTCCTTGATGAGCCTGGCTAAAGACTTATCAATTTTGTTTATCTTTTCAAAAAACCAGCTCTTGGCTTTGTTGATCTTTTCTGTTTGGGGGAGGGAGCATCTCTATTTTACTTATTTCCTCTCTGATCTTTATTATTTCCTTCTTTCTACTGATGTTGGGCTTCATTTGTTCTTTTTCTAATTCCTTTAGATGATCAATTAAGTTGTATATTTAAAATTTTTCTTGTTCCTTGAGGAGGGTCTCTATTGCTATAAGCTTTCCTCTTAGAACTGCTTTTCCTGAATCCCATAGATTTTGGAAAATTATGTTTATATTTTCACTTGCCATGAGGTATTTTCTAGTTTCCTCTTGATTTCTTCATTGACCCATTGGTTTTTTAGTAGCATTTTGATAAGTCTCCACATGTTTGTGTTTTTCTCATTTTATTACCTGTAACTGATTTCTAGCTTCATACCATTTTGTTCAGAAAAAAATGCTTCATATAATTTCTATCCTCTTATGTTGGTGAGACTTTCTTTGTGGCCTACCATGTGATCTATTCTTGAGAATGTTTCACATGAACTTGAAAACAATACATACTCTACTGTTTGGGAATCAAATATCTTATAGATATTTATTAAATTCAACTGGTCTAATGTGCCACTTAAGACTCCTGTTTCCTTCTTGATTTTCTGTCTGGATCATCTGTCCATTGATGTAGGGGTGTTAATGTCCCGTAGTATTATTGTGTTATTGTCAATTTCTCTCTTTTCATCTGTTATTATTTACTTTACTTATTTAAGTGGCCTTATATAAGGTGTGTTTATGTAAACAAGTGTTATATTCTCTTCTTATATTGATCTCTTTATCATTACATAACATGTTTCTTTGTCTTTTGTTATAGACTTTTAATCTTTTTGTCTGATATGAGTATTGTTAGCTCCCAGCTTTTCTGTCATTTCCATTTGCATGAAATATCTCTTTCCTTCCCCTTTATTGTCTATGTGTCTCTTCAGCTCTGAAATAAATCTTTTGTAAGAAGCATATGTATAGTTTTTATTTTTTTATATTTTTAATTTTTTTTTTTTATCCAGTGAGCCACTCTCTGTCTCTTGATTGGAGCATTTAGTCCATTGATGTCTTAAGTGATTATGGGTAGAGGTATGCACTTATTACCATTTTGTTACTTGCTTTCTGTGTGTGTGTGTGTGTGTGTGTGTGTGTGTTGTAGTTCTTTTATTTTTCTTTTAATTTCTTCTCTTGTGGTTTGATGCTTTCTTGAGTGTAATGCTTTTGTCCCTTTCTCTCTCATTTTTGTGTATCTCTTATAGTTCTTTTATTTTGTTGTTACCAGGGGGTCACATATGTTGACCTATAAATATATCCAGTTTTTTTAAATGGGTAACCATTTAATGCCAAACATATTCTGAAAGTTCCACTTTTTTTTTTTTTTTTTTTACTCTGGTCTTCCATGTTTTGGGTTTTTGATGTCATATTTTACATCTTCATGGTTATCCCTTAAAGGTTTATGGCAGTTATATTTGATTTTACAATTTCTGTCTTTTAGTCTTTGTACTAACTTATTTAAATGGTTGATCTACAGCTGTTACTGTATATTTTCCTTGACTAGTGAGATCTTTCTGTTACTATAGATTTTTAGTTCTTGATGTAGCCTTTCCATTTCCACTTAGAGAAGACTCTTTAAAAAAAATTTAGTGTAGGTTTAGTATTGATGAACTCTTTTAGTTTTTGTTTGTCTGAGAAGTTCTTTATCTCTCTTTCAATTCTAAATTATAATCTTGCTGGTAAAGTATCATAGGTCATGGATTTTTTTTCCCTTTCAGCACTTTAAATATACCATGACACACACTTCTGGCCTGCAAATTTTCTGGAGAAAAACCAGCTGATATCTTTACGTGGGTTCCCTTGTGTATGACTCTTTGTTTTTCCCTTCCAGCCTTTAGAATTCTTTCTTTATCTTAAAATTTGCCATTTTAATTATGATATGTCTTGCTCTGGGTCTGTTTGGGTTCATCTTGTCTGGGACCCTCTGTGCTTCCTGTACCAGGGTATCAATTTCCTTCTTCAAGTTCAGAAATTTTTCAGCCAAAATTTCATCAAATACATCATCAACCCCTTTCTCTCTCTCTTCTTCTAGGACCCTTATAATGGGAATATTGGTACACTTGATGTTGTTCCAGAGTTCCCTTAAAGTGTTTTATTTTCATTTGTTTTTCTTTTTCCTGCTCTAATTGAAGGATTTCCATTATTCTGTCTTACTGATCACTATGTGTCCTTCTGTATCACCTAGTCTGCTCTTAATTCCTTGTAGTGTGTTTTTCATTTCAGTTATTTATTTTTCTGTTTCCAGTCTGTATTCTCTGACTGGTTCCTTTTTATATTTTCTAGTTCCTTGTTAAAATTCTCACTTTGTTAATCTATTACTTTCCCTAATTCAGTTAGCATTCTTATTACTAATGCTTTGAACTCTTTATCTGGTTACTTATTTATCTCTGTTGCATTAATTTTTTGGGAGGGTTTCCCTTGTTCTTTCATTTAAAACATACTCCTCTGTCTTTCATTTTGCTTAACGTTCTCTGTCTCTATGAAATTAGGTGAAACAGTTACATATCCAGGTCTTGAAAGGGTGTGCTTATGTGGGAGCATCCCTTTGCAGTCTGCATGTGCCTGTTGGCTTTGGTTGTAGAGCTGGATCTGAAGTGAGCATGAATCACCTGTTCCCTCAGAGTTTGCTGGCAGCTATTGTCTTGGTGGGAAGTGGGGCTGGAGATTGAAGGGCTAGGGTTACAGTTAGGTGTGAGCCTAGGCTTCTCCTCTGCTCACTGGCCAACTCCACCTTATTGGGTGGTGGAGTCAGGTGTCAAGTTGCTGGAGCATAAACCCTGAGGGTTGGGTCTGAGTTGCCTCCATTTCCACTGAGTGTGTGCCTTCCCTCATTCTGTCATCAGCAACCTCATCCTGGTGGGGAGAAGTGCTGGAGCAAGAGGGGCTGGAGTGGGCACTCATCATAGTTCAGGGTACAAGATGTATGGTTCCTAGCACTCAGGTTCAGAATCATGTACCACTCCAATTCACTGCCTCCATGAGCACCAGCAATGGCCACCATCACCTTGTTTACACACCATGCCAAGTTTGAGCTGGCTCTGTTCCCCACAACTGCATACTCCCCTTGCCATGGCAGCCTTTGCCCTAGTGTTGAGCTGCACTGCAGAGCAAGCCAGGCAGGATTGTGTACCCAGTTAGAGCTGAGACAGAGGCACTGGTGTGTTTGTGGGAAACTGGCCAGAGTCCTAGGCAATTTCAATCTGATTCCTCCACCTCTTTTGGGGGAGTGAGCAAGCATGTGCACACTCTTCACAAGCAGAGCCTTGTTTCTTATAATCCTTTTGTCAGTCTCACTGGTTTCAAACCAGCTAAGGGAACTCCTCTTCCTTATGTGTGACCCCAGGGCTAGGACACCCAGTATGTGGTTAGAACTGCTCACTTCCCAGAGGGTCTCCAAGACCATGCAATCTCCCTTTTCTTCTGTGTCCCCCCCATGGGTGCAGGTCTTGACCTGATTGTTTCTCGTCCCTTCCTACCTGATTCTGTGTGGATCTTTCTTACAACCTTTGTTGTATAAAAATATTTCTTCCAGTGTCCATTTTTGTTTTCTTTTCATTGATAATTGCTCTACATGTTGAAGTTTTTTTGATGTGTTTATGGAGGTGGTGGTCTTTGTATTCTCCTAATCTACCATCTTGATCTCCCTCCTTCTGTCAGTCTTTTCCATAAAGATAGTGTTGGGTTCTATAGTTAGGCAAGTTATGCAATTGCTTTGGGAAAGGTATATAGTTTTCCTTTTCTCCTTCAATGGACACTAAATCTATTTGCCAATATTTTAATCTGTTCTATGCTCTTTAAATATCTTCAATTCTAAAACTCTTTTAATCTATTTGAATTGCTAACTAAACCTGGTATCTGAACACCAATCTTAGCTTATAAAGGCAGTTTCGCTACAACCACCAAATATTTGGATATATCCTAAATTTATTCTTAAAAATGGTACTCTTTTGCAAAACCAGTTTTATGTTTATGTTAGTAGACAATAGAAGTATGGCCCAGAGTAGTTAACTACCTTGAATAAGGTTTCACAGCTTAAACATGGAGGCCAAGACTGGTTATTCATAGTCTAATCAATTCTATATGATTTTTCTGTTTTCTCTTTTTTTATCTTGAATCTAACATAGATCATTCCCAATATTTTATGCTGTGTAGAGAGGTAAAAATCCACACATTACTTGTGGACATATCCTATATTACTTTGCAAATTGAAAGTTGTTTGGGAAGACATTCAGAAGACATGGGTTTAAGACCCACATTCACCATTTAAGAGCTATTGATAAGACACTGAGCAAGTAACTGAATGTCTCCTAAACTTCATTCTCTAATTCTCACAATGTGAATTATAATTCTTTCCCTGTCTACCTCAAAGAATAATAGTGAGTACTCTCTAAAAGCTCACAGATTTATAATTTCTCTCCATTTTCACCACACCACCTTAGTTCATACCACCAACATATCTCACTTGTACTATGGTAATAGTAGCCTTCTAGTCTTCCATTTTTCACCATTATCTCTCATTCAAGTTTAATACAGAGTGATATTTTCAAACTGTAGGTCTAATATACTACTTTCCTGCCTAAATCCTTTCAAAGCCTTCTATTTCTTTTAGTATAAAGACAAAACACTGTAGCAGTCTATGAAGTTCTTATCTTATAGCATGCCCCTCCTCACTACAGGATATTTGTATGTACTAGTCCCTTTTTTCCTTCCCTTCCATTACCTGCACTCCAGATAGTCAAATAGCTTAACCCTTAGACATCAGTTCACAGGTCAAGTTTTCAAAAAAGCCTTCCCTAATGCCCCATAAATAAAAATTAATTTGGACTCCTATTATATAGTATCATAATACACTAATTTTCTATAATATCACTTATCACAGTTTATAATTATATATTTACTTCTATAATTATTTGATTAATGTTTATGTCACCCACTAAACTGTAAGATTTATAAAAACCTGTTTTGTCCACCATTATATCTTTCAACATCGTGCACAGTGACTGGAATATAGTAAGATGGTCAATAAATATTTGTTTAATAGATAAATAAAATGATATAATGAATACGAAAACTCTTTTACACTGTGAAATGTTGAATATAATTCAAGTATGACTATTATTTTTATCACAATCATATTATTATTACATGATCTTTAGGAGTATCCTTTTGATACATAGCATAGTGCTGGTCATGTAGTATATATTCAATAGATGTTTTTTCCAAGAAGTGAATTATGATATGAGAGAAAATTAGCTAATTGGTGACACAATGGATTTATACCAAATTATAAGTAGAAAGAAATGGAACAACAGTTTGGAGAGGAAGAGAAACACATGGGTATCATTTCAGTCAGATGCCAGTGAAGTTTTAACTGCCAAAATTCTGGGGGTCCTTGGTCTAGGGAAAGTCATTAAAACAGTGAGGATAAGAAGACACTAAGGTCTAGGCACCAAAAATGTAGACTACCAATGCCAGGGAACTGTGGATCTCATTCTCTACACTGTTATTTTCTTATGCCTAATATTGAATTTGGTGAATAGCTTTGCTAAGGTGCTAGCCAGCCACAAAATGAGGCTCTAGCAACTAAAGCCTAAGCAAAGTAAATTTTGATGGTAGAAACAACAGAAGAACCAGAGCAGTACTATATGCTTATCGAGATTTGGTTTGTTTAGGACTTTACACTGTGGGACCTTGGCAGTAAAGGAGCAGTATGGGACCACTTTATTGCTTGTGATAGTAGGAGAGCATGTAAAGGCAGAAGAGGACATAGGAAGGGAAGCAGGTAGAAGGGGAATAAAAAAGCCCAGGACAAACTTATCTTACAATTTTGCCAAGGCTACTCTCTTCACAGCATTCCACTGGATAAAACCACTGCACAGGAATATAGAATTTCAAGGAAATCGAAACACTAATCGAATTAGAACTTCATGTCTGATGAAGTCTCTTCTATATTCAAGAAGTTATTTGTGCTACCCTTGGGGCATGAAGATATGGTTAGAAACAAGCCTCTGTGAGTTACCTCTCCAAATCAAACCTAAAATTGTGCTACTAAAGGAGTACAAAACATGTGAGTCTTATAAAGCTATAGAACGCATGGAACTAGTGCCATATTACATAGCAATTAGAACAGGGCACTGCTTTTTTCAAGCCATCACTCATCCTAATGTACAACTAATTCTTCCATTTTATTCAGTGATTATTATTACCATTATTATTATTGTAGTTATTTTTATTATTATAACATGGAATCCTCAAAGCTAGCTAGTGGGAATAAAAACTGTACAGTAGGCATATTGTTTAAGAGAAATCGTCTCAATAAGTTGATAAAAAGAAAACGGCTAAAGTTGTTTTATAATTTTACATTAAAATTTCCCTCTTTTACACGTGTTAGTGATTCATCATCCCTCTACAACAAATGAACTTCATATGGGAGAATAAACTAATCTCAAACTTCTGGCCATGTTGATTTTTTCCATTTTCTGTGTGGTAATAAAACTAAAAATATACCAAAGGTTAGATCATGTGGATGTCATACTACAAATCATAGTCATATGTCCATATTTACATTTTAATTATATAGGATGTGAATAAGCAATAGAATTACCATATCTTTCTGAAAATTTCCTAAATCTCTATAATTGTAGCTTCCTATTAAACTCAGCATATGCAGCCTAAACAAAAATCTCGAAAGGTAGTTGTGAACAAATGTACTGCTAATAAAGAACATCATAATAAAATTTTATAGTATAAAATAAAATAAAACTGAAATTTTTGTAAGTCAAATTACTTTGCTATACCATCTGTCAGAATATTAAAATCAAAGCAAGCTGAAATGCAACAGGAAATTTTCTGTTTGTTTATTCAAACAAACAATTTAGAGCACCTACTATGTGCCAGGAACTATTTTTGGCACTTGAAAAATAATGATGAGGAATACAAGCATTGTTCCTTCATTCACTTTGTGGTAGAGTTATGTTGGGCGTGTGGAGAGGAGGATGGATACAAGTAAGCCAGCAAATGCAACACAGTGATGTTTAAAGTATAAATTGTTGTGATATTATTATCCTTGTTTTACAAGTAAAGAACTTGTAAAAAACAGTTGAAAAAGTTAAAAAAAAGATGAAGTGTATCACTCACAGAGACAGAGGCAGAACTCAAGTCTTGTGTAACAAATACTGCATTGCTGTGGGTATTGTTTTACACTGGTGAGTATTGGGTATTTTGATGCCTGTGGTAGTGGTCAGCTCACATTTCTGGCTGCCTCAAGAGGAAGGAAAGGTTTGGTAAAGGGAACAGAAGATGTTCTCTGCTTCCATGCTGGGCAGGAATTGTGTGATAATATAAATGTCCTTGCCATGAAAGAAGAAACAACTTAAACTATAAGTTTAGAATGTACAATATTTTTTAAATTCAAAAATGAAAACCAGGAGTGTACAGACATTAGCTTACCAAAGATGTTTTCAATAAAATAACTATAGTAGACTACAAGATTATATGGCTTACACATGGGTAATAATGATTTTTTGCAAATGAAGTATGTTACTGTTTTTTTGGACAGAAGATAATTTACCTTCTCTAAAATTGCTAGAATATCTTTTTCTCACTTTGTCATAAAATACTGTGATTCATTCACAATTACCACTTAAGCCTGCTGTTGATTTTGGAATGAGCCGGCTGCACCTTCTTTCCAACTTCCCTTGTCCTCCATAGTTCATTTTTCTCTACTTAGAACTAAAGTGATGGGAGTATTTAACTCTGAAGAATAGTTTAAACACAGGATCCATAAAAAATATAAAGCTTACTTTAGTTAGGCTGTTTGTGGGTGTGTATGTTTTCATGAAACAGAAACAAAAAATTCTCTCCAATATATATATGTGTATATACATATATATTTGTATATATATATATAATATATATATATAATATATATATATATAATATATATATAATATATATATAATATTGATTTAGATGATTCTAGGCCCAAGCCTTCTTTGCAATGAGCCATGCTTGAAACAAAGGCTCGGAAATCATGGAGCAGAGACCATCTCTTCCTATTGTGCCATACATTAATTTCAAATCCACAGAAACTGTGAGATATAGTAAATTATTTCTGTTATTTTAAGCCAGTAACTTTTCAAGTAATTTATTATACAACATGAGATACTGGGAATAGATTATGGTACTGGGAGTAGAGTGCTGTCATAAGAAAAATCTAAAAATCTTGTGGAGTCTTTAGGACAAGGAGACAGGAAAAATTTGTAAGGGCCGTGAAGAGGTTATTAGCTACAGATTGTTGGCTCTCTAGTAGGTTGTAGGTGAAGACTTAAAGAGAAATCAGTAGTTGTTATTGGAAACTAGAGGAAAGGGAAAAGTTTAACAACAATTCTGTCTATAGTAATGTGGAAATAAGAAAATTCACCTAATGAAATGGATGATATAACTAAGGAGATTTCCAGGCAGAACATAGAAAGGACTCCTGGCTTCTTCTTGCTGTTATAGTAAAATGTGAGGGAAAAAAAATGTTAAGCTAAAGTAAAAACTTTTGAATGTAAAGGAGGCAGGGTGTGCTGGGTTTGAAAATAAAATTGTTTCTCAGAAATAAAAATCATGCAGACTGGAAAGGAGTAAGTAAACCTATTTCTACTTAAAGATTATATAATCTTTTATATAGAAGATCCTAAAGAATTCACTAAAACTCTTAATAATAAGAGTTTATTACTTATTAGTTATTCACTAATAATTCTAATAAATGAGTTCACTAAGATTGCAGGTAAAAGTTAGTATAAAAAAATCATTTGAACAATGAATAATCCACACATAGAATTAAGAAAATTCCATTTACAATAACATCAAAAAGGGTAAAATACATGCACATAAATTTTTTAAAAAGAAGTGAAAGACATGTATACTGAAAAGTACAAAATATTGTTAAAAGAATTTAAAGAAAACCTAAATAAATAGAAAGGCATCTGGTGTTTGTGGATTAGAAAAATTAATATCATTAAGATGGCAGTATTCCCCAAACTGATCTATAAGTTCAATGCAATCCCTATCAAAATCCCAACTGTTTGTTTTTTTTTTGCAGAAATTGACAAGCTGATCCTAAAATTCATATGGAAATAAGAGCCCCAGAATAGTCAAAACAGTCTTGAAGAAGACAAAAGTTAGAGGACTCATATTTTGTTATTTCAAACTTTACTACAAAACTACACTAACCAGTGTACTACTAGCATAAGAATAAACATATAGATAAGCAGAATATAATTGAGATTCCAGAAATAGATGCTTACATTTATAGCCAATTGATTTTTGACAAGGGTGCCAAGACCATTCAATAGGGAAAACATAGTCTTTTAAACAGATGATGCTGGGATTACTGGGTGTCCACATGACAAAGAATGAGGTTGTACCTCTACCATACATCATATACAAAACTTAACTCAAAATGGATCATTGACACAAGTGTAAGAGTTAAAACTATTAGAAGAAATCATATGAGTAAATTTTCCTGACCATTTTAGATATAACACAAAAATCAAAAGTGACAAAAGCAAAATAGAAAAAATGGACTCCTCAAAATTAAAAACTTCTGTGCTTCAAGGAACAACATCAAGAAAGTTAAAATATAAGCCACAGAATGAGAGAAAATATTTGCAAGTCACATACTTGATAATGGGCTAGAATCCAGAATATATAAAGAACCATTATAACCCAAAAATGAAAAGAAAAATAACTCAGTTAAAAATGAGCATAATATCTGTGGAGACATTTCTCCAAAAACGATATTAGATTGGACTATAAGCACATGAAAAGATGCTCAACATCATTATTCATCAAAGAAATGCAAATCAAAGCCACAATATACCATTCCACAACCATTAGGATGGCCATAATAAAAAACATGGAGAATAATAAATGTTGATAAGGATTTGGAGAAATCTGAAGTCTCATGAATCCTGATGGGAATGTAAAATGGTATAGTCACTTTGGAAAAGAGTGTGCCACTTCCTCAAAATGTTAAACACAGCATTACCACATGACCCTGCAATTCTACTCCTAGATATATACTCAAGATCAATAAAAACAAATGTCTACACAAAAACTTACACACAAGTGTTAATAGAAGCAGTAATATTTATAATAGCCAAATGGTTAGAACAACTCAGATGTCTATCAATTGATGAATGGATAAATAAATGTGGTATATCCATACAATCAAATATTATCCATCCATAAAAAGTAATGAAGTATTTTTTTCACACCCACACACACTGTATTTTATTTTTACAAGAGATAAATAGACTGACATCAAGCATTGTACATGGATGACCACAACAAAAGCAACAATGATTGCAATTACCAAACATGAAACACACTCATACTATGTCATAATATTGACATTCAGTTCAGTAATCCTCCACTGTAGCAGCTCCTTTACTTTGCAGTGAAAATTGATTTGTATATTCTTTGCCTCTGAGTCTTTGTGGGATTTTTTTTTTTAATTCAAACAGAAAGTCACAAAAATTATACTCACCCTCATCAGTTCACTCAGTCCCATGTAATTATTTTTTTTTTCATCTTGATCTTTTGTTAGCACTTTTATGAGTTCATCAGTTTTTCATTAGAGTTCTGAAAATGCTTATTCATTCAGTTCAACAGTACAGTCAGTTACCAGAAACCTGTACTTGTCAGTCTTTTCCATGAACTTCTTAAAGATGAAACCCTTTTATAGGAACATATTTGCAAAAGCATCAGAGTACACCCAGAACTGTCTGTAAATAACAAAAGACTTAAAAATGACCACAGTTAAAGATTTGATGAAAATTCATAATAATGCAGTTCACAAGAAAATTAGTTATTTCTGAGATATACATTTTAAAGTAATAACTAGGATTATGACTTATAACATTATACCAGAACATATAAGATTTTTAGAAATTTCATGTAATGTCTGAAACATTTATATTAACATATTTCCATACAAATAACCCAATGAAAGTTTAGTATTAGTTGTTTTGTTTGTTTGTTTTTATACTGCAGGTTCTTATTAGTCATCAATTTTATACACATCAGTGTATACATGTCAATCCCAATCGCCCAATTCAGCACACCACCATCCCCACCTCACCGCAGTTTTCCCCCCCTTGGTGTCCATATGTCTGTTCTCTACATCTGTGTCTCAACTTCTGCCCTGCAAACCGGCTCATCTGTACCATTTTTGTAGGTTCCACATACATGCGTTAATATATGATATTTTTTTTTCTCTTTCTGACTTACTTCACTCTGTATGACAGTCTCTAGATCCATCCATGTCTCAACAAATGACACAATTTCGTTCCTTTTTATGGCTGAGTAATATTCCATTGTATATATGTACCACAACTTCTTTATCCATTCGTCTGTCCATGGACATTTAGGTTGCTTCCATGACCTGGCTATTGTAAATAGTGCTGCAATGAACATTTGGGTGCATGTGTCTTTTTGAATTACGGTTTTCTCTGGGTATATGACCAGTAGTGGGATTGCTGGGTCATATGGTAATTCTATTTTTAGTTTTTTAAGGAACCTCCATATTGTTCTCCATAGTGGCTGTATCAATTTACATTCCCACCAACAGTGCAAGAGGGTTCCCTTTTCTCCACACCCTCTCCAGCATTTGTTGTTTGTTGATTTTCTGATGATGCCCATTCTAACAGGAGTGAGGTGATACCTCATTGTAGTTTTGATTTGCATTTCTCTAATAATTAGTGATGTTGAGCATCTTTTCATGTGCTTCGTGGCCGTCTGCATGTCTTCTTTGGAGAAATGTCTATTTAGGTCTTCTGCCCATTTTTGGATTGGGGTGTTTGTTTCTTTAATATTTAGCAGAATGAGCAGTTTATATATTTTGGAGATTAATCCTTTGTCCGTTGATTCGTTTGCAAATATTTTCTCCCATTCTCAGGGTTGTCTTCTGGTCTTGTTTATGGTTTCCTTTGCTGTGCAAAAGCTTTGAAGTTTCATTAGGTCCCATTTATTTATTTTTGTTTTTATTTCCATTACTCTAGGAGGTGGATCAAAAAAGATCTTGCTGTGATTTATGTCAAACAGTGTTCTTCCTATGTTTTCCTCTAAGAGTTTTATAGTGTCCAGTCTTACATTTAGGTCTCTAATCCATTTTGAGTTTATTTTTGTGTATGGTGTTAGGGAGTATTCTAATTTCATTCTTTTACATGTAGCTGTCCAGTTTTCCCAGCACCACTTATTGAAGAGACTGTCTTTTCTCCATTGTATATCTTTGCCTCCTTTGTCATAGATTAGGTGACCATAGGTGCGTGGTTTTATCTCTGGGCTTTCTATCTTGTTCCATTGATCTATGTTTCTGTTTTTGTGCCAGTACCATATTGTCTTGATTACTGTAGCTTTGTAGTAGAGTCTGAAGTCAGGGAGTCTGATTCCTCCAGCTCCGTTTTTTTCCCTCAAGAATGCTTTGGCTATTCGGGGTCTTTTGTGTCTCCATACAAATTTTAAGATGATTTGTTCTAGCTCCCTAAAAAATGCCATTGGTAATTTGATAGGGATTGCACTGAATCTGTAGATTGCTTTGGGTAGTATAGTCATTTTCACAATGTTGATTCTTCCAATCCAAGAACATGGTATATCTCTCCAACTGTTGGTATCATCTTTAATTTCTTTCATCAGTGTCTTATAGTTTTCTGCATACAGGTCTTTTGTCTCCTTAGGTAGGTTTATTCCTAGGTATTTTATTCTTTTTGTTGCAATGGTAAATGGGAGTGTTTCCTTAATTTCTCTTTCAGATATTTCATCATTAGTGTATAGGAATGCAAGAGATTTCTGTGCATTAATTTTGTATCCTGCAACTTTACCATATTCATTATTTAGCTCTAGCAGTTTTCTGGTGGCAGTTTTAGGATTCTCTATGTATAGTATCTTGTCATCTGCAAACAGTGACCGTTTTACTTCTTCTTTTCCAATTTGCATTCCTTTTATTTCTTTTTCTTCTCTGATTGCCATGGCTAGGACTTCCAGAACTATGTTGAATAATAGTGGTGAGAGTGGACATCCTTGTCTCGTTCCTGATCTTAGAGGAAATGCTTTCAGTTTTTCCCAATTGAGAATGATGTTTGCTGTGGGTTTGTCATATATGGCCTTTATTATGTTGAGGTAGGTTCCCTCTATGCCCGCTTTCTGGAGAGTTTTTATCATAAATGGGTGTTGAACTTTGGCAAAAGCTTTTTCTGCATCTATTGAGATGATCATATGGTTTTTATTCTTCAATTTGTTAATATGGTGTATCACATTGATTGATTTGCATATATGGAAGAATCCTTGCATCCCTGGGATAAATCCCACTTGATCGTGGTGTATGATCCTTTTAATGTGTTGTTGGATTCTGTTTTCCTGTATTTTGTTGAGGATTTTTGCATCTATATTCATCAGTGATGTTGGTCTGTAATTTTCTTTTTTTGTAGTGTCTTTGTCTGGTTTTGGTATCAGGGTGATGGTGGCTTCATAGAATGAGTTTCGGAGTGTTCCTTCCTCTGTAATTTTTTGGAAGAGTTTGAGAAGGATACGTGTTAGCTCTTCTCTAAATGTTGGATAGAATTCACCTGTGAAGCCATCTGGTCCTGGACTTTTGTTTGTTGGAAGATTTTTAATCACAGTTTCAATTTCATTACTTGTTATTGGTTTGTTCATATTTTCTACTTCTTCCTGGTTCAGTCTTGGAAGGTTATACCTTCCTAAGAATTTGTCCATTTCTTCCAGATTGTCCATTTTATTGGCATAAAGTTGCTTGTAGTAGTCTCTTAGGATGCTTTGTATTTCTGTGGTGTCTGTTGTAATTTCTCCTTTTTCATTTCTGATTTTATTGATTTGAGTCCTCTCCCTCTTTTTCTTGATGAGTCTGGTTAATGGCTTATCAATTTTGCTTATCTTCTCAAAGAACCAGCTTTTAGTTTTATTGATCTTTGCTATTGTTTTCTTTGTTTCTATTTCATTTATTTCTGCTCTGATCTTTATGATTTCTTTCCTTCTCCTAACTTTGGGTTTTGGTTGTTCTTCTTTCTCTAGTTTCTTTAGGTGTAAGGTTAGATTGTTTACTTGAGATTTTTCTTGTTTCTTGAGGTAGGCGTGTATAGCTATAAACTTCCCTCTTAGAACTGCTTTTGCTGCATCCCATAGGTTTTGGGTCGTCGTGTTTTCATTGTCATTTGTCTCTAGGTATTTTTTGATTTCCTCTTTGATTTCTTCAGTGATCTCTTGGTTATTTAGTAACGTATTGTTTAGCCTCCATGTCTTTGTGCTTTTTACGTTTTTTTCCCTGTAATTCATTTCTAATCTTATAGCGTTGTGGTCAGAAAAGATGCTTGATATGATTTCAATTTTCTTAAATTTACTGAGGCTTGATTTGTGACCCAAGATGTGGTCTATCCTGGAGAATGTTCCGTGTGCACTTGAGAAGAACCTGTAATCTGTTGTTTTTGGATGGAATGTCCTATAAATATCGATTAAATCTATCTGGTCTATTGTGTCATTTAAAGCTTCTGTTTCCTTATTTATTTTCATTTTGGATGATCTGTCCATTGGTGTAAGTGAGGTGTTAAAGTCCCCCACTATGATTGTGTTACTGTCAATTTCCTCTTTTATAGCTGTTAGCAGTTGCCTTATGTATAGAGGTGCTCCTATGTTGGGTGCATATATATTTATAATTGTTATATCTTCTTCTTGGATTGATCCCTTGATCATTATGTAGTGTCCTTCCTTGTCTCTTGTAACATTCTTTATTTTAAAGTCTATTTTGCCTGATATGAGTATTGCTACTCCAGCTTTCTTTTGATTTCCATTTGCATGGAATATCTTTTTCCATCCCCTCACTTTCAGACTGTATGTGTCCCTAGGTCTAAAGTGGGTCTCTTGTAGACAGCATATATATGGGTCTTGTTTTTGTATCCATTCAGCAAGCCTGAGTCTTTTGGTTGGAGCATTTAATCCATTCACGTTTAAGGTTATTATCGATATGTATGTCCCTATGACCATTTTATTAATTGTTTTGGGTTTATTTTTGAAGGTCCTTTTCTTCTCTTGTGTTTCCCACTTAGAGAAGTTCCTTTAGCATTTGTTGTAGAGCTGGTTTGGTGGTGCTGAATTCTCTTCACTTTTGCTTGTCTGTAAAGCTTTTGATTTCTCCATCAAATCTAAATGAGATCCTTGCCATGTAGAGTTATCTTGGTTGTAGGTTCTTCCCTTTCATCACTTTAAGTATATCATGCCACTCCCTTCTGGCTTGTAGAGTTTGTGCTGAGAAATCACCTGTTAACCTTATGGGAGTTCCCTTGTATGTTATTTGTCATTTTTCCCTTGCTGCTTTCAATAATTTTTCTTTGTCTTTAATTTTTGCCCCTTTGATTACTATGTGTCTCATCATGTTTCTCCTTGGGTTTATCCTGTATGGGACTCTCTGTGCTTCCTGGACTTGGGTGGCTATTTCCTTTCCCATGTTAGGGAAGTTTTCAACTATAATCTCTTCAAATATTTTCTCTGGTCCTTTCTCTCTCTCTTCACCTTCTGGGACCCCTATAATGTGAATGTTGTTGCATTTAATGTTGTCCCAGAGGTCTCTTAGGCTGTCTTCATTTCTTTTCATTCTTTTTTCTTTAGTCTGTTCCGCAGCAGTGAATTCCACCATTCTGTCTTCCAAGTCACTTATCCGTTCTTCTGCCTCAGTTATTCTGCTATTGATTCCTTCTAGTGTAGTTTTCATTTCAGTTATTGTATTGGTCACCTCTGTTTGTTTGTTCTTTAATTCTTCTAGGTCTTTGTTAATCATTTCTTGAATCTTCTCAATCTTTGCCTCCATTCTTATTCCGAGGTCCTGGATCATCTTCACTATCATTATTCTGAATTCTTTTTCTGGAAGGTTGCCTATCTCCACTTCATTCAGTTGTTTTTCTGGGTCTTTTTCTTTTTCCATCATCTGGTATATAGCCCTCTGCCTTTTCATCTTGTCTATCTTTCTGTAAATGTGGTTTTTTTTTCCACAGGCTGCAGGTTTGTAGTTTTTCTTGCTTCTGCTGTTTGCCCTCTGGTGGTTGTGGCTATCTAAGAGGCTTGATGGGAGGCTCTGGTGGTGGGTAGAGCTGACTGTTGCTGTGGTGGTCAGAGCTCTGTAAAACTTTAATCCACTTGACTGTTGATGGGTGGGGCTGGGTTCCCTCCCTGTTGGTTGTTTTGTCTGAGGCAACCCAACACTGGAGCCTACTTGGGCTCTTTGGTGGGGCTAATGGAAGACTCTGGGAGGGCTCACACCAAGGAGTACTTCCCAGAACCTCCACTGCCAGTGTCCTTGTCCCCACGGTGAAACAGAGCCAGCCCCCATCTCTGCAGGAGACCCTCCAACACTAGCAGGTAGGTCTGGTTCAGTCTCCCCCAGGGTCACTGCTCCTTCCCCTGGGTCCCGATGCGCACACTATTCCGTGTGCGCCCTCCAAGATTGGGGTCTCTGTTTCCCCCAGTCCTGTCGAAGTCCTGCAATCAATTCCCACTAGGCTTCAGAGTCTGATTCTCTATGAATTCCTCCTCTCGTTGCCAGACCCCAGGTTGCGAAGCCTGATGTGGGGCTCAGAAACTTCACTGCAGTGGGTAGACTCCAGTGGGTGGTATAGTGTTCGCCAGTCTGTGAGTCACCCACCCAGCAGTTATGGGATTTGATTTTACTCTGATTGCGCCCCTCCTACCGTCTCACTGTGGCTTCTCCTCTGTCCTTGGACGTGGGGTATCATCCTTGGTGAATTTCAGTGTCTTCCTGTCAATGATTGTCCAGCAGCCAGTTGTGATTCTGGTGCTCTCACAAGAGGGAGTGAGAGCACGTCCTTCTACTCCGCCATCTTGGTTAATCCCTCCATAATGAAGTATTGATTCGTGCTACAACATGCTTGAACCTTGGAAACATTACAGTACATGAAAGAAGCAAGACACTAAAGAGTCACATTATATTATTACATTTGTATGAAATACCCAGAATAAGAGTATCAATAGACACAGAAGGATGACTAGTGGTATTCAGGGCCCGGTGGGTTCTGAATATATATTTCTTCAGAATATATTTAAATGTAGCAAAGCTAAAAGAAAGTAAAGGAACAGAATGAAAATGGAAAATGAGATATTCAGGGTAGGTGACCCAGAATAATAGAATGGTAGAGGGGAAATATATGACTAAATGCTAAGTTATTATTAAGGCCTAGGTTTAATTTTGGGTGTTGGATCTGTGGGTGATTATCACATTAGAAAAAGTGATTACTAAATTTAAAATGCACCTTGGCCTGCATTCTTTTTACCCCACTAATTTTTTTTCAGATTTGTGGGGAGATTTTATCGTGGTTATTTTCTCTTTACAAGTCTTTCATTTCCTTTCATTTTGGAGGAATTTTTAAGTCCCTTTTGCGATCATAGTATAGATAGTTCTAGAATAAATTCTTAGCATTTATGCAGCCTTACCTTGTTTCAGATAGGAGGTTTTAAGTGGCTGGTCCATATGAATGTCATGAGATACCAATAAATAGAATACCTCACAACAAACACCTTCCCAAATGGGCAAATGCAGCATCCTTATGCTCAGTTGCCTTTTTTCTTTTGATAGAAGGCTCTATTGTTCTTGTGGGGAAGTGGGTTTTTATGGCATTGGAAGAAGGTTGAACTAGGAAAAGTCTAGAAAAGAAGTGGTATGTGGAGGGTCTCAAACTTATGCGACAAGCAAAAATCTCCTCTGTAAATATTTATTCCTTTAACCTGAATTTGAGACGTCATATCATCACCTCCCAAGAAGCCAGTGTACATCAAAAATAATAAAATTTCATTTTTGTATTAATCTCTGTCTTTACGTCGTTCAGGTCAATGTCACCTTCTTAGAGTCTTTCCCTGGACATCGTACCTAAAACACATCTTATACTCCATCACTGTCTATCTTCTTACTTTTTGTTGTACTTTCTTTATAATATCTATCATAGTACCTAATATTGTATTTTATACTTAGTTGTTGTTAATTTTTTATTGCATTTCCCCTAAGATGTAAGCTCCATAAGAGTAAACATTTGTTTCATTCATTGTTGTATCCTGATCACTTAGAATAGTGCCATTCACTGTCAAAAGAGTGATCCTCTCTCTGGGGCTCCTCAGGAAGGTCATGGTTTCCAAAGCAAGGTTTCAGGGTATTCCAGCACCAGCAACAAAATATACTATTTGCAATGTTAATTGATGCTGCTATTAGATATACTTTTCAAAATAAGGAGACGTAGAGTTTCTTACCAAACATTCCTTGGTGTAGGCATTCTTCATTAAATGCAATGAATACATCCTGAAAATGTCTGAAAACAGACCCTTGAAAATTAACTTCTCTGTTTCTATGTGTATTGATTTCTTGCTGTTGATATAACAAATTAGCACAAATTTAGTGGCTTAAAACGACACAAATTTATTATCTTACAGTTCTGGAGGTCAAACAACCAAAATGGGTTTCACTGGACTAAAACCAAAGTCAGCAGGGCTGATTCTCCTTGGAGGCTTTAGGGGAGAATCCATTTCCTTTCCTTTTCCAGTTTCTAGAAGCTGTCTATATTCCTTGGCTTGTGGCTCCCTTCCTGTCTCTTCAAAGACAGCAATAACTAATCAAGTCTTTTTTCACATGACAGCACTCTGACAGACTCTTTTCCTTTTCTTCCACTTTTAGGGACCTTTGTAATTACGGTAGGCTCACTTGGATAATTCAGGATAATCTCTCCATTTTAAGGTCAAATAAATATTTAGAAATCTTCATTCCATCTGCAACCTCAATTCCCCTTTGCCATATAATATTACATATTCAAAGTTTCTGGGAATTAGGTCATGGATATCTCTGGAGGACCAGTATTCTGCCTATTACACAGTCACCAGTCATCATTTGGACATGTTTATTTTCTTTTAGGCCAAGTCAAAGTCTTTTCTGGAAGAAGGCAGGTATATTTATAAAAGTATTCATTAAATTTAGATATTGTTCATAAAATCTCCATTGATTTATTGAAGATCTACTGAGTACTTAGTATGCATAGGACATAATAAATATGACACATTTCCTGCTCTTGAGAAGCTCTTATCTCTACAGTTGATGGATTTTCAGGGGCAGACACTCCTAAATTTTTAGTTTTCTGCTTCGCTGCCCCCCTAACCCAGCTGCTTTGTGTAGTTAATGATCTGTAAGCAGATATGTAAATGTATTTAGGGAACTCCGTAATTAAAGGAGCCCTGCCGTGAATCTTCATGCAAAGCAAATAATTGTTTCATAATGCAAACATCACCCCTGATATATCCATCTTGTAACTTCGTATTTGAGCAGACATAAAGCTCCTCACTTTAAGAATGCCTGTCAAATACTACCCTTTATCCAGACCAAATAAGCCAGAAATTTCCTGGGACAACAACATCACCTACCTACTGGCATAAGAAGCAGCCAAATTTTCTTTTGTATTCCCTCCATTTTCTCCCTTAAGGGGATTGTGCACACACTACCTTCCCTGTTTTATTCTGTGTCCCTCTGTTCACATTTCAGTTAGTTTTACATTTGGCTATTTCTTTCAAAATATCTTCTTTAATCCAATTATAGTTCTATTTTCCTTGCCAAATGTTTCCTGCTTTATTACATAAAAAGTTCTCTCTTGCTTACAACACATATTTTATTCCATTTTAAAACCAAACAAAAGAGCCAAATTCCCTAGGCATGATTTATAGGCTTTTACTCAGATGTTTATCAGAGAAGCTTATCACATATTCTTAAGGAGTGTTTGAGAGTGAAATCTACCGTTATATATAACCACCAAAGTACCTTAAAGTGGCCACTAGTTCTCATCTGATTCTTCCCCAAAGAATTCTGCTACTTCCTTATCTTTGTTACATTCAGAGATTAGTACCTTTATACTCAGGTTCATAGGTTACAGCACATTAACACCGTTATGATGAAGGGCACAAAGTAGCTCTGATATATACAGATTCTTCACACACAACTGTGGCAAGATTTAGCTCCTTGGCACCCCAGCCGAGGTTCTCTTTTAGTAAGAGATTATGACTGTTATGTAAGAAAAGGGGTTCACAGGCTTTACCCCTTATTTACCCCTTAAGCTTAGCTGTTTAAGCTTGAACAACTTATATAACCACTCTGAGCTCCAGTTTCATCATCTGCCAAGTGGAGACAACCTTGTCCTTTGCTCATATCATTAGTTCCTTTCACTCTTCCCTCTAGAAATCATAATTGTTAGATAAAGTAAGAATTAGTATGAGTAAAGATCAGCACATTCAGCCCTTCAAATTTTCAGGCTCGAAGTTTACCATCCAGGAGAAGAATCACCAGAGAAATCCCAACACATTATCATAAACCACCACTATCATCATCATCACCACCATCACACCACCACCACCTTACTTTTATCCATAATATTAGTCTATCCCTTATTTAAATTACCTCAGTTAGACTCAAACATTAAAACATTTAAAAAAAACCAACACACATGTCTGTACTCATGGGTCACACACCATAAGGTCATGTGGGGAAAGTACTCTATTTTCATTCCCAGGTCCCATTACTTTCACTCATACATGCAGTCTCTTCACATATTTATGTCACTTTGCTGGCCCCAGAAGATGTTTGAATTAGCAACTTCATCAACTGCCTTTTTTTCACTCTTAACTCACTCATCCTGAATTTATAACCTAAAGACTCAGCCTAGAATTGTGTGTTCTTTGACACACAATCAATCCTGAAAACTCAGTCATGACTTTTAGCATCTCCTCACTTTTACCCTTCTTCCCCTATGAATTTGGTTCCAGCTTTATCTCACATTGCCCAAAAACAATCTACTACCCACTCTACCTTCTTCTAGGGACTAACCTCAAAAGCTGGGCTGAGGCTGTGTGTATCCACCATAGAACAGTCATACTCTAATCTAATAAGCCATTCCCAAATTACAATATTCAAGGTAAGTAAAAGGCTATTTCATATACCTTATGATTGTTCTTATTACTATATTTTGGTTTTGTTTAAATGCTCATGTTCTAGTAAGATTACTGGTTTCCTTTTTTTCATTGAAAATATAAAATATTTCTGCTTCTGTAGGCTGACCTGAGACTATAATTACTGTTTTACCTGCTCTTAAATTCAAGACTATTTACATATCACAACAAATTTTAAATATAACTCTAAATTAGCAATAAATGTATTGATTTTATTAAAAATCAGTAAATATGAAAATGGATAAAATAATATTCCTCACTTATAACCAAAATTTTGAACAAAATAACTATGTAGCATGATTTGAAGAAATATGTAGTAAAGTGTTCTGACCCAGATTATCAACTCTTGTGTCAGCATTTTACAATTGTACGTTCATTCCTTTGGGCTTTGAATGCTTATTTTTCCATGAAAGAGGTCACTGTAAATATAAATAAAGTGGAAGGTTTTAAGTCTTAGCAGATAACAGATTTAGGTGATGTGATAGGCAGAATTCTAAGAATGGCAGCCTGTGAATCTCCTGTATATACCCTCCCCTTTGAATGAGGGTAGAACCTGTGAATATGATAAGATACACTCTTTTGATTTTGTCACATTACATGGCAATGAGAGTCTATCTGGGTGGATCTAATCTAATCATAATAAGCCCTTTAAAGGCAGAGAGTTTAAATGAGGTATCACCTCACACTGGTCAGAAAGGCCATCATCGAAAAATCTACAAACAATAAATGCTGGAGAGGGTGTGGAGAAAAGGGAATCCTCTTGCCATGTTGGTGAGACTGTAAATTGATACAGCCACTATGGAGAACAGTATGGAAGTTCCTTAAAAACTAAAAATAGAACTACCATAAGACCCAGCAATCCCACTACTGGGCATATACCCTGAGAAAACCATAATTCAAAAATAGTCATGTACCACAATGTTCATTGCAGTAGTATTTACAATAGCCAGGACATGGAAGCAACCTAAGTGTCCATCGACAGATGAATGGATAAAGAAAATGTGGCACATATATACAATGGAATATTACTCAGCCATAAAAAGAAACTGAGTTATTTGTAGTGAGGTGGATGGACCTAGAGACTGTCATACATAGTGAAGTAAGTCAGAAAGAGAAAAACAAATACCATATGCTAATGCATATATATGGAATCTAAAAAAATGGTACTGGTAAACCTAGTGACAGGGCAGGAATAAAGATGCAGATGTAGAGAACAGACTTGAGGACACAGGGGTGGAAGGGTGAGCTGGGACAAAGTGAGAAAGTAGCCTTGACATATATATACTACCAAATGTAAAATAGAGAGCTAGGGGGAAGCTGCTGCCTAGCACAGGGACATCAGCTCAATGCTTTGTGACCACCTAGAGGGGTGGGATAGGGAGGGTGGGAGGGAGACGCAAGAAGAAGGGGATATGGGGATATATGTATACATATAGCTGATTCACTTTTTTGTACAGCAGATATTAATACAACATTTTGAAGCAATTATACTCCAATAAAGGTAAAAAAAAAAAAAAAAAAGGCAGAGAATTTTCTCCCACTGACAGTGGAAGAAGAATTCAGAGATTTGACGTAAGAAAAGGATTTGATGAATTATTTCTGCCCTTGAAGATGGATTAGGCCATGTGAGAAGGAAAGCAGGTGGCCCTATAAAAGCTAAGAGCAGCCCCTTATTAACAGTCAGCAAAGAAATGGGGACCTCAGACCTATGACCACAAGGCATCTAATTCAGCCAACAATGTGAATGAAAATGGAAGTAGAGTCTTCTCAGAGCCTCCAGTTGAATCAAACCCAAGCAACACCTTGATTTTGGCCTTGTGAGAACCTAAGTAGAGAATCTAGCTGAGTTTGCCATGACTTCTGACCTATAAAACTCTGAGCTAGTAAATGGGGTTGTTTATGTTGCTAAACTTGTGATAATTTGTTATTCAGCAATAGAAAACAAATACTGTACAACTGACAATCTTAATACCTATCATCTTTATTGATAACTATTCATCAGGAGCAAGTAAGATGGAGGTAGGTGAAATAGAGGAGAGATAGTCATGAATCAGAGACAATCTCATTCATAGTTTTGCTGAGGTTAAATCCTTAATACTGCTATATCAGTTACCTTAAATTATACTCATTTCCAGTTCTTAGTTTGCCCTAGTCTATTGTTTTCAGTGGCTGTCATATCTGAGTCTCAAGTCACCAGGCATTTCTAATGACCACATGAAATGGTTTCAATAAAATCTTTACTTAAGCAGATTTCTTACTACAAATAATAAAGTCTCATTATCAGTTAAAGTTACTATTGCTCCTGCTCCAATTATTGGCAGGTTGAACATCATTTATTCACTAATTAATCATCACTACAGAGATTAGTACTAACATGTGCATGTCATTATTAAATTGTAAAAATGATTTCATCCAAACAGTTATTTCAGCCAAAATGTTACAAGATTGAGTAAAGGAAGTCACTCAAAGTTTGCCAAATGTATCTTATTTTATCATTTTTGTTCTCAGTCTTTCTGAGTGTGCAGTCAGGATACAATATTTATAGCATATGTTATTTTAAAGATTCATTTCATGTATATGGCACTTTATGTCTGTGACCCAGTATATTGTGAAATCTTTTGTCACTGCACATTTCTGGCTGCTCATTGAGGTGAGGAACAGCAGGCTATTCAGCCTGTCTAGAGTATAATCTCAAATCCCTTGGAGCAAGGTATTTCAACAACTGCATATAATGGTTATGGAATTGACTTTCAACTTCTGTTTGTAGGGGTTCTTCTGTCTTGACATTTAAAAATAAATGTATGGCATATCTGTTTGCTGTTGCAGTCAAATACAATTTTTAATGACCTTTTCTTTCTCTTCCAAAACCTTGTGGCTTTTCTCTCAATTACAATTCAGGATACATATATTGTTGCTTGCTATTTTTTAAAAAAAATAACATGGGAAGAAAACTCCCCCCCCCCATTAAAAAATTCCTGCCAGTTAGAGACTGGCCATTTTTTAAAATTTATGATTGAAGTGTTTCATTCATTAAGATTAGAAGAATGTATCTGAGATGAACATAAGTCTGTTGTCTCCCACCTTCACTCTCCAGCTCCCATCCTGAAGCCTTATGGTAATGAGTGTTCTGCTACTGAGGTCATCTTGTCAAGGAATATTTTACTGAGTAAATAAATAAAGTGCAGTGTGTGTTTTGACTGTGCACTGTTGACTTCTGCAGACATAATTTAAAGGATATTATTATGAATATCATAGGTGGTTAATGTAAATGATGGAGAATCCAAAGGTCAACCACATCATAACAAATACAGTATATATTTCTCAAGGCTAGAAATAGGGGAAATTGGATTTGAAAATTCACTATTAGAATATAGAGCCTAGAAAACACCACGATGCCTGACAGGCTGCTCTCAAGAAGCTTTGTGAACATTTTCTAGGAAGCACATCACATCTTACCAAAATCACAAAAACTTTAGTAAAACATACTGTTGAAAACATAGTCTTTTATATTAGTCATTGATACTAATTAATGATTTACATAAAAAATTAGCTTTTAAAATTCAATTCTAGAGAAAAAGTTCCCTCTCCCAGGAAGCTGGCCCATTTCCTTCTATCAGGCTACCCATTATATTCCTCGTTAACTGTAGCTGACATGACTCTCAGTGCTAAAATTATAGCTCAAGTATTCTAACTATATCAACTTAGTCATTTGGTACGTTCATGTTCCCTCATTTTACCTTTTCATAAAATTTGCCATTAAAATGTATTGGTCACTCATACTTTATAAAACTGCTTTTATCCTTTATGAAACCAAAGAGAGTATAACATAAATAAATAAGCATTTTATTATTTTGAAATGGGGATTGTGGATGGGTTGAAGTAGATAAGGGGCAGAAGGGAGATTAGTCTTCTTCCCAGGAGGACTTGAAACCATCCTACTATATTATAGATAATATACTTTAGAGGCCTAGATACATAGAAACATCATTTCACTACTTCATTTCTTTTTGCAACAATTACAGGCATCAAATAACTTCTATGTTCTGTTACTTTTGTTGTTTTAATCTTGGGGTCAGACAGGAGAGATACCAAAATTCCATGCTTACTTGGACTCATCAATCTAATTATTAATATTTTCCTAGTATTTCTGATATATACTTTTTTGCCATTATTTTTATTTATTAAGTTTTAAAGTATTGGGGGATCTCAACATTTGCAAAGATAAACATTTTTTCTAGAAATCATTCTTTCTAGGGAAGACTTTCATTTGTCAGAACATCTAAAAATAAGTAGAAGTATAGTGAGATATTTTTATTCATTCATTCATTTGACAAATACATTTAGGGTCTCCTCTGAGTAAAGCATTGTGAGGGTTGTTGGTGATACAGCAGCAAATCAGAAAATCAAAGTCTTTACTCTCACAGACCTCATATTCTAGTGGTGTAAAGAGAGTTTTTATCTAAATAAATAAATATATATGTTCCAGTAGGAATACATGCCAATTAAAAAAAATAAAAAAGGGTAATAAAGTAGAGAGCAACATAGGGAGTCGGTAGGTAGGTTGAGCATCTTTAGTTAAGGCAATCTGGAAAAGCCTCTCAGAGGAGGTAATATTTTAATTGAGACTTTCAAATATATAGTGATAAACATCTATGTATAATTATATTGCATGCATTGAACAAGTAGTTATTGAACTCCTACAATTATTAGGCACTGTGTTAAGGTTCTGAGTATAAAAAATGTGAACAAAAACAGATATGTTTATGATTAGTGTGAGATACTAACAAACCATGGATGGCAACTAAAATAAATGTAAAAGGATATATGCTATGAAGTAAAGTGTGATGGTTCTAGGAAAGCATATAACAAGAGCAGCTGAACAAGTCATAGAAATGATAATGGAGCAGAAAACTGAAAGAAAAGTAGGAGCTATATAAGACAAGAACAGAAAGAATATTTCAGCAGAGAGAACAACATGTGCAAAGGCCCTACATTGGATGAGGGTATGACACCATTGAGAAAGTGAAAGAAAGAATGTGGTTAAGAATAGAAGGAAAGGAAGTTCTTGCTGTAAGATGGGGTTGGAGGGTAAGTTGGGTCCAGACCATTCAGGGCATAATTTTATTCTGTATTCTAAGAACAACTGGGAGCCATATAAGGCTTTTTAAAGCAAGAGAGTGATCATTAGTCATGTATTTAAAAAAAAAAAAGCTGTAGCTTCTGTAAAAAGAAAGGATTGGGTGTCAAGGAAGGATAGATGTGGAGAGACTAGTCCAGGAGTTTAATGTGGTTACCTCAGTCAGGGTGATGTTGTCTTGGGCTTTGGTGGTGACAGTGGTAGTAGAAATGTGGAAGAAAGATCTATTTTAGGGTTCTTTGTGAAGTAAAATCCACATAATAAATTCATGAATAGGGAATGGAAGTGAAAGAAAGGGGTGCCTAGCACAACTTCTAGGTTTCTAGCTACTCAGCTGAATGGATGGCAGGGCCTTTAACCAAGATAAAGAACACTAAAAAAGGCCAGAGATATTACCATGAGTTTTGAACATAACTGAGTTTCATATATGACTCTCTTATGTTCATGTATTTGTAAGACTGCTGTTTGGGATACAATTGTCATCCTAGCATTACTGACTGAGATGATTGGCCCAGAAAGTGCCCCAAATCAGCTATTATGAGAATGCACTCATGGGGATTTATGCTATCTGAAACTCCTGCCATTAGGACCCATCTAATCTCAATCTTTTATACAGGGCTCAGACCCAGATAGTGCCCCAAATTGGGCACAGTGTGTCTTATGGACCCTAAAATAAAGCTAATATTTACTTAGAACTTACTACATGTCAGAAAATGCTTTAATAATTTTATATGGATTATTTCATACAGTCATCTCATCAGTCTAATGAGATAGATACTATTTTGTCAATCACATTTACATCTAGGGAAACTGAGACTTTCAGCGATGAAATAACCTGGTGAGTGGATAGCAGCCAGGATCCCAGAACTTGTGCTCCTGGTCATTATATGGTTCTCCCTTAATATCCAAGCAAAGTCACTGTGCTATTTTACCTGGATACTCAAGTATAGTGCAGACAAATGTTCACTGTCTTTGCCCCCACCCAAGCAGTTGTATTCTGAATGTTCTTTTCCTCGCCAAAAGAGTGAACACTCACTTCCCCTGCTGCCAATTGCTCTTGTATATACTGAAGTTCCAAACACCTACTTATAGGTTAAAAGGACCACCATACTTATAAGATCTTCCATCCAAGCTACATCAAATGCCCACAGTCTTTAAAAGAAAACAATACACCATGTCTTTTATCCCAGTTTTCATCAAAGTCCATTTGTTTTATAAATCTAGCTAAATCTTATTTCCGTATATGTAGCATTATTTCTATTTAAAAGATGAAAGTTTTTGTACCTTAACAATGTATTTGTACAACAAAACATTAACTATTTTCTTTACATGATCAATCTTTTATAATGACAATAGTTGAAAGTGAAGATTTTTTATATCATTAGGAATAATATATATTCTTTTAATTAAAAATTATTTATAAAATATCTCAAACGTGCATAAAGTAATATGGTAGATATGTAGCCACCAACCATATTTAATAGATCTACAACTTTGTCATGCTTACATTGAAGATGCTCTCTAATATTTTTAACAGATAAAACATTAGAAAAACAGCTAAATCCCCACTATCATCTCCCATCTCTTCCACCCCTATTCCTCAGAGGTAAAATACCTCATAGTTGAGCCATATTATACCCATTCATAGTTTTGTAACTTTATAATGCACTGTACATCACATTCTGATGTGCTTCTTTCTTAGTTTTTTTTTGAGTTGTATCCATATTGTTACTTAGAAAATTCATTCATTCATTAAGACAGCTGTATAGTATTCATTATTTATGAATAAACCACGATTGATATACCCATTTCTAGAAAGATGGACAAGTAGGTTATTTGCATTTTTTAAACTATTACAATAAACAACCCATTGCATGTTCCCTGTACACACATATAAGGTTTTCTCTAGGGAAAATTCCAGGAGGTAGATTTTCTGAGTCATAGAATAATTTCCTTTCCATTTTTTATTAAAGTATAGTACATTTAAAATATTATGTTAGGGCTTCCCTGGTGGCACAGTGGTTAAGAATCCACCTGCCAGGGCTTCCGTGGTGGCGCAGTGGTTGGGAGTCTGCCTGCCAATGCGGGGGACGCGGGTTCGAGCCCTGGTCTGGGAGGATCCCACGTGCCGCGGAGCGACTGGGTCCGTGAGCCGCAATTGCTGAGCCTGCGCGTCTGGAGCCTGTGCTCCGCAGCAGGAGAGGCCGCGATAGTGAGAGGCCTGCGCACCGCGATGAGGAGTGGCCCCCGCTTGCCGCAGCTGGGGAGGGCCCTCACGCAGAAACAAAGACCCAACACAGCCATAAATAAATAAATAAATAAAAATTAAACTTTAAAAAGAATATCACCAAACATTCCGAGAAGCAACTGGCCCTGAATCTGATCAGGGACCATTTCTAATCTCTTAAAAAAAAAAAAAAAAAAAAAAGAATCCACCTGCCAATGCAGGGGACACGGGTTCGAGCCCTGGACTGCAAGGATCCCACATGCCACGTAGCAACTACACACGTGTGCCACAACTACTGAGCCTGCGTTCTACAGCACGCGAGCCATGACTACTGAGCCTGTGAGCCATAACTACTGAAGCCCGCACACCTACAGCCCGTGATCTGCAACAAAAGAACCCACTGAAATGAGAAGCCCGTGCACTGCAACAAAGAGTAGCCACTGCTCACGGCAACTAGAGAAAGCCTGCATACAGCAACGAAGACCCAACACAGCCAAAAAAATTAAAAAATAAAATAAATAAAATAAAATATATTAGTTTCAGGTGACCAACATAGTAATTCATTATTTTATAGATTATACTCCTTTAAAAATTATTATAAAATATTGGCTGTGTTCCTTCTGCTGTACAATATATTCTTATAGATTATTTTATACATAGTAACTTTTAATCTCCTAAACCTATCTTTCCCTTCCCCGCTTTACTCTCCTCACAAGTAACAACTAGTTTTTCTCTACATCTGTGAGACTGTTCCTGTTTTGTTATATTCATACATTTGTTTCATTTTTAGATTCCATAAATAAGTGGTAACCTGCAGGACCTGTCTTTCTCTGACTTAATGCACTAAGCATAAAAGCAACCAAATCCATTAATATATATATATATATATATATATATATATATATATGTATACATATATATATATATATATACACATACACACACACACACACACATATATATATATATATATATATATATATATATATATAATTTTTCTTTATCCATTCATTTGTTGATGGAACTTAAATTGCTTCCACATCTTGGCTATTGTAAATAATGCTGCTATGATTGGGGTGCATGTGTCTTTTAAAATAAGTAATTTTGTTTTCTTCAGGTATATACCCAGGGATGGGATTGCTGGATCATATGTAGCTCTATCTTTAGTTTTTGAGGAACCTCCATAATGCTTTCCATAGTGGCTGCACTAATAAACATTCTCACCAACAGTGCACTAGGGTTCCCTTTTCTCCACACCAAATTTTCTTCTCTCCAGTGTTTTTGACGATAGCCATACTGACAGGTGTGCTGTGATATCTCACTGTGAATTTGATTTGCATTACTCTGATAATAAGCAATGTTGAGCATCTTTTCAGGTGCCTGTTTGTCATCTGTATGTCTTCTTTGGAAAAATGTCTATTGAGGAGATTGCCCATTTTTAATCAGGTTTATTTGTTTGTTTACATATTGACTTGTATGGCTGTTTGTATATTTTGTATATTAACACATTATCGGCCATATCATTTGCAAATATTGATATTTTCTCCCATTCAGTACATTCTCTTTTTGGTTGCTGATGGTTTCCTTTACTGTGAAAAAGTATTTGGGTTTAACCCAGTCCCATTTGCTTATTTTTTTTTAATATCTTTATTAGAGTATAATTGCTTTACAATGTTGTGTTAGTTTCTACTGTATAAAAAAGTGAATCAGCTATATGTATACATATATCCCCATATTCCTTCCCTCTTGTGCCTCCCTCCCTATTCCACCCCTCTAGGTTGTCACAAAGCACCAAACTGATCTCCTTGTCCGATGAAGCTGCTTCCCACTAGCTATCTATTTTACATTTGGTAGTGTATATATGTCATCAATGCAACTATCTCATTTCATCCAAGCTTGCACTTCCCCCTCCTCATGTCCTCAAGTCCATTCTCTACGTCTGGATCTTTACTCCTGTCCAGCCCCTAGGTTCATCAAAACATTTTTTTTTTTTTACTCCATATATATGTGTTAGCGTACGGTATTTGTGTTTCTCTTTCTGACATACTTCACTCTGTATGACAGACTCTATATCCATCCAACTCACTAAAAATAACTCAATTTCATTTCTTTTTATGGCTGAGTAAAATTCCATTGTATATATGTGACAATCTTCTTTATCCATTCATCTGTCGATGGACACTTAGGTTACTTCCAGGTCCTGGCTAGTGTAAATAGTGCTGCAATGAACATTGTGGTACATGCCTCTTATTGAATTATAGTTTTCTCAGTGTATATGTCCAGGAGTGGGATTGCTGGGTCATATGGTAGTTCTATTTTAACTTTTTTAGGGAAACGCCATACTGTTCTCCATAGTGACTCTATCAATTTACAGTCCAACCAACAGAGCAAGAGGATTCCCTTTTCTCCACACCCTCTCCAGCATTTATTGTTTCTAGATTTTTTGATGATGGCCATTCTGACTGGTGTGAGGTGATATCTCATTGTGGTTTTGATTTGCATTTCCCTAATGATTAGTGATGTTGAGCATCCTTTCATGTGTTTGTTGGCAATCTGTATATCTTCTCTGGAGAAATGTCTATTTAGGTCTTCTGCCTATTTTTGGATTGGGTTGTTTGTTTTCTTGATATTGAGCTGCATGAGCTGCTTATATATTTTGGAGATTAATCCTTTGTCTGTTGATTCGTTTGCAAATATTGACTCCCATTCTGAGGGTTGTCTTTTTATCTTGTTAATGGTTTCCTTTGCTGTGCAAAAGCTTTTAAGTTCATTAGGTCCCAATTGTTTATTTTTGTTTTTATTTCCATTTCTCTAGGAGGTGAGTCAAAAAGGATCTTGCTATGATTTATGTCACAGAGTGTTCTGCCTATGTTTTCCTCTAACAGTTTTAAAATATCTGGCCTTACATTTAGGTCTTTAATCCTTTTTGAGTTTACTTTTGTGTATTGTGCTAGGGAGTGTTCTAATTTCATTCTTTTACATGTAGCTGTCCAGTTTTCACAGCACCACTTATTGAAGAAGCTCTCTTTTATCCATTGTATGTTCCTGCCTCCTTTATCAAAGATAAGGTAGCTTGATAGCGATTGCACTGAATCTGTAGATTGCTTTGGGTAGCATTGTCATTTTCACAATGTTGTTTCTTCCAATCCAAGAACATGGAATATCTCTCCATCTGTTTGTATCATTTTTAATTTCTTTTCATCAATGTCTTATAGTCTTCTGTATACAGGTCTTTTGTCCACTTAGGTAGGTTTATTCCTAGGCATTTTATTCTTTTTCTTGCAGTGGAAAATTGCAGTGTTTCCTTAATTTGTCTTTCAGATTTTTCATCATTAGTGTTTAGGAATGCAGAGATTTCTGTGCATTAATTTTGTATCCTGCTACTTTACCAAATTAATTGATTAGCTCCAGTATTTTTCTGGTAGCATCTTTAGGTTTCTCTACATATAGTATCATGTCATCTGCAAACAGTGACAATTTTACTTCTTTTTCTATTTGGATTCCTTTTATTTCTTTTTCTTCTCTGATTGCTGTGGCTAAAACTTCCAGACTATGTTGAATAATAGTGGTGAGAGTGGGAAACCTTGTCTTTTTCCTGATCTTAGAGTAAATGGTTTCAGTTTTTCACTGTTGAGAATGATATTGGCTGTGAGTTTGTCATCTATGACCTTTTATATGTTGCGGTATGTTCCATCTATACCTACTCTCTGGAGCGTTTTTATCATAAATTGTTCTTGAATTTTGTTGAAAGCTTTTTCTGAATCTATTGAGATTATCATACTTTTTTTCTTTCTATTTCTTAATATGGTGTATCACATTGATTGATTTGTGTATATTGAAGAATCCTTGCATTCCTGGGATAAACCCCACTTGATCATGGTGTGTGTTCCCTTTAAAGTGCTTTGGATTCTGTTTGCTAGTATTTTGTTGAGAATTTTTGCATCTGTGTTCATCAGTGATATTGGCCTGTAGTTTTCCTTTTTTGTGACATCTTTATCTGGTTTTGGTATCAGGGTGATGGTGGCCTCGATGAATGCATTTGGGAGTGTTCCTCCCTCTGTTATATTTTGGAAGATTTTAAGAAAGCTAGATGTTAGTTCTTCTCTAAATGTTTGATAAAATTTGCCTGAGAAGCCATCTGGTCCTGGGCTTTTGTTTGTTGGAAGACTTTGAATTACAGTTTCAATTTCAGTGCTTGTGATTGGTCTGTTCATATTTTCTATTTCTTCCTGGTTCAGTCCAGGAAGGTTGTACATTTCTAAAAATTTGTCCATTTCTTCCAGGTTGTCAATTTTATTGGCATATCGTTGCTTGTAGTAATCTCTCATGATCCATTGTATTTCTGCAGTGTCAGTTATTACTTCTTTTTCATTTCTAATTGTGTTGATTTGAGTCTTCTCTCTTATTTTCTTGATGAGTCTGGCTAATGGTTTGTCAATTTTGTTTATCTTCTCAAAGAACCAGCTTTTAGTTTTATTGATCTTTGTTATCATTTCCTTCATTTATTTTTTTCATTTATTTCTGATCTGATCTTTCTGATATCTCTCCTTCAGTTATCATTGGGGTTTTTTTGTTGTTGTTCTTCTTCTTTCTCTAATTGCTTTAGGTGTAAGGTTAGTTTGCTTATTTGAGATGTTTCTTGAGGTAGGATTGTATTGCTATAAACTTTTGTCTTAGAACTTCTTTTGCTGCATCCCATAGGTGTTGGGTCATCGTTTTTTCATTGTCATTTGTTTCTAGGTATTTTTTTACATCCTCTTTGATTTCTTATTTGATCTCTTGGTTTTTTAGTAGTGGATTGTTCAGCCTCCATATGTTTGTATTTTTTACATTTTTTTTCCTGTACTTGACATCTAGTCTCAAAGTGTTGTGGTTGGAAAAAATACTTGATATGAATTCAATTTTCTTATTTATTTGAGAAGAAAACACCATCTTTAATCAACCCACCTGCACAGAAACGAGGGAAACACACCCTGCCTTGCAAGGTCCCATTGAGAAGAAAACTCGGTCTCCTTGAAAAAAATATCATGGAAAAACAAAATCTTCAAAGTGAAATTTACTGAGACTTGTATTGTGACCTAAACTATGATCTATCCTGGATAAAGTTCCATAAGCACTTGAGAAGTAACTGAATTCTGTTGCTTTTGGAAGGAATGTCTTATAAATATCAATTAAGTCCATCTGGTCCAATGTGTTATTTAAAGCTTTTGTTGCCTTATTTATTTTCATTTTTGATGACCTGTCCATTGGTGAAACTGGGATGTTAAAGTCCCCTACTATTATTGTGTTATTGTCAATTTCCCATTTTATGGTTGTAAGCATTTGCTTTATGTATTGAGGTGATCCTTTGTTGGGTGCATAAATATTTACAATTGTTATAACTTTTTCATGGATTGAAACCTTGATCATTATGTAGTGTCCTTCTTTATCTCTTGTACTAGTCTTTAATTTAAAATCTATTTTATCTCATATAAGTATTGCTATTCCAGCATTCTTTGATTTACATTTGCATGGAATATATTTTTCCATCCCCTCACTTACGGTATGTATGTGTCCCTATGTCTGAAGTGTGTCTCATGTAGACAGCCTATATACGGGTCTTCTTTTTGTATTCAATCAACCAGTCAGTGTCTTTTGGTTGGAGCATTTAATCCATTTACATATAAGGTTATTACCTATATGCCTTATCACTATTTTCTCAATGGTTTTGGGCTTGTTTTCATAGGTCTTTTCCTTCTCTTGTGGTTCCTGCCTAGAGATGTTTCCTTAGAATTTTTGTAAATCTGCTTTGGTGGTGCTGAACTCTCTTAAATTTTGCTTGTCTGTAAAGGTTTTAATTTCTCTGTCAAATATGAATGAGATACTTGCAGGGTACAGCAATCTTGGTTGTAACTTTTTCCCTTTAATCCCTTTAAATATGTCTTGCCACTCCCTTCTGGCTTGCAGAATTTCTGCTGAAAGATCAGCTATAAACCTTATGAGGATTCCCTGGTATATTATTTGTTGCTTTTCCCATGCTACTGTATTTATTTATTTATTTATTTGTTTTTTTTCTTTAACATCTTTATTGGAGTATAATTGCTTTAAAATGGTGTGCTAGTTTCCGCTTTATAACAAAGTGAATCAGATATACATATACATATATCCCCATATCACTTCCCTCTTGCATCTCCCTCCCTCACACCCTCCCTAGCCCACCACTCTAGGCATTCACAAAGCACCAAGCTGATCTCCCTGTGCAATGCGGCTGCTTTCCACTAGCTATCGGTTTTACATTTGGTAGTGTATATATGTCCATGCCACTCTCTCACTTTGTCCCAGCTTATCCGTCCCCCTCCCCATGTCCTCAATTCCATTTTCTAGTAGGTCTGCGTCTTTATTCCCGTTTTGCCCCTAGGTTCTTCATGACTATTGTTGTTTTTTGTTTTTTCTTTTTTCTTTTTTGTAGACTCAATATAAATGTGCTGGCATACGGTATTTGTTTTTCTCTTTCTGACTTACTTCACTCTGTATGACAGACTCTAGGTCCATCCACCTCACTACAAATAACTCAATTTTGTTTCTTTTTATGGCTGAGAAATATTCCATTGTATATATGTGCCAATCTTCTTTATCCATTCATCTGTTGATGGACACTTAGGTTGCTTCCATGTCCTGGCTACTGTAAATAGAGCTGCAATGAACATTGTGGTGCATGACTCTTTTTGAATTATTGTTTTCTCAGGATATATGCCCAGTAGTGGGATCACTGGGTCCTATGGTAGTTCCATTTGTAGTTTTTTAAGGAACATCCAAACTGTTCTCCATAGTGGCTGTATCAATTTACATCCCCACCAACAGTGCAAGAGGGTTCCCTTTTCTCCACACACACTCCAGCATTTATTGTTTGTAGATTTTTTGATGATGGCCATTCTGACCACTGTGAGATGATATCTCATTGAAATTTTGATTTGCATTTCTCTAATGATTAATGATGTTGAGCATTCGTTCATGTGTTTGTTGGCAATCTGTATATCTTCCTTGGAGAAATGTTTATATAGGTCTTCTGCCCATTTTTCGATTTGGTTGTTTGTTTTTGTGATATTGAACCACATGAGCTGCTTGTAAATTTTGGAGACTCATCATTTGTCAGTTGCTTCATTTGCAAATATTTTCTCCTATTCCGAGGGTTGTCTTTTCATCTTGTTTATGGTTTCCTTTGCTGTGCAAAAGCTTTTAAGTTCCATTAGGTCCTATTTGTTTATTTTTGTTTTTATTTCCATTTCTCTAGGAGGTGGATCAAAAAGGATCTTGCTGTGATTTATATCATAGACTGTTCTGCCTATGTTTTCCTCTAAGAGTTTGATAGTGTCTGGTTACATTTAAGTCTTTAATCCATTTTAAGTTTACTTTTGTGTATGGTGTTAGGGAGTGTTCTAATTTCATTCTTTAACCTGCAGCTGTCCAGTTTTCCCAGCACCACTTATTGAAGAGGCTGTCTTTGCTCCATTGTATACTCTTGCCTCCTTTATCAAAGATAAGGTGACCATATGTGCATGGGTTTACCTCTGGGCCTTCTATCCTGTTCCATTGATCTATATTTCTGTTTTTGTGCCAGTACCATACTGTCTGATTACTGTAGCTTTGTAGTATTGTCTTAAGTCAGGGAGCCTGACTCCTCCAGCTCAGCTTTTCTTTCTCAAGATTGCTTTGCTATTCGGGGTCTTTTGTGTTTCCATACAAATTGTGAAATTTTTTATTCTAGTTCTGTTAAAAATGCCAGTGGTAGTTTGATAGTGTTGCATTGAATCTGTAGATTGCTTTGGGTAGTATAGACATTTTCACAATGTTGATTCTTCCAATCCAAGAACATGGTATATCTCTCAATCTATTGATATCATCTTTAATTTCTTTCATCAGTGTCTTATAATTTTCTGCATCCAAGTCTTTTGTCCTCTTAGGTAGGTTTATTCCTAGATATTTTATTCTTTTTGTTGCAATGGTACATGGGAGTGTTTTCTTAATTTCAGTTTCTGATTTTTAGTGCATAGGAATGCAAGAGATTTCTGTGCATTAATTTTGTATCCTGCTACTTTACCAAATTCATTGATTAGCTCTAGTAGTTTTCTGGTAGCATCTTTAGGATCCTCTATGAATAGTATCATGTCATCTGCAAACAGTGACAGCTTTACTTCTTCTTTTCTGATTTGGATTACTTTTATTTCTTTTTCTTCTCTGATTGCTGTGGCTAGCACTTCCAAAACTATGTTGAATAATAGTGGTGAGAGTGAGCAACCTTGTCTTGTTCCTGATCTTAGTGGAAATGGTTTCAGTTTTTTACCATTGAGGACAATGTTGGCTTTGCGTTTGTCATATATGGCCCTTATTATGTTGAGGAAAGTTCCCTCTATGCCTACTTTCTGGATGGTTTTTATCATAAGTGGTGATGAATTTTGTCAAAAGCTTTCCCTGCATCTATTGAGATGATCATATGTTTTTTCTCCTTCAGTTTGTTAATATGGTGTATCACATTGATTGATTTGCTTATACTTAGAAATCCTTGCATTCCTGGGATAAACCCCACTTGATCATGTTGTATGATCCTTTAAATGTGCCTTTGGATTCTGTTTGCTTATATTTTGTTGAGGATATTTGCAATTTTTTTCATCAATGATATTGGCCTGTAGTTTTCTTTTTATGTGACATCTTTGTTTGGTTTTGGTATCAGGGTGTTGGTGGCCTTGTAGAATGCATTTGGGAGTGTTCCTCCCTCTGCTATATTTTGGAAGAGTTTGAGAAGTATAGGTGTTAGCTCTTCTCTGAATGTTTGGTAGAGTTTGCCTGTGAAGCCATCTGGTCCTGGGCTTTTGTTTGTTGGAAGATTTTTAATCACAGTTTCAATTTCAGTGCTTGTGATTGGTCTGTTCATATTTTCTATTTCTTCCTGGTTCAGTCTTGGAAAGTTGTGCATTTCTAAGAATTTGTCCTTTTCTTCCAGGTTGTCCATTTTATTGGCATATTGTTGCTTGTAGTATTCTCTCATGATCTTTTGTATTTCTGCAGTGTCAGTTGTTACTTCTCATTTTTCTTTTCTCATTCTAGTGATTTGAGTCTTCTCCCTTTTTTTCTTGATGAGTCTGGCTAATGTTTTATCAATTTTGTTTATCTTCTCAAAGAAGCAGCTTTTAGTTTTATTGATCTTTGTTATCATTTCCTTCATTTCTTTTTTATTTATTTCTGATCTGATCTTTATGATTTCTTTCCTTCTGCTAACTTTGGGGGTTTTTTCTTCTTCTTTCTCTAATTGCTTTAAGTCTAAGTTTAGGTTGTTTTTTTGAGATGTTTCTTGTTTCTTAAGGTAAGATTGTATTGCTATATACTTCCCTCTTAGAACAGCTTTTACTGCATCTCATAGGTTTTGGGTCATCGTGTTTTCATTGTCATTTGTTTCTAGGTATTTTTTGATTTCCTCTTTGACTTCTTCAGTGATCTCTTGGCTTTTAAGTAGTGTATTGTTTAGCCTCCATGTGTTTGTATTTTTTACAGATTTTTTTCCATTAATTGATATCTAGTCTCATAGCGTTGCTGTCGGAAAAGACACTTGATATGATTTCAATTTTCTTAAATTTAGCAAGGCTTCATTTGTGACCCAAGACATGATCTATCCTGGAGAATGTTCCATGAAGACTTGAGAAGAAAGTGTATTCTGTTGTTTTCGGATGGAATGTCGTATAAATATAAGTTAAGTCCATCTTGTTTAATGTATCATTTTAAGCTTGTGTTTCCATATTTATTTTCATTTTGGATGATCTGTCCATTGGTGAAAGTGGGGTATTAAAGTTCTCTACTATGATTGTGTTACTGTTGATTTCCCCTTTTATGGCTGTTAGTATTTGCCTTATGTATTGAGATGCTCCTATATTGTGTTCATAAATATTTACAATTTTTATATCTTCTTTTTGGATTGATCCCTTGATCATTATGTAGTGTCCTTCTTTGTCTCTTGTAATAGCCTTTGTTTTAAAGCAATCTCACTACTGAGCATATACCCTGAGAAAACCATAATTCAAAAAGAGTCATGTACCACAATGTTCATTGCAGCTCTATTTACAGTAGCCAGGACATGGAAGGAACCTAAATTTCCATCGACAGATGAATGGATAAAGAAGATGTGGCACATATATACAATGGAATATTACTCAGCCATAGAAAAAATGAAATGGAGGTATTTGTAATGAGGTGGATGGAGTTAGAGTCTGTCATACAGAGTGAAGTAAGTCAGAAAGAGAAAAACAAATACAGTATGCTAACACATATATACGGAATCTAAGGGAAAAAAAAAAAAAAGACCATGAAGAACCTAGTGGCAAGACGGGAATAAAGACACAGACCTACTAGAGAATGGACTGGAGGCTATGGGGAGGGGGTGGGGTGAGATGTGACAGGATAAGAGAGTGTCATGGACATATATACACTACCAAATGTAAAATAGATAGCTAGTAGGAAGCAGCCGCATAGCACAGGGAGATCAGCTCGGTGCTTTGTGACCACCTAGAGGGGTGGGATGGGGAGGGTGGGAGGGAGGGAGATGCAAGAGGGAAGAGAGATGGGAACATATTGTATATGTATAACTGATTCACTTGGTTATAAAGCAGAAGCTAACACACCATTGTAAGGCAATTATACTTCAATAAATATGTTTAAAAAAAAAAAAACTAAAAATAAAACTACCATACGACCCAGCAATCCCACTACTGAGCATACACCCTGAGAAACCATAATTCAAAAAGAGTCATGTACCAAAATGTTCATTGCAGCTCTATTTACAATAGCCAAGACATGGAAGCAACCTAAGTGTCCATGATCGGATGAATGGATAAAGAAGATGTGGCACATATATACAATGGAATATTAGTCCACCATAAAAAGAAATGAAATTGAGTTATTTGTAGTGAGGTGGATGGAGTTAGAGTCTGTCATACAGAGTGAAGTAAGTCAGAAAGAGAAAAACAAATACAGTATGCTAACACATATATATGGAATCTAAGGGGAAAAAAAAAAAGGTCATGAAGAACCTAGTGGCAAGACGGGAATAAAGACAAAAACCTACTAGAGAATGGACTTGAGGATATGGGGAGGGGGAAGGGTAAGATGTGACAAAGTGAGAGAGTGGCATGGACATATATACACTACCAAACATAAAATAGATAGCCAGTGGGAAGCAACCGCATAGCACAGGGAGATCAGCTCTGTGCTTTGTGACCACCTAGAGGGGTGGGATAAGGAGGGTGGGAGGGAGGAAGATGCAAGAGAGAAGAGATATGGAAACATATGTATATGTATAACTGATTCATTTTGTTATAAAGCAGAAATTAACACACCATTGTAAAGCAATTATACTTCAATAAAGATGTTAAAAAAATGAAACAATGACAGAAAACTTTCCAAATTTCAGGAGTAAAATTAACATATATATCCATGAATTCCAAAAACCTCCAAATAGGAGGAATCTAAAGAAGTCTACCCAAAGACACATTATAATCAAATTGTCAAATGTCAAGGACAAAGAGACAGTATTGAAATCACGAAGAAAAAAGTGACTTTTCACATACAAAGTAACCTCCATTAGACTGCTAGTGATTTCTCAGCAGAAATCTTTCATTCCAGAAGAGAGTGCAATTATATATTCAAAATGCTTGAAAGAAAAAAAAAAAACTTGCAACAAGGATGCTTTATGTGACAAAGCTGTCCTACAGAAATTAAAGTTAGTTGAAGACTTTCCCAGACAAAGAAAATCCGTGGGAGTTCATCACCATTAGACCTATCTTACAAGAAATGCTAAAAGCAGTTTTTCAAATTGAAATTTAAAAGTGACTATTTAGCAACATTTACACCTATGGAAATATACAACCAACTGGTAAAGGTGAGTATATACTAAAGTCCAGAATAATACTGTAATGATGGTACATAAATCACATATATCTCAAGTATAAAAATCTAAACACAAAATCATTTAAATTATTGCTTCATTAGTTTGTTGAGGAATACACAATATAAAGAAATGTAATTTTAACATAAAATATATAAATGGTGAAGAAAGAGAAGCAAGATACAGAGTTTTGTATATGATTGCTGTTAAGTTGTTATCATCTTAGACAATTACAAGATATTTTCTGTAAGCCTTTTGGGAATCACAAAGAAAAAAAGCCTATAATAGATACACAAAATATAAAAAGAAAGAACTCAGAGCATACACTACAAAAAATAATCAAATCACAAAGAAATATAGCAATAGAAGGACAAAAGAACAAAGAAAATGCAAAAGAGTCAGAAAACAACAAAATGGCAATAGTGTGTTCTTACCTTTCAATAATTACTTAAATGTAATTGGTTTAAATTCTCCAATCAAGTGACACACAATGGTTGAATGGATAAAAATAAACAGGACCCAACTATATGCTCCCTATAAGAAACTCACTTCAGCTTTAAAGACACATGTAGGATGAAAGTGAAAGAATGAAAAAAAATATTTCATGCAAATGGTAGCCTAAAGAAAGTACGAATGGCTACATTTGCATGTGATGAAACAGACTTTAAATCAAAAATTGCCACGAGACAATGAAAGTTATTATATAATGATAAATGAGTCAATTCATCAAGAGAAAGAACTGTATATATATATATATATATATATATATATATATATATATATATACTAAACATAGGATCACCTAAATATATATAGCAAATATTAATAGAACTTAAGGGGAAATAAACAGCAATATAATGATGTTACAAGGGATTATAATACCTCACTTTTCTAATACCTCACTTTCAAAAATGGAAAGATTATCCAGACAGAAAATCAATAAGGAAACAGCAGATTTCAGCAAGGCTATAGACCAAATGTATAATGCACATATCAGAATATGCTATCAAACAGCAGTAGAATACACATTCTTCTCGAGTGCACATGGAACATATTCCAAGATGAATCATATGTTAGGCCACAAAAATGTTCTAACTAATTTAAGAAAATTAAAATCATAACAAGTATTTTTTTCTGAAAACAATGGTATGAAACTAGAACTTAAGAACAGAAGGAAAAGTGGAAAATTAATAAATATGTAGAAATTAAAGACCATATTCCTGAACAACCAGTAAGTCAAAGAAGAAATTTTAAAAATCTTGAGACAAACAATAATGGAAACACAACATAACAAAATGTATGAGATGTTACAAAAGCAATTCTAAGAGGGCAGTTTATAGTGATAAATACCTACATTGTGAAAACAAAGAGAACTATGTCAGCATCATGTCACTGTGAGACATTTCCTTTGTCTCTCTGCTTCAATCTACAGCAAGTAAAATGTCCATAACATAACAAGGTGTCTCTGCCCAACTCACTGAGATGCTAGAGAATTCTATGCATCTGTACATCTAAAGGTGGTTGGACTGGAACACATAGAGGAGCTGGGACCAAAGCAACAGCAGAGGTGATGTCTGCAATCTTGGACCCTTGGTCATGGCAGATGAGCCTGAAGCCCCAGAGAACCTGGTAGCAGCAGGGGAAGTGGTGTACAATTTCAACATCCTGGCCACAGCAATGTACATGATCACAAGGAACTGTGCAGCAGCAGCAGTGGAGCCTGAGACAACAGCCCTCTAGCTGTGAAGATGTATGCAACTCTGGCCCTCTACCCAAAACATTAGTGCCTGCAAACCCAATGACCCCAGCAGTGGCAGAGGCACCCATGACCCTGGATCCCCCCAAACTTCCCCCCTGTTGTGGCAGAGTCTGTGACCCAGAAGACCATGAACATGGTAGAGGCAACAAACATCCTGGTTCCCTAAATGACAGTGACAGCATCAGTGACACCAGTGGCAACAAGGGACTGGAGACCCTGGAGGCACAAGCAGCAACAAAATGGACACCAAGCAACACTTCTGGCAGAAGTGGTGAAGGGTGGAAAGTGTGAATTCTCAAATATAAACAGAGGCAGCTCAAGTAAGTGAAACTAAAAACTTGTGCTATAGCACCACCTACTGAAAATAACAACAAAAAATCATTTAATTTTGAACTTGTTGAAACTTTAAAATTAAACTTATAAAAAAGAAAAAGTTTTACCTAAGAAGAAATGTATACACTACTTCCTCAAATGAACTAGCAGAAGAGCAACTCATTAAATACCATGAAAAAACAGGTAAAATGGTATCACAAAAAGCAAGTGACAATTCTCCAGAAGCCAAACTTAAAGTCATGGAATATTGTGATCTGATAGAGAAATCAAAATAGCTGTCATGAAGAAACACAATGAGCTACAAGAAAATGCATAAAGGCTGATCACTGAGCCCAGGAATAAAATTAATGAACAGAAGGAAAACTTTACCAAATAGATTGAAGCTCTAAAAGAAGAACCGAACAAATTCTGGAGCCGAAGAACTCAGTAAATGAGATGAAGAATGCACTAGAAAGCATTGGAAATAGAGAAGATCATATGGAAGAGAGAATTAGTAAGTCCAAAGAAAGAAATCTAGAAATGATAAAGGTAGAAAATGAAAGAATATTAAGATCTGAAAGAAAAAAAAAAAAAGAACTTCCTTGAGAACTATCAAACTCTATTAGGAAGAGAAACATTAGGATAATGGTCATCCTAGAAGAAGAGAGGGAGAAAGGAGCAGAGAGTTTATTTAAAGACATAACAGCTGACAACTTGCCATATCTGGGGAATGAACTGGATATGCAAGCCCATGAAGCTAAGAGAACACCTAATTACCTCAATGCAAAAAGACCTTCTCCATGACACATTAGAGTAAATTGTCAAAGTCAATGACAAAGAAAGAATTTAAAGGCAGCCATGGAAAAAAGGATGTAACCTAAAGAAGAACCTCCATTGGGTTATCATCAGATTTCTCAGCAGAATATCCACAGGCCAGGACAGAGTGGAATGGCATACTAAAGATATTGAAAGATTGAAAACTTTCAGCCAAGAATACTCTATCCAGCAAAATTATCCTTCAGATATGAAGAAGAAATAAAGCCTTTCCCAGACAAACAAAATCTCATGGATTTCATCACCCCTAGACCTGCCTTGCAAGAAATGTTGAAAGAAGTTCTTCTACCTGGAATAAAAAAGGCAAAAATAAACAGAACTCTGATTAAGGTGATAAATGGACAGACAGAATCAGAAAATTGCAACACTATGCCAGAATAGATTGTTAAAAACTTAATTATATCATAAAGGCTAAAGGGAAACAACAGTAAAAATAACTATAGCTACTGCAATTTTCTAATAAATTCATAACAAAAAAGTGATAATTTAAGTCAACAAAAGCATAAAAGAGGAAAAGGATGGAACACATATAGGCAAATGAAAATAAGATGCTATCAGCAGAAAAATGACTATATTATCTATGAGTCTCTTATTTTAGAAACCTCATGGTAACAATAAAACATAAATCAAGAGCAGAGATATAAAACATAAAAAAAAGAAACTGAGAAAAACGTCATAGAAAACCACTAAACTCAAATAGAAGACAGAAACACAAGGAAAAAGAAACAATGGAGATATAAAGGAAAAAGGAAACAAAAAATTAAATAGCAGTACTAAATCCTCATTTATCAATGATCACCCAAAATGTAAATGGATTGAATTCACTAATCAAAAGACACAGAGTAGCTGGATGGGTTAAAAAAAAATAGGATCTAACTATATCCTGTCTCTAGGGGAATAATCTCAGCTCTACAGACAAACAAATACTCAAAGTGATGTCATAGAAGATGATACTCCATGTAAATGGCAACCAAAAGAAAGAAACATGATACACCACATTAACAAAATGAAAGATAAAAATCATATAATCATTTTAATAGATGCAGAAAAAGCATTTTACAGGATACAACACACGTTTTTGATTAAAACTCTCCATAAAATATGTGTAGAATGGCATACATCAAAATAATAAAAACCACATATGACAAACATACAGCTAACATCATACTCAATGGTAAAAGTCAGAAACCTATCCCCCTACAAACAGAAAGAAAACAAGGATACACACTCTCACCACTCTTATTCAGCATAATATTGGAAGACCTAGCCATAGCAATTAAGCAAGAAAAAGAAAAAAATAAAGGCAACCAAATTGGAAAGGAAGAAGTTAAACTATCACGTTTTGCAGATGACATGATTCTATACATAGAAAACCCTAAAGACACCACAAGAAAAGTATTAGAAATAATAAATGAACACAGTAAATTTGCAGGGTACAAAATCAATATACAGAAATAAGTTGCATTTCTATACACTAACAGCAAACTAGCAGAAAGAGAAAATAAGAAAGCAATCCCATCTATATTTGCAACAAAATAATGAAATATGTAGGAATATATTTAACCAAGGAAGTGAAAGACCTATGCACTGAAAATTGTAAGATACTGTTTAAAGAAATTGAAGATGATGTAAATAAATGGAAAAATATTCTGTGCTCATGGACTGGAAAAATTAACATTGTTAAAATGTCCATATTACCTAAAGTAATCTACAGATTCAATGTGATCCCTTTAAAAATTGTTGCATTTTCAAAGAAATAGAACAAAAATCCTAAAATTTATTTGAAACCAGAAAGACCTCAAATAGACAAAGCAATTCTGAGAAAAAAGAACAAAGCTAGAGTTATCACATTCATTTATTTAACATTATACTACAAAGCTATAGTAATCAAAAGAGCATGGAATTGGCATAAAAGCAGACACACAGATCAATAGAACAAAACTGAGATCCTACAAATAAACTGATGCATATATAGAAAATTAATTTATAACAAAGGAGGAAAGAACATAAAATTTAAAAAGAATATTCTCTTCAGTAAATGGTGTTGGGAAAGCTGGACAGCATTATGCAAAATTTAAAAAAATAAAAAAATACAAACTAGACCAGTATATTACACTATACACAAAAATAAACTCAAAATGGATTAAAGAAGTAAATGTGACACCTGAAAACATGACTCTTAGGAGAAAACATAGGCAGTACCCTCTTTGACATTGGTCCCAGGAATATCTTTTTGGATATGTATCCCCAAGCAAGGGAAACAAAAGCAAAAATAAACAAATGAGACTACATCAAACTAGAAAGCTTCTGCACAACCAAGGAAACATCAAGATGAAAAGACAAACTATAAAATATCAAAAATATATAAAGAACTCATACAGCTCAACAATAACAACAACAAAAACAGATTTTAAAAGGGGCAGAGGATCTGAATACATTTATTTTCAAAGAAGACCTACAGATGGCCAATAGACACATGAAACAATGTTCAACATCACTAATCATCAGGGAATTGCAAATCAAGACTACAGTTAGATATTATCTCACACCTTTTAGTAGAATCACTATTATCAAAAAGGCAAGAAATAACAAATGTTGGAAAGTATGTGGAAAAAAGGGGACCCTCATATACTGTTGTTGAAAATGTAAACTGGTATAGCCACTATGGATAACTCTGGAGATTCCTCAAATAATTAAGAAGAGAACAGCAATGTGATCCAGCTATTCCACTTCTGGGTATTTATCTGAAGAAAATGAAAGCACTAATTCAAAAAGATACATGAATACCTATATTCATTGCAGCATTATTTACCATAGCCAAGATATAGAAATAAACCAAGTGTCTGTAATGGAAAAATGGGTAAAGAAGTTGAGATGTGTACACACACACACACACACACACACACACAAAATGGAATACTACTCAGCCATAAAAGATGAAATATTGCTATTTGCAACATGGATGGACTTGAGGGTATTATGCTAAGTGAATAAAGTCAGACCGAGAAGGCAAATATCATATTACTTCATTCATATATGGAATATAAAAGTAATACAAAGCAACAACAGGGAAAAAAATCCCCCCACCAAAAAATTCTAACTTTAATACTCAAAGACCTAGTAAAAGAAGAATAAACTATATCAAGTTAGCAGGACAAATAAAATAATAAAGCAGAAAGAAATGAAATAAAGAAGAAAAAATAATAAAAACATCAACAAAATTAGAGTTGGTGTTTGAAAAGGTAAGTAAAATTGACTTACCCTTAGCTGGAATACTTATGAAATAATAGAGAAGACTCAAATAAATAAAATAATAAATGAAAGAGGGGACATTACAGGTGATACCACAGAAATACAAAGGATCAACAGAGAGTACTATGAACAATTATATGCCAAGCAATTGGACAACCTAGAAGATATAGGTAAATTCCTAGAAACTTTCAACCTACCAAGACTGAATCATGAAGAAATAGAATTTTTGAACAGACCAATAAAGAGTAAGGAGATTGATTCAGTAATCCAAAACCTCCCAACAACAAAAAAAGTCCAGGCTTTACTGGTGAATTATACCAAACATTTAAAGAAGAAAGAGTGTCAATCCTTCTTGAACTGTTTTACAAACTTGAAGAGGGAGAATCACTTAAAATATTTTATGAGGTCAGTATTACTCTGATTCCAAAGACAGGCAAGGACACGACAAGAAAAGAAAATTACAGGCCAATAGCTCACAAAAAACATAGATTCAAAAATGTTCAACAAAATACTAGCAAATCAAATTCAGCAGCACATTAAATGTATCATACACTATGATAAAATGGGATTTATCCCAGGGGTGCAAGGACAAACATATGCAAATCAATAAATATAATATATCTCATTAATAGAAGGAAGAATAAAAATCATCTCAATAGATGCAGAAAATGCTTTTGACAAAAATCAACAGCCTTTCATGATAAATACTCTGAACAAATTTGGTGTAAAAGGAATGTACCTCAACAAAGTAAAGGCCATGCATGGCAAGCCCACAGCTAACGTCATACTCAATAGTGAAAAATCTTAAAGATTTTACTCTAAGATCAGGGACAATACAAGCATACCTGCTCTCACCATTTCTATTCAATATAGTACTGGAAGTCCTCGTTAGAGATTTAAGCAACAAAAAGAATATAAAATGCATCCAAATTGGAAAACAAAGAGTAAAACTGTCTCTATTTTCAGATCATGTAATCTCATATATAGAAAATCCTAAAGACTACCAAAACACTGTTAGAACAAATAAATAAAGTCAGTTAATTTGCAGGATATAAATTCAACATTACAAAATCAGTTCAGTTTCTGTACACTAACAAAAAACTAACTGAGACAGAAAGTAAGGACACAATCCCTTGTGCAGTAGCATCAAAAAGAATAAGATACTTAGGAATATATTTAACCAAGGAAGTGAAAGATCTCTATATTGAAAGCAACAAGACATTGATTTAAAAACTGTAAAAGACACAAAAATTGCAAAGATACTCAGTGTCCATGGATTAGAATAATAAATATTGTTAAAATGTCCATACTACCCAAAACAATCTACAGATTCAATGCAATTCCTTAAAATTCTAGTGGCATTTTTCACAAAAATAAAAAACACTCTCCTAATATTCATATAAAATCACAAAAGACCCTAAATTGTCAAAGCAATCTTGAGCAAGAAGTGTAAAGCTGGAGGTATCACACTTCCTGAATTCCAACTATATTACACAGCTATTATAATCAAAACAGTATGTTACTGGCACAAAAACAGACTCAAAAATGGATGTAACAAAATATAGGGCCAAGAACTGAACCCACATATATGTGATCTTTGACAAGGGTGCCACAATTAAACAGTAGGCAAAGAATAGTCTCCTCAACAAATAGTGTTGAGAAATTGGATATCCACATGAAAAAGAAGGAAATTGGATTATTATGTTATACCATACACAAAAATCAATTCAAAATGGATTAAAGACATAAATATAAGAAATGAAACTCTTAAATTATCAGAAGAAAACATGAAGGAAAGTCTCCTTGATACAATCCTGACAATGGTTTTGTTTTTGTTTTTTTTTTATGCGACATCAAAGGCACAAGCAATAAAAGCAAAAACAAACAAGTAGGATGATGTCAAGCTACACAATTTCTGCACAACAAAGGAAACTACAGGATGGAAAGCCAACCTATGGAATGAGATAAAATATTTACACAACATATATCTGATAAGGGGTTAATATCTAAAATATATAAGTAGCTCCTACAACTGAATAGCAGCAAGATAAATAACACAATTAAAAAACGGGAAAATGACCTGAATAGACATTTTTTCCAGTGAAGACATACAAATGGTCAACTGGCATATGAATATGTGTCAACATCACTAATCATCAGGGAAATGAAAATTAAAACCACACTGATATCTCATCTCACACTTGTTAGGATGTCCATTAATTAAAAAAAAGAAAAAAAGTGTTGGTGAGCATGTGGAGAAAAGAGAACTCTGGTATACAGTTGATGGAAATGTTAATTGGCACAACCATTATGGAATATAGTATGAAAGTTCCTCAAAAAATTAAAAATAGAATTTACATATCATGAATAAATTCTACTTCTAGATATTTGTCCAAAGGGACTAAAATGAGCATCTCAAAGAGTTACCTGCAGTCCCATGTTTATCACAGCATTATTCACAATACTGAAGATATGGAAACAACCTAGATGTCTATTGCCAGATAACTGGATAAAGAAAATGTGATATATATATATATATATATATATATACACAGTGGAATATTATTCAACCTAAAAAATGGAAGGAAATCCTGCCATTTTTAACAACATGGATTTACCTGGGGGACATTATGCTTAGTGAAATAAGCCAGACAGAGAAAGACAAATATTCTATTATCTCACTTATATGTGGAATATAAAATAGTCAAACTCACAAAGACAGAATTTAGAATGGAAATTGCTAGAATTTGGGAGAGTGGGAATTGGGGAGATGATTGTTAAAGTGAAAGAAATTTCAATTAACACCTATACAGCAAATTGCCCATAGCTTACAATACTGTAGTGTATACTTAAATTTTACTAAGAGGGTAGACTTTATGTTAAGTGTTTTTACTTCTTACAAAAAAAAAAAGTAATAATAAAGAAGTTGGGAGGAAACTTTGGGAGATGATGAAATGTTTATGGCCTTGATGGTGATGATGATTTCATGGGTATATATTTAACCTCAAAATAATGAAGATGTAAACATTAAATTTGTATAGCTTTTTACATGCCAATCATACCCTACTAAAGGAGTTTTTAAAAATAGTTAATCCACACTAACTTTAGGCAGGATGCAACAATTCAGATTACCCCTAATGCTTCAAGCTTAAGTGAAAGGAAAATGGCCACATCTATCGCCTAACATATAAATTCTTTGGAAAGCATGAGAAATTTATACATTTTTATTCCCTGGAAAAATCTATCTGATAATTTTTATTGTAACTCAATTTACAAAAAAAAAGGCATTATTCTGAAATAACTATAGATTCACATGTGTATGAAAGAAAATGTACAGGAAGATCCTATAAACTCTCTACCCAGACTCCTCTAACTACAGCTTTCACACCTATAGTACAATATCAAAATCAGGCAATTGACACTGGAGCAATCTTTGAGCTTACTGAGATTTTGTTAGTTATATATGTACTCATCTATATGTGTGTGTGCATATGTGTGTGTGCATGTGAGGCTCTATGCAAGAATTGAACACATGTTAGCTTCATGCAACCTCCACCACAATCAAGATACTTAACCCCCATGCTGTACCATGAACACATAATTCCCTGGTGCTAGCCCTTCATATTCACACCTACCAAAACCCTGCCTATCCTTAACCACTGACAACCACAAGTCTACTATCCATCTACAATTATATTATTTTGCAAATGTTAAGTAAATGTAAAAATTTGGTACATATTCATTCAGTAATTTTTTTCCACTCAGGATAATTTCATTAAGATATATACAAGTTGATGCATGTATCAATAATTTATTCTTTTTACTGCTGAGTAGCATTTCACAGTATACCTCAGTTTGGTTAAGGATTCCCCTATTGAAGTACATTTGGGTAGTTTACATTTGGGACCTATCAAAAATAAAGCTGCTGTGTGTATTTATGTACAAAATGTTGCATGAAAATAAGTTTTCATTTCTCTGGTATGGATGCCTAGTAGTGCAATAATCGAGAATTATTGGTAAATTCATTTTTTTTTAACTTTTTATTTTATGTTGGAGTACAGTTGATTAACAATATTGTGTTAATTTCAGGTGTACAACAAAGTGATTCAGTTATATATATACATGTATCTATTCTTTTTGAAATACTTTTCCCAATTAGGTTGTTACAGAATATTGAGCAGAGTTCCCTGTGCTGTACAGTAGGTCCTTGTTGGTTATCGATTTTAAATATAGCAGTGTGTACATGTTAATCCCATACTCCCTAACTGTCCCTCCCCCCACCCTTCCCCCCTGGTAACCATAAGTTCATTCTCTAAGTCTGTGAGTCTGTTTCTGTCTTGTAAATATGCTCACTTGTATCATCTTTTTTTAGATTCTGCATATAAGCAATATCACATGATACTTCTCTTTCTCTGTCTGACTTACTTCACTCAGTATGACAATCTCTAGGTCTATCCATGTTGCCACAAATCACATTATTTCATTTTTAAGGGTTGAGTAGTATTCCATTGCATATATGTACCACATCTTCTTTATCCATTCTTCTGTTGATGGAAATTTTGGATACTTCCATGTTTTGGCTATTGTAAACAGCACTGCAATGAGCACTGGGGTGCATGTTTCCTTTTGGACCATGTTTTTATCCAGGTATATGCCCAGGAGTGGGATTGCAGGATGATATGGTAGCTCTATTTTTAGTTTTTTAAGGAACCTCCATACTGTTCTCCATAGTGGCTGCACCAATTTACATTCCCACCGACAGTGTAGGAGGGTTCCCTTCTCACCACACCCTCTCCAGTATTTATTTTTTGTGGATTTTTTGGTGTTAGTCATTCTGACTGGTGTGAGGTAGTATCTCATTGGAGTTTTGATTTGCATTTCTTTAATGATTAGTGATGTTCAACATCTTTTCATGTGCCTCTTGGACATCTGCATGTCTTCTTTGGAGAAATGTCTATTTAAGTCTTCTGCCCATTTTTTTATTGGGTTGTTTGTTTTGATAATATTAAGCCACATGAGCTATTTGTAAATTTTTGAGACTAATCCTTTTTTGGTCACATCATTTGCAAGTATTTTCTCCCATTCTGTGGGTTGTCTTTTCATTTTGTTTATTGTTTCCTTTGTTGTGCAAAAGCTTTTGAGTTTAATTAGGTCCCATTTATTTATTTTTGTTTTGATTTCCATTATTCTGGGAGATGAATCAAAAAGATATTGCTGTGATTTATGTCAGAGAGTGTTCTGTCTATACTTTCCGCTAAAAGTTTTATAATGTCTGGTCTCACATTTAGGTCTTTAATCCATTTTGAGTTGATTTTTGTGTATGGTGTTAAATAATGTTCTAATTTCATTTTTTTTTACATGTATCTGTCTGGTTTTCCCAGGGCCATTTATTGAAGAGACTGTATATCCTCCATTGTATAGTCTTGCCTCCTTTGTCATAGATTAATCAACCATAGGTGTGTGGGTTTATTTCTGGGCTTTCTCTCCTGTTCATTGATCTATATTTCTATTTGTGTGCCAGTACCATACTGTTTGAGGGCTATAGCTTTGTAGTATAGTCTGAAGTCAGGGAGACTGATTCCTCCAGTTCTGCTTTTCATTCATAAGATTGCTTTGTCTATTCAGAGTCTTTTGTGTCTCCATACTAATTTTAAAATTTTTTTGTTCTAGTTATGTGAAAAACGTAATTGGTAATTTGATAGGGATTGCATTAAATCTGTAGATTGCCTTGGGTAGTATAGTCATGTTGACAATATTGATTCTTCCAATCCAAGAACATGGTATATCTTTCCATCTGTTTGTGTCATCTATTTCTTTCATCAGTGTCTTATTATTTTCAGAGTACAGATCTTTTGTCTCCTTAGGTAGGTATATTTCTATGTGTTTTATTCTTTTTGATGCAATGGTAAATGTGATTGTTCTTTGAATTTCTCATTCTGATCTTTCATTTTTAGTTTATAGAAATGCAACAAATTTCTGTGTATTAATTTTGTTACCTACAACTTTACCAAATTCATTGATGAGCTAGTGTCTGGTAGTGTCTTTAGGATTTTTTATGTACTGTATCATGTAATTTTTAGTTTTTAAAAAAGCCTGTCAAACAGTTTTCTAGAGTGGATTTATCATGTTACATTCTGATCAGCAAAGTATTACTTAGTTTCTCCAAATTCTTGACAGTTTTTTGGCATGATGTATACATATGGGTGTGTATATATATATATATATATATATATATATATATATACATATATATACATACAGTATTGATAGCTGTGCAGTAATATCTCATTGTGATTTTAATTTGCATTTACCTAATGGTTAATTATGTTCAACATACATTAATGTGCTTATTTCTTATATGTATATATTTTTGGTGAGTTGTTTGTGCATATCTTTAGCCCATTTCACAGTTAAATCGTTTGATTTTCAGTGTTGAGATTTATAATTCTTTTTATATTCTAAATACAAGTCCTCTGTCTGATATGTGATTCTGATAGACATAATAATGACACCCACTCCAGAAATGCCCACATATTAATCCTCCAAACCTAAGTATATGTTATATAATTAGTGGGACAGAAATATGTTTTCAGATTGAATTAAAGTTGGTAATAATTTTATTCTGAGAAGGGGAGATTATCTTGGATGGTCTGGGTGGGCCTAATATAATTACAAGGGCCTTATAAATGATAGATGTAGGCAGGAGAAGTAGAGTTGGAGGAGAAGACATGATTATGAAAGCAGAGGTTGGAGTGATGACACTGTTGGCTTGAAGATGGAATGAGGCCCACCTCCAGAAGTTGAAAAATATAAGAAAATAGATACTCCTCTACAGCTTCCAGAAAGGAAAGAAGTTCTGCAAACATCTTGGTTTTAGCCCAGTAAGAGCCATTTCGGACTTCTGACATGTAGAACTGTAAGATAATACATTTGTGTTCTTTTAAGCTAATAACTTTGTGACAATTTGTTACAGCAGAAATAGAAAACAAATAGTAATTTGTACATATTTTCTCACGGTATTTACTTTCCCTAATCAACTTCTTCACACAGTCTCTCATAGAGAAAAAAAATAATATTGATGAGGTCCAAATTATTGATTTTTCATTTTATGAATCATGCATTTAGTATAAAGTCTAGGAACTCTTTGCCTAGTCCTAAGTCCTGAAGATTTCCTGTGAATTTTTCTAAAAGTTTTAGAGTTCTTTGTTTTACATTTATGTCCATGATCAATTCTGAGTTAAATTTTGTATAATTTAACTATTTCTCTCTGGCTTATGGATGTCCAATCACTAGCACTATTTATTTAAAAACTTATCCTTCTTCAGTGTTTGCTTTTGCTTCTTTGTTAAGATTAACTAGGTTATTTGTATGAATCTACTTGTGGATTCTTTATTCTGTGGTATTTATTTATATCTATCTCTCCTCCAGTGCCATATTGTTTTGATTAGGGGAGGTAAATAGTAAGGCATATATTAGGAAGAGTGATTCCTCCTATTTGATTCTTCTTCATTTTTTTCATACTTGTTCTGACTATTTTATTGCCTTGCCATTTTTGTTTAAATTTTAGAATAAGCTCTCTTCATATATGAAATGCCTTGCTGGGATTTTTATAGGAATTGCATTTAACCTATAGGTAACTTTAGAGAGAATTGACTTTACGATGTTGAGTCTTTTAATCTATGAACACAGTATTTTTTAAGGTATTTAGTTTTTCTTTCATTTCTTTCATCAGCGTTTGGTAATTTTCATCATACAGAACCTGTACATGTTTTGGTTAGATTCACAGATAATTATTTCACTTTCTTTTGTGCAACTGCAAATGACATTTTGTTTTAAAATTTCTTTTTCTACTTCTGTATTTTCAGTACACAAATGCAATTGATTACTTTTGGGTGTTGACCTTGTATCCTGTGAACTTACAAAATTTATTTATTACTTTTAGAATTTTTTTTGTAGAATCCTTGTGATTTTCTATGTACATAATTAAGCTGTCAGCAAATAGAGATGGCATTATTTATTCCTTTCCAAGGGTGTTTTATTTATTTTTATTTCCTTGTAACAGTGGCTACAATGCCCAGGACTGTTGAATAAGAATGGTTGTACATCTTTGCCTTACTTTTTTTTTTTAACATCTTTATTGGAGTATAACTGCTTTACAATGGTGTGTTAGTTTCTGCTTTATAACAAAGTGAATCAGTTATACACATACATGTATCCCCATCTTTCTTCCATCTTGCATCTCCCTCCCTCCCACCCTCCATATCCCACCCCTCTAGGTGGTCACAAAGCACCGAGCTGATCTCCCTGTGCTATGCAGCTGCTCCCCACTAGCTATCTATTTTACATTTGGTAGTGTATAAATGTCCATGCCACTCTCTCACTTTGTCCCATCTTAACCTTTCCCCTCCCTGTATCCTCAAGTCCATTCTCTCTAGTAGGTCTGTGTCTTTATTCCCGCTTTGCCCCTAGGTTCTTCATGACCGTTTTTGTTTGTTTGTTTTTTAGATTCCATATATATGTGTTAGCATACGGTACTTGTTTTTTACTTTCTGACCCACTTCACTATGTACGACAGACAGAGATTTCTGGGCATTAATTTTGTATCCTGCTACTTTACCAAATTCATTGATTAACTCTAGTAGTTTTCTGGTAGCATCTTTAGGATTCTCTATGTATAGTATCATGTCATCTGCAAAAAGTGACAGCTTTCATTCTTCTTTACCAATTTGGATTTCTTTTATTTCTTTTTCTTCTATGATTGCTGTGGCTAAAACTTCCAAAACTAGGTTTAATAATAGTGGTGAGAGTGGGCAATCTTGTCTTGTTCCTGATCTTAGTGGAAATGGTTTCAGTTTTTCACCATTGAGAATGATGTTGGCTGTGGATTTGTCATATATGGCCTTTATTATGTTGAGGTAAGTTCCTTATATGCCTACTTTCTGGATGGTTTTTATCATAAATCGGTTTTGAATTTTGTCGAAAGCTTTCTCTGCATCTATTGAAATGATCACATGGTTTTTCTCCTTCAATTTGTTAATATGGTGTATCACATTGAGTGATTTGCGTATATTGAAGAATTCTTGCATTCCTGCGATATACCCCACTTGATCATGGTGTATGATCCTATCAATGTGCTGTTGGACTCTGTTTGCTAGTATTTTGTTGAGGATTTTTGCATCTATGTTCATCAGTGATATTGGTCTGTAGTTTTCTTTCTTAGGGACATCTTGTCTGGTTTTGGTATCAGGGTGATGGTGGCCTTGTAGCATGAGTTTGGGAGTCTTCCTCCCTCTGCTATATTTGGGAAGAGTTTGAGAAGGATAGGTGTTAACTCTTCTCTAAATGTTTGATAGAATTTGCCTGTGAAGCCATCTGGTCCTGGGCTTTTGTTTGTTGGAAGATTTTTAATCACACTTTCAATTTCAGTGCTTGTGATTGGTCTGTTCATATTTTCTATTTCTTCCTGGTTCAGTCTCATAAGGTTGGGCATTTCTAAGAATTTGTCCATTTTTTCCAGGTTGTCCATTTTATTGGCATAGAGTTGCTTGTAATAGTCTTTCATGATACTTTGTATTTCTGCAGTGTAAGTTGTTACTTCTCCTTTTTCATTTCTCATTCTATTGATTTCAGTCTTCTCCTTTTTTTTCCTGATGAGTCTAGTTAATGGTTTATCAATTTTGTTTATCTTCTCAAAGAACCAGCTTTTAGTTTTATTGATCTTTGCTATTGTTTCCTTCATTGCTTTTACATTTATTTCTGATCTGATCTTTATGATTTCTTTCCCTCTGCTAACTTTGGGTTTTTTTTTGTTCTTCTTTCTCTAATTGCTTTAGGTTCAAGGTTAGGTTGTTTATTCGAGATGTTTCCTGTTTCTTAAGGTAGGATTGTATTGCTATAAACTTCCCTCTTAGAACTGCTTTTGCTGCATCCCATAAGTTTTGGGTCATCATGTCTCCATTGTCATTTGTTTCTAGGTATTTTTTGATTTCAACTTTGATTTCTTCAGTGACCACTTCGTTATTAAGTAGTGCATTGTTTAGCCTCCATGTGTTTGTATTTTTTATAGATCTTTTCCTGTAATTGATATCTAGTCTCATAGCGTTGAGGTTGTAAAAGATACTTAATACAATTTCTATTTTCCTAACTTTACCAAGGCTTGATTTGTGACCCAAGATATGATCTATCCTGGAGAATGTTCCATAAGTACTTGAGAAGAAAGTTTATTCTGTTGTTTTTCAATGGAATGTCCTATAAATATCAATTAAGTCCATCTTTTTAAATGTATCATTTAAAGCTTGTGTTTCCTTATTTATTTTCATTTTGGATGATCTATCCATTGGTGAAAGTGGGGTGTTAAAGTCCGCTACTATGATTGCGTTACTGTTGATTTCCCCTTTTATGGCTGTTAGTATTTGACTTATGTATTGAGGTGCTCCTATGTTGGGTGCATAAATATTTACAATTTTTATATCTTCTTCTTGGATTGATCTTTGATCATTATGTGGTGTTGTTCTTTGTCTCTTGTAATAGTCTTTGTTTAAAGTTTATTTTGTCTGATATGAGAATTGCTACTCCAGCTTTCTTTTGATTTCCATTTGCATGGAATATTTTTTTCCACCCCCTTACTTTCAGTCTGTATGTGTCTCTAGGTCTGAAGTGGGTCTCTAGTATATAGCATATATATGGGTCTTGTTTTTGTATCCATTCAGTCAGTCTATGTCTTTTGGTTGGAACATTTAATCCATTTACCTTTTAGGTAATTATCGATATGTATGTCCTTATTACCATTTTCTTAATTGTTTTGGGTTTGTTACTGTAGGTCTTTTCCTTCTCTTGTGTTTCCTGCCTAGAGAAGTTCCTTTTGCATTTGTTGTAAAGCTGGTTTGGTGGTGCTGAATTCTCTTAACTTTTGCTTATCTGTATAGCTTTTAATTTCTCCATCAAATCTGAATGAGATCCTTTCTGGGTAGAGTAACCTTGGTTGTAAGTTTTTCCCTTTCATCACTTTAAATATGTCCTGCCACTCCCTCTGGCTTGCAGAGTTTCTGCTGAAAGATCAGCTCTTAACCTTATGGGGATTCCCTTGTATGTTATTTTTCCCTTTCTGCTTTTAATATTTTTTCTTTGTATTTTATTTTTGATAATTTGATTAATATGTGTCTTGGCGTGTTTCTCCTTGCATTTACCCTGTATGGGACTCTGTGCTTCCTGGACTTGATTAACTCTTTCCTTTCCCATATTACAGAAGTTTTCAACTATAATCTCTTCAAATATTTTCTCAGTCCCTTTCTTTTTCTTTTCTTCTTCTGGGACACCAATAATTCAAATGTTGGTGCATTTAATGTTTTCCCAGAGGTCTCTGAGACTGTCCTCAATTCTTTTCATTCTTTTTTCTTTATTCTACTCTGCAGTAATTATTTCCACTCTTTTATCTTCCAGGTCACTTATCCATTCTTCTGCCTCAGTTATTCTGTTATTGATCCCTTCTAGAGAATTTTTAATTTCATTTATTGTGTTGTTCATGATTGTTTGTTTGCTTTTTAGTTCTTCTAGGACCTTGCTAAACGTTTCTTGTATTTTCTCCATTCTATTTCCAAGATTTTGGATCATCTTTACTATCATTATTCTGAATTCTTTTTCAGGTAGACTGCTTATTTCCTCTTCATTTGTTAGGTCTGGAGGGTTTTTACCTAGCTCCTTCATCTGCTGTGTGTTTCTGTGTTTTCTCATTTTGCTTAACTTCCTGTGTTTGGGGTCTCCTTTTCACAGGCTGCAGGTTCGTAGTTCCCGTTGTTTTTGGTGTCTGCCCCCAATGGCTAAGGTTGGTTCAGTGTGTTGTGTAAGCTTCCTGGTGGAGGGGACTAGTGCCTGTGTTCTGGTGGATGAGGCTGGATCTGTCTTTCTGGTGGGCAGGTCCACATCTGGTGGTGTGTTTTGTGGTGTCTGTGGCCTTATTGTGATTTTAGGCAGCCTCTCTGCTAATGGGTGGGTTTGTGTTCCTGTCTTACTAGTTGTTTGGCACAGGGTGTCCAGCACTGTATCTTTCTGGTCATTGAGTGGAGCTTGGTCTTGACGTTGAGATGGAGATCTCTGGGAGATTTTCGCCATTTGATATTACCTGGAGCTGGGAGGTCTCTTGTGGACCAATGTCCTGAACTTGGCTCTCCCACCTCAGAGGCACAGCCCTTATGCCTGGCTGGAGCACCATTAGCCTGTCATCCACATGGCTCAGAATAAAAGGGAGAAAAAAAAAGAAAGAAAGAAAGAAGAAGATAAAATATAATAAAATTTAAAAGTTTTTAAAATAAAAAAAATATTATTTAAAAATGTTTGAAGTAATTAAAAAAAAGAAAGTAAGAAAGAAGAGAGCAACCAAACCAAAAAACAAATCCACCAAATGATAACAAGTGCTAAATCTATACTAAAAAAAAAAAAAAAAAGATAGACCGAACCCTAGGACAAATGATAAAAGCAAAGCTATACACACAAAATCACACACAGAAGCATACACATACACCCTCACAGAAAGAGAAAAAGGGAAATAATATATATATATATATTGTTGCTCTCTTTGCCTCAATTTTTATCTCTAAGAGGAAACATCCAGTCCTTTACCATTAAGTTTGAAGTTACCTGCTGTTTTATTTGTAGATGATCTATATGAGATTAAGGAAGGTCTTCTCTATTTATAGTGTAGTGAGAGTTTTTTTTTCATAAATGGTTATTGAAGTTTGTCAAATGCTTTTCCTGCAACATTTAAAATTATCATGGGATATTTTTCTTTATCGGTCTGTTGATATGAATGATTACATTGATTGACTTTTAATCAAAATATAGTTGATGTACAATATTATATAAGTTACAGGTGTACATGTAGTGATGTACAATTTTTAAAGGCTGTATTCCATTTATAATTATTATAAAATATTAACTATATTCCCCATGTTGTACAATATATCCTTGTAGCTTATGATTCATTTTTCAAATATCAAACCAGGCTTTACATGGAAAAAACCCAATTTGTTTGTAGTATGTTATTCCTTTTATACATTTTTAGATTTTATTGGTAAACTTTTCCTGAGAATTTTTGTGTAAGATCAGGAGAAATATTAGTCTGCATTTTTCTTTTCCTATCCTGATTTTGGTGTCAGGATATACTGGTCAGCATTCTCCTGAGAAACAGAACCAATAGGATGTGCATATATAGAGAAAAAAATTTATTTTTAGGAATTGGCACATATGATTATAGACCAGCTAGTCCAAAATCTGCAGGGTAGGCCATCTGGCTTGAGACCCAGAAAAGAGCCAATATTGCTATTCAGGTTCAAAATCATATGCTGCAGAATTTCTTCTTGTTCATGGGAGGTAATTTTTTCTCTTCAGTTTTCTGGATGAGACCTACTCACATTATGAAGGGCAATCTATTTTACTGTACTCAAACTCCACTGATAAATATTAATTTCATCCCCCCTCAAAAGCCCTCACAGAAACATCCAGTATTATGTTTGACCAAATGTCTGGACACCATGGCCCAGCCAAGTTAACACATAAAATTAATAATCACACAGGGTAATAATGCCTTCTTAAAATGAGTTGGGAAATGTTTCCTCCTCTTCTATTTTATGGAAGATATTTTCTAAAATTGGTGTTAATTATTCTTTGAATATTTGGTAAAAATTTCCAATGCAACCATCTGGACATGGAGATTTATTTTGGGGGAGTATTTTAATTAAACATTTAACTTATTTAATAGTTATAGCATTTTCCAGGTTATCTATTTCAGTTGGGAAGTTTGTGTTTTTTAAGAAATTGGTTCATTTCTTATGAATTATTGAATTTATAAGTATTATTTCCTAATTATCGTTTAATGGATGTAGAATATGTTTTATGGCCCTGTTCCATTCTTGATATTGGTGATTTGTGCTCTCTTTCTATCTTTGTAATGCTGCTAAAAGTTTGCTAATTTTATTGATTTTTTTAGAATTAGGTTTTGTTTTATTAATTTTCTCCATTGTTGTCCTCTATTCAATTTTATTTATATGTGCTTTTGTATTTATTATTTCTTTCCAGCTGTTTGCTTTGGGATGTTTTTGCTCTTCTACTTCCAGTTTCTTGCAGTAAAAACTAAGAATTGAGATTGTTACTGTTTTCTAATATAAGCATTTTGTGTCACAAGCTTTTTTCTCACTACCGCTTTGGCTGCATCCCACAAATTTGGTTATGTTTTATATTCATTTTCATTCATTTCTTTCAAATCCTTTGTTATTTTCTCTTTGATCTATAGACTCTATTTAGACATTTTTTGCTTAATTTCCTTGTGTTTGGAGATTTTATCATTGTCTATTACTGATTTCTAGTTTGATTTCATTTTTTATCAGAGAGCACACTCTATATGATACCAATTCTTTTAAATGTGTTAAGAATAGTAATATGACCTAAAATGTAGTCTAGCTTGATGACTGTTTCACAGGTGCTTGAAAAGAATGTGTATTCTGTAGTAGAATGAAATGTTCTATAAATGTCAATTAGATTCTTTTGGCTCTTGTTATTGTTCTGTTCTTCTAGATCCTTGAAAATTTCCTGACTAGTAATTATATCAATTTCTGAGAGTGGACTACAGAAGTCCCCATCTGAAATTAGGGATTTGCCTATTTTTCATTTCATCTCTAACAATTTTGCTGTATGTATTTTGGAGTTCTGGTGTTTTGTAAATACTCATAATGAATTACAATTATGTGCTTGGAGAATTGATCTTAGTTTAGTTAAGTACTTAATAATAGTATTTGCTTAGTTGATATTAATATATCCACTCCATTTCTTCAATACTTTTTGCATGAAATGCCTCTTTACATTCTTTTGCTTTCAACCTACCTCTGGCATTAGGTTTAAAGTGAATTTCTTGTAGGTAGCATACAGTTGGGTCAGTTGTGTGGATTTTGAGCCACTCTGAAAATTTCTGTCTTTTAGTTGTTGTATTTAGATCATTTGTATGTAAAGTAATTATTGATATATTAGCTTCTATATCTGCTATTTTATTTTCTGTTTGTTCCCTCCTTTCCTCATTCCTCAGGAGGCTGCTTGTATCTTTTTTAGAATTCCATTTGGATTCATCTATTTTAGTACATAGCCTTGTTCTATTTGCTTTGTGGTTGATGTAGGTATTATAATACATATACATACACAACTTATCACAGCCTAGAGGTGTTAAAGTATTAAAACTTCAAGAAACGTTACTTCCATTAGATTTCTTTGTCTTCTCAATTTAAACATTTAATTTATGAATTATTTATTTATGTGCACTGAGCTCCATATCAGACAGTGTTATTATCATTTCAACTATAAAATATGATTAAAGGAATTCAAGAGGTGGAGGAGAAAAGGATGGTGGAGTAGGAGGATGGTGAGATCACCTCCCCCCATGAACACATCAAATATATGTCTACATGTGGAACAACTCACAATAAAAACAAACTGAAGACTGGAAGAAAGATCTTTCTACAACCAAGGTTGTACAGAAAGATCCAAGTGGAGTTGGGTAGAAAGGGAGGAGAAGTGATCAGGTTGGGACATTTGGCCCTAGAAGGGGACATAGAAGAAGAGAGGGAAAACATGGGCTTGGAAATCTTCTGTGGGGAGTGAAGGGTTCAAGCCACATATAGGGCACCCCAGCACTGAGGTCCAACACCAGGCAGATGATCCCCCTTAGCTCGTTTGAAAACCAGTGGAACTTACAGGAAGCCTGAAAGAAACTGAGACTCCACTCATGAAGAATGTATGTACATTGTTGCTTACTCCTGGAAACAAGGTAGAAGAAGCAGAATGAAATTGCCTGGGGCTCAGACCAGTTTCCTATGTCTGCACCACTGCAAGCCCTGGCCTGCACCAGGTGTCTGCTCCAGCCCCTCATGTTCCAGTACAGTTTGACAAAGCCTGCCTTTTCCAAGGAGAGTGCACACTTGGAAGGGACAGAGCCAGCTTGGAACCGGCACTACATCCAAATGGGGCAAGGGTGAACCTAGTTGGCATGTATGGAGATGGCAAATCAGAAGCTGTCTGGAGGTGTGACTGGCATACTGGGACTTCCCAGCGTATGCCCCAGCCTGCACCTGGCAGTGGCTCCAGCCCCTCTTGCTTCAGAGCTACTTCTTTCTGGGAGAAAGGCACCATTGCCAGGAGGGTGACGAGTGCACACTTAGAGGTAAAAGAACCACCATAGCCCTGACACTCAAGTCTTGGGCACCAGCACCTTCCACACTGATCTTACTGATCCTGTCCCCATAGGTTGGTGACAGCCAGTGAGCATAGGAGTAGCTCCAGTTTTCACCTGGCTCTAGCTTTAGCCACTTCATCTCCAGTCCCATATCCCACGACGGTGATAGGTAGCATCATGCCACGGGGGGAGAGGTGATCCATGCTCACTTCAGATCCAACCATACCACCAGGCACTAGGCACATGAAGACTGCATAGGGATCCTCCCACATTAGGACACCCCTTCAAGAGCAGTATAGATAACTGTTTAACCTAATTTCATAGAGACAGATCAAACTGAAAAATATGAGGAGACAGAGGAATTTGTTTCAAATAAAAGAACAGAGAAAAACCCTAAAAAAAACCTAATGAAATAGAAATAAATAATTTGACAGATAAAGAGTTCAAAGCATAAATATTAAGAATGCTAACTGAACATAGGAAAATAATAAATGAACACAGTGAGAATTTTTACAAGAAACTAGAAAATATAAAGAATAAAAGTTGGAACTGAAGAATACAATAACTGAAATGAAAAACACACTAGAAGGAATTAACAACACACTAAGTGATACAGAAAAAAGGTCTGTAAGATAGGATAATGGAAATCATCCAGTTAGAATAGCAAAAAGATAAACAAACTTTAAAAAATGAGGACAGTTGGGACTTCCATGGTGGCCCAGTGGTTAAGACTTCACACTTCCAATGCAGCTGCTGTGGGTACAATCCCTGATTGGGGAACTAAGATCCCACATGCCACATGGCATGGCCAAATTTTTTTTTTTAATTTAAAAATGAGGTCAGTTGAAGAGACCTCTGGGAAAACAAGCATACCAACATTTGTATAAAAGGGCCCCCAGAAGAATAAGAAGATAGAGAAAGAGATTGAAAATGTATTTGATGAAATTATGGCAGAAAACTACCCAAACCTGCAGAAAGGAACAGATTTCCACATACAGGAAACACAGAGAGTCTGAAACAAGATAAACTCAAAGAGACCAACATGAAGACATATCACAATTAAATTGGCAAAAGTTAAAGACTTTTAAAGACAGCAAGAGAAAAACAAAGCATCAAGAAAAGGGAATCCTGGTCAAGATGGCAGAATAGGAAGACCTGAGGTTCACCTCTACTCACAAGTACATCAAGAATACATCTGCAAGTGGAACAATTTGCACAGAACACCTGCTAAACACTAACAGAGGACCTCAGACATCTAAAAGGACAAGAATAGACCCCTGCACAACAGGGTAGGATGAAGGAGTCTCAGAAAGGGAAGAAAAAGAAAAGAGGAAATGGTATGGGACCCACATTCCTGGGGGAGGAGCTGAAGAAGGGGAGAGGTTACTGCACCCAGGGAGAGCCCCTCACAAACAACAAGATATGGATATGCAGAAGTAGAGGGGGGGACTTTGGGGGTTATTGGAAGTGCAGCAGATGGTCTGTGGCAGGTAGGACAGAGCAAGATTTGCACGGATGGTCTGTGCTACAACACTGCACACCCCAGCCTGAGAAGGGTGTCCACCAAGGCTGGTGGGGTCTGGGTGCTGAAGCATGGGATTAAGAGAGCAGACCCTGGGAGAAGACTGCTGTTGGCTGCATGGAGGTGGCCTGAAGGGACGGGAGTGTGTCGATCAGCTGTGCCAAGACAGCCTGAGGGAATGGGAGAGAGGAGCTCCACAGCCAGGACTCCTCCTTGAGGAAGCACAGATTGCCTTGGAAGTGAAGTGCCATTGTTGAGTGGAGCACAAGGGACAAGGTCTCCATCATGGCTTCTCTCCCCACACACCAACCCCTGACTCTGTGGGCAATGGGAGGGACTCCCACCAGAGTGAGTGCACCTCTGTCTGTTGCTGCCTCCTGCCAGACCCTGCCTCTGCAGGCACTAGAGAGGGATCCCATCAGAGCAAGCATGCACCACAGGCATTGACACCTTATCCCTCTTCCACCTAAGCAAGCAAGTGTGCCCCAGTCAGTCACTGCCTTTACCCCTTTTCACCTGGGTGAGGAACAGAAGCCCAAGGGTGGCCCACACACAGAGGTGGGGCTGAAACCAAAGCTCAGCCCCAGGGGCTGTGCAACTAAGGAAGAAGAACTGAAATCTCTCCATGCAGCTGCACAAGCCACGGATTAAACCCCTGTGATTGGCTTGGTAAACCCAAGGTCTGTGGAAAATATGAATGAACAATGAGTGCTCTCACAACTAAGACCAGTATAGCTTTAGCAGCTCTGAAATTTGGGGACAAGTACACACAAGACTTGGGCCAAGTCAGAGTCTGAGCTACCCTACAGTGCCCACACAGTGGGTCCAGAGACCTACCTAGAGGTCATGGAGGGCCTCCTAAGGAGGCAGGGGTTAGCTGTGGCTCACCATGTGGGCAAGGACCTTGATAGTGGAGACCTCAGGGAATATATGTTTTGTTTTGTTGTGTTTTTTTTATTATTTATTCTTTTTTTACTTTTTTGATATATTTTTTCTATGTTTATTTATTTATCTTTTCTTTTCTGTTTGTTGTTGATGTTGTTTTAGGGTTTTTTTGTCTTTTGATTTTTGTTGTTTTGTTTTTCTTTTTTCTTGTCATTTTTTTCTGTGTTTGTCTTTTGTTTTCTTTGCATTTTTTAGTTTGTTTTTTTATTTTTATTTGTTCTGCTTTTGGGTTTTCTTTTTGTTTGTTTGGTTTATTGTTTCCTGCTTTTTGTTTTCTGTGTTTTTTATTATTCATTTGTCTTGTTTGTTTTTGTCTTTGTTCAGTTTTGTTTTTATTATTTGTCTTGGCTTTTGTCTTTTTTTTTTAATTGACTGTGCTGTGTCTCTTGCAGGGTATTGGTTTCCTGGCCATGGGTCACAACTGAGCCCCAATTGTGGGAGCACTGAGACCAGGCCACTGGACCACCAGACAATTCCTGTCCCCTGGGAATATTGATTGGCATGAGCTCTCCCAGAATGCCCCATCTCAACAGCAAGATGAGGCTCCAACCAACAGCCTGCAAGCTCCACTGTTGGGCGCCTCAGGCCAAACAACAGGCAAGACAGGGACAGAGCCCCACCCATCAGCAAATAAGCTGCCTATAGTTGCACTAAGCTCACAGATACCACACACACACAAAAAAAAACCCTGATGTGGCTATGCACATCAGAGGGAAAAGACCCAGCTGCACACACCAGAGGGCAGGCACCAGTCCCCCCCACCAGTAAGCCAACACAAGCCCCTGGACCAACCTCACCCAGCAAGGGGCAGACACCGGAAGCAAGAGGAACTATGACCCAGCAGCCTGTGGGAAGGAGACCACAAACACACCAAGTTAGACAAAATGAGATGACAGAGGAATATGTTGCATATGGAGCAAGGTAAAAAACTAAAAGAACAAATAAATGAAGAAGAAATAGGCAATCCACCTGAAAAAGGATTTAGAATAATGATAGTAAACATGATCCAAGATATAGGGAAAAGAATGGAGGCACAGATCGAGAATATACAAGAAATGTTTAACAAAGACCTAGAAGACTAAAGAACAAACAGTGATGAACAAAATAATAACTGTAATGAAAAATACACTAGAAGGAATCAATACTAGAATAACTGAGGCAGAAGAACAGATAAGTGAGCTGGAAGATAGAAAGGTGGAAATAATTGCCACAGAACAGAATAAAGAAAAAAAGAATGAAAAGAAAAGAGGACAGTCTCAGAGACCTCTGAGACAACATTAAACACACCAACATTAGAATTATAGGGGTCCTAGAAGAAGAAGAGAAAGAAGAAATTGTCTAAGAAAATATTTCAAGAGATTATAGTCAAAAACTTCCCTAACATGGGAAACAAAATAGTCACCCAAGTCCAGAAAGCTCAGAGAGCCCCTAACAGGATAAACCCAAGTAGAAGCATGCCAAAACACATGTTAACCAAACTAATAAAAATTAAGTACAAATAAAAAAAAAATAAAACAGCAAGGGAAAAGCAACAAATAATATATAAGGTAATCCCCATAAGGTTATCAGTGGATTTTTCAGCAGAAACTCTTCAGGCCAGAAAGGAGTCATGAAAGAGAAAAACCTACAACCAAGAATATTCTACACAGCAAGGTTCTCATTCATATTTGACAGTGAAATAAAAACCTTTACAGACAAGCAAAAGCTAAAAGAATTCAGAAAAACCAAACCAGCTTTACAACAAATGCTAAAGTAACTTCTTGAAGCGGGAATCACAAGAGAAGAAAAAGACTTAAAAGAACAAACCCGGTCAATAAAGAAAATGGCAATAGGAACATACATATCAATAATTTCATTAAATGAAGTAGATTAAATGCTCCAACCAAAAGACACAGATTGGTTGAATGGATACAAAACCAGAACTTGTACATATGCTATCTACAAGAGACCCACTTCACACCTAGGGACACATACAGATGGAAAGTGAGGGGATGGAAACAGATATTCCATGCAAATGGAAATCAAAAGAAAGCTGGAGTAGCAATACTCATATCACGCAAAATAGACTTTATAATAAAGACTTTTACAAGAGACAAGAAAGGACATTACATAATGATCAAGGGATCAATCCAAGAAGAAGAAAAAACAATTGTAAATATATATGCACCCAACACAGGAGCACCTCAATAAACAAGGCAAATGCTAACAACCATCAACAGTAACAAAATAATAGTGGGTGTTATTAACATCCCACTTACACCAATGGATAGCTCATCCTGACAGAAAATCAATAAGGAAACACAAGCCTTAAGTGACACATTAGACCAGATGGACTTAACTGATACTTAAAGAACGTTCTATCTGAAAGCAGCAGAATAAATTTTCTTCTCAAGTGCACATGGAATATTCTCCAGGATTCATCACATTGTGGGTCACAAATAGAGCCTCCATAAATCTAAGAAAATTGAAATCATATCAAGCCTCCTTTCCGACCACAATGCTATGAGATTAGAAATCAATTATGGGAAAAAATTGTAAAGAACACAAACACATGGACGCTAAACAATATGTTACTAAATAATCAAAGGATCACTAAGGAAATAAAAAAATACCTACAGACAAATGACAACAAAAACACAACAATCCAAAACCTATGGGATGCAGCAAAAGCAGTTCTAAGAGAGAAGTTTATAGCAATACAGTCCTACCTCAGGAAACAAGAAAAATCTCAAATAAACAACCTAACCTTACACCTAAAGCAACTAGAGAAAGGAGAACAAACAAAACCTAAAGTTAGTATAAGGAAAGAAATCATAAAAATCAGAGCAGAAATAAATGAAATAGAGACAAAGAAAAAAATAGGAAAGATCAATGAAACTAAAAGCTATTTCTTTGAGAAGATAAACAAATTTGATAAACTTTTAGCCAGACTCATCAAGAGAAAAAAAGGGAGAGGATTCAAATCAATAAAATTAGAAATGAAAAAGAAGTTGCAATGGACACCATATAAATACAAAGGATCATTAGAGTTTACTACAAGAATCTATACACAAATTAAATGGACAAACTAGAAGAACTGGACAAAATCTTAGAAAGATGCAACCTTTCAAGGCTGAACCAGGAAGAAATAGAAAATATGAACAGACCAAACACAAGAACTGAAATTGAAACTGTGAATAAAAATCTTGCAACATAAAAAAGTCCAGGGCTTCCCTGGTGGCGCAGTGGTTGAGAATCTGCCTGCCAATGCAGGGGACATGGGTTCGAGCCCTGGTCTGGGAAGATCCCACATGCCACGGAGCAACTGGGCCCGTGAGCCACAATTACTGAGCCTGTGCGTCTGGAGCCTGTGCTCCACAACAAGAGAGGCCACGATGGTGAGAGGCCCGCGCACCGCGATGAAGAGTGGTCCCCACTTGCCGCAACTAGAGAAAGCCCTCGCACAGAAACGAAGACTCAACACAGACATAAATAAATAAATTAATTAATTAATTTAAAAAATAATGTGAATTTCTTAAAAAAAAAAAAAAAAAGTCCAGGACCAGCTGGCTTCACAAGCAAATTCTATCAAACATTTAGAGAAGAGTTAACACGTACATTTCTGAAACTCTTCCAAAAAATTGCAGAAGAAGGAACACTCCCAAGTTCATACTATGAGGTCACCATCACCCTGATACCAAAACCAGTCAAGATATCACAAAAAAAGAAAATTACAGACCAATATCACTGATGAACATAGAGGCAAAAATCCTCAACAAAATACTAGCAAACCGAATCCAACAACACATTAAAAGGATCATACACTATGATCAAGTGGGATTTATCCCAGGGATGCAATATATGCAATATATGCAAATCAGTCAATGTAATACACCATATTAACAAATTAAAGAAAAAAAAAAACATATGATGATCTCAACAGATGCAGACAAACTTTTGACAAAATTCAACATCCATTTATGCTAAAAACTCTCCAAAAAGTGGGCATAGAGGGAACATACTTCAACATAATAAAGGCCCTATATGACAAACCCACAGCAAACATCATTCTCAATGGTGAAAAACTGAAAGCATTTCCTCTAAGATCAGGAACAAGACAAGGTTGTCCACTCTCAGCACTCTTATTCAATTTAGTTTTCGAAGTCCTAGCCATGGTTACCAGAAAAGAAAAATAAATAAAAGTAATCCAAATTGGAAAAGAAGAAGTAAAATTGTCACTGTTTGCAGATGATATGATACTATACATAAAAAATCCTAAAGATGCTATTAGAATACTACTAGAGCTCTTCAATGAATTTGGTAAAGTTACAGGATACAAAATTAGTACACAGAAATCTCTTGCATTCCTATACACTGAGTGAAAAATCAGAGAGATTAAGGAAAAAATCCCATTTACCATCACATCAAAAACAATAAAATACCTAAGAATAAACCTACCTAAGGAGGCGAAAGACCTGTGCTCAGAAAACTATGATACTGATGAAAGAAACAAAAGATGACACAAACAGATGGAGAAATATACCATGTTCTTGAATTGGAAGAATCAATAATGTCAAAATGACTACACTACTGAAGGGTATCTACAGATTCACTTCAATGCTTATCAAATTACCAATGGTATTTTTCACAGAAATAGAAAAATTTTTACAATTTGTATGGAAACACAAAAGACCACAAATATCCAAAGCAGTCTTGAGAAAGCAAAATGGAGCTGGAGGAATCATGCTCCCTGACTTCAGACTATACTACAAAGCTAGCATCATCAAAACAGTATGGTACTGGCATAAAAAGAGAAATATAGATTAATGGAACAGGATAGAAAGTCCAGAGATAAACCCACATCACTTATGGTGATCTAATCTATGACAAAGGAGGCAAGGGTATGCAATGGAGAAAAGAGAGTCTCTTCAATAAGTGGTGCTGGGGAAACTGGACAGCTATATGTAAAAGAATGAAATTAGAACACAGCCTAACCCCATACACAAAAATAAACTCAAAATGGATTAAAGACCTAAATATAAGGCTGGGTAATATAAAACTCTTAGAGGCAAACATAGTCAGAACACTCTTTGACATACATCACAGCAAGATCTTTTTTGACCCACCTCCTAGAGTAATGAAAACAAAAACAAAAATAAACAAATGGGACCTAATTAAACTTGAAAGCTTTTGCACAGCAAAGGAAATCATAAAGAAGACGAAAAGACAACCCATAGAATGGGAGAAAATATTTGCAAATAAAGTGACCAACAAAGGATTAATCTCCAAAATATACAAACAGATCATGCAGCTCAATATCAAAACAAACAAAGAAACAGGCTTATATATTGAAGTGCTCCTGTGTTGGGTGCATATATGTTTACAATTGTTATATCTTCTTCTTGGATTGATCCCTTGATCATTATGTAGTGTCCTTCCTTATCTCTTATAATAGTCTTTATTTTAAAGTCTATTTTTTCTGGTATGAGTATTGCTACTCCAGCTTTCTTTTGGTTTCCATTTACATAGAATATCTTTTTCCATCCCCTCACTTTCAGTCTGTGTGTTTTGATAGGTCTGCAGTGGGTCTCTTGTAGACAGCATATATACAGGTCTAGCTCTTGTATTCATTCAGCCAATCTATGTCTTTTGGTTGGAGCATTTAATCCATTTACACTTAAGATAATTATTGATATGTATGTTCCTATTGATACTTTCTTAATTGTTTTTCATTTGTTTTTGTAGGTTTTTTTTTCTTTCCTTCCTCTTTGTTCTCTTTTCTTTTGATTTGATGACTATATTTAGTGTTGTGTTTTGCTTGCTTTTGTGTGTGTGTGTGTGTATCTACTGTAGATTTTTGGTTTGCATTTTCCATGAGGTTTTGATATAGCAGTCTATATATACAGAAGGTTGTTATAAGTTGCTGGTCACTTTTCCGCCTAGAGAAGTTCTTTTATCATTTGTTGTGAAGCTGGTTTGATGTTGCTGAATTCTCTTAGCTTTTGCTTGTCTGTTAAGCTTATGATTATTTCTTGAATGTGAATGGGAACCTTGCTGTGTAGAATATTCTTGGTTGTAGGTTTTCCCCTTTCATCATTTTAAATATATCATGACACTCGTTTCTGGCCTGCAGAGTTTCTGCTGAAAATCAGCTGATAACCTTATGGGGATTCTGTTGTACGTTATTTGTTGCTTTTCCCTTGTTGCTTTAAATATTTTTTCTTTGTCTTTGATTTTTGTCAGTTTGTTTAACATGTGTCTTGGTGTGTTCCTTCTTGGGTTCATCCTGTATAGGACTCTCTGTGCTACCTGGGCTTAAGTGTTTCCTTTCTCATGTTAGGAAGCTTTTGGCTATAATATCTTCAAATATTTTCTCAGGGCCTTTCTCTTTTTCTTCTGTTTCTGGGACTCTTGTAATGCAAATGTTGTTGCTTTTAATGTTGTCCAAGAGGTCTTTGAGACTGTCCTAATTTCTTTTCATTCCTTTTTCTTTATTCTGTTCTGTGGCAGTGACTTCCACCACTCTGTTTCCAGCTCACTTATTCCTTCTTCTGCCTTAGTTATTCTGCTATTGATTCCTTCTACCGTATTTTTCATTGCAGTTATTTTATTGATCATCTTTGTTTGTTCTTTAATCTTCTAGCTCCTTGTTAAACATTTCTTGTATCTTCTCAATCTGTGCCTCTATTCTTTTTCCTAGATTTTGGATCATATTTGCTATCTTTACTCTGAATTTTCTTTTTTTCTTTTTGAGATCGATGCCTATCTCCTCTTCATTTAATTGTTCTTGTGGGTTTTTATCTTCTTCCTTCGTTTGCAACATGTTTCTCTATTGTCTCATTTTGTCTAACGTCTGTGTTTGTGGTCTTGTTTCTGCAGGCCGCAGGATTGTAGTTCTTCTTGTTTCTGGTGTCTGCCCCTGGTGGTTGAGATTGGTTGAGGGACTTGTGCAGGCTTCCTGGTTGGGGGCACTTATGCCTGCCCACTGGTGGGTGGAGCTGTGCCTTGTCCCTTTGATGCACAGGTCTGTATCAAAGGTGTGTTTTGAGGTAACTGTGAGCTCACTATAGCTTTAGGCTGCCTGTTTGCTGATAGATTGGGCTATTTTCCTGTCTTGCTAGTTGTTTGGCCTGATGCATTCCAGCCCTGTAGCCTGTAGGCTGTTGGGTGGACCTGGATCTTGGTGCCAATACAAGGACCTCCAGGAGAGCTCACCCTGATCAATATTCCCTTGGGTTTACACCACCAGTGTCCTTGTCCCCCTAGTGAGCTACAGCCAACCCCTGCCTCCCAATGATGCACTCCATGACCCCAGGTAATTCTAGCCCCTGTCCCTATTGCTTTGTGCTGAGTCCCAGTGCATGTGAGGTCTTGTGTGCTCCTGCCACGTGTGGAGTCTGTGTTTCTCCCAGTCCTGTGAAGCTCCTGCTTTCACACCCTAATGGCCTTCAAATCCAAATGCTCTGGGGGTTCTTCCTCCTAATGCCTGGCCCTCTGACTATCTTAGAGGGCTATTACTTATGTGGAAATGTCCCCGTGTAGCCTGCATGAATATAATACTTTTTGGTTCAAGGGCTGTTTTTAGTATGGATGTCTGCCACCTCTTTCCTCTGTGTATGCTGGCCATTATCCCCTTGATAGGAGGTGTGACTGATGTGGTGATCTGAGCCTTCACTGGATATTGAGCACAGCCTCCCCTTTGTTCTGTGATTGTCACTGTCCTGTTAGGGGCAGGATCTGTTCCCTAGTTGTTAGAGTAGAGGCCCCCAGATATGTTCCTGAGCTGTGTTTTTGATCTGCTGTGTGAGGTAGGTGGGATTGGATCACTCCCACTGGGAGAGAATGCACTGAGTTTTCCTCCTCTGGAGCTGTTCACCTATGAGTCTACTCTGTTGTGTCACTTTTCCCCCATTGTGCTGGCTAAAAAATTACACTGTTGTTGGCACTACTTTCAGCCACACTTTAACTGTGGATATGCCAGCAGTTGGCCCTGGTGTCTCTCGGGTGTTCTTTTAATCATGTCACCAGTTCAGACCAACAGAAGTCAGGTTCCAGGACTGCAGTAATCATGTACCTTGAACCGCTGTGGGAGCTATGGAGGCAGCTCAGATTCTGGCCTGGTCCAGTCACTGCGTGTATGTGCCTACAAAGCCCACAGCTGCTAAAGCTAGACCCATCTCAGCTACAGGAGCACTCGTCCATTTGGATGTTCCACAGGTGCTAAGTTTACAAACCCAGCAGCAGGGCTGTAAATCTGCAGTTCCTGCATATGCAAGGAGAGATTTCAGCACTTCCTCCTTAGTTGTACGGCCCCTGAGATTCAGTTGTGGTCTCAGCCTCACCTCTGTGTGTGGGCCTCCCACTGGTGTCTGCTCCTGAGGCTGCTCCAGAGCACAGGCACTCATGCAGGTGGGCAGGAGCATTGGAGAGTGTGGCAGGCAGGGAGTGTGGGCCCTCTCAGGCTGGTGGGGGTGGAGGAGGAGGTGGTGTGTGGGGCACACGGGCCTGTTTGAACAGAAGGGGCAGAGGAGGCAGCAGCAGGTGAGGTGCATGACCCTGCTCAGGCAGGGGCCCCTCCTAGTGCCCATGGAAGCAGGGACCAGCATGTAGTGAAGGGGCTGCAATGGCAGCCTCACTCCTCATGTGCCACTCAACAATGGCACTCTGCTTCCATGGGTGTCTGGGCTTCCTCCACGAACATTCCTGGTTGTGGAGCTCCTTACTGCTGTCACTTCAGTTTGTCTCTTCTCAGCCAACAACAGTCCCTTCCCTGAGTCTGCTCTCCAAACCTCACAATCTAGACCCAGCCCACAACTGCACCATCAGGCACACATTTCAGGCTGGAGTGTGTAGGGCTGTGACATGGGCCATCTGTGTAGGTCTTACTTTGTCTTGCTTGCCACATACTGTTTGCTGCATACTCCTCCAAGCCCCTGAAGCTCCCTTTCTGTTCCAGCCTGTCTCCCCACCAGTTAGGGGGCTTCTATGGGTCCAGGAACCTCTCTTGTCCTTCAGCTTTCCCCCTAGGGTTGCAGGTCCTATCCTGACTCTTCTTTTCCTTTTTTTTTTCTTTGCTTTCTTTAATCCTACCCAGTTGCATAGGTGTTTGTCTTGTCCTTTTAGGTGTCCAAGGTCCTCTGTTAGTGTTCAGCAGGTTCTCTGTGAGAATTGTTCCATTTGTAGATGTATTCTTGATGTACTTGTGGGAAGAGGTGAATTCCATGTCCTCCTATTCCACCATCTTGACTCCTTTCCCTGGAGCCTTAGTTTTAAAGTCTATTTCATCTGATATGAGTATTGCTACCTCCACTTTCTTGTCATTTCTGTTTGTATGAAATATCTTTTTCCATCCCATCACTTTCAGTTTGTGTATGTCTTTAACCCTGAAGTAAGTCTCTAATAGGCAGCATATATGTTTTTTAATCCAATCATCCATGCTGTCTTTTGATTGGAGCTTTTATTCCATTGACATATTGTCATTTTATTACTTGTTCTCCAGTTGTTTTTGTAGTTATTTTCTATTCATTTCTTCTTTTTATTTCTCCTGTTTTGTTTGATAATTTTCTTTAGGACTATACTTGGGTTTCTTTCTTTTTGATTTTTGTGTATCTATTGTAAGTTTTTGATTTGTGGTACCATGAGTTCATATATGTTGAACCTCAACATGATTATATCTATGTGTTTCAAACTGGTAGTTTTTAAGTTCTAACACATTCTAAAAGATTTACGTTTTTGGGAGTGTTCCTCCCTCTGCAATATTTTGGAAGAGTTTGAGAAGGATAGGTGTTAGCTCTTCTCTAAATGTTTGATAGAATTCGCCTGTGAATCCATCTGGTCCTGGGCTTTTGTTTGTTGGAAGGTTTTTAATCACAGTTTCAATGTCAGTGCTTGTGACTGGTCTGTTCATATTTTCTATTTCTTCCTGGTTCAGTCTCGGCAGTTTGTGCATTTCTAAGAATCTGTCCATTTCTTCCAGGTTGTCCATTTTATTGGCATAGAGTTGCTTGTAGTAATCTCTCATGATCATTTGTACTTCTGCAGTGTCAGTGGTTACTTCTCCTTTTTCATTTCTAATTCTATTGATTTGAGTCTTCTCCCTTTTTCTCTTGATGAGTCTGGCTAATGGTTTATCAATTTTGTTTATCTTCTCAAAGAACCAGTTTTTAGTTTCATTGATTTTTGCTATTGTTTCCTTCATTTCTTTTTCATTTATTTCTGACCTAATCTTTATGATTTCTTTCCTTCTGCTGGCTTTGGGGGTTTTTTGTTCTTCTTTCTCTAATTGCTTTAGGTGCAAGGTTAGTTTTTACTTCCCTCCCCCACATTTTATGTTTTAATATCATATTTTACATTGTCATGCTTATCCCTTACCTGTTTATTGTAGTTATATTGGCTTTTACATTTGTTTTGCCTTTTAATCTACATACTGGCTATTTCAGTAATCTTTATGCCTTACTATATGCTTGCCTGTCTTAGTGGGATTTTCCCTTTCCTATAGATTCTTACTTCTTTTCCATTTAGAGAAGGCCCTTCAACATTTCTGTTAAGGTAGGTTTAGTATTGATGAATTCTTTTAGTTTCTGCTTTTCTGAGAAGTTCTTTATCTCTCCTTCTATTTTAAATGATAAACTTGTTGCGTAGAGTATCTTAGGTTGCAAGTTTTCCTCTTTCATCACTTTGAATATATCATGCTACTGCTTTCCGGCCTGCAAATTTTCTGCACAGAAATTAGCAGATAGCCTTATATAGGTTCCCGTTTATATGACTTTTTGTTTTTCTCTTTTTCCTTTAGAATTATCTATCTTTAACTTTTGACATTTTAATTATGTATCTGGTTTTGGTTCTGTTTGGGTTCATCTTTATTTGGACTCTCTATGCTTCCTGTACCTGAATATATGTTTCCTTATATAGGTTTGGACAGTTTTCAGCCATAGTTTCTTCAAATACAATTTTGAACCTCTTTTCTCTTCTCCTCCTGGAACCACTATGATGTGAATGTTAGCATGCTTAATGTTATACCAAAGACCTCATAGATTGATTTCATTTTTTACTTGTCTTTCTGCTGTTTCGATTTGGTGATTTACATTATTTTTATATTTTTTAAATTATTTTAAAGATAATTTACATTATCTTTAATTATTTTAAAGATAATTTACATTATCTTTCAGATCACTTATGCATTCTTCTGTATCATGTAGTGTGCTTTTTACTGCTTCTAGAGTGTTTTTTTTTTTATTTCAGATATTGAATTATCTCTCCTTGATTTGGTCTTTTTATATTTTTTCCAGTTCCTTGAAAAAATGATCTGTGTTTAGATCAATTATTTTTCCTAATTAAGTTAGCATTTTATTACCAGTGTTTTGAATTTTTAATCTGTTAAGTTATTTATGTTTCATTATTTTATCAGGTGTTCTCTTTTACTGTTTCAATTGAGAGTAGTTCCTCTGCTTTTTCATTTACATAACTTTTTCTGACTCTATGAATTTAGGAGAAACAGTTACCTTTTGTGGTCTTGAAGGGGTGTTCTTAGGTGGGAACATCCCAATGCAGACTCTGTGTACCCAGTGCTTTTGATGGGAGGCCTGGATTTGATGTGGTCCACAGTCATGTATTTCCTCAGGTTGTGCTGGTACCTATCACCTTGGTAGGTGGTACAGCTTGAAACAGCGGAGCCAAAGGGTGTGCAAGATGTGAGGCAGGACTTCCCTTCCTCTTTGCTCAGTGGCCATCACCACCCTGTCAGGGGCAGGGTCTTCTCCCAAGTTGCTGAAGCAGAAGTGTTGAGGGTCAAGCTGGAGCTGGATGTGTTCCCTTTATGTGTGTTTTTCCTTCTACCCACACCAGGACCTTTCCCCAAAGGACAGAGTACTGAAGCAAGTGACTCTCGTGTGCCTACAGATATCTGATACTCTGCCTGTGTAGATATCTGCAACTCTACTATAATGCAGCCCAGTGTTGTGTCTTTTCCTCCATCATGGCCGCCGCAAATCTGGTGCTGTGCTGTGCATGGAGTAAGCAGGGCTAGATTATTTGCTCTGCTTTGGTTGGGGCACACTTTGAGATTATTGTGAGAAACCATGCAGCCATGCTCCCACTGGAAGTCTGGGCTGCTTCAGGGGTGCCACTTGAATAAGCACCAAAAATGGCCACTGCTGCTCTACCTGGGCTCCATCCCAGGACTGGGTTGCTTCTGCACCCCAAGGTTGAGTCTTTTCCCATTTCCTGGGTGCCTTAGATCCAGTGTTGTGGTGTGGAATGGAGTGAGCAGGGTCAGGACATTCACTTAGCTCAGCCTTGGGAGTGGGGCAAGGAGGTCACAGGAATCCCAGCAGTCACTGGGGCAGACCTCTCTCCACTCTGCCTTGAAGTAAGCAAGCACTCATGCACTCCTCATGAGTGGAGTCCAGGCTTCTCCAGCCATTCTATCTGTCCCAGCATTTCTCCAACCAGCCAAGGTGGCTTGTATCCTACATGTATGATCTCAGGACAGGGACACCCAATCTGTGGCTTGACTTGTTTATTCCCTAGGGTGGATGTCTACCCTTGCTATCTCCCTTTTCCTCTGAGTCACCTCCCAGGGGCACAGGTGCTGATCTAATCATTTTCTTCCAGTCATACTCGATAATGTGTATATATTTCTTACAGCCTTTGTTGTACATGAGGCCTTCTGGAAGTTTTCAGTGGAAATTGTTCTCAAAGTAGATGAATTTTTTGATGTCTTCATTGAGGGTGGTGCACTCCACATTTTCTTAGTCCATCAACTTGATCTCTAGCTCTTTTGGTGACCTTTGAGGGTCACTTTTCACTCTGGTTCATTATCAAACTTGTTATTAGAAGTGAGTAGGCACATAATTTATAAAATTATACAACAGTGACAATAATAATAACAAAGTGCATAACATCAATATCCCCATAGTAGGTATGATCAATTTCTTTACCACACAGATCTGGCTTTTCAATCTAACATTAAACAGCATATTATTGATTTCCTATTTTGTATTTGATATTCATAATCATCTCATTTTACTCATGAAATAAATATTCTTCATAATATTATTATATTCATAATATTATTCTTCATAATAAATATTCAATAATAAGAATTTAATGTTGGTGCAATATAAAAACCACATTGCTATTAACTTTCATACTGTGGATTCAAATGAAGACTACAGTATATTTTTAATTGAAGGATAGTTAATTTATAATGTGTTAGTTTCAAGTGTACAGCAAAATGATTCACACACACACACACACACATATATATATATATAACAAGATATTGATAATATATATTACAATATCTTATTACAAGATATTGAGTATAGTTTCTTATACTATAGGAAAGGACTTATACTGTACGTCCTTGCTGTTTACCTATTTTGTATATAGTAGTGTGTATATGTTAATCCTGAACTCCTAATTTATCTCCCACCCCATCCCCTTTGGTAATCATAAGTTTGTTTTCTGTGTCTGTGAGTCTATTTTTGTTTTGTAAATAAGTTCATTTGTATCATTTTTTAAGATTACACATGTGAGTGATATCATGTGATATTTGTCTTTGTCTAACTTACTTCACTTAATATAATAATCTCTAGGTCCCTCTGTGCTGGTGCAAATGGCATTAATTCATTCTTTTTATAGCAGAATAATATTCCATTGTGTGTATATATATATATATATATATATATATATATATATATATATATCTCACATCTTCTTTATTCATCTATAAATGGGCATTTATGCTGCTTACATGTCTTAGCTATTGTATATAGTGCTTCAGTGAAAGTTGGGGTACATGTATCTTTTAGGATTATGGTTTACTCTGGGATATATTCCCAGGAGTGGGATTGCTGGATCATATTGTAACTCTATTTTTAGTTTCGTAAGGAACTTTCACACTGTTCTCCATAGTGGCTGCAACAATTTACATTCACACCAACAGTTTACAAGTGTTCCTTTTTCTCTAAACCCTATAAGCATTTATTATTTGCATGAAAACACAAAAGACCCAGAATAGCCAAAACAATCTTGAGAAAGAAGGAGCGAGCTGAATGAATTGGTAGGTGGCCATATGCTCCACATGCTAACGGCCATATGCTCCGTTACTTCAGACTATACTACAAAGCTACAGTATTCAAAACAATACAGTACTGGCACAAAAACAGACTAATAGATAAATGGAACAGGATAGAAAGCTCAGAAATAAACCTACTCACTTATGGTCAATTAATATAAGACAAAAAAGGCAAGAATATAAAATGGAGAAAGGACAGTCTCTTCAATAAATGGTGTTGGGAAAACTGGACAGCTACATGTAAAAGAATGAAATTAGAATATTCTCTAACACCAGATACAAAAATAAACTCAAAATGGATTAAAGACCTAAATATAAGACTGGATACTATAAAACTCTTAGGGGAAAACATAGGTAGAGTACTCTTTGACATAAATCACAGTAATATTTTTTGGATCTGTGTCCTAGGATAATGGAAATAAAAGCAAAAACAAACAAATGAGACATAATTAAACTTAAGACCTTTTGCACATCAAAGGAAACCATAAATAAAATGAAAAGACAACCTACAGAATGGGAGAAAGTATTTGCAAATGATGAGACAAAAGGGATTAATTTCCAAAATATACAAACAGCTCATAAGCTCAATATCAAAAAAAAAAGAAGGAAAAGAAAACATTAAAAAGTGACCAGAAAACCAAAATAGGCATTTCTCCAAAAAGACATACAGATGGCCAACAGGCACATGAAAAGATGCTCGACATTACTAATTATTAGAGAAATGCAAAGGAAAACTACAATGAGCTATCACTCACACAAGTTAGATTGGCCATCATTAAAAGTCTACAAGAGTATAGTAGTGACTTTGCTTCAATCATATATCTAACACTGTGACAAACATTGCAGAAGACACAATGACATATATGAGAAGGCTTATGCTGTCTATGGATTTATATTATCAATGGGCATATAAACCTGAGGCTGAATGACACAAAATGTAAAGAAATTGTTTAAAGTACATTTTTAAATACCTGAATAAGTAGAGGTATGCCATGTGTCTGAATGGGAAAATTTAATTTCATAAAGATGGTGATCATCTGCTAATTAATATCTAAAAGCCAGTGCTATTCCAATTTAAATCACAATAAAATTTATCATGAAAATTGATTCAAAAATGTATTTCGAAAATTTATATATATATATATATATATATATATATATATATATATATATATATTATATATATAATGTAACACAGGAGGCATTACAGATTAGTAGGGAAATAATATTTTATACAGTGTCATAATTTGGAACAACTGACTCTCCATATGAAAAACAGCAAAATTAGATGCCCACCTCACATATCTCTTTTTTTTTTTTTTCACACACACACACTGTATTTTATTTTTACAAGAGATAAATAGACTGACACCAAGCATTGTACATGGATGACCACAACAAAAGCAACAATGATTGCAATTACCAAACATGAAACAGACTCATACTATTTCATAATATTGACATTCAGTCCAGTAATCCTCCACTGTAACAGCTCCTTTACTTTGCAGTGAAAATTGACTTGTATATTCTTTGCCTCTGAGACCTTGTGGGATTTTTTTTTTTTTAATTCAGACAGAAAGTCACAAAAATTATACTCATCCTCATCAGTTCACTCAGTCCCATGTAATTAATTTTTTTTTCATCTTGATCTTTTGTTAGCACTTTTATGAGTTCATCAGTTTTTCATTAGAGTTCTGAAAACGCTTATTCATTCAGTTCAGCAGTACAGTCAGTTACCAGAAACCTGTACTTGTCAGAGTCTTTTCCATGAATTTCTTGAAGATGAAAGCCTTTTATAGGAACATATTTGCAAAAGCATCAGAGTACACCCAGAACTGTCTGTAAATGACAAAAGACTTAAAAATGACCACAGTTAAAGATTTGATGAAAGTTCATAATAATGCAGTTCACAAGAAAATTAGTTATTTCTGAGATATACATTTTAAAGTAATAACTAGGATTATTACTTATAACATTATACCAGAACATATAAGATTTTTAGAAATTACACGTAATGTCTGAAACATTTATATTAACATATTTCCATACATATTTCCATACAAATACAAATATAAGATTTTTAGAAATTTCATGTAATGTCTGAAACATTTATATTAACGTATTTCCATACAAATAACCCAATGAAAGTTTAGTATTAGTTGTTTTTTTGTTTTTTTTTTTATACTGCAGGTTCTTATTAGGCATCAATTTTATACACATCAGTGTATACACGTCAATCCCAATAGCCCAATTCAGCACACCACCATCCCCAACCCACCACAGTTTTCCCCCCTTGGTGTCCATATGTCCTTTCTCTACATCTGTGTCTCAACTTCTGCCCTGCACACCGGCTCATCTGTACCATTTTTCTAGGTTCCACATACATGCGTTAATATACGATATTTGTTTTTCTCTTTCTGACTTACTTCACTCTGTATGACAGCCTCTAGATCCATCCAATTCTCAACAAATGACTCAATTTCGTTCCTTTTTATGGTTGAGTAATATTCCATTGTATATAGGTACCACAACTTCTTTATCCATTCGTCTGTTGATGGGCATTTAGGTTGCTTCCATGACCTGGATATTGTAAATAGTGCTGCAATGAACATTCGGGTGCATGGGTCTTTTTGAATTATGGTTTTCTCTGGGTATATGCCCAGTAGTGGGATTGCTGGGTCATATGGTAATTCTATTTTTAGTTTTTTAAGGAACCTCCATATTGTTCTCCATAGTGGCTGTATCAATTTACATTCCCACCAACAGTGCAAGAGGGTTCCCTTTTCTCCACACCCTCTCCAGCATTTGTTGTTTGTTGATTTTCTGATGATGTCCATTCTAACAGGAGTGAGGTGATACCTCATTGTAGTTTTGATTTGCATTTCTCTAATAATTAGTGATGTTGAGCATCTTTTCATGTGCTTCGTGGCCGCCTGTATGTCTTCTTTGGAGAAATGTCTATTTAGGTCTTCTGCCCATTTTTGGATTGGGGTGTTTGTTTCTTTAATATTGAGCTGCATGAGCTGTTTATATATTTTGGAGATTAATCCTTTGTCCGTTGATTCGTTTGCAAATATTTTCTCCCATTCTCAGGATTGTCTTTTTGTCTTGTTTATGGTTTCCTTTGCTGTGCAAAAGCTTTGAAGTTTCATTAGGTCCCATTTGTTTATTTTTGTTTTTATTTCCATTACTCTAGGAGGTGGATCAAAAAAGATCTTGCTGTGATTTATGTCAAACAGTGTTCTTCCTATGTTTTTCTCTAAGAGTTTTATAGTGTCCAGTCTTATATTTAGGTCTCTAATCCATTTTGAGTTTATTTTTGTGTATGGTGTTAGGGAGTATTCTAATTTCATTCTTTTACATGTAGCTCTCCAGTTTTCCCAGCACCACTTATTGAAGAGACTGTCTTTTCTCCATTGTATATCTTTGCCTCCTTTGTCATAGATTAGTTGACCATAGGTGCGTGGGTTAATCTCTGGGCTTTCTATCTTGTTCCATTGATCTATGTTTCTGTTTTTGTGCCAGTACCATATTGTCTTGATTACTGTAGCTTTGTAGTAGAGTCTGAAGTCAGGGAGTCTGATTCCTCCAGCTCCATTTTTTTGCCTCAAGACTGCTTTGGCTATTCGGGGTCTTTTGTGTCTCCATACAAATTTTAAGATGATTTGTTCTAGCTCCGTAAAAAAATGTCATTGGTAATTTGATAGGGATTGCATTGAATCTGTAGATTGCTTTGGGTAGTATACTCATTTTCACAATGTTGATTCTTCCAATCCAAGAACATGGTATATCTCTCCATCTGTTGGTATCATCTTTAATTTATTTCATCAGTGTCTTATAGTTTTCTGCATACAGGTCTTTTGTCTCCCTAGGTAGGTTTATTCCTAGGTATTTTATTCTTTTTGTTGCAATGGTAAATGGGAGTGTTTCCATAATTTCTCTTTCAGATTTTTCATCATTAGTGTATAGGAATGCAAGAGATTTCTGTGCATTAATTTTGTATCCTGCAACTTTACTATATTCATTAATTAGCTCTAGCATTTTTCTCGTGGCAGTTTTAGGATCCTCTATGTATAGTATCATGTCATCCGCAAACAGTGACCGTTTTACTTCTTCTTTTCCAATTTGTATTCTTTTAATTTCTTTTTCTTCTCTGATTGCCGTGGCTAGGACTTCCAGAACTATGTTGAATAATAGTGGTGAGAGTGGACATCCTTGTCTCGTTCCTGATCTTAGAGGAAATGCTTTCAGTTTTTCACCATTGAGAATGATGTTTGCTGTGGGTTTGTCATATATGGCCTTTATTAGGTTGAGGTAGGTTCCCTCTATGCCCACTTTCTGGAGAGTTTTTATCATAAATGGGTGTTGAATTTTGTCAAAAGCTTTTTCTGCATCTATTGAGATGATCATATGGTTTTTATTCTTCAATTTATTAATTTGGTGTATCACATTGATTGATTTGCATATATTGAAGAATACTTGCATCCCTGGGATAAATCCCACTTGATCGTGGTGTATGATCCTTTTAATGTGTTGTTGGATTCTGTTTGCTAGTATTTTGTTGAGGATTTTTGCATCTATATTCATCAATGATATTGGTCTGTAATTTTCTTTTTTTGTAGTGTCTTTGCCTGGTTTTGGTATCAGGGTGATGGTGGCCTCATAGAATGAGTTTGGGAGTGTTCTTTCCTCTGCAATGTTTGAGAAGAGTTTGAGAAGGATAGGTGTTAGCTCTTCTCTAAATGTTTGATAGAATTCACCTGTGAAGCCATCTGGTCCTGGACTTTTGTTTGTTGGAAGAATTTTAATCACAGTTTCAATTTCATTACTTGTGATTGGTCTGTTCATATTTTCTGTTTCTTCCTGGTTCAGTTTTGGAAGGTTATACCTTTCTAAAAATTTGTCCATTTCTTCCAGGTTGTCCATTTTATTGGCATAAAGTTGCTTGTAGTAGTCTCTTAGGATGCTTTGTATTTCTGCGGTGTCTGTTGTAACTTCTCCTTTTTCATTTCTGATTTTATTGATTTGAGTCCTCTCCCTCTTTTTCTTGATGAGTCTTGCTAATGGTTTATCAATTTTGTTTATCTTCTCAAAGAACCAACTTTTAGTTTTATTGATCTTTGCTATTGTTTTCTTTGTTTCTATTTCATTTATTTCTGCTCTGATCTTTATGATTTCTTTCCTTCTGCTAACTTTGGGTTTTGTTTGTTCTTCTTTCTCTAGTTTCTTTAGGTGTAAGGTTAGATTGTTTACTTGAGATTTTTCTTGTTTCTTGAGGTAGGCTTGTATAGCTATAAACTTCCCTCTTAGAATTGCTTTTGCTGCATCCCATAGGTTTTGGGTCGTCGTGTTTTCATTGTCATTTGTCTCTAGGTATTTTTTGATTTCCTCTTTGATTTCTTCAGTAATCTCTTGGTTATTTAGTAACGTATTGTTTAGCCTCCATGTGTTTGTCTTTTTTACGTTTTTTTCCCTGTAATTCATTTCTAATCTCATAGCGTTGTGGTCAGAAAAGATGCTTGATATGATTTCAATTTTCTTAAATTTACTGAGGCTTGATTTGTGACCCAAGATGTGATCTATCCTGGAGAATGTTCCGTGCGCACTTGAGAAGAAAGTGTAATCTGCTGTTTTTGGATGGAATGTCCTATATATATCAATTGAATCTATCTGGTCTATTGTGTCATTTAAAGCTTCTGTTTCCTTATTTATTTTCATTTTGGATGATCTGTCCATTGGTGTAAGTGAGGTGTTAAAGTCCCCCACTATGACTGTGTTACTGTCGATTTCCTCTTTTATAGCTGTTAGCAGTTGCTTTATGTATTGAGGTGCTCCTATGTTGGGTGCATATATATTTATAATTGTTATATCTTCTTCTTGGATTGATCCTTTGATCATTATGTAGTGTCCTTCCTTGTCTCTTGTAACATTCTTTTTTTTAAAGTCTATTTTATCTGATATGAGTATAGCTACTCCAGCTTTCTTTTGATTTCCATTTGCATGGAATATCTTTTTTCCATCCCCTCACTTTCAGTCTGTATGTGTCCCTAGGTCTAAAGTGGGTCTCTTGTAGACAGCATATATATGGGTCTTGTTTTTGTATCCATTCAGCCAGTCTATATGTTTTGGTTGGGGCATTTAATCCATTCACGTTTAAGGTAATTATTGATATGTATGTTCCTATGACAATTTTCTTAATTGTTTTGGGTTTGTTTTTGTAGGTCCTTTACTTCTCTTGTGTTTCCCACTTAGAGAAGTTCCTTTAGCATTTGTTGTAGAGCTGGTTTGGTGGTGCTGAATTCTCTTCACTTTTGCTTGTCTGTAAAGCTTTTGATTTCTCCATCAAATCTAAATGAGATCCTTGCCGGTAGAGTAATCTTGGTTGTAGGTTCTTCCCTTTCATCACTTTAAGTATATCATGCCACTCCCTTCTGGCTTGTAGAGTTTCTGCTGATAAATCAGCTGTTAACATTATGGAAGTTCCCTTGTATGTTATTTGTCATTTTTCCCTTGCTGCTTTCAATAATTTTTCTTTGTTTTTAATTTTTGCCACTTTGATTACTATGTGTCTCGGCGTGTTTCTCCTTGGGTTTATCCTGTATGGGACTCTCTGCGCTTCCTGGACTTGGGTGGCTATTTCCTTTCCCACGTTAGGGAAGTTTTCAACCATAATCTCTTCAAATATTTTCTCTGGTCCTTTCTCTCTCTCTTCTCCTTCTGGGACCCCTATAATGCGAATGTTGTTGTGTTTAATGTTGTCCCAGAGGTCTCTTAGGCTGTCTTCATTTCTTTTCATTCTTTTTTCTTTAGTCTGTTCCACAGCAGTGGATTCCACCATTCTGTCTTCCAGGTCACTTATCCGTTCTTCTGCCTCAGTTATTCTGCTATTGATTCCTTCTCATGTAGTTTTCATTTCAGTTATTGTATTGGTCATCTCTGTTTGTTTGTTCTTTAATTCTTCTAGGTCTTTGTTAATCATTTCTTGAATCTTCTCAATCTTTGCCTCCATTCTTATTCCGAGGTCCTAGATCATCTTCACTATCATTATTCTGAATTCTTTTTCTGGAAGGTTGCCTATCTCCACTTCATTTAGTTGTTTTTCTGGGGTTTTTTCTTGTTCCTTCATCTGGTACATAGCCCTCTGCCTTTTCATCTTCTCTATCTTTCTGTAACTGTGGTTTTTGGTCCACAGGCTGCAGGATTGTAGTTTTTCTTGCTTCTGCTGTCTGCCCTCTGGTGGTTGAGGCTATCTAAGAGGCTTGATGGGAGGCTCTGGTGATGGGTAGAGCTGACTGTTGCTGTGGTGGTCAGAGCTCAGTAAAACTTTAATCCACTTGACTGTTGATGGGTGGGGCTGGGTTCCCTCCCTGTTGGTTGTTTTGCCTGAGGCAACCCAACACTGGAGCCTACCTGGGCTCTTTGGTGGGGTTAATGGCAGACTCTGGGAGGGCTCACGCCAAGGAGTGTTTCCCAGAACCTCCGCCTCCAGTGTCCTTGTCCCCACAGTGAAACAGAGCCACCCCCTGCCTCTGCAGGAGACCCCCCAACACCAGCAGATAGGTCTGGTTCAGTCTCCCCCAGGGTCACTGCTCCTTCCCCTGGGTCCCGATGCACACACTACTTTGTGTGTGCCCTCCAAGAGTGGGGTCTCTGTTTCCCCCAGTCCTCTCGAAGTCCTGCAATCAATTCCCACTAGGCTTCAAAGTCTGATTCTCTAGGTATTCCTCCTCCCATTGCCAGACCCCCAGGTTGGGAAGCCTGACGTGGGGCTCAGAACCTTTACTCCAGTGGGTGGACTTCTGTGGTATAAGTGTTTGCCAGTCTGTGAGTCACCCACCCAGCAGTTATGGGATTTGATTTTACTCTGATTGCGCCCCTCCTACCATCTCACTGTGGCTTCTCCTCTGTCCTTGGACGTGGGGTATCCTCCTTGGTGAAGTCCAGGGTCTTCCTGTCAATGATTGTCCAGCAGCCAGTTGTGATTCTGGTGCTCTCGCAAGAGAGAGTGAGAGCACGTCCTTCTACTCCACCATCTTGGTTTCACATATCTCTTAAAATGAATTAAATATGCATCAAAGACAGCAAAGTAAAAATTTAGAACTCTATATATTGTAATAGAAAGCATAAAGATATGTATATGTCAGTGTAAAGAAGGGTTTCTTGAATAGGACATAATTAGCACAAAACATACAGAAAATATTGATAAATTTGGCTACATTAAAACAAGAATCATCTGTGTGAAAAAATACTATAAACAAAATAAATATTTATGTGAGGTTCTAGGATAAAATATTTCCAATTCATAAGACATAATTCCTATAAGCCAATAAGTAAAATAAAATATATATAAAAACTGGCAAATGATATGGATGGGCAATTAACAGATGAGGAAACCTGAATGAACAGTAATTGCAAGAAAGGGTCATCACCTTCATTATTAATCAGGAAACTACAAGTTAAAATAAAAATGAGGTATTTTTCAAAAACCATATAGGACGGGCAATTAAAAAAAAATTAACAGCAAAAGGATTGTAAATTGGTCAACAATTATGTAGGACAATTAGGAAAATACCTAGTAAATATGAAATGTGCATTGTCAACAATTTAACAATTCCACTCCAAGGTACATATTAACTCCAGCACATGTGTACAATGAAAACATTTGCAAAAATATCTATTGCAGTACTATTTCCCAGAGTGGAAATTTTGGTGTGGGGAAACTAAAAGTATGCATTAAAAGGCATATGATTAATTATGCTAGAGCAGTGAAAATAATTGAACTAGAACCACATGTATCAATATTAGTGGATCTCAATAATAGTATTGAATGAGAAAATGATGTTCCACAATAACGTATACTGTAAATAATACTTACTTTTATTTTTATTTTTATTTAAAAATTTTTATTTTCTATTGGAGTATAGTTGATTTACAATGTTTTGTTAGTTTTAGGTGTACAGCAAAGTGATTTGGTTATCTGTATACATATATCTATTCTTTTTCAGAACCTTTTCCCATATAGGTTATCACAGAGTATTGAGTTGAGTTCCCTGTGCTATACAGTATGTCCTTGTTGATTATCTATTTTATATATAGTACTGTGTATATGTTATACAATATACAGAATATATATAATTTATTCCCACCCACCACATTTTCCCTTTGGTAACCATAAGTTTGTTTTCTAAGTCTGTATGACTATTTCAGTTTGTAACTAAGTTCATTTGTATGATCTTTTTAGATTTCACAGACAAGTGATATCCTATGATATTTGTCTTTCTCTGACTTACTTCACTTAGTATGATAATCTCTTGGTCCATCCATGTTGCCTCAAATGGCATTATTTCATTCTTTTTTTATGGCTGAGTAACATTCCATTGTATATATGTACCACATCTTCCATATCCATTCATCTATTGATGGACATTTAGGTTGCTTCCATGTCTTGGAATTAAGTTTTAAAGCACAAAAATAATAGTAAATATTGTGATATATTGATACATTTAAAAAATTGAAATAGCGTGGGTAGATACAGTTCACATTAACTTCGAGATAATGGATGTAGTTGAAGGAGAAGCAAAAGCAATGAGATGATGAAAAGCATAAGAGGGCTTAAACTGTATTTGTAAGGTTTATTTATTTAAAAATCAAAAGAAAATATTTATATTTGTTAATTTTGACAGTGTCTGTGGGTGTTGGTTATATTAGTCACTATACTTTTCTGTATGTTTGAAATTTTACACAATTCTGAAATAAATAAAACTCGTATTTTGCAATTGGGTAACCTTGAGGTCAATTTGAGGCTTATCAGTTCTGTACCACATTACTGAAATTCATTCAACTGCAATTTCTTTATTAGTAAAATGAGGGTGATATTATCTAATTTGTAGGATATTGGTGAGGATCAAATGATATAAAGCACCTGGCCCAGTACCAGATAGGAGTTTATTAAATGTTAATTAGCTTTCATTTCTACATCTACCATTACCCTAATTTGGCCAGTCTGATAATGCTATTAGAAAGGGTTAGGAGTTTAGCTTGACAAACTCACTGTTAAGTTCCCTTCTAGTGATTACTGCCTCAATTTCTAAGTGTTTACAAACAATTAGTTCAATAATTCATCCTACAGTTTTACCAGAGAGACATTCATTTCAAGATTTCCTGACATCTATTGCCAGAATCCATTTTTCCTCTTTTAAAAATCAATCCATTTGTCAATATTGTTCTCCATCTCTCCAATTCCAATTTCCATTATTTCATCATCTTTCTTCCAGAAAGCTTTTGACTATTTCTGAAAATCATATCCACATTCCAAAGCTGTAAGTTTATCCCACAAAAATATTCCAAGAATGTGGCAATGGTTCTGAAGGAAGTTCCAAAGTTTGGAAGAGTATTCAAAATGTTTTGAACAATAGCAGCATCTCAGGACTAAATTTATAACTTCCTCAGACTTTGCTTTCGATGGTAACAGTACTCATACTATATCACGTTTATAAGTATTAGAATTCTACTACTTTACTTTTTTTGCACTAATTTTCTAAACCCTGTTAGATGGTAAGATGTTCTCCAGCAAATATTGTGTCGTTGTTCACTTTATTCTTTGTGTCTGACAGAGTAGGCCTTCATGTAATTTTTATGTGCTAAATAAATAAATGAATGTCCTAGGTTTTTGTTTTCATAGAATACTTCTTTACTTATTTTTTTTATTCCTGCATACCCATGAAAGACATACTCATTGACAGGGAGTACAATGGAAACATAACACCATCAGTAGTTCCCTGATAAAAAAGAAGCAATGTGTCCAACTGATTTTGTCTCCCTTAGGAGTCAAATCAATGCAGAAATTCCATAATTTTGATTCAAAGGTCTAGAAGTTATGGTCAAGTAATATTTGATTCGTTCACATTTCAAGACCCTCCTAGATGAAAAATTTTCAATTTTTACAAAAATGCTTAACAAAATGTCAGAGTTGGGATTTTCATAAGAGATAAGCCAAATATTGTTATAGACTCTGAAGAGGGAAACGTATCAACACTTCATTCTCACTTCTTCCATAAAGATTAGAAAATCAACTGGAATAAATACATAAGAGGTTTTAGAACACATAAGTTCATTAGTAAAATAAATTCTTATTACCTGTATATACTGATAGTAATGAAATTTTTGTTTTAATTAGAAGTCGGGAAAGCTTCTAAGATTAATTTATATTTAGAAAACCTTTCAACACTATTTGAAAATCCAATACATGAAGATTGCTGAAAATTGTGCTCCAGTGAAAAATACCAGAGATTCTCCATTTCTCCTCAGAGTTGTATCAATTTTTGCTTTACATAATTTACAATTCTATTGTTAAATGTATGTGCTTTTAGGATTATTATGTTCTGCCTTCTTGGTGAATTGAAACTTTTACCCTATGTAATGTTCCTCCTGATACCTGAAATACACTGTGCCTTATATTAATAAAGCCACTCCAGTTTTCTTTGGAGTTGGATGGTAAATATTTTTTATCCTGTTGCCTTTAAAGTATTTATTATCATTATATGTAAAGTGAGTTACATAGACAATAAATATAGACAGTAAACTATTTTATAGACAATAAATCATTTGGTCATTTTAAAAACTCCATTCTAACAATCTGTCTTTTAATTGATATATTTAGACCATATACATTTAATGCAAGTATTGATAATGTTTGAATGCTATAGTTTTTGTTATAGTCCCACAGGTCTCCAATGTCCAGTTAATTTTTGTCAATCTTTTTCATTTTCTTTAATTTAGATTGAATACTTTTTATTGATCTACCTTCAAGACCACTAAATCTTTCCTCTGTCATCTCCATCCTGTTATTGAAGCCACTTAGTGAGTTTAATTTTGATTATTGTATTTTTAGTTCCCAATTTTTGTTTGGTTCTTTATATGTTCTATTTATTTGATAAGATTCTTTATCTTTCCATTTGTTCAAAGAGTGTAAGTCCTTACTTCTTGGAACATGATTATAAAAACTGCTTTAAAGTCTTTGATAATTCCAACATCAGTTTCATTTTTCGATTTTCATCTGTTGATTAGCAGTTTCCTTGTAAATTTTCTTTCCTGATTCTTCATATGCCAAGTAATTTTAGATTATTTCTTTTACCTTTCTATATTTTCTTATGAGACGCTTTGTCTTGTTAAAATCTTGAGCAGAATGTTAACTTCTGGTTTCTTTTAGCAGGCAATTGACTTGGTAGGTTTAGGCCACAATTTTCTACGCACTTTCTGTGGCCTGTTGTTCAAATGTCATTACAGTTTTCACAGTCTCTACACTGTTCTTCAGATCTGTCCACTGGGCATTCCTGTCCAGATCCTGTCTAAATCCTAAGGAGAATGCTGATTTTTGTTTGTTTTAATAGATAATAAACTTGTTTCTATTCTGGCCAAAAGTTCCTACATGCCTTCTGTGATATGTGATCACAGATATCATCTCTTCATTTTTCAAAGCCTTTGTAATGTTACTTGGATTTACCTTGCATGTGCGCCACCCAGTAGTTGTTCTGTAAACTTAGTGGTAGTTAACTCTGAAGGTCAGTTTTCAAAGCTTTTGGTGAGTTATATAGGTTAGATCCATGTAAGTGGCCTTTAAGGTGAACCCAGGTGTTCATACACCTCACTATGGCACTGGTCTTGAGTTCTTTCATCTCCGTGAATTACCCAACACTTTTTGGTTCCCTGGGGGTTTGCTTCATTTTACTCTGGCTAGAAAGCCAAGACTTTAGTTTCTCTTCTCTGTTATGTATTTCCACTACTATGGCCCTATCCTGGGCAAAGCAACAAGAAAAGAGAAACAAAATGCGATGGGAATTCACCCCAAATTTGGGGGACCATAATTCCTCTAGTCAGAGAGAAAGAATCTCCTCTCAGAGTGCTAGGCACCAGCTCAGCTTTTACTGACAATGGGATACCATAGAATTACCTGAGTGTTAGAATGAAATTGAACAAACAAAAAGAAAATAAAGGCATTTCCCCTGTTTCTCTGATTTAGGTGCTCTTTTTATTGCTCATTAGGAAAGGAAAAGTAGTCTTCTAAAACTCTTTGTCTGCACTGAGCATACACTTCTGGAATTTGGTCTGTCTTTGAATCCAGCAAGGCAAGACTAGGGTGAGGAGTGAGGATCAGAAAACTCATCACCACCACCACCACCCAACCATTCGGTGGTATATCAAATTCTAACTTACTTCCCTAATCCACCTGTTATAATTTACTTTTTATGGTCCCATATAGCTGCTTCCTTTATCATTAAAATGATTTATATTTCCGTTCAGTGGGAAAGAAGTGGAATATACTTACTCTATCTTGCTCTGAAACAAAACCATCTCTTTATCTATGTTTTCTCAGACTTTATTTTTCTCCTTCATAATTCCTCTCTCTTGAATATGCCTGTCATTCTTTTTTTTTTACCTGTTCTCATGCTCTGTTTTCTTTTTCTCCTTGTCTCATTTTCTGTGGTTGCATCTATACTTTCCATTCTCTTTGTTTCCACATCATTTTCTTTCTCAATGTTTCTCTAAGTCTGTTTCTGTTTCCTTTTGTCCCTCTCCCTTTCTTTAATTATCTCCCTTTCTTTAATTATCTCCCTTTGCTACTTTCCATGTCTTTCTCTGTATCTCCCTTCCCAGTCACCAACACAATTGCCCATAGAGTATTTTCATGTGAATTTATAAGAAACGGTGATAAATATTTTGAAAGTAACGGTAATTAATACCTTACTTAGGACTTTTGTGCATTTTAAGCAATATGAAGATTTAGTATTCTCCTATTTTGAAATCTTTCTTTTTTTTAAACTTTGGGTTTATTTATTTATTTATTTATTTATTTATGGCTGTGTTGGGTCTTCGTTTCTGTGCGAGGGCTTTCTCTAGTTGTGCCAAGTGGGGGCCACTCTTCATCACGGTGCGTGGGCCTCTCACTATCACGGCCTCTCTTGTTGCAGAGCACAGGCTCCAGACGCGCAGGCTCAGTAATTGTGACTCACGGGCCTAGTTGCTCCGCGACACGTGGGATCTTCCCAGACCAGGGCTCGAACCCATGTCCCCTGCACTGGCAGGCAGATTCTCAACCACAGAGCCACCAGGGAAGCCCTGAAATCTTTCTTTTAACTTAAAATATCTCCTCCACATGTTGGAAGATGTGATCTTTTGAAACTTTATTTTATTTACCAACAGATGTTTACTAAATACTACAATATGTGCACCAGTGTGAAATATTGTAAATTATATCAGAAAAAATATCTGCCATTAAGCTGCTTACAACTTAGTAAAAGAAGTAAAATGTCTTACTTTTTAATGTTATAATGCAATTCTACAGAGTTAAAATTATGCACATTGAAAGGCAAAAGAGAAGCAAACTGTCATGCAAATAAGAAAACCAATTTTCAGACCTTAGTGATTATCTACATGAGGTTTCCTTATCATAGTCAACAAGAATTCACAAGTGGCAAATATTTTCTCAGGGCCTTTCTCTTTTTCTTCTGTTTCTGGGACTCTTATAATGCAAATGGTTCATTTAATGTTGTCCCAGAGGTCTCTGAGACTGTCCTCAATTCTTTTCATTCTTTTTCTTTATTCTGCTCTGCAGTAGTTATTTCCACTATTTTGTCTTCCGGGTCACTTATCCATTCTTCTGCCTCAGTTATTCTGCTATTGATTCTTTCTAGAGAATTTTATTTTCATTTATTGTGCTGTTCATCATTGTTTGTTTGCTCTTTAGTTCTTCTAGGTCCTTGTTAAACATTTCTTGAATTTCTCCATTCTATTTCCAAGATTTTGGGTCATCTTTACTCTACTGTAAATTCTTTTTCAGGTAAGCTGCCTATTTCCTCTTTGTTTGTTCTGGTGGGTTTTTACCTTGCTCCTTCATCTGCTGTGTATTCCTCTGTCTTCTCATTTTGCTTAACTTACTGTGTTTGGAGTCTCCTTTTTGCAGCCTGCAGGTTTGTAGTTCGCATTGTTTTTGGTGTCTGCCCCCAGTGGGTAAGGTTGGCTCAGTGGGTTGTGTAGGCTTCCTGGTGGAGAGGACTGGTGCCTGTGTTCTGGTGGGTGGGCCTGGATCTTGTCTTTCTGGTGGGCAGGGCCGTGTCCAGTGGTGTGTTTTGGGGTGTCTGTGAACTTAGTGTGATTTTAGGCAGCCTCTCTGCTAATGGGTGGTGTTGTGTTCTTGTCTTGCTAGTTGTTTGGCATGTGACATCCAGCAATGGAGCTTGTTGCTGTTGTCTGGGCCGAGTCTTAGGGTTCAGACAGAGATCTCTGGGAGAACTTTCACAGTTTGATGGTGGTCCAATGTCCTGAACTTGGCTCTCCCACCTCAGAGGCTCAGGCCTGGCACCAGGCCAGAGCACCAAGAGCCTGTCAGGTACATGGCTCAGGAGTTAAAGGTGAAAAATAAAGAAAAATAAATAATTTAAAAAATAAAATAAAATAATTAAAATAAAAATATTATTCAAATTTTAAAAAGTAATTAAAAAAAGAGAGCAACCAAACCAATAAACAAATCCACCAATGATAGCAAGCACTAAAACTATACTAACGTAAATATAAAAATCAGAATCAAGTCAGTTACAAACAGCAAACCCCAAGTCTACAGTTGCTCCTAAAGTCCACCGCCTCAATTTTGGGTTGATTCTTTGTCTATTCAGGTATTCCACAGATGCACGGTACCTCGATTTGATTGTGGGGATTTAATCCACTGCTCCTGAGGTTGCATGGAGAAATTTCCCTTTCTCTTCTTTGTTCACACAGCTCCTGGGCTTCAGCTTTGGTTCTGGCCCCACCTCTGCATGTAGGTTGCCTCAGGCATCTGTTCCCACCGAGACAGGACGAGGTTAAAGCAGCAGCTGATTAGGGAGCTCTGGAGCTGATAGCCATGGCTCGCACCCATCTGTGGAGTTCATTTAGGTTGTGCTCTGCCTTCTGTGGGCAGACAGGGAAGGAATCCTCTCTCCTCGTGCATCCCAAAACAATGGTCCCTTGCCTCTTAGGCAGGTCCAGAGTTTTTCCCAGACTCCCTGCCAGCTAGCTGTGGTGCACTAGTCCCCTTCTGGCTATGTTCATGCAGCCAATCCCAGTTCTCTCCTTGGGATCTGACCTCTGAAGCCCAATCCTCAGTTCCCAGCCCTCACCTGCCCCAGCGGGTGAGCAGACAAGCCTCTCAGGCTGTTGAGTGTTGGTTGGCACCAATCCTCTGTGTGAGAATCTCTCTGCTTTGCCCTCTGCACCCCTGTTGCTGTGCTCTCCTCCGTGGCTCTGAAGCTTCCCCCACATCCACCCTCCATTTCCACCAGTGAAGGGGTTTCCTAGTGTGTGGAAAGTTTTCCTCCTTCACAGCTCCCTCCCAGATGTGTAGGTCCTATCCCTATGATTTTGTCTCTGTTTTTTCTTTTTTATTTTGCCCTACCCATGTACATGGCGAGTTTCTTGCCTTTTGGGAAGTCTGAGGTCTTCTGCCAGTGTTCAGTAGGGGTTCTGTAAGAGTTGTTCCACATGTAGATGTGTTTTTGATGTATTTGTGGGGAGGAAGGTGATCTCCAAGTTTTACTCCTCTGCCATCTTGAAGGTGTCCCCTCCTATTGTCAGATCTTGGATTTTATCCATTCCAATCAGTGAGTTGGTATTTCATTGCTATTTTAATTTGCATTTTTTAATGATAATTGATCCGCATCCTTTCCTATGTTTAATTGCCATATGAAATTCTTCTTTAGGGAGATGGCTTTTTAGATATTTCCCCCTTTTTAAATTTCTTTTTTCTTTTGAGTTTCGAGAGTATTTAAAAAACTATATTGGATACAACTACTTTATACGATATGTATTTTACAAATACTTAAATTCAGTCTGTGGCTCATGTTGTCATTCTCTTAATAGTGTCTTTTGCAGAGCAGAACTTTTTAGTTTTAATAAAGCCCAACTTATCAATTTTGTATGTCATTTATCATTCTTTGGATGTTGTATTTTAAAAAAGAACTCATCACCAAACCTAAATTTACACAGATTTTCTACTCTTTTCTAGACTTTAGAGTTTTGTGTTTTACATTTACATATATGGTCCACTCTGAGTGAATTTTTGTGTAAGTTGTGAGGACTACATCTGTGTTACTACTATATGGATGTATATACAATTGTTCCAGAACCATTTCTTGACAAGACTGTCTTTCCTCCAGTGAATTGCTTTTCCACCTTTATCAACAATCAGTTGACTATATGTATATGGATCTATTTTTAGTGTGTCTATTCTAGTCCATAAATCTATGGATCTGCCTTCACCATTACCACACTGTCTTGATTACTGTAGCTTTATGTTAAGTTTTGATATAAGGTTATCTAAGATCCACAATTGTCTTATTATTTTCAAAAATGTATTGAATATTAGAGGGCTTTGGCATTTCAATGTACACTTTAGCATCAGCTTGTCCATTTCTATAAAATGTCTACTGTAGTTTTTTACTGATATTTTTTGTATATATATCTCAATTTGATAATATTGTAAAATGAAATCTTGTTTTAATTTCAATTTCCAATTGTTCATTGCTTGGATATAGGAATATTCATACCAATAATATTTAAAAATTTTAAAGTAAGCCCATAGTAGTGATATAATGGCATCATTAAAATTATTTAATTCAAGACAAGGTGGGAAAAGAGAGAAAAGAGACAGTGAACAGCTACAGCTAGGAAAATTAAAAAGAAAAAAAAAAGCAAGATATAGTAGATTTGAGATGAACCAAACTGATAATTATATTAAGCATAAATGGTAAAAACACTCCAATTAGAAAGCAGAAATTGTCAAATTAGATAAAAATGTAGGAACCTAGTACTTATTTTTCTTAAAACTGGAAGTTTACATCTTTTGACCACTTTCATCCAATTCCCCCACCCACACCTCCCACCTCTGGTAACCACAGATCTGATCTCTTTCTATGCGTTTTTTTTTTTTTTTTTTTAAGATTCCACATATAAAAGAAATTATACAGTATGTGTCTTTCTCTGTCTGACTTATTTTACTTAGCACAATGTCCTCAAGGTCCATCCATGTTGTCACAAATGGCAGGATTTCTTTCATTTGGGGCTTATTATGGTAGTCATTTGTAATATATGTTAAGTTGTTATGCTGTACACCTTAAACTTCTACAGACGTTTATTTCAATTATATCTTAATAAAACTGAAAGAAAAAGTGTAGCCCCTAATTATTTGCTGTATACAAAGAGCCTACTTTACATAAAATATTCAGGTTTATTAAAAATTAAATGATATAAAAATATAAACTATCAAAACTCTAATCAATAAAAACTGAAATAACTATATTAGTATTAGATAAAATAGAGATCAGAACATGAAATATAGAGGGGCTTTTCATATCAATAAAGGGATCAAATTATTAAAAAAAATACCATCCTGAAAGTGTATACATCTAAATTATAGCTTTAAAATACAAGGAGCAAAAGAAGTCACAATTACAGTTTGAGTCCTTAGCTTTCCTCTTTATAATTGATAGAACGTTTAAATAGACAGAAAATGAGTGAGGATTTAGAAGACTTGGACAGCACTATAAACCTACTTGATCTAATTGGCATTTATGTAACCCTGCACCTAATATCACAAAAGTACATGTTATATATTTTAAATATAATAAAATTAATAAATACCTGCTGCAAGTATCAAAAATATTCAAATGTACCATTCCAAATCAGAGGCATGTTCACTATACATTGAAAAACTCTACTTAAGAGCATGGGTTTTAAATTTCTGTACACTTCAATGCATAGCTGTGTATGGGTAAGTTAATCTCTCTAACATGTAGCTGTCCAGTCCAGCACCACTTATTGAAAAGATGGTCTTTTCTCAATTGTATATTCTTGCCTCCTATGTCATAGATTAATTGACCACAGATGTGTGGGTTTATTTCTGGGCTTTCTATCCTGTTCCATGGATCTATATGTCTGTTTTGTTGTCAGTACGATACTGTTTTGATTACTGTCACTTTGTAGTATAGTCTGAAGTCAAGGGAGCCTGATTCCTCCAGCTCTGTTTCTCTTTCTCAAGATTTCTGTGGTTATGTGGGGTCTTTTTTGTTTCCATACAAAAGACTGTATATATATATATATATATATATATATATATATATATATATATATATATAAAGGGATATTGCTCAGCCATGAAAAAAGAATGAAATAATGCCATTTGCAACAACATGGATGGACCTAGAGATTATTTTACTAAGTGAAGTAAGCCAGACAAAGAAGGAAAGATATCATACGATATCACTTATATATGGAATTAAAAAGAAAATACAAATGAATTTAGTTATAAAACAGAAATATACCCACAGAACATAGAAAACAAACTCACGGTTACCAAAGGTGAAAGGGGTGGCAGAGGGATAAATTAGGAGGTTGGGATTAACATATACACACTGTATATAAAATAGATAAGCGACAAAGACCTACTGTATAGCACAGGGAACTGTACTCAGTATTTTGTAATAACCTGTAAGAGAAAAGAATCTGAAAAAGAATATGTATATATATATATATATATATACTCATATATATTCTTATTTATGGAATACTTCTCAGCCATAAAAAATAAGAAATATTGCCATTTGCAAAAACATGGATGGACTTGGAAGATATTATGCTAAATAAAAAAATTCAGAAGGAGAAAGACAAATACTGTATGATATAATTTATATTTGGAATTTAAAAAATACAGCAAACTAGTGAATATAACTAAAAAAAAAAATAACAGACTCACAGATATAGAGAAAATTTTAGTGGTTACCAGTGGGGAGAAGGAAGGGGGAGGGGAAAATATGGGTATAGGTTTAAAATAGGTACAAAATAAATAACTACAGGGATATATTGTCCAGCACAAGGAACATAGCCAATATTTTATAATAACTAAAAATAGAGTATAACTGTCAAAAATTGTGAATCACAATGTTGTATATGTCTATTATAATATTGTACATCAACTGTATGTCAATTTTTTAAAAGTTAAAAGAAAATAAGAAAAGGCAAAATCAACTTCAACCAGAGCTCTATCTTCTGTTCTATGTTTTCTCTCCCCATCAGAGTTAGTTATTGGCAGAGTTGTCTACATTAATCGACTTATTTCCCTCACTACGAATTTGCTAAAGCCATTTCAAATACTTTGTAAAAAATGTAAAGTCATTTACAATCTGACAAAATACGTTTTTTCAGTAAATTCTGTGTACTTTACTCCTCATATTTAATTATTTGCTCTGGAGTATTTAAAACGATCGACTGTGCTCTCTTCCTTCAACCATTCAAAGGTAAATGTTTAAAGCATTGAAGACAAATGATTAAATTTTTCATAGGCCATTGCCCCTTGAGGAATGTGGATGTTAGGGGCCCCAACCCTCTCTGCGATAGAAAATTTGCTTATAACTGTTTTCTATAACCCAGTTCCTTGGTAACTGTTGTTCTCTCCTATCCACAGTTCCATATCCACAAATTCAACCAACTGTGGATCATGTAGTACCATAGTATTTACCATTTTTATAAAATCCTCATATAAGTGGACTTGTGCAGTTCAAAACCATGTTGTTCAAGGGTCAACTATATTTCCCTAATTGCTTAAAATCATGGAATATTTTACTTTGTTTATAATTATTTGGAAATATTTGGACTTTTTTTCTCTTTATGAATTCAAGAGCTTCTACCAGAACTTTAAAAATATCTGTTAGAAAAAAAATCAGCCTCCATTGTATTTCCAGATATTTTTATCCTTTTCATTACACTGTCTGTTTCCTGGGGACTTCATTTTTCTGACAGTCCTCTTTCATGTGCCCTTCTATCCTACTGTTCCAATTGGAATCAGTAGCTCCCTAGAACTCTGCCCAGATCTCATCCTGACACTTTCTATCACTATTCTTTTGAGTTGTGCCCTCTTTTTTTCAATCTCATATTTTACTTTTCTTCAGTTCTCTCCCTCATATTACTGAAGTAGAGCTTCCAGTTAAAATCTTAGGAAGTGTTTTTATGATTGCATATCTGAAAATCTGTAGACACGCCACTTAATTTATTGTTTTGCTGTGTCTGGATATCTGGGTTCACAAATTTTCCTCAGAATTTTAAGGCAATATTCTACTATTTTCTACATCAGAGTTCTTTATGAGAGGCCTGATGTCCTTCTGAGAGTTATTTTTTATCTATGACCTGTTGTCCTTCCTCTAAACTTGTTTTTCTCTTAGGAGTTCTCTTATCCTTGTTGTTTTGAATAGGAATCTTTTTAATTCATTCAGTTTATTGAACATTTGATGAGCCCTGTCACTATGAAACTACGTGTACTTCTTCAGCTCTTGAAATTTTGTTTCTATAATTTTTTACTACTTGCCTTAATTTCATTTTCTGTTATCCACTGAAACTCCATTTAGTTGGACCTCTTAGATTAGTCTTTTATGTATATTTTTTAAATTATCCCAGCCTTTGTGTTTTCAGATCTACATCCTTGAGAGATTTTTATAAAAATTTTATTCTTCAGTCTTTTTATTAAATTAAGGAGGGTGAGCATGTTCATGCTTAAACTCTCTCTCTCTCTCTCTCTCTCTATATATATACTTTTTTAGTCTGTCCTTTTTTTTTTCTTTCATAGCCTTATACTCATGTTTTAAGGATATAACATATTTTTGACTCTTTCTAAGTAAACCAAACAACATTTTATTTATTTTTCTCCTTTCATATTTTAGATTTTCTTCATATATCTGAAGATTTTTAGATATCCATTCATACTGAGAAATAGTACTCTAAATAGTTGATTGGAAGCTCTAGGTACATGGGTGGAGCTTGATGACTGGTATGTTCTACTCTAAGGTAATCAGTTAGCAAGCAAGTTTTTTTTTTCACCACAGAAACACCGAGATATCAGTATTTGTAGATATTTTCTCTAGAGCAGTGTATTTTCTCAAAAAAAATTATCTCCTGCCTTAGATATTTCAAGCTGGCTATCACAATGCTGGGATATAGATAGAACAAGAAACCAATATCTTAGTGTTCATTACATAGGCTTTCAATTATTCTCTTTGTTTTTAGCCACCAAATATTACCACCAGACTTTTACTGTGTCCCATTTCCAAATCCTGGGGAATTTTTCACTTAATTTCTTCAAGGAACAAATCTAAATTCTTAAGGGATGAGAGATGGATAATGGCTTGGCTAACTAAGCAGTAAGAAGGCATCTGGGTGTTTAAATGCTCCTTTCACAGAATATCAACATACCCTTCTGTTTTAGTTACATTAATTCCACCTTTAATTATATTTAATGCCTCTCATTTCTGGAACTTTCTGGAATGTGGTTTCAGAAAAGACATGGGGGAAGTTATTGTACTCAGTATTGAATGCAAGCCTATGGAAAGCAGAGTTAGTTTCAAGTGCAATATTTTCCCCTCTATATCACCTCAAAATTCTTTTGAGTTGTTAATAAATATCTTAAAATATATTTAATTGAATGATAAGGAGTAATGGTCTTATGTCCATGTAATTGTAATTATAACTATTTTATTCATTACTCACTCTAAAGAAGGCACTGTGCTAAGCATTGTATCAAGAGGTTGGTGGTGTGAAAGAGGTTGGGGTGAAAAACTACCTATATGGTAGCTATCTGTCACATTTATCATACATGATATTTAATAAGACATGTCTTTTTATGATTATTAAGCTCTGGAATTTAACAAGATATACAAATGTTTGGGCAGTGTGATTTGAAAAATTTGGAGAAGTGACACTTTGGGTGAATCTCCCACCCGTTCACCAGTTATTAGAGTGATGAATGAGCTAAAGAAGAAAGGCAGCAATTTAAAAGCTATGTTACAAAGGATATATTGCCAAGAAGTTGTTTTTCTTCATTTAGTAAAGATATGTTGCAACTTTGCTCCCCAAAATTGTGCTATTGAGATGATACTAATTTCAATGGTTGAGTACTAACATAATGATTAGAAACTCTGGGTGGCTGCCCCAAGTTAAACAAAAAGAAGGAGTCTCTGTATATAGGCTTCAGGGACCAGGACGGGAAGCTAAGACCAAAACATGGGACTATGACAGATCCAATGCTGGCTCATCCAAATGGGTTATCACACTATCCACTATCACAAATCCACTATCACATTATCCACTATCACAAATTGGTAGATTTGTGATAGTGGACTACATCCAGTTTCACAAATCTACCGATGAACAGTTTTAGCTCTTTCTCCAAAGTCATCCATTTCTCTGATCTTTTACACCTTCTGATAATTCCCTTCTTTTTAGCTTCCTTGTAGCTTCTTAATTATCCTTCTTTCTGATTGCTAATTCTCGGCATCTTTCACTCATAATTTGATAAAAATAGTATATTAGTTCTTCATCAAAACACACTTATTTCCAATGTTAAGACTACAAATTAATTTATCACACAGGAAATTTTATGGAAGACTTCAACTGATATAATTAGCAATGTCTTTTTGACAACAGATGGAAAGCAAGTGAATAAGCAATCTACCAGTAGGTTTTCTTTACAGAACTTTGATAAAGGCCAAAAGCATAACTTTAAATGGTAGCTCATTGAAGGCTATCTTAAGAGAAGATAGGAAAATAAAGTCCACGCAAATAACTTTCTGCTGATCAAGTTTGAGTGAGTGAGGGGATTGCACGTTCTTTCATTTTGTTGTTTTTTTAAAAATATCACTTCACAGTCAACTAATAATTGACAAGGGAATCAAAATGCTCAATGAAGAAATAACAGTATCTTTAAAAAATGGTGCTGAGAAAGTAAGATATTCACAGGTAAAAGTATGAAACTTGACCCATAATTATACAACTCACAAAAAATAACTCAAAATGGATTGAAGACTTAAATGTAAGATCTGAGACCATAAAATTCCTAAAAGAAAACAGAAGAAAAAATTCCTTGACTTGGCTCTTGGTAATGCATTTCTGAAAATCACACCTAAAGTACAAGCAACAAAATCAAAAATAAACTGTTGGAAGTACATCAAACTAAAAACGATTGCACAGCAAAAGAAAACATCAACAAAATGAAAAGATAAGCTATGGAATGGAAAAATATTTGCATACCATATGTCTGATAAGGAGTTGTTATTCAAAAAATATAAAGAACTCATACAATTCAATAGCAAAAATATCCAATTAAGTGGGTAAAGGGCCTGAATAAACATTCCAAAAATTTCCAAGAAGATATAAAAATGGCCAACAGATACATGAAAAGATGTTCAATATCACTAGTCATTTGGGAAATGCAAACTTGAACCACAGTAAGGTATCATCACACACTTGTTAGAATGGTCATTGTCAAAAAGACAAGTAATAACAAATGCTGGCATGGATGTGGGGAAAAGAGAACCCTTGTGCATTGATGGTGGGATTGTAGATTGGGATAGCCAATATGAAAAACAGTATGGAGGGTCCTCAAAAAATAAAAACTAGAACTACTGTATGATCCAGCAATTCTACTTCTGGGAATACTATATCCAAAGGAAACAAAACCACTCATTTGAAAAGATATCTGCCTCCCCATGTTAAAGCAGCATTTTTTACAATAACCAAGACGTGGAAATAACCTAAGTGTCCACTGATGGATAAATGAAAAAAAGAAGTTGTGAGATTATATATATATATATATATATATATATATATATAACCATAAAAAACAAGGAAATTCTTCCATTTGTAACAACATGGAAGAATCTTGATGATATTATGCTAAGTAAAATAAAGCAAAGACAAACACTGTAAAATCTCACTTGTAAGTAGAATCTAAAAGAAACAAAAAAACAAAAACCAAAAATAACCCCAGAAAACTCATATAAAAAGTGATCGGATTTGTTCTTATCAGAGGTGAAGAGGTAGGAAGAGGGGGAATTGGAGGAAGGTGGTCAAGAGGTATAAACTTCCAGTTATAAGATAAATAAGTACTAGGGATATAATGTACAACATGATTATATTTATCAGTTCTCTATGAAATATAAGAAAGTTGTTAAGATACTAGATCCTAAGAGTTCTCAGCAAAAGGAGAATGGTTTTCTTTTTTTTTTCTTGTACCTGTATGAGATGATAGATGGTAACTAAACTTATTGTGGTCATCATTTCACATTATATGTAAATCAAACTTTCTTGCTGTACACTTTAAACTTATGCATTAATGTATGTCAATTATTTGTCAATAAAACTGGGGGAAATATCACTTCTCTCAGTTTACATTTGATTAGCACAAATTCATGTATTTGATGGAAAAAGAGGAAGAGAAGCAGGGAATCTTGGAAAAGAAAAAAATGGCTAATATATAATCCAGCAATCCCACTCTTGGGCATATAGCTGGAGAAAACCATAATTCAAAAACACATCCAACCAATGTTCATTGCAACACTATTTATAATAGCCAGGACATGGAAGCAACCTAAATTTCTATCAACAGAAAAATGGATAAAAAAGATGTGGTAAATACATACAATGGAATATTACTCAGCCATTAAAAATAATGAAATGATGCCATTTGCAGCAACATGGATGGACCTAGAGATTGTCATACTGAGTGAAGTAAGTCAGAGAAAGACAAATATCATATGTTATCACTTATATGTGGAATCTAAAAAAAAAGGTACAAATGAACATATCTACAAAACAGAAATAGAGTTACAGATGTAGAAACAAACTTATTGTTAACAGGGGGTAATTGAGAGAGGGATAAATTGAAAGATTGGGATTGACATATACACATTAGGATGTATAAAATAGATAACTAATAAGAACCTATTATATAGCATAGGGAACTCTACTCCATACTCTGCAATGGGATTTATTCCAGTGATGCAAGGATGATTTAACATCTACAAAGCAATCAATGTCATACACAAAACCAACAAAATGATGAATAAAAATCATATGATCAGAGGGACCTTCAAGATGGCAGAGGAGTAAGACGTGGAGATCATGTACCTCCCAAAAATACAGCAGAGATACATCTACATGTGGAACAACTCCTACAGAAGCCCTACTGAATGTTAGCAGAAGACCTCAAACTTCCCAAAATGAAAGAAACTCCCCACGAACCTGAGTAAGGCAAAAGAAAAAACAAAAAACAGAGACAAAAGAATAGGGACGGGACCTGCACCTCTGGGAGGGAGCTGTGAAAGAGGTAAACTTTCCACACACTACGAAGCCCATTCGAAGGTGGAGATGGGGGGTGGGCGGGGGAAAGCTTCAGAGCCACGGAGGAGAGCACAGCAACAGGGGTGCAGAGGGCAAAGCAGAGAGATTACTGCACAGAGGATAGGTGCCAACCAGCATGCACCAACCTGAGGGGCTTGTCTTCTCACCCACCTGGGTGGGTGGGGGTTGGGAGCTGAGGTTTCAGCTGTGGATGTCAGATCCCAGGGAGAGGATTGGGGTTGGCTGCATGAACACAGCCTGAAGAGGGCTAGTGTGCCACAGCTAGCTGGGAAGGAGTCCAGGAAAAAGCCTGGAACTGCCTAAGAGGTAAGAGACCATTGTTTCAGGGTGGGTGAGGAGAGATGATTCAGAGCACTGCCTAATGAGCTCCAGTATGGGTGCGAGCCATGGCTGTCAGCACAGATACCAGAGACAGACATGAAACACTAAGGCTGCTGCTGCAGCCACCAAGAAGCCTGTGCACAAGCACAGGTCACTATCCAAACCTCCCCTCCCAAAAGCCTGTGCAGCCTGCAACTGCCAGGGTCCCATGATCCAAGGACAATTTCCTCTGGAGAACACACGGCATGCCTCAGGCTGTTGCAACATCATGTTGGCCTCTGCAGCCTCAGGCTCGCCCCACATTCCATACCCCTCCATCCCACTGGCCTGAGTGAGCCAGAGCCCCTAATCAGTTGCTACTTCAATGCCATCCTGTCTGGGTGGGAAACAGACCCCCTCAGGCAACCTACATACAAAGGTGGGGCCAAATCCAAAGCTGAACCCCAGAAGCTGTGTGAACAAAGAAGAGAAAGGGAAATTTCTCCCAGCAGCCTCAAGAGCAGCAGATTAAATCTCCACAATCAACTTGATGTACTCTGCATCTGTGGAAAACCTGAATAGACAACAAATCATCTCAAAATTGAGGCAGTGGACTTTGAGAGCAATTATAGACTTGGGGTTTGCTTTCTGAATCTAATTCATTTCTGGTTTTATGTTTATCTCAGTTTAGTATTTAGAGCTTGTTATCATTGGTAGATTTGTTTATTGACTTGGTTGCTCTCTTCCTTTTATATATATATTTTTTCCTTTTTCTCTATTTGTGAATGTGTATGTGTATGCTCCTTCCTGTGATTTTTTCCTGTATAGCTTTGCTTTTACCATTTGTCTTAGGGTTCTGTCTGTCCGTTTTTATTTTTATTTTTTTCTTAGTATAGTTTTTAGTGCTTGTTATCATTGGTGGATTTGTTTTTTGGTTTGGTTGCTCTCTTCTTTCTTTCTTTTCTTTTTAAGTACTTTTTAAATAGTTTTTATTTATAATAATATTTTTTAGTTTATATTTTAATTATTTTATTTTCTTTATATTATTATTTTCTCTTTCTTTCTTTCCTTCTTTCTTTCTTTATTCCTTTTTCTCCCTTTTCTTCTGTGCCATCTGGCAGTCAGGGTCTTGATGCTTCAGCCAGATGTCAGGCCTGAGGCTCTGAGGTGACAGAGCCAATTTCAGGACATTGGTGAACCAGAGACCTCCCGGCTCCACATAATATCAAACAGCGAAAGCTCTCCCAGAGATCTCCAACTCAAAGCTAAGACCCAGCTCCACTAAACGACCAGCAAACTACAGGGCGGGACACCGTATGCCAAACAACTAGCAACACAGGAACACAACACCACCCATTAACAGAGAGGCTGCCTAAAATCATAATAACTTTACAAACACCCCACAACACATCACCAGATGCAATCCTGCCCACCAGAAAGACAAGATCCAGCCTCATCCACCAGAGCACAGGCACCAATCCCCTCCACCAGGAAGAATACACAACCCACTGAACAAACCTTACCCACTGGGGGCAGACACCAAAACCAATGGGAAATACCAACCTGCAGGCTGTGAAAAGGAGTCCCCAAACACAAAGTTAAGCAAAATGAGAAGATAGAAAATTATGCAGCAGATGAAGGAGCAAAGTAAAAACCAATTAGACCAAACAGATGAAGATGAAATAGGCAGTTTACCTGAAAAAGAATTCACAGTAATGATAGTAAAGATGATCCAAAATCTTGGAAATAGAATGGAGAAAATAAATGAAACGTTTAACAAAGAACTAGAAGAACTAAAGAGCAAACAAACAGTGATGAACAACACAATAAATGAAATTAAAAATTCTCTAGAATGAATCAATAGCAGAATAACTGAGGCAGAAAAACGAATAAGTGACCTGGAAGATAAAAGAGTGAAAAATAACTACTGCAGGGCAGAATAAAGAAAAAACAATGAAAAAAATTGAGGACAGTCTCAGAGACGTCTGGGACAACATTAAATGCACCAACATTTGAATTATAGGGGTCCCAGAAGAAGAAGAGTAAAAGAAAGGTACTGAGAAAATATCTGAAGAGATTATAGTTGAAAACTTCCTTAATATGGGAAAGGAAATAATCCAAAAGTCCAGGAAGTGCACAGAGTCCCATACAGGATAAATCCAAGGAGAAACATGCCAAGACACATATTAATCAAACTACCAAAAATTAAATACAAATAAAAAACATTAAAAGTGCCAAGGGAAAAGCAACAAAAATCATACAGGGAATACCCATAAGGTTAACAGGTGATCATTCAGCAGAATCTCTGCAACCCAGAAGGGAGTGGCAGGACATATTTAAAGTGATGAAGGGGAAAAACCTACAACCAAGATTACTCTACTCAGTGAGGATCTCATTCAGAATCATGAGACATTTAAACCTTATAGACAAGCAAAAGTTAAGAGAATTCAGCACCACCAAACTAGCTTTACAACAAACGCTAAAGGAATTTCTCTAGGCCGGAAAAACAAGGGAAGGAAAAGTCTTACCAAAACAAACCCAAAACAATTAAGAAAATGGTAATAGGAACATACATATCAATAACTACCTTAAATGTAAATAGATTAATTGCCCCAACCAAAAGACACAGACTGGCTAAATGGATACAAAGCAGGACCCATATATATTCAGTCTAAAAGAGACCAACTTCAGCCCTAGGGACATAAACAGATTGAAAGTGAGAGGATGGCAAAAAGTATTCCATGCAAAGGGAAAAAAAAAAGAGAGCTGGAGTAGCAATTCTCATATCAGACAAAACAGAATTTAAAATAAGGATTATTACGAGAGACAAAGAAGGACACTACATAATGATCAAGGGATCAATCAAAAAAGAAGATATAACAATTGTAAATATTTATGCACCCAACATAGGAGCACCCCAATACATGAGGAAAATACTAACAGCCATAAAAGGGGAAATTGACAGTAACACAATCATAGTAGGGGACTTTAACACCCCACTTTCACCAATGGACAGATCATCCAAAATGAAAATAAAGAAGGAAACACAATTTTTAAATGATACATTAAACAAGATAGACTTAATTGATATTTATAGGACATTCCATCCAAAAGCAACAGAATACACTTTCTTCTCAAATGCTCATGGAAAATTCTCCAGGATAGATTATATCTTGGGTCAAAAATTGGGCCTCGTTAAATTTAACAAAACTGAAATCATATCAGGTAAATTTTCTGACCACAATGCTATGAGACTACATTTCAATTACAGGAAAAACTCTGTAAAAATTACAAACACATGGAGGCTAAACAATACACTACTAAGTAACCAAGAGATCACTGAAGAAATCAAAGAGGAAATCAAAAACTACCTAGAAACAAATCACAATGAAAACACTATGACCCAAAACCTATGGGATGCAGCAAAAGCAGTTCTAAGAGGGAAGTTTATAGCAATACAATCCTACCTCAAGAAACAAGAAACATCTCAACTAAACAACCTAACTTCACATCTAAAGCAATTAGACAAATGAGAAGAGAAAAAAACCACAAACTTAGCAGAAGGAAAGAAATCATATTGATCACATCAGAAATAAATGAAAAAGAAATGAAGGAAATAAGAGCAAAGATCAATAAAACTCAAATCTGGTTCTACGAGAAGATAAACAAAATTGATAAACCATTAGCCAGACTGATCAAGAAAAAAGGGTGAAGAGTCAAATCAATAGAACTAGAAATGAAAAAGGAGAAGTAACAACTGATATTGCAGAAATACAAAGGATCATGAGACATTACTACAAGAAACTATATGCCAATAAAATGGACAACCTGGAAGAAACAGACAAATTCTTAGAAAAACACAACCTTTGGAAACTAAATCTGGAAGAAACAGAAAATATAAACAGACCAATCAGAAGCATTGAAATTGAGACTGTGATTAAAAATCTTCCAACAAACAAAAGCTCAGGAACAGATGGCTTCACAGGCAAATTCTATCAAACATTTAGAAAAGAGCTAATGCCTATCCTTCTCAAACTCTCCCAAAATATAGCAGAGGGAGGAACACTCCCAAACTCATTCTACGAGGCCACCATCATCCTGATACAGGCCAATATCACTGATGAACATAGATCCAAAATTTTCAACAAAATACTAGCAAACAGAATCCAACTCACATTAAAAGAATCATACACCATGATCAAATGGGATTTATCCCAGTAATGCAAGGATTCTTCAATATGCACAAATAACGCAATGTGATAAACCATATTAACAAATTGAAGGAGAAAAACTATATGATCATCTCAATAGAGGCAGAAAAAGCTTTAGACAAAATTCAACACCCATTTATGATAGAAATTCTACAGAAAGTAGGTATAGAGGGAGCTTACATCAACATAATAAAGGTCATGTATGACAAACCCACCACCAACATCATCCTCAATGGTGAAAAACTGAAACCATTTACACTAATGTCAGAAACAAAACAAGGTTGCTACTCTCACCACTATTATTCAACATAGTTTTGGAAGTTTTAGCCACAACAATCAGAGAAGAAAAAGAAATTAAAGGAATCCAAATTGAAAAAGAAGAAGTAAAATTCTCACTGTTTGCAGATGACATGATAATACATATAGAGAATCCTAAAGAGGCTACCAGAAAACTGCTAGAGCTAATTAATGAACTTGGTAAAGTAGCAGGATACAAAATTAATGCACAGATCTCTTACATTACTATAGAGTACCGATGAAAAATCTGAAGGAGAAATTACGGGAACACTCCCACTTACCATTGCAACAGAAAAATAAAATATCGAGGAATAAACTAACCTAAGGAGACAAAAGACCTGTATTCAGAATAATGTAAGACACTGATGAAAGAAATTAGGTGCAGGAGAGAAATAAAGATGCAGATGTAGAAATGGACTTGAGGAAAAGGGGAGGGGGAAGGGTAAGCTGGGATGACGTGAGACAGTGGCATGGACATATACACTCTATGAAATGCAAAATAGATAGCTAGTGAGAAACAGACAAATAGCACAGGGAGATCAGCTCAGTGCTTTGTGACCACCTAGAGGGGTGGGATAGGGAGGGAAGGAGGGAGACGCAAGAGGGATGAGATATGGGGATATATGTATATGTGTAGCTGATTCACTTTGTTATAAGGAAGAAACAAACACACCATTGAAAAGAAATTTTAGTCCAATAAAGATGTTTAAAAAAATCATATGATCATATCATAAATGTAAAAATTGTATTTGAAAAAAATCAACCTCCATTTATGATAAAAACTCTTGACACATTGGGTATAGAGGTCACGTAGCTCATCATAATCAAGGCCATATATGACACACCCACCGCTACTGTCATACTCAATGGTGAAAATCTGAACTCGTTTTCTCTAAGATTAGGAACAAGACAAGGTGCCAACTCTCACCACTTTTCTTTAACATATAATTGGAAGTCCTAATCAGAGCAATTAGGCAAGAATAAGAAATAAAATTCATCCCAATTGGAAAGGAAGAAATAAAACTGTCATTATTGGCAGAAGACATTATACCATCTGTAGAAAACCAGAGACTCCACCAAAAAAAATTATTAGAAGTATAAATTCAGTCAAGTTGCAGGAAACAAAATTAATATGCATAAATCTGTTGAATTTCTATACACTAATAATGAATCGTCAGAAAGAGAGAGGAAAATAATCCCATTAACAATTACATTAAAAATAATATACGCCCAAGAATAAGTTTAAAGAAGGACGTGAAAGACCTGTACTCTGAATACTGTAAGAAATTAATGAAAGAAATTGAAGATGACACAAATAAAACAAAGATATACAATGCTTATGGATTTAAAAATCCATTAAATTAAAAATCAACATTGCAAAAATTTCCATATTACCGAAAGCAATCTACAGATTCAGTGCAATCTCTATCAAAATATCAATGTCATTTTTCATATAACCAGAACAAATAATTATAAAATTTGTATGGAACAACAAAAGACTTCCAATAGCCAAAGCAATCTTGAGATAGAAGAACAAAGCTGGAGTTATCACAGTCCCTGATTTTAGGCTATAACACAAAGTTACAGTAATCAAAATAACATGGTACTGACACAAAAACTGACATATAAATAAATGGAACAGAATAGAGAGTCCAGAAATAAAGCCATGGTTATATGGTCTATTAATCTATGGCAAAGAAGCAAGAATATAACAATGAGGAAAAGACTGTCTTTTCAATAAATGGTGTTGGAAAAACTAGACAGCTACAAATAAAAGAAAGAAACTGGACCATTTTTACACCATATATAAAAACAATCTCAAAACTGATTAAAAGACTTAAAAGTAAGACCTAGAGCCATAAAACTCCTAGAAGAAAACACGACAGTAATCTCTGTGACATCAGACTTAGCAACAATTTCTTGGATCTGTCTCCTCAGGCAAGGACAACAAAAGCAAAAATAAATAAATGGGATTCAAATGGGACTACAAAAAACAAAACAAAACAAAACAAAGCAAAAAAAAAAAAAAAAAACACTTTTGCACAGTGAAGAAAACTGTCAAAAACAACAAAAGGCAACTTTCTGAATGGAAGAAGATATTTGCAAACAATATATTTGATAAAAGGTTGATATTCAAAATATTTGAAGAATTTATAAAACTCAACATCAAAATAACAAACAATTTGATTTAAATGTCTATTTAGAGGACGTGAATCATCACTAATCTTAAGGGAAATACAAATACAAACCACAATGAGATATCACCTCACATCTGTCAGCATGGCTATTATCAACAAGACAAGAAACACCAAGTTTTTTGTGACAATGTGAAGAAAAGGGAACACTCATGCACTGTTGGTGGGAATGTAAATTGGTGTAGCCTATAGAAAACAGTATGAAAATTTCTCAAATAACTAAAGATAGAATTGCCATGGAATCCAGTAATTTCATTCTGTGCATCTATGAAAAAAAATACAAACCCTAATTCAAAAGGATATATGTACATCTATGTTTATTTCATCACTCTTTACAATAGTCAAGGTATGGGAGCAATCTAAGTGTCCATTAATAGATAAATGGTTAAAGAAGATGTGAGATATATATATATATAATATATATGTATATGTATATATGTATATATCAGCCATAAAACTGAATGAAATATTTCCATTTGTGACAACATGGATGGTCCTAGAGTGTATTAATGCTAAATGAAATATGTCAAACAAAGAAAGAAAAATACTGTATGATTTCACTTATATGTGGAATCTAAAAAAAAAAAGACATATTAACAAACTCAACTAAACAGAAACACCATCATGGATACAGAGAAAAAACAGGTGGTTGCCAGAGGGCAGGGATGGGAGGAGAGAAATAGGTGGGGGAGATTGAGGTACAAACTTTCAGTTACAAATAAGTGAGTCACAGGTATGAAATATACAGTGTGGGGAATATAGTTAATAATTATGTAATATGTTTGTATGGTTACAGATAGTAATTAGACTTCTCATGGTGATTGTTGTAAAGTGTATAGAAATATCAAATTACTATATTCTGTACCAGGAACTAACAAAATGGTGTAGTCCAACTATACTTCAAAAAAAAACCACAAAAAATCCAAAACAAACTCATAGAAAAAAGTTCAGATTCGTGATTACAAGGGACCAGGGTAGGGGGAAAGGGCAATTTGATGAAGGTAGTCAAAATGTACAAACTCCAGTTATAAGGTAAGTAAGTACTATTGATATAATGTACAACATGATAAACATAATTAACACTGCTGTACATTATTTAAGAAAGTTGTTAAGAGAGTAAATCCTAAGAGTTCCCATCACAAGGGAAACTTTTTTTTCTATTTCTTTAATTTTTTATCTATACAAGATGATGCATATTCACTAAACTTATTGTGGTAATTATTTCATGGTGTACGTAAGTCAAATCATTATGCTGTACACTTTAAAATTATACTGTGCTGTTTGTCAATTATATCTGAATAAAACTGGAAAAATACTTTTTAAAACGAATCATTCTTTAAAAAATACATAGAGGCAGAAATATTTTATTATCACTAATTTAAATGTAAATGAATAAAAATCTTCAGTTAAAAGATAGGTAATGGAAAAATGGATAAAAAGACATGATTCATTTATATAAAATCTACAAGAAACTAGATGAAAAGAAACAAAGTGGTGAAAAGTAAAATAATTTAAAATAATATTCCAAGAAACTATTAACCAAAACAGAGCTGGAGTGGTTATATAATTACCAGCCAAATAGATATTAAGTAATAAAAGATTACAGGAGATCAAGAAGGACATTATACATTGATTAAGGCTCAATCCAAGAGGATATAACATATATAAACATACATGTATCTAACAATAGAGCCACTGAATATATGAAGTATTAGTTGACTAAATTGAGGAGAGAACTATACAGATCTTGAATAATATTTGGAGACTCCAATACCTCAATTTTAATAATGGAATGAACAGCAAGACAGGGTAAAATAAGGAAAGAGAGGGCTTGAATAACCCTATAAAACAATTAGACCTACTTAACAGATACATGAGAAACACTTCACCCAAAAATAGCAGAATATACATATTTCTCAAGTGTACATAGACTATTCTCCAGAATAGACCATATGTGAGGCCACAAAACAAATCTTAACAAATTTAGAAAGATTGAAATTATATAAAGTGTGTTTTCTGAGAACAATGGAATAATGCTAGATAACAATAACTGAAAGAAAACTGGAAAACTCACAAATATGTGGAAAATAAACAACATACACTTACATAACCAAGGGGTCGAAAATAAATCACAAGGTAAATTATAAAATACCTTAATACAAAAGAAAATGAAAACACAGCATACAAAAACTTGTAGGATGCAGTAAAAGCAGTGATAAGATAGAAGTTTATAACTATAAATGCATTCATTAAAAAGAAGAAAGACTGAACAGTACAATTTGAGGAAGTAGAAGATAAAGTGCAAACTAAACTCAAAGCTAGAAGAGGGAAGGAAATACTACATATAGAGTGGAGATAAATTAAATATAAAAAGAATAACAATAGAGAAAATTAACAATCAAAAGTTTTTTTATAAAGATCAACAAAATTGACAAACTTTTAACTAGATTGACTAAATCAAAGAGAAGACTCAAATTATTAAATTGTGAAATTAAAAAGGGAACTTTACTGATTTTACAGGAATAAAAACATTATAAGAGTATATAATGAACATCAGCATGACACTAAATTGAATGAATTGGGAAATTGGGATTGACATATATACACTAATATGTATAAAATGGATAACTAATAAGAACATGCTGCATAAAATAATAAATAAAATAAAATTCAAAAAAAATAATAAATTGGATATCTGGATTAAATGAGCAAATTCTGATAAACACACAAACTACCAAGACTGACTGAGGAAGAAATAGAAAATCAGAAAATCTGAATAGGCTGATAAAAACTAAGAGGATTGAATCCCTAATAAAAACCTCCCCAAAACAAAAACCCACTACCAAATGTTTGATATATTTTACCAAACATTTTAAAAATGCTAAACACCAACATTTCTCAAACTTTTCCCAAAAATATGAAGAAGGAACATTTTCTAACTCATTCTATGAAGCCAGCATTGCCCTGAAAGCAAAGTTAGACAACGACACTGCAAGAAAAGAAAACTGCAAACCAATATCCTTTATGAATATAGATTCAGAAATCCTCAAGAAAATACTAGCAAACCTATTCCAACAGCATATTAAAGTAATTATATACCAAGACCAAATAGGATTTATCCCAGGAATGTAAGAGTGGATTTAACATATGAAAAACAATCAATGTAATGTATCACATGAGTAGATTAAAGGGGAAAATGTGACCATATAAACTGATGCAGAAAATATATTTGAAAAAAGGAAGCACCGTTTCATGATAAAAGCATTCAGTAAACTAGGAATATAAGGGGAGTTTATCAATATGATCAAAGCCAAGTTTAAAAAAGGAAAACACAGCTAACATCATACTCAAGAATGAAAGAGCAAAATATTTCCCACTAAGATCAGGAACAAGACAAGGATGTCTGCTTTTATCGCCTAGATTCAACATATTAGTAGAAATTCTAGCCAGAGAAATTATGCAAAAAATAAGAAAATAAACAGCTTCCAGATTGGAAAGGAAATTATAAAACTATATCGTCGGATGACATGACCTTCCTTTTGTAAACCCTAAAACACACACACACAGGCACAGACACACACACACACACACACACACACACATGTTAGAACTCAGACAAATTCAGCAAAGTTGCAGCATACAAAATAAACATACAAAAATCAGCTATATTTCCACGTACTAGCATAAGCAATCCAAAAGGGAAATTAAGAAAACAATTTAATTTACAATGGCATCAATAAACAGTACTTAGGAATAAATTTAACAAAGAAGTAAAAAGACTCATATACTGAAAATCACAAAATATTGCCTAAAGAAAATGAAGACACAAGTAAACAGAAAACTATCCTGTGTTCATGAATTGGGAGACTTAATAATGTTAAGATGTCAATATTACCCAAAGTGATCTACAGATTCAACGTAATACCCATCAAAATCCCAGTGACATTTGTAAAGAAATGGAAAATCTCATCCTAAAGCTTATATGGAATCTCAAGAAACTTCAAATAGCTAAAACATTATTGAAAAACTAAAACAAAATTAGAGGACTCAAATTTTCAAATTTCAAATATTACTACAAAGTTACAATACTCAGAACAGTGTAGAACTGGCATAAAGACAGACATATAGGCCAATGCGGTAGAATTGGAAACCCAGAAATAAACCCACATATCTAAGGTCTATTGATTTTTCAACAAGAGAGCCAAGATTATTTAAAGGGGGAAGAACAACAAATGATGAAGAGAAAAGTGGATATACCAAAATTTGAATAAAAGGATGAAGTTGCACTTTTATACCACATATAAAAAATAACTCAAAATAGAACAAAAACCTAAATTTAATAGCTACAACTATAAGAAATCATGGAGGCAAATCTGTGTTCGATTTGGCAATGGTTTCTTTAATAAGAAATGAAAAGAAAAAGCAACAAAAGAAAAAAGTAAATTGGATGTTATTCAAATTAAAAACATTGTGCATAAAATAACACTATCAAGAGAGTGAAAAGAAAGCCCACAGAATGGGAGAAAGTATTTGCAAATCATGTATCTTCTAACGGATTAATAACCAGAATATATAGAGAACAACTTAACATCTAGAACTCAACAACAAGAAGACAAACCATCCAATTAAAAAATGGACAGAGGACTTGAATAGATATTTCTCCAAAGAAGATATAAAAATGGCCAATAAACACATGAAAGAATTCTGAACATCATTAGTCATTAAGGGAATGGGAATCAAAACCACAATGAGATACCACTTCACACCTACTAGGATGAGTATATATATATATATATATATATATATATATATATATATATATATATATATATATTTATATGTGTTTATATGTATATATATTTATATACATATATATAAATGAAAATATGTTTTGGAGTGGATGTAGAGAAATTGGAACCATAATACTTTCTTGGTGGCGATGTAAAAGGGTGCAGCTGCTGTGAAAAACAGTTTGGGAGTTCCTCAAAAGTTAGTCATAGAATTACCATATGACCCAACAATCTCCCTTCTATGTATAAACTCAGAAACATTGAAAATAGACCCTCAAACACACAACTGTACATCAGTATTCACAGCTGCATTATTCACAATACTCAAAAGGCTGTAACAACCAAAGTGTTCATCAACAGATAAATGGATAAACAAAATGTTATATGCCTGCAATTGAATATTATCCAACCATAAAATGGAATGAATTTCTAATACATACTACAACATGGGTGGATCTTGAAAACATGCCTTGTGAAATAATCCAGACACAAAATAACCAGTATTTAATGATTCCACTTACATGAGATACCTAAAATAAATAAATCAAATTAATAGCAATAGAAAGTAGAATAGTGGTTACCAGGGGCTGTGGGTAAGAAGGAATGAGAGTTATTACCTAATGGCTATAGAGTTTCTGTTTGAGGTGATAAAATATTTTAGAAATAGGTAATATGATGGTTGCACAACATTTTGAGTGTAACTGATTGCACTGAACTTTACACTAAAAATGTTTAAAATAGCAAATTTTCTGGGATGTTTTCTCACTCTTTATCCTATAACCCTAGAACCCCTTTATGTGAGTGCCAGAAATCCAAAAAAGAGGGGATATATGTATATGTATAACTGATTCACTTTGCCATACAGTAGAAACTAACTCAACATTGTAAATCAACTATACTCCAATTTAAAAAAAAATTAAAAAAATAAATTTAAAAAAGTGACAATGATAATCTGATAACAACTTCTACTTTTAAAATGAGGATACAGAAAACCAGATTGGAAGATAAACTTGAAAAATTCATTCAGGAAGTCTGTGGTATATCTTAAACTAGGATTATTGGGAATTCACCTCTTAACACAAATCTTCTCACCAACATCCTCAATACACACATTGCATGTGCACACACCCACAAACACACACACACACACACCGTGCCCCTTAATTCTAGGTCTCATCATGTACTGGATGATCTTTCATGTATTTTAATAAATTACTCTCTTTACGTTAGTGATTGCCCATTTTTAAATGTAATTTACACAGAGGGCAGTTAGATCTTTGCGGTATTCATTATGCTAGTATTTTAAACCCAAAGATATATCTATGAGGGAACAAAGAGTTAAGGATGTCTTTAAAAAGTGGCTATACTACTGCATACCTATTAGAGTGGCCAAAATAGAGAACATTGAAAACACTAGGGATATAGACAACAGGAACTCTTTTTTATTTAATTAATTTTTATTGGAGTATAGTTGCTTTACAATGTTGTGTCAGTTTCTACCGTACAGCAAAAATATTCTGCTATATGTATACATATATCGCCTCTTTTTTGGATTTCTTTCCCACTTAGGTCATCACAGAGCACTGAGTAGAGTTCCCTGTGCTATACAGTAGGTTCGGTTTGGTTATCTATTTTATGCATAGTACTGTATATATGTCAATACCAATCTCCCAATTCATCCCATGCGTCCTTCCCCCCTTGGTATCCATACATCTGCTCTCTACATCTCTGTCTCTATTTCTCCTCTGTAAATCAGTTCATCTGTATCGTTTTTCTAGATACCACATATAAGTGATATTATACGATATTTGTTTTTCCCTTTCTGACTTACTTCACTCTGTATGACAGTCTCTAGGTCCATCCACATCTCTGCAAATGGCACAATTTTGTTCCTTTTTATGGCTGAGTAATGTTCATTGCAGCACTATTTACAATAGCCAGGACATGGAAGCAACCTAAATGTCCATCAATAGAGGAATGGATAAAGAAGATGTGGTACATATATACAGTGGAACAGGAACACTTATTCATTATTGGTGGGAATGAAAAATGGTACAGCCACTTTGGAAAATGGCTTGGCAGTTTCTTGCAAAACTAAACATACTCTTACATATGATCCAGTAATCTTAATATTTGATATTAACCCAAAGGAGTTGAAAACTCATGTCCACCTAAAAAGCTGAACAAAAACGTTTATTGCCACTTTATTTGTAATTGTCAAACCTTGGAAGCAAGCAAGATGTCCTTCGGTAGATGAATGGATAAATTGTGGTACGTCCAGATTATTGAATATTATTTAGCGATAAAAAATGACTCTCAATCCGTGAAAAGACATGGAGGAAACTTAAAATGCATACTACTAAGTTAAAGAAGTCACTTTGAAAGACTACGCACTGTATGATTCTAATTACACGACATTATGAGAAAGGCAAAACTATAGAGACAATAAAAAGATCAGTGGTTCCCAGAGGTGAGGGGAAAGTGAGGAATGAATAGGTGAAGAGCAGAGGATTTATAGGGCAGTGAAACTACTCTGTATTATACTATAGTGGTGGATGCATGTCATTATTCATTTGTCCAAACCCATAGAATGTAGAACACCAAAAGTTAATTTTAATGTAAACTATGGACTCTGAGTGAGAATGATCTGTCAATGTAGGCCTGTCAATTTTAACAAAGGTACCACCCTGGTGGGGATGTTGAAAATGGGGGAGGCTATGCATGTGTTGGATCAGGGGGTATATGGGAAATCTCCATACCTTCTGCTCAACATAAAATTACTCGAAAAAGAAAGTCTATTAAAAACAAGTGGCTACTCTAGATTTAATATTGGGGTATATGTGCAGCTCCAAATTTCTTAGATTTTTAATTCCTTTTGTAGTGGGATAAATATGATTTTGAACTATATGGGACTGGTTCTGACAGTTCTTTCTTATTTAAAGTCCTCAAATATTTCCATTCACTTCAGGTATGGTTTACAGGTGGCCAAAATTACAAGCCAAATGATTCACCAAACAGTTTTGGGGCTACATGGTAATACATGGTGTCTCCAGCAGTAGTGAACTGAGAAGGCAAGTATTAAAGTTGAGTTACAGATATTTCTCCTACTTTGACCTGCTTTACTGAGTAAAGCTATCAAGCATCTACTCCAGAGCTTGTAAAAGCAGTTGTAAGTAACAAAGCATGAAAGTCTTTGGACTCAGGCATTCCAAGGGATCCACCACTTTCTACTGTGTAGCATGTGCAAGTGATTCCATCTCTGAGCCTCAGTTTCCTTATCTAAAATATGGTAATAGTAAATACCTCCTAACAGCATTGATGTGCCTATTAACTGAGATATGATATAAAGCAACTAGCCCAATAAATGATGGCTAATAATATCTAATACTGTAGTAGAATCATGCTCCTTCTTGTGAAATGATTTCTTAGTCTGTCTCTATGTACCACCACCAAGCCATGAGATTTTTGCTCTTACCAGTCATGGAAAAGGAAAATCAGATCTGGCTCTGGCTTAACTGCTTGGATGATTCTGGCCTCTAGGGATGAATAATCTCACACTTTCTGTTCTGATCTGAAGTGGGTATAGTTCTGTTGGAGGTACAATTAGAGATAGTCAAGGAACACAATGGTTAATAATAGAATGTACTGTTTAGCTCAATTCCTTAAATTCCAAATTATTTGTGAAACAACCTTCGAAAATGTGTTTGCATTGATACTTTCTTTTTTCTTCTTCTTCTTATTTTTATATATATATACATACACCTGTCCTTTAAGATTCCGCTAACTTCTTACCTCTTCCATGGTACCTTTGCTGATCTTTTTTTCTTATTCATTATTGAAAAATATTTTTGGTGCCTTAGTCCCTGCTCTTATCACAGTCTTCCTCAGAAAAGACTTTTTTGTGTTTGTGTTCATCTTCCCATTAGATAAGGAGCTCTTTGAGGGAGGAAGTCCTCAGTTTTGGACACTTCATGCATTCTGAGTAATACCTAACACAGTAGCTCAGACATATTAAGCAATTAGTATATATTTTTGAACTACCTCTGTTGTTTGGTCATCAATGTAACTCATATGTACTAAAAATTTATCTGTGTTGTCTATCTGTAAATTCAGTGCTTTAAATTCCTGAAGAACAGTGTCAGAATACCTCAACCAGCAAACTCTTTACCAACTTAAAACCTTTTAAAATTATCACAGAAACATTTGTTACTAGAATACAAGAATATTTTCATTCATTCTCTGTAAAATCTACTTCATCAATTTACACCTCATCTAGCCACATACTCAATGACCTAGAAACTCAAATTTCTGGCTGTGGTTTAAGCCCCCCCTGCTTCTGAATACAAGATAAGAATGTGAGGGCTTTGTTACTGTACTGTTTTTATACCCAGGCATAAGTTATAGCAACAGAGATCAGTTTCTTTGTGCTTCTCATTGCCTTTGGTTCACTGCCTTAAATGGAGTAAGTCAAAGCCATGTTTTCATGCCATAGACATGCTATTCAAATACCAGTGTGACCACATTTGAAAAGCCACCCTGTACCACTTTATTGTCACAGATGTCCTTTACATCTAGCAAGGGTCGTTTCTCCTCATGTCAACAGTAATTCAGTTTAACAGCTGTCTCTTTTGACAAGCTTAGTGTCAGACTCTAAAATGACAGGGTGACAGTTTTCTTTTTCTTGAACAGAACATAACACATTAACTATTTGAATACAAGAGCGTCAAATGTATTTAGAGCACATTTTAAATTTGTTTCTAACTAAGCTGAATAGGCTTTGGGATCTTATTTATATGATTGCACTGTGTATTGAGCCACTGAAGCTGAAAATTTAAAGTATTTTTCAGGGTCCTTCATTCTGTATCTGAAGTCTGCTAATGTAAAACTAAAAAATTAAATGGAGGTAAAGCAAATATTGAAAAAACAGTAGAATTTGAAAAACTAGTGGAATAAGCACTTGAGTTGCATTGTCCAAACTCATCAGAGTTCTGTGTGGATCAGGCAAGAGTTAAAGTGCTTGCTAATATCACAGCTGATGGTATCACAAGCTAAACATTTTTTCCATTGTAGACTGTGAGCACATCATTCTTCTCTAAGTAAAGCTAGCTATGAGAGTTGGTCCTGTGTGAAATAATGTACATAACGACAAGACTGGTCTATGGTACTTTCATGGCTACATTTTATGTGTTTTTCTTCCTTCTTCTAATGTCTGACTGTCTCCAAGTAAAACCCAGGAACTTTACCTGTCTCCTGTTTGATTCTCTTGAGTTCAACAAAAATTGAAGTACTTTCTGCCAGACACTGAGCTGTACACTGGGGATACTGGGAGGAACAAAGGCAGATATAACCCATACCTTCATGGAGTTTTCAGTCTATTAAGGTATTCATTTTCTATGACTACCATAACAAATCATCATAAACTTAGCAGTTCAAAACAACACAAGTTTATTATCCCACAATTCTGTATGTGAGAGAAGTCTGAACACAGTGTTGCTCAACTAATTCCTCTGCTTAGAAGCTTACGGTGTCAAAATCAAGGTATTCATAGTGCTGTATTCTCTTCTGCCGACTGTAGAGGAGAATATGTTTTCTTGATCATACAAGCTATTGGGAGAATTTAATTCCATGTGGTTGTAGGACTGAGTTCTCCATTTTCTTGCTGGCTGTCAACTGAGGGTTGTTTCTAGCTTCTAGATGTCACCCACATTCTTTGTCTCATTGCCTCATTTCTCCATCTTCAAAGCAAACAATGAAGAGTCCCTCTTATGCTTCAATTCTCTCTCTCTCTTTTCTTCTACTACATCTCTCTGACTTCAGCCGGGTTTCCTGCCTTTAAGGAGTCATGTGATTAGATTGGGCCCACCTGAATAATCTCCCTATTGCAAGGTGCATAACCTTAATAACATCTTCAAAGTCTCTTTTGTCTTCTATGCTAAACATAGATACAGGTTTTGCAGATTAGGACATGCATGTCTTGGGAGAACCATTATTCTGCCAACTTCATGGGAAGAATAGAGGAAAAACAAGGCTGTTAATTTATAAGAAAAGTACTGAATGCTATTTGGTAAATGTTACAAGAAGGACCTAACAGATAGGTTCAGGAAATATCTTCCTAAGGGAACGATTTCTAAGCTGCGATCTAAAGAACGAGTAGGAGTCAGCCAGAAGAATAATGGCATGTGTTAGAAAAGTTTCAGAAGGAAGAAGTAAGTATAAAAGTCTACAGATAAGAAAATAGTACTGAAGATACAATAGAGTCCATTTAAAGAACTGAAACAAAACCAGTATTGCTGCATCAAGGTGGGAAGTGGGGGGTGGTAGGGTTATAAGACTGGAAAAGTGAACAGGAACCATATCATTTGGGGTCCTCTAGCCTATGTTAAAAGTTTGGGTCTTTGTCCTAAAAACATTGAAAGCCCATTGAAGATTTCTGCCTAGAAATGCCCCCACGCTTAAAATCTGTGGCATAGTGCCTAAAATTAAGGTGCAATATTATGTGTACCTTGGCATTTAGAAAAAACTGAAAAGGCCTCAAATGGCCTAACTGCAAGTTCCTCTTCCTATTATGGTCACTCAGAAAGGTTCCCTATCCTAACAACCATTATTATTACAGGGGAGGTACAATGACTGCTTATCCCTGAGTATAAGGCTTCAGTTCCGTGACAGACCATGGAATCATTAAACAAGCCAATCATATAATCCCATGGGAACCAGGTATTACCTCCTCCTCTTAATATTATACTACTATGCTTGTTTCCCATGCCCCTGGTTTCACTTTGTTTCTGAGGACAAGCCCCATGTAGCCCTGCATGATATGTTGTCTCCTCCTCCTCTAAGTTGTGAGTATATGTGACTAATATACTGCTGTAGATCACATCTTTCCAGTGTCAGGTGTTGTGTGTTTGGTCATCCACATAACCCTAGCATAGGAATTCTTTCCACACAAATGGGTAAAGAGCAGTTGAATAAAATAAAACCTAGACCCCTTTCTTCACCCACAATTTTAATCTAAACCTTAACTACTTGTTAAGAGGGCACTTATAGTAATAAAAAATAGTAAATTGCACTAAATAATTTAGAGACAGATAACACTTTAACACCCTCCTTCAACCCTGGTCATGTGGGTTGGTAGCAGAGGGTGTGTATTTTTATAGAGTAAAATCAGGGAGTGTATGGCCCCTCCCAAAAGAGTTTATTAACTGTGTAATTATATTAATATACTTGGTAATGGGAGAAATATTTGGGGCATGGAGCTTTGACTGATGGCCCTCATTATACCTCTTAAGCAACTAATGCCCCTCATTATACCACTTATATCCATGCATAAAGTAGGTCTTGCCGGCCAGCTAAGAAAATCCTTCCAGGCCCAAAGTGAAAAGAGTTTATAATCAGGAGCCAAACTATCTAAATTTTATATCCAGTTCTACCACTAACTTGCAATATGACATTAGATAGATTATTTCCCTCCCCTGTTTCTCAGTATTTCTATTTGGAGAAAATCCATAAAATGGTTAGACTTAATAGTCTATAATTTTATTCACTTCTCACATTTTATAATTTTATAAAAATTCATGAATAAGACTTTAAAGAGATCAACTTATCACTGAACTCATAGACAATAATAAATATTGTGTAGACTTTCGACAAGTGATGAGCTATTACAAATTCAGCTTCTGTGGTGCAAGAGAATGTTGTCTTTTTTTAGTTTATTAGAGTTCATGGAAAGCAGGTAAACCTTTCAGATATTAATTTCCACCTCTTCCAATAGCATTTGTGAAAGTCACCTTAAATGGTTTACTTGTCTGTCCCACAGTTAATGCTTATTGTGACTTTATCACAATAAAATGTCACATCTGAGAATTGATTTATGAGGCTGCTTTGCTGAACGATAACTACCTTAATCAATTTGCACTTTTTTCCATCTTAATCAGTTTTATCTAACAGGAAGAAGAAAAATTACATATGATTAGCTTATAAAAGGTCAGTTCTCATTTCACTATGTATCTCTGACTTCCCCTAAGTGCTTACAGTTTAAATTCAGCTCAACATAAGGTACCAAATTACCTCTCCTAAACTAGGACTCAGTATAGCTTCCAGGAGCTGAAACTAAGGAAGTTGAAGAACTAATCACTATGGGTATTCTACATTTTTACAAGAATAAACACAGGCCCGTGATTAACCATATTGTTGGGGAAGAACACATTTTCCTCTATCCTTCTAGTTTCTTCTGGCTGGTCTGATAATTAAGTTGACATGAGACAGATTAACAGGAGATAAATCAAACAAAAAGTTTAACAACATTATACATGGGAGAGACTCAGGAAAATGTGTAACTTGCCAAAATGGCCAAAACCCTCACCTTAAAGATCATCAGCTAAAGACAGAAGAAGATCTTGAGAGTGGGGACAGTTAGTTATGCAAGATTGCCAGGAAAAGCACAAATAACAAAAATAAGTTTGTTATGCAGATTTAAGTAATTGCCTTCTCCACTGATAAAAGTTTCGAGGAATTTGGTCATCTTTCATTTCCTCGTAGAGGAAGGGAGACACCCTTACAAATAGAGATTCCCTTATAAATGTAAATGTTTCTTACAAAAGGGTAGTTCCTACTTAGTTTTCAGTTTTTCTCATGTTTGATGTTTCTCAGAAAATAACCAGATTAAAATAATAAATATGCCAAGGAGACATAGTTTTAAGGTGCTGAATTCTGCTCCCCTACAATCCCAGGACTCTGTCTCTAAGAAGACATCAAGGTCATAGTTGTCCCTTTTTATAACAACCTCAATATTCAGATATGTATTAACAAACATGAGCTTACCTCAATGTAATTTTTTGTCTCAGTTTCAGGGATACAGCTATAGTCCTCAGTAATGTCCTCAGACAAAACTGAACCTCACTGCTCTTACACTGTGTGTTTTATTCAGTAGACATATCTTCGACTGAAGAAAGGAAGGAATAGTAAAAGTTGGTGATGAACAAAAGTAAATTAAATTTATCCCATCCCATATTTACTTTCTAAAACTTAACCATGTTACTCACCTATTTATAATGGCTTATTCCACTAAGCATAATGTCCTCAAAATTCATCCATGTTGTAACGTGTCACAATTTCATTCCTTTTTAAGGCTAAATAATATTCTGTTTTTTGTGTATTCCACAATTTGTTTATCCATTCATCCATTAATGAACACATGAGTTTTCTTCCACCTTTTGGCTATTATGAATAAATGCTACTATGAACATTGGTTACAACTATATGAGTCCCTGCTTTAAATATTTTGGAATATATATCTAGAAGTGAAATGCTGGATCATATGATAATGCTATGTTTAATTATTTTTAAGAAACCACCAAATTGTTGTTCATGACAACGTACCAGTTTATATTTCCAACAGCAATGCACAAGGGTTCCAATTACTCAGCATCCTCACTATCACTTTTTATTTTTCTATTATGTTTAATAGCCTAATGCATGTAAAGTAGTATCTACTTGTCATATTGATTTGCATTTCCCAATGTCTTTTGATGTTGAGGATATTTTCATGTACTTATTTGGCTACTTGTAGGTCTTCTTTAGAGAAATGTCCTCCAATACAACAACACAAAAGAAAGCGACCCAATTCAAAAATGCATACCACAGTTGATACATTACTTTATGCAAGAGCTATATAAATGTCTAGGAGCTACTATGTGTGTTCTGAACAAAAGCCTTATGTTCTGTAGCCACAGGGATGACATTGCTGAAAGTCAGGCACAGTAACTTATCTTGCAATTGGCTAACTTACAAAGCAATTTGAACTCTCAGGCTCAGAAGGTATCTACTATTAATGTGAGAGTATCAACAGGGAAAGAATGGGATCATGTAGTTTTGGATGGGGACATGTGGGAAGAACCTTATGAAGCTGGGGAATTGAGCCCTTAAATTATGATGAGTCTTTTTTGCCAGTGGAAGAGGTATCCCCACCCTCAGTGGAATTGGTCTCCCAACCCCCAGCAAAAGTGGCTTCCTCAACCCCAGCAGAAGTGACTTCCCCATCCCTGGTGGCAGCCACAACCTCAGAGGTATTAGCCTTTCCGCCTCCACCTCAGGGGATTAGCCCAACATTGCTTGAGGAAATGTTAACTGTCTCCCTTGAAGCAGATGTCATGGAAGACAATGCTGATTCTGCTTGGGATCCACACCTACCACCTCCTCTGTGCTTCTGGGCCAGTAACTAGACTCAAGTCCCAACAGAATCCTAAGGTGAAGTTGAAAGTATGATCTATGAGAAGGTACAGTACACTCTAAAAGAACTACTTGATTTTTCTAATTTATACAAGCAAAAATCTGGGAAACATGTATGGGATTGGATACCAAGGGTGTGATATATTCAGAAAGTTGGATCAGTGTGCATTTATTGATATGAGCCTATTAAGCAGAAATTCTGGATTTAATGTTGCGGCTCGAGGAGTTAAAAATATCTCTAAAACTTTTTGGCTGACTGGCTGAAATGTGGATCAAAAGATGGTCCACTGTGAGTGAATTAGAAATGCCTGATCTTCCTTGATTTAATGTAGAGAAAAGGATTCTGAGGCTTATGGACATTGTAATGTTGAAAGCAATTTGTCATTTAACATCTACTCACCCACATTGGGAGGGTTCAGAACACACACCGTTCACTAATACTTCGAGAAATAAATGTATGAGGGGAGCCTCCAGCATCCTTAAAGTGCTCCGTGATTGCTCTTTTCTGTAGGCCAGAACTTACAGTGGGAACAACAGCCACATAATTGAAAAACCTAGATGTAATGTGAGTAATTGAATCCTTGGGTGGCAGGAGCCATATGGCAGCATTCAACTGCCAAAGGCAAGGTGGGTGTGGTTGCATATGCTGATTGGACCTAGTAAGAAGGAAGTAGTAACTTCTGTATACTTATTTGTAAGACATTTGCATGTCATACACCTATAGGTGAACCACAGAGTAGTCCTTTATAATTTTGTCATAAGGTCATTCTGTCATCTGCAGATAACTACTCTCATTTTGAGAAATAGGTCTTAGCCTGCTACTGGGCTCAGTAGATACTGAACACTTAACCAAGGACCACCAAGTTACCATGCAAACTAAGCTGTCCATAATAAACTGGGTGTTATCTGACTCAACAAGTCATAAAGTTGGGTGTGCCCAGCAACACTACATTATCAAATGGAAATAGTATATACATGATTGGGCCCGCATATCTTCTGAAGGCACAATTAACTTACTTGAAGAAGTGGTCCAAATGAAGCAACTGACAAAGGATTAATCTCCAAAACATACAAGCAACTCATGCAGCTCAATATCAAAAAAACAAACAACCCAATGCAAAAATGGACAGAAGACCTAAATAGACATTTCTCCAAAGATATACGGATTGCCAACAAACACATGAAAGAATGCTCAACATCATTAATCATTAGAGAAATGCAAATCAAAACTACAATGAGATATCATCTCACACTGGTCAGAATGGCCATCATCAAAAAATCTAGAAACAATAAATGCTGGAGAGGGTGTGGAGAAAAGGGAACACTCTTGCACTGTTGGTGGGATTGTAAATTGATAAAGCCACTATGGAGAACAGTATGGAGGTTCCTTAAAAAACTAAAAATAGAACTACCATACAACCCAACAATCCCACTACTGGACATATACCCTGTGAAAACCATAATTCAAAAAGAGTCATGTACCAAAATGTTCATTGCAGCTCTATTTACAATAGCCAGGACATGGAAGCAACCTAAGTGTCCATCATTGGATGAATGGATAAAGATGTGGCACATATATACAATGGAATATTACTCAGCCATCAAAAGGAATGAAACTGAGTTATTTGTAGTGAGGTGGATGGACCTAGAGACTGTCATACAGAGTGAAGTAAGTCAGAAAGAGAAAAACAAATACTGTATGTTAACACATATATATGGAATATAAAAAAAAAAGAGAAAGAAAAAAAATGGTCAGAAGAACCTAGGGGCAAGATGGGAATAAAGCTGCAGACGTACTAGAGAATGGACTTGAGGATACGGGGAGTGGGAAGGGTAAGCTGGGACAAAGTGAGAGAGTGGCATGGACATATATACACTACCAAATGTAAAATAGATAGCTAGTGGGAAGCAGTCGCATAGCACAGGGAGATCAACTCGGTGCTATGTGACCACCTAGAGGGGTGGGATAGGGAGGGTGAGAGATGCAAGAGGGAAGAGATATGGGTACATATGTATATGCATAACTGATTCACTTTGTTTTAAAGCAGAAACTAACACACCATTGTAAAGCAATTATACTCCAATAAAGATGTTAAAAAAAAAAAAAAAAGAAGTGGTCCAAGTGCCCATGGTCCCACTCTAGCTACACAGTCTTCTGTATCCCAGCCTGCACCTATAGCCTTATGGAAAGTTTCCTATAATAAGTTGACAGAAGTAGAGAAGACTTGGGCCTAGTTTACAGATTATTCTGCACAATTTGCAGTCACCACCTAAAACTGGACAGCTATAACACTGCAGCCCCTCTCTGGGACATCACTGAAGGAGAGTGATAAAGGAAAATCCTCCTAGTGGACAGAACTTTGGGCAGTGCATCTGGTTGTTTACTTTTCTTGGAAGGAGAAAATGCCAAATGTTTGAGTATATACCTACTTATGGGCTGTTTCCAGTGGCTTAGCTGTATGTCCAAGAACTTGGAAGGAACATAATTAGAAAATTAGTAACAAAAAAATTTGAGGCAGAACGACATTAGCACAATGGCAAAATAGTAATTTTCTACCATCATCCCTCCACAAAACATCTATTTTGACAACACCTATGGACAAGAATATCTTTGTGGAAGTTCAGGAGCCCAGCATAGAAATGAAAGAATACAATTAGAGCAAAAAATCCAAGATTAAATACATTAAAGAGGGTAAGAACAGTGTCACTTTACCTACATCACACTTCCCACAAGACAGCACAGCTCAGTGTCAAGAGAGACCACCTTGATTTGTGATTTCTACCACAGGGAAAGTGAGAGTAGAGTCAGTGAGTGCCTGGATTCCCCAATCAAGTGAGACACTGCCCAAGAGGCTTACCTCTTTCATGCCTCACCTAGAATACTGATGTGATTGGCAAAGCTGAAGGACTGGGAGAGACTTGCAGCACAGCAACTCCAGATCTAATGAAAGGAATGCAGGTATTACTAAAAGCTTTTTGGACCCATTCAGGAAGCCCGCCCATGAGCTTCTTGTGATGCCTTACTGCTGACCCCTTTAACTGATGCATGGGCACACCCAATGCTCCATGCACCTCATTCACATCCTGTGGTATGCTCCTTGCACACATGCCCATTGACAAGAAGTGCAACCCTTTTTAGAAGATTCACAAGCACATGCAGAAAGCCAGTCTGAATCTGCAGAATTAGGTGAAGACACACACAGACAAATTGAGAATTTTAGGGCAGCCCACTAGAGAAAACAAATGTGAGGCTTTCAGCACTCAGCATGACTTTGTAGGATTGAGAGAATAAATAAAATCTTAAGAACCTCTCCCTTCATTTCCAGAAAGGAACAAGACATGTGAAGTGGGCACATCCATATAAAACTTCTGAAAGATCCTTAGAATCCCTAGCTAGGCATACTGATGAAGGCATTTCTCTCCCCAAGCCTGTCAGTAAAGAGTGAATTAATTAACTGTATTTACAAATTTGACGTCAGCAATGCAAGTTTAAAAGAAACATGAAAAATCAAGGAAACATGACATTACAAAAAAATCACAACATTTTTTTCAGCAACAAACTCCAACGAAATGGAGACCTACAAATTGCCTGACAAAGACATCAAAATAGTTGTCTTCTTTAGAAGCTTATGAGATACAAGAGAACAAAGATAGATGACTCAATAAATTCAGGAAAAATATACATGAACAAAATGAGAGATTTGACAAAGAGATAGAAAATATGAAAAAGAACCAAACAGAAATTCTGGGGGAAAAGAATACAATGAATAAAAATTTTAAACTGCAATAGATGGCTTATAATATCTATTAAATAAAATGATTCAATAATAACCTTACAGAAGAGAAAACCCCAGACCCAGATGAGTTCAGTAGTGAATTTTACTAAACATTTATGGAAGAAATTATACCAATATTCTATAATCTCTTTCAGAGAACAGAAGCAGAGGGAATGCTTCCTAAGTCATTCTCTGAGACCAACATTATCATAATACCATAATCAAAGATATTGTAAGAAAACTACAGACTAATATCTCTCATGAACATAGATTCAAAAATTTTAAATAAAATATTAACAAAATGAATCCAACAGTGTATGAAAAGAATTATACACCATAACGAAATGGGATTTATCTCTGGTATGCAAGGCTGGTTCACCTTTCAAAAATCAATTAATATAATACATCACAACAGCAGACTAAAAAAGGAAAATCACATGATAATATTAATAGATGCAGAAAATGCATTTGATGAAATCCAACACCCATTCAATGTAAAAACTCTAAGTAAAATAAGGACAGAGAGAAACTTTCACAACTTGATAAAGAATATCTACAAGTAGCTTACAGCTAACATAATACTTAATGGAGAGAAACTTAAAACTTTCACACTAAGATTAGAGACAAGGAAAGAATGTCTGTTCTCATCACTTTTTTACATTGTAATGGAAGTTCTAGATATTTCAGTAAGATAAGAAAAGGAAATAAAAGGTATACCTATTGGGAAGGAAGAAATAAAACAGTATTTGTTCACAGATGACATGATAACTTATGCAGAAAATCCAAAATAATCAACACCAAAAAAAGCTCCTGGAACTCATAAACCATTATAGAAAGATTCTGGTATTCAAGGTTAATTAACAAAAGTTAATTTTTTTTCTATACACCAGCAACACACAAGTAAAATTTGAAATATACATCTGTGAAATTTATATTATATATAAAATAAAACCACTAAAAAATGAAAGAAACACTTAGGTATACATTTACAAAATAAGTACAAGATCTTTATGAGGAAAACAAAGCAAACAAAAACTCTGATAAACAAAATCAAATAAGAAATAAATAAATGGAGAGATATTCCATGTTCATGTATAGAAAGACAATAATGTCAAGATGACAGTTCTTCCCAACTTGAACTATACAGTGAAACCCTAATAAAAATCTCTAGAGATACTTTATGAATATTGATAAATAATTCTAAATTTTATATGGAGAGACAAAAACCCAGACTAGCCAACACAATAATGGAGAACAATGCTGAAAGACTGACACTATCCTCTTCAAACTTACTCTAAAGCTATAGTAATCAAGATACTGTGATACCAGTGAAATAAAATACAAACACATCAATGGGAAAAAATAGAGAGCCCATAAAAAGTCCCACATAAAAATAATCAACTGATCTTTGACAGAGGAACAAAAATAGTCGTTTGCACTAATGGTGCAGAACAACTGATCCCCTGAATGCAATCATTGTCATCTTTATCTAGACACAGACGTTATACCCTGCAGAATAATAAAGTTGAAATGCATCACAGATCTAAATGAAAAATAAAAGTAAACCTAGATGATGTTGCATATTGCAATTACTTTTTTATCTATAACACGAAAGACACAATCCATGGAAGAAACAATCAATAAGCTGGACTGTATTAAATTTAAAAAGTCTGGGAAGAGAGATCTAATTGGTGAAGTAGGAGGAAGCTGGGCTCACATTTTTCATGAATACATCAAAATTACAAATACATATGGAGTGTCTCTCACTGAAATTGACCTAGGGATTAGCTGAACAACTCTCCACAACCAAGGCTCTAAAGAAAGATCCACACAGAGTCTGGTAGGGAGGAGAAGCAATCTGGTCAGCACTCCCACTGCTAGTGGGGGACACAGAAGAGGAAGAAAAATGTCACAGCCTTGAGGATCCTCCCTGGGAGCAAGGAGTTTGAGCCACATATTAGGCACCCCACCCCTGGAGTCTGACACTGGGAAGAGAAGTCCCCTTAACCATTTTGAAAACCAGTAGGACAAACCAAAAGGTTGTAAGCCTCAACAAGACTCAACTCTTGGAGAGCATGTGCACAAACTTGCTTACTCCCAGTCACAGCATGGAGGCAGCAGATTGAAAACTGCCTAGGATTCTGGCTGGCTTGGCAGAATTGGCCCAGCATGGCATCCAGCCTGCACTGGGCTCCTATTCCAGTCCCTCAAGCCCAGGCATTGCTCCCCACTGAGGCCTTTATCAATAAGAGTGTGCATCCTTGAAGGGAATGGGGCCAAATTGGATGCCTGTCCTGTCTCTGACCAAGGTAAAGGCAGCCACTGCCAGTGCACACTTTGGTACACACACTCAGAAAGGAGTAATGTTAGCTCCAGGACAGAGACCACCAATACAGGAGTGCCAATTCTTGTGCATGGTTTGAATGGAATGAAGCTAGTTCCAGTGTGGAGATCATCATTGTATGAGTGAGTGTCCCTGTGCACACTTGGGAGATGGAGAGGCCCACTGAGTGATGGCACCAAATCCTCTGGCCCAGACCTAGCTGCTAACAAATTTGCACACATCAGCGAAAGAGTGAAACCAGCACAGAAGTGCAGCCCTAAGCCCTCAGGCCCCAACCATGCCCCAAACCAAGCTGGGGACAGCCAACACACTCAGAAGGAAATCAACTCCCTCAGAGCTCTGGCTCTAGTCCATCCAACCCATCCCTACCTCCCACCAAGGTGGTGGCTGCCAGGACACCTCATCAGTCCATGTTCACTTCAGAACCAGCTCATGCACCAAAGCCACACATATTGCATAAGGAAGATCCCACACAACGTCACTCCTTCAAGGAAAGGTAACAGACAGAAAAAGAAAAACAAAATGGGAAAACAGAGGAATATGAATCAAAAAAAGAACATAAAAGAAAAAAAATACTGTAAAAAATCCTAATAAAACACAGATAAATATTTTACCTGATAAGGAGTTCAAAGGAATAGTAACAAAAATGTTCACTGAAGTGAGGAAAAGAATAAATGAACACAGTAGGAATTTTAACACAGACCTGGAAAATATAAAATAGAATCAGACAGAGCTGAAGAATGCATTAAATAAAATGAAAAATACACTAGAGGGAATTAACAACAGATTAGATGATACAGAAGAATGCATAAGCCATCTGGAAGATAGAATGATGAAAATCACACAATTAGCACAGCAAAAAGAAAAAAAAATGAAAAATGAGAATAGTTTAAGCGACCTCTGAGAGAGCATCAAGCATACTAATATTCATATTTTAGAGGTCCCAGAAGGAGAAAAGAGAGAAAGGGGTCAAATATGTATGTGATTAAATTATGGATGAAAATTTCCCAAAACTGAAGTAGGAAAGATACCCAGGCACAGGAAGCACACAGAGTCCCAAACAGATGAGCTAAAAAAGACCCACACCAAGACATACTATAATTTAAATGGCAAATGTTAAAAATAAAGATAAAATTCTAAAGGCAACCAAAGAAAAAGAAAGACTTGCATACAAGGGAACCCTCCTAAGGCTATCAGCTGATTTTTCTGCAGAAACTTTGCAGGCCAGATGAGACTGGCATGATGTATTTAAAGTCATGAAAGGAAAAAAAGAAAAACTACAACCTAGGATAGTCTATCCAGTAAGATGTTATACTTCAGAATTGAAAACGAGATAAAGAGCTTCACAGACAAGCAAAAAGTAAAAAAGTTCCAAAGTACTAAACCAACTTTATAAAAAGTATTAAAGAGTCTTCTTTATGTGAAAAAGAAAAGGCCATAAAAAGAAATAAGAAATTAAAGGAAGGGGAAAATCCAACTGGTAACAGCAAATAAAGGCTATGGACCAAACATTTAAATGAGCTAGTACAAATGTTAAAAAACAAAAAGTGTAAAATGAACTATAACTACAATAAACAGTAAAGGCATAGACATGAAGATGTAAAATAAGGCATCAAAAACACAAAACATGGAGTGGGGAGTAAAGAGCATAGAGCCTTTAGAAAGTGTTTGAACTCAAATGATTATCAGTCTTAAAAAAGTAGATACAGGTATAGGTCAACATATATGAAATACATGGTACCCACAAATCAAAAACCTACAACAGATGTACAAAAACTACAGAGAAAGGAACACAAACATATCACTAAAGAAAATCATCAAACCACAAGGGAAAATAATAAAGAACAGAGAAGACTACAAAAAACAACCAGAAAACAGGTAACAAAATGTCAACAAGTAAAAACTGATATATAATCACTGAAATGTCAATTGACTAAGTTCTCCACTAAAGAGACATAGAGTAGCTGATTGGATTTTAAAAAAAGACCCATCAATATGCTGCCTACAAGAGGCTCACTTTAAAGGTAAAGAAACACACACACATGCTTAAAGTGAGGGGATGGAAAAATATATTCCATGCAAATGGAAATGAAAAGAAAGCTAGGGTAGCTTTTGTCTGTTATAGGGTAACATATGACAGACAATGTAGATTTTATAACAAAGTCTGTAATACAAGAAAAATTAGGGCATTATTTAATGATAAAGGGAACAGTAAAAGGAGGATGTAACATTCATAAATATATATGCATCTAATATAGGAGCTCATAAGTATATAAAGCAAATACTAACAGACATAAAGGAAGAAATTGACAATAATACAATAATAATCGACACACTAGAACAGTTAGACTTGTAAATATATACAGGACATTTCATACAAAAACAGCAGACTACACATTCTTCTAAACTGCACATGAAGCATTCTTCAGGATAGATCATGTGCTAGTCCACAAAATAAGTCTCAACAAATTTAAGATAATAGTAAATATATCAAGCATCTTTTCCAACCACAACAGTATGAAACTAGAAAACAATTAAAGGAAGAAAATGGAAAAAAAACACGTAGAGACTAAACAAAATATTACTAAAAGACCCAAAGGATCAATGGATCGATGAACCAATCAAAGTGGAAATGGGGAATAACTAGAGAAAATAAATATAAAAACACAACTTTCCAAAATCTATGGGCTGCAGCAAAAGCAATTCTAGGAAAGAAGTTTATAGTAATAAATGTCTACCTCAAGAAACAAGAAAAATCTCACATGAACAACTTAACTTACCATCTAAAGGAGTAGAAAAATAAAAACAAACAAAGCCCAAAGTCAGCAGATGAAAGAAACAATAAAGATCAAAGAGGAAATAGGTAGAGGTCAAGTAAACAATTGGAAAAATTAATAAAAACAAGAGTTATTTTTGAAAAGATAAATAAAGTTGATAAGCCTTTAGCCAGGCTCCTTAAAAAAAAAAAAAAGAGAGAGAGAGAGAGGACTCAAACAAAACAAGAAATGAAAGAGAGGAAATTACAACAGATATCACAAAATACAAACAGTCATAATAGACCACTCTGAACAGTTATATGCCAAAAAATTAGACAACCTAGAAAAAATGGATAAATTCCTAGAAACATACAAACTTACAAACTGGGAAGAAATAGATAATCTGAACAAACTGAATACTAGCATAGAAATTGAATCAGTAATCAAAAATTCCCAACAAACAAAAGTCTAGGACCAGACAGGTTCATAGGAGAATTCTTGCAAGCATATAAAAGAGTTAATACTTATCCTTCTCAAACTAGTGCAAAAAAAAAAAAAAAAAATTGAAGGGAAGGGAATGCTCCCCAATTCATTCTATGTGGCTAGCATTACCCTGATACCAAAACTGGACAAAGACACTATAAAAACAGAAAATTATAGGCCAATATCCCTGATGAATATAGATGCAAAATATCCTCAACATAATATTAGCAGATAATTCCCAACAGTATATAAAATGAGTCATACATGAAGATCAAGTGGGACTTATTTCAGTGATGCAAGGATGGTTCAATATCTGCAAGTCATTCAATGAGATACACAACGTCAACAAAAAGAAGAATACAAAACAGATCATGATCTCAATAGATGCAGAAAAGACATTTGATGAAATTCAAAATACCAGTCATGATAAATAATCTCAACAAAGTTGGTATAAATGGAACATGCTTCAACATAATAAAGGTCACAACTAACATCATACTGAATAGTGAAAAATTGAAAGCTTTTCTTCTAAAATCGGGAACAAACTAAAAATGATCATTCTCAACATTTCTATTTAACAGAGTATTGGAAATTCTAGCCTCAGCAATCAGACAAGAAAAAGAAATAAAATAATGCAAATTGGAAGGAAGAAGTAAAACTGTTTCTATTTACAGATGATATGATACTATATAAAGAAAACCCTAAAGTCTCCACCAAAAGAACTAGTAGAAGTAATAAATGAATTCAGTAATGTTGCAGGATACAAGATTAACATACAGACATCTATTGCTTCTCCATGTACTAATAATTAACTCTCAGAAAAAGAAAGCAAGAAGACAATCCCATTTAAAATTGCCTCAAAATGAATAAAACACCTAGGAATAAATTTAGCCAAGGTGGTGAAACACCTATATTCTGAAAACCCTAATAAATTGGTGAAGGAAATTGAAAATGATACAAGGAAATTAAAAGATATACTGTGTTCATGAAATGGAACAATTAATATTGTCAAATTGTCCATACTACCTAAGCAATCTATAGATTTAATGCAATCTCTATAAAAACACCCATGAAATTTTTCATAGGACTGGAAAAAATAATTCTAAAATTTGTATGGAACCACAAAATATCCTAAATAGCCAAAGTAATCTTGAGAAAATAAAGTTGGAGCTATCACACTCCCTGACTTCAGACTGTACTACAAAGCTACAATAGTTCAGAGAGCATGGTAGTGGCACAAAGAACAAACACATAGGTCAAGAGAACAGAACAGAGAGTACAGAAATAAACCCACATATTTATGGTCAATTAATCTATGAGAAAGTAGACAAAAATATACAATGGTGAAAAGACAGTCTCTTCAATAAGTGGTGTTGGGAGAACTTGACAGTTACATGTAAAAGAATAAAATTAAAATATTTTCTCACACCATATACAAATATAAACTGAAAGTGAATTAAAGACCTGAATGTAAGACTGTAAGCCATAAAACATCTAGAGGAAAACATTGATAGGGCACACTTTGTCATAAATCTTAGCAATATATATACAGATTTTTCTCCTCAGGTAAGGGAAACCAAAGCAAAAATGAACAAATGGCCCCTAATTAATCCTAAAATTTTTTGCACAGCAATGGAAACAGTCAACAAAATGAAAAGACAACCTACTGAATTGGAGAAAATATTTACAAATCAAATGTCTGATAAGTGGGTTAATATCTAAAATTTATAAAGGGCTCATAAAACTCAATATTTTAAAAAAACTATCTGATTAAGAGAATGAGCAGAAGACCTGTACAGTTATATTGCTAAAGAACACATACACAAGGCTAACAAGCAGGAGAGAAGATGTTCTACATCCCTAAGTATCAGAGAAATGCAAATCAAAACCAAAATGACTTATCACCTCAAACCCGTCAGAATGGCTAGCATCAAAAAGACAACAAATTATAAATATTGTCATAGATGTGGAGAAAAGGAAACCCTAGTTCACTGTTGTTGTAATATAAATTGATATCACCACTATGGAAAATAGTATAAGGATTCCTAAATAAATTAATAATATAACTACTATGTGATCCAGAAACTCCACTCTTGGGTATATATCCAAAGAAAATGAAGACACTAATTCTAAAATGTACATGCACCTCAATATTCATGTGAACATCCTTTACAATAGTCAACATATGGAAGCAGCCTAACAGTCCACCAACAGATTAATGGTTAAAGAAGTTGTAATATATACAATAGAATATTACTCAGCCATTAAAAGAATGAAATGCTGCCATTGGCAACAACATGGATGCACCTGGAGTGTATTATGTTTAGTGAAGTAAGTCAGACTGGGAATGAAAAATACTGTATATTTTCGCTTATATGTGAAATTTTAAAAACAATCAAACAAATGAAAATAACAAAACTAGAACAGACACATAGATACAGAGAACAAACTAGTGGTTAGCAGCAGAGAGAGGAGAAGGTGGGTGGGCAACATAGGGGAAGGGGATTAAGAAGTACAACTATTAGGTACTAAATAAATTATTGATACAAACATATAATGTGCAGCACAGAGAATACAACTAATATTTGATAATAACTTTAAATGGAGTATAATCTATAGAGACTTCAAGTCACTATATTGTACCCCTGAAACAAAATAACATTGTAAACCAACTATATTTCAATAAAAATAAATAAAAATTAATTAATTAATAAAATTAAAAACTCCTTCTCTGAAAGATAATGTTAAGCAAATGAGAAGCCATTCCACATACTGGCAGAAAGTATTTGTGAAAGAAGTCTTATAAAGGACTGCTATCCAAAATATACAAAGAATACTAAATATTCAACAATAAGAAAACAAATAATTTAAAAATGTGCAAATGATCTCAACAGACACTTCACCAAAGAAGACATATAGATGGCAAAAAAGCATATAAAAATATGCTCTACATTATAGGTCAACAGAGAAAGGCAAATACAAATAACAAGATAGCAATATTCACCTATAGAAAGGGCAAAATCCAGGACATTGATAATACCAAATACTAGTGAAGATGTGATGTAACAACTCTCATTACTTGCTGGTGGGAATGAACAATAGTACAGCCATTTTGGAGGACATTTTGGTTGTTCCTTTCAAAACTAAACATACTCTTACCATACAATTTAGCAATCACACATCTTGTTATTCATCCAAAGGGATGAAAACTTACATCCACCTAAAAAACTGCACAAGGATGTTCAGAGCAGTTTTATTCATAACTGTCATATCATGATTGCAACCATAATGTTCGTCAGAAGGTGAATGGATAAATAAACTGTGGTATAACCAGATAATGGAATATTAATTAACACTGAAAATATATAAATTATTGAGCTATGAAAAGACATGGAGGAAACTTAAGTGCATTTTACTAAATGAAAGAAGCCAATTTGAAAAGTGTACACAATGTATGATTTCAACTGCATGACATTCTGGAAAGGCAAAGCTATGACGTCAGTAAAAAGGACAGTAGCTGCAGGTTTACCCGGGGGAGAAAAATTAAATAGGTGGAGCCAAGTGACTTTTAGGTAAGTGAAAATATGCTGTATGATACCATAATATTAGGTATATGTCATTGTACATTTCTCCAAACACTTACAATGTACAACACCTAGCATGAATGTTAATGGAAACTATGGAGTTTGGGTGTTAATAATGTGTCAACATGGGTTCATCAATTGTTACAAATGTATCACTCTAGTGGGGGATGTTGATAAATGAAGAAGCTATGTATGTGGGGGGCAAGGAATATATGAGAAATTCCTGTAGATTCCCTTCAATTTTGCCTTGAACCTTAAACTGCTCTAAAAACGTAAACAATTAATTTTTTTTTAAAATAGAGGATATCAACATAAGACTTTATCAAGCAGAAAAAAATAATTTACAATAATGGCAAGTTATTTGAAAATATATACAATCAAAGGAAAAAAGAAAAATGAATAAAAAAGAGTAGAGAAAGCTTATGGAATTTGTGGAATATAAGAAACATTATTAATATAAATATTATGGAAATCCCAGAAGTAGAATACAGAGGAACAGATGGAGAAATATTCCTGGAAGAAATAATGGCTGGAAACTTCCCCAAAATGGAGAGACATATGGACTTCCAGGTACATGAAGCTCAAAATGCCCTAAAGAGTTTCAACATAAAGATGACTTCACCAAGACACATAATCAAGAGTAAAAATCAAGTAAAAAGAATTTTGAAACTTCTAAGAGAAATGAGACTCACGAAATACAAAGGAACCCCCTTAAAGCTCTAGGCAATTTCACAAAAGAACAAATGCAGGCCAGAAGAGAGAGGGAAGATATTTTTAAGGTGTTGAAGGAAAAAAAAAACCCTGACAACCAGGAATATGACATAACATAAAGCTCTTCAAGAATGAAGAAGATATGTAGACAATCGCCCCCCCACCCCAAAACAGGAGTTAGCCATCATGGGAGTTAAGCATTACTAGACCTGACATACAAGAAATACTAAAAGGTATTTCTTCAAGCTGAAATGAAGAATGTCAATTAGAAACATGAAAACATATGAAAGTATAAAACTCACTAGAAAATGAAAGTGTATACACAAGTTCAGAAAACACTAATACAGTAATTGTGGTGTAAAAATCACATAACTAGCATAAAACTAAAAAGAACATAAGTACTAAGTTAGTTGTTAATGTATGCACAATATAAAAAGATGTAAGTGGTGATACCAAAACCAAAAAATATGATGAGGAGAATAAAAGGCTAGAGTATTTGTATGTGATCAAATTTAACATGTTACTAGATTAAAATAGACAGCTATAATTATAAGATATTTTGTGAAATTCTTATGGTAACCAACAAGCAAAAATCTATAGTGTATACATATATTGTAAAGAAAAAATAATCAAAGCATACAACTACAGAAAATCATCAAATCAAAAAAAAAAAAAACATAAAGAGAGGAAAAATGAAACAGAGGAACTACAAAACAGCCAGAAAACAATAAGATGGCAATGGTAAATCCTTACCCTTTAATGATTAATTTAAAGATAAATGAATTCTCAAATCAAAAGATATAGAGACTGAATACATTTAAAAAGAGACCAAACTATATAGTGCCTATTAGAGGCTCACCTAAGGATACACATAGATGGAAGAGTAAAGGGATAGAAAAAGATATTCCATAAAAATAGAAGTGAAAGAGCTGTACTTATATCAAACAAAACAGTATTTAAGTCAAAAACTTTCTCTATATCCAGAGAAGGTCATTATATAATGATAAAGGGAGGTCAGTTAACAAGAGGATATAACAACTGTAAATATATATGCACCCAACATTGGAACATCTTAATATATAGAGTAAATATTAACAGAACTAAAGAGAGAAATAAAATAGAAGGGATGTATACTTCAATATAATGAAGGCCATATATGCCAATACCACAGCCAAAATCATACTCAATGATGAAAAACTGAAAGCATTTCCTCTAAGATCAAGAAGAAAACAAATGTGACCATTCTCACCACTTCTATATGACATAGTGCTGGAAGTCCTAGCTAGAGCAATTATGCAAATCATATCTATTGTTCATGAAGTGGAAGAATTTATATTGTGAAAATGTTCATAATACTCAAAGCAATCTACAGATTCAGTGCAATAGTTATCAAAATTTCAATGGAATTTTTCACAGAAATTATAAGAAAAATCGAAAAATTCACATGGCATCACAAAAGACCCTGAATAACCAAAACAATATTTAGCAAGAAGAACAAAGGTCTTGGCATCACACTTCCTGACTTCGAATTGTATGACACACCTATAGTAATCCAAACAGTATGGTGCTGGCGTAAAAATAGACACTAAGAAGAATGGAACAGAATAGGTAACTATTTTACCTAATTTCATAGAGACAAAGATAAGCAAAATGAGAAGACTGAGGAATTTGTCTCAATTAAAAGATCAAGAGAAACTCCCCTAAAAAGAACTAATAAAAGAGAAATAAACAACTAGAAAATAATTCAAAGTATTAGTAATACTAATGCAAACTTATTTAGGAAAAAGAGTAAATGAACACAGTGAGAAGTTTAACATGGGATTAGAAATATAAAAAATAACCAGCCAGGACCAAAGAATACAATAAAATGAAAAATACACTAGAAGGAATGAACAGCAGAGTAGGTGGTACAGAAAAGTGCATAAGTGATCTGGAAGACTGAATAATGGAAATCACCTAATTAGAACAACAAAAAGAAAAACAAATTAAAAAATTAAAACAGTTAAAGGGATATTTGGCATAACTTCAAGCATACCAACATTCACATTATAGGGGTCCCAGAATGAAAAAGAGACAGAAGGGGTTCAAAAATGTATTTAATGAAATTATGAAAACTTCCAAAACCTAAATAAGGAAACAGATATCCAGGTAGAGGAAGCACAAACAATCTCAAACAAGATGAAACCAAACAGGAACACAACAAGAAATATCATAATTAAAATGGCCAAAGTTAAAGAAAAAGAGAAAATTCTAAGGTAGCAAGAGAAAAACAAAGAATCATATACAAAGGAACTCCCATAAGGCTATCAGCTGATTTTTCTGATGAAAATTTGAAGACCAGAACATAGTGGCATGATATACTTAATGAGCTAAAAGTAAAAAACCTGCAACCTAGGATACTCCACCCAGCAAGATTATCATTTAGAATTGAAGGAGAGATCAAGAACTTCTCAGACAAGCAAAAACTAAAGGAGTTTATCAATACTCAAATTACCCTAAAAGAAATGCTAAAGGGTCTTCTCTATGTGGAAAAGAAAAGGCTATAATAAGAATCAAGTACCTATAGAAAAGGAACAGTCCTATTAGTAAAGGCAAATATATAGTAAAGGCTAAGGATCAAGACCCATCTATATGTTGCTTATAAGAGACTCACTTCAGAGCTAAGACACATACAGAATGGAAGTGAAAGGATAGAAAAAGATAATTCATGTAAATGGAAATGAAAAGAAAGCTGGAGTAGTAATACTCATATCAGAAAAGTAGACTTTAAAATAACGTCTATTACAAAAGACAAAGAAGGGCATTATATAATAATATAAGGATCAATACAAGAAGATGATTTAACATTCATTAACATATATTCACCTAATATAGAAACACCTAGAAATATAAAGCAAACATTAACAGACATAAAGGGAAAAATTGACAATAACACAATGATGGGGGATTTTAACACTACACTTACATCAATGAACAGATCATTGAGACAGAAAATCAATATGAAGCAGTGGTCTTAACTCACACACAAGACCAATTAGACCTAATAAATATGTACAAGACATTTCCTCCAAAAACAACAGAATACATATTCTTTTCTAGTGCACATGGGACATTCTCATGAATAGTTCACATGCTAGGCCACAAAACAAGTCTCAACAAATTTAAGAAGATTAAAATTATATCAAGCATTTTTTTTCTGCCCATGATGGTATGACACTAGAAATTAATTACAGGAAGGATAAAGTGAAAAGCACAAACATGTAGAGACTAAAAAACATGCTACAAAAAACAAAAAAAAACAAAAAAAACAAAACAATGGGTTAATGAAGAAATCAAAGAGAAAATCAGAAAATAACTCAAGACAAATGAAAAAGGAAGCAAGTTTCACAAATCTATGGGAAGCAGCAAAAGCAGTTATAAGAAGGAAGTTCATAGCAATAGAGGCCGACCTCAAGAGACAAGAAAAATCTCAAACAACCTAAATTTCCATCTAAAGGAATTAGCAAAATAAGAACAAACAAATGCCAAAATCAGAAGAAGGAAGGAAATAATAAAGACCAGAGAAGAAATAAATAAAATAGAGATCAAAAAACAATAGAAATAAACAAGGAAACCAAGAGCTGGTTCTTTGAAGAGATAAACAAAATTGATAAACTTTTACGCAGGCTAACCAAGAATAAAAGAGAGAGAATGAAAATAAACAAAGTAAGAAATGAAAGAGGAGAAATATCATCTGATACCATAGAGATAACAAAAAAAAAAAAAAAAGATAAAAGAACACTACAAACAGTTACATGCCAACAAATTGGACAACCTAAAGGAAACAGACAAATTTCTAGAATCATACCACCTTCCAAACTGAATCAGGAAGAAATAGACAATACGATTAGACTAATTACAAGTAGTTAAATTAAATTTCTAATTAAAAAAAAAAAAAACTCCACACAATGTCCAACACAGGACAGCTTCATAGAATAATTCTACCAAACATATAAAGTAAAGCTAGTACCTATCATTCTCAAACTACTTTAAAAAATAATAAAATAAATAAAAATATAAAATAAAAAAGGATAATGGAAGACTCCCAAATTCATTCTAAAAGACCACCATTACCCTGATAGCAAAACCAAAGACACTACAAAAAAGGAAAATTATAGGCCAATATCTCTGAAGAATATAGGTGCAAAAATCCTCAACAAAATATTAGCAAACAGAATTCAACAAAATATAAAACGTATCAAAAACCAGATCAATTGGGATTTATTCCAGGTATATAAGGGTGGTTTAGTATTCACAAATCAATCAATTTGATATACCACATTAACAAAAAGAAGGATAAAAAACATGGTAATCTCAATAGATGCAGACAAAAGCATTTGGCAAAATTCAACAACTATTCATGATAAAAACTTGCATTAAAGTTGCTATAGGGGGAACATATGTCAACATAATAAAAGCTATTTATGAAAACTCACTGCTAACATCATACTCAATAGTGAAATTGAAATATTTTCCTCTTAAATCAGGAACAAAACAAGGATGCACATTCTCGCCACTTCTATTTAACACAATATTGGAAGTACTAGCCATAGCAATCAGACAAGAAAAAGAAACAAATGACATTCAAATTAGAATGGAAGAGGTAAAACTGTCACTATTTGCAGATGACATGACACTGTATATAGAAAACTCTAAATTCTCCACAAAAAAAAACTATTAGAAGTAAAAAATGAATTCAGTAAAGATGCAGGGTACAAGATTAACATACAGAAATATATATATTTTCTATATACCAATAATGAACTATAAGAAATAGAAATTAAGGAAACAATCCCATTTACAATTGTATCAAAAAGAATAAAATACCTAGGAATAAATATATCCAAGGAGGTAAAAAACCTATACTCTGAAGCCTATAAAATATTGATGAAGGAAATTGAAAATGAATCAAAGAAATGAAAAGCTATATGTGTTCTTGGATTGGAATAATTGAAATTGTTAAAATGACCATACTACTCAAAGCAATCTACAGATTTAATGCAATCCTTATAAAAATGCCTATAACATTTTTCAAAGAAGTAGAAAAGCATCCTAAAATTTATATGGAACCACAAAGGATCCTGAATTCCAAAGCAATATTGAAAAAAAAAGAACAAAACTGGAAGTATCATGCCCTGTGTCTTCAGACTGTACAACAAAGCTATAGTAATCAAACAGCATGGTACTGGCATAAGACAGACATAGATCAATGAAACAGAATAGAGAGACCAGAAATGAACCCACTCACTTATGATCAATTGATCTATGACAAATGAGGAGAAAAGAGTCTTTTTGATACATGGTGCTGAGAATACTGGAGACTACATGTAAAAGAAGGAAGTAAGACCTGAAACCATAAAACTCCTAGAAGAGAACATAGGCAGAACACTCTTTGACATAAATAGTAGCAATAATTTTTGGATCTGTGTCTTAGAGCAAAATAAATAAAAGCAAAAATAAACAAATAGGATCTAATTAAACCTAAAAGCTTTTGTAGAGTGAAGAAAATCAGTGACAAAATAAAAAGGCAACCAATCGAATTGAAAGAAAATATTTTTAAATAATATGACCAGAGGACCTTCAAGATGGTGGAGGAGTAAGACGTGGAGATCACCTTCCTCCCCACAAATACATCTACATGTGGAACAACTCCTACAGAAAACCTACTGAATGCTGGCAGAAGACCTCAGACTTCCAAAAAGGCAAGAAAATCTCCACATAACTGTGTAAGGCAAAGAAAAAAGAAAAAAAAAATTAAAAGAGAGAGAGAGACAAAGGAATCAGAATGGACCTTTGTTTCTGGGAGAGAGCTGTGAAGGAGGAAAAGTTTCCACACACTAGGAAGCCCCCTCACTGGTGGGGATGGGAGAGCTTCAGAGCCTTAGAGGAGAGAGCAGCAACAGGCGTGCAGAGGCTAAAGTGGAGAGAATCCAGCACAGCGGATTGGTGCCAAACAGAACTCCCCAGCCTGAGATGCTTGTCTGCTCGGGGCAGGTGGTGGCTGGGTGCTGAGGCTCTGGCTTCGGAGGTCAGACCCCAGGGAGAGGACTGGGGTTGGCTTCGTAAGACAGCCTGAGAGGGTTAGTATGCCACAGCTGAGGGAGTCTAGGTAAAGACCTGGGCCTACCAAGGAGGCAAGAGACCATTTTTGCTGGGTGTGAGGAGAGGGGTGGGCCCGCCATAGGAGCTTCTTGCTCCATGTGCTCACAGATGGCAGTGCACCAACTACGTGAGCTCCAGAGGTGGGCATGAGCCACGGCTGTTAATTAGGACCCCAGAGGGGGGTGTGATGGCTGCCGCCACTGTTACCAAGTTTCCTGTGAGCAAGTGCAGGTCACTCCCCACATCTTCCTGGGAGCCTGTGAAGCCCCCCACTGTCAAGTGTCCTGCAATCCGGGACTAACTTCCCTGGGAGAATGCACGGTGCACCTCAGGCTGTAGCAACTTCCTGCCAGCTTCTGCCACCGTAGGCACTTCCTACATATCCCAATTGTGACTGCCATATCCCTCCCTCTCCCTGGCATGAGTGAACAATATGCAGCACACGAAGGAGAAAGGTAAAAACCCACAAGACCAAACAGATGAAGAGGAAATAGGCAGTCTACCTGAAAAAGAATTCAGAGTAATGATAGTAAAGATGATCATAAATCTCAGAAATAAAATGGAGAAAATACAAGAAACGTTTAACCCTAGAAGAGCTAAAGAGCAAACAAACAGTGATGAACAACAAAATAACTGCAATTAAAAATACTCTAGAAGGGATCAATAGCAGAATAACTGAGGCAGAAGAACAGAAAATTGATCTGGAAGATAGAATGGTGGAAATCACTGCCACGGAGCAGAAAAAAAAAAAAGATGAAAAGATGTGAGGACACTCTCAGACACTTCTGGGACAACATTAAATACACCAACATACAAATTATAGGGGTCCCACTTAAAGAAGAGAAAAAGAAAGGGTCTGAGAAAATATTTGAAGAGATTATAATTGAAAACTTCCCTAACATGGACAAGGAAATAGTCAAGCAAGTGCAGGAAGTGCAGAAAGTCCCATACACAATAAACCCAAGGAGAAACAGGCTGAGACACATATTAATCAAATTATCAGAAAATAAATACAAAGAAAAAATATTAAAAGCAGGAATGGAAAAGCAAAAAATAACATACAAGGGAATCTCCATGTGGTTATCAGCTCATTTTACAGCAGAAACACTGCAGGCCAGAAGGCAGTGAAAAGATATATTTAAAGTGATGAAAGGGAAAAACGTACAACCAAGATAAATCTACCCAGCAAGAAGATCATTCAGATTTGACAGAGAAATCAAAAGCTTTACAGACAAGCAAAAACTAATAGAATTCAGCACCATCAAACCAGCTCTACAACAAATGCTAAAGGATCTTCTTTAAGCAGGAAAGACAAGAGAAGAAAAGGACTTACAAAAACAAACACAAAACAATTAAGAAAATGGTAATAGGAACATACATGTCGATAATTACCTTAAATGTGAATGGATTAAAAGCTCCCATCAAAAACACAGAGTGTCTGAATGGATACAAAAACCAGATCCAAATATATGCTGTCTACAAGAGACCCATGTCAGACATAGGGACACATAGGAAATAAAAGTCAGGGGACGGAATAAGATATTCTATGAAAATGGAAATCAAAAGAAAGCTGGAGTAGCAATACTCATATCAGATAAAATAGACTTTAAAATAAAGTATGTTACAAGAGGCAAGGAAGGACACTACATAATGATAAAGGGATTAATCCAAGAAGAAGATATAACAATTATAAACATATAGGCACACAACAAAGGAGCACCTTGATACATAAGACAAATGCTAACAGCCATAAAAGGAGAAATTGACAGTAACACAATAATAGTCAGAGACTTTAACACCTCACTTACACCAATGGACAGATCATCCAGACAGAAAATTAACCAGGAAACACAAGTTTTAAATGACACAATAGACCAATAGATTTAATTGATATTTATAGTACATTCCATCTGAAAACAGCAGAATGAACTTCTTTCTCAATTGTACACAGAACATTCTCCAGGATAGATCACATCTTGGGTTACAAATCAAGCCTCAGTAAATTTAAGAAATTTGAAATCATATCAAGGATCTTTTCCGACCACAATGCTATGAGATTGGAAATCAATTACAGGAATATACTGTAAGAAACACAAACACATGAAGGCTAAACAATACATTACAAAATAACCAAGAGATAACTAAAGAAATCAAAGAGGAAATCAAAAAATACTGAGAGAAATATGACAATGAAGACCCAAAATGTATGGGAAGCAGCAAAAGCTCTTCTAAGAGGGAAGTTTATAGCAATACAATCCAACCTCAAGAAACAAGAATAACCTCAAATAAACAACCTAACCTCACACCTAAAGCAACTAGAGAAAGAAGAACAAAAAACCCAAAGTTAGAAGGAAAGAAATCGTAATGATCAGAGCAGAAATAAATGTAAAAGAAATGAAGAAAACAATCACAAAGATCAATAAAACTAAAAGCTGGGTCTTTGAGAAGATAAACAAAATTGATAAACTTTTAGCCATACTCATCAAGAAAATGAGGGACAGGACTCAAATCAATAAAGTTAGAAATGAAAATGAAGTTACCACAGACACTGAAGAAATACAAACCATCATAAGAGACTACTATGAGCAACTATACGCCAATAATATGGAAAACCTGGAAGAAATATACAAATACTTAGAAAGCTATAACCTTCTTAGACTGAACCAGGAAGAAATAGAAAACATGAACATACCAATCGCAAGTAATGAAATTGAAGCTGTGATTAAAAATCTTCTAACAAACAAACGTCCAGGACCAGACGGCTTCAAAGGTGAATTCTATCAAACATTTAGAGAAGAGCTAACACGCATCCTTTTCAAACTCTTCCAAAAAACTGCAGATGAAGGAACACTTCCAAACTCATTCTATGAGGCCACCATCACCCTGATACCAAAACCAGACAAAGATGTCACAAAGAAGGAAATTATAGACCAATATCACTGATGAATATAGATGCAAAAATCCTCAACAAAAAACTAGGAAACAGAATCCAACAGCACATTAAAAGGATCATACTCTATGATCAAGTAGGATTTATCCAAGGGATGCAAGGATTCTACAATATATGTAAATCAAGCAATGTGATATACCATATTAACAAATAGAAGAATAAAAACCATATGATAGCCTCAATAGATGCAGAGAAAGCTCTTGACAAAATTCAACACCCATTTATCATAAAAACTCTCCAGAAAGTGGGCATAGATGGAACCTACCTCAATGTAATAAAGACCATATATGACAAACCCACTGCAAACTTCATTCTCAATGGTGAAAAACTGAAAGCAATTCCTCTAAGATCAGGAACAAGACAAGGATGTCCACTCTCAGTGCTATTATACAGCATAGTTTTGGAAGACCTAACCATGGCAATCAGAGAAGAAAAAGAAAGAAAACTATTCCAAATTGGAAAAGAACTAAAACTGTCACTGTTTGCAGATGACATCATACTATACATAGAAAATCCTAAAGATATCACCAGAAAACTACTAGAGCTAATCAATGAATTTGGTAAAGTTGCAGGATACAAAATTAATGCACAGAAATCTCTTGCATTTCTATATACTAACAATGAAAGATCAGAAAGAGAAATTAAGGAATGAATCCGATTCACCAATGCAACAAAAAGAATAAAATACCTAGGAATAAACCTACCTAAGGAGGTAAAAACCTGTACTTAGAAAACTATAAGACACTGATGGAAGAAATCGAAGATGACACAAGCATATGGAGATATATATCATGTTCTTGGATTGGAAGAATCAATATTTTCAAAATGATTATACTACCCAAAGCAATCTACAGATTCAATGCAATCCCTATCATGTTCTTGGATTGGAAGAATCAATATTTTCAAAATGATTATACTACCCAAAGCAATCTACAGATTCAATGCAATCCCTATAAAATCCCTATAAAATCCCAATGACATTTTTCACAGAACTAGAACAAAAAAACTAAAAAAATTTTAAGGAGACACAAAAGACCTTGATTAGCCAAAGCAATCTTGAGAAAGAAAACAGAACTGGAGGAATCAGACTCCCTGACTTCAGACTATACAACAAAGCTACAGTAATCAAGACAATATGGTACTGGCTCAAAAACAAATATAGATCAATGGAACAAGATAGAACACCCGGAGATAAACCCGCTTACCTATGTTCAACAAATCTGTGACAAAGGAGGCAAAAATATACAATGGAAAATAATCTCTTCAATAAGTGCTGCTGGGAAAACTGGAGAGCAACATGTAAAAGAAAGAAATTGGGGACTTCCCTGGTGCTGCCATGGTTAAGAATCCACTTGGCAATGCAGGAGACATGGGTTCGATCCCTGGTCCAGGAAGATTCCACATGCCACAGAGCAACAAATCCCATGTGCCACAACTACTGAGCTTGCATTCTAGAGCCTGCGAGCCACAACTACTGAAGCCTGGTCACCTAGAGTCCATGCTCTGCAACAAGAGAAGTTCCAAGAGCAAAATTACAGTGTGTTAGATTGTGGGGGGAAAATTAGTTTTATTTTTTCCCTACATGGGGTACAACACTGTGAAATTCAATCTTCAACTGAAGGCCCTGAAATTCTTCTAAAACATAGCTCTTTGTTTCTTTCTTTAACAAAGTTTAAGCTAGTTTTAATAAATTAAAATGAGAAATTGCTTGTCTGTCCACCTCAGCTTTGTTTTATGCCCATTTCATACTGTTGTCTGTGCTGTAATTCATATTTTTGATACCATTTCTGATGTGTTAAATTGGTTGTCTTGTAAATATCTTATAAAGAGTTCAATTGTAAATAAACTATTGTGGCTGTTAAAATAAATAAATAAAGTAAAATAAAATAAAATAAAACAAATGAGAAGCTCACACAGCAACGAAGGCCCAATACAGCCAAAATATAAATAATAATTTAAAAAATGAAATTAGAACACTTCCTAACACCATACACAAAAATAAACTCAAAATGGATTAAAGACCTAAATGTGTGACCGGACACTATAAAACTCTTAGAGGAAAACATAGGAAAAACACTCTTTGACATAAATCACAGCAAGATCTTATTTGACCCAACTCCCAGAGTAATGGAAATAAAAACAAAAATAAACAAATGGGACCTAATGAAACTTAAAAGCTTTTGCACAGCAAAGGAAACCATAAACAAGATGAATAGACAACCCTCAGAATGGGAGAAAATATTTACAAATGAAGCAACTGACAAAGGATTAATCTCCAAAATATATAAACAGCTCATGCAGCTCAACAAACAATCCAATCTAAAAATGGGCAGAAGACATAAATAGATTTTTCTCCAAAGAAGACATGCAGATGGTAAAAAACACATGAAAAGATGCTCAACATCACTAATTATTAGAGAAATTCAAATCAAAACTACAGTGAGGTATCACCTCACACCGGTTAGAATGGGTATCATCAGAAAATCTATGAACAATAAATGCTGGAGACAGTGTGGAGTAAAGGGAATCCTCTTGCACTGTTAGTGGGAATGTAAATTGATACAGCCACTATGCAGAACAGTATGGAGGTTCCTTAAAAGACTAAAAATAGAATTACCATATGTCCCAGCAATACCACTATTGGGCATACACCCAGAGAAAACCATAATTAAAAAAAGACTCATGTGCCCAAATATTCATTGAAGCACTATTTACAATAGCCAGGTCATGGAAGCAACCTAAATGTCCATCGACAGACTAATGGATAAAGAAGATGTGGTACATATATATAATGGAATATTACTTAGCCATAAAAAGGAAAAAAATTGGGTCATTTGTAGAGACATGCATGGACCTAGAGACTGTCAGACAGAGTGAAGTAAATCAGAAAGAGAAAAACAGATATCATATATTAACGCATATATATGGAATGTCAGAAAATGGTACAGATCAACTGGTTCGCAAGGCAGAAAGAGAGACACAGATGTAGAGAACAAACGTATGGACACCAAGGGGAGAAAGGGGTGGGTGGGATGAATTGGGAGATTGGGATTGACTTATGTACAATAATATGTATAAAATAGATTGCTAATGAGAACCTGCTGTATAGCACAGGGAACTCCACTTCACTGTACAGTAGAAATTAAGACGTCATTGTAAAACAACTATACCCCAATAAAAAAAAAAGTTAAATAAATAAATAATATGACTGATAAGGGATTAATATTTAAATTTATATACAGCTCATAAAATTCAATATCAAAGAACCAAAGAACCCAACTAGAGAACTGGCAGAACTGAATAGACACTTTTCCAAGGAAGATATATAGATGGTTAACCAGATAATGAAACAATGCTCAACATCACTAATTATCAGAGGAATGTAAATCAAAACAAAAATATCACCCCACACCTGTCAAAATGGCTATCATCAAAATGTGTGCAAATAACAAATGTTGTTTGAGGATGTGGAGGAAAGGGGACCCTAGTATACTGTTGATGGGCTTGTTGATTGTTGTAACCACTGTGGAAACCAGTTTGGTGGTTCATCCAAAACTAAAAATAGAAGTACCATATGATACAGAAATTCTATGCTCGGGTATGTAAACAAAGAAAATGAAAACACCCATTCAAAAAGATACATGGGGGCTTCCCTGGTGGTGCAGTGGTTGAGAATCTGCCTGCTAATGCAGGGGACACGGGTTCAAGCCCTGGTCTGGGAAGATCCCACATGCCGCGGAGCAACTGGGCCCGTGAGCCACAACTGCTGAGCCTGCGCATCTGGAGCCTGTGCCCCGCAATGGGAGGGGCCGCAATAGTGAGAGGCCCGTGCACCGCGATGACGAGTGGCCCCCGCACCACAATGAAGAGTGACCCCTGCTTGCTGCAACTAGAGAAAGCCCTCGCACGAAACGAAGACCCAACACAGCTAAAAAGAAAGAAAGAAAGAAAGAAAGAAAGAAAGTAGCTATTAATTAAAAAAAAAAAGTACTCCGAGAAATAAAATTAAAAAAAAAAAAAAGATACATGGACCCTAATGTTAATAGCAGCTTTATTTACAGCAGTCAAGAAATGGAAGCAACCTAAATTCCCATCAACAGATGAAGGATAAAAATACGTGGTATATATATATATCACGTGGTATATACATATATCAACTGTGTCTCTATCTCTGTATCTATACACACTGAATTGACTATTACTCAACCATAAAGGGAATAAAATTCTGTCAATTGCAGCAACATGGATGGACCTAGAGAATATTATGCTTAGTGAAATAAGTCAGACGGGGAATGATAAACACTGTATGTTAATCACTTATATGTGGAATCTAAAAAATAAATTGAAGGAAGGTACATATATTAAAAAAATGAAACAAACTCACAGATATAAAGACCGAACTGGTGGTTACCAGTGGGGAGAGGAAATGCGGGAGGGATGAGATAATGGTATGGGATTATGAGACACAAACGACTATGTATAAAATAAATAAGCAAGAAGGATATATTGTACAGCACAGGAAAATATAGTCATTATTTTGTAATAACTTTAAAAGGAGTATAATCTATAAAATATTAGATCAGTATGTTGCACACCTGAAACTAATATAATATTGTGATCAACTATATTTATATAAAAAAGTGATTTAATATTGAACAACAAAAAATAATGCCAATCTTACTATGGACACCATTAATGCCCAATCTGCTCTTAGCAACCAACAGTGAATTCTTCATATGACACCATTCTCTGAAGCAATCAGTCAGCTACATGGTGGCAGGTTGATTATATTGGACAGCTTCTGTCATGGAAGGGCAGTGTTTTGTTCTTGCTGGAATAGACACTCTAGATATGGAATTTTCTTCTATGCATGCATTGTTTCTGCCGAAACTACCATCTATGGACTTACAGTAGGCCTTATCTACAGTCATTATATAGCACATAGCATTGCTTCTGCTCAAATAAATCAATTTACAGCAAAAGAAGTGTGGCAATGGGCTCATACTCATATACTTCACTGGTTTTATCATGTTCCCCACCATCTTGAAACAGCTGGTGTGATCAAATGGTGATATGGCCTTTGAAGACTCAGTATCTGTGCCATCTAGGTGGCAGTACATCACAGCATTGGATAAAGCTTCTCCAGAAGGGTGTATATGCTTTGAATAAGCATTCAATATATGGTGCTATTTCTCCCATAGCCAGGATTCACAGATCCAGGTATCAAGCAATGAAAATGGGAGTGGCACTACTCACTAATACCCCTAGTGACCCACTAGCAAAAATTTTGCTTCCTGGTCCTGCAACCTTATGCTTTTCTGGCATAGAGGTATTTGTTCCAGAGGGAGGAATACTTATACCAGGAGAAACAGTAATGATTTCATTACACTGGAAGCTAAGAATGTCACCTGACCACACTGGGATACTTAATGCCTCTGAATCAAAGGGCAAAAAAAGGAATAATGGTGTCAGCTAGGGTGATTGATCCAGTCTACTAAGGGTAAATTATACTACTATTCCATAATAGGGGCAAAGGAAAGCATATCTGGATTACAGGAGATCACACAGGGTGTATTTTAGTATTACCATGTCCTGTGATTAAGGTTAGTGGAAAACTACAGCTCAATCCAGGAGGGACTAACAATAGCCCAGACCCTTAAGGAATAAGGATTTGGGTCACCCCACCAGGTGAAAAATCAGGACCAGCTGAGATCATTGCTGAAGGCAAAAGCAATACCAAAGGGATAGTAGAATAAGGTAGTTAACAAATACAAGCTACAACCATGTTACAAGTTACAGGATCTAGGACTGTGTCATGAGGAAGGTGAATTTCCTCTTTATATTATGAAAAATATTATGAATACATTTTTGTGTGTATATACATATATTGAGCAAATACCTTTGTTTTATTTCCTCTCTTGTTCCCTTATCATGTAATGTAAGATGTATTTATTTTCTATCAGTGTTTAATATTGTTAATTTTACATCATAGTATTTATTTAAACAGGGTATCAGGATAAGCATAAAGACCACTCAAGAACTTTACCCCCTCTTCTGGGGAAGAGATTAGTGAATTTTTGGTTGTGAGGATAGTTGTATCATGTTAGGTGGAATTATATCCTTGTTATTGTATTTATCTGGAGATTAAGTGAGGTTTAAAGAGATGTGTATGGGTGTCAAGTTGACAATGGATGGACTTGTGATGGTTGTGATGGTTAACTTTATGTGTTAACCTGACTGAGGTACGGGATGATTGGATAACTGGTAAATATAATACTATTTCTGGGTGAGTCTATGAAGATGTTTATGGAAGATATTAGTATTTGATTCAGTTGACTGAGTAAAGATGATCACCTTCACCAATGTAGGTAGGCATCATCCTATCCACTGAGGGCCTGCGTAGAACAAAAAGGCAGAGGAGTGTCAAATTTGCATTCTTTGCTTGAACTAGGACACCCATTTTCTTTTGTCCTTGGACATCAGAATTACTAGTCCTCAATCCTACAGATTCAGACAGGGACTTACACTATTGGCTCCCCTGGTTCTCAGGCCTTGAGATTCAGACTGAAGTACATCAATGGCTTTCCTGGTTCTCCAGCTTACAGATGGCAGATTGTGGGACTTCTTGGCCTCTTTAATCCCTCACGTTTTGTTTTTCTAAGAATGTCTTAATTTTTCCCTCATGTTTTAAAAATTAATTAATTAATTAATTTATGTTTTGCTGTGTTGGGTCTTCGTATCTGTGCGAGGGCTTTCTCTAGTTGCGGCGAGCGGGGACAACTATTCATTGCGGTGCACGGGCCTCTCACTGTCGAGGCCTCTCTTGTTGTGGAGCACAGGCTACAGACGCGCAGGCTCAGTAGTTGTGACTCACAGGCTCAGTTGCTCCACGGCATGTGGGATCTTCCCAGACCAGGGCTCGAACCCGTGTCCCCTGCATTAGCAGGAAGATTCTCAACCACTGCACCACCAGGGAAGCCCCTCCCTCATTTTTAAAGGCCAATTTTGCCAGATGTAGAGATCTTGGCTGATAGGTTTTTTTCAGTACTTTAAATATAATTCCATCTCCACTTGATCTCCAAGATATTGAATGAGAAATTGGCTGATAATCCTATAGAGTGTCCATTATATGTAAAGGGTCATTTTTCCTGTCCTTCTCTGTCTTCGGTATTCAACAGTTGATTTTAATGTGTCTCATTCTTATCATTTTGGAATATTTGGAGTTTGTTAAACTTTGAACTTTGTAGATTCATGTCCTTCAATCAAAGTTAGGAAGTTTGGCACCATAATTTCTCCAAATTACCTCCCTGTTTCTTCTTTCTCTTTTCCTTATGGGAATCCAATAATGTATATATTGGTCCACTTGGAGGTATACCACAAATCCCTTAGGTTCTGTTTACTTTTTCTCCATCTTTTTTCTTCCTGCTCCATAGACTCAACAGTTTTCATTTTCCTACTTTCAAGTCTTCTGATTCTTTTTGCTGCCTGCTCAAAATTGTAGTTGAGCTCCTCTAGTGAATTTTGTATTTTAGTTATTGTAATTTTCATCTCCAGAATTTCTGTTTGGTTCCTTTTATATAGTTTCTACATGTTTGTTGATATTCTCATTTTGTTCATATGTCATTTTTCTGATTTCCTTTAGTTCTTTGTATGTGTTCTTTTTAGCTCTTTGTACATAATTAATATAGTTGTATCAAAGTTATTGTCTAGTGTGTCTGATGTCCACTCTTCTTCAGGGGTATTAGCATGTTTATTTTGTTGTTTTGAACGAGCCATGTTTTCCTGTGTCTTCATATGCCTTGAGACTTCATATAGAAAATTTGGTATTTGACTATTATAATGTTGCAACTATGAAAATCAGATTTTCCTCCTTCCTCAGTGCTTGTTACAGACTGTAGTAGTCTGTTTTTTTAGACCTTTCCAAACTATTTTTACATAGAATATTTTGTGTCATGTGTTATTAGTGATGACTCTTTTCCTTCATGTTCAGTTAATGATTGACAGAAATTTCCTTGGATGCAAGGAAATGAAACAAACCAAAACACAAAAAATATAAAAGAGAGAAGCAAAAAAAAAAAAAAATCACCTCTCCAAGTTTTTCTGCTTTTATCAGTGCTGGGTCACTTCACACTTAGCTAGGCTTTTCTGACCATAAGTATCAGCCCAACCTGACAGATTAGCTTCTAAAATCTTGTCTGAACATGTATCTTGCCTGGGCATGTTCATGGCTTTCTAAATTTCTCAGTTTGCATGGCTGCTTTGAACATTGTAATTTATCAAAGAGTCCCAGCTCAGATTCTCCTCTTTCTTAGATAGTTTATTGTATGTCCTGAGACACCCATAATCTTTTGCCCCAAATTTCTTGGGTCTTTAGACCATCGTGAAACTTTCAAAAGTGCCCATTGCATTTTCTGAATGAGATCTACATTAGGCAAAACAGAGATGTGCATTTTTCGTCAGTAGTTAGGTAGACGCCAGACAGATTAGAAGAACTCTACACAATAATTTGCAAATAAGTTCTGCTCAGCTTCCTCTAGTTTGAGAGAAATAATTAGCAACCAGGCTGCTTCACTTGAAGACAAAGACAGCTACCACAGCAAGAAGGGTGTAAAGCAGGAATGAGTAAAAACACCACAAAACTTTCCAAAATGATTGATAGCTTTTTTTAAATTGGGTGTTTGATTTGTTGCTGTAAGGCTTTGAATGTTTTTCAGAGCACTGATAAACTAGCTCAGTTTCTACTTGTTGTTGTTTTTTAATTATTTTTAAAAATGTTTCTGTGAGGAAATAAGAGCTTGGAGGCTTTTAGTTTGCCATTTTGCTGACATTACTCCCAGTGACACATATTGAAACAATATATTATTGTCATCATCAATGTCCAAATAATTTTGATGGGAAAAAAAGAATAAATGTAATATTAAATAAATAAAATATTTCTGTGCTTGAAAAGGGGAAAATATCCATGAAATGCATAAGAAAGGCTTTTCAACAACCCACATAATAAAGATTCAATGGCTTTTAATTGAAAATGAACTGAGTGTGATAAAAATATGACATGACAGCCAAAAAATATTAACGTGATATTATGACTTTAAGTTGAGTACAATACTTGCAATAATGGATGAGATATTCTTTCTTGATTTACATTCTGGAGTCAATATCTGGAATATTGGTTTCCTCATAAGGCATCACTTTTTTTTTCAAGCATTAAACAAATTAAAATATAGTGAGGATAGTGATGAAATTAGACACATTGTCATATGATAAATATTTGAAATACTTCTGTTCATTTATCCAGAATAAGAAGTTTCCTGCAGGACATAAGAGCTCTCTCCAAATATGTGAAAAGTTATCACATATAAAATATTTTGGACTTGTTTGGTTTGCCCAAGTAATAATGTCACTTTCACAATGTCTGAGAGGATTATTTAACTAGGATCCATAGTGATATGTAAAAGGAGACAGATATAATGACAACATAAGAAAGAAAATTTTAATGCTAAGAAATGTCCAATTGACAACTTTTAGCATCACATGACTTTCTATCCTGTTTCATTGATCTACAATTCTGTTTTAGTGCAAGTATCATACTGTTTTGATAGCTGTAGCTTTGTAGTATAGTCTGAAGTCAGAGAGACTGATTCCTCCAGCTCCGTTTTTCTTTCTCAAGATTGCTGTGAGTTTTGGGATCTTTTGTGCCTCCATACAAATTTTAAGATTGTTTTGTCCTAGTTCTGTGAAAAAAAATGCCATTGGTAATTTGATAGGGATTGCATTGAATCTATAGATTGCGTTGGGTAGTATAGTCATTTTCATGATATTGATTCCTCCAATCCAAGAACATGTATATCTCTCCATCTGTTTGTGTCATCTTTGATTTCTTTCATCAGTGTTTTATAGTTTTTGGAGTACAGGTCTTTTGCCTCCTTAGGTAGGTTTATTCCTAAGTATTTTATAATATTTAATGCAATGGTAAATGGGTTTCCTTAATTTCCCTTTTTGATCTTTCATTATTAGTGTATAGAAGTTCAACAGATTTCTGTGTATTAATTTTGTATCCTGCAATTTTACTGAATTCATTGGTGAGCTCTAGTAGTTTTCTGGTAGCGTCTTCAGGATTTTCTATGTACAGTATGATGTCATCTGCAAACAGCAACAGTTTTACTTCTTCTTTTCCAATTTAGATTCCTTTTATTTCTTTTTCTCCTCTGATTGCCATGACTAGGACTTTCAAAACTATCAGTACATTGAATAAAATTGGTGAGAGTGGACATTCTTGTCTTATTCCTGATCTTAGAGGATAGAAAGCCCAGAAATAACCCATGCATCTATGGTCAATTAATGTATGACAAAGGAGGCAAGACTATACAATGGAGGAACAATAGTTTCTTCAATAAGTGGTGCTGGGAACACTTGACAGCTACATGTAAAAAAAATGAAATTAGAACATTCTTTAACACCATACACAAAAATAATCTCAAAAATGGATTAAAGACCTAAATGTAAGTTCAGATACTATAAAATTCTTAGAGGAAAACATAGGCAGAACACTCTTTGACATAAATTGCAGCAATGTCTTTTTGTTCTGTCTCCTAGAGTAATGGAAATGAAAACAAAAATAAATAAATGGGACCTAATTAAACTCAAAAGCTTTTGCACAGCAAAGGAAACCATAAACAAAACAAAAAGACAACCCACAGAATGGGAGAAAATATCTTCAGATGATGCGACTGACAAGGGATTAATCTCCAAAATTTACAAACAGCTTATGTGGCTCAATATCAGAAAAGAAAAAACAAACAAATTAAAAAGTGGGCAGAAAACCTAAATAGATATTTCTCCAAAGAGTACATACAGATGGCTAAAAAGCACATGAAAATATACTTAACATTGTTAATTTTATAGAAATGTGAATCAAAACTACAATTAAATATCACCTCACACCATTCAGAATGGCCATCAGCAAAATGTCTACAAACAATAAATGCTGGAGAGGGTGTGGAGAAAAGGGAAACCACCTACACTGTTGGTGGGAATGTAAATTGGTGCAGCCACTATGGAGGTTCCTTAAGAAAATAAAAATAGAGCTACCATATGATCTAGCAATCCCACTCCTAAGCACATATCCAGAGAAATACTGGGTTCAAAAGGATACACTCACCCCAATGTTCATTGCGGCACTGTTTACAATAGCCAAGACACTGAAGCAACTTAAATGTCCAAGCAACTTAAATGCCCATCAACAGATGAATGGATAAAAAAGATATGGTACATATTTACAATGGAATACTATGCAGCCATTAAAAATGTAATAATGCCATTTGCAGCAACATGGATGGACATGGAGATTATCATACTAAGTGAAGTAAGTTAGACAGAGAAAGGCAAATATCATATGATATTGCTTATATGTGGAATCTAAAAATAAATGACATAAGTGAACTTATTTACAAAACAGAAACAGATTCACAGACTTAGAGAATGAACTTATTATTACCAGGTGGGGAAGGTGGAGGGGAGGAATAGATTGGGAGTTTGGGATTGACATGTACACATTGCTGTATTTAAAACAAATAACCAACCAGGACTTACTGTATAGCACAGGGACCTCTGCTCAGTACTCTGTAATAACCTAAATGGGAAAAGAATTTGAAAAAGAATAGATACATGTATATGTATAACTGAATCACTCTGCTGTGCAGCTGAAACTAACACAACATTGTTAATCAGCTATAATCCAATATAAAATAATTTTTAAAACTCACATGAGAGTTTACCCATGGGGATGTAAAATTGTATGTACTTCAAAACATTAGTCACTCACTTGGAATTTAAAATTTATTTTTAATTTTTTACATGTTGTAGACAAAGATAAAAAATCAAAGTGAGATTTAGAGTGAAAAATAAAGAGAGTAGCTGTCAAATAATCTATAAAGTTGTATCTATCCAGCACAGGTAAATTGTTACATTACCTATGGACTGGGGAAGAGTTTACTTTTTAAAAATATTTCCTTTTTTATTAAAGTATAATTGATTTACAATATTATATTAGTTTCAGTTGTACAACATAGGAATTTATTATATTTACAGATTATACACTATTAAAAAGTATAACAATATAATGGTTACAATTTCCTGTGGTATACTATATATCCTTGTTCCTTATCTATTTTTTCATAGTAGTTGGTATCTCTTAAACTCATACCCCTAATTTGTCCCTCCCTGCTTCCATCTCCACTTTTGTATGCAATACTTTTTTTCTGGTATCTCTTAAACTCATACCCCTAATTTGTCCCTCCCTGCTTCCATCTCCACTTTTGTATGCAATATTTTTTTCTATCTCTGTGTGTCAGTTAATATTTTGAAAATACACTCATTTGCATTATTTTTTAGATTCCACGTCTAAGTGATGGTATTTGTCTTTCTTTGTCTGACTTATTTTACCAAGCATAATATTCTGTAGATTCATCCACATTGCAGGAAATGGCAGAGTTTCATTCTTTTTTGTGACTGAGTTATATATATATATATATATAGCATCTTCCTTCTTTATACATCCATTTGTTGATGCATATTTGGTTTGCTTCCATATATTGGCTATTGTAACCAGTGTTGCTATGAACATTGGGGTGCATGTATCTTTTCCTATTAGTGTTTTCCTATTTTCCCAGATGTATACAACAGGAGTAGAACTGCTAGATCATATGGTAGTTTTATTTTAAGTTTTTTGAGGAAGTTTCACACAGTTTTCCACAGTGACTGCAACAAATTATATTTACATTCCCACCAACAATGTACTAGGGAAGTTTTTTCTCCCCATCTGCTCCAATATTGTCATTTGTAGACATTTTCATGATAGCCATTCTGACAGATGTGAGGTGATACCTTATTGTTGTTTTGATTTGCATTTCTATAATAACTAGTGATGTTGAGCATCTTTTCATTTGCCTTTCAGCCATCTGCATGTCTTTTTTGGGAAGACTGTCTATTCATAACTTCTGCATATTTTTAAATTGGGTTCTTTTTATTTTTATGTTGAGTTTGATGAGTAGTATATTTTGTGGATATTAACCCCTGTTGGTCCTATCACTTGCAAATATTTTCTCCCATTCTCTAGGCTCGTTTCATTCTGTCAGCAATTCCCTTTGCTGTGCAAAAGCTTTTGAATTGACCTAGTTCCCATTTGTTTATTTTTGCTTTTATTTCTTTGCCTTAGTATACAGAGCCAAAAAAATTTTTGCTGTGATTTATGTCAAAGAGAGTTCCGCCTATGTTCTTTTCTAGGAGTTTCATGGTTTCAGGTTTTACATTTAGGTCTTTAATCCATTTTGAGTTTATTTTTGTATATGAGGTGAGGTAATATTCTAACTTCATTGCTTTACATGTAGTTGTCCAATTTGCCCACCACCACTTGTTAAAGAGACTGTCTTTTACCCATTTCATATTCTTGCCTCCTTTGTAGTAAATTAATTGACTATAAGTATGTGGGTTTTATTCTAGGTTCTCTATTGTGTTCCATTGATCTATGTGTCTGTTTGTTTGTTTTTTTGTGTGTGTGTGTGCAAGTGCCATGCTGCTTTGATTACCATAGCTTTATGGTATAGTCTGAAGTTTAACGAGGGTAATACCTCTAGCTGTGTTCTTTTTTTCTCAGAAATTCTTTGGCATTTTGGTGTCTTCTGTGGTTCCATATTAATTTTAGGATGATTTGTTGTAGTTCTGTGAAAAATGTCATGGGTATTTGATAGGGATTACATTATATCTTTATTTGCTTTGAGTAGTATGGACATTTTAACAGTATTAACTCTTCCAATCCAAGAACGCATTATACCTTTCCATTTCTTTGTATCATTTTCAATTTCCTTCTTCAATGATTTTTTTTTTTTTTTTTTTAGTTTTCAGTGTATAGGCTTTTCATCTCCTTGGATAACTTTATCCCTAGGTATTTTATTCCTTTTGATCTGATTTTAAATGACATTTAAAGAAAATTATTTCCTCTTACTGATAGTTCATTATTAGTGAATAAAAATGCATTTCTATATATTAATCTCATATCTTGCAACTTTGCTTAATTCATTTATTAGTTCTAATAATTTTGGGGTGGAGACTTTAGGTTTTTCTATATAAAATATCTTATCTGCAAATAGTGGTAATTTTACCTCTTCCCTTCCAGTTTGGATGCTTTTTATTTCTTTTGATTTTCTGCTGTGGCTAAGACCTCCAATTTTATGTGAAATAAAAGTGGCATGAGTGGGCATCCTTGTCTTATTCCTGAATTTAGAGGAAAGGCTTTAAGCTTTTCACCATTGAGTATGATGTTGGCTGTGTGTTTGTCATAAATTGCCTTTATTATATTTAGATATACTCCCTCTATAACCATTCATATGAGAGTTCTTATCATTAATTGATATTTAAATTTGCCAAATCCTTTCTTTGCATCTATTGAGAAAATCATGTGATTTTTATCCTTCCTTTGGTTAATTTGGTGTTTCACATTGATTGATTTTGTAATGTGGAACCATTCTTTTGACCCTGGAATAAATCCATCTTGACCATGTTGTATGATCCTTTTTATATATTCTTGGATTCAGTTTGCTAACATTATTTTTTAATTTCTGCATTTATATTCATCAATGATATTGGTCTGTAATTTTCCTTTCTTAAAGTGTTTTTATCTGATTTTTGATATCAGTGTAATGGTGGTCTCATAGAATGAATTTGGAATTGTTCAATTCTCAATTTTTTGGGAATAGTTTGAGATGGATTGGTATTAGTTCTTTATGTGTTTGGTAGAATTTCCCTGTGAAGCTGTTCAGTCCTGGACTTTGGTTTGCTTGTTTTGGTTGTTGTTGTTCTTGTTGTTCCTGTTGTTACAAATTCAGTGTCACTACTAGTGTTTGGTCTGTTCAAATTGTCTATTTCTTCTTGATTCAGTCTTGGCAAGTTGTATATTTCTAGAAATGTGTCCATTTCTTTTAAGTTGTCCAATTTGTTGACATATTACTGTTTGTAGTAGTCTTACGAATTTTTGTGTATTTTTGGTATTGGTTTTTATTTCTCCTCTTTCATTTCTTATTTTGTTTATTTGGGTCTTCTCTCTTTCATTTTTGGTGAGCTTGGCTAAATGTTTATCAGTTTTGTTTATCTTTACAGAAAAACTCAGTTCTTGATTTCATTGATCTTTTCTATTTATTTCTAATCTCTATTTTATTGTTTCCTCTCTGATCCTTGTTATTTCCATCCTTATGCTGACTTTGGGCTTTGGTTTATCCTCCTTATCTAATTCTTTTAGGTGGTAGGTTAGGTTGTTTACTTGAGATTTTTCTTGTTTCTTGAGGAAGGCCTGTATCACTATAAACTTTCCTTGTAGAACTGCTTTTGCTGTGTCCTGTAGATTTTGGAGTGTTGTTTTTTTCATTTTCAATTGTCTCAAGGTATTTTTTACTTTCCTCTTTGATTTCCTCATTGACTCATTGGTTTTTTAGTAGCATATTGTTTAGTCTCCACATGTTTATTCTTTTCCAATTTTTCTTTCTGTGGTTGGTTTCTAGTTTCATATCATTGTGGACAGAAAAAAAAATACTTAATATAATTTCTATCCTATTAAATTTGTTGAGGCTTCTTTTGTGGACTAGCATGTGATCTATCCTAGAAAATGTTCCATGTGTACTCAGCTGTGTGTTCAGCTGTTTGGATATAATGTGCAATAGATATATATTAAGTTTGACTGGTCTATTGTGTCAATTATGACCACTGTTGCCTTATTGATTTTCTGTCTGGATGATCTGTCAGTTAGATTTTCTATTATTTATACCTTCAGACTTAATTCATGTGTCACTTCAGCAACAAACACTGATAATAATGACATTTACCATTTACTGAGTTCTTAGTTGTACAGGCACAGAATTAAGTGTTTTAGATATACTATCATAACATTTAATCCTCATAACAATCCTCTAAAACAGGTACTAGTATAAAACCTAGTTTGACGGATTAGGAATTTGTTTCTTCAAGAGGTTAAATAACGTGTCCAGAGGTCACATATGTAGTAAGTGGAAGAGTGGAAATGTGAACCAATGTGTATTTCACACCAAAGATGAAGTTGTAATCATTATATGTTATGTCCATTTTAACCACAAAGTATACTACCACTGAGAAAATTTTTTCTTTACATCCTTAATAGATTTCTAACCATGGTAAAATTTACATTAGTCAGACAAAATTCTGTTATAAGATCCCATCTTTCTTTTAGCTCTATTTTATTGGAAATATGAATAGGGAATTCAGATATATCAGTCTTTTCTCCTAATGATTTTTTGTTTATGTAAACTTCTATTAATTAAGCTTTATAGAAGCTGTAAAAACAACCCACCAAGAAAAAATGCATTTAGTTGTTAAGATAAGTAAGTAGTATTTCAATAAGAATACAAACATGTATAATCATATGGATTTTAGATAAGACTATGCATACAATATCATGCTTGTAGTTGGTGGAGGCAAGTGTTTGCATCTAGCGCTATACAATTATTGGGAAGCCCTTCAACATTAACTTTTACAGAATAGTTCTCCCATACACGTCAATGAACTACTCACCAATGAAATGTGATTTGGACAGCACTGTGATACAGGGACTCAAATATTTCACCATACTTTCCTCTCTCTGTGGTTGATTTTCCAACCAATAATATTAGCCTTCTGAGGTGGAGCATGTTAAATGCTCCACTGAAAACTACAGCAGGGAAAATATACAGAAATCTGACTTATAACCTCATGTCTGCCATGAACTCATTATTTGCTTTGGAAATGGCATTTAGTTTCTAAACCTCCATTTGTTCTAAATAGGTGGGGAATTTGGACTAGGAAACCCCCAATGTTTTTTTAAATTACAACAGTATTCTTATGAAAAGTGAAAATGCTATAATGAAAAGATCACCAGTTAAATTATCTTTATTTATATTAGCTTATATTAATTGCCCAGTCACATAACTATTATGTAAATATATTTAATATGCACATAATATTTGTATTATATAGCTTAAAAATATTTTCACATAAATGAGCTTTTAAATTCCTGACATCAGCTCTGGAGAAAGAGTATATGAATCTTTTTTTTTTACTAAATAACATTATCAACCCAATTTTACAGACAAGAAAATTAACTTGCTCAAGACTACTCTCCTAAAAAAAGAACATTTTTATGCTAGAGTCTAAATGCCATGCTCATTCCACAGTAATAGCTAACATTAAAAGGGTTATTAAATGCTAAACAACATTTTAAGTACTTTAAAAGAATGAGGTCATTTAATCTTCATAACAACCTCAAAGGTAAATATTGTTACTTGCATTCTACAGGTAAGAAACTAATAGATAAAGAAAATGTAATATATATATACACACATGCACACACAGTGGAATACTACTAAGCCTTAAAAAGAAGGAAACCCTGCCATTTGTGACAACTTGGATGAACATAAAGGGCATTATGCTAAGTGAAAAAGCTAGACAGAGAAAGACAAATGCTGTATGTTTTAACTTATATGTAGAATCTTAAAAATAATTTGAACTCATAGAAATAGAAAGTAGAGTGGTTGCCAGAGACTGGGGAGTGGGGAAAATGAAGAGATATTAGTCAAAGGGTACAAGCTTTCAGTAACAAGATAAAGGATTTCTGTGTATCTAATGTACAGCATGGTGATTCTAGTTAATAATACTGTATCATATACTTGATTTTACTAATTGTATGAATGTTAAGTGCTCTCAACACAAAACAAATTTATGTGAGGTGATGGATGTGTTAATTAACTGATTTTGGTAATCATTTTACAATATATACATATATCACTTGTAAACTTTAACTATATACAATTTCATTTGTCAGTTATAACTAAATAAAGCTGGAAAAAAGGGGGAAGGAAAAAAGTATATATTTTTATTAATTCAACAAATATGTTCAGGGTAACTACAATGTGTGAACTCTTGCTTTAGAAATAAAAGATACAGTTCTTTAAAAATAAACTTAGAGTCCTTCCTTTCATAAACCATTTATTTTTTTCAATAGTGCATATATTACACTAGCCAGTTGAATACACAAAAAATGGAGCTTTTGATCCTAATTTTTCTCATAATCACAAAGTCAAAGAGCCTCAAATCTCAAAGCCCAAGGGAAAAAAGATATGAAATCATAATACACATAAAATGTGTGCCAAACAAAACTTTGTTACTCGTTCTTACAAACCTCTCTATAATTTTTAATTTATTCACTAATTCATTTAATTTATTCACAAATATTTAACAGTTGCCTACAATGTGTCAATCATTGGGATAATTGCTGAGATATAATAGTGAACAAGGATGAGGTTGTCCCTGACATCACAGAGGTTACAGTATCATGGCAGAGACAGTTAATAAACATACAAAAATAAATTTTAAAATGTATTCAGTGGGATTAAGAAAACAAGCAAGGTGTAGTGGTGAAAATTAAAAGGAATGCTATTTTGACAAGTAATTAAGGTAGATATATCTAACAGGGTTTAGTCAATAAATTGATTTTTGACAAGACCAAGAACACAATTCAAATGAGGAATAAATGTTTTCCAAAAATGGCACTTGAACAACTGGATTTCCACATACAAAAAGATTAATTTTAACTCCTACCTTACACAACACACAAACATTAACACAAGATGGATCAAAGACCTAAGTGTAAGAGCTAAAACTATACAACTCTTAGAAGAATACATATAGGTGTAAATCTTCATGACATTGGATGAGGCAATTATTTTTTTTAAGATAAAAAATCAAAAGCAAGAGGAGGAGCCTAAAGATGGCAGAAGAGTAAGACGTGGAGATCACCTTCCTCCCCACAAATACATCAGAAATACATCTACATGTGAAACAACCCCTACAGAACACCTACTGAATGCAGGCAGAAGATCTCAGACCTCCCAAAAGGCAAGAAACTCCCCACATACCTGGGTAGGGCAAAAGAAAAAAGAAAAAACAGAGAGAAAAGAATAGGGATGGGACCTGCACCAGTGGGAGGGAGCTGTGAAGGAGGAAAGGTTTCCACACACTAGGAAGCACCTTCACAGGCAGAGACTGAGGGTGGCGTGGAGGGAAAGCTTCAGAGCCATGGAGGAGAGCACAGCAACAGGGGTGCAGAGGGCAAAATGGAGAGATTCCCGCACAGAGGATCGGTGCCGACCAACACTCACCAGCTCAAGAGGCTTGTCTGCTCACCCACTGGGGTGGGTGGGGCCTGGGAGCTGAGGCTCGGGCTTTGGAGGTCCAATCCCAGGGAGAAGACTGGGTTTGGTTGCATGAACACAGCCTGAAGGGGGCTACTGCGTCACAGCTAGTGAGGAGGCAGTCCGGGAAAATGTCTGGAACTGCCGAAGAGGCAAGAGACTTTTTCTTCCCTCTTTTTTTCCACAATGCACGAGGAGAGGGGACTAAGAGAACTGCCTAAATGAGCTCCAGAGATGGGCGCAAGCCGTGGCTATCAGCGCGAACCCCAGAGATGGGCATGAGCTGTTAAGGCTGCTGCTGCAGCCACCAAGAAGCCTGTGTGCAAGCACAGGTCACTATCCACACCTCCCCTCCCTGGAGCCTGTGCAGCCTCTCACTGCCAGGGTCCCGTGATCCAGGGACAGTTTCCCCGGGAGAACACACAGCATGCCTCAGGCTGTTGCAGCGTCACACTGGCCTCTGCGGCCACAGGCTCGCCCCACATTCTATACACTTACCCGCCCCCAAACACCCCCCCACCCTGGCCTAAGTGAGCCAGAGCCCACTAATGAGCTGCTACTTTAACCTCCTCCTGTTTGAGGGAAGAACAGACGCCCTCAGGCGACCTACACACAAAGGCAGGGCCAAGACCAAAGCTGAACTCCAGGAGCTGTGCGAACAAAGAAGAGAAAGGGAAATCTCTCCCAGCAGCCTCAGGAGCAGGGGATTAAATCTCCACAATCAACTTGATTTACCCTTCATCTGTGGAATACCTGAATAGACAATGATTCATCCCAAATTGAGGAGGTGGGCTTAGGGAGAAACCATATATTTTTTTTCCCTTTTTCTCTTTTTGTGACTTTGTATGTGTAAGCTTCTGTGCGTGATTTTGTCTGTATAGCTTTCCTTTTACCATTTGTCTTGGGTTCAGTCTGTCCTTTTTTTTTTTAGTATAATTTTTAGCACTTGTTATCAATGGTGGATTTCTTTTTGCTTTGAGTGCTATCTCTTTTCTATCTTTGTTTTTAAATTAATTTTTAATTTTTTAATAATTAATTTTTATTTTAATAACCTTATTTTATTTTATTTCATTTTATTTTATTTATATATTTATTTATTTTTCTCTCCCTTTTATTCTGAGCCATGTGGATGACAGGGTCTTGGTGCTCCGGCCGGGTATCAAAGCTTTGCCTCTGAGGTGGGAGAGCCAAGTTCAGGGCATTAGTCCACCAGAGACCTCCCAGCTCCATGTCATATCAACGAAAATCTCGAGAGATGTCCATCTCAACACCAAGACCCAGCTCCAATCAACGACCAGCAAGCTACAGTCCTAGACACCTGATACCAAACAACTAGCAAGACAGTAACACAACCCAATCCATTAGCAGAGAGGCTGCCTAAAATCATAATAAGGCCACAGACACCCCAAAACACACCAGGAGATGTGGACCTTCCCAACAGAAAGCCAAGATCCAGCCTCATCCATCAGAACACAGGCACTAGTCCCCTCCACCAGGAAGCCTACACAACCCACTGAACCAACCTTAGCCACTGGGGGCAGACACCAAAAACAGTGGGAACTATGAATCTGCAGCTTACGAAAAGGAGACCACAAACAAAGTAAGATAAGCAAAATGAGAAGACAGAGAAACACAACAGATGAAAGAGCAAGGTAAAAACCCACCAGACATAACAAATGAAGAGGAAATACACAGTCAACTGGAAAATGTATTCAGAATAATAATAGTAAACATGATCCAAAATCTTGGTAACAGAATGGAGAAAATACAAGAAACATTTAACGAGGACCTAGAAGAACTAAAGAGCAAACAAACAATGATGAACAACAAAATAAATGCAACTAAAAATTCTCTAGGAGGAATCAACAGCACAATACGTGAGGCAGAAGAACGGATAAGTGACATGGAAGATAAAAAAAGTGGATATAACTACTGGAGAGCAGAATAAAGAAAAAAGAATGAAAAGAACTGAGGACAGTCTCAGAGACATCTGTGACAACATTAAACGCACCAACATTCGAATTAAAGGGGTGCCCGAAGAAGAAGAGAAAAAGAAAGGGACTCAGGAAATATTCGAAGAGATTATAGTTGAAAACTTCCCTAATATGGGAAAGGAAATAGTTAATCAAGTCCTGGAAGCACAGAGAGTCCCATACACGATAAATCCAAGGAGAAGCACGCCAAGACACATATTAATCAAACTATCAAAAATTAAATACAAAGAAAAAATATTAAAAGCAGCAAGGGAAAAAACCTAATAGCATACAAGGGAATCCCCATAAGGTTAACAGCTGAACTTTCAGCAGAAACTCTGCAAGCCAGAAGGGAGTGGCAGGACATATTTAAAGTGATGAAAGGGAAAACCCTACAATTAAGATTACTCTACCCAGCAAGGATCTCATTCATATTTGAAGGAGAAATTAAAACCTTTACAGACAAGCAAAAGCTAAGAGAATTCAGCACCACAAAACCAGCTTTAAAACAAATGCTAAAGGAACTTCTCTAGGCAGGAAACACAGGAGAAGGAAAGACCTAAAATAACAAACCAAAAACAATTAAGAAAATGGTAACAGGAACATACATATCGATAATTACCTTAAATAAAAATGGATAAATGCTCCAAGCAAAAGACATAGACTGGCTGAATGGTCACATAAACAAGACCCATATATATGCTGTCTACAAGAGACCCACTTCAGACCTAAGGATACATACATACTGAAAGTGAGGGGATGGAAAAAGATATTCCATGCAAATGGAAATCAAAAGAAAGCTGGAGTAGCAATTATCATATTAGTCAAAATAGACTTTAAAACAAAGATTATTACAAGAGACAATGAAGGACACTACATAATGATCAAGGGATTAATCCAAGAAAAACATATAACAATTGTAAATATTTATGCACTGACCGTAGGAGCACCTCAATACATAATGCAAATACTAACAGCCATAAAAGAGGAAATCAACATAACAAAATCAGAGTAGGTGACTTTAACACCCCACTTTCACCAAGGGACAGATCATCCAAAATGAAAATAAATAAGGAAACACAAGCTTTAAATGATACATTAAACAAGATGGACTTAATTGATATTCATGGGACATTCCACCCAAAAACAAAAGAATACACTTTCTTCTCAAGTGCTCATGGCACATTCTCCAGAATAGATCATATCTTGGGTCACAAATCAAGCCTTGGTAAACTTAAAAAAATTGAAATCGTATAAGTATCTTTTCTGACTACAATGCTATAAGATTAGATATAAATTGCAGGAAAATATCTGTAAAAAGTAAAACAAATGGAGGCTAAACAACACACTACTTAATAACCAAGAGATCACTGAAGAAATCAGAGAGGAAATCAAAAAATACCTAGAAACAAATGACAATGTAAACACGATGACACAAAACCTATGGGATGCAGCAAAAGCAGTTCTAGGAGGGAAGTTTATAGCAATGCAATCCTACCTTAAGAAACAAGAAAAATCTCAAATAAACAACCTAACCTTACACCTGAAGCAATTAGAGAAAGAAGAACCAAAATCCCCAAAGTTAGCAGAAGGAAAGAAATCATAAAGATCAGATCAGAAATAAATAAAAAAGATATGAAGGAAACAATAGCAATGATCAATAAAACTAAAAGCTGGATCTTTGAGAAGATAAACAAAATTGATAAACCATTAGCCAGATTCATCAAGCAAAAAAGGGAGAAGACTCAAATCAATAGAATTAGAAATGAAGAAGGAGAAGTAACAACTGGCACTGCAGAAATACAAAGGATCATGAGAGATTAATACAAGAAAATATATGCCAATAAAATGGGCAACCTGGAAGAAATGGACAAATCCTTAGAAAATCCCAACTTTCCGAGACTGAACCAAGAAGAAATAGAAAATATGAACAGACCAATCACAAACACTGAAATTGAAACTGTGATTAAAAATCTTCCAAGAAACAAAAGACCAGGACCAGATGGCTTCACAAGTGAATTCTATCAAACATTTAGAGAAGAGCTAAACACCTATCCTCAAACTCTTCCAAAATATAGCAGGTGGTGGAACACTCCCCAATTCATTCTACAAGGCCACAATCACCCTGATACTAAAACCAGAGAAAGATGTCACAAAAAAAAGAAAACTACAGGCCAATATTACTGATGAACATAGATGCAAAATTCGCCATCAAAATACAAGCAAACAGAATCCAACAGCACAATTAAAAGGATCATACACCATGATCAACTGGAGTTTATCCCAGGAATGCAAGGATACTTCAATATACGCAAATCAATCAATGTGATACACCATATTAAAAAATAGAAGGAGAAAAACCATATGAACATCTCAATAGATGCAGAAAAAGCTTTTAACAAAATTCATCACCCGTTTATGATAAAAACCCTCCAGAAAGTAGGCATAGAGGGAAATTACGTCAACATAATAAAGGCCATATATGCGAAACCCACAGCCAACATCATCCTCAATGGTGAAAAACTGAAAACATTTCCACTAAGATCAGGAACAAGACAAGGTTGCCTGCTCTCACCACTATTATTCAACAATGTTTTGGAAGTTTTTGCCACAGCAATCAGAGAAGAAAAAGAAATAAAAGGAATCTAAAGTAGAAAAGAAGAAGTTAATCTCTCACTCTTTGCAGATGACATGATACTACACATAGACAATCCTAAAACTGCCACCAGAAAACTACTAGAGCTAATCAATGAATATGGTAAAGTAACAGGATACAAAATTAATGCACAGAAATCTCTTGCATTCCTATACACTAATGATGAAATATCTGAAAGTGAAATTAAGAAAACACTCCCATTTACCATTGCAACAAAAAGAATAAAATATCTAGGAATAAACCTACCTAGGGAGACAAAAGACCTGTATGCAGAAAACTATAAGACACTGATGAAAGAAATTAAAGATGATACCAACAGATGGAGAGATATACCATGTTCTTGGATTGGAAGAATCAACATTGTGAAAATGAGCATACTACCCAAAGCAATCTACAGATTCAATGCAATCCCTATCAAATTACCAATGGCATTTTTTACGGAGCTAGAACAAATCATCTTAAAATTTGTATGGAGACACAAAAGACCCCGAATAGCCAAAGCAGTCTTGAGGCAAAAAAATGGAGCTGGAGGAATCAGACTCCCTGACTTCAGACTCTACTACAAAGCTACAGTAATCAAGACAATATGGTACTGGCACAAAAACAGAAACATAGATCAATGGAACAAGATAGAAAGCCCAGAGATTAACCCACGCACCTATGGTCAACTAATCTATGACAAAGGAGGCAAAGATATACAATGGAGAAAAGACAGTCTCTTCAATAAGTGGTGCTGGGAAAACTGGAGAGCTACATGTAAAAGAATGAAATTAGAATACTCCCTAACACCATACATAAAAATAAACTCAAAATGGATTAGAGACCTAAATATAAGACTGGACACTATAAAACTCTTAGAGGAAAACATAGGAAGAACACTCTTTGACATAAATCACAGAAGATCTTTTTTGATCCACCTCCTAGAGTAATAGAAATAAAAACAAAAATAAACAAATGGGACCTAATGAAACTTCAAAGCTTTTGCACAGCAAAGGAAACCATAAACAAGACAAAAAGACAACCCTCAGAATGGGAGAAAATATTTGTAAACGAATCAACGGACAAAGGATTAATCTCCAAAATATATAAACAGCTCATTCAGCTCAATATTAAAGAAACAAACACCCCAATCCAAAAATGGGCAGAAGACCTAAATAGACATTTCTCCAAAGAAGGCATACAGGCGGCCACGAAGCACATGAAAAGATGCTCAACATCACTAATTATTAGAGAAATGCAAATCAAAACTACAATGAGGTATCACCTCACTCCTGTTAGAATGGGCATCATCAGAAAATCAACAAACAACAAATGCTGGAGAGGGTGTGGAGAAAAGGGAACCCTCTTGCACTGTTGGTGGGAATGTAAATTGATACAGCCACTATGGAGAACAATATGGAGGTTCCTTAAAAAACTAAAAATAGAATTACCATATGACCCAGCAATCCCACTACTGGGCATATACCCAGAGAAAACCGTAATTCAAAAAGACACATGCACCCCAATGTTCATTGCAGCACTATTTACAATATCCAGGTCATGGAAGCAACCTAAATGCCCATCAACAGACGAATGGATAAAGAAGATGTGGTATATATATACAATGGAATATTACTCAGCCATAAAAAGGAACGAATTTGAGTCATTTGTTGAGAAGTGGATGGATCTAGAGACTGTCATACAGAGTGAAGTAAGTCAGAAAGAGAAAAACAAATATCGTATATTAATGCATGTATGTGGAACCTAGAAAAATGGTACAAATGATCCAGTTTGCAGGGCAGAAGTTGAGACACAGATGTAGAGAATGGACATATGGACACCAAGGGGGGAAAACTGCGGTGGGGTGGGGATGGTGGTGTGCTGAATTGGGCGATTGGGATTGACGTGTATACACTGATGTGTATAAAATTGATGCCTAATAAGAACCTGCAGTATAAAACAACAAACAAAACAACTAATACTAAACTTTCATTGGGTTATTTGTATGGAAATATGTTAATATAAATGTTTCAGACATTACATGAAATTTCTAAAAATCTTATATTTGTATTTGTATGGAAATATGTATGGAAATATGTTAATATAAAGGTTTCAGACATTATATGAAATTTCTAAAAATCTTATATTTGTATTTGTATGGAAATATGTACGGAAATATGTTAATATAAATGTTTCAGACATTACGTGTAATTTCTAAAAATCTTATATGTTCTGGTATAATGTTATAAGTAATAATCCTAGTTATTACTTTAAAATGTATATCTCAGAAATAACTAATTTTCTTGTCAACTGCATTATTATGAACTTTCATCAAATCTTTAACCGTGGTCATTTTTAAGTCTTTTGTCATTTACAGACAGTTCTGGGTGTACTCTGATGCTTTTGCAAATATGTTCCTATAAAAGGCTTTCATCTTCAAGAAATTCATGGAAAAGACTCTGACAAGTACAGGTTTCTGGTAACTGACTGTACTGTTGAACTGAATGAATAAGCATTTTCAGAACTCTAATGAAAAACTGATGAACTCATAAAAGTGCTAACAAAAGATCAAGATGAAAAAAAAATTAATTACATGGGACTGAGTGAACTGATGAGGATGAGTATAATTTTCGTGACTTTCTGTCTGAATTAAAAAAAAATCCCACAAGGACTCAGAGGCAAAGAATATACAAATCAATTTTCACTGCAAAGTAAAGGAGCTGTTACAGTGGAGGATTACTGGACTGAATGTCAATATTATGACATAGTATGAGTGTGTTTCATGTTTGGTAATTGCAATCATTGTTGCTTTTGTTGTGGTCATCCATGTACAATGCTTGGTGTCAGTCTACTTATCTCTTGTAAAAATAAAATACAGTGTTTGTGTGTGAAAAATATATATATATATATATCTGATTAGATAATTGTATATAGAATAGATAAAGAACACTTACAGTTCAATAATAAACGGCTGATAAGCAAGTAAATGACAATTTAAATTGGGGAAATAATTTGAACAGATGTTTTTTCAGTGAAGGTATATAAATTGTCAATAAGCACCTGAAGAGATACTCATCATCATTAATGATTAGGGAAATGCAAATCTAATCTACAGTGACAAACTATGCACATGCCCTAGAATGACCAACATCAAAAATACAGGCAGCAACAAGTGTTAGTTTAGATGTGGAGAATTGGAACATTTATGCATTGCTTATAGGAATGTGAAATGTTGTAAAGTCACTTTGAAAAACAGTCTGGCAGTTCCTCACAAGTTAAACATAGAGCTATCATGTAGCCGATTAATTGTACTTCTAGATATATACCAAAATAATTGGAAACATGTCTACAGAAAAACTTTCACATGAATGCTCATAGGAGCATTATTCTAAGGGTCACAACTTGGAAAGTATCCAATGTCCATCACCTGACCAATGGATAAACAAAATGTGATTAATCCATGTTATGGAACATTATTAATCCTTAAAAAGAATGAAATACTGATACATGCTGCAACATGGATGAACATTGAAAATATTGTGATAAGTGAAAGAAGCTAGAAGAATAGAGCATTTCATGATGATATTCATATAAAATATCCAGAAAAGTAAAATCTATAAGCATAAATTATTTTAGTGGTTTTCAATTATTAGCTGAGAATAAGAGGAAATGGAAAATAATTGCTAATAGATACAGGGTTTTGTGGGGGATGATGAAAACATTCTGAAATAGATAGTGGTGATGGTGGAACAATTTAGAATCTTCTAAAAACCACAGAATTTTACACTTTACAAGTGTTAATTTTATGGCATATGAATTACACCTAAATAAATCTGGTATTTAAATAATGTCAAAAGAGAGAGAGAGAATATTACCATAGCTGTGACCCACAGATCATATAACACACTTGCAACAACCACTGCTACTACTGCCAATGTTTTTTGACACCCATGAAACTGGTGATTAGCCACTGAAAATCTGAGTCCAACAACTGGAATTGCTTCTCAGTCTTTACACATCCATGATTTTGTTTGCCAGCATATATATGGTAATAGGAAGAAGCATCTATCTCCTTTCTGCCTTCCTATTTTCACAAGATTGCTTGTAATTGGTGAAACCTCATTCTCCTCAGGAGTAAAAGAAAAGAAATCTAAGGTATGTAGCTTTCTGTTTTGTTTTGGTCTGCTTTCCAAACTCTGCACTACAGGAAGCTAAGGGCAGATTATTAGTTGAGTGATCCAGTACTAAGTAACTCACCATAGAATACCTCTCCCAAAATATGGCATTTAAGCTACAACATCAATAATAAGGGACCATGCATTAGCCAAGTAAAAATCCAGGGGAAGCATTATAGGTAGTGGGGGTAACGCGTATGAGAATCCTGAATTGAGAGACTACTTGTCTTCTTGAGTTCAGAAAGAAAGGCTTTCTATCTCTGTCTCTTTTTATACCATACAAAGATATTATATAGTTATTGACTATATACCACACAATGTACATTTCATATCTTTGACTCATTTATTTTGCAGCTGGAAGTTTGTACCTCTTAATATCCCTCACCTATTTCTTTCCTCCTTCCACCGCCCTCCACTCTGGAAACCACCTGTTGGTTCTCTGTATCTATAACTCTGCTTCTATTTTGTTATGTTTGTTCATTTGTTTTGTTTTTAGATTCCACATGTAAGTGAAATAATACAGTATTTGTCTTTCTCTGTTTGACTTATTTCACTTAGCATATTACCCACTAGTCCTATCCATCCATGTTGTTGCAAATGGCAAGATTTCATTCTTTTATATGGCCCAGTAATATTAATATTCCATTATATATATATAAAACACATCTTTATATATAAAGAAGATATGATGTATCTTCTTTATTTATAAAGATATATATATATATCACAACTTCTTTAGCCATTCATTTAATTATGGACACTTGGGATGCTTCCATATCTTGGCTATTGTAAATAATGCTGCAATGTACATAGGGATGCATATGTCCTTTCTAATTAGTGTTTTTGTTTTCTTCACATAAGTACCCAGGGGAGAAATTTCTGGATCATATGGTAGTTCTATTTTTAATTTTTTGAGGAATCTCTATTGTTTTCCATGGTGGCAGCACCAATTTACATTCCTACTAACAGTGCACAAGGATTCACTTTTCTTCACATCCTTGCCAACACTTGCTTTTTTTTTGTCTTTTTGATAATAGCCACTCTGACGGATGTGAGGTGATATCTTATTGTACTTTTGATTTGTATTTCCCTGTTGATTAATGATGTTGAGCATCTTTACATGTGCCTGTTGGTCATCTGAATGTCTTCTTTGGAAAAATTTTATTCAGGTCTCCTGCAGATATTTTAATTGGGTTGTTTGCCTTTTTGATGTTGAGTTATTTGAGGTTTTTTTGTTTTGACTATTAACCCTTTTTTAGATAGATTATTTGCAAGTATCTTTTTCCATACAGTAGATGGCCTTTTTGTTTTATTAATATTTTCCTTAGCTGTGCAACAGGATTTTAGCTTTATATTTTCCCATTTGTTTATTTTTACTTTTATTTCCTTTGCCTTAGGAGATATATCCAAATATATATTACTAAGATCATTGTCAGAGTGCATACTGCCTATGTTTTCTTCTAGAAGTTTTTTTTTTAATTATTATTATTTTTTAAACATCTTTATTGAAGTATAATTGCTTCACAATGGTGTGTTAGTTTCTGCTTTATAACAAAGTGAATCAGCTACACATATGCACACGTTCCCGCATCTCCTCCCTCCCGCATCTCCCTCCCTCCCACCCTCCCCATCCCATCCCCCCAGGAAGTCACAAAGCACCAAGCTGATCTCCCTGTGCTATGTGGCTGCTTCCCACTAGCTATCTATTTTACATTTGGTAGTGTATATATGTCCATGCCACTCTCTCACCCTGTCACATCTCACCCCTCTCCCTCCCCATATCCTCAAGTCCATTCTTTAGTAGGTCTGTGTCTTTATTCCCGTCTTGCCACTAGGTTCTTCATGACCTTTTTTTTTTTCCCTTAGATTCCATATATATGTGTTAGCATACTATATTTGTTTTTCTCTTTCTGACTTACTTCACTCTGTATGACAGACTCTAACTCCATCCACCTCATTACAAATACCTCCATTTCATTTCTTTTTATGGCTGAGTAATATTCCATTGTATATATGTGCCACATCTTCTTTATCCATTCATCCGATGATGGACACTTAGGTTGCTTCCATGTCCTGGCTATTGTAAATAGAGCTGCAATGAACATTTTGGTACATGACTCTTTGAATTATGGTTTTCTCAGGGTATATGCCCAGTAGTGGGATTGCTGGGTCGTATGGTAGTTCTATTTGTAGTTTTTTAAGGAACCTCCATACTGTTCTCCATAGTGGCTGTATCAATTTACATTCCCACCAACAGTGCAAGAGGATTAACTTTTCTCCACACCCTCTCCAGCATTTACTGTTTGTAGATTTTTTGATGATGGCCATTCTGACCGGTGTGAGATGATACCTCATTGTAGTTTTGATTTGCATTTCTCTAATGATTAAGGATGTTGAGCATTCTTTCATGTGTCTGTTGGCCATCTGTATATCTTCTTTGGATAAATGTCTATTTAGGTCTTCTGCCCATTTTTGGATTGGGTTGTTTGTTTTTTTGTTATTGAGCTGCATGAGCCGCTTGTAAATCTTGGAGATTAATCCTTTGTCAGTTGCTTCATTTGCAAATATTTTCTCCCATTCTGAGGGTTGTCTTTTTGTCTTGTTTATGGTTTCCTTTGCTGTGCAAAAGCTTTTAAGTTTCATTAGGTCCCATTTGTTTATTTGTGTTTTTATTTCCATTTCTCTAGGAGGTGGGTCAAAAAGGATCATGCTGTGATGTATGTCATAGAGTGTTCTGCCTATGTTTTCCTCTAAGAGTTTGATAGTGTCTGGCTTTACACTTAGGTCTTTAATCCATTTTGAGTTTATTTTTGTGTATGGTGTCAGGGAGTGTTCTAATTTCATACTTTTACATGTACCTGTCCAGTTTTCCCAGCACCACTTATTGAAGAGGCTGTCTTTTCTCCACTGTATATGCTTGCCTCCTTTATCAGTTTCTTTATTTATTTTCATTTTGGATGATCTGTCCATTGGTGAAAGTGGGGTGTTAAAGTCCCCTACTATGATTGTGTTACTGTCGATTTCCCCTTTTATGGTTGTTAGTATTTGCCTTATGTATTGAGGTGCTCCTATGTTGGGTGCATAAATATTTACAGTTGTTATATCTTCCTCTTGGGTCGATCCCTTGATCATTATATAGTGTCCTTCTTTGTCTCTTGTAATAGTCTTTATTTTAAAGTCTATTTTGTCTGATATGAGAATTGCTACTCCAGCTTTCTTTTGATTTCCATTTGCATGGAATATCTTTTTCCATCCCCTCACTTTCAGTCTGTATGTGTCTCTAGGTCTGAAGTGGGTCTCTTGTAGACAGCATATATATGGGTCTTGTTTTTGTATCCATTCAGCCAGCCTGTGTCTTTTGGTGGGAGCATTTAATCCATTTACATTCAAGGTAATTATCGATATGTATGTTCCTATTCCCATTTTCTTAAATGTTTTAGGTTTGTTATTGTAGGTGTTTTCCTTCTCTTGTGTTTCTTACCTAGAGAAGTTCCTTTAGCATTTGTTGTAAAGCTGGTTTTGTGGTGCTGAACTCTCTCAGCTTTTGCTTGTCTGTAAAGGTTTTAATTTCTCCATCACATCTGAATGAGATCCTTGCTGGGTAGAGTAATCTTGGTTGTAGGTTTTTCTCCTACATCACTTTAAGTATATCCTGCCACTCCCTTCTGGCTTGCAGAGTTTCTGCTGAGAGATCAGATGTTAACCTTATGGGGATTCCCTTGTGTGTTATTTGTTGTTTTTCCCTTGCTGCTTTTAATATGTTTTCCTTATATTTAATTTTTGACAGTTTGGTTAATATGTGTCTTGGCGTGTGTCTCCTTGGGTTTATCCTGTATGGGACTCTCTGTGCTTCCAGGACTTGATTAACTATTTCCTTTCCCTTATTAGGGAAGTTTTCAACTATAATCTCTTCAAATATTTTCTCAGTCCCTTTCTTTTTCTCTTCTTCTTCTGGGACCCCTATAATTCGAATGTTGGTGCGTTTAATGTTGTCCCAGAGGTCTCTGAGACTGTCCTCAGTTCTTTTCATTCTTTTTTCTTTATTCTGTTCCGCAGCAGTGAATTCCACCATCTGTCTTCCAGGTCACTTATCCGTTCTTCTGCCTCAGTTATTCTGCTGTTGATCCCATCTAGAGTATTTTTAATTTCATTTATTGTGTTTTTCATCATTGCTTGGTTCCTCTTTAGTTCTTCTACATCCTTGTTAAATGTTTCTTGCATTTTGTCTATTCTATTTCCAAGATTTTGGATCATCTTTACTATCATTATTCTGAATTCTTTTTCAGGTAGACTGCCTATTTCCTCTTCATTTGTTAGGTCTGGTGTGTTTTGAACCTGCTCTTTCACCTGCTGTGTGGTTTTTTGTCTTCTCATTTTGCTTATCTTCCTGTGTTTGGGGTCTCCTTTTCACAGGCTGCAGGTTAGTAATTCCCGTTGTTTTTGGTATCTGTTCCCAGTGGCTAAGGTTGGTTCAGTGGGCTGTGTAGGCTTCCTGGTGGAGGGGACTAGTGCCTGTGTTCTGGTGGATGAGGTTGGATCTTGTCTTTCTGGTGGGCACGTCCACGTCTGGTGGTGTGTTTTGGGGTGTCTGTGGCCTTATTATGTTTGTAGGCAGCCTCTCTGCTAATGGATGGGGCTGTGTTCCTGTCTTGCTAGTTGTTTGGCATAGCGTGTCCAGCACTGTATCTTGCTGGTCATTGAGTGAAGCTGGGTCTTGATGTTGAGATGGAGATCTCTGAGATATTTTTGCCGTTTGGTATTACGTGGAGCTGGGAGGTCTCTTGTGGACCAGTGTCCTGAAGTTGGCTCTCCCACGTCAGAGGCACAGCCCTGATGCCTGGCTGGAGCACCAAGAGCCTTTCATCCACACGGCTCAGAATAAAAGGGAGAAAAAAATAGAAAGAAAGAAAGAAAGAAAGAGGATAAAATAAAAGAAAATAAAGCTATTATAATAAAAAATAAGAAAAAAAAATTTTAAGAATAAATGTATTCAGAAAAATTTTTTTTTAATTTTTAAAAATAGATTTATTAATTTTTTATAGTAAAAAATGAGAAAAAAATTTTTAAGAAAAAATTTATTAAGAAAAAAAATTTTAATTTTTTATAATAAAAAATATGAAAAAACTTATTATTATTTTTTTTAATTTCTAAAAATAGAAAATAAGGAAAAAATTATTAAGAAAACATTTATTAGGAAAAAAAAATTTTTTTAAGTAAAAAAAAAAAAAAAAAAAAAAAAACACGGAGAGATCTAACCCTAGGACTAATGGTGAAAGCAAAGCTATACAGACAAAATCTCACCCAGAAGCATACACATATACACTCACAAAAAAAGGAAAAGGGGGAAAATTAATATACCTGCTCCCAAAGTCCACCTCTTGAATTTGGGATGATTTGTTGTCTATTCAGGTATTCAACAGATGCAGGCACATCAAGTTGTTTGTGGATCTTTAATCCACTGCTTCTGAGGCTGCTGGGAGAGATTTCCCTTTCTCTTCTTTGTTCGTACAGCTCCCGGGGGGTTCAGCTTTGGATTTGGACCCGCCTCTGCATGTAGGTCACCTGAGGGCGTCTGTTCCCCGCCCAGACAGAACGGGGTTAAAGGAGCAGCTTAATAGGGGGCTCTGGCTCACTCAGGCCAGGGGGGAGGGAGGGGTACGGATGCGGGACGAACCTGCGGTGGCAGAGGCCGGCGTGAATTTGCAGCAGCCTGAGGCGCACCGTGCGTTCTCCCGGGGAAGTTGTCCCTGGATCACGGGACCCTGGCAGTGGCGAGCTGCACAGGCTCCCAGGAGGGGCAGTGTGGAGAGTGACCTGTGCTTGCACACAGGCTTCTTGGTGGCGGCAGCAGCAGCCTTAGCGTCTCCTGCCCATCTCTGGGGTCCGCGCTGATAACCGTGGCTCACGCCCGTCTCTGGGGTCCGCGCTGATAGCCGCGGCTCACGACCGTCTCTGGAGTTCATTTAGGCGGCGCTCTGAATCCCCTCTCCTTGCGCGCCGCGAAACAAAGAGGCAAGAAAAAGTCTCTTGCCTCTTCGGCAGCTGCAGACTTTTTCCCGGACTCCCTCCTGGCTAGCACCGAATCCCGAGCCTCAGCTCCCAGCCCCCGCCTGCCCCGGCAGCCGAGCAGACAAGCCTCTCGGGCTGGTGAGTGCTACTCAGCGCCAAGCCTCCATGCGGGAATCTCTCCGCTTTACCCTCTGCACCCCTGTGGCTGTGCTCTCCTCTGTGGCTCCGAAGCTTCCCCCCCTGCCACCCGCAGTCTCTGCCCACGAAGGGGCTTCCTAGTGTGTGGAGACCTTTCCTCCTTCACAGCTCCCTCCCACTGGTGCAGGTCTCATCCCTATTCTTTTGTCTCTGTTATTTCTTTTTTCTTTTGCCCTACCCAAGTACGTGGGGAGTTTCTTGCCTTTTGGGAGGTCTGACATCTTCTGCCAGCGTTCAATGGGTGTTCTGTAGGAGCAGTTCCACGTGTAGATGTATTTCTACTGTATCTGTGGGAAGGAAGGTGATCTCCGCGTCTTATTCTTCCGCCATCTTCCTTCTAGAAGTTTTATGGTTTCACATCTTATATTTAATTCTTCAATCCATTTTGTATTTACTTTTGTGAATGATGTGAAAGAGTTGTCCAGTTTGATTCTTCTGCATGTAGCTGTTTAGTTTTCCTAACACCATTTATTGAAGGTTTATTGAGGCTGTCTTTTCCCCATGGTATATTCTTGCCTCCTTTGTTGTAGATTAATTAACTATATAAGTGTGGGTTCATTTCTGGGCCTCTATTCTGTTCCATTGATATATGTGTCTGTTTTTATGCCAGTACTATATGGCTTTGATTACTTTACCTTTGTAAATAGTAGAGTTTAAAATGTGGGAGTATGATACCTCCAGCTTTGTTCTTCTTCTCAAGATTGTTTTGACTACTCAGGGTCTTTTGTGTTTCCACACAAATTATAGAATACTTTGTTCTAGTTCTGTGAAAAATGCCATTTGTATTTTAATAGGGATTGCATTGAATCTGTAGATTACCTGAGGTACCATGGTCATTTTAATGATAATAATTCTTCCAATTCAGGAACACAGAATATCTTTCCATCTGTTTCTTTCACCTGTTTCACAGATTTCTGAGTAAAAGTCTTTTACCTCCGTAGTTAGGTTTATCCCTAGGTTTTCTGTTTTTGTTGCAATTGTAAATGGGATTGTTTTCTTAATTTCTCTTTCTGATAGTTTGTAGTTGGATAGAAATGCAGTCCATTTCTCTATACTAATTTTGCCTCCTTCAAATTACCAAATTCATTGATAAGCTCTAGTAATTTTTTGGTGGTGTCTTGAGGATTTTCTATGTATAGTATTTTTTTTAACATCTTTATTGGAGTATAATTGCTTTACAATGGTGTGTTACTTCCTGCTTTATAACAAAGTGAATCAGTTATACATATACATATGTCTCCATATCTCTTCCCTCTTGCATCTCCTTTCCTCCCACCCTCCCTATCCCAACCCTCTAGGTGGCCACAAAGCACCCAGCTGATCTCCCTGTGCTATGCGGCTTCTTCCCACTAGCTATCTCTTTTACGTTTGGTAGTGTATATATGTCCATGGTACTCTCTCACTTTGTCCCAGCTTACCCTTCCCCCTCTCCGTATCCTCAAGTCCATTCTCTAATAGGTCTGCATCTTTATTCTCGTCTTGCCCCTAGGTTCTTCTGACCATTTTCTTTTCTTTTTTTTTTTCTTTTTTTTTTAGATTCCATATATATGTGTTAGCACACGGTATTTGTTTTTCTCTTTCTAACTTCACTCTGTATGACAGTCTCTAGGTCTATCCACCTCACTACAAATAACTCAGTTTCATTCCTTTTGATGGCTGAGTAATATTCCATTGTATATATGTGCCACATCTTCTTTATCCATTCATCCGTTGATGGACACTTAGGTTGCTTCCATGTCCTGGCTATTGTAAATAGAGCTGCAAGGAACATTTTGGTACATGACTCTTTCTGAGTTTTGGTTTTCTCAGGGTATATGCCCAGTAGTGGGATTGCTGGGTCGTATGGTAGTTCTATTTTTAAGTTTTTGAAGGAACCTCCATACTGTTCTCCATAGTGGCTGTATCAATTTACATTCCCACCAAAAGTGCAAGAGGGTTCCCTTTTCTCCACACCCTCTCCAGCCTTTATTGTTTATAGATTTTTGATGATGGGCATTGTGACTGGTGTGAGATGATATCTCTTTGTATTTTTGATTTGCATTTCTCTAATGATTAATGTTGTTAAGCATTCTTTCATGTGTTTGTTGTCAATCTGTATATCTTCTTTGGAGAAATGTCTATTTAGGTCTTCTGCCCATTTTTGGATTGGATTGTTTGTTTTTTTTGATATTGAGCTGCATGAGTTGCTTGTATGTTTTGGAGATTAATCCTTTGTCAGTTGCTTCATTTGCAAATATTTTCTCCCATTCTGAGGGCTGTCTTTTTGTCTTGTTTATGTATAGTATTATGTCTTCTGCAAACAGTGATAGTTTTACCTCTTCCTTTCCAATTGAGATTCCTTTTATTACTTTTCCTTGTCTGATTACTCTGGCTAGGACTTCCAGTACTCTGTTGAATAAAAGTGGTGAGAATAGGCATCCTTGTCTTCTTCCTGATCTTAGAAGAAATGTTTTCAGATTTTCACTGTCGAGTATGTTAGCTGTGAGCTTGTAATACATGGCCGTTTTTTATGTGGAGGTATGTTCCTTATATACACATATGTTAATAGTTTTATCATAAATGGAGATTGAAACTTGTCAAAATTTTTCATTTATTTCTGCTCTGATTTTTATGATTTCTTTCTTTCTACTAAATTTGGGTCTTCTTTTGTACTTCATTTGGGTGTAAGGTTAGGTTGATCATTTGAGTTTAATTTTTCTTGTTTCCTGAGATAGGCTTTTATTTCTATAAACTTCCTTCTTAGAACATCTTTCCTGCATCACATAGATTTCGGATCATTGTGTTTTTCTTTTCATTTGTCTCCAGGTATTTTTGAAATTCTTCTTTGGTTTCTTCGGTGATCCACTTTTGTTTAGTAGCATATTGTTTAGCCTCCACTTGTTCATTGTTTTGCAGTGTTTCTTTTTTTTCTTGTGGTTGATTTCTAGTCTCATAGTGTTGTGGTCGGAAAAATATGCTTGATATGATTTCAGCTTTCTTAAATTTACTGAGACATGTTTTGTGACCTAGCAAGTGATCTATCCTGGAGAATGTTCCATGTGCACTTGAAAAGAACATGTATTCCGCTGATTTTGGATGGAATACTCCCTCTCTGTCTCTGTCTCTGTCTCTCTCTCTGTATATATACACATATATATAAATGACATCTGGTATAATATGTTGTTTAAGTCAGTGTTTCCTTATTGATTTTCTCTCTGGATGATCTCTCCATTTATGTAAGTGTTAATGTCCCCTATTATTATTGTGTTCCTGTCAATTTCTCCCTTTATGTCTGTTAATATTTGTTTTACATATTTACATGCTCCTATGTTGCATGCAGATATACTTAAAAATGTATATTATTCCTGGATTGATCCCTTAATTATTATGTAATGTTCTCCTTTGTCTCTTGTTACAGTCTTTGTTTTAAAGTCTATCTAGTCTAACATAAGTATTGCTACCTTGGCTTTCTTTTCTTTTCCTTTTGCATGCAATACATTTTTTTTCCATCCCCTCACTTTCAGGTGGTGTGTTTCTTAAGATCTTAAGTGAGTTCCTTATAGGCAGTATATATATACATATATGAGATTGGTTTTTGTATCCAGTCTACTACTCTATGTCTGTTGATTGGAGAATTTATTTCATTTAACTTAAAGTGATTGTTGATAGGTATGTACTTATTGCAGTTTTGTTCATTGTTTTTTGTCATTTTTATACTTCCTTTTTGTTCCTTTCTTCGTCTTTTGTTCTTTTCCCTTGAGATTTTATGACTCTCTCTAGTGTTATGCTTGGTTTCCCTTTTCTTTTGTTTGTGAGTGTAGTACAGATATTTTAACAATATTTATTTATTTATTTATTTATTTATTATTTATTTATTTATTTAGGCTGTGCCAGGTCTTAGCTGTGGTACACAGGATCTTTGTTTCGGCATGTGTGCTTCTTAGTTGTGGCATGAGGACTTATAGTTGCAGCATGAATCTGGGATCTAGTTCCCTCACCAGGGGTCAAACCCAGGCCCCCTGCATTGGGAGCATGGAGTCTTAACCACTGAACCACCAGGGAAATCCCTATTGTAGATTTTTGGTTTGTGCTTAACATGAGGTTTATATATAGCAATATATATGTATACGTATTATTTTAATTTGCAGATCTGTTAAGTTGAAACACATTTTAACAACCCTGCATTTTTACTCTCCGCTCACGTTTACTGTTTTTGACATAATATTTTAAATCCTTTGTTTTGTATCTCCCTTAACTACTTATTGTGGACATAGATGAATTTACTGCTTTTGCCTTTTAACTTTCCTACTTTATACATGGTTGATTTACTATCTTTACTGTATATTTGCTGTTATAAATGAGATTTTTTTTTCCTTTTGTAATTTCAATGTTTCTATTTGTGGCCTTTTCTTTTTCACTTAGAGAAGTCCCTTTAACATCTCTTGTAAAATTGGTTTGGTGGTGCAAACTCTTTTAGCTTTTGATTGTCTGTAAAACTTTTGATCTCTCCCTCAAATCTAAATGAAAGTCTTGCTGGGTAGACTATTCTTGGTTGTAGGTTTTTCCCTTTCATCACTTTAAATATATTGTGTCACTCCCTTCTGGCCTGCAGAATTTCTGCTGAAAAGTCAGCTGGTAGCCTTATGTGAGTTCCCTTTTACATAACTTGTTGTTTTTCCCTTGCTACATTAAATATTCTCTCTCTTTAATTTTTGTCATTTTAATTACAATTTGTCTTGGTGTGTTTCTCTTTGGGTTTGTCCTATTTGGGACTCTATGTGCTTCCAGGAATTGAATGTCTGTTTCCTTTCTCAGGTTATGGAAGTTTACAGCTATTATATCTTCCAATGTGTTCTCTGCCCATTTTTATCTCTCTTCTTCTGGGATCCCTATGATGTGAATGTTAGTACTCTTGATGCTGTCTCAGAGGTCTCTTAAACTGTCCTTATTTCTTTTTATAATTGTTTTTGTTTGTCTGTTCAGCTCCAGCTATTTCAACTACTCTGTCTTCTAGCTTGCTGATTCATTCCTCTGTATCATCTAATCTCTTGATTCCTTCTAGAGTATTTTTTCATTTCACTTATTTTATTCTTCATTTCTGGTTCTCCTTTATATATTTTAACTCTTTGTTTAAAACTCCTAACTTTTCACAATTTTCATCCAATCTTCTTCTGAGTTCTTTGAACATCTTTACAATCATTACATTGAACTTTTTATCTGATATATTGCCTATCTCCACTTCATTTAGTTCTTCTTCTGGGGTCTTATTTTGTTTCTTCATTTGGAACATATATCTCTGCCACCTAATTTTGCTTAATTTGCTGTTTTTGTTTCTATGTATTTGGTAAGTTAATTATGTTTCTCATCCTTGGATAAATGGTCTTTTGTAGGATACATGTTATGCATACCAGCAGTATACTTGCCTCTGGTTACCAGAGCTACATTCTCTAGTGGTGCCCCCTAATTGGGCTATATGGGTCCTGCTGTTGTGGTGTACTGGCAACTGTGGGTGTTCTGATAGTCATGGCTAGACCCTGGTCCAGTTGGTTGCCTGGAAATGCCTTGTGTAGGGACTGCTGGCCACTAGAGAGTGGGGCTGTGTCACGAAGCTGCTGGCTGTAGGGCCTCAGGGTGTTCTGGGTCTAGTGCTCCCCCACTGGTGGGTGGAAACAGATTCTGGAATGAGTGGTTTGGGGTTAGGAGCCCAGCATCTACAGTTGGACTTTTTCTGGGTGGGGCTGGTTCCTGACTCAGGTGGCTGCAGTGTGTGGGGTGCCCCCAAAGTTGGTGTTTGTCCACTGGTGAATGAGACTGGATCCTGGGGTAGCTGGGTGAGTAGTCCAAGGTGTGTCACAGCTGGTGTCAGCCTGCTGGTGGACAGCGCCAAGGGCCAGGAGATCCAAGGTTAGTGCTGGCTCACTGGTCGGTTGAGCTGCATTCCTGGGTCTCTGGCTACTGGGCCCTCAGTTTTCCAGAACTGGTCTTGGGCCACTGCTGTGGGGCCATTACTGATACAGTGGCTGTGGAGCCTGGGTGTCCCAGGGCTGGTGCTGGCCTGATGGTGGGTAAGCTGGGTCTTGATATGGCAGTCTGTGGGGCTGCAGTGGTCCTGGAGCTGGTGTCTGCCAGATGGTAGATAGGATTGGGGCCAAGCAGATCCTGGGGCTTGTTGCTGCCCTTTAGTGGGTGAAGCCAGGTACTGAGGCTAGTGTTAGTTCACTGGTGGGTAGAGCTAGTCCTAGGGTTTCTGGCTGCAGGTGCCTGGGAGTCCCAGATTTGGGGTTTTGGCCCACTGGTGTGTGAGGCTGGGACCCACAGGGTCCTGGAACAGATACCTATCCACTGGCTGGTGAGGCTGGTCCTAGGGCTAATGCCATCCGTTTGGTGGGTGGAACTGAATCCCAACATCTTTGGCTGTAGGGCTCTGGGGATCCTGGTGCTAGTGCTGGTGCACTTGTGTGTGGGGACAATTCCTGGGCTCTCTGGTGGAAAGGGTTGAGTCTTGTAGTAACTGTGGCTTAGGGGGATCTTAAAGTAGCAGGCCTGCTGGTGGGTGGAGTTGTGTCTCCACCCAACTGGTTGCTTGGCCTGAGGTGTCCCAGTACTGGTGCCAAAGACTGGTGGGAAATAATGTCATTTGCAGCAACATAGATGGACCTAGACATTATCATACTAAGTGAAGCAAGTCAGACAGAGAAAAACAAATATCATATGATATCACTTATATGTGCAATCTAAAAAAAATTATACGAATGAACTTATTTACAAAACAGAAACAGGCTCACAGACTTTGAAAACAAACTTATGGTTACCAAAGGGAAAAGGTGGGAGGGGAGGGATAAATTAATAATTTGGGATTAACATATATACACTACTATATATAAAATAGATAATCAACAAAGACCTACTGTATAGCATGGGGAACTCTACTCAATTCTGTAATAGCCTATATGGGAAAAAAATCTGAAAAAGAATGGATATATGTATAACTGAATCATTTTGCTGTACACCTGAAACTGACACACTATTGTAAATCAATTATACTCCAATATAAAATAAAAACTATAGTTAAAAAATTAATAAAAAAGGCTTTGTGAAAGGTGTGGGAGAAAATAAAAGACTGGTGGGCAAGGCTGGGTCCCAGTGTTAATAAGCTAGAGGGAAGATTCCAAAGTGGGGCTTGCCAGCATCAGTGTCCACATGGTACTCCAACCTCTCAAAACTGAATGCTGCCAGTGTCTGTGTTTCTAGGGTGAGCTCCAGTTGTCTCCTGCCTCTATGAGAGACCTCTAAAGTTAGCAGTTTGGTCTGACCAAAGTTTCTTTCAAATTACTGCTTCTGCTATGCATCCTGGAACATGTGAGATTTTGTGTGTGTCCTTTAACAGTGAAGTATCTATTTCCCACAGCCCTCTGGCTCTCCTGAAATTAAGTCCTGGTGGCCTTCATAGCCAAATGTTTGGAATTGTCTTTCCACCATAGGACTTCCTGGCTGTGGAGCTCAGTGTGGGATTTGGGCTACTCACTCTTTGGGGTGAACCTCTGCAACTGTAATTATCCTCCTGTTTGTGGGTTGCCAACTTGGGTTACAGTCTTTACTATACAGTGTCTCTGTCCCTTCTACCCATCTCATTGTGGTCCCCTCTTTATATATTTAGTAGTAGAAGATCTTTTCTGCTATTCTTCCAGTTTTTCTCATCAACTGTTGCTTTATTAATAGTTGTAATTTTGGTGTGCTCATAGGAGGAGGTGAGCTCTAGCCCTTCCTATTCTGCCATCTTGGTTACTCACCTTTATCTCTCTTTTAATAGTCATTGCATACATATTTTTCCTCTCTTTGTTTCTATGTGCTGTATTCTAGAAAATTTCTTCTGACCTATCTATCTTCAAGTCTACTAAGTGCATCTTCAGCTATGCCAAATATGTTTGAAATTAATGCACTGATTTTAAAAATTTCTGATATTGCATACATTTATTCCTACCAGAGTTCTACCTGTCATGCTTTCAAATATCTAGGTCATTTAAAAAGATCTCATTCTTTGTAGCATTTTATTTTGTTAATATAAGTTATCATATTTGTTTTATAGTCTGTCTGATAAATTAAATATTTGAAGAATTTATGTCTGTTTTTGTTTGTTACCTATTATTTTTGTTGGTTCTATTTCTTGGTGCCTTCTTTTCTTACATGTGTGTTTATTTTTGAATGGGTGATGCTTTTTGATCTTGAAAATTAGTCCTAAGGATTTGAGGTCTAGAACAAAATTCCTTCCTCCCAAGAGGATTTATGGTTACTTCCATCATGTGCTTAAGGATACAAAACTCAGGATCACTTTATACTATAATCACAGCCTGAGATTTTTGGACCACTTTAGTGATGTGAATTTAGGCTATAAATTTACAGGACTGCTAACTTGTATTTATAACTTCTCAGGGATGCCCTCTCCCGAACCTTGTCAACCTGCTCACCTGGGTACCAAGGGAAAAAATTTGTGTTCCTCTGGGGAGTGGGTAATAGGTTAATGTCTAGGGAACTTTTACCCTCAAAGCATAGATTTTTGGAATTCGGATTTTTATTTGGAAGTGGTTTTCACATTAGACCCTTTAAAATAGGGAGGTGCTAGAGTTTTACCTCTCCTAGAATCTCAAGTTCCTCAGAGAAGTCAAATCCCTCAGAGAAAAAATGTTTCAGTGTTTTACTTTCTTTACTGGGTTCTCACTGTGAATATATTTAGGCCTTTTAATTCCTTATTATCTTGTCTGCTCCTTAATACTTTTAAGATTTTTTAAATGTATTTTATTTAAGCACTTTGAGAGAGTATTTCAAGGATTCTTAACTTTCAGAATAACATAGCTTATCATCCACCTCATCTATCTCTATATTAACTCTCTATTTAAATATATATTGAATCATATAACCTACAATTCACTATTGTAATACTTACTTCCTATAAAGTCAACTACCAAATACTGACTTTAAGAAAATATAGGAAAAAAATGTCTCTTGACTGTTGCAAACCACAGCTTTATCCTCTTGAGGTCTTCACCCAAGTTTGATTAAAGTGACACTTGCTCCTTTTAAAATCTCTCTGAATATTATCTCAAGGTGTTAAGGACCCCTCAGATCCATTCTCTTCAAAGCAATTTGTGTGATCTTCCAAAATCTAATTTCTAATCATGTCATTACTCTGCTTGTAACCCATTAATGCCTTCTCATTGCTCTTTGGATAAAATTCAAATTAGCAATTGACCATGGCCTTCCAAGACATGTGTGATCTCAGAATTAGGTTGTCTCTTTTTTACCACCTCTCTCTTTTACTTGCCATGTTCCAGACATGTTCCTTTTTCTCTATGGAAATGTCTTTTTTGTCTTAGGGTCATCACAAATACTATTTCCTTTGCTGCCTGTAGCAATGTCCTTCTCCTTCATCTGACTAATTCCAATTTATCCCTTAGGTCTCAGCTCAAATGTCACTTCATCAGAGAAGCCTTCCTTCACTACTCCAATCTGAATTATATCTACGATTACAAGTTTTCATGTAACTGTGTAATTTTCCTTTATCAAATGCAATTAAATAATTATTTAGATAATTGTTTAATGTCTATCTCCTCTGCCAATCTATAAGTTTCTTGATGTTAGGAACTCTGTTTTTTATTCATGAGTAAATTCAGATCAACTTGATTTTTCAATTTCTTGCACATCACCTTATCTGTGATTACTCCCTTTCATAGGATAAAACTAAAATGATTCATAGTAAGTTTTAGATTCCATTTGTTAGAACTCTCTTAACTCCTCTGAACTCAGCCAGAGCAAGAAACTACATTGGCAGCATAATCTCAGTGCACCTTGGTGATTTGATTCTCTCCACTCATAAAGAAAATAATTTGTATTTTTGCTTTGTAGTTATAAAATTTTTGCACTAAATAGTAGTTCTTATAAAAGTCTTAGCTTTGATTTTGATATCCGAAACTTCCACAAACTGTTGCAGGAAAAAAGTTTTCCACAAACTTTTTGGAAAAACCTGTTTCTCTTACACCATATAAAGTATATTGAATAATATTTCTGAACAGCAACACAGGTAGCTTCATGACAACAAGGCTCTATTACTGGGAGTTGGAGCCAAGATGGCAGAGTAGAAAGACACTGAGCTCATCTCCTCACATGAACACACCAAAATAATAACTATCTGTAGAACAACCACCCATGAAAAAGACTGGAAACTACCAGAAAAGATCTTCTATAACTGAAGACATAAAGAAGGAACAACATCAAGATGGGTAGAAGGGGTGGAATTGCAATACGGTCAAGTTCCATAACCCCAGGTGAAAATATAAAAAATAATTACATTGCAGAGTTTCTCCAACAGGAATGAGACCTCCAAGCCCCACATCAGGCTCCCCAGTATGGTGGTCTTGAACTAGGAAGATGAGCCCCCAGAGCATTTGGCTTTGAAGACCAGTGGTGCTTAATTTTGGGAGCCCCACAGGACTTGGGGGAATACAGTCTTCACTCTTAAAGGGTGCACACAAAATTTCACATGTACTGGGACCCAGAGCAAAAGCAGTAATCTGATTGGAGCCTGGACCAGACCTACCTGCTGGTCTTGGAGTTTCCTGGAGAGGCAGTGGGTGGCTGCAGCTCACCCTGGGGACATAGACAGTAGTGGCAGACAGTCTTGGGAGTTTTCTACCACATGGATGCTGGTGTTGGTGGCTGCCATTATGGGATCCTCTATCTAGCTCTTTTTAACTAAGACCTAGCCTTACCCAAAAGACTGTAGGTGCCAGTGCTGGGATGCCTCAGGACATGGAACTAACTGTGTGGGGACAGAGCCCCACCCATCATCAGACAAGCTGCCTAAAGACTTCCTGAACCCACAGCTGTCTCCTGACATACCTTTAGACATGGCCCTGCACAACAGAGGACATAGGACACAGATCCACCCATCAGTGGGCAGGCACCAGCTCCAGAATCCCCTGGGACCCCACCCTACCCTCCAGAAAGCCTTCTCTAGTCTCTGGATCAGCCTCACCCAACAGGGAGCAGACAAAAGACACAAGAAAACCACTTTCTTACAGTCTGTGGATCCAGCCTGACTACAGCAGGCCAGACCCTGCCCTGAGACCAACTGGACCCTGGTCCTGCCCATTAGCAGGCCAAAACAAGCTTCAGGATACCCTGAATCCTATATCCAAATATGTCAGGAACCAGCCTCCTCATCAGCAACCTGAAACCAGCTATGGAATGTCTGAGCCCTGCAGCCAGACTCTAGGACCTGGCTTTGCCTGACTGTAGCCCGGGACTAACCCCAGGACCTGGATTCACCCACCAATGGTGGGAAAGAGCTCCAGAGTCTCCACAACCCTGACTCCACCCACCAGTGAGTCAGCGTAAGCCCCAGGACCCCCTGGCCTTTCTCAGTCATCCACATTGTGACCCAGTACCACCAAAGAGTAGCTGGCAGACCCCACACAAGGCAGGGCCTGGCAACCAACCAGACCTTTGGCCCACCAAGCCTACCAGACTGCCCACATAGTCAGCAAACCATAACAGAAGGACGCAAGTGGCCTTATTACAGAGAACCCCTCTAATGATGCCCACTTTCACCACTTTTATTCATAATAGTTTTGTAAGTCCTAGCCACAGCAATCAGAGAAGAAAAAGAAATCCAAATTGGAAAGGAAGAAGTAAAACCATCATTGTTTGCAGTTGACATGATACTATACATAGAAAATCTTAAGGAAATCACCAGAAAAACTATTAGAATCATCAATGAATTCAGTAGTTTCAGGATACAAAATTAATATAAAGAAATCTGTTGCATCTCTATACACTAAGAATGAACAGAAAGAGAAATTAAGGAAACAATCACATGTACCATTGCATAAAAAATAATAAATACCTCGGTATAAACCTACTAAGGAGGTAAAAGAACCATACTTGTAAAACTAGAAGACAGCAGTGAAAGAAATAGAAGGCAACACAAAGAGATAGAAAGATATATCATGTTTTTGGATTGGAAGAATTAATATTGTTAAAATGACTATATAACCCAAGGCAATTTACAAATTCAATGCAATCCTTATCAAAATACCAATGGTATTTTTTATTTTTACAGAACTAGAACAAATAATCTTAAAATTTGTATGGAAACACAAAAGACCCCAAATAGCCAAAACAATCTTGAGAAGGAAAAACAGAGCTGGAGGAATCACACACCTTGACTTCAGGCTATACTACAAAGCTAAAGTAATCAAAGTATGTTACTGGCACAAAAATAGACATATAGATGAGTGGAACAGAATAATGAACCCAGAAATAAACCCATGCACTTATGGTCAATTAATCTATGACTAAAAAGCAAGAATATACAATGGAAAAAAGATATTCTCTTTAATAAGTGGTGCTGGGAACAAGGGATAGCTACATGTAAAAGAATGAAGTTAGAATATTCTATAACACCATATACAAAAATAAACTCTAAATTGATTAAAAACCTAAATGTAAGACCAGAAACCATGAAGCTCCTAGTAGAAAAAAATAGGCAGAACTCTCTTTGACATAGATTACAGCAATATCTTTTGGTTCAGTCTCCTAAAGCAAAATAAATTAAAGCAAAAATAAACAAATGGGAGCTAATTAAACTTAAAAGTTTTGCACCATGAAGGAAACCATCGACGGAATGAAAAAACAATTTACAGAATGGGAGAAAGTATTTGCAAATGATATGACCAATAATAGGTTAATATCAAAAACATATAGAAAGCTCATACAACTCAACATAAAAAAAAAGAATTAAAAAATGGGCAGAAGACCTGAATAGACATTTCTCCAAAGGAGACATGCAGATGGCGAATAGGCATATTAAAACATGCTCAACATCGTTAATCATCAGGGAAATGCAAATCAAAATCACAATGAGATATCACCTCACACCTGTTAGAAAGGCTATTATCAAAAAGACAAGAAGTAACATGTTGGTGAGGATGTGGAGAAAAGTGAACCCATGTACACAGTTGTTGGGAATGTAAATTAATATAGCCACTGTTGAAAACATTATGGAGGTTTCTCATAAACTAAAAATAGAACTACCATATGACCCAGCAATTCCACTCCTGCATATATATCTGAAAAAATCCACTAATTCGAAAAGATACATGCACCCCAATGTTCATAGCAGAATTGTTTACAATTGCCAAGATATGGAAGCATCCTAAGTGTCCATCAGCAGATGAATAGATAAAGAAGATGTAGTAGAGATACACAATGGAATACTACTCTACCATAAAAATAATGAAATTTGGCCATTTGAAGCAACATGGATGACTTGGAGGGTATTATGCCAAGTGAAATAAGTCAGACAGAAAGACAAATACTGTATGATATCACTTATACGTGGAATCTAAAAAATAAAACAAACTGCAGGATATACCTAAAAAGAAACAGACTCACAGATATGGAGAACAAACTACTGGTTACCAGTTGGGAGAGGGAAGGGAGGAAAGGCAATATAGAGGAAGGAGATTAAGAGGTACAAACCATTATGTATAAAATAAGCTACAAGGGTATATTTTACAACACAGGGAATATAAACAATATTTTATAGTAATTATAAATGAAGTATAACCTTCCAAAATTATGAATCACTATACTGTATACCTGTAACATATAATACTGTACATCTACTATACTTCAATAAAAGTCTACCTCTGAACAATTGAAACTTTCACCTGTCCCAGGCATTTAGATGTTTAAATAATCTAGTTTAGGGCTTCCCTGGTGGCGCAGTGGTTGAGAATCTGCCTGCCAATGCAGGGGACACGGGTTCGAGCCCTGGTCCGGGAAGATCCCACATGCCGCGGAGCAACTAAGTCCGTGAGCCACAACTACTGAGCCTGCGCGTCTGGAGCCTGTGCTCTGCAACAAGAGAGGCCACGATAGTGAGAGGCCCGCGCACCGCGATGAAGAGTGGCCCCCGCTTGCCGCAACTAGAGAAAGCCCTCGCACAGAAACGAAGACCCAACACAGCCAAAAATAAATAAATAAATAAATAAAAAATAATCTAGTTTAGAGCTTCTCAAACTAACTCTGCTGAAGAATCTTTTTTATTTTTAATACCCAATCTGTGATAAAAGTATAATTTTATTAAATAGAATAAAATGATTACTGAAAATGTGAAATTAAAAAAGCAAATATTTATAAAATTCAAACCCACTGGTCACATTTGAATGTTGCAGCAATGTCAAGTTTCTATAAAAATTTCTAAATGTTTTTTCTTTATTTCTATCTTTATCTTGCCATTGATCATTTCACAAACCAGTTTCAGTCCTCAGACACTTAATGCGTAACATTGATAGAATGCAATGATCAGTGCTTCTCAAATTTGTGTGCATGTGAGATACCTGGGGATCTTGTTATACAGGTTCTAATAGTTCTAGAATTGGGTATGAGAGTTGGCAGTTCTAGCAAGTTACCAGGTGGAATCTATAGAGCTGGTTTGTAAACCACTATTCAGCCATAAGTCATTAGACTATAAGTTCCTTGTGGGAAATGATTGTGTATATTCATTTCTGTATCCTCAGTATCCATCACAATGCCAGCCACAGAGGAGGTGTTTAAGAAATGTTTGTTTCATAAAGAAGTGATCCACTAGATTTTCCACTTCCATGTATCTGTCAACTTTTTTTATTTAAAAAAATATATATATATCCTTAACCATTTGATTATGAGAATAGGAAGGGGGAAGATTCTTTTTTCAAATATCCAATCTATTGCAAAGGTATGCTTTTGTAAAATACATTAAAATGAATTACTAGAAAAATGAAATTAAAAAATAAAAGTTACATGAAATTAAAGCCCATATTTGGATGTTGCAACGATGTCCAATTTCATTCTATCACTTACTCTAAATTCATGGAGATGTCTCAAGGAGAGGATCGGTTGAACCTACATGGTCCACTGCCACACTGATTCTACAACATTAATGAGGATGGTGTTTCTTATAACAGGTAAAGGATTCATTGTTTTCAGTGTTCTTTTAATTCAAGTACCACTTTGAATAGATGTTGCTGGAATTTCCTATTTTACTTGTGACTTTTTTTTTCTTTCACTGAGGTGACCACATTAACTGGTTTAACTTGTGAAGCTAGTTATACATGCAGAATAGAATGGGTGTGATAGGGTCTGAGCAACTAGGCAGCAAAGCTCCATAAAAGCTTCTCTGGGTATTGTCTTAATAATTTCAATAAGACATTATCTTTTAGGCATGGCATTTTACCAAATTTGTGACTCATACAACTGTCATCAAATTTTTATCTGTTTTATATCTACTTTAGCTTGGCAAATTGTGACATGGTTGTTCTGGCAAAAGAACTTTCAAAAAGCTTATAAAAGGACTTGGAGTCTTCTCCAGCTTCAAATAATTCTGTCAAAATCTGATTTGAAGTGTGCCACACAAATGAAACTGCTCTTTGAATTATAACAAATGGCTTTCAAAATTAGGTGGGAGAAGGGTTTAACAAAAAATTGTATTCAACTGGTCATGTAAGAACTCATCAGTGATTTAAATGACAATGTTTGATGCTTGCATACTTGCTGGAGGTGTTCTTTAAAAATATCCATGTGTCCTTGATGCCATGGGACTCCTCTATACTGCTTTCTTTTTGGAGCCTGTGCATCTTTGCTTATCAAGACACTACGGAAACTGACAACAGACCTAGAGAATCCAGAGTGTCAACAAAAAAAAGCAGCTTTAGACTTCCTTAGCAGACCATCAGGGATTTGCCTATTGGTATCTGAATCAATCAATATCACTTTTGATCCTTGTGACATTTATGCTATTATTTTATATCTCTTATCTGTAAATTCATCACTCAAGTGTCCAATTATTTCTTTATCACTTTATTTTTGGTAAATGTTGACTACTTTAGGGAATGTTAGGTATAGTAGTAAGGTAGTCATAGAAATTATAATGATGTGTATGTCCTTTTCAGATTATTTCAAATCTGCCTCCCCCCAAGTAGATGTAAGCTCCATGAAGGCAGGGATCTTGCCTTTTTTGGTTATTGCTGCAATTTCAGCATCTAGAACAGTGTCTGGCTCATAGAGGATGCTTAATAAATATTTGTTGAATAAAAGTTCAATTATTATTTCAAGCACTACACTCAAAAGTATAGACACAATTAACTGATATCTATAGCTGTATCTCAAGATAAATAGACAGAAATAGAAAAAAACAAAATCATGTAGCCTGTCTTTTTAATCTTGCTGAACTTAAAGAACATTAAAAAAATAAAGAGAAGCTAATCAACACATGCTTTTAAAAATATGTTCACTTACATCCAATATGTTACTTTTCTTATTAATCTTTAATAAGTCACTCATAGCTTAATCTAACTCTGGTTTAGCCATATATTACATTACAATACATTTTTTCCCAACTCATTCTGAAGATTATCTTAGAGTCAAATCTTTCCTGTCTCTGGTGGTACACGTCTAAAACTTAGCTCAGGTCTATTTGGGAAGAAGGGTCTTCCACTACCAGTAGTGGGTTACTTAGAACAAATTAATTTCAGAATTCTCTGTTTCATAGCACTAACTGAAGTAGACCCTAATATTAGAATTGGAAAACGAAAGGCACCAAAAGTACCTGTGACATATTTTATTCCCACTTACATCCCCACTGCTAATCACAAAGACATTTTCTATCTATTCTTCTCTCAAAAAAGATCCCTATCTTCTCCCTTCTCAAAGCAATCTCTACTTGCAATTACTTAATAGTGGTTAGCAATATCCTGGCAGCTTATAATTTCTACTGTTTGTCATTGATGCACACTGCTTTCTAAAATGATATTTATTGCCATAGAACAATCCACCTTGGACAGAAATCTGAAATGATATCAGTGACCTTACTGCTTTCCTTCCTTCCTCACTTTGCACCAGCCACAATAACTTCCTTGCTGTCCCCTAGAACATCCCAGGAACATTTAGGTCTTCCCTTTGTGAAATGTGAAATAAAACAGGGTCACCTATGCCAAGAATTTTAAAATGTAGCCATGAGACCATTAAAGAAGTGAACGTTACACATATCTTCACCAGGTGGAACCATGACCTTTTGAACTAGGCCAAACCACAAATACTCCAAGGACTCTGCAAGAACACCTGCAGCTTGTCACAGTAATGGACTTTTACCTCCCTTTAGTGATAGCCTTAGCACTTAATCATGTTTAGCCAAGACTAGCTTCAATTAAAATTCTTTGTAATGCAAACTTCCCTTCTTTATCTTTAAAAGCCCCTGACTTTTTTTTTTAACATCTTTATTGGAGTGTAATTGCTTTACAATGGTGTGTTAGTCTCTTCATTATAACAAAGTGAAGCAGCTATACATATACATATATCCCCATATCTCCGCCCTCTTGTATCTGCCTTGCACTCTCCCTATCCAACCTTTCTAGGTGGTCACTAAGCACAGAGCTGATCTCCCTGAGCAATGTGGCTGCTTCCCACTAGCTATCTATTTTACATTTGATCGTGTATATATGTCTATGTCACTCTCTCACGTCGTCCCAGCTTACCCTTCCCCCTCCCCATGTCCTCAAGTCCATTCTCTACATCTGGGTCTTTATTCCTGCCCTGCCCCTAGGTTCTTCAGAATCTTTTTTTTTTTAAGATTCCATATATATGTGTTAGCATACGGAATTTGGTTTTCTCTTTCTGACTTACTTCACTCTGTATGACAGTCTCTAGGTCCATCCACCTCACTGCAAATAACTCAATTTTGTTTCTTTCATCATTGAGTAATATTCTATTTTATATATGTGCCACATCTTCTTTATCCATTCATCTGTTGATGGACACTTAGGTTGCTTCCATGTCCTGGCTATTGTAAATAGAGCTGCAATGAACATTGTGGTACATGACTCTTTTTGAATTATGGTTTTCTCAGGGTATATGCCCAGTAGTGAGATTGCTGGGTCGTATGGTAGTTCTATTTTTAGTTTTTTAAGGAACCTCCATACTGTTTTCCATAGTGGCTGTATCAATTTGCATTCCCACCAACAGTGCAAGAGGGTTCCCTTTTCTCCACACCCTCTTCAGCATTTATTGTTTCTAGATTTTTTTGAAGATGGCCATTCTGACTGGTGTGAGGTGATACCTCATTGTAGTTTTGATTTGCATTTCTCTAATGATTAGTGGTGTTGAATATCGTTTCATGTGTTTGTTGGCAATCTGTATATTGTCTTTGGAGAAATGTCTGTTTAGGTCTTCTGCCCATTTTTGGATTGGGTTGTTTGTTTCTTTGATATTGAGCTGTATGAGCTGCCTATATATTTTGGAGATTAATCCGTTGTCAGTTGCTTCAATTGCAAATATTTTCTCCCATTCTGAGGGTTGTCTTTTCATCTTGTTTATGGTTTCCTTTGCTGTGCAAAAACTTTTAAGTTTCCTTAGATCTAATTTGTTTATTTTTGTTTTCATTTCCATTTCTCTAGGTGGTAGGTCAAAAAGTATCTTGCTGTGATTTATGTCTTAGAGTGTTCTGCCTATGTTTTCCCCTAAGAGTTTTATAGTGTCTGGACTTACATTTAGGTCTTTAATCCATTTTGAGTTTATTTTTGTATATGGTGTTCGGGAGTGTTCTAATTTCATTCTTTTACATGTAGCTGTCCAGTTTTCCCAGCACCACTATTGAAGAGGCTGTCTTTCCTCCATTGTATATTCTCGCCTTCTTTATCAAAGTTAAGGTGACCATATGTGTGTGGGTTTATCTCTGGGTTTTCTATCCTGTTCCAGTGATCTATATTTTTGTTTTTGTGCCACTACCATACTGTCTTGATTACTGTAGCTTTGTAGTATATTCTGAAGTCAGGGAGCCTGATTCTTCTAGCTCAGCTTTTCTTTCTCAAGATCACTTTGGTTATTTGAGGTCTTTTGTGTTTCCATACAAATTGTGATTTTTTTTGTTGTTCTAATTCTGTGAAAAATGCCATTGGTAGTTTGATAAGGATTGCATTGAATCTGTAGATGGCTTTGGTTAGTATATTCATTTTCACAATGTTGATCCTTCCAATCCAGGAACATGGTATATCTCTCCATCTGTTTGTATCATTTGTAATTTCTTTCATCAGTGTCCTATAGTTTTCTGCACACAGGTCTTTTGTCTCCTCAGGTAGGTTTTCCTAGGTATTTTATTCTCTATTTTTGCAATGGTAAATGGGAGTGTTTCCTTAATTTCTCTTTCAGATTTTTCATCATTACTGTATTGGAATGCAAGGTATTTCTGTGCATTAATTTTATATCCTGCTAATTTACCACATTCACTGATTAGCTATAGTAGTTTTCTGGTAGCATCTTTAGGATTCTCTATGTATAGTATCATGTCATCCACAAACAGTCACCATTTTACTTCTTCTTTTCTAATTTGGATTCCTTTTATTTCTTTTTCTTCTCTGATTGCTGTGGCTAAAACTTCCAAAACTATGTTGAATAATAGCGGTGAGAGTGGGCAACCTGGTCTTCTTCCTGATCTTAGTGGAAATGGTTTCCGTTTTTCACCATTGAGGACGATGTTGGCTGTGGGTTTGTCATATATGGCCTTTATTATGTTGATGTAATTTCCCTCTATGCCTACTTTCTGGAGGGTTTTTTTTTTTATCATAAATGGGTGTTGAATTTTGTCAAAAGCTTTTCCTGCATGTATTGAGATGGTCATATGGTTTTCCTCCTTCAATTTGTTAATATGGTGTATCACATTGATTGATTTGCGTATATTGAAGAATCCTTGCATTCCTAGGATAAACACCCCTTGATCATGGTGTATGACCCTTTTAATGTGCTGTTGGATTCTGTTTCCTAGTATTTTCTTGAGGATTTTTGCATTTATGTTCATCAGTGATATTGGTTTGTATTTTTCTTTTTTTGTGGTATCTTTGCCTGGTTTTGGTATCAGGGTGTTGGTGGCCTTGTAGAGTGAGTTTAGGAGTGTTTCTCCCTGTGCTATATTTTGGAAGATTTTGAGAAGGATAGATGTTAGCTCTTCTCTAAATTTTTGATAGAATTTGCCTGTGAATCCATCTGGTCCTGGGTAAAAGCCCCTGACTTTTAATCCCTAGTGAGACACTCTTTGGATTGCTACCCATATTTGTGTGCCCTGCATTGCAATTCCTTAATTGCAAGTAAATGCTGTTTGCTTGATTATTGCCTCCTAGGTTTATGTAGGTTGACATACATGGTGTCAGAAGCAGGACCTGAAGCGACCCCATTGCTTCATAATGGGTGTCTCCTGGAATTGGGTGCGGTAGCCACAGAGCCTTTTGTACTCACTGTTTTCTTAAAACTACCATCTCGACTGTGAGTCCTCCAGGCTCCAACCTCCTTTCTTTTGGCTGAGGTCTCAGTCACTGGCTTTCTTTGGCGTCAGGTTGGCAGTTATGCTGGGAGATGATTATTTCAAAGTGCCAGCTCATGGCTAGGCCACTGGAGGGGTTCTCCTACTACTGAATGCTCTTATTTCTTTGTGTGCTTCTTTAATTATGGGATTGTCCTCTTCTAAGTTCCACTCAGAGGGTTATCCTCCATTGGGGACCAGAGGTGGTTTTATGTTTAAAAACTATGTCTACCTTCATCTTGTAAACTTCTATCTTGATGTACTAATAACATAAAAGATGATTTAAATTTACAGTGGCCACAATGGGGCTCTCTGGAAGTCTCTAAACTTATTTTTCTGTGCAGTAAACTTGAAAACCGTGGCATTAAGCAAATTGAATAGGACAGTTACTTTAATTGGTACTTAGAGGCCTCTAAATGAGTCCAGGACTTCAAAATCTCTTCCCTCCAAGATGCAAATTTTAAACTTTCTGAAAAGATTGTTCAATTACAAAAGACTTATAACTCTTCTCTGTCCCCCCTTCCTGCTCCTCAAGTCTGTCCCCAATCTTTCCCTCTTTATCCTTCCCTTGTTGGCTCTCCCTTTATCCCAAAGACCCTGGGGCTCCCCTTGAACCTCCAGCCTCAACCTCTTCCATTTAACCAGTTCAAATTCATCCCTTTAAATTGAAGTCCAATAATGAAGGCACCCTTTTAAATGTAACGTACACACCTTGGACTAAGGCAGAATTGTGAGCTATAACCAAAGAATCTCCCAAGGTTACTGAGAATCCTCACCATTTTGCAGAGGAAGTTAACATTGTATTTTCCTGATTGTATCAGTTAGTCCACAAGCTAGTGGGAGGAGGTCAGACCCAACATTGGATGACTAAAGATGGCTGGAGTCATCCTTTAGAGGATCTTTAATGAATCATGCCAGCTAACAAATCTAAAGCCTAAGAAAGAGAAAAAAAAAAAAAAAAAAAAAACCTTATGTGAAGCCATCCCTTGGACCTTCCCAAAACCTATTGATTCGAATCAAATCCAAGCATGCATTCAAAGGACTGATGAACTTATGCATGATTATTACAACAGAGTTGAAATTGTTTTTAAGGAAAACTCTGGACTCACTTTAGTCACAGAGTCCACTAAGGTGGTCTTTAACCCCATATTCATAAATGTCCTAGATGAAGATCTCACAATTCTAGTAAAGTGAGTACAACTTAATTGAGAAACCAGAGCAGCTCCTGATTTGGTTAATCTGGTAAACCAATTGGCCTGGGCTATTCAAAATTCAAATAAACACAAGGCCACTAAAATCATGAATTTACAGCTTCAACAGCTATCAGCTTCCTCCCAGAAGCTTCAACAAACTAAATCAAAGCCTTCAAACTCTAAAAATGCTTTCCATTTTTGTGAGAAACCTGGTCATTGGAAAAAGGAGTGCCTTAAACTAAAACACTTTAAAAATTCTCCCATGTTAAGCCTTCAGATAATGTTATGTACTGAGGCTGCTCCAAGGACAAACAGGGGGTTTTTCTGATCCTTTCCATTAATCATCTGGGTGAAACATTCTTCATGATTGGAAATGAGGTTATTACCATCTTAATTGGTACTGGAGCCACACTTTCCATGCTCAACCACACCACTTTCAAACAACCATTTCCTCAGAGTACTGAGAAAATTCAAATGGTGGGAGTATCTAATAAACCTTTTATAGCTTAAGAGTCCCTTCTCTTACCTTTCCAATTTGGCCCCTGCCAGAATAACCATTCCTTCTTATTGGTCAATTCTGCTCCTGTCAACTTACTGGGATGAAACTTTTTAGGAAAAAAAAAATATATATATATATATATATGCATACATACATACATACGTATATCACGCTGCCACTGCTTTTTTCAAAAGGGGGAAATTATCCTTAAAATTAATTTAACCCCCTCAACAACTGATGGCATTCCAAGCTCCTCAACCCTATTAGAAGGTTTTGCACTTAGGACTAGCTTGGAAGCTTGGAAGATAACATAAATGTAAAACACCTCAGAGAAGTCCCTGAGAAACTCTGGGCAGTGTCCACAATTGACATTGGGTGGATTCATTCATCTCTCCCAATTGGAATTCAAATTGACCTTGGTATGCCTTTTCCTAAAGTTAAAAAACATCCTTTAAAACCTGAGGCATTAGCAGGAATTAAAACAATCATAGAGGAATATAAGACACAAAACCTCATAGTTTCTTGCACTAGTCCTTGTGATACACTCATTCTCTCTATTAAGAAACCTCATGGAAGAGGATGGATATTTGTCCAAGATTTGAGGACTGACTATTAAAAACAGTTTCATCCCTTGTCATCCAGTTGTCCTTAATCCTCATACTCCTTTATGGTAATACCAATAGAGAATAAATTTTTCCTCTGCAATAGACCTCTGTAGCACCCTTTTCACAGATCCTAATAGCAGATTTAGCAGATGTCATTTTTCCACATGGGTCGATCCTCTTACAATATGTTGATGAACTTCTCTGCTCCTCTTCCAAGGAAGCAAATGAGCAAGATAGATAGCATCCATCTCCTCAAGCTGTTAACAACTAAAGGTCAGAAAGTCTCTAAATAGAAATTACAAGTTATTCAAATGCAGGTCAAATACCAAGGACACCTGATCTTAGATCAAAGACTCCTTTTAGACCCTAATAAGATACAAAATGTCTCAAATTTCCCTTGGCCAAAGACCAAAAAAAAAAAAAAAAAAAAAAACTTTGAGGATTTTGGGGTCTGGCCAGGTACTGTAAGAACTGGATACCTAAATTTTCCTTAATTGCCTAGCCTCTTTATACTTTGCTCAAAGCTGAAAGACCAGATCCCTTAGACTGGGAAGAAAATACCTTTATGACTTTCTAGAAACTGAAAAGTGGACTTCTTAGTTCCCCTGCTTTACGACATCCTAATAATCAGCTTGGCTTTTTCCTCTTAGTGTACAAAAGGAAGGAGAAGGCCTTAGGAGTGCTTACTCAAAGGAAAAGAGGTCAACACTGCTTCCTTGTCTATTATACTCAACAATCAGACCCTGTAGCCTGAGGTCTTCCCCCATGAATGAAAGCTATTTTAGCAGCAGCAGTCCTTACAAAGTCAACTGAGGAAATAATTATGGCTCTCCACTCATCATTCATGTTCCCCATTCAGTAGAAGCCTTGCTCGATTCTCATCCCACTCAACATCTTTCTGTAAGCTGTCTTACCTCTTCTGAAATGTTACTAACTTCTCTGCATATAACCCTTTCCCACTGCAACAACCTCAACCCTGCAAAGCCTTCGCCATTTACCTGCTGATGAAACATCTCATGACTGTTTGTCCCTCACTGATCACTTATTAATTTCTAGAGCTGAATTACAATAAACCTCTATTGCTAATGCTGAGATTTCATGGTTTACTGAGGTTTTTTATTTGAAAAGTGGCAAAGGAAAACACTGATCAGATATACAATCACCTCCTCCTTTGAAATAATTTAGGCAGCTCTGCTGAACCACTACTTCAGCCCAACAGGAAGAACTCCATTCTTTAACTAGAGCTTGCATCATAGCAGAAGGTAAAACTGCAAATATCTATACAGATAGCTGCTATGCCTTTGGGGTAGTTCATGACTTTGGCATACTTTGGAAACAAAGAGGATTCTTGACCGCAGGAGGAAACCAGATTAAGAATGAAAATTGGGTCAATAAGTCATTGGAATTGGTCCAATTTCCATCTGCTCTAGTCATCATCAAGGTGCATGGGTATTCAAAATTAAATTCAGATGAAATCAAAGGAAACAATTTGGTTGATAAGGACAGCTGCCTTATGAGCCACCGAACCTGAAACTCTTACAGCAAATTTTGATTGTATTCTAAAAGAGGATCTAATGAAAATGTTCAAAGATGTCCAATTTTAAGGCACTGCATAAAGAAAAGTTTTGTTGGGATGATAATGGGTGTATTTTAGCCCATTAAATAATGGTATGGCCCAAATAGAAGACATGTCTTGCCAGAGTCCACAAAAAATTTCTGATGGAAATGACTCCTCAGATGACCCACTGGGCAGCAAATAAATTTGTAAATTTCATGAAACAATATTGGCAGGAAAATATTTCTAAGGCCGCCAGGGAGGCACAATTAACTTGTGCTGAATGTCTTAAATACAACCCAGGGAAAACTATCTAAACTTCCCCTGGACATTTTGACTTCCTAGTTTAAAGGGCCTTTAGACGTATGGCAAATGGATTTTATCCAGTTGCCTCCTTCCCAAGGCTATAAATTAGTTTTTGTTATGGTTTGCATGTTTTATCATTGGATTGAAGCATTCCCTTGCCAACATGTTACCACTTTGGCAGTTGCAAAATATTATTTAAAAAATCATACCCACCTGGGATGTGCCCTCAGAACTGCATAGTGACTGGGGAACACATTTTACTGACCATGTTACAAAATAGGTTTGTGAGGGTTGGCCTATTCTACAAAATTTTCATTGTGCTTATCACCCTCAGTCCTCTGGACTGTTGGAAAAAAATAATAGTATTATTAATACTCAATTGGTAAAAGTTATGGAGACCTTGAAATTAGTTTGTCCTGAGGCACTTCCTCTGGTCCTTCTGAATTTAAGAGCTACCATGTTTGAGAAACGCAGGCTATCACCATTTGAAATTATTACTGACTGATTTATGCATTTGGCTTTCTCTGCTCCTGATATTCTACTAACTATAGGAGACATGCTTCAGTATTGCAAAGGACCAATTAGAATGTTGCATAAAAACCATACCCTGGTAGAACAGCCTTTCCACTGTTGTGCTCCTGGGAGATGAAGACAACAAACTTCAAAATCTACAACCAGGTGATTTTGTCTGCTGAAAATGACATTTTCAAAAAGATTCTTTACAACATATTTGGAAAGGACCATATCAGGTACTCTTTTCTAAAATTAAAATGTAGTTTATGTACAGTATCATATCAGCTACTCTTTACTAATCCTTCTGTTGCAAAGCTTAAAGTGTTTATTCTTGAATTCATGTTTCTCATTTAAAGAATGCCCTAATACCCAATTGAACTTCTTAATGGACTACAGACTTAAAATTAAAATGAACTAAGAAGTGAAGCAGAGAGCATCTGATGCTGACAACTTTCTCGAGACTCAGGACCAGGTCAGTATATATATACATACCACGCTAACCTCATTACTGATCCTTTTCATAATAGATCTGCTCTATTGCACCGATGCATTTACTGAGTTTAATACAACAGTCTTGCTAGGGAAGGTCCACTCATTTGACTGGTGGTTTCAGAATATCACTTAATGATTTCCTTTTATTATGTACAAGATGGTGATGAGTCAGCATTTTATTGAAATACATTTAATCTTAACTCAAAATTTTACATTCCCTGAGGGTACTTCTTTTGGCAAATGTAAAGATAATGTTCTAGTAAACTATTCACAAACTGTAGCACCTGGGAGAAATCTGTCTGAGTGCTGGATATGTCTCCAAAGACCACAGTCATCCAGATCTAAGGAGCCCCTAGTTACCCCCATCACCAATTTATTCTTGGTTCCCAATGTTATGGTAAATTTTAGGCACCCAGCCCTTAAAACTACCCTACATAGTAAAACTGTTTGATTTGGTAGCTCCACCTTGCTTTTGGTTGACACCACCACAGAACGTTTCTCTAAAACCCTACTCCTCTAACATTCCAAGCATCTGGGTCTTCCCACTTTTTCCTTTGCCTCCTGCATGAAGGAAGTGGTTGACAAAAAACTGTAAGAAATGAGATCTAACCCATCTATGTCAAGTTTTTGTTGCACCAGGACCAGATGATTGTCAGCTGGCAACTTAATAGCCTGTAATGGCTGTAATGATCCTTGGCCATAATTTCATACCTATCAATGAAACTGTGAATAACCACACTCTTGGCAGGATACTATGTGTTCCTTTCAGGTACCCTTTTGTATGTGTTACAGAGGGAACTGTGGGCTTATGAATGTCTAGACCTTGTATATGACAGGACAATGTTTTTGGGGATACCATAGCATTCCATTTCAAGTTTTTGTTAAAGAAAAAATTCTAGCTGCAATCTTATAGGCCTAGGGGAAAATTGGTGGCTCCCTTTTTACACCCTATCTATTCTCCATTGCTTATCATTGCCAAAGGATTTGTTCCTTACATTGGTGAAATCCATAAGGACCTGTTGATAAAGAATTTAGCTCTAACCATCACTAAAGTAGCAAATTCTACCACTTGAGACTTGGGTCAACAAGAACAATCCCTGGATTACCTAGAGAGAGTCATATTAGATAACTGAATAGTGCTCAGTTATCTCCTTACACAACTGTGTGGTATCTGTGCCATAGCCAACACCTGCTGCACCTGGAGCAACACTTCTGGTGAAATTGCATTAGAACACATGAAGAAAGAAACATTGTCCAAGACCTTTTTGTACCAATGTTTTGGATGGCACCCTCTGGTCCCCTATTGACGTTTTCAGCTGGCTTCCTTCCATAGGGACTTAGATAAGGATTACAAATATTGTTCATGAATGTTATTGGAATTTTGCTTTGTGTGCTCGTACTTAAACTTTTCATGGTACTCCTCACTCTGATCTACTCTAAAACTTCTAGAAACACCAAGATTAACAGATTCAAATGATAGATAAAGCTTATTCAACTGAACTTTCAGATAAATAGATGAAGTTCCTGGATGAGGAAACTACCTGAGTCATTACCTGAATGCCTCATTGTTCCTCAAATGTGGCCTAACCTGTATGACACAGACTTCTTGAAATAACCATTAGAGATTTAAAATTTCCCCAGCTGTGGGTTGCAACTTTTTGGGACCAGTTCATCTCAGTAATGTCGGACATGACTTTCTGGGACAAATCCTTCCCAGCGATGTTAGACAAAGTTAATCTATAAGTTGATCAGGAATATTTTCAGAGAAAGATCTTGATCAAAATGGGGAAATGCAAAACGTGGAAATATTAATAAAACGAAGTCACCTATTTCAAGAGGTTTTAAAATCGAGCCAGGAGGCCATTAAAAAGGTGGACCTTACACAGGTCCTCACCGGGTAAAACCATGAACTTTTGAATGGAGCCAAACCACAAATATCCCAAGAACTCTGCAAGGACACCTGCAACTTGTCACAGTAATGGACTTTTACCTCCCTCTAGTGATAGCCTTAGCTCTTAATCATGGTTAGCCAAGACTAGCTTCTGCTTCCAACTCCAATTAAAATTCTTTGTAATGCAAACTTCTCTTCATTGTCTTTAAAAGCCCCCGACTTTTACACCTCAGTGGGACCCTGTTTGGATTGCTACCCACATCTGTATGCCCCAAATTATAATTCTTTGGTTTCAAGTAAATGTTCTTTGCTTGATTATTGCCTCCTAGGTTTATTTAGGTTGACATATGCCTTATTTTTCTTCTTAGTACTTATCACCATCTGTCACCCTATAGATTTTACTTATTCATTTATTGTCTGCATCCTCCCACTATTTTTTTTTTTAAACATCTTTATTGAAGTATAATTGCTTCACAATTGTGTGTTAGTTTCTGCTTTATAACAAAGTGAATCAGCTGCAGATATACACACGTTTCCATATCTCCTCCCTTCCGCATCTCCCTCCCTCCCACCCTCCCCATCCCACCCCCCCCCCAAGGTGGTCACAAAGCACCGTGCTGATCTCCCTGTGCTATGCGGCTGCTTCCCACTAGCTATCTATTTTACATTTGGTAGTGTATATATGTCCATGACACTCTCTCATCCTGTCACATCTCACCCCTCCCCCTCCCCATATCCTCAAGTCCATTCTTTAGTAGGTCTGTGTCTTTATTCCCATCTTGCCACTAGGTTCTTCATGGCCCTTTTTTTCCCCCTTAGATTCCATATATATGTGTTAGCATACTGTATTTTTTTTTCTCTTTCTGACTTACTTCACTCTGTATGACAGACTCTAACTCCATCCACCTCATTACAAATACCTCCATTTCATTTCTTTTTATGGCTGAGTAATATTCCACTGTATATATGTGCCACATCTTCTTTATCCATTCATCCGATGATGGACACTTAGGTTGCTTCCATGTCCTGGCTATTGTAAATAGAGCTGCAATGAACATTTTGGTACATGACTCTTTTTGAATTATGGTTTTCTCAGGGTATATGCCCAGAAGTGGGATTGCTGGGTCGTATGGTAGTTCTATTTGTAGTTTTTTAAGGAACCTCCATACTGTCCTCCATAGTGGCTGTATCAATTTACATTCCCACCAACAGTGCAAGAGTGCTCCCTTATCTCCACACCCTCTCCAGCATTTATTGTTTCTAGATTTTTTGATGATGGCCATTCTGACTGGTGTGAGATGATACCTCATTGTAGTTTTGATTTGCATTTCTCTAATGATTAATGATGTTGAGCATTCTTTCATGTGTCTGTTGGCCATCTGTATATCTTCTTTGGAGAAATGTCTATTTAGGTCTTCTGCCCATTTTTGGATTGGGTTGTTTGTTTTTTTGTTATTGAGCTGCATGAGCTGCTTGTAAATCTCGGAGATTAATCCTTTGTCAGTTGCTTCATTTGCAAATATTTTCTCCCATTCTGAGGGTTGTCTTTTGGTCTTGTTTATGGTTTCCTTTGCTGTGCAAAAGCTTTTAAGTTTCATTAGGTCCCATTTGTTTATTTGTGTTCTTATTTCCATTTCTCTAGGAGCTGGGTCAAAAAGGATCTTGCTGTGATTTATGTCATAGAGTGTTCTGCCTATGTTTTCCTCTAAGAATTTTATAGTGTCTGGCCTTACACTTAGGTCTTTAATCCATTTTGAGTTTATTTTTGTGTATGGTGTCAGGGAGTGTTCTAATTTCATACTTTTACATGTACCTGTCCAATTTTCCCAGCACCACTTATTAAAGAGGCTGTCTTTTCTCCACTGTATATGCTTGCCTCCTTTATCAAAGATAAGGTGACCATATGTGCGTGGGTTTATCTCTGGGCTTTCTATCCTGTTCCATTGATCTATATTTCTGTTTTTGTGTCAGTACCAAACTGTCTTGATTACTGTAGCTTTGTAATATAGTCTGAAGTCAGGGAGCCTGATTCCTCCAGCTCCATTTTTCGTTCTCAAGATTGCTTTGGCTATTCGGGGTCTTTTGTGTCTCCATAGAAATTGTGAAATTTTTGGTTCTAGTTCTGTGAAAAATGCCAGTGGTAGTTTGATAGGGATTGCATTGAATCTGTAGATTGCTTTGGGTAGTAGAGTCATTTTCACAATGTTGATTCTTCCAATCCAAGAACATGGTATATCTCTCCATCTATTTGTATCATCTTTAATTTCTTTCATCAGTGTCCTATAATTTTCGGCATACAGGTCTTTTGTCTCCTTAGGTAGGTTTATTCCTAGATATTTTATTCTTTTTGTTGCAATGGTAAACGGGAGTGTTCTCTTAATTTCACTTTCAGATTTTTCATCATTAGTATATAGGAAGGCAAGAGATTTCTGTGCATTAATTTTGTATCCTGCTACTTTACCAAATTCATTGATTAGCTCTAGTAGTTTTCTGGTGCCAGTTTTAGGATTCTCTATGTATAGTATCATGTCATGTGCAAACAGTGACAGCTTTTCTTCTTCTTTTCCGATTTGGATTCCTTTTATTTCTTTGTCTTCTCTGATTGCTGTGGCTAACACTTCCAAAACTATGTTGAATAATAGTGGTGAGAGTGGGCAACCTTGTCTTGTTCCTGATCTTAGTGGAAATGGTTTCAGTTTTTTACCATTGAGGACAATGTTGGCTGCGGGTTTGTCATATATGGCCTTTATTATGTTGAGGAAAGTTCCCTCTATGCCTACTTTCTGCAGGGCTTTTATCATAAATGGGTGTTGAATTTTGTTGAAAGCTTTCTCTGCATCTATTGAGATGATCATATTGTTTTTCTCCTTCAATTTGTTAATATGATGTATTCACGTTGATTGATTTGCGTATATTGAAGAATCCTTGAATCCTGGAATAAACCCCACTTGATCATGGTGTATGATCCTTTTAATGTGCTGTTGGAGTCTGTTTGCTAGTATTTTGTTGAGGATTTTTGCATCTATGTTCATCAGTGATATTGGCCTGTAGTTTTCTTTCTTTGTGACATCTTTGTCTGGTTTTGGTATCAGGGTGATGGTGGCCTCGTAGAATGAGTTGGGGAGTGTTCCTCCCTCTGCAATATTTTGGAAGAGTTTGAGAAGGATAGGTGTTAGCTCTTCTCTAAATGTTTGATAGAATTCGCCTGTGAAGCCATCTGGTCCTGGGCTTTTGTTTGTTGGAAGATTTTTAATCACAGTTTCAATTTCAGTGCTTGTGATCGGTCTGTTCATATTTTCTATTTCTTCCTGGTTCAGTCTCGGTGGGTTGTGCATTTCTAAGCATCTGTCCATTTCTTCCAGGTTGTCCATTTTATTGGCATAGAGTTGCTTGTAGTAATCTCTCATGATCGTTTGTATTTCTGCAGTGTCAGTGGTTACTTCTCCTTTTTCATTTCTAATTCTATTGATTTGAGTCTTCTCCCTTTTTCTCTTGATGAGTCTGGCTAATGGTTTATCAATTTTGTTTATCTTCTCGAAGAACCAGCTTTTAGTTTCATTGATTTTTGCTATTGTTTCCTTCATTTCTTTTTCATTTATTTCTGATCTGATCTTTATGATTTCTTTCCTTCTGCTAGGTTTGGGGTTTTTTTGTTCTTCTTTCTCTAATTGCTTTAGGTGCAAGGTTAGGTTGTTTATTCGAGATGTTTCCTGTTTCTTGATGTAGGCTTCTATTGCTATAAACTTCCCTCTTAGCACTGCTTTTGCTGCGTCCCATAGGTTTTGGGTCGTCGTGTCTCCATTGTCATTTGTTTCTAGGTATTTTTTGATTTCCCCTTTGATTTCTTCAGTGATCACTTCGTTAATAAGTAGTGTATTGTGTAGCGTCCATGTGTTTGTATTTTTTACAGACCTTTTCCTGTAATTGATATCTAGTCTCATAGCGTTGTGGTCAGAAAAGATACTTGATACGATTTCAATTTTCTTAAATTTACCAAGGCTTGATTTGTGACCCAAGATATGATCTATCCTGGAGAATGTTCCATGAGCACTTGAGAAAAATGTGTATTCTGTTGTTTTTGGGTGGAATGTCCTATAAATATCAATTAAGTCCATCTTGTTTAATGTATCATTTAAAGCTTTTGTTTCCTTATTTATTTTCATTTTGGATGATCTGTCCATTGGTGAAAGTGGGGTGTTAAAGTCCCCTACTATGATTGTGTTGCTGTCCATTTCCCCTTTTATGGCTGTTAGTATTTGCCTTATGTACTGAGGTGCTCCTATGTTGGGTGCATAAATGTTTACAATTGTTATATCTTCTTCTTGGATCGATCCCTTGATCATTATATAGTGTCCTTCTTTGTCTCTTGTAATAGTCTTTATTTTAAAGTCTATTTTGTCTGATATGAGAATTGCTACTCCAGCTTTCTTTTGATTTCCATTTGCATGGAATATCTTTTTCCATCCCCTCACTTTCAGTCTGTAAGTGTCTCTAGGTCTGAAGTGGGTCTCTTGTAGACAGCATATATATGGGTCTTGCTTTTGTATCCATTCAGCCAGTCTGTGTCTTTTGGTGGGAGCATTTAATCCATTTATATTTAAGGTAATTATTGATATGTATGTTCCTATTCCCATTTTCTTAAATAGTTTATGTTTGTTATTGTAGGTGTTTTCCTTCTCTTGTGTTTCTTGCCTAGAGAAGTTCCTTTAGCATTTGTTGTAAAGCTGGTTTGGTGGTGCTGAACTCTCTCAGCTTTTGCTTGTCTGTAAAGGTTTTCATTTCTCCATCGAATCTGAATGAGATCCTTGCTGGGTAGAGTAACCTTGGTTGTAGGTTTTTCTCCTTCATGACTTTAAGTATATCCTGCCACTCCCTTCTGGCTTGCAGAGTTTCTGCTGAAAGATCAGATGTTAACCTTATGGGGATTCCCTTGTGTGTTATTTGTTGTTTTTCCCTTGCTGCTCTTAATATGCTTTCTTTATATTTAATTTTTGATAGTTTGATTAATATGTGTCTTGGCATGTTTCTCCTTGGATTTATCCTGTATGGGACTCTCTGTGCTTCCAGGACTTCATTAACTATTTCCTTTCCCATATTAGGGAAGTTTTCAACTATAATCTCTTCAAATATTTTCTCAGTCCCTTTCTTTTTCTCTTCTTCTTCTGGGACCCCTATAATTCGAATGTTGGTGCGTTTAATGTTGTCCCAGAGGTCTCTGAGACTGTCCTCAGTTCTTTTCATTCTTTTTTCTTTATTCTGCTCTGCAGTAGTTATTTCCACTATTTTATCTTCCAGGTCACTTATCCGTTCTTCTGCCTCAGTTATTCTGCTATTGATCCCGTCTAGAGTATTTTTAATTTCATTTATTGTGTTTTTCATCGTTGCTTGGTTCCTCTTTAGTTCTTCTACATCCTTGTTAAATGTTTCTTGCATTTTGTCTATTCTATTTCCAAGATTTTGGATCATCTTTACTATCATTATTCTGAATTCTTTTTCAGGTAGACTGCCTATTTCCTCTTCATCTGGTAGGTCTGGTGTGTTTTGACCCTGCTCCTTCACCTACTGTGTGGTTTTTTGTCTTCTCATTTTGCTTATCTTACTGTGTTTGGGGTCTCCTTTTCACAGGCTGCAGGTTCGTAGTTCCCGTTGCTTTTGGTATCTGTCCCCAGTGGCTAAGGTTGGTTCAGTGGGTTGTGTAGGCTTCCTGGTGGAGGGGACTAGTGCCTGTGTTCTGGTGGATGAGGTTGGATTTTGTCTTTCTGGTGGGCACGTCCACGTCTGGTGGTGTGTTTTGAGGTGTCTGTGGCCTTATTATGATTTTAGGCAGCCTCTCTGCTAATGGATGGGGCTGTATTCCTGTCTTGCTAGTTGTTTGGCATAGGGTGTCCAGCACTGTAGCTTGCTGGTCGTTGAGTTAAGCTGGGTCTTGATGTTGAGATGGAGGTCTCTGAGAGATTTTCACCATTTGATGTTACGTGGAGAAGGGAGGTCTCTTGTGGACCAGTGTCCTGAAGTTGGCTCTCCCACCTCAGAGGCACAGCCCTGATGCCTGGCTGGAGCACCAAGAGCCTTTCGTCCACATGGCTCAGAATAAAAAGGAGAAAAAAATAGAAAGAAAGAAAGAAAGAGGATAAAATAAAATAAAATAAAGCTATTATAATAAAAAATAAGAAAAAAAATTAAGAATAAATGTATTCAGAAAAAAATTTTTTTTTAATTTTTAAAAATAGATTTATTAATTTTTTGTAGTAAAAAATAAGAAAAAAATTATTAAGAAAAAAATTTATTAAGAAAAAATGTTTAATTTTTTAAAATAAAAAATATGAAAAAACTTATTAAAAAATTTTTTTAATTTCTAAAAATAGAAAATAAGGGAAAAATTATTAAGAAAACATTTATTAGGAAAAAAAATTTTTTTGAGTGAACAAAAAAACAAACAAAGAAAAAAACCATGGACGGACCTAACCCTAGGACTAATGGTGAAAGCAAAGCTATACAGACAAAATCTCACCCAGAAGCATACACATATACACTCACAAAAAAAGGAAAAGGGGAAAAATTAATATATTCTGCTCCCAAAGTCCACCTCTTGAATTTGGGATGATTCGTTGTCTATTCAGGTATTCAACAGATGCAGGCACATCAAGTTGTTTGTGGAGCTTTAACCCACTGCTTCTGAGGCTGCTGGGAGAGACTTCCCTTTCTCTTCTTTGTTTGTACAGCTCCCGGAGTTCAGCTTTGGATTTGGACCCGCCTCTGCGTGTAGGTCGCCTGAGGGCGTCTGTTCCCCGCCCAGACAGGACGGGGTTAAAGAAGCAGCTGCTTTGGGAGCTCTGGCTCACTCAGGCCAGGGGGAGGGAGCGGTATGGAGGAGGCGGGGCAAGCCTGCAGCGGCAGAGGCCGGCGTGACGTTGCAGCAGCCTGAGGCGCGCCATGCGTTCTCCCGGCGAAGTTGTCCCTGGATCACGGGACCCTGGCAGTGGCGAGCTGCACAGGTTCCCGGGAGGGGCGGTGTGTAGAGTGACCTGTGCTCGCACACAGGCTTCTTGGTGGCGGCAGCAGCAGCCTTAGCGTCTCCCGCCCGTCTCTGGGGTCCACGCTGATAACCGCGGCTCACGCCCGTCTCTGGGGTCCGCGCTGTTAGCCGCGGCTCGCGCCCGCCTCTGGGGTCCGCGCTTATAGCCGCGGCTCGCGCCCGTCTCTGGAGCTCGTTTAGGCGGCGCTCTGAATCCCCTCTCCTTGCACGCCACGAAACAAAGAGGCAAGAAAAAGTCTCTTGCCTCTTTGGCAGCTGCAGACTTTTTCCCAGACTCCCTCTCGGCTAGCACCGAAGCCCGAGCCTCAGCTCCCAGCCCCCGCCCGCCCCAGCGGCTGAGCAGACAAGCCTCTCGGGCTGGTGAGTGCCTCTCAGCACCGCTCCTCCGTGCGGGAATCTCTCCGCTTTGCCCTCCGCACCCCTGTGGCTGCACTCTCCTCCGTGGCTCCGAAGCTTCCCCCCTCTGCCACCCACAGTCTCTGCCCACGAAGGGGCTTCCTAGTGTGTGGAAACCTTTCCTCCTTCACAGCTCCCTCCCACTGGTGCAGGTCCTGTCCCTATTCTTTTGTCTCTGTTTTTTCTTTTTTCTTTTGCCCTACCCAAGTACGTGGGGAGTCTCTTGCCTTTTGGGAGTTCTGACGTCTTCTGCCAGCGTTCAGTGGGTGTTCTGTAGGAGCAGTTCCACGTGTAGATGTATTTCTACTGTATCTGTGGGAAGGAAGGTGATCTCCTCGTCTTACTCTTCCGCCATCTTGCCCCTCTCCGCCTCCCACTATTTTTAATTTAGCAAACACCTATATTGTTCCTTATGTTCTTTATTTCACAAATATTTACTCTTTAATTATTATAATCATTGTGGAAGGTAGGTACTATTAATGTATCTAATTTGCTCTTTTCTATTCTTTTCTTCACTTCTATTTCATTTATTTCTGCTCTGATCTTTATGATTTCTTTCCTTCTACTAACTTAAAAGCTGATTCATTGAAAGGCTAAACAAACTTGAAAAACCTTTAACCAGACTCATTAAGAAAAAAAGGGAGAGGGCTCAAATCAATAAAATTAGAAATGAAAAACTAGACGTTACAAAAGACACCACAGAAATACAAAGGATCATAAGAGACTACTGCAAGCAACTATGTGCCAATAAAATGGAAAACCTGGAAGAAATGGACAAATTCTTAGAAAGGTGCAATCTCCCAAGACTGAACCAGGAAGAAATAGAAAATATGAACAGACCAATCACAAGTATGGAAATTGAAACTGTGATTTTAAAAATCCCAACAGACAAAAGTTGAGAACCAGACGGCTTCACAGGCAAATTCTGTCAAACATTTAGTAAAGAGTTAACACCTATCTTTCTGAAACTATTCCAAAACATTGCAGAGGAAGGAACACTCCTAATACTACTCTATGAGGCAAACATCATCCTGATACCAAAACCAGATACAAATACCACACAAAAAAAGAAAATTCCAGGCCAATATCACTGATGAATATAGATGCAAAAATCCTCAAGAAAATACCAGCAATCAAATCCAACAACGTATTAAAAGGATCATACACCATGATCAAGTGGGATTTAACCCAGGACTGCAAGGATTTTGCAATACCTTCAAGTCAATCAGTGTGATACACCATATTAACAAATTGAAGAATAACAACCATATGATCATCTTAATAGATGCAGAAAAAGCTTTTGACAATATTCAACACCCATTTATCATAAACAAAAAAAATCTCCTAAAAATGGGCATAGAGGGAACATACCTCAACATAATGAAGGCCATATATGACAAACCTACAGCTAACATCAAACTCAACAGTGAAAGGCTGAAAGCATTTCCTTTAAGAACAGGAACAAGACATGGATGTCCACTTTTGCCACTTTTATGCAACATAGTTTTGGAAGTCCTAATCACAGCAATCAGAGAAGAAAATGAGATAGAAGAAATCCAAATTGGAAAAGAAGTAAAACTTCACTGTTTGCAGATGGCATGATAATATACATAGATAATTCTAAAGATGCTACCAGAAATCTACTAGAGCTCATCAATGAATTTGGTAAAGTTACAGGATACAAAATCCATACACAGAAATCTGTTGCACTTCTATACAGTAACAATGAAGGATCAGAAAGAGAAATTAAAGAAACAATCACATTTACCATTGCATCAAAAATAATAAAATACCTAGGAATAAACCTACCTGTGGAGACAAAAGATCTCTACTCTAAATATGATAGTTACCATATAATCCAGCAATCTCACTCCTGGGCATATATCCAGAGAAAACCATGGTTTGAAAGGATACATGCACCTCAATGTTCACTGCAGCACTGTTTACAATAGCCAAGACATGGAAACAATCTAAATGTCAATTGACAGAGGAATGGATAAAGAAGATGTGGTATATATATACAATGGAATATTACTCAGCAATTAAAAAGAATGAAATAATGCCATTTGCAACAACATGGATGGACCTGGAAATTATCATACTAAATGAAATAAGTCAGAGAGAGAAAGACAAATATCATATGATATCGCTTATATGTGGAATCTAAAAAAATGATACAAATGAAATTATTTACAAAATGGAAACAGACTCACAGACTTAGAGAACGAACTTTTGGTTACTGGGGGGAAGTGTGGTGGGGAGGGATATATTGGGAGTTTGGGATTGACACGTACACACTACTATATTTAAAATAAATAACCAACAAGGACCTACTGTGTAGCACAGGGAACTCTTCTCAATATTCTATGATAACCTAAATGCGAAAAGAATTTGAAAAAGAATAGACACATATATGTAAATAAATAAATAAATAAAATGTAAAGAAATAAATAAATCTTCCTCAAAAAATAGATATTTAATTTGCAGATGAGGAAAATATCCATAAATAGATTAATTAACTTGAACAGGACCATACACATATTAAGTGGTAGAGTTGGGATTAAAATGCAGATGATTTGGCCCCATAGTACATGCCCTTAAATAATATAATATACTTAAAATATAAGCCCTGTGAAGGCAGAATTTTGTTTTTAATCATTTTGTTTAGTGGAGTATTCCCCGTAGTGAGAAGAGTGTCTGGTTCATTGTAGAGTCTCAATAAATATTTGTTAAATAGATTAATGTATTAGTTTGAGGGTTAGGAGATAAACAACTGTTTCTTTATACACCCTGGAGTTTTTCTTGGTAGCTTGAAAAGATGGTATTTATCAGCTACTTCATGGAATTTATCAAGTACTAACAGAGAGAGGTCCATTGATAGGGACTGACGCTTTGGAAATATTCAGTGAGTTGCACAACAGCATAGTGTTTTTTCAGTGCTCATCAAAGTGTGTGATGAGGTTCTTAAGAGGGCCCTTAGAGTTGTGAAAGGAAGTATATAGAGAGTGATGTGAGGTTATGGTTCTGAGCCCACAAATTCTTCTGCAAACAAATATTTCTGCTTGTATTTTTTTTTTTTTTATCTTTGGATTTTGCTAAGGATTTTATTTGAACAAAGAAATAAAAATTTTTGAAAACTACTTTTACAGTGGAAAGAACACTGCCTGGAGTCAGAAGACCTGGGATCCAGTTTTGTGTCCTCTCACTTAAAGGCTATGACTCTTTCCCCGCCTTCTTCAATGGGTTACTGTGAAAATCAAACAAGATGATTCAAACAAATATATTTTGGTATGCACTGGACTGGCTCTACTGTGGGAAGAATAGGTGGTCCCCTATCTAGTGGAGTTAGGGAACCCCTAATAGCCCATCCTGCCACTAAACAAAATATTTTCCCATTAGCCTTCCACAATGCCCGTAATTCTCAACATCCAATTTAGTACTTTTGACTGAGTTCTTCAAAATGCTCCTGCTAATATGTTACAAGTGAGAAATTAATCAACCACCACAAATTAACACCCTAGTATAGAATCATTTATCAGATTAGCAAATCATATTCCCCAACAGAAAGTTCCTAAAGAAATGAGAACTTGGAATGGCAAATATCAAGGAGAGAGAAGAGGAAAGAAGGGTTTTGAGGGAGCAAAAATAATAATCCTTCATATTATTTAATTCTTTACAGTTTCCAAGTAATTTTCACATCTTCCATCTATTTTATATTGACAAGTATACAGAGTAGATATATTTATGCCAACTTTACAGATAATGAAATTGAGGCTCAGGAAAATCAATCTGACCTGTACCAAGCTACACATTTACCTTGAAATGTCCTCTCTCTAATGCATATATGACTCACAACTCATTTTTGCCAATCCATCTCAGTTTATACTTTTCCTCTAAAGAACATTCTTTAGTCCCTATAGACTTGATAAGACACTCTCTTCCAGAACATAGCCAAGTAAAATGTTATTGTGATTTCCTGTTCACTTGATTGTTTATACTACTAGATTTTCGGCAGGCTTGATGGAAGAAAACCTGTGTATCTTGCTCACTGTTGTTTTCTCTGTGCCTAAATTAAGGCCTGGCACATATATAGTACTTGTTCAGCAGATATTTACTGAATAAATAAATGGTTGATAAATATTCACAAGCAATAGTCTATGCTATTGAGTGGAAGTTAGGCCCTGGCAGACCTTGGCAACCATTCAAAAAGGAATAAGTGATCTTTGGATAAAACTATTTCAAATCCTACAATTTGTCCAAAGGTAATGCCATATTCCTTTTCTAAAGGCCAACTTTCATATTCTTTCTAAAGAACTCCAATTAAAAAAAGTCACTTATATTTCATACTTGTCACAACTAAAATCAAGTAGATTGATGTTGTATGGTAGCTCAGTTTCAGAAATCATTTTGTTTTTGTGTTTTCTTCCACTGCTCTTTTTCATATAGGGACTAGCTTTTATTTCAATTTTTGCAAATGTGTGATATTAGTAAAAATTAATTTACTCAGTTAATAGACTTAGAATCAACTCAGACAGATAAAATGTACCTCGAATACATTCTTGATTTCTTTATTAAAACTCAATTTTTTAAAGTTTAATACAAATTTAAATCTACCCTATCACTATCCTATTGATCAGCAGATATATTTATTTTTTATTATTTAAAAATTTTTATTGGAGTATAGTTGCTTTCCAATGTTGTGTTAGTTCCTACTGTACAGCAAAGTGAGTTACATGTATACATATATTCTCTTTATTTGGATTTCTTTCCCATTTTTTTCACCGCAGAGCATTGAGTAGAGTTCCCTATGCTTTACAGTATGTTTTCATTAGTTATCAATTTTATACATAGTATAAATAGTGTATATATGTTAATCCCCATTTCCCAATTCATCCCAACCCCCCCTTTCCCCTTGATACCCATACGTTTGTTCTCTACATCTGTGTCTCTATTTCTGCTTTGCATATAAGATCATCTCTACCATTTTTTTAGATTCCACATATGTGCATTAATATACGATATTTGTTTTTCTCTTTCTGACTTACTTCACTCTGTATGACAGTCTCTAGGTCCATCCACATCTCTACAAATGACCCAATTTCATTCCCTTATAAGGCTGAGTAATATTCCATTATATATATGTACCACATCTTCTTTATCTATTCATTTGCCAATGGACATTTAAGTTGCTTCACTGTCCTGGCTATCATAAATAGTTTTGCAATGAACATTAGGGTGCATGTGTCTTTTTGAATTATGGTTCTCTCTGAGTATACGCCCAGCAGTGGGATTGCTGCGTCATATGGTAGTTCTATTTTTAGTTTTTTTTTTTTTTTTTAAGGAACTTCCATACTGTTCTCCATAGTGGTTGTATCAATTTAAATTCCCAGCAACAATTCAAGAGGGTTCCCTTTTATCGACACTCTCTCCAGAATTTATTGTTTGTACACAGTTTGATGATGACCATTCTGACTGGTGTGAGATAATACCTCATTGTAGTTTTGATTTGCAGTTCTCTAATAATTAGTGATGTTAAACATTTTTTCATGTGCCTCTTGACCATCTGTAGGTCTTCTTTGGAGAAAAGTCTATTTAGGTCTTCTACCCATTTTTTTTGATTGCATTGTTTTTTGTTTGTTTTGATATTGAGCTGCATGAGCTCTTCATATATTTTGGAGATTTGTTGTCAGTCCCTTTGTTTGCAAATATTTTCTCCCATTCTGAGGGTTTTATTTACATTTTGTTTATGGTTTCCTTGCTGTGCAAAAGCTTTGAAGTTTAATTAGGTCCCATTTGCTTATTTTTGTTTTTATTTTCCAGGAAGTAGGTCAAAAAAGATCTTGCTGTGAATTATGTCAAAGAGTGTTCTGCCTATGTTTTCCTCTAAGAATTTTATAGTGTCTGGCCTTACATTTAGGTTTTAATCCATTTTTAGTTCATTTTTGCGTATGGTGTTCGGGAGCGCTCTAATTTCATTCTTTTACATGTAGCTGTCCAGTTTTCCCAGCACCACATATTGAAGAAACTATCTTTTCTCCATTGTAAATCCTTGCCTCCTTTGTCATAGTTTAGTTGACCATAGGTATGTGAATTTCTCTTGGGGCTTTCTATCCTGTTCCATTGATCTATATTTCTGTTTTTGTGCCAGTACCATACTCTCTTGATTACTATAGCTTTGTGGTATAGTCTGAAGTCTGGGAGCCTGGTTCCTCCAGCTCTGTTTTTCTTTCTCAAAATTGCTTTGGCTATTTGGGGTCTTTTGCGTTTCCATACAAATTGTAAAAATTTTGTTCTTGTTCTATGAAAAATGGCATTGGTAATTTGATAGGGATTGCATTGAATCTGTAGATTGCTTTGAGTAGTAGAGTCACTTTTACAATATTGATTCTTCTAATACAAGAACATGGTATATCTCTGCATCTGTTTGTGTCATCTTTTATTTCTTTCATCAGTGTGCAGAAGTTTTCTGAGTACAGGTCTTTTGCCTCCCTAGGAATGTTTATTCCTAGGTATTTTATTCTTTTTGTTGCAACGGTAAATGGGATTGTTTCCTTAATTTCTCTTTCTGATTTTTCTTTCTTAGTGTATAGAAATGCAAGAGATTTCTGTGTATTAATATTGCCTCCTGCGACTTTACTAAATTCCTTGATGAGCTCTAGTAGTTTTCTCATGGCATCTTTAGGATTTTCTATGTATAGTATCATGCCATCTGCAAACAGTGAGAGTTTTACTTCTTTTCCAGTTTGGATTTTTTAAATTTCTTTTTCTTCTCTGATTGCTGTGGCTAGGACTTCCAAAACTATGTTGAATAATGGTGGCAACAATGGGCACTTGTCTTTCTCCTGATCTTAGAGGAAATGCTTTCACTTTTTCTCCATTGAGAATAATGTTTGTTGTGGGTTTGTCATATATGGCCTTTTTTATGTTGAAGTTGTTTCCCTCTATGTGCACTTCATGGAGAGTTTTTGTCATAAATGGTGTTGAATTTTGCCTAAAGTTTTTCTACATCTATTGAGATTATCACATGGTTTTTATTATTCAATTTGTTAATATGGTGTATCACATTGATTGATTTGTGTATGTTAAAGATTCCTTGCATCTCTGGGATAAATTCCACTTGATCATGGGGTATGATCCTGTTAACATGTTGTGGGATTTGGTTTGTTAGTATTTTGTTGAGGATTTCTGCATCTAAGTTCATCAGTCATATTGCCCTGTAATTTTCCTTTCTTTTCTTTCTTTCTTTTTTTTGGGGGGTCATATCTTTGTCTGGTTTTGGTATCAGAGTGATGGTGGCCTCATAGAATGAGTTTGGGAATGTTCCTACCACTGCAGTTTTTTAGAAGAGTTTGAGAAGGATAGGTGTTAGTTCTTCTCAAAATGTTTCATAGAATTCACCTGTGAGGCCAACTGGTCCTGGACTTTTGTTTGTTGGAAGATTTTTAATCACAGTTTCAATTTCATTACTTGTGATGGGTCTGTTCATATTTTCTATTTCTTCCTGGTTCAGGCTTGGAAGGTTGTACCTTTCTAAGAATTTGTCCGTTTCTTCCAGGTTGTCCATTTTAATGGTATATAGTTGCTTGTAGTAGTCTCTTAGGATCCTTTGTATTTCTGGGGTGTCAGTTGTAACTTCTCCATTTTCATTTCTAATTTTATGGATTTGAATCCTCTCCATTTTTTTTTTTTTTCTTCATGAGTCTGGCTAAAGGTTTATCAATTTTGTTTATCTTCTCAAAGACCCAGATTTCATTTTTATTGATCTTTGTTATTGTTTTCTTCATTTCTATTTCACTTATTTCTGCTCTGATCTTTATGATTTCTTTCCTTCTACTAACTTTGTTTTTTGTTGTTGTTGTTCTTCTTCTTCTTTCTGTAATTGCTTTACTTGTAAGGTAAATTTGTTTATTTGAGATTTCTCTTGTTTCTTGAGGTAGGATTGTATTGCTATAAACTTCTCTCTTAGAACTGCTTTTGCTGCATCTCATAGGTTTTGGGTCATTGAGATTTCATTGTCTTTTATTTCTAGGTATTTTTTTTTATTTCCTCTTTGATTCTTCAGTGATATCTTTGTTATTTAGTAGCATATTGTTTAACTTCCTTGCACTTGTGTTTTGTACAGCTTTGTTTTTTCCCCTGGCAATTGATTATCAATCTCATAGCTTTGTGGTTGGAAAGTTGTTTGATATGGTTTCAATTTTTTAAAATTTACCGAGACTTCATTTGTGCCACAAAATATCATCTATCCTGAAGAATATTCCATGAACACTTGAGAAGAAAGTTTATTCTGCTGCTTTCACATGGAATGTCCTATAAATGTCAATTAACTCTATCTGGTATAATGTGTCATTTAAGGCTTGTGTTTCCTTATTAATTGCCTGTATCAATGATCTCTCCATTGGTGTAAGTGGAGTGTTAAAATCCTCCACCATTATTATTTTAGTGCTGGTTTCCCATTTTATGGCTGATAGCATTTGACTTAAGTATTCAGGTGCTCCTATGTTGGGTGCATAAATATGTACAATTGTTATATCTTCTTCTTGGATTGATCCCTTGATCATTATGCAATGTCCTTCCTTGTCTCTTGTAATAGTCTTTATTTTAAAGTCTATTTTGTCTGATATGAGAATTGCTACTCCACCTTTCTTTTTATTTCCCTTTGCATGGAATATCTTTTTCCATCCTCTCACTTTCAATCTGTATATGTCCCTAGGTCTGAAGTTGGTCTCTTGTAGACTGCATATATATGGACCCTGTTTTTGTATCCATTTAACCAGTCTGTGTCTTTTGGTTGGAGCATTTAATCCATTTACATTTAAAGTAATTATCAATATGTATGTTCCTATTACCATTTCCTTAATTGTTTTGGGTTTTTTTTTTGAACTTTGGGTTTATTTATTTATTTATTTATTTATGGCTGTGTTGGGTCTTTGTTTCTGTGCGAGGGTTTTCTCTAGTTGCTGCAAGTGGGGACCACTCTTCTTCGTGGTCTGAAGGCCTCTCATTATCGTGGCTTCTCTTGTTGCAGAGCACAGGCTCCAGACATGCAGGCTCAGTAATTGTGGCTCACGGGCCTAGTTGCTCTGCGGCATGTGGGATCCTCCCAGACCAGGGCTCGAACCCGTGTCCCCTGCATTGGCAGGCAGATTCTCAACCACTGAGCCAACAGGGAAGCCCCTAGGTTTGTTTTTATACGTCTTTTTCTTCTTTTCTGTTTGCTTCCTAGAGAATTTCCTTTAGCATTTGTTGTAAGGCTGGTTTTGTGGTGCTGAATTCTCTTAGCTTTTGCTTGTATGTAAAGCTTTTGATTTCTCCATTTAATCTGAATGAAATCCTTGCTGGGTATACTATTCTTGGTTGCAGGTTTTTCCCTTTCATCAGTTTAAAATTATCCTGCCACACCCTTCTTGCCTGCAGAATTTCTGCTGATATATCAGCTGATAAACTAATTAGGACTCCATTGTGTGTTATTTGTTGATTTTCCCTTGCAGATTTTAATATTTTTCTTTGTGTTTAATTTTTGTTAGTTTCATTAATATGTGTCTCAGTGTATTTCTCCTTACGTTTATCCTGTATGGAACTCTCTGTGCTTCCTGAACTTATTATTTTCTTTCCCATATTAAGGAAGTTTTCAACTATAATCTCTTCAAATATTTTCTCAGACCCTTTCTTTTTCTCTGCTTCTTCTGGGACCCCTATAATTCGAATGTTGGTGTGTTTAATGTTGTCTCAGAGTTCTCTGAGTCTGTCCTTATTTCTTTTCATTCTTTTATCGTTATTCTGCTCTGCAGCAGTTATTTCCACCGTTCTATCTTCCAGGTCACTTATCAGTTCTTCTGCCTCAGTTATTCTGTTTTTGATTCCTTCTAGTGTATTTTTGACTTCAGTTATTGTGTTTTTCATCACTGTTCTTTTTGGTTTTTTGGTTCTTCTAGGTCCTGGTGAAAATTTTTCTTGCCTTTTCTCAATCTGTGTGTGCACTGAATTTCTGAGATTTTGGATCACCTTTACTATCATTACTCTGAATTCTTTTTCAGGTAGATTGCCTATTTCCTCTTCATTTGTTTATTTATTTATTTTATTATGGGTTTTTACCTTGTTCCTTCAACTACAACATATTTATTTGTCTTTTCATTTTGTCTAACTTACTGTGTCTGATGTCTCATTTCCACAGGCTGCAGGTTCATAGTTCCTCTTGCTTCTGGTATCTGCCCCTGGTGGGTGAGTTTGGACCAGTGGCTTGTGTAGGCTTCCGGTTGGGTGGGACTGGTGCCTGCATTCTGGTGGTTAGAGCTTGATCTTGTCCCTGAAGGGCACTGCCATGTCAGATGGTGTTTTTTGGTGTGTCACTGAGCTTAGTACGAGTTTAGGCAGCTTGTATGCTAATGGGTGGGTTTGTTTTCCTGTCTTGTTTGTTGTTTGGCAATGAGGCATCCAGCACTGGAGCTTGCAGGCATTTGGGTGGAGTTAGTTCTTGCATTTGAGATGGAGACCTCCGGGAGAACCCTCGCTGATAAATATTCCCTGGGGCCGGGAATTCTCTGGAGATCCAAAGTCTTGGACTCTGTGCTACCACCCTAGAGGCTCAGGCCCAACTTCCGGCCGGATAATTAGACCTTGCAAGTCACAGGTCATAGCAATAGAGGGGGAAAAAAAGGAGAGAGAAAACAAACCAAGAAACAAAACCTGAGACAGATGGCAAGCACAGAAACAAACAAGCAGCAACAACAGTGATAAAAAAAAGACAAACAAAACCCCAGACAAGTGGTAGAAGCAAAACCAAACCAACAAAAACAAACAAAGAAACACACACAAAAAAGAAACAAACTCAAAACCAAAGAACACAAAAAACAAGAGAACAACCACACAAGCAAATGAACACAAAAATAAAATCAAAGAATTAGACATAAAACTAAGAAAAACACAAAACAGAAAACAAAACCAAAGCAAACCAAAGAATATAGCAAAGAAAATGAAACAAACACACAAAAACGATTAAAAACAGCTGCTCCTTTAACCCCGTCGTGTCTGAGCAAAGAACAGATGCCTTCAGGCGACCTACACGCAGAAGCGGGTCCAAATCCATAGCAGAACCCTGGGAGCTATGTGAACAAAGAAGAGAAAGGGAAATTTCTCCCAGCAGCCTCAGGAGCAGCGGATTAAATCTCCACAATCAACTTGATGTACCCTGCATCTGTGGAATACCTGAATAGACAATGAATCATCCCAAACTGAGGAGGTGGACTTTGGGAGCAACGATATATATATTTTTTTCCTTTTCTCTTTTTGTGAGTGTGTATGTGTATGCTTCTGTGTGTGATATTGTCTGTATAGCTTTGTTTTTACCATTTGTCCTAGGACTCTGTCTGTCTGTTTTTATTTGTTTGTTTTTTGCTTTCTAAATTTTTTTTCTTGATAATTATTTTTTATTTTCTATTTTAATTATTTTATTTTATTTTACTTTATTTTATTTTATCTTCTTTCTTTCTTTCTTTCTTTCTTTCTTTCTTTCTTTCTTTCTTTCTTTCTATTTTTTCTCCCTTTTATTCTGAGCCGTGTGGATGAAAGGCTCTTGGTGCTCCAGCCAGGAGTCACTGCTGTGCCTCTGAGGTGGGAGAGCCAACTTCAAGAAACTGATGCACAAGAGATCTCCCAGCTCCACATAATATTAAATGGAGAAAAGCTCCCAGAGATCTCCATCTCAACGCCAAGACCCAGCTCCACCCAATGGCCAGCTAGCTCCAGTGCTGCACAGCCCATGCCAAACAACTAGCAACACAGGAACACAACCCCATCCCTTAGCAGAGAGGCTGCCTAAAATCATAATAAGGCCACAGACACCCCAAAACACACCACCAGACGTGGACCTGCCCACCACAAAGACAAGATCCAGCCTCATCCATCAGAACACAGGCAGTAGTCCCCTCTACCAGGAAGCCTACACAACCCACTGAACCAACCTTACCCACTGGGGACATACACAAAAAACAATGGGAACTACAAACCTGCAGCCTGTGAAAAGGAGACCCCAAACACAGTAAGATGAACAAAATGAGAAGACAGAGAAACACACAGCAGGTGAAGGAGCAAGGTAAAAACCCACCAGACCTAACAAATTAAGAGGAAATAGGCAGTCTACCTGAAAAAGAATTAAGAATAATGATAGAAAAGATGATCCAAAGTCTTGGAAATAGAATAGAGAAAATAGAAGCAACATTTAACAAGGACCTAGCAGAACTAAAGAGCAAACAATCAATGATGAACAACACAATAAATGAAATTAAAAATTCTCTAGAAGGGATCAACAGCAGAATAACTGAGGCAGAAGAATGGATAAGTGACCTCAAAGACAAAAGAGTGGAAATAACTACTGCAGAGCAGAATAAAGAAGAAAAGAATGAAAAGAACTGAGGGCAGTCTCAGAGACCTCTGGGACAACATTAAATGCACCATCATTCGAATTATAGGGGTCCCAGAAGAAGCAGAGAAAAAGAAAGGGACTGAGAAAATATTTGAAGAGATTATAGTTGAAAACTTCTATAATATGGGAAAGGAAATAGCTAATCAAGTCCAGGAAGCAGAGAGTCCCATACAGGATAAATGCAAGGAGAAACAGGCCAAGACACAAAGTAATCAAACTATCAAAAATAAAATACAAAGAAAAAATATTAAAAGCAGCGAGGGAAAAACAACAAATAACAAACAAGGGAATCCCCATAAGGCTAAAAGCTGATCTTTCAGAAGAAACTCTGCAAGGTAGAAGGGAGTGGCAGGACATATTTAAAGTGATGAAAGGGAAAAACCTACAACCAAGATAACTCTACCCAGCAAAGATCTCATTCAGATTTGACGGAGAAATTAAAACCTTTACAGACAGGCAAAAGCTAAGACAATTCAGCACCAGCAAACCAACTTTACAACAAATGCTAAAGGAACTTCTCCAGGCAGGAAACACAAGAGAAGGAAAAGACCTACAATAACAAACCCAAAACAATTAAGAAAATGGGAATAGGAACATACATATTGATAATTACCTTAAATGTAAATGGATAAAATGCTCCAACCAAAACTCATAGACTGGCTGAATGGATACAAAAACAAGACCCGTATATATGCTGTCTACAAGAGACCCAATTCAGACCTAGGGACACATACAGACTGAAAGTGAGGGGGTAGAAAAATATATCCCATGCAAATGGAAATCAAAAGCAAGCTGGAGTAGCAATTCTCATATCAGACAAAATAGACTTTGAAACAAAGACTATTACAAGAGACAAAGAAGGACACTACATAATGGTCAAGGGATCAATCCAAGAAGAAGATATAACAATTGTAAGTACTTATGCACCCAATATAGGAGCACCTCAATACATAAGGCAAATACTAACAGCCATAAAGGAGGAAATCGACAGTAACACAATCAGAGTAGGGGACTTTAACACCCCACTTTCACCAATGGACAGATCATCCAAAATGAAAATAAATAAGGAAACACAAGCTTTAAATGATACAATAAGCAAGATGGACTTAATTGATCATTATAGGACATTCCATCCAAGAACAACAGAATACATATTTTTCTCAAGTGCTCATGGAATATTCTGCAGGATAGATCATATCTTGGGTCACAAATCAAGCCATGGTAAATTTAAGAAAATTGAAATCTTATCAAGTATCTTTTCTGATGACAACACTGTGAGACTAGATATCAATTACAGGAAAAAATCTGTAAAAAATACAAACACATGGAGGCTAAACAATACACTACTTAATAACCAAGAGATCACTGAAGAAATCAAAGAGGAAATCAAAAAATACCTAGAAACAAATGACAATGAAAACACAATGACCCACAACCTATGGGATGCAGCAAAAGCAGTTCTAAGAGGGAAGTTTAGCAATACAATCCTACCTTAAGAAACAAGAAACATCTCAAATAAATAACCTAACTTTACACTTAAAACAATTACAGAATGAAGAACAAAAAAACCCAACGTTAGGAGAAGGAAAGAAATCATAAAGATCAGATCAGAAATAAATGAAAAAGAAACGAAGGAAATGATAGCAAAGATCAATAAAACTAAAAGCTGGTTCTTTGAGAAGGTAAAGAAAATTGATAAGCCATTAGCCAGACTCATGAAGAATAAAAGGGAGACGACTCAAATCAACAGAATTAGAAATGAAAAAGGAGAAGTACTACAAGCAACTCTATGCCAATAAAATGGGCAACCTGGAAGAAATGGACACATTCTTAGAAATGCACAACCTGCCGAGACTGAACCAGGAAGAAATAGAAAATAAGAACAGACCAATCACAAGCACTGAAATTGAAACTCTGATTAAAAATCTTCCAACAAACAAAAGCCCAGGACCAGATGGCTTCACAGGCGAATTCTATCAAACATTTAGAGAAGAGCTAACACCTACCCTTCTAAAACTCTTCCAAAATATAGCAGAGGGAGAAACACTCCCAAACTCATTCTACGAGGCACCATCACCCTGAAACGGAAACCAGAGAAAGATGTCACAAGGAAAGAAAACTACAGGCCAATATCACTGATGAACATAGATGCAAAAATCCTCAACAAAATACTAGCAAACAGAATCCAACAGCACAATAAAAGGATCATACACCATGATCAAGGGGTGTTTATCCTAGGAATGCAAGGATTCTTCAGTATATGCAAATCAATCAATGTGATACACATATTAACAAATTGAAGGAGAAAAACCATATGATCATCTCAACTGATGAAGAGAAAGCCTTTGAGAAAATGCAACACCCATTTATCATAAAAACCCTGCAAAAAGTAGGCATAGAGGGAACTTTCCTCAACATAATAAAGGCCATATATGACAAATCCACAGCAAACATCTTCCTCAATGGTGAAAAACTGAAACCATTTCCACTTAGATCAGGAACAAGACAAGGCTGCCCACTCTCACCACTATTATTCAACATACTTTTGGAAATCTTAGTCACAGCAATCAGAGAAGAAAAAAAATAAAAGGAATCCAAGTCAGAAAAGAAGAAGTAAAGCTGTTACTGTTTGCAGATGACATGATACTATACATAGAAAATCCTAAAGATGCTACCAGAAAACTACTAGAGCTAATCAATGAATTTGGTAAAGTAGCAGCATACAAAATTAATGCACAGAAATCTCTGGCATTCCTATACACTAATGATGAAAAATCTGAAAGTGAAATTAACAAATCACTCCCATTTACCATTGCAACAAAAAGAATAAAATATCTAGGAATAAATCTACCTAAGGAGACAAAAGTCCTGTATGCAGAAAATTATAAGACACTGATGAAAGAAATTAAAGATGATACAAATAGATGGAGAGATATACCATGTTCTTGGATTGGAAGAATCAACATTGTGTAAATGACTCTATTACTCAAAGCAATCTACAGATTCAATGCAATCCGTATCAAACTACCACTTGCATTTTTCACAGAACTAGAAAAAAAAAATTCACAATTCTTATGGAAACGCAAAAGACCCCGAATATCCAAGCAATCTTGAGAACGAAAAATGGAGCTGGAGGAATCAGGCTTCCTGACTTAAGACTATACTACAAAGCTACAGTAATCAAGACAGTATGGTAGTGGAACAAAGACAGAAATATAGATCAATGGAACAGGATAGAAAGCCCAGAGATAAACCCACGCACATGTGGTCACCTTATCTTTGATAAAGGAGGCAAGAATATACCGTGGAGAAAAGACAGCCTCTTCAATAAGTGGTGCTGGGAAAACTAGACAGGTACATGTAAAAGTATTAAATTAGAACACTCCCTAACACCATACACGAAATTAAACTCAAAATGGAATAAAAACTTAAATGTAAGGCCAGAGACTATCAAACTCTTAGAGGAAAACATAGGCAGAACACTCTATGACATAAATCACAGCAAGATCCTTTTTAGACCCACCTCCTAGAGAAATGGAAATAAAAACAAAAATAAACAAATGGGACCTAATGAAACTTAAAAGCTTTTGCATAGTAAAGGAAACCATAAACAAGACGAAAAGACAACCCTCAGAATGGGAGAAAATATTTGCAAATGAAGCAACTGACAAAGGATTAATCTCCAAAATTTACAAGCAGCTCATGCAGCTCAATATCAATAAAACAAACAACCCAATCCAAAAATGGGCAGAAGACCTAAATAGACATTTCTTCAAAGAAGATATACAAATTGCCAACAAACATATGAAAGAATGCTCAACATCATTAATCATTAGAGAAATGCAAATCAAAACTACAATGAGATATCATCTCACACCGGTCAGAATGGCCATCATCAAAAAACCTAGAAACAATAAATGCTGGAGAGGGTGTGGAGAAAAGGAATCGCTCTTGCACTGTTGGTGGGAATGTAAATTGATACAGCCACTATAGAGAACAGTATGGAGGTTCCTTAAAAAACTAAAAATCGGGCTTCCCTGGTGGCGCAGTGGTTGAGAATCTGCCTGCTAATGCAGGGGACACGGGTTCGAGCCCTGGTCTTGGAATATCCCACATGCCGCATAGCAGCTGGGCCCGTGAGCCACAATTACTGAGCCTGCGCGTCTGGAGCCTGTGCTCCGCAACAAGAGAGGCCGCGACAGTGAGAGGCCCGTGCACCGCGATGAAGAGTGGCCTCCGCTTGCCACAACTAGAGAAAGTCCTCGCACAGAAACGAAGACCCAACACAGCCATAAATAATTTAATTAATTAAAAAAAAAACAGTGATGATCTGATAAAGTTAAAAAAAAAAAACAACTAAAAATAGAACTACCATATGACTAAGCACTCCCACTACTAGGCATATACCCTGAGAAAACCATAATTCAAAAAGAGTCATGTACCAAAATGTTCATTGCAGCTCTATTTACAATAGCCAGGACATGGAAGCAACCTAACTGTCCAGCAACAGATGAATGGATAAAGAAGATGTGGCACATATATACAATGGAATATTTTTCAGCCATAAAAAGAAACGAAATTAAGTTATTTGTCGTGAGGTGGATGGACCTAGAATCGGTCATACAGAGTAAAGTAAATCAGAAAGGGAAAAACAAATACTGTGTGCATACACATATATATGGAATCTAAGGGAAAAAAAAGAAAAAAAAAAGGTCATGAAGAACCTAGGGCCAAGATGGAATAAAGACAAAGACCTACAAGCGAATGGACTTGAGGATATGGGGAGGGGGGATGGTAAGCTGTGACAAAGCAAGTGTGTGGCATGCACATATATACCCTACCAAACATAAAATAGATAGCTAGTGGGAAGCAGCTGCATAGCACAGGGAGATCAGCTCGGTGCTCTGTGACTACCTAGAGGGGTGGGATAGGGAGGGTGGGAGGGAGGGAGACGCAAGAGGGAAGAGATATGGGAACATATGTGTATGTATAACTGATTCACTTTGTTATTAAGCAGAAACTAACACACCATTGTAAAGCAATTATACTCCAATAAAGATGTTAAAAAAGAAACAATTAAAAAAATAGATGAAAACAAAACAGAACAAAGAGAAAAAAGGATAAAAACAAAATAGAACAAAGAAGAGGATGAAAAGGAAAAAACACAGAACAACAAAAAAGCAAAGTAAAAACAGAAATATAAAAAAAATTAAAAATATATATTTAAAACAATTTAAAAAAAGAAGCAAAACAAACAAACCTAAAGAAAACCAAAAAACTAAATAAAAATAAAATAATAATAATAATAGTAAAGATAACCAACAACAGAATGAATCAAAACATAATAAAAATCATAGTAATGATAATATTTTCCTGGGATCTCAGCTGTCATTATCCTTGCCCACTCTGTGAGCCTCAGCTCACCTCCACCTCCGCAGGAGGCCCTCCAGTGCCTCTGGGTTGGTCTCTGGACCCTCTGTGGGCCCTGTGGGGGCAGCTCAGCCTCTGATATGGCTGAATTCCTGCATGTGCTTGCCTCTAAAGTCCTTGGTTGCCAGAGCTAGACCAGTTTAATTTGTGGGAACACTCATTGTCCATTCAGATATTCCATAAATGCAGGGTCTACCAAGCCAATCAAGGGTATTTAATCTGTCATTTTTGCAGCAGATGGAAAGGTTTTCCTTCCTCTTTCTTTGTTGCCCCACCCCTGGGGCTGAGCTCTGGTTTTAGCCACACTTCTGCATGTGGCCCACCTGCAGAATTCTGCTCCTAAGGCTGCCCTGGATCATTTGGATCTGCACCAGTGAGGACAGGGCACAGGGATGGCTCAGTTGCCTGGGTCGTGGGAGCCCCAGCAGTGACAGGTGTGTGGGGAAGCCAGCAGCCACAGATGCAAGAGATCTGGCCCTAGTGGGAGCATTTTCTAGTGCCTAACAGCAGGCTTGTGATGGTCAGCCGTGGCAGGGGCTTTTTCTAGAGCCCAGCTGCAGGCTCATGAGTGCCAGCCCTGGCGGGGCCCTTTCTTAGCACCTGGGGGAAGAGGGACTGGCACGTGAGGAGAGAGAGCTTGGAATGGAGGCTCCACCCTCTGCATGTCGCTCAACAGTGGTGCCTTGTTTCCATGGCAGTCCAGGTTTCCTCCACAGGCATTCTCGTTTGCGGATTTCCTCCCTCCCATCCCCTCAGGCTGTCTCCTTGTAGCCAACAGCAGTCCTCCCCCTGGGCTTGCTCTCCAATCCCCACACTCCAACTCCCAGTCCCCGTGCACCCTGGTAGACACATGTCCCAGTCAGGAGCACAAAGGGCCATGGCATGGACCTTCTGTGTAGTTCTCACTCTGTCTTGTCTGCCACAGATTGGCAGTTTCACCCTCTTCTGACAGCCTCACATGCTTCCCTTCTGTCCCAACCAATTTCCCCATTGGTGAAGGGACTTCCCCAGATGTGGGAACCTCTCCTCTGCTTCAGCTCCCCCCCTGGGGTGCAGGTCCCATCCCGCTTCCTCTCTTCTTCTTTCTCTCTTCTTTCTTTCATCCTACCCAGTTATGTGTGGATCTTTATAGTTCTTTCCAGTGCCCAAAGTCCTCTGCTAGTGTTCAGCCAGTGTTCTGTGAGAATTATTGCATATGTAGCTGTAATCTTGATGCATTTATGGAGAGAGATGAACTCCATGTCCCCCTATTCCTCCACCATCTTGAAAACCGATCAGAGGATATATTTAAATGTTGACCCTTGTAAGAGACATTCTTGAGCTTAGTTTTTATTGTTATTACTTTTAACAGCAGATTGAAACTACTACATAACAAAATGTCTTTTCTTCTTTTTTTCCCTTTTTTATTGAAGTATAGTTGATGGACAATATTTTATAAGTTATAGGTGTACAATATATTGATTCACAATTTTTAAGTTTATTCTCCATTTAATGTTATAGAATTGACTATATTCTCCAGGCTGTGTAATATATTTTATACCTAATAGTTTTTTCCTCTTAATCCCTACTCCTGTATTGCCCCTCCCCCTTCTCTCTCCCTACTTGGAACCACTAGTTTGTTCTCTATATCGGTGAGTCAGCTTCTTTTTTGTTATATTTGCTATTTTGTTGTGTTTTTTAGATTCCACATATAAGTGATATCATACAGCATTTTTCTCTCTCTGTCTATTTCACTTAGCATAATACCCTCTAAGTCCATCCATGTTGTTGCAAATGGCAAAATTTCCTCCTTTTTTATGGCTGAGTAGTATTCCATTTTTATGTATATACCACCTCTTCTTTATCAATTCATTTGTTGATGGGCACTTAGGTTGCTTCCATAACTTGCAAATTGTAAATAATGCTGCTATGAACATTGGGGTGTATGTATCTTTTTGAATTAGAGTTTTTGGGGTTTTTTCAGATATATACCCAGGAGCGGAATTGCTGGGTCATATGGTAGTTCTATTTTTAGTTTTCAAGAAACCTCCATAATGTTTTCCACAGTGGCTATACCAATTTACAGTCCCAACAACAGTGTGTGAGGTTTCCCTTTTCTCCACATCCTTGCCAGCATGTGGGTTTTTTTTGATGATAGTCATTCTGACAGTTGTGAAATAATATCTCATAGTTTGATTTGTCTTTCCCTAATGATTAGCACTTTTGAGCATCTTTATATTTGCCTGTTGGTCATCTGCATTTCCTCTTTGGAAAAATGTCTATTGGGGTTTTCTGCCCATGGTTAATAGAGCTTATTTATTTATTTTTTTTGGTGTTGAGTTGTAAGAACTGTTTATATATCTTGGATATTAACCCCTTAATAGTTATATCATTTGCAAATATTCAGTAGGTTGTCTTTTTATCTTGTTGATGGTTTCCTTAGCTGTGCAAAAGCTTTTACTTTAATTAGGTCTCATTTGTATTTTAAAAAATTTAGTTCAACACTGTCAAAAAGTAATTTTTAATCGGTGATTATGTTTGGTTAGCAGATTTTATTTTCGTATCTTTAATAGAGATTATATATTTTATATGTCTCATAGTGATGATTTCATTTATGAGTAACTTTCTATGTTCCTATGCCATTCCTAGTGAAAAGTGAAGTTGGAGAAAAAATCTGGGAAGTTCGGTCCACAAAGAATGATTTTGTTTTAATGACCACATCAAGAAGGGATTTACCTTCTTCCTGTAGATAGTTTTACCCTATTAGTAAAATACAAATACCACATCTACAGAATGCTGCCAGTGCTGAAGAAAACACTTACATTTTCAGTAGATTAACAAATATTTTAAACTAAAGTATCAAAAACTGATGTCAATAAATAAATTCCTCAACTTCATTCTGAATCTTTCAGATTGTTGAAATTATATAAAATTAAAAGTTCAGATGTTGTACTTACATGTATATTCACTTATATTTGATAGTGTTAAATGTGTAATATTTAATGCTATCAACAACTCTAAAGATTGACGGACAAAGAATATAAGAATATATTATTCTTTAATGAATAATTACAAAGTAATCCATTGATAGGGAGGGAAAACCAAGAAAGGTTAAATAAAAATGGCAGTACCTGCAGTCTTTCTCAGAGTAGTGTCCTGTAGCTAGCAAGCATTGTTCTTGGGGTGTAAGATTTGATTTTCTGACCTGGGCATTAAATATTCACTTCTAATTGTAGTCTTATGTGATACAAAAATTAATTTGCATTATTAATGATGCACAAAATATGATGTTTATTCTCTTAAGATTGGTAACAAAGAGAAAGTATATTTTTTTCTCCTTTGAAAGTAAGTTAGAATAATAAAACTTATTGAATTAACTACTCAGTAATTACATGTTTCTGCCAACTAGAATATACAAGTTGTATTGTCTGAAATGGAACTAGGACTACAAAGTTTTCATTTTCAGTCTCAGAGTCTCCAGGGGGAAATCAAAAGGTTTCTGTCTTTCAACAGTTTGGGTGAGATGATATTTTGAGATGTTGAGAGCTGCCAAACTACAAAAACAGTAAAGGAACTCCCCCAAAGAAATTTGTTTTTATCTACACAAGTGTTTCTGTTTGTTTGTTCCTTTATTCTCTTATTGAGTTACAAAAAAAAAAAAGTGGAGGAGGGTCTAAGAATATTTGCCATTCTTCTCAGCCAGAAAGGAACAAACTAGAGTTTGTAGTAATCATTCACCAAGCCATGCCTCCCCCAATCTTCTCTTCACATATAGTTCTACCTGCTTGATTATAGACAACCCAATATGAACCAACCTGAAAACCTAACTTTCATTCAAATAAAAGGGAGATTACTAGAGGACTCACTACTTTAATCTGATGGAATTAATCGCTTCTCCTACCATTCTTTATCTTAAAACTGTTCCTTAGCTCCTTTGAACTGAAAACTGTGAGAAGACGTATTTGAGGTGAAAAGAGGCAATATGATTTGGACAGTGATGTCCCATATAAATCCGGTCTATGAGAGGTAAGGTGATTTTTGGTCTTGTTTCCTGAAATGTTAAGTGTAGGACAGTATTCTCTCCAGCTAATCTTGGGAAATAGGTGCTTTATATTTTCCTTTGAGGAAAAGGCTTAACATGGAAAGAAGGCAGAGGTGAGAGGTTAGTTTAAACATTAGCCAAAATCTGGAAAATAGAAGTGAGATAACAGAATAATGAAGTCCTCAAGGAGGCTTGGGATTCCAAGCCTTTGGAGAGCCTAGCCATGAAAATTAGCAACTTGTATTCATTCACTTGTCCTGACTCTAAAGTGTCTGTGAGGAAGGTTCCCTTTATTTTTATTTTTTAACTGCTGATTTTGAAAAAAATTCAGACTTACACAAAAAATGCAAAAGTAGTACTACAAAGAATTCCTGTATATCCTTGACCCAGATTCCCCAAAAGTTAGCATATTACGTAACCACATTACAATTATCAAAATCAGGAAATTAACATTGATACAGCATTCTCGTCTACAGACTTTATTGAAATGTTTCTAAGTGTCCCACTAATTTCCTTTTTCTACTTCAGGATCTGATGTTAGATCACATGATGCACTAATTATCATGTCTCTTCAGTATTCTTTAATCTAGAATAGCTTCTCAGTATGTCTTCATCTTTCATGATCTTGACATGTTTGAAGAGTAAAGGCTATGGAATCCCCCTCATTTTTCATTTGCCTAATGTTTCCTAATAATAAAAGTTAGGTTATCCATTTTTGACAAAGATATCACAAAATAATGTTTATTATTTTCTTATTGCATCATATTAGGAGGTCCATGATGTTGGTATGTCTCATTATTGATGGTTAGCTTTCATCATTGAGTTCAGGTGATATCTGCCAAGTTTCTAAAGTGTAAAGTTAATATTTTCCCCTTTGTAATTAATAAGTATTTTTTAAAGAGATACTTTGAGGCTATACAAATAACCTGTTTCTCATAGTACATTTACTCACTAATTTTATCACCCATTGTTAGTTAGCGACTAAAACAATTACTGTGGTGTTTAGCAATGGTACTTTTCTATTTCCATAATTTGTCTACATTTGTTTGAATTACATTTTCTGTTATTAATGTATTTATTCAATTGTTTGTTTGTGTTAGTATGGATTCATTTATTCTTATTTTACTCTGTAGATTGTAGTCCATCACTATCATTATATATTTTTGCTAAAGTTTTCCTTTTGGTGGTTGGGAGCTGCTTCAAATTGGATCCTATAAGCAGATCTTAATTTTAGTCATCATATTTTTAGAAAACAAAAAGTTGTTTCATTAAACAATATATACATGGTGGAACCTAGTTTTATTTGGGCTATTTTTAGGTGCCACAAATGAGGAGATGTGATAATCTTAACTTTGAACAAAGCAATTAGATTTCTTGTCTCAGTTTAGCCAAGAACCAGTTGTCAGTAAGTTATTTCTCATTCCTTCATCTCAGTGACGTTTTATCAGTAGCAAGAGCATTGGGTAGTTTTAACAGTAAGGGATATTCTGATTCTACAAATCTTTGACTCTTATCTGACAGAAAGAGGTGCTGGTAGTCAGTTGACAGATTTTTTTTCCAGTAACTTGATGGGGATGGGAGGCACTTAAAAAGAGTGAGGAAAGGTATTCTTGGAGGTTCCTAAGGGAAACAAAGTTGACCCAGAAGTGCACAAGCAAAGCAAGAGGACTTCCAAAAGAAGATTTGTTGTATATCTCTGAAGAAGTGATGGAGTTCTTGGTCTTCTATGGCATGTACATTTCTGTAAATGTTACATCACCTCAAAAAGACAGCATTGATGAAATTCTACTGTTCAACTCAAGAAATGGCTATAATACTACAAATATACAACTATTGCTTCACATGCAGAATCAAAGGAAAAGCAACTCTTGGATTCAGGAAAAAAGTATTGATGAATTACAAAAGTGAGAAAAAACTGAACACTACAGGCAAGTAAGATTTAAGGCTGGCAGATATAAAGTGAATAGGATTTAAGGTTGACAGACATAAAAATCTCCTTTAAGAAATGCTTTGCCTGATTTTTTCTGGTGGAATAATTTTACTTACAAATCCTTGTTATATGCACTTCAGTATTTCTCACTCTCAATGCATATATTTCTATCTTACACACAAAGTACATTTTCAGAAAAAGTTGAACATGTTAAACATACAAAGAAGAATATACATGAAACATTTGGTATCTTGTGGGAGAAAAACAACATCATATTACTTGAAGAATTATGTTTTAATTCCAACCAAGATAGTATTGTTTTAATTTATGATTTCTCAACTTTACTTATAACAAAAACAGTCTTTTAAAATATATTTTCTTCACTATTGCATTCAGAGCAACACCTTTTAAAATTATGGCCAAGCACAACAAATTGATGTTTAATTATTATTAAAATTTTTTATACCCAAACAAATAATTCTTCATTGGTTTATATTAAACACACACAGTATTTGTAGATTTTCCTTTTTTATCCATTTTAATGACAATATAGACATCAACATCAATTGTTTAAATAAAAAGGTACTGTACAATGTTCTCCTTATATTACAATGGATGTAACCTATAAGACAGTCACCCATTAGTGTCTCACATCAGTTCATTTCATGAAAGCTAAGATGTTTAATTGAATATTAGTTTTTTTAATGCAGTGCTGGTTTTTGCTAGAGTATGGGGTAACAGAATCATTAATCAACTTCTTACAGGACATAAAATTAATTTTTCTATTGAGGCAGATGTGTCTTTCATGTGCAATCAGATCCTCATTAACAGTATATGGGAAATCTGAAATCATACTTATGCCTATGATTGATCTCTCACAAAGTGGACTGACCTAATTTAACTTTGAGTTATTTAGAAGGCTATGTAATCCACCCTGAATTTAAAATGGAACCTAAAGGTCTCAATTCTCAAAGTTCTCAAGAAGTTTAATTTAACATAACAAGCACTATTTCCACTAACTGGTTTCATTTTCAGGTGCCAGTGAAGAGAGTTACGGGAGCAGAAAGTGTACATTTGCCAGGGCTCAAGCCAATAGAAGCCTGGATTTTAATTTGTTCTCAGTTGAAAATGATAATGAATAAATTCATGGCAACTTTGCCCAAATGGAAGGATTTTCACCTCTGAGGGTCCACAGCATAGTAACCAACTGATCAGCAGTACATGAAAGCTTCAATCTTCATGATGTAAATATCCAAAAGTAGGAGCTCTCATATTATACCAAGCCCACCACACATTTCCAGCCTAGTAAACAGCATCTGGAGCCAAAGGAAAAGAAGAAAGGGGAGGGATTTGCATCTGACTCAGGCAACTTAAAATAAGTGGATAGAAAAAGAGAGAGCAATGGGAAGCTATGTGTGGTCAGCAATGATGGCAATAACAAATGAGCATGTATAGTCACCATTATACACATTTTACACTACCCACTTCCCTTGTGAACCAACATTTCTGTGGATTAGAGCGGCTGCCCGTTTTTCAATCAGGATGACTGAGGCATTGTTAAATTTCAACCATTTGCCCAAACATTTTTCATGAGGATTGAGAAATAGAATTGTGCTTCATAGATGGAAATTCCCAGGAAAATTCCGAGAGGGTGGTGAAAAGAGATGTGGAGACTGAAATTACAAAATTTCTACCAGCTGTTCAGTAAGAGTAGTAAGAAACTGGAGTTTTCAGAACTACATTTACTAATCTTTAGCCCTTTGATCCTGCTCTGCTCCCTTGAAATTTTGAAAGCATTTTAGGACCTTAATATGAAGACCAAGGTAGATTATTTTTAGAATAAAAATGTTTGAGACAGTCCAAATCCTACTTACCATTCAAAACCAGTTCCAATTCCTTCTCCCCCAAGAAAGACTTTTCCAGGGCACTTTAGCCCAAATGCATATGCCCTCTTCTGAACTTCTCTGGACCCTATTTCCTTTATTACTCATTGTGATACAAGTGATTAATCACATTGCCTTATAGCAATTCACCTTTTCCTAGATTTCTGTTCTTTTGTATTATTTTAGCTTTTCACATGTTTACATATTTTATAGCTCTAGATGATAAGCTCCTTGAGTCTATAAACTTTCTTATGCTTCTTAGCATCTCTCCTGATACTTCCCAAATGCTTTCATATACAGAAGCTCTTAGTATAAGTGTGTTAAATAATTGGGGATAATCAGGAATTAAGAAAAATGGAAACCACCAAGGAGAAAAATTTCACTGGGAATTCTAAAGAAATTGAACCAGACCAGGAAACTGAAAGCACAAAACATAGAGGTATGGCCCTTTGGGTCTCGATTACTTTCTTAAATATATTCTCATTTCTATTTAGTAATAGTATCACACACAATTTTTATTTAAAAGTTAGTTTCCTTTAGAAATATCCTTGAGGCTAGTTGGACATTCCATTAATTGATAATAAACTCTATTTTAATCATCCTAATGCTTTTCTTTTCCCCAAATCATATCAATGTCTTAAATATTTACTCTTTGCAATTTAAATGAACTGTTTTATTTCCTAAATGCATTATTACCTGTGTGTGGAGACTGCGGTTATTATTTGGAGAATCCTTAATTCTTTAGGTAGAGAAAATTCTCTAGTCAAAAGCAAAACGTATTTTTTTGTTTTTAAATAAATTTCTCTTTTCCACAGACAGCTTCATTTGTTAGACCAGGAATATTAAAGACAGAACACAATCCAATGGAGTTCAATGTTCAATAAGAACACTGAACTCGATTTTAATATTATCCAGCACTTTTAAACTCTTGCTATATACCAAGTTTGTGTATGTTAAATATTTTATATGTAAAATTATTTTCATTCCCATAATATCACTGTGAAGATAATTACTGTTATTAATCTCATTTTATAAATTAAAAACTGTGCAACATTATACAGCTAGAAAATCCTAGAGCTAAGATTTGAATTTCAGTCTGTCTAACCAGAGATACCAAACCTTTAGCTATGTTATCATTCTAGAAAGACAAAACAGAGATCATGTTCATATGTCAGAACATGGCTATCCATGGTCTGATTGAATGAATGATTTTGGACAAGCTCAGAGCAGCAAAGACATGAAGCTAGACCAACCACTAATGGGACACATGGTGGTTGAGGGATTGGGACAGAGGAGACAGACTCACTTATAAGTGTTAAGAAAATCTAGTGTAGAAACAGAATGTGTACCCACAGGATATGGTCATAGACAACAGGAAGTTCAGGCAAAATAACATTACTTATCTCAGGCTTGCTGTGAGGTATATATAATGTAATACTTTGAAAGTACATAGGCTAGACATTAGAAAATAGTTATTACTCAATAAATATTATCCATTTTTATTAGTATTATTATTTAAATCCAACCAATACAGCTAGCAGAGCAGAAAAGGGAATCCAATTTGTTGTGAGCTCTAAAATCCAGGTAATAAAATCAAGAAAATTCTGTGAGTAGCTAGCAAGGTCTCAACTAGTATTCATCTGGGATCCAGGGACAAGAACTCTAGACTTGAAAGAAGTCTAGAAGAAGTGAATCAGGATTCCAATTCTAAAAGAACAGGGACATTAAAGCAAGTGTTCACACATAGGAAATGAAAACAAGACCCTAGGCAATAGTTCAGTTAACAAAACTGGGGCCCAAAAATTGGGATCAGATAAATAGCAAATGATACATGATGAAGCTTTATAGTTCCCTCCTGTCTCCGCCCATGATTGCAATTAGGGATTGGGACAGGTATGAGTCCATGGGCCAAGGGATTCCTGCTATTAAGAGCAAGGAGATGCAAGGGCTAAGAATCAGACTAACAGTGATAACTTACTTATGGAATTTTTTTCTCCAGTCGGCATTTTTGGTATAACTAGTCCCTATGATCTACCATAGTTTAAACTGAAAAGATAAACCTGCCACATGTCAGAGGCTGCGTTGACAGAACTACAGTTATTATTCAAGACTACAAAGTGAACACTGGTAATTACAGGGAAGTTTGGTGAAGAGCCTGAGAGGGCAGTCCAAGCAGTAGACCAGAAAACTAGCCAAGTATAATGTGTTGGAAGGTCAGGCTGAAGCAGACCAAGGAAGCCAGTCCAACTAGGAGCTAAAAATGTAAGCCAAGCTTGGAGAGTCTTAGGAGACCAGTTCAAACAGGGACTGGAAGATTTGAACCCATACCTGGAGGTAATCGTGCGGGCATGAAATTTCTAGAGTCAGATTTCGTCAAATGGAGCTCAAGTTAGCCAAGCAAGCAGAAAACTTAGTCACAGACTGGTAATAAATTTTACTGATCAAACAAAAACTAAATTCAGAAAGTCAATTTTACCCCTTGAAGTGTTGGACATAGAAGGTGCTATTATAAAAATAAAGATCTTGTATCTGAAAGATTAAATGATTTTTCTCCAAGGAGCAATGAGAGTTTTCATAAATTTATAAAGATGCAATAAGCCTTCTTTTCTTTGAGGAGAGAAGCTATCTGATTTAAAAAACAAATGAAGAGAAAGAGATATGGAATCAAGAGTCTGTAGTTCTAATAATTTAATTTTTGCTATAATGCTATGACCTTACGCAAGTCTTAACCTCTGCTTCCCCGCTATGGAATAAGAATAACAAAACCTAAACACTCACTTCTATTGAAGGCTATTATTTAAAATGAAAGAATCTAATATAAGTATCTGATTTTTTAAAAAGTCTAACCGTAAATGAAATAAAATATCAGAATGTTGATAATGTTTCAAGCTTTGAGATGAGTACATGAGGAAGGAGTTATTATATCTCTTCTATTTTACAATTATTTATGATACAAATTTAAACACAAAAGTTCAATTCTCACAGAAAAAAAGAAGGATCATTTCTCCAGTGGCAAAAGATGAACTGAGGTTATGGATATTCTGGAAGAAGTAAGTCATGGGGAAATAGCCAACCATTCAAAGAGCATCCAATTCCATCTTTAAAAATCCTTTCAACTGCAAGGTATCAGTATGACTGAGGTGCATTTCAAAAATTATTAGGGAGAAAATGAAGATGAGCTATGATCTTCCTTCCATAATTGGATATGCATAACAGTTTTGTCTTAGGCTCAATAGGGAGAGTTCAACTCAGTAACTCTCAACTACAAATCTTTGATTCTAGAATGACATGTAGCTCTCTAGAGACTCATATGCAGCCCTTAAAGAAAGACAGACAATAAAAACTGGATTTTATTATAATTTGTATTGATGCTTTGAATGAGTAACACCATGTCCTTTGGAAATCCCAAAGCACTATTATAAAGTGGAGTGAAACATTTTGAATTCAGATAAACAAATAATGTAGATGTCTTTCATTTCTTTTCAGTATATGGTAATGGTTTTCACCTTGAGAAACTCATTGTGTTCAATTTGGGATTCAGATATACATCAATGGGAGGTTTATGGCTAAGACTGACACTCTGTCTACTTTCATAAAGTACTGAAGGTTCTACTGGGAAAAAAAAGCTTATCTCAAGGAAAGAGATAGAGAAGGCATAAAAATTTGACTAAGGACAATGGACCAGCATAGGATGAGAGAGACTATTTTATATGCAACAGGTGACTTGTTCAGATTTTCCTCCAGTTAGTCTAAGATGAGGAGTATCTCTGAAATGTTCTTCCTCACCCACCATCTCCACTTCCTTTGACTTCATCTCGCTTCCTCAAGGAAGATTTTTCTGAACTCCTTTCCACTGGTATCACTCTCATAGCACCAGTCTTCTCCACAGTCTTTGTCATACTTGTAATATGGAATTTATTTGTGTATTTCTTTGATTAATGTCTGTCTCCCCCACTAGTATGTTGCTCCATGAGGGCAGAAACTATGTTAGATACTGTATCTCCAGTGTCTAATGTAGTGCCTGGTACTTCTCAACATTCATTTAATTAATAAATATGCCAATAAATTTTAGAAGGTAAAATTTAAAGAAGTAATTTCATTAAAACCCCTGCAGGTCATTAGAAAATGTAAGGTAATGGCAGTGTATTCAGTAGTAGGGGTAATACTACTGAATTGGCAACATAACCTGATAACCACATTCAGCATCTTTGACTTCCAGATATCAGCAGACTTAATAAAACCTGGGAAATTAATACCTTGGATGAAGACATTGGTGCCTTAGGCAGTAGACATAATGAACATGAAGTAAATCAAGAGATAATAAAATTTGAATTCTACATGGGAATCAAGTGAACTAAGTTCATGGATACCTGCATGTCATTCTTCACGTTGTCCATACGTAGCTGGGAAGCAACCTTAAAAGTTGAGTTTGTGCTCCTGAAATTGCAGGTGGAGCCATATTCAGAGAATTACAACTTTATTATCTTTATTATGGCCCTATTTTTTGCCTCCCAACTGGTGGTGTTTTGGAAGTTTGAGTTACAAGTATAAGAAACGTAGTTAGCTATGAAAATGATCAACAGAAATTTGACTGCACTCCTTTAAAAGCAATACTAGTGAATTTAGTTCATTCCTTGACCATATTGTCTTTATTAAGTATTCTGTCTTTATTGACAGAAGTGACATATGTGTTCGTAAGTACTGGGAACCCATAAATATACATGATGTATATGATCGAGTTCACCAGATATTACCAGGATTAATTTGGTCCTTGATGTCTGTATGTAGCTCTGGATAGCACATATTTTCTCTGGGCACTCTATTAAGTTTTCTGTATTACACACTCTTATTTTCAACTAAGAAGCCTAAATCCCATGTTTAAGTCTTATATCCAAGGATTTTGAAGTAAGGAAATAAAGCTTTTGTGCTTTTTATCAAAATATATTACACTGATACCAACAGATTAAACATAAGAAGTATAATATAACCAATAGGAGGAGCCTGAATTTATGGGATCAGAAAATGGGCAGAAGACCTAAACAGATATTTCTCCAAAGAAGACATACAGATGGACAACAGGCACATGAAAAGATGCTCAACCTCGCTAATGATTAGAGAAATGCAAATCAAAACCACAATGAGGTATCACCTCACGCAGGTCAGAATAGCTATCATCAAAAAGTCTACAAATAATAAATGCTGGAGAGGGTGTGGAGAAGAGGGAACCCTCTTACACTGTTGGTGTGACTGTAAATTGGTGCAGCCACTATGGAAAACAGTATGGAGTTTCTTTAAAAAAACTAAAAATAGAGCTCCCATATGATCCAGCAATCCCACCCCTGGGCATATATGTGGAATAGATGAAAACTCTAATTCGAAAAGATACATACACCCCAATGTTCATAGCAGCACTAGTTACAATAGCCAAGACATGGAAACAACTCAAGTGCCCATTAACAGACAACTGGTTTAAGAAGATGTGGTATATATACAATGGAATATTACTCAGCCATATAAAAGAATGAAATATTGCCATTTGCACCAACATGGATGGACCTAGAGAATATTATACTAAGTGAATGAAGTAAGTCAGACAGAGAAGTACAAATATTATGTGACATCACTTATATGTGGAATCTAAGAAATAATACAAATTAATCTATATACAAAACAGAAACAGACTCACAGACATAGAAAATAAACTTATGGTTACCAAAGGAGAAAAGGAGGGGAGAAGGATAAATTAGGAGTATAGGATTAATGGATACACACCACTATACATAAAATAGATAAGCAACAAGGATTTACTGTATACCACAGAGAACTATATTCAACATCTTGTAATAACCTATAATGGAAAATAACCTGAAATATATATACATATATAATCTGAATATATATATATATATCACTTGCTGTACACCTGAAACTAACAGAGTATTGTAAATCAACTATACTACATTTTAAAAAATGTTATTGGAAACTGGTCTAATTAATTTTTATTCAGTGATTGTGATTCTAAACAGAACTGACTTGTCTTTGTTTCTCTTTCCACAAACTATTTATTTGAGTTGAAAGTTTTAAAAAATTGAGTGTCTTTTATCCTTCAGTGGCTTTATGCTTACTTTTCAAGAATGCTTAGCTGCTTTCAAAGGGCCCAGGGAAAATTTTTAAACTACTTTCTGAGCGACTCATTGTCTTTTATGTTTTAAGGTAAAATTTTTAATTCCTGCTGAATACTTAGCCATCAACAATTTGAGACAGAAATTTACAATAAAACTGATATCTAATTTTAGTGGAGTGATGATCTTTTCCTGAACATTAGATGGAATAATTTTCCCTTCATTTACATTTTAGAAATATAAGATCCGACTTTACAAATTTTTCTGTCTTTGTCTCCAAATTAATAGATTATTGACTAGAAAGTTTCTGGGGAAAACCTAAATAATTTATTTCAGAGTCATATAACAAATGAAACAACAGCTATCATTCCATTCTAGATTTAGAAAATAAGAGACTAATGAGTAATACTTGTACTTTAAGAATGTCAAAAGGAATTTCAAGGTCTCCATTACATTGGAGGTGCCTAATGAGCGAAAACTTCCAAAAGGTATAAGTTCTGTTATTTCAAAATAAGATGAAAAAATATTTGGTGATGCCTTGGTGTAAGATGTATCAGTAACTCATGCTTTTTAATGTCTATATAGAGAGATGTATACAGAGATAAACAGAGATGTGTGTATTTACATACATGTTAGTAAGCACACCTATATTTCCTAGCTCTGTCCACTGAGAGGGTCTAGAAGCAATGGCACTCAAAGTAGTAATAAGCACATCGAGCACCCAGATCTTGGTTTCCAAATATCATTCCCTAATAAAAGGAACCAAGGCTCCTTGATGATGTGGTTGATTTCAGGACTGAGGGCAAGGAAAATACAAGATGAGCCTGGAGCATCTTGTGGTCTCACATAGTAAGGAAATGCTCATCAAGTATAATAATAACAACAAAAATGAAGGGACATGTTAAAAAGACAGAGAAGCTGATCTGAAAGAGCTCCCAATGACCAAGCTGGAAGAGTTTGAACAACAAAATAAATAGTGACAACTTTAGATTAGAACCCAAAGAATAAATATCTATTAAATTCATAGTGATATAAACAAATGATTAGATAAATAAAGGAATGAGGGAAAGATGCAACCTTTTTTAAAGAAGTACTTCAATTTTTTTTTTTTATTGGAGTATAATTGCTTTACAATGGTGTGTTAGTTTCTGCTTTATAACAAAGTGAATCAGTTATACATATACATATATCCCCGTATCTCTTCCCTCTTGCATCTCCCTCCCTCCAAAATGAGAAACATAAAATCACCATCAGAACGTCTGAGTAGGAAATATTGCAAATAAATATTAAAGTTGGTGAGCAAACATTTAAAAGAAACAAGATATTAGCATAACCTCAAAATATTTCTTCAAACATATTTACTAATTACAAAAGGGGAAATAGTCACTTTACAGTGGAGAAACCTGGCTGACATCAACTTAATCATGTGATTAAATTTAACACCACCACTAATAAGACATGGTAACTTCATATACCTACTGATATCATGCACTGAGAAGGGCACAATATCATTTCTGTGGCATTCCTGTCCAAAATACATAACCTCAATCTAGTTATAAGAAAAAATAACACAATCCCAGATTGAGGAATATTCTACAAAATATGTGATTAGTACTTCTAGTGATCATCAAGGTTATGAAAAATAAGGAAAGAATGACAAATTATCACAGACCAGAGGAGACGAAGGAGGCATGAAAACTAAGTACATTATGGAAAGGATCCTGGAACAGATAAATTATATAAGTGGAAAAACTGGAAAATCCTAATAAAGTCTGTAATTTAGTTAATTTAGTAATTTAGTTAAATTACTAATGTTAATTTCTTAGATGTTATGGTTGTAGCAAGGTTATGTAAGATGTCATCATCAGGAGAAGCCGAGTGAAATATATGCAGCAAATCTCTATAAGCCTAACATTATTTAAATTATTTTTTGAAATGTGAACTACATTTCATTAAAAAAAATATTTTCTCATATCAATAGAATTTTCTCAAGTATTGAAGACTTTGTTGCATTACATTCCTAAAGATAATTTTCTTTAAAAAAATCACAAAGTACATTTTTTGAAAGTCAAAATAAGTTTTCCTCTTTTATCACATTGTTTTGCAAGTATTGCAAAAAAAAAATTTTTTTTTTGTAAAATTAAGAAGAAAACCCGTTCAAGGCTTTCAAAAACTCTAAACTCTGTACAAATGGAAGGAATTAGTATTCTTTCACGTACCTTCTCTCTAATGAGAAATGGAAATATGTCTACCAGCACCACTATATGCCAAATGACAAAATAAGCATAGGCTGATTTGTGGCACATTGTATGCTGTGTCATTTTTGCTGCTAGCTTCTACCATTGAAGGCAGATGTTATATGTCGTTAAGTTAACCATGAAGGATTCATTGCCATGAACAATAGAGGAGGTCCACACAAAAGAAACACACCAAAGAAACACTATTTGGGCCTGAGCAATTCTCTAACATCTGTGAAGTACTGTCTGAAAGCAAACAGTCCAAATTCTTATTGATTTATCAATTTGGTTACTGTCCTTCAATCACACTGAAGCTGAAGATTTGTAAGCAGTGGGCACTGGCTATATGTTTTGGGTACATGAAGTTCAATATTAAGATTCCTTTTGCACAAAAATTCTCCTCCACCTGGATCTATTGCCTGAACTTCCCACCATCACTGGATGATTATTTATTGACATAAAAGTCATGGAATTTTATTTAGGTTAATGTTGTCTGTGATATATATATATATAACATATATATAAACATATATATACATGCATATATACATGTATGCATTTACTATGGTAATATATATGGCAAAGATTTTATAGTTTATAAAATTATATTTAAAGCCTATATAAAAATAAAGAATTTATAAATGTCCCAAAGCATATATTTGAATGATTGATCTTCACAAAAATCTGGTATTATTATCTAGGTTTTACAGATAATGAAGCAAAAGATTAGGGAGGTAAGGTGAATTGCTTAAAGCCACATTGTATGAAATTGAACTGGAACTAATGTTCAGGTATTTGGATGACAAGCTTATTACACTGGAACAGAATATGAGAAAATATTTTCAGAGCCCCAACCTTGTACTTTTCCATCTTGAAGTGAACTCAGTTCCTCAAGCAAAGCATGTGAAGAATGACTGACATAGAAAGGTAATTTCTCTGAACCAGTGTTAGATAGTTACTAAGTTTAATGTCCAGGACTACTTCTTTCCTTCTCTCCTCACTGCCAAAGATATTCTTCACAAGTGACAGAACAAAAGGAAAAAGAGGACTAGGCAAGAAGCTCCTGATCGTGCTATTTTTCTTGTCCAAGCTAAAGATAAAAATGCTTTTCTCACAATGCATTTCCTCATCTGAGTGCTCATTAGTATTTGTACTATAATTCAAAAAATAATGAGTTATACTGACTTCTGGGAATTCACTGGGAATCCTAAATGTGACCTAAATTTACATTCAATAAAATAATGTACTCCAGAACTCAAACAATTGTCCAATGAACAAGGTTTTATAGAAACGTCCTTTGGCACATTGGAGATCATTTATATACATTTAAATAGCATGTTTTCTTACTACTTACACCATCTACATTATTATTATCCACACGTATATTTAATTCTCAGTAATATAGTTATTTTGTCATTGAACAAGTTTGTAATTGCAAATGCCCAACTAAACCTAAAATGATACTTTTTTTCAGGTAGCTTTGGTTCTGTCCAAATCAAATGTGCTCTGGTTTTACTTTTGAACATATTCAAAATTAGATTAATCAAATAATAACAGCTACCATTTATTAAAAGTTTACTATGTGCTAGGAACTTTATAAATTCTGGTTCAATTGATCTGAGTTGAGGCCTAATTATTTTCAAAACTCCTTAGCTGATTCAGCTGCATACTGATGGCTGAGAACCAAGGACCTAATTTATTTAAGGCATGCCTTATTCATGAAGTTTTCTTTAATTATTTTAATTCATGTGTCTCAATCTCTTTAGAAATAATGGTTTTCTTATAGTTGTCCCCATACAATAATGAACTATATTTTAATTGTCTTAGGTATATTGATGTGTTCATCCTAGCTAGAATATAAGCTTTCTGTGAATAAGAATATTGGCTTACTTTTTTTTCTCTCTCCACCATAGGACTTAGATAACTTACATGCATTGACTTCCTAGTGTGTGCCAGATGCTGTTATAGATGCTTTTATTTATGTTATTTTATTTTATTTAATCCATGAGAAATTATGTGAGATAAATATTATTGTCTCCAACTTAAAAAATGAAGATTCTGTGGCTTAGAGTTTAAATAAGTTCACCTAAGGATATACAGAGAGATTCTAGGCCACAGAGAGTTTAAACTAAAATTTCATCTAAGGTTTGTCTGGCTCCAATTCCTAAACCTGCTCTTTGCAGAATAACAGTAATTTTCACCAGTTTTCCTTAGTAGTGGATCCCTTTCTTTAAGAAAATATCTAACACAAAAGATCAATGCATAAAACAGAGAAAAATAGGCCTGTTCTGATTCATCAGAGTTGGTGACTCAGACTCCATCCACTTAGCCACACGTTTCCCCTTCCACTCAACTCTTACAACCCACTCTCAAGTTGGTTCTGAAATGATACCTTGGAATCTCCTCGGACACTGAGAAGCACAATTCAAAAATAATACCATACTGCTCCACATACGTGGCACATTGTAGGAGCTCAAAAAATACTGACTATATTTAGATGATCACTGCCCTATGGAGAAGTTTAAATAAAGAGCATAGAAGAAAACCTTTTTCTTAAAAAGGTTAAGGTAAAAAAGATAAACAAATGAAAAGGAGTGGAAGATATCAGCTTAAAAAAAAAAGAAGTAGGTGAAAAGGAAAGAAAAGCGTGAGGCTTTTTAGCCCTATAGAGTCAATAATGAAAAATAAGTGGCCTAGCTCCTCTGAAGACCTCTGGGATTGAATCAGTCCTTGGGATGTTCTAAGCAACTCCAAGCACAAATTCTTGGCATAGTCAATTATGTCAGCAAGACTTAGTCATCACATGTTTTAGAATAAGGTACAAAAAGTCACTCCAGGAGTTTCTTAGGCTACCAAAAACGGAAATGGCTAGAACTAGCAGCCATATATTTTCTTTCTGACAGCTGCTAGGAGGTCCTGTGTGTACAGATGTACATAGTTTTTCATTTGCCATCAAAAATAACTAACTTTTTTGGCCATGTCAAACAAATGCCCAGTCTAAGTTGCCATTTGAACACATCCTTGACAATATGTGATAGGAGAAATTGATCCAACTTAAACTTTTATCTCTTCCAAAGAACACAATAGGCTGAAGAAAATCTTGTAGAGTGCCAGACAAGAGACAGTATTATTGTCAACAGCAAAAATTACCACTTTAGACTAGTCTTCTCTATCACAAACTTTTGGTTTTTCATGATTAGACAAGAACAGGGATATCTAGTTTGGGATTTAGTGTTGTTTTTAGCTCAGAAAATATTAGGTAATTCTCCATTTTAATTCACTCTAATTACTTAATAGATTTAATATATTTTCCTAGAGAGATGATTTTCACAAAATATAAACATCAGGACATCAAACAGAGATCCAAAAGTGAAATAGAATGAGTGTTTTTAGATTAAGAGGTTTGTTTTCAAATTAAAGTCTTTGTATGCCATAGCTTTGGCTTAAAGCTTTTATTAAGTCATTGTCAGTGTTACAAATACTACATTTTAGCATAATTAGAGATCTCTCTTTTGGTTTGAATATTAAATGATAAGTTCCACCCTACCTAATATAAGGCAATAAATTTGTCTTTTCTTGAATTATTCAAAAGCCTGTGGCTTATCTGTAATCATTTATTTAACATTCTTTATTGAGTGCCTACAGTGTGCTAGGCACTGTTCTACAGCAGATAATTAGACACAACAGAAAATGAGACAGACAAGGTAACTGCTCTCAAGAAACTTTTATTTTAAAAAGGCAAGACAGACAATGCACAACTAAAATATTTAGATAAACTTCTAGGTCATGATAAATGGCAATAAAAAGGTACAGAGACAGAAAGTTGAAAGCTACTTTAGATTGTCAGAGGAGGCTACTGCAAAGAAGTGATATCTGAACAACAAAAGAGCCTTCCAAGTAAAGATCTTGATTAAGAGCAGTCCAGACAAAGGGAAGATAAAGTGCAAAGGCCCTAAGGCAAGAACAAGTTTGGTGTGTTTGAGGAAAAACAAGAAGCCTGTATGGTTGGAGTACAGTAAGTGAGGGAGAAGGTAGGATGAAATGAGAGAGGAGAGGTAGGTAAAGGTTAGATCACTTAGGGACATGATATACTGTTTACATTTCATTATAAAAGCCAAGGACTTAAAGTGCAGAGTTTTAAGAAAAGAAGTGAAAGGTCTTATTTACAATTTTAAAAGATCAATTGATTCCTTTGTGGAAAAAAAGACTATTTTTATGCACTAACAATGAAAGATCAGAAAGGGAGATTAAGGAAACAATCACATTAACCATCACATCAGAAAGAATAAAATACCTAGGAATAAACCTACTTAAGGAGACAAAAAACTTGTATTCTGAAAACTATAAAAGAAATCGAAGATGACACAAACAGATGGAAAGATATACCATGTTCATGGATTGGAAGAATCAATATTTTCACAATGACTATACTATCCAAGGCAATCTACAGATTCAGTGAAATCCCTATCAAATTACCTATAACAATTTTCACAGAATTAGAACAGAATATTTCAAAATTTGTAAGGAGACACAAAAAGAACTGAATAACCAAAGCAATTTTGAGAAAGAAAAATGGAGCTGGAGGAATCAGGCTCCCTGACTTCAGACTATATTACAAAGCCACAGTCATCAAAACAGAATGGTACTGGCACAAAGAAAAACAAAAATATAGGTAAATGGAACAGGATAGAAAGCCCAGAAATAAACCATGCACCAGTGCTCAATTAATCTATGACAAAGGAGGCAAGAATATACAATGGAGAAAGGACAGTCTCTTCAATAAGTGGTGCTGGGAAAACTGGACAGCTACATGTAAAAGAATGAAATTAGAACATTCTCTAACATAACACAAAAATAAACTCAAAATGGATTAAAGACCTCAATATAAGATCAGATACTATAAAACTCTTAGAGAAAAACTTAGGCAGAATAGTCTTTGACATAAATTGCAGTGATAATTTTTCATTCCATCTCCTAGAGTAATGAAAATAAAAACAAAAATAAACAAATGGGACCTAATGAAACTTAGAAGCTTCTGCACAGCAAAGGAAACCATAAACAAAATGAAAAGACAACCCACAGAATGGGAGAAAATATTTGCAAATGAAGCAACCAACAAGGGATTAAACTTCAAAATATACAAACAGCTCCTGCAGTTCTATGTCAAAAAAAAACAAACAGCCAAATCAATAAATGGACAGAATATCATTATAGATATTTCTCCAAAGAAGACATACAGATGGCCAAAAAGCACATGAAAAGATGCTCAACATCACTAATTATCAGAGAAATGCAAATCAAAACTACAATGAGGTATCACCAGTCAAAATGGCTATCATCAAAAAATCCACAAACAATTAATCCTGGAAAAGGTGTAGAGAAAAGTGAACCCTCTTACCCTGTTGATGGGAATGTAAATTGGTACAGCCACTATGGAGAAGAGTATGGAAGTCTCTTAAAAAACTAAAAATAGAACTACCATATGATCCAGCAATCCAACTCCTGGGCATATATCCAGAGAAAAACATAATCCGAAAAGAATAGCCAAGACATGGAAGCAACCTAAATGTCCATCAACAGAGGAATGGAAAAAGAAGATATGGTACATATATGCAATGGAATATTACTCAGCCATAAAAAAGCATGAAATAATGCCATTTGCAGCAACATGGATAGACCTGGAGATGACCATACTAAGTGAAGTAAGTGAGACAGAGAAAGACAAATATCATATGATATCACTCATATATGGAATCTAATTTTAAAAATGATACAAATGAACTTACACAACAGACACTTTTTTACAGATATTGAAAACAACTTATGATTACTACAGGGGAAATGTGGGCGGGAGAGATAAATCAGGCGCTTGGGATGAACATACACACACCACTATATACAAGATAGATAACCAACAAGGACATACTGTATAGCACAGGGAACTCTACTCAATATTCTGTTATGACCTACAAGGGAAAAGAATCTAAAAAAGAATGAATATATGTATATGTATAACTGAATCACTTTCCTGTACACCTGTAACTAACACAAAATTGTAAATCAACTGTACATCAATACAATTAAAATTATAAAAAAAAAAGACTAGGGGAATAGGATAGAAGCAGGAATACCTGTTCAGAAGCTATTACTGCCATCCTGGAAAGGATGGAGGTAGTCGTACAGATGATGATAAGTTTTGAAATTAGAGCAGACTAACACAAACCAAAATTATGCAAATCTGTACAATGGCAAAACAATAGGATGCATTTATTAAGTAAAAAGCCCAATCCAAATTACATCTTAATATTTATTAAATGCAATCTATTTAAGTAAAATTATTATTTATATCCTACTTATTCTAAAAAGGTATGACTTAAGATGCTTTACAATTAAAAATTAAAGATACAATTTTACTACTCTATTGGCAACAGGACAGGATCCAAAAAATACAGGCAAAATAAAAACTGGATTAAAAATTGTTTGCTGAGGGAAGGGGATCAATATGGTGGAGTAAGAGGACTTGCAGCTCACCTCCCCCCACAAACACATCAAAAATACACCTACATGTGGAACAATTTTCATGGAAAACTAACTGGAAACTGGCAGAAGAACTCCTGTACAACCAATGCTACAGTAAAGATCTCCATATAACCTGGTAGGATGGACAAAAAGGCATCATGTTGAGACCTGTGCCCCTGGGAGGGATCCAGAAGGAATAGAAGGTCTATGAGGTAAACCTTTCACCTGGGGAGCTAGCAGGTGAAGCCACAATAAGCATCCCAGTTCTGAGGTCCTGCATGGAGGAGACCAGTCCCCTTGTCTGCTGGGAAATCCACTGAGACAGACAAAAGGGCTGAAGAAGCCTAGACTCTACACATGGGGAGTATGTGTATGCTGGCTTGCAGATAGAGCTGTACACTGACAGTGGCTGCCTCGCTACACTTCCCAATCCTAAGAAGCAAACATCTTGGCCCAGCTCACTATACACCACAGCCTGGTGCAAGCTCTGGGCAAGGACTCAGTCCAGCTATGCAGAGACAGACCAGGGTGCCTCGGGTGTGATCTGGGAGGAGCCGCAGAGACCATTATCAGTGCACACACAGGGTGGTGCCAAAAGAACATATAGCAGCTAAGCACTGAATCTTAGGCAGACACCCCTGGGAAAGGACACATTTAACTATTCAGAAATAGCTGGGAGGGCCTGGGGTGTGGTCTGGGTGGGGCGGCAATGGCCATTGTCAGTACCCTGAGGAGTTATGGTTCATCTCTCAGGGAGAGTGCCCTGGCTCTGCCCACTCCACATTGCAGTTTAGTTCTAAATCTGGGGAAGACAGGTCCTGGGAGAAGACTGCCACAGAGGCAGCCCGGATCCCAGGTGGCAGCGCAATTACCTCAATTTATGCAGCCTCAACATGCCAACCCCCAGCCCCAGGCTATTCTACACCACAACTTTGCAGTAGGTCTGGTACAAACACAACAGAAAAAGGGACATGACTTTGGGCTGCATCTGAGTGGAACTGTGGACACCTATACAGGTGGCAAATAGGTTCTCTGTGACCACACTGACCTCACATCCTTCAGCAATCACCTCCCTTGGGACACGGCAGGCACTCAAGGATAATGGAGCCTGATCAAACCTAACCCTCAGGGCTTCTAATTCAACAAATGGAGAGAATACCTTGCCCACAATAGGGCCATGAGAGCCAAAGAAGAGGCCCATCCAACATTCAAAGCAGACTCTGGACACCACAACACCAATCACACCACCTATCAAGAGGATAACAGTCAGCATACTTTGAGGAAAGATGTGGCTGGCATCCAAACTAAAACCAGTCCTTGTATCAAAAATATTAGACTCAGTCTACCCAGGGATGATTCCACATAAAAATAGCCCTTTAAGACCACAGTAGACAATTTCTCCTAAATTCATAGAGACAAAGAAAGTTAAATAAAATAAAAAAGCAGAGGAACTACTCCCATTTAAAAGAACAAGAGAAATTCCCTGAAAGAATAATGAAGCAGAGCTCACCAGTCTACTAGACCCTGAGTTCAAAAATGAGGTAATAAGAATGCTAAAGGAATTAAGAAAGATTATTGATAGAAATGCAGATCATTGTAACAAGGAACTGGAAACTATAAAGATGAACCAATCAAAAGTAGTCAACTCAATTGATGAGATAAAAACCAGTCTAGAAGCAATGAATAGCAGAGTAAATAATGCAAGAGAACAAATAAGTGATCTGAAAGATAGAATAATGGAAATCACCCAAACAGAGCAACAGACAGAAAGACAAATGGAAAAAAAATGAAAGCAACATATGAGATCTATGGGATAATATAAAGCATACCAACCTATGCATAATAGGGGTCCCAGAAAGAGAAAAGAGAGAGAAGGGAATCGAAAATGTATTTGAAGAAATTATGGCTAAAAAATCCCAAACTTAAAGATGAAAAGCCATATCCAGGTACAGGAAGCACAGAGGGTCCCAAACAAGATGAAACCAAACAGACCCACATCAAGACATATCATAGTTAAAATGGCAAAAGTTAAAGATAAAGAGAAGATTCTAAAGGTGGCAAGACAAAAACAGTCAGTTACAAAGGCTTCCCCATAAGGCTATCAGCTAATTTCACTGCAGAATCTTTGCAGGCCAGAAAGGAGTGACATGATATATACAAAGCCCTGAAAAGGAAAAACCTGCAACATAGGATGCTATACCAAGCAAGAATATCATTTAGAATAGAAGGAGAGATAAAGAATTTCTCAGACAGGACAAACTAAAAGAATTCAGCAGTACTAAACCACCCTAAAATAAATATTAAAAGGTCTTCTCTAAATATAAAAGAAACAAGAATCGATAGGAAAGGGAAAAATCACAATATGAAAGACAAATATATTAAAGGATTGAAGGTCACTTAAGCCAGTCAATAGATGTAAAAAAATCACAAAAATTTGAAAAAGTGATTATAACTACAATAAACAGTAAAACGATAAGATAAGCATAAAGATATAAAATATGATATCAAAATCACAAAATGTGGGGGAAGAGAGTTTAAAAATGTAGTTCTCTTACACATACAGACCGAAAGTGAAGGTATGGAAAAATATATCATGCAAATGGAAATGACAAAAGAGCAGGGGTAGCAATACTCATATGAGACAAAATAAACTTTAAAACAACGTCCATAAGGACAAAGGAGGGCACTATAAAATGATAAAGGGATCAATACAAGAAGAGGATATTGCAATCGTTAACATATATGCACCTAGTATGGGAGCTCCTGAATTTATAAACAAATAATACCAGACATAAAGGGAGAAATTAACAATAATACAATAATAGGAGGAGAATTTAACACCCTGCCAACATCAATGGACAGATCATCCAGACAGAAAATCAGTAAGGCATAAGAGGTTCTAAATGTTACAGTAGACCAGTTGGATCTAATTGATATCTACAAGACACTACATCCCCAAAACACAGAATAAACATTCTATTCAAGCAAGCATGGAACATTCTCTGGGTAGACCACATACAAAGTCACAAAACAAGCCTCAACAAATTTAGGAGGATAGAAATTATTTAAAGCACCTTTTCTCATCACAATGGTATGAAACTAGAAATCAACCACAGAAGGAAAAACAGGAAACGAATGAACACATGGAGACTAAACAATATGCTCCTTAGAAACATATGGGTCAATGATGAAATCAAAGAAGAAATCAGAAAATACCTGGAGACAAATGAATATGAAAACACAGCATTACAAAATTTATGGGATGCAGCAAAAGCAGTTCTAAGAGAGAAGTTCACAGTGATACAAGCCTTCCTCATGAAACAAGAAAAATCTCAAATAAACACTCTAACCTACCACCTAAAAGAATTAGAAAATAAGAACAAACAAAACAGAAAGACAGCAGAAGGAAGGAAATAATAAAGAACAGAGAAGAAATAAATGGAATACAGATCAAAAAACTTTAGAAAAGACCAATAAAATGAAGACCTGTTTCTTTGAAAGATAAACAGAAGTGACAAATATCTAGCTAGGCTCACCAAGATGAAAAGAGAGAAGACTCCAACAACATAAGAAATGAAAGACAGTAAATAAGAAAGGATATCAAAGAAATGCAAAAAATAAAATAAGAGAATAATATGAACAGTTATATGCCGACAAATTTGACAACCTAGAAAAAATGGACAAATTTCTAGAAACAGACAGCCTGTCAAAACTGAGTCGAGAAGAAACATAATTTGAACAGACCAATCACCAGAAGTGAAGTAGAATCTGTAATAATAATAATAATAATAAAAGTATCTACAAATAAAATTCCAGGACTGGATGGCTTCACTGTGGAATTCTACCAAATATACAAAGAAGAATTTACACCTATTCTTCTCAAATTATTGCAAAATATGGAAGAGGAGGAAACACTCCCAAACTCTTTCTATGAAGCCACCATTACCTTGATACCAAAACCAGAAAAAGACACTGCAAAAAAAGGCAATTATAGGTCAATATATTTGATGAATAAGAGGAGCTTCAAGATGGTGGAGGAGTAAGACATGGAGATCACCTTCCTCCCCACAAATACATCAGAAATACATCTACATGTGGACCAACTCCTACAGAACACCTACTGAACGCTGGCAGAAGAACTCAGACCTCCCAAAAGGCAAGAAACTCCTCATGCACCTGGGTAGAAAAGAAAAAAGAAAAAAGAGAGACAAAAGACTAGGGATGGGACCTGCACCAGTGGGAGGGAGCTGTGAGGGAGGAAAGGCTTCCACACTCTAGGAAGGCACTTTGCAGGTGGAGACTGTGGGTGGCAGAGGTGGAAGCTCCGGAGCCACGGAGGAGAGCACAGCAACAGGGATGCAGAGGGCAAAGCAGAGAGATTCCCACATGGAGGATCAGTGCCGACCAGCACTCACCAGCCTGAGAGGCTTGTCTGCTCACCCGCCAGGACAGGTGGGGGATGGGAGCTGAGGCTCCGGCTTCTGGATCAGATCCCAGGGAGAGGACTAGGGTTGGCTGTGTGAACACAGCCTGAAGGGGGCTAGTGCACCACAGCTAGCCAGGAGGGAGTCCGGGAAAAACTCTGGAGCTGCCGAAGAGGCAAGAGACATTTACTTGCCTCTTTGTTTCCTGGTGCGCGAGGAGAGGGAATTAAGAGCGCTGCTTAAAGGAGCTCCAGAGACGGACGAGCCGCAGCTATCAGTGCAGACCACAGAGACAGGCATGAGATGCTAAGGCTGCTGCTGCAGCCACCAAGAAGCCTTTGTGCAAGCACAGGTCACTATCTTCACCTCCCCTCCTGGGAACATGTGCAGCCCGCCACTGCCAGGGTCCCGTGATCGAGGGACAACTTCCCTGGGAGAACACACAGTGTGCTTCAGGCTATTGCAACATCACGCTGGGCTCTGCCACTGCAGGCTCGCCCCCCATTCCATACCCCTCCCACCCCCCAGCCTGAGTGAGCAAGAGCCTCCTAATCAGCTACTCTTTTAACCTCATCCTGTAAGAGGAGGAACAGACACCCTCAGGCGACTGACACGCAGAGGTGGGGCTAAATCCAAAGCTGAAACCCAGGAGCTGTGCGAACAAAGACAAGAAAGGGAAATTTCTCCCAGCAGCCTCAGGAGCAGTGGATTAAATCCCCACAATCAACTTGATGTACCCTGCATCTGTGGATACCTGAAGAGACAACGAATCATCCCAAATTGAGGAGGTGGACTTTGGGAGCAATGATATATATATATGTTTTTCCCTTTTTCTCTCTTCGTGAGTGTGTATGTGTATGCTTCTGTGTGTGATGTTGTCTGTATAGCTTTGCTTTTACCATTTGTCCTAGGGTTCTGTCTGTCCGTTTTTTTGTTTGTTTGTTTGTTTTTTAGTATACTTTTTAGCGCTTGTTATCATTGGTGGATTTGTTTTTTGGTTTGGTTGCTCTCGTCTTTCTTTCCTTTTTTTTTTAGTTTAAAAATTTTATTTAATATTTTTTTTAATTTTTTATTTTAATAACTATTTTATTTTATTTTATCTTCTGTCTTACTTTTTATTTTTTTCTCACTTTTATTCTGAGCAGTGTGTATGACAGGCTCTTGGTGCTGCACTCAGGCATCAGGGCTGTGCCTCTGAGATCGGAGAGCCAAGTTCAGGACATTGGTTCAACACAGACCACCCAGCTCCACGTAATATCAAACGGTGATAATCTCCCAGAGATCTCCATCTCAACACCAAGACCCAGCTCCACTCAAAGACCAGCAAGCTCCACAGCTGGGCCCGTGAGCCACAACTACTGAGCCTGCGCGTCTGGAGCCTGTGCCCCGCGACGGGAGGGGCCGCGATAGTGAAAGGCCCGCGCACCGCGATGAAGAGCGGTCCCTGCACCGCGATGAAGAGTGGCCCCCACTTGCCTCAACTAGAGAAAGCCCTCGCATGAACCGAAGACCCAACACAGCCAAAAATAAAATAAAATAAATAAATAAAGTAGCTATTAAAAAAAAAAGAAAAGTGCTTTAAAAAAAAAAAAAAAAAGACCAGCAAGCTCCAGTGCTGGACACCCTATGCCAAACAACTAGCAAGACAGGAACACAATGGCACCCATTAGCAAAGACGCTGCCTAAAATCATAATAAGGCCACAGTCACCACAAAACACACCACCAGACATGGAGCTGCCCACCAGAAAGACAAGATCCAACTTCATCCACCAAAACACAGACACTAGTCCCCTCCACCAGGAAGCCTACACAACCAACTGGGGCAGACACAAAAAAACAACAGGAACTACGAACCTGCAGGCTGTAAAAACGAGACTCCAAACACATTAAGTTAAGAAATATGAGAAGACAGAGAAACACAGAGCAGATGAAGGATCAAGGGAAAAAGCCACCAGACATAACAAATGAAGAGGAAATAGGCAGTCTACCTGAAAAAGAATTCAGAAAAATGATAATAAAGATGATACAAAATCGTGGAAATAGAATGGAGAAAATACAAGAAACGTTTAACAAGGACCTAGAAGAACTAAAGAGCAAACAAACAGTGATGAACAACACAATAAACGAAATTTAAAATTCTCTAGAGGGTATCAATAGCAGAATATCTGAGGCAGAAGAATGGATAAGTGAGTAACCTGGAAGATAAAATAGTGGAAATAACTACTGCAGAGCAGAATAAAGAAAAAAGAATGAAAAGAATTGAGGACAGTCTCAGAGACCTCTGGGAAAAAATTAAACACACCAGTATTCGAATTTTAGGGTTCCCAGAAGAAGAGAAAAAAAAAGGGGGCAGAAAAAAATACTTGAAGTGATTACAGTTGAAAACTTCCCTAATATGGGAAAGGAAATAGTTAATCAAGTCAAGGAAGCACAGAGAATCCCATACAGGATAAATCCAAGGAGAAATATGCCAAGACACATATTAATCAAACTATCAAAAATTAAATACAAACAAAAAAATATTAAACAGAGCAAGGGTAAAAAACAACAAATAACACACAAGGGAATCCCCATAAGGTTAACAGCTGATCTTTCAGCAGAAAATCACAAGGCAGAAGAGAGGGGCAGGACCTATTTTAAGCGATGAAGGGGAAAAACTTACAAACAAGATGACTCTACCCAGCGAGTATCTCATTCAGATTTGACGGAGAAATTAAAAACCTTACAGACAGGCAAAAGCTAAGAGAATTCAGCACCACCAAACCAGCTTTACAGCAAATGGTAAAGGAACTTCTCTAGGCAGGAAACACAAGAGAAGGTAAAGACCTACAATAACAAACCCAAAACAATTAAGAAAATGGTAATAGGAACATACATATCGATAATTACCTTAAATGTAAATGGATTAAATGCTGTAACCAAAAGACATAGACGGCTGAATGGATACAAAATCAAGAGCCATATATATGCTGTCTACAAGAGACCCACTTCAGACCTTGGGACACATACAGACTGAAAGTGAGGGGTGGAAAAAGATATTCTATGCAAATGGAAATCAACAGAAAGCTGGAGGAGCAATTCTCATATCAGACAAAATAAACTTTAAAACAAAGACTATTACAAAAGACAAAGAAGGACACTACATAAAGATCAAGGGATCAATCCAAGAAGAAGACATAACAGTTGTAAATATTTATGCATGCAATATAGGAGCACCTCAATACATAAGGCAACTGCTAACAGCCATAAAAGGGAAAATTGACAGTAACACAATTATAGTAAGGGACTTATCACACCACTTTCACCAATAGACAGATCACTCAAAATGAAAATAAATAAGGACACACAAGCTTTAAATGATACATTAAACAAGATGAACTTAATTGATATTTATAGGACATTCCTTCCAAGAAGAACAGAATACACATTCTTCTCAAGTGCTCATGGAACATTATCCAGGATAGATCATATACTGGTTTACAAATCAAGCCTTGGTAAATTTAAGAAAATTGAAATCGTATCAGGTATCTTTTCCAACAACAACGCTATGAGACTATATATCAATTACAGGAAAAAATCTGTAAAAAATACAAACACATGGATGCTAAACAATACACTACTTAATAACCAAGAGATCACTGAATAAATCAAAGAGGAAATCAAAAAATACATAGAAACAAATGACAATGAAAACACGATGACCCAAAACCTATGGGATGCAGCAAAAGCAGTTCTAAGAAGGAAGTTTATAGCAATACAATCCTACCTTAAGAAACAAGAAACATCTCAAATCAACAACCTAACCTTACACCTAAAGCAATTAGGGAAAGAAGAACAAAGAAACCCCAAAGTTAGCAGAAGGAAAGAAATCTTATAGATCAGATCAGAAACAAATGAAAAAGAAATGAAGGAAAGGATAGCAAAATCAATAAAACTAAAAGCTGGTTCTTTGAGAAGATAAACAAATTGATAAACCATTTGCCAGACTCATCAAGAAAAGAAGGGAGAAGACTCAAACCAATAGAATTAGAAATGAAAAAGGAGAAGTAACAACTGACACAGCAGAAATACAAAAGATCATGAGAGATTACTGCAAACAACTGTATGCCAATAAAATGGACAACCTGGAAGAAATGGAAAAATTCTTAGAAAGCGCAATCTTCCGAGACTGAACCAGGAAGAAATAGAAAATATGAACAGACCAATCACAGGCACTGAAATTGAAACTGTGATTGAAAATCTTCCAACAAACAAAAACCCAGGACCAGATGGCTTCACAGGCGAATTCTATCAAACATTTAGGGAAGAGCTAACACCTATCCTTCTCAAACTCTTCCAAAATATAGCAGAGGGAGGAACACTCCCAAACTCATACTACAAGGCCACCATCACCCTGAAACCAAAACCAGACAAAGATGTCAAAAAGAAAGAAAACTACAGGCCAATATCACTGATGAACATAGATGCAAAAATCCTCAACAAAATACCAGCAAACAGAATGCAACAGCACATTAAAACGTTCACACATTATGATCAAGTGGGGTTCATCCCAGGAACGCAAGGATTCTTCAATATATGCAAATCAATCAATGTGATACACCATATTAACAAATTGAAGGAAAAAAAACATATGATCATCTCAATAGATGCAGAGAAAGCTTTCGACAAAATTCAACACCCATTTATGATAAAAGCCCTACAGAAAGTAGGCATAGAGGGAACTTTCCTCAACATAATAAAGGCCATATATGACAAACCCACAGCCAACATTGTCCTCAATGGTGAAAAACTGAAACCATTTCTACTAAGATCAGGAACAAGACAAGGTTGCCCACTCTCACCACTATTATTCAACATAGTTTTGGAAGTGTTAGCCACAGCAATCAGAGAAGAAAAAGAAATAAAAGGAATCCAAATCGGAAAAGAAGAAGTAAAACTGTCACTGTTTGCAGATGGCATGATACTATACATAGAGAATCCTAAAACTGGCACCAGAAAACTACTAGAGCTAATCAATGAATATGGTAAAGTAGCAGGATACAAAATTAATGCACAGAAATCTCTTGCATTCCTATACACTAATGATGAAAAATCTGAAAGTGAAATTAAGAGAACACTCCCGTTTACCATTGCAACAAAAAGAATAAAATATTTAGGAATAAACCTACCTAAGGAGACAAAAGACCTGCATGCAGAAAATTATAAGACACTGATGAAAGAAATTAAAGATGATACAAATAGATGGAAAGATATACCATGTTCTTGGATTGGAAGAATCAACATTGTGAAAATGACTCTACTACCCAAAGCAATCTACAGATTCAATGCAATCCCTATCAAACTACCACTGGCATTTTTCACAGGACTAGAACAAAAAATTTCACAATTTGTATGGAGACACAAAAGATCCTGAATAGCCAAAGCAATCTTGAGAACAAAAAATGGAGCTGGAGGAATCAGGCTCCCTGACTTCAGACTATATTACAAAGCTACAGTAATCAAGACAGTTTGGTACTGGCACAAAAACAGAAATATAGATCAATGGAACAGGATAGAAAGCCCAGAGATAAACCCACGCACATATGGTCACCTTATCTTTGATAAAGGAGGCAAGCATATACTGTGGAGAAAAGACAGCCTCTTCAATAAGTGGTGCTGTGAAAATTGGACAGGTACATGTAAAAGTATGAAATTAGAACACTCCCTGACACCATACACAAAAATAAACTCAAAATGGATTAAAGACCTCAGTGTAAGGGCAGACACTATCAAACTCTTAGAGGAAAACATAGGCAGAACACTCTATGACATAAATCACAGCAAGATCCTTTTTGACCCAGCTCCTAGAGAAATTGAAATAAGAACACAAATAAACAAATGGGACCTAATGAAACTTAAAAGCTTTTGCACAGCACAGGAAACCATAAACAAGACGAAAAGACAACCCTCAGAATGGGAGAAAATATTTGCAAATGAAGCAACTGACAAAGGATTAATCTCCAAAATTTACAAGCAGCTCATGCAGCTCAATATCAATAAAACAAACAACCCAATCCAAAAATGGGCAGAAGACCTAAATAGACATTTCTCCAAAGGAGATATACAGATGGCCAACAGACACATGAAAGAATGCTCAACATCATTAATCATTAGAGCAATGCAAATCAAAACTACAATGAGGTATCATCTCACACCGGTCAGAATGGCCGTCATCAAAAAATCTAGAAACAATAAATGCTGGAGAGGGTGTGGAGAAAAGGGAACACTCTTGCACTGTTGGTGGGAATGTAAATTGATACAGCCACTATGGAGAACAGTATGGAGGTTCCTTAAAAAACTAAAAATACAACTACCATACGACCCAGCAATCCCACTACTGGGCATATACCCTGAGAAAACCATAATTCAAAAAGAGTCATGTACCAAAATGTTCATTGCAGCTGTATTTACAATAGCCAGGACATGGAAGCAACCTAAGTGTCCATCATCGGATGAGTGGATAAAGAAGATGTGGCACATATATACAATGGAATATTACTCAGCCATAAAAGGAAACGAAATTGAGTTATTTGTAGTGAGGTGGATTGAGTTAGAGTCTGTCATACAGAGTGAAGTAAGTCAGAAAGAGAAAAACAAATACAATATGCTAACACATATATCTGGAATCTAAGGAAAAAAAAAAAGGCCATGAAGAACCTAGTGGCAAGATGGGAATAAAGACACAGACCTACTAAAGAATGGACTTGAGGATATGGGGAGGGGGAGGGGTGAGATGTGACAGGATGAGAGAGTGTCATGGACATATATACACTATCAAATGTAAAATAGATAGCTAGTGGGAAGCAGCCGCATAGCACAGGGAGATCAGCTCGGTGCTCTGTGACTGCCTGGGGGGGTGGGATGGGGAAGATGGGAGGGAGGGAGATGCGGGAGGGAGGAGATATGGGAACATGTGTATATCTGTAGCTGATTCACTTTGTTATAAAGCAGAAACTACCACACCATTGTGAAGCAATTATACTTCAATAAAGATGTTAAAAAAAAAAAAGAAGATATAATACACGGGCACGCAGACACACACACACATATATACAATGGAATATTACTCAGCCATAAAAGAGAATGAAGTATTGTCATTTGCAACAACATGGATGGACCTAGAGAATATTATACTTACTGAAGTAAGTCAGACAGGGAAAGACAAACACTAGATAATATCACTTATATGTGGAATCTAAAAAATAATACAGATGAATCTATATACAAAACAGAAACAGACTCACAGACATAGAAAATAAACTTATGTTTATCAAAGGGGCAAGGAAGTGAGGTAGGGACAAATTAGGAGTATAGGATTAATAGATACAAACTACTATACATAAAATAGATAAGCAACAAGGATTTACTGTATAGCACATGGAATTATATTCAATATCTTGTAATAAACTACAATGCATTATAAGCAGAAAAAAAATAACTAAATTACTATGCTGTATACCTGAAACTAACAGACTGTTGTAAGTCAACTATACTGCAATAAAAATAAATTAAATCAAGAACATGGGAAAAATTGTTTGTTTCAATTGAGCACACATTTTTTGTTTCAAACTTCTGTTAGTCATGGCTAATTTATCAGGTAGAATACTATTTATCAGTAGGACTACATTTTACCTCTTAGTACTAAACTTTAAGAAAATGTTTTCCGGTGAGTCTTTATACATAAAGGCAAACTAATAGATGATGTTAGTTTTATTTTTGGTAGTATTCTTAGTGCAACTATTTCTTTGTACCTTTTTGGATAAAAACACTATTGTTACTGAATATGAATGTTGACTCCCTCTGTCATATAACATATTTCCACAACATCTACTAAAAAGAAAATCTGATCATATTGTTCAGCTGACCTTTTAATTCTCATGCAGTAACCTTTCCCTTATAATGAACTACTTGTCTTTTTAATATCAGTATAAAATAATAACAATGATACTATGAATAGCTATTACCTTTACTAAGCACTTACTAAGGTATGTACCTTATATAGAATAGTAAACGTATTACCTGTATTTTGTAAATGGCAGATTGAAAGTTAGAAATATTAAGTGACTTGAATACAAGGTCACAGTTAATAAGTGACATAACTGGCACCAAAAATCAGATTTGAAATGGAAATCCATGATCTTAATAATTATTGTATCTAAGAGGAGAGCATTTTTAAGATTAGAAAAGATGGGGTTCTATGAAGTTAGCCAAAGTCAAATGATGATAACCTCTACAGAATCACTTTGATTTTTGTCCCCACCCACATGTGGATATCTGAGTCGGATGGCTGTACTCTACCTTCTTTAACACTTGTGTTCCATCTGTTTTCAAGGTTTACCATGTTTGCCTGGGACAGTCCCAGTTTTTGCCTCTTGTCCCAGTAAAAGTATTCCATAGGAAACTCTTTCAATCTCACAAGTGTTCAGGTTTGGATATAAATTACCTGGCCACTTAGATTTGGCCTATAGCAACACAAGTGGTTATTGGAAATTAAAAAATTTCCCCATTTGGGCTTTCTCCTACTTAGGTAAGAATAGAATTGCCCGAATATTTTGGCATCAATTTCTCTCCTTTATCCTTTCCTTTAACAAAATGTTCCTTAAGTATCTCAGAAGAAGGAGTAAGGCACGGAAAGAGGGAGGGAGAGGTTAATAAAGATTCACCTTGCTGACACAAGTTTGCTGAAGGCTAGAGCCCCAGTTGGATCTCTTGCTGTTAACCTACCTCATCAGCTTCTGCTCCTCTTTATGTTTTGCCTGCACTTTCAAGTACAGTAGTGTTTTCTCTTATTAGGAAATCCTGTTATAAATTTAAACACCAAATTGGAATTCGGCTTCTTGAGCCCTTGTGGATCTTATTATCTTCAGATAGAATCATTTTAATTCACAACTGGGTAGTAAAGAAAAAAATATATATATTGTTTAACACAAGGATAATAATGAAAAAATGCATTACTGACCAGGATGCATTTTAGTAAATGGCATTCATTAGGAAGCAACATAATCCATGCAGCAGGAGGCAGGCTGCTCTGGAATGTGGGAGATCTGGGATCTAGTCCTGATTCTACCCTAAACCTGTATGTCCTCTGGCAAGTCACATTCTTGCTGTGAGCTTCAGTTTCTCCATCAGTAAAATGAGGGCTTCAGGCTTAGTGATCTCTAAGCTGTCCTCAAGTTCAGACTTTGTTTGATTTTACTCACAAAAATTCATTCATGTTCATTCTCCAAGTGGAAATTGTGATTTCAAGAGCTTTGTAAATGAACTTGAAATAATTCTATTAGAAATAAAGTTAGGCTGTCTGGCTGAGGGAGGAATGGAGGAGGGATGAGTAAAATCATGCAAACAGTATTACCAGGGACAGATTTATCCCCCTTAAAAGAACAAACTGTTTTCAGGCACTTTTGAAGCATCTATTTACATACAAATCCATTTACATACACATTTCTGATGACAAATAATTCTCAATTCATTATACTAGTTCCCAGAGGCCCTATATTGGCAACACTTTTTTAGCTTGGTTTGGGTTGCTGTAGCTCCTTGACTGTAATAAAATTACCTTTCAAATATTCTATCATTTTTAATTAAACATTTTTAATTAAAATTATTCAGGTCCCCAATTAGACTGGATTAGCAAGGTTTTGCATTACCACATTTTTGTTCATTAAGATCTGCCAAGGCTCTTGCCATAGAACACCCATCTACAGCTGTGCCCAGGACTCTTCTCCAACTCAGTGAGTCTGAGAAGCACTGTTGCTCCCTGAGTGCCTACCGTGCTCGGGCAGCCACATGGACCTAACTGGAAAAGGTCTGCTCACGTCCTTCTCAAGTACTTTCTTCCCTTGGTATCTATTAATCCTTCCTTCCCACCCTGGCTGACTTTATGGGAATCTCTCCTAGACTTTTCTTCTCGTGGGCATGACAGCTGGATTGGAAGGAGCCAGGATAAACATGGTAAAGCAATTCAGAAAACCACTGTATCTCCAGAAGGCACCTGGCTAGACTGTCTCAGAATGTGGTCCAAGAACCACATTATTTGTACCACCTAAGACACTTGTTTAAAATTCAGATTATTGGAAGAAACTTCTAGAACCATTGAGTCATAATCTTTGGAGATGGTCCCAGGAGGTATATTTTTTAGAAGTTCCTCAGATGATTCTGACACATACTAAATTATGAGAATCATGGTAATTCTATGTCACCAGACACAGAATGGCTCACAGTGTAACAAAGAAGAAAGAGTATTGGGAAAACCTCTGGGATAGCTAAAGCTAGTATCCATTACGGCAAGGTAGTCCTCTTAGGACTCACAAAAGCTACAATTATGTCAGTAATAATTGCTTATAATAGATAATAATTATTGAGTACTTACCATGTGCCAGGCATTTTGCTAAGTGCTTTATCATTGTCATCCCAACTAATAACAGGCACCATTTACAGGACTCACTTTATCCTCTATCAGCTTTATCCCACTGAATTATCTCAACAATCCTATGAAGTAGGCATTATTGTTATTATTATTATCTTTTTCCAGATGAGAAAACTGAAGCTCAAAGAAGTTAAATGACTCTCTAAATGTTAAGTACCTAGTAAAATGGCCAAGGCTGGAAGTAAAGTGTTTTCCTTACTAGGCAGTGAGGTTCAGAAAGGCAAGGAAAAAACTTGCTTTAACTCTGAATCCCAATTTCTTCATAACCTGGAGCTTGTACAGAGCAGAGATCTAGATAGTGTTGAAATAAAATGAGGATGACTGTCCTTAAATGCAAGGGAGAAGAAGAGGAGCCTCTAGAGATGGGGACCTCAGGAAGACTTAAAACCTCTGAGACCAATTTCTCACCCTGACCACCGTCCAATAGGCTCAAGCACTTTGGTTCTCAGAATCTCTCTCCTACTCTCTCTCCCATTGATTTTGTGATCCCATGTTAATGCCTTTCTTATTTACTTAATGCTTCCATTTGCTGAGAGCTTCAGTCTGAATCCTCTATCTGACACAATTGAGTGATTCTCTCCCTTACTAATATTTTTTCTCCATCTTCTTGCCTCTTCCCCCTTCCTGGGAATGTGGAATTAATGTGATAAAATAACCAAAAGAAGATATTATAGCAAATAAAGAAAAAAATATGTTAATCTTCTCCTATATGTACAAAAGCCTTTCAAACCTTTCATCCAAAAAGTAACTAATGTTGGGAATTTCAGACATTTTTGTAGTCATTAGCATTAATACATTTAGTCCCAGATGGAAGGGCAAGGGCACTATGTAGATGCATAAACTACACCAAGAAATTATTTTTTTTATTGAAGTGTAGTTGAATTACAATATTAGTTTCAGGTGTACAGCACAGTGAATTCGTATTTTTACAGATTATACTTCATTAAAATTTATTACAAGATAATGGCTATAATTTCCTGTGATATACAATATATTCTTGTTGCTTAACTATTTTATACATAGTAGTTTGTATCTCTTAATCCCATACCCCTAATTTGCCCCTCCCCCTTCCCTCTCCCCTTTGATAACCACTAGTATGCTTTCTATATCTGTGAATCTATTTTTGTTTTGCATATACATTCATCTGCATTATTTTTTAGATCCCACATATAAGTGATATCATGCAGTATTCATCTTTCTCTGTCTGTCTTATTTCACTAAGCATAATATTCTCTAAGTCCATCCATATTGCTACAAATGGCAGAATTTCATTCTATTTATGGTTGGGTAATATTCCACTATGTAACTATTAATACCTGATTTTTTTCCAAAGTAGAAAGGTTGTCCATATATGAGATTCCAAATAGTATAAAATTAATTTTCTAAGATCCAAGTTATTCATCATCTTCTTAGCTTCTTATGATTAGATGAAATGTTTGGCTCATTTGTTTGCATACATTAAAGGACCCCAACAGTGTCAGTAAACTCAGAAGTGATACCTTTCACCTTATGAGGCTTAAATCACATGATGATGGACTCATGAGAAATCAGGATTCTTAAGCTGTCACAGGCTAACATCATAGAGTGAATTTCAAGAAGACAGATTTTTTTTCTGTAATATATCCTTGCCACAAGTCAGCAATATGAAGAGAATGCAATTTGTGACAAAAAAGGCAATCAAACATCAATTAAGTAGAGCCTAATTATATTTATTAGGGACAACGAAAGTGGAGTAAATAAACCAGGAACAAGCAGACATTCTTCCCTGGCTATGCTCTGACAGGGTCATATTCTTGCCTCATGCTTACAGCATCTGAGAAATACATTGGTTCTGAAGGTGCAAGCCTATAATGTAAGGTAAAGGTAACAGTTTAGGGATCATTTATCTTGTTCTCACACTTTGGCATTTTCCCCCTGAGGATCCCTTGTAAGGAACCCCCAGTTTTAGGAGGTGAAAAGTGCTAAATACTGACTGAACTTGGTAGCTTCCTCATCATTAAAAATAAATTCTTCTATGACTCTAATGAAAATGGGTTTTAGTATCTTTATCACTTAGAGCTCTTTAACCTGCTTTTATTTTTATTTTTTAAAAACTGCTATTTTAATTTAATTTAATTGTATAACTGGGCTCCAACTAGCAATAAGACATGATTAATAAGAATGCTTGCTGCTCTTTGGTCAGGAAAAGTTGAATAGATTTCAGAAGATAATAGATCACAACCTTTATCAGGTTGAGGAAGTTCCCTTCTGTTCCAGTTCATACTTTTTATCAGAAATGGGTATTAGATTTTGTCAACTGTTTCTTCTAAGTCTATTGAAATGATTGTGTAGACTTTGTACTTTATTCTATTAATGTGGTGTTATTTTTTTGGATTTTTGGGTGTTAAACCAACCTTGAATTCCTAGGATAAATCTCACTTGATCTTCATATATATTTTTTTGACATCTTGCTGGATTTGGATATCTACTACTTTGTCAGGATTTTTACATCTATATTTGTGGGAAATATTGGTCTGTAGTTTTCTTCTCTTGTGATATCTTTGTCTGACTTTGGTATGAGGGTGATATTGGTTTCATAAAATGAGTTGGGAAGTGTTCCATTTTCATAAATTTTTGGGAAAAGTTAGATAAGTGTTGTGATTCTTTCCTATTTGAATATTTGATAAAAATGAAATTTGGGTTTCAGCTAATTTTTTTTTTTTTTTTTTTAAGATTTTTAGAAATTTCATGTAATGTCTGAAACATTTATATTAACATGTTTCCATACAAATAACCCAATGAAAGTTTAGTATTAGTTGTTTTGTTTGTTTTTTTATACTGCAGGTTCTTATTAGGCATCAGTTTTATACACATCAGTGTATACATGTCAATCCCAATCGCCCAATTCAGCACACCACCATCCCCACCCCACCGCAGTTTTCCCCCCTTGGTGTCCATATGTCCATTCTCTACATCTGTGTCTCAACTTCTGCCCTGCAAACTGGCTCATCTGTACCATTTTTCTAGGTTCCGCATACATGCATTAATATACGATATTTGTTTTTCTCTTTCTGACTTACTTCACTCTGTATGACAGTCTCTAGATCCATCCACGTCTCAACAAATGACTCAATTTCATTCCTTTTTATGGCTGAGTAATATTCCATTGTATATATGTACCACATCTTCTTTATCCATTCGTCTGTTGATGGGCATTTAGGTTGCTTCCATGACGTGGCTATTGTAAATAGTGCTGCAATGAACATTCGGGTGCATGTGTCTTTTTGAATTACGGTTTTCTCTGGGTATATGCCCAGTAGTGGGATTGCTGGGTCATATGGTAATTCTATTTTTAGTTTTTTAAGGAACCTCCATATTGTTCTCCATAGTGGCTGTATCAATTTACATTCCCACCAACAGTGCAAGAGGGTTCCCTTTTCACCACACCCTCTCCAGCATTTGTTGTTTGTAGATTTTCTGATGATGCCCATTCTAACAGGAGTGAGGTGATACCGCATTGCAGTTTTGATTTGCATTTCTCTAATAATTAGTGATGTTGAGCATCTTTTCATGTGCTTCGTGGCCATCTGTATGTCTTCTTTGGAGAAATGTCTATTTAGGTCTTCTGCCCATTTTTGGATTGGGGTGTTTGTTTCTTTGATATTGAGCTGAATGAGCTGTTTATATATTTTGGAGATTAATCCTTTGTCCGTTGATTCATTTGCAAATATTTTCTCCCATTCTGAGGGTTGTCTTTTCGTCTTGTTTATGGTTTCCTTTGCTGTGCAAAAGCTTTGAAGTTTCATTAGGTCCCATTTGTTTATTTTTGTTTTTATTTCCATTACCCTAGGAGGTGGATCAAAAAAGATCTTGCTGTGATTTATGTCAAAGAGTGTTCTTCCTATGTTTTCCTCTAAGAGTTTTATAGTGTCCAGTCTTATATTTAGGTCTCTAATCCATTTTGAGTTTATTTTTGTGTATGGTGTTAGGGAGTATTCTAATTTCATTCTTTTACATGTAGCTGTCCAGTTTTCCCAGCACCACTTATTGAAGAGACTGTCTTTTCTCCATTGTATATCTTTGCCTCCTTTGTCATAGATTAGTTGACCATAGGTGCGTGGGTTAATCTCTGGGCTTTCTATCTTGTTCCATTGATCTATGTTTCTGTTTTTGTGCCAGTACCATATTGTCTTGATTACTGTAGCTTTGTAGTATAGTCTGAAGTCAGGGAGTCTGATTCCTCCAGCTCCATTTTTTTGCCTCAAGACTGCTTTGGCTATTCGGGGTCTTTTGTGTCTCCATACAAATTTTAAGATGATTTGTTCTAGCTCCGTAAAAAATGCCATTGGTAATTTGATAGGGATTGCATTGAATCTGTAGATTGCTTTGGGTAGTATACTCATTTTCACAATGTTGATTCTTCCAATCCAAGAACATGGTATATCTCTCCATCTGTTGGTATCATCTTTAATTTCTTTCATCAGTGTCTTATAGTTTTCTGCATACAGGTCTTTTGTCTCCCTAGGTAGGTTTATTCCTAGGTATTTTATTCTTTTTGTTGCAATGGTAAATGGGAGTGTTTCCATAATTTCTCTTTCAGATTTTTCATCATTAGTGTATAAGAATGCAAGAGATTTCTGTGCATTAATTTTGTATCCTGCAACTTTACCATATTCATTAATTAGCTCTAGCAGTTTTCTGGTGGCAGTTTTAGGATTCTCTATGTATAGTATCATGTCATCCGCAAACAGTGACAGTTTTACTTCTTCTTTTCCAATTTGTATTCCTTTTATTTCTTTTTCTTCTCTGATTGCCGTGGCTAGGACTTCCAAAACTATGTTGAATAATAGTGGTGAGAGTGGACATCCTTGTCTCGTTCCTGATCTTAGAGGAAATGCTTTCAGTTTTTCACCATTGAGAATGATGTTTGCTGTGGGTTTGTCATATATGGCCTTTATTATGTTGAGGTAGGTTCCCTCTATGCCCACTTTCTGGAGAGTTTTTATCAGAAATGGGTGTTGAATTTTGTCAAAAGCTTTTTCTGCATCTATTGAGATGATCATATGGTTTTTATTCTTCAATTTGTTAATATGGTGTATCACATTGATTGATTTGCGTATATTGAAGAATCCTTGCATCCCTGGGATAAATCCCACTTGATCGTGGTGTATGATCCTTTTAATGTGTTGTTGGATTCTGTTTGCTAGTATTTTGTTGAGGATTTTTGCATCTATATTCATCAGTGATATTGGTCTGTAATTTTCTTTTTTTGTAGTGTCTTTGTCTGGTTTTGGTATCAGGGTGATGGTGGCCTCATAGAATGAGTTTGGGAGTGTTCCTTCCTCTGCAATTTTTTGGAAGAGTTTGAGAAGGATGGGTGTTAGCTCTTCTCTAAATGTTTGATAGAATTCACCTGTGAAGCCATCTGGTCCTGGACTTTTGTTTGTTGGAAGATTTTTAATCACAGTTTCAATTTCATTACTTGTGATTGGTCTGTTCATATTTTCTATTTCTTCCTGGTTCAGTCTTGGAAGGTTATACCTTTCTAAGAATTTGTCCATTTCTTCCAGGTTGTCCATTTTATTGGCATAAAGTTGCTTGTAGTAGTCTCTTAGGATGCTTTGTATTTCTGCAGTGTCTGTTGTAACTTCTCCTTTTTCATTTCTGATTTTATTGATTTGAGTCCTCTCCCTCTTTTTCTTGATGAGTCTGGCTAATGGTTTATCAATTTTGTTTATCTTCTCAAAGAACCAACTTTTAGTTTTATTGATCTTTGCTATTGTTTTCTTTGTTTCTATTTCATTTATTTCTGCTCTGATCTTTATGATTTCTTTCCTTCTGCTAACTTTGGGTTTTGTTTGTTCTTCTTTCTCTAGTTTCTTTAAGTGTAAGGTTAGATTGTTTACTTGAGCTTTTTCTTGTTTCTTTAGGTAGGCTTGTATAGCTATAAACTTCCCTCTTAGAACTGCTTTTGCTGCATCCCATAGGTTTTGGGTCGTCGTGTTTTCATTGTCATTTGTCTCTAGGTATTTTTTGATTTCCTCTTTGATTTCTTCAGTGATCTCTTGGTTATTTAGTAACGTATTGTTTAGCCTCCATGTGTTTGTCCTTTTTACGTTTTTTTCCCTGTAATTCATTTCTAATCTCATAGCGTTGTGGTCAGAAAAGATGCTTGATATGATTTCAATTTTCTTAAATTTACTGAGGCTTGATTTGTGACCCAAGATGTGATCTATCTTGGAGAATGTTCCGTGCGCACTTGAGAAGAACGTGTAATCTGCTGTTTTTGGATGGAATGTCCGATATATATCAATTAAATCTATCTGGTCTATTGTGTCATTTAAAGCTTCTGTTTCCTTATTTATTTTCATTTTGGATGATCTGTCCATTGGTGTAAGTGAGGTGTTAAAGTCCCCCACTATTATTGTGTTACTGTCGATTTCCTCTTTTATAGCTGTTAGCAGTTGCCTTATGTATTGAGGTGCTCCTATGTTGGGTGCGGGTTTCAGCTAATTTTTAAGGAAGGTTTTTAAATTACTAATTTAATTTCATTTATTATACTTTTATTTCGATTTTCTATTTCTTGTTCAATGAGTATTGTTAATTTGTGTCTTATAGAAACTTGTCCATTTCATCTAAGTTGTTAAATTTGTTGGCATAAAGTGTTTCATAGTATTTCTTTATAATCATTTTAATTTTTTGAGGAGTCAGAACTAATTTACCACTGTCTGAATATTCTCATTTTCTCTTGACTAGTCTTTGTAAAATTTTCTCAATGTTGTTGATATTTTCAAAGAACCAAATTTTGATTTTATTTTCTCTATAGTTTTTCTGTTTTCCATTTTAAAAATAAATTTATTTATTTATTTATTTTACTTTTGGCTGCATTGGGTCTTCGTTGCTGTGCACAGGCTTTCTCTAGTTGCAGTGAGCAGGGGCTACTCTTCATTGCAGTGCATGGGCTTCTCATTGTGGTGGCTTCTCTTGTTACAGAGCACGGGCTCTAGGCGTGTGGGCTTCAGTAGTTGTGGCTCACGGGCTCTAGAGTGCAGGTTCAGTAGCCGTGGTGCACAGGCTTAGTTGTTCCACGACATGTGGGATCTTCCCGGACCAGAGTTTGAACCCGTGTCCCCTGCATTGGCAAGCGGAATCTTAAAAACTGTGCCACCAGGGAAGTCCCTGTTTTCCATTTTATTAATTTCTGCTCTAATCATTATTTTTGTCACCTTGCTTACTTTCAGTTATTTGCTCTTTTTTATATTTTAAGGTGTCGTCTATTAATCTGACAATTTTCTCTTTTTTGATGTAGGCATTTACACCTATAAATATTCTTCTAAGTATCACTTCATTTGCATCCCATAAACTTTGACATGTGTTTTCATTTTTATTCAGATTAAAATTCTCTTCTCTATACTTACCCTAATTTCTATATTTATTCTAATTTATAATTAATAAATATATTCCTAATGAAATAACTCTTTTATCATTATAAAATGTCTCCTTCTCCCTCTGAGACAACCTTTATGCATGTGTTGGTAAACTTCATGATGTCCCATAGGTATCTGAAGATCTGTTCATTTATTTTTTTTTGAAATATAATTGACCTATCATACTGTGTAATTTTAAGGTGTACAACATATTGATTTAATAACTTTACATATTGCAATATGATTATCACTGTAGTGTTAAATAACACCTCTATCACATCACATATTATCACTTCTTGTTTATAATTAGAACAATTCAGATCTAGTCTCTTAGTAACTTTGAAGTTTATGATATAGTATTGTTGACTATAATTTCTCTACTGTCCATTATGTCTCCAGGACATATTTACTACTAGTTGCAAGTTTGTACCCTTAAACAACATCTTCTAAACTCTCCCACCCTTAAGCCCTTGGTAACCACCAATCTACTCTCTGTTTTTATGAGCTCAGCTTTCCTAGACTCCACATATAAATGATTACATACAAAGTTTGTCTTTCTCTGTCTGACTTATCTCAGGATAATGCCTTTAAGTTCCATCCATGCTGTTGCAAATGGGAGGATTTCCTTCTTTCTCATCGTTGAAGAGTATTCCATTCTCTGTGTGTGTGTGTGTGTGTGTGTGTTTATGGATAGAGACAGAGAGTAAGAGATAGAGATATGTATATCTACATCTTATATATATCCTCTTTATTCATTCATTTGTTGGCATTTAGGTTGTTTGCATGTTTTGGCTAGTGTGAATAATGCTGCAATGAATACGGCAGTGCAAATATCTCTTTGATATTCTTTTTTTAATTTCCTTAGGATATATACTCACAGTGCATTTACTAGATCATAAGGTAGTTTCTATTTTTACTTTTTGCCAGAACTTTAATACTCTTTTCCCTAGTCTCTGAACAAACTTACAATCCAAATAATAGTATACAAATGTTCCCTTTTCTCCACATCCTCACCAACATTTACCTCTTGCCTTCTTGTCATTCTAACAAGGGTGAGGTTATATAGCATTGTGATTTTCAGTTTCATTTACCTGATGATTACTTTTATTGAGCACCTTTTCATGTACCTGTTGATCGTTTGGATATCTTATCTGAAAAGTGTCTATTTAGTTTCTCTGCCCATTTTTTAATTGCATTGCTGGTTTTTAGGTTATTGAGTTGTATAGGTTATTTATATGTTTTGTATATTAACTGCCTATCTCATGCATGGTTTGCAAATATTTTCTCCATTCCATAGATTGTAAGGTTTGGTTAACTTTTATTCATTCCTTTTTTCTTTTGTTTCTCAAACTGGATAAACTTGATTGACCTATCTTCAAGTCTGGTGATTCTTTTTTATTGCTGGTTCAAATTTGCTGTTGAGGCTATATAGTAAATTTTTCATTTTAGTTAATTGTACTTTTCAACAGCAGAAAAATTTTGGTTCTTTTTTTTAAAAAATTCTGGTATTTTTACCAATTCTTTTCTATTTGGTGTGATGTCATATTTATACTTTCCTTTATTTTAATGAATATGGTTTATTTTGACCATATTACATTTAGATGATATTAAAGTCTTTGTCTAGTAAGTTCAAAATCTGGACTACCTAAAGGGCAGTTTCTATTTTTTCCCTGAATATGGGCTTTAATCCCCTGTTTCTTTGCATATATGTCATTTTTTTTTTTTTTACGAAAGCTGGATATTTTAAATATTATGTGGCAATATAATGTGGCAATTATGGAAATCATAAATCCCTGCAAATTTCTTATCATTGTTAGGTTTTATTCTATATTTGTTATTGTTGCTGTTTATTTGTTTAGTGACTTTCCTGGAAAACTTCTGTAAAGTCTGTATTCTTTATTGTGTGTGTCCAATGAAGTCTCTGCTTGATTAACTTATTGGTCAGATAATAATTGAAGAGATATTTCTTACCTGGGACTATGCATAGCCCTGCAACTGTGTGTGGCCTTCTAGTCCTCTAGAGCTTTACAAAGCCTTCTATGGGCATTTTGTTTCCTAGACCTTCATTTTAATTTTTCGGTCAGGCACTTGTTAACTCCAACGGGTATCATAGCCTCAGGCATATGCAATGTTAAACAACTGCTGCTGATTGCTTTTGACAGACACTGTGGGAATACAGCTTTTTCTGCAGAATTAACTATGAGTTAAGTGAAAACAAAAACCCTCTGAATATAGGACTTTTCCAAGCAGCTGGGAGACTGTTCAAACAGTGATAAAATTCTGAGTATGGGGCATTTTCAGGAGCTCCAAACCTGTTCTGCTTCTTACAGTGACCACAGACTGATGATTTTAACATCTACCATAGTTGCAAGCTTGTTGGTTTTCAGTGCTACTGTGGAACTGAGAAGAGGAGGATAAATGTAAGCCAAGTTGAACCATTACAAATTCTATTTTCTTACCAAGGTTCAGCAGTGTTTTTCTTGAACAAATACCTCTCAGAATTTTGCAAGCCTTTGCTTATCTACAAAAGTTCTGTAAAAGTTGATTTTGACAAAATTTGTCAAGGCTTTTGGTTACTTTCATGGATGAGTGTATTTACAAAGTCCTCACTCTGTCATGTTAGAAGTTCTATTCTCTATGTAATTTAATTTTACCACATAAGAATTTCTTTTTGCCGAGGTTAAGTATATAAAATACTATGCCTATTTTCTAAATGAAACCTGTATTTTATTACTCATCAGTATCTATTGGGCATAAAAATATACACATTAAACTTTGAACCTGGGAGAAAATTCATTCTGAATCATAGCACTTGCAATCACATGATCCCATAACATTGTATTCTACAAAATTATACTGTGCCATTTCATGACTAAGTTGACTAGAATACAACAGTGAATCTACCTAATTCTCAATCAGTAAGGTGTCTTCCTTTTGAAAGTGAGAGCTACATATATGCAAAGGAAGAAAATGTACTCACCCACAGGTTTCTGTATTGTATGTTTGCATACTGTTTTTTGGTTTAGCCTTATTGACATTAAGGCTGAATGTCTTATACCCTTGGTTCAAAATATACCTAACAAAATATGTATCTTGTCATTTACTATTTTATTCTCTTTTAAATTTTCAGTGGAGAGTATTCTTTTTGATTCACGTTTTTCTGAAAGAAAACAAAACTCTCAAGTGCATATTGAAACTTTCAAAAGAACAAAAGATGTTGGAAGATGGAGTCGTGACATACATGCTGAGCTATTTTTCTATGTAAATGATGGACTTTGTTCATCCACTTGGGGAACTACCCATTAGTGGTAGTGCTGATGTTACACAGCCGTGAGTCATGAAACAAACCAAAATACCCTTTTAAAATGTGCAAAACTCTATGACAATGTACTATTTAATGAAGATGATGATGGGACTGCACAGTTTGTTGGCATGAGGAAGTGAAAATGTTTCTTTACCTCTGGGTACCTCAACAAATTTTTGACAAAGCATGGCCTTTCTTTGAAAAGTTGAGGAATCAGGCTCTGATAAGATTTACTTAGCTAGAGCACACCAGCCCTAGGATGGGATTCATAGTTCAGGTTTATTTTACATTCAGTAAAATATGCATCCATAGTATTCACCACTTTTAGAATTTGTAGTTTACATGTTTATAACCATCATTATCCATGAGTCCTTTTTAAAAAGTGAGCAAGTGCCATGTTTTTTCTTTACCTCCAGTGCATATCAAACTGTCTACCACATAAGAGGTGCTCAATAAATAGTTCTTAAAAGTAAACAAAATTGTCATTCATGAATAAAAATGATAAGCAATGGCTAAACACCAGAATACTGAATAAAGGAGAAGGACTTATTGAGTGCTTACTAAGTATCAGGCACTGTTGTAAGCACTTTACATGCAGTAACTTATTTCATCTTTTTATAAAACAAACAAACAACTAGGAGATAGATGCTTAATGTTTGCAAGCCCTGAAACAGAGAGGTTAAATATCTTGCCCCAAATCCCCACAGTAATTGTTGGATAAAGGAGTAAATCACAGGCAGTAACAGTAAGTACATCAGTGGTTCATTTACTGATGGTAAAATTCTGTGGTAAGTTTCTTTGCTAATTGAACCCCAGGTCAATTATTCATCAATAACCCTTTCTGGGGTCTTGGATACCCTTTGAAGTTATGTTGTGGAGGCTGAAAAGGAGTATAATCTAACAACCATTTTCCTGGTTCAAGTGATGGTATCCTAGAAAATTAATAATGCTAAAGATAAAACATGTGATTCTGAAAAAAATCAACTAGTTCCACTACGCATTTGAATAAGAACATCTCCCATGCCACATGAAAGCCACTGGTTTTACTGGATAGTTTGGAACTTTATCAATTCTTTTGAATTAGATATAGAGAAATTTTAAGAGGAATAAAAACCATATAATCATTTTCACATAAGTAAAATATAAGGGAAGTAATTAGTGTAGTAGCTGCCTAATGACTCTCCTTGTCACCATCCTGTTCCCCTATAATCCATTCTCCTGCTTTACTCCTACCACTCCCTCCGTTGCTCACTGTGCTCTACCCATGTTGGTCTCCTTGCAGTTCCTTCAACAGGCCTGGAGGGAAGGTTATTTAACCATCCCTCCAGGAAGGAATAGATAAAATATGATGCTGCAAATAGCAGAGTATTTTGACAGAGGCCAGTAAGGACACATTTACTGGTCAGCTTTACCCCATCATTGGATAGAAATGGTTGCCACAAAATAAAAATGCACCAGACTGCCTGGGTTTCTATTGCGGCTGTAAAATTTACTAGCTGTGCGATGTTCAGAATTTTCATTTAATTTCACTTTGCCTTAGTGACCTCAGAAGTAAAATGGAAATAATAATAGTGTTTGTCTCATCATAATTTTTGTGAGGAGTATAAGACATAAGCAATGAAAAGTGCTTAACTCAATGCCTGATTCATAGTAATCCATGAGTAAATGCCAAGAACTGTTATTATTATAATCATAATTATTACTTAAAAAGATTAAATGCAATGACTTTTTTTATATGACATCTTATTATCTGGCTCATATCATATAACCTGACACAAATCTCATTATTTCATTTAATCATTAAAACAACCTCATTAGGTAGTTATTCATTTCCCCAGTTTTAGATGAGGAAACTGAGGTACAGAAATGTTACTTAGTTTAGCAATTTGGATTGGAAAGCATGGAAAATTCGATGAGGAAAACCTGTGTTAAGGTCACATTTATAATAATAATAAATTATAGTTTCATAGATATGTTACAGTTGGAATATCTGGTATAATGGTTAAACACCTGAGTTCTAAAGTCAGATTACTTGATTCAAATCCTAGCCTCACCATTTATAAAAGCTAGAATCTTAGACAACTTACTTAATCTCTCTGAGCCTCAGTTTCCTCATGTATAAAATGGTGACATGTGAGTATCTGCTTTATATGGTTGATTTAGATTTTTAAATTATAATTATATATGTAAAATGCCTAGCATAGGACCAAGCACATAGAAAGTGTTCTGGAAAGGTTAGCTATTACTTATTATAAATGAGAAATACACATAGCCCATATGTTATGATTTTCACCAGCAATTATCTTACCAGGCATATTTTATAGTTTAGAATCATGACATGCTGACATTGCACACAAAGCTGACACACTAGCCCACCCAAAGTACAACATGTGCTTTGAATTGTTTTCCTCCAGTAGTAGCAAAGGATTTGCAGGAAAACATCTTCATGGCTTCATCTAGTCTTGTAAATAAGGTCTCCTTTTGCCAGATCACCAGCCAGGATCAAGAAGGCCTACCTTGTCCTTCAAACAGCTGATCTCCTGAATAAAACATTTCTAGGTTATCCTAAGAAACCATGGATACAAATATACAAAAGCATAGTCAGTCAAATTGGCTTAGCCCTTGTTTTCAGAGCCATTCCTTGAACTTCAGCTTCTCATTAAATTTCAGTCTTTATTGATGTTTTATCAGAATTAAAATATCTATTTTGCAGACAGAATAGGAGAATCTGTAATATGCTGCAAATTCCATGTATAAAAAATCAACTCTTTATCATGATTTTAAATAACACTTATAATTATAGATGGTTGGAACACTTACCTTTTTTCCCCACATATCTGCATTTCCAGTACTATTACTGGAGAAAATCTGCTTGTAAAAGCATAATAAATGAATGAATGAATGAGCTTTTCTCAACAATAACGAAACAGTAGTCAATAAAACGTCTAGTTAAATAGTAACTCTCTACTGGGTTTCTTTTTTAGCTATTTATTAAGAGTGGTCCCAAAGAGGAACAGAAAACCATGTGGTCACTGTTACCACTAAATAAGCAACAGATTTCTAATTGATTTTCCTTTTTTTCACTAAGCATCGTATATGCATAGAGTAATTTTCATGAAAATGCAAGTAAAATTAAGTTGAAATTTCTTATTTACATTTCCTCTTTATTTCTACTTTTTCAAGGATATGTGTAATTTCTGGTTTTGTTAGTATTTTTAGTTCCTTCAATTTTCAGACCTTTCTATAAAGTTACCCTCAAATAATACTATATCTTCTAAGATATTTTAGCAGTAGTTAATGCACAGCCTCCTTACAGAAAATCTATAGTTGGGGGAGTTTTCAAAATAACCTTTCAACCTCCTATTTTCAAACTTTTCAAACTCCTATTTAAGCATAAAAGATTTGCCCCTGTGAAAAGAAAGTGCTATAATAAGTACTTTCCTCAGGACTTACCACAGATTTCCCTATTACTGTTATTGTTTAAAAAACAATAATTTTTAAAATTATACACTAATAATTTTACATGAATAAGATAACTTTTACCAGTTCCATAACATTATAAAAAAGAGAAGAGAGTAGATTTGAGGAAGAAGGTAGAATCTATTGCATTTAATAAGGCTTATATGTAAAAATAAGTGTATTTGTCAATTAGCAAAAAGAACTCTCTAAATTCAGAAGAACTATATTCTCTGCTTTAAGCAGTAAAAGAGAAAGTGTCTTGAGTCCCATAAATGAGCTTGAAAATAAATGTGTTAATTGAAAAATACTACTGTATTGACCTAATTAAAATGAAATTAATTAAAACCAGTTAAAATTAGATTTTGTTAACTTCTTTTAAATTATTTTTATATAGTTAAAATATTTTATTCTTATTCTTATTATTACTATTATTATTTTCCTTTGGCAATCATGAAACAAGCTTTCTCAGTGTTTGGCGAGGCCTTGTCTGCCAGTTTATAAATGGACCCTTTAAAGTTCCTGGGCCCTGACACACATAGATGTAGAGAGTTCGTATCTATACTATGTATCATTTTCACTGTTACCTGGCTAGGAAACTACTCTCCACCTACCATATTTACTATACAAGTGGCAAAGAAATAAATTGACATAGAAACATAGCTATCTCAGCCAACAGTGAGCTGAAATCCTAGACCTTGAGGAGAGTAAATCATTAAAGAAACATCAGTAACAGGACAACAAATGTGAACTGGCTCTTAGGCATAGTTTTTATTTGTTTCATTGAGTGGATTTTCAAATTTCAAGATAGAGAAAAGGAACTATGTTATGCATGGATAAACACATGCCTAGAAATGATAGACACATTTCAAACATTCTTATAAATCCAACATATCTAAAAATATTTTATGCCAAGTGAAATATCTCCTATTAATCAACAACAGTTCACGGCAGGACAGCCTAGTTGAGGTACCTTATTTTGCTCATTGGACATTCCCAAGGACAAAACAATGATTTGAGGGGAGGCCTCTTAGTCCAAATGTTGAGTTTGGGTTTGAATTTTCATTTCAAATATTTTGTTTTGTCTACACCAATAATACAAATCAAGTGATACAGAAGTTTGGAATATATAGGCTTAGAAGTAGTTGATGTTTTTGTTTTGTTGCAGTTTAATAGCTTTCAAAAAATATATGGTTTTGCTCTGGTTCAAACTAAGGTGTGTGTGTGTGTGTGTGTGTGTAAAACATTCAGTTCATAACTCATTAGAAAGTATGCCAATCAGCACAGTTCATTTTGGCTACAAGATCTTGGTCTAGTTCAAGTCCTGCTGTTCACAAAAAAAAAAAAAAAAAAAAAAGGCCAGCAGCTAAAAGTTTCCTAAATAAAGGCTTTCATTAAATCCTTAGTCCAATCATTTCCCTTACCCTGCTAACAAAGATAAGCCAGGCCCCAAGTGTACTTTTAATCTTGCATCCTCTGGCCCCAGAAAAAGGGCTGCACATCTGGAGAAGCAAACCAGAGCACTGTTTCCTGTGAGACCACCAAAATTCATAAGAAGCAGCAGAGCTCTATATGATCTAGTCAGAGGACAAGACTTAGGCTGAGAAACTGCAAATGCCAAAGGGCACAAAGTGGCAAGTAGCTGAACAGTAACATTATTATATACAATTTTGTTACTGAGCAAAGCATGCTTGTGACTTGGTGGAAGAAAAGGGAAAGAAATTAGCATAGGTTGAGAACACACTATATGCCAAATACATTGCTGTGTGCTCTCATATATACAATCTCACTTATACTTAAAACAACCCAATGGCATAGGTATTATCAATTCCCTCAGTTTTAGATATGAATAAACTCTTGGCCCATATAGGTTAAGTAACTGTTCCAAGACCACATAATTAATATATGATAGAGCCTAGATTTGAACCCTCCAAGGCCTATACCCTTCCTATTTCTATAAGGGCCGAGGGTAGGAGCAGGTGAAAGGGTATTCTGGCTTTCATAATGGCAAGGTGACCTGCAAATCAAACTTTCCTTCTTCCTTTTAAGGAGCAGCATCCTTAGTACTGACAAAGACAGTTCTCACCAAGTCTTTCTGTGCAGTTCTGCATATTATCTCTTATACCCATCTCCTTCTACTTCACTAAAGAAAGCAGTGACCATTAACAAAGGCAGCAGGTAGTAATTAAATAATATACCCATTCCTTAATGAAAAATAGTACACATACATTTGCTCATTTATACACATAGGTAGATCCTTCTGGGTGTAAACACAGAAAGTTCTAAGACAGATTATAAATATTCATTTTATTATTGCCTGCACTGATGAAAGGAAATCACAAGTTATCTAATCTAAAATATGAACTTCAACTGAAAAAAAAAAACCCAGCAAATATTTGTTAAGAAATTAGGTACCAAGTGCTGAGCTAGGCATTAATGTGGTCATTGTCTAATATTCATAGGAAATATCCTGGGAACGTGTTTTAAAATGCAGATTCCTAGCCCTTTTCCACTCAGACATTCTGATTCAGTAGACCCGGGATGGGCTCAGGTATTTGCAATTTTAATTATCACTTCAGGTGATTCTAATGTCAGTAGTCCTTTAAACAAGTTTTGAAAATAAATATTCTAAAATAAATCACGTACTTGGAGTGGGAGGGTGGTGGTATGGAAGATAATTTGAATCAGCTGTTGAATTTTACATTTTCTTATTTATTTAGTTAATTTAGGACAATGTTGTTGAATCTTAAGCAACTATACTTGGCAATGATGTTTCCAGAAATGTTCTTGTTTGTTAATAGGTGAATATAAACAAAATATGCAAGTTTCCAAAGAGTAAAGGTGGGGGAATGAGGAAACTTAACCAAACCAACGAAAGATATAAAAAGAGGAGAATTTTAAAGAAAAGAAAAAAACTAAATGGAAGATATAAGAAGATGGCATAAATAATTCCAATATATCATTAATCATAAGAATCATGAATGGGTTAAGTGTGCATATTAATGCTTAGGTTGTTGTTGTTTTTAATCCATCTGCATACTATTTGTAAGAAGTCAAATTAAAGCAAAACTTCACTACTTTGGATACTTAACAGTAAAGGGATGGAAATAAATATATCAGAAAAATGCTAACAGGCAATGCAGACTCTTCAGTATTGCAATCTAAGATTTTGATTCAGAATTTACTGTTTTAGCAGGTGCTCCAAGTGATTCTAAAATGCAGGTGGTCCTGAGGTCATACTTTGAGAAAGACTTAAGTAAAGCACAATTGAAGAGAATGGCTTCTCTGTCTCAAAAAGCTTAAAAGTAATTTCTACCTGGATTTTGATTTACGTTTTCACATGAATATGTTTCTAATTATGGGAATTTATTTTAATCAAATAATCGTGCCTTACAGGAGGGCCTATCTCCAGGAAACCTGAGAATTTTTCAAACCCCTTCATTCTGAAATTCCCCCTTTTTAAATGTAAAGCTGCCCAAATTAGAAACAGGGAAATCAACTGTTAGACTGATACAAGGTATCATCTTAAACTGAAAGTCCTTCTCTTAAAATTCTCAGAGAAGAGTTCAAGTGAAGCTGAGAAGATACATCTTAATGCCAAAATCAATTTAATTAATCACCACATGCCTCTCCCAAAATCAGCCATAGATGTTTGGGGGAAGAGATTTGCTTCCATCAGCTAATGATATCTTGGACATTAATAAAGAACAGATATTATAGAATGAACGATCTGACATTCACAGTATTGGTCACATTTATCTCATGTGCAGATTGATTGGTTGATCCCAACACTTGGGATAGGGCATTAAGAGAGGTATGATGCATTTCAGGAAGCAGAGATGAGTACTACCTTTTCAACCTCCTCTTTCATCATTTCCCTATCTAAGCTGTGTGTGCCAATAAAACCATACTACTAAGTATGTTTGTTTGATTTTTAAAAGAGGCTGCTAAGAAAATTAAAAGGCAAGCCTTAGGGGTAAAATTGTATTAAAATATATGTCAGTATATACAATATAAAGGGCTTGTATCCATAATATATAAAAAGCTATTATGACAATAATAAGAAAAACAACCTGAAAATAACCAGTGCAAACACTCTAAGATGGAGACATGCCTAGCATGTTGAAGGAGGCTACTGTTACAAGAGCAGAGTGACTGAAGGAGAGAATAGTAGAAGGGAAGATAGAAGTAGGAGCATTAATCATTAGGACTCTATGTTCTAATAAGAACTTGTCTTTTACCCTGAGTGAGATGGGAAGACAGTAGAGCAGGGGTTCTTGACCTTGAAGTCCTTTGGATAGAATTTAGGAGGTCTATGAAACTAGACAAGAAAAACAGTTACATCTTTATTTTCATTAACCTTTAACTGAAATTTTTCATTTCCTTCCATCATGAACGTAGCAACAAACCACAGTAGTATTAACATTATCTGTAATTTTGTCAGCAGTAGAAATCAAAAACAGTTTTATATCATATAATAGTTGTTTCAGATATATCAAAATATTATTCATACTTATTACTACTTGGAATTATGGTAGTTATTAAACCTGACCCTAGAGCTTGTTATTTAATGCATTAATTAAGAAATGCATACATTACTATATCATAAATTTGGTTTTTAAAATATTTTGGCTATGCACTTCAGAATGATTGGTTTACTCTCTACTCCTTTTTAAATTTTATCCATTTAAAAATATTCTGAGAAGGAATGCACAGGTTTCACCAGACTACCAAAGGGGATCCTAATACAAAAAATGTTAATAACCCCTGGGCTACAGAGATTAGGGCAGAGTAATAATGTAATTTACACTTGTAAAGTATCACTCTGGCTACTGTGTTGAGAATAAACTACTGATGGGTGAGATAAATTAATTAGGAGTTTATTGCAGTGATCCAGGTAGGAGATTACGGTGGCTCAGATCAGGATTATAGCATAGTAAGAGATGAATTGTTTTGAATTCATTAGACTTAAATTGTCTTTGATATAAGGACTGGAGGTTGGATTCTTGTATTTTGAAGATATAGCCAATAGGCTTAGCTGATGGATTGAATGTGGGGTATGAGAGAAATGGATGTGTCAAGGATAACTCTAAAGTGTTTCTGCAAACCTTACTTTCTCCTATGGATTTAGAACTCTAAAAACAAAGCAAGAAATTCTCAGACAATTCCATGCCACATACTTCTCCAGAGACAATGAAATTGAATATGAGGGAGGTAAAGGGATGATGGCAGAGAACAAATTGTTATCTCAAAGTAATATCCAGCCATGTCTATTTTGATATTTTATTGCCCTTGGGAATTTTATTCAAAAGTAAAGGATCATAACCTAGTGCGACAATGAAAAATAATTTACAGACCTACTCTTCAGAGCTATAGAATTTCTGTGGTGTGTCCAACTTTGTCTGGGTACCCCAAAGTTGTAGGATAAACAAGAATGGGAAGAAGCTGTGCATACTTCAGACCAAACTGTGTTTTAGTAAACTAAATATGTGGTCTACTTAAGTGATAGATCAGTTCAAATTTAAGTTGAAAGCAGTAAAAGCACCCAGACTTTCCTATAAAATGACACTGAGACAAATGTCCTTGTCAGAAATGGAAATCTGGCCTTGATGAACCATAGAACTACCCATGTGACAATTTCTACACCTAATATGTCTTTTACTAACAAAGGATTCCGAAAATTTCATTGTTGTTGTCATTGTGCTGCTTTTTAATGGGGATATGGGAGTAACAGGGGAGTGGCATAAATTTTATTTATATCAAAGACAATTTAAGTCTAATGAAATTCAAAACAATTTCAAATAGTGAATTGGTTTTCTATCCAACTATTTTAAGTATATGATTCATCTCAGTGAAGTATGTAATGATCAATGCAGCCATTTAATTTCTAAACCCTCTACTTATATAATTTAGAAGATTTGACTTTTATAAGATGCTTTGGAAAGCTCCAGAATATATAATCAAATAATTATTTCATTCCAAAGAATAGTAAGGCAAACAATGATTCATTCTTCTTTTATTCTTACCATCATCCTTTTCTGGGCTCATTTTCATCAATGATATTGCATTTTTTGAAAGACAATCCCTAATGGGAGAAATTGAGATAGAGCTGCCTGGGAATGTTTATTGTTAGATTTGGAACGCTTTCATCTGACCATGGTTCCCAGAGAGGCCAATTAAGATTGACTTGTGTGTGAGTGTTTGCTGAGACCTTGCTACCTTGGATATTATTTGTTTTTTTAGCTCATTCTGACAACGTCTCCAGTCCTCTTGCAACTTGCTAGTAGAAAATAAATGAAAATTTATAAGATGAATGATTAATGTTGAGTTCAGTCAATGTAGCCGGCCTTAAACCATCCAAGTCTACCATTCCCCCTCTTTCATTCACTATTACAGATATTAATAGATAGCATGGGGGGACTGAGTTAACTTCAGGGATAGGTGGATTTTTATCCCTTTTTGGATTCTATCTGTGGGAACTGGTAACATTTAAAATAGATTTACTCCACTAACATCACTATGAAGCTCAAATTCATGTATTCACGGAAGGGGTAATAGAACTTATCACTCCTCTACCAAAACTCCTATAGTACTTAAAGGCTGAACTACTTAGTACCATGTCATATGATGTATTGTTTGGTTTGCACTCTAATGGTTATACTATATGTCTTACCTTCCCCAAGGGTCTTATAAGTAATTAAAAGACAAATATGTTCAAAATCTAACTTACTCCCTACTCTGTCCCCTCCATAAGAGAAAGTCTTCATCTCTTCCAGCATTCCCTGTTTCAGGAACCTCCTTTCTGCTTTTAAAACTTGAAACTTTACCTCCTAAATATCTCTCTAATGTGTGAGCTTCTTTCTTCCACCGCCAGAAACATTGTTAATGCCATTATCTCCCACATGGGCTAGCACAGTAATATCCTAATTTGACTTTCTGCTTCATTCTGGCATCCACCCATCAGTCCTCTACACCTCAGCCAAAGTAATATTCTAAAAATACAAATCTATTATATCACTTCACCAATGCTTGCTTAAAACCCCTTAAAGTCCTCTTTTTTGTACCTGTGTGAACTGACCCATATTTAACTCTCTTGCCTTATCTCCCATGTCTTCCTTGCAATTTCTGTACTCCCTCCATACTAGATATTCAATTACTCAAAAGTACCATGTTTCCTCCTACTACAAACTTTTTCTCTACTTAGGACATTATTAACCTTTCCTCCTCAAATCTTTAGCACTTACTTATCCCAAAGATCTCATCTCAAGGAAGACATCCCTTACTCCTCAGAGCAGGTAAAATCCCTCTCTTATATGTTTTCATAACACTATGGACCTCTCTGCCAGTTGGAATTTTACAGTTATTTGTGTGATTCTTTGATTAATGTATGCTTTCTAGCCAACAACAAAAGACATTTAAGTTCTAGAAGGGAAATATAGTAACTGTTTTTGTTAGTACAGTGCCTTGCATATAGTAAGTGGTCAATAAATATTTGTTGAATTAATGAATGAATCAAGTGTTTAATATTTATTTTCATAGTGATCAGTATTATCAAGTACAATGCTGCAAACATAGTAAGGGCCTTATCAATTCATTTGAACCCATGGCTTGATGTTGGACCTTAGTTTGAACAACGACAACAAAAAGGTCAGGATTTCCACATTTGCTTTGCAACCAGAAACTGAAATTTGGAGTTTTAAATTTTAAGAAACAGGAGATTCAGAGAATACAATGTCCAGAAATGTTGAAAATGTAGATAAATGAGAACGTCAAATCAAATACAGTAGACGTCCTTTTACTCAAAAAAAAAAAAAATTAAAAAGTGGAACATCTGGTTTAATATATCCTTGGTAAACGATGAGTTTACACATTTAACATACATGAATTCCCAAGTTTTGAAGACCTAGAATAAGATAAGTAAAAACAAAACATGCAACACTAAAACTATACTATATACCTACATTTTATTTTGAAGATTTAGAATATACTTTAAGATCTTACAGTGCCCCAGAAACATCACTATAAATGCCAGTTATCATTGCCTTCCAGACTGCCTGGTTAGAGCTATTTAATGAAATATTCGAGTTAAGAGAGCATATCTCAAAGCTTTCCCATAGCATTAGGTCTAATTATGACTGTAAGGAAGGATCTGAGGGTGATCTTCATTCACATATATGCATATTCCTTCATTCACAGGTGTCAAAACAGAATACACATGGGTGTGTATTTGTACACATTCATATTTGCATTTGGCAGAAAGATGGACACCCTCCAAAAGGTCTGGCCTGCAGATGGTTATTGCATTTCTAGTTGCCAAACCCTAATGGTCAGGCATTATGAGAAAAATTTTAATGTCTATTCTGATTTTTATACAGTGTTAGGGTGTCTCCTTCCTCCATTTATTACTCTAAAGTTAATCAAATTCAATATGGTTTCATTTAGTTATCATTTCCAAAGCTATCAATAGAGAATGTGAAATGTATCAGCTGAGCCATGAATATGAAAAAACAAATGTAAAGGAAGACCAATGTTTAATTAGGACCAATTAAAATGAAAGAAAACTTAGCAAAGTATCTTTCATTTGATGTTTACTTAACATACAACACTGTGTAGAAACATTGACAAAGGAAAGACATTTTGAGGGAGAAAATGTATTTCAACAAACACATATGAAAACCTATTATATAAACAGTTTGCAGTAAATGGGGCCAGTGTTTTAGCAACTGAATTGTGAGTATTAGATGAAATATGCATGTTTAACTGAGGTAGAATTCATTTTGGTTCCTTCCACAATGGGACTTTGAAGAGTTGATTAGTTCGTCTAAAGCGTCACAGTGATCTATCTATCTACCTGGATTTTTTTGCCCCCTCCTTCCAGGTGGCTCTAAGTATTGGCTACTTTATATTCTTAACTGAACCCATATCATGTGTTCTAATACACAAACAATGTTGCCTCATTTGCCCAATATCCCCCAACCCACTCTCTCATCAGACCAATTGGAGCCCCCAAAATGAATAGGCATGGGACTTCCCTGGTGTCACAGTGGTTAAGAATCTGCCTGCCAATGCAGGGGACAGGGGTTCGAGCCCTGGTCCGGGAAAATCCCACATGCCGTGGAGCAACTAAGCCTGCGTAGCACAAGTACTGAGCCTGCACTCTAGAGCCCGCGAGCTACACTACTGAACCCACACGCCACAACTACTGAAGCCCACACACCTAGGACCCATGCTCCTCAACGAGAAGCCACTGCAATGAGAAACCCGCACACCACAACGAAGAGTATCCCCCACTCGCCGCAACTAGAGAAAGCCTGCATGCTGCAATGAAGACCCAACGCAGCCAAAAAAAAAAAAAAAAAGAGGCATAATATTGGTAAAGGAGTGATATTCGGCCATCAGAGTGGAGTGAGGCCTAGAGCAAGAGAGTAGGAGTAGTGTTGACAGTGAATGGCAACAAGGTTAACTAACCTTCCTTCTAGGGAAGAGACAAATGCAAGACTTCCACATAGAGTTTACAAAACTATTTTGGTCATTAATATCTCCTGACTCCCACACACACCCAGAGACCACTGCCATGGTCTGAATGTTTGTGTCCACCCCAAATTCACATGTTGAAATTCTTAGGGTGGAGCCCTCATAAATGAGATTAGTATCCTTATGGAAGAGATCCCACAGAGATCCCTCTCCCTTTCCACCATGTGAGGACACAGCAGGTAGGCACCAATTACAAACCAGGAAAAAGAACTTCACCCAAATGTGACCATTTTGGCGCCATGATCTTGGACTTCCCAGCATCCAGAACTATGAGAAATAAATTTCTGTTATTTGTAAGGCACTCTGTCTATGGCATTTTGTTATAGCAGCCCAAATGGAGTAAGACAACTAACCAAGTAAGCTATTAACTTTCTGGGACCTTGTAGATTTATGAAGATCTGCATTCATTTTTATGTAGTACTTACAGTAGCTTCCAATATATTGGGTTTGATAATATTAGAACTGAGCACCTTGAATTCATTTTGCTCTTTAGAGAATGCTGAAAGCCCTGACAAAGATTTTGAACTTTACTCACTATGTTACTGTTTTTCAAAGTGTGGTAAAGGAAATTCATACCTTAGGGTTACCTGAAAGCTAGTTAAAATTCAGATAAGTGAGCTCTGTCCCATGTTATAAATCATAACCCTAGGGGTGGAGTTGAGTCATCGACATTTTAGAAAGCTACTTAGGTGGTACTGATACATAGTAGAAGTTGACTACCTCTTCTTGGCAATTGGAGGAGGGTAAGTAGAATATTTCCAACCAGATTTTGACTTTGATGTGAAGAAAAAATTGGAAAGGGGAGAAATTGGGATCATGGAGACCAGTTAAGGGGCTATTTCAATGATGTAAGTGAGAGATTATGAAGGCCTGAACATTTCAGAGGTGTAATCAAAACGATTTTGTAGTGCAATTTGACCATGGTTCAACTTTTCATAGAAATAAAATCATGGATTAAATCATATCTGAATATATGTAGTAGTATCTTCATACAGCAGAATAGGGAAGGATTGTTCAACTAAGTGTCTCTTTGAGCCACACATCATTCTAAGTACAACAATTGCACTTAAAATACAGTAACAGATTCAATTCAAAGTATTTGAGGCAGAAGATCTTAAATCCCACCCTCCTATAATCTACATTAATGACAAGACTGGGTATATGCATAACAAGTAAAAGAGAACAGGACACAAGTAAATTTTCCATAATCTCCACTCTTAATATCAATCTTGATTTTGAATAGACTATAGCTCGTATCTACCTTTAAATGTTTTGCAGGTGACAGCATAGCTCTATTCACTTTAAGGACAATTTTTTAAAACTAAATTACTACTACTGGACTGGCTAAAACTTCCTTAGAGTTAAGATCAACAGACTTCCTTAGAGGAAACTCATGGATTATTACAGCTGTGTAAATCTGTTCTATTCTATGTGTAAATTATCTTTTAATGTATTGTATTTTACATACATTATGGAAAAAGAGGCAGTAGAGAAGGGCTGCTGCCCACAACAAAACTGTACTACTAGATTTCAAGTGGCACTACCTAAAATCTGGTAAAGAGTGTCCTTTATTTGCTTCCAGTCCCATTTCTCTGAAAGAATGGCTTTCCTAAAATCCAATTGCGATAGTGATGAATTTTGCCAATTCTCCTCCAGGACATGAAATCTCTTCTTTGAACACTAGATCTTTGCCAAGGCCCTAATACCTATAGATTACCTTCCCTGAGGCCAGATTTCTAACTGCTTATTTGGATCTCCAAATGTCAGCTGTTCCCAACTTCCCCACTGCTGTGGTCAGATGACATACCAAGGTACGCTGTTATTCCATGTTGTATTTCTCTGTTGCCAACTGCCTTATTAGACTCTTCCCCTTCTTTAAACAACTTTTGCCAGGAGACTGGATTTTCTCTGAAGAATTGTTCCTTTTAAATGAGTATTGCAAAGTGGTGCTGGGAAAACTGCACAGCTACGTGTAAAAGAATGAAATTAGAACACTTCCTAACACCATACACAAAAATAAACTCAGAATGGATTAAAGACCTAAATGTAAGGACAGACACTATAAAACTCTTAGAGGAAAACATAAGCAGAACACTCTATGACATAAATCACAGCAAGATCCTTTTTGACCCACCTCCTAGAAAAAGGGAAATAAAAACAAAAATAAACAAATGGGACCTAGTGAAACTTAAAAGCTTTTGCACAGCAAAGGAAACCATAAACAAGACGAAAAGACAACCCTCAGAATGGGAGAAAATATTTGCACATGAAGCAACTGACAAAGGATTAATCTCCAAAATATACAATCAGCTCATGCAGCTCAATGTCAAAGAAACAAAAAACCCAATGCAAAAATGGGCAGAAGACCTAAACAGATATTTCTCCAAAGAAGATACACAGATTGCCAACAAACACATGAAAGGATGCTCAACATCACTAATCATTAGAGAAATGCAAATCAAAACTACAATGAGGTATCACCTCACACCAGTCAGAATGGCCATCATCAAAAAGTCTACAAACAATAAATGCTGTAGAGGGTGTGGAGAAAAGGGAACCCTCTTGCACTGTTGGTGGGAATGTAAATTGATACAGCCACTATGGAGAACAGTATGGAGGTTCCTTAAAAAACTAAAAATAGAACTACCACACAACACAGCAATCCCACTACTGGGCATATACCCTGAGAAAACCATAATTCAAAAAGAGTCATGTACCACAATGTTCGTTGCAGCTCTATTTACAATAGCCAGGACATGGAAGCAACCTAAGTGTCCATCGACAGATTAATGGATAAAGAAGATGTGGCACATATATGCAATGGAATATTACTCAGCCATAAAAAGAAATGAAATAGAGTTATTTGTAGTGAGGTGGATGGACCTAGAGTCTGTCATACAGAATGAAGTAAGTCAGAAAGAGAAAAACAAATACAGTATGCTAACACATATATATGGAATCTAAGAAAAAATAATAATAAAGGTCATGACGAACCTAGGGGTAAGACGGGAATAAAGACACAGACCTACTAGAGCATGTACTTGAGGATATGGGGAGGGGGAAGGGTAAGCTGTGACAAAGTGAAAGAGTGGCGTGGACACGTATACACTACCAAACGTAAAATAGATAGCTAGTGGGAAGGAGCCCCATAGCACAGGGAGATCAGCTAGGTGGTTTGTGACCACCTAGAGGGGTGGGATAGGGAGGGTGGGAGGGAGACAGAAGAGGGAGGAGATATGGGGATATATGTATATGTATAGCTGATTCATTTTACTATAAAGCAGAAACTAACCCACCATTGTAAAGCAATTATAGTCCAATAAAGATGTTTAAAAAAAATGAGTATTGCATGTTTGAGCAGCTAATACTATAATAATAGTAAAAGCTGATTTACTTATTTCCTTACTACAGACAGATACATTGGCCTGTTTAACTCATAAACAACCAAATTGTGTAGATACTTTTATTCTGAGTTTATAGATGAGAAAACGAATACTCATAGAGTTTAGCTAGTTAGTATAAGTAACAGAACTAAGAATTAGTCTAACTTCAGCTTCCATTTCCTTCTAATCAGCCCCATTCCATTTTGGTAATTGTGGCATTCCCATCTTGTCACAAGATGTGATGGGTAAGTATTAAATCTTAAGTTTAATATCATCTGGCATCCCTAAACTGAAATACACACACACACACATACACACACACACTCACTCACACATACACACACACACTTTTCTGAGTTCTTTAGTTTAGTGGAACAATTAGAACACTCAAACAGCCTTTATTCCAATTTGGAAATTGGGACCTCATTGCTTTTCTGTCTTGATATTTCATTAAATTCAGTCTAAGATTTAGTCATTTCCTAGAGAAAAATATATAAGACTTGGCTAAATAATAAAGCTATCTTAAGAATAAATGCCCATGACCCCAAGAATAATCCAACTGTATAATTGCTATGAATTACAAAACTGCCTAAAAAGTTCTGACCCAGATTCAAATAAGAATATAGGTCTCCAAAATAAAAGTGGGTGCATATATCAACAATATATAAGTGTGTATTTGGGTGGGCTCAAAGAAAAGAATTAAAGTTGGTATGTATGTATATATGGAGAAAAGGAGCTAGCATCTTCTAAAATCCAAACCAAATTCAGAGTCCTCACTGAATTTGAAAAAAACATTTCAGATAGTGGCGTTTCTAGTTTTGCATTCTTCTGCAATTGTGCTGCTGAGTCACAGCTACATCCAACCACTCCAATTCTGCTATTTGTTCGGGCTAGTTATTTTGTGTGACTTTTCTTTGTGAAGTGAACAATAGCAATTATTGTAATTTTTCAGCAATATCTATGAATATGCATAGTAGCTGACAGGTTTATGGTACTTCTAGACCAAGGTTTCACAACAGTGTCACTGTTGACATATGGGTCCAGACAGTTCTTTGTTGTGGGGAGTTGTCCTCTACATTGTAAATGTTTAGCATCATCAGTGGCCTCTACCCATTAGAAGCCAAACAACGTCTTGCCTCACAGCTGTGATATTCAAAAATGTCTCTAGACATTGCCAAATATCCCCTGGAAGACAATATAAATCCCAGTTGAGTACCACTGCTCTGCACAGAAAATTATCAGTCACCTACATTTCTTAAATTACTCCTTCAACAAATTCTCTCTCCCTTCCAATGGAATAATAGGTTAACTATGGCCCAATACTGGTTGCTGTTTGGAAATTTTGGAGTACAGTTAAAGAATGAAAGCTTTGCCACTCTATGGAGTGGATCTTACTATTTATTCAACTTGAATTTTAAATAAAGCCATAAATATTAATTTGAGTGTTTATTCTATGTTCCCAGACATGGAGACACACACACACACACAGAATCAATAAATATACAGTTTATGTCTTCTATGTCCATGGCCACATCTCCATTCGTGACTGCATTTGTGTGATTCAAAAACAACTAATATACTAAAACATATTAAATAAGACATTTAAAAATATTGATTTGTTTCTCCCCTTATCTTTTTATCTGACAAATACTTCCCTGAGATTCAACTGTGGTGGCGATGGAGAAGGGAGTCCTTCATGGAGAACTCATTCAGCTGCTTAGCCCAACAGCATAAATTTGATCTTGTAATTAGTATTCAACTCAGCATCTTGGACAGAAACCAGTGTTACAGCCAAGAGGTGGTTTAAATCACATAAATCATAGATCAATGACAGAACTTGAAGCACTGGATAGATTACAAAAGTTAAGCTTTAGTTAAAAATAGATTAACTGTTTCCCTGCAGGAATCCTTTATTTCTCCCAAAATATATAAAACAAATAATATTAGATCTAATCGTTTTGGGGAGCATATGCATATAATGTAAGTTGAAATATACTTTCCCTTCACAGTCACATTGATGCTTTGGAAATGTAGAAATGTATGTGCGCTCCCTACCCATGAAAATAACCCACATGTCTAAGAATTTGGTTTTGCGTAAGAGCCACAGAATACATTTGTTATAGTAGCAACTGTACAATAGTGATGTGAAAGCTGTTTTACATTACTTTATGAGCATCAGATTTTTAACTTAAAACTCAAACCAAAAAATGTGTTTTTATTTCTCAAGAAACAATGGATATATTTCAGTCTGAATCTTTTAACTACCAAAGTGTATATATATTGTAAGTTTACATAAATAAAAGTACTAAAAATGGTAGGTTGTATGAGTTGTATGGTAAGAAATAATCCTATTACTAAGTAATCATCTCATGAGCTCTTTCCCCTAATTCTTCTTTTAGAATTCAGAATTATTCAAACCTATAAAAAAGCAACTTGTAATAATTTAAATATATACATCTTTAAATGTGTCATATTATAAAGTGCCCAATAAAATTGACAATTCAATTTTAAGTGTCATTAAACATTCTTTTTTTTTTGAAATCTGAGCCCTTCTACTTTAAACTAGAAATAGCTTTTCTGACACTGAGGAACATACCCACAGTAAAAAAGGAAAGTTTTTGTAATAAAATTCCAGACCACCAAAATAATTAAATAGATAAAATGCAGACAGAGTTTAAATAATTACCCTGTCACTTTAGACACTCTTTCTTATAGTAGGTAAATTAGGTTGCAGATTAAATTTGCTGCAAAAATGAGCAAATATAATGAAAAAAGTCAAAACAATACAACTAAATTTTACAAATGTTACTCTAAATGAACGAAAATGAATTAAAATTTTCTGGTATGTACCAATTACAGAATTAGTATCAACATATTAAAAATGTCTTTGTGTTAAAATGAAAACATGCAAGTAATGTTTTTTTCACTTGTTTTCCTCTCTAATTTTATATTTAGGAAATATTCTTGTGGCTCGTTTTTATAAGGAAAATGCAAATACCTCCAGATCATAATTACATTACTAAATGAAGGTTAAAAAAACCCAAAAAACTCTACCTTCAGCAACATAGATTTCTCTGTGTGTGTATTTTAAAAATATCTGTACTCAAAGCGGGGCATTCAATTTCACAGTGTTTCTACTAATGGCTACATAAAAATTAAATGTCTAGAAGTCAAAGTTGGTAAGAAAGTATGCTGCTATCTGCTGCTTCACTATATGTTGTTTGCTACCTAGGCAAGTTAGATTTATTGTTCTATATTTATGTTTCTGAAAGAATCATGTGAAATTCAGAGCATATCCCTGATGTTTGCTTTATGTAAATCCAAAATTAATAAATAAGAATAGAATGAGTATTTTCATATGAAATTGTATATTTTATTTTTGCATCCAAAGTGCCTGAGCCTGCTTGTGGTTAACTTACTCCAAATTATATCAGTTTTCAATCTGTGTACAGTAATCAAAATTTTAACATTCATCTAAAAGTACAGTGTATGCAAATAGATTCATTATATTAGAAATATTTGGTCATATTACGAGATATCCACTTAAGGAATATTAAATATTCACAGGGTACTCAATGCTCCATCAATGGGTCACAAGTCACAAAATCTTCTTTTGATAATTTTAGATGGTAATTTTTCAAAGTCTCTACTGTTTAGATATATTTAATGGACAATGTAAACAATAGACACTCAAATTCAAAAGAAAAAAAAAATTTCCAAAAATACAAGTAACATCTAAGGTAAAAGGGAAAAAATCCACAGTAGAATAGAATCTAATATTTCAAGGCGTGAGCAGACATTCAGAACTGGCACTTGAAATATTTCTTTTCAACCATTAGGAATGAAAGTTCTGGAGTGACATAAGTTTATAGCACTTAAGTCTTCTTTCTATGCAGTTTATAAGAAGTAAAAGGATGTCACACTGACTTCAGTATTCACCTGATGAAACGTGTGATACATTAAATGAATGAAGCAGAAAATGCAGCCATAAAAGTTCATCATTTCATCCAGTGATGTTATTATGTCAGTTTCTAAGTCAAAGATTTTATTCAAAATGAAAATAGCTAATATATCATTGAGAGAAATTTTCAAAGGGATTCAGACTCTCAAATATGTGTGCATTTTAATGAGTCTGGAAAACAAATATTTTATAAGGAAAAAATAAAAGAAGAGAGAAGAGTTTGGGAAACTCTATCAGATCTGTTGCAAACTAATGGAATTTTTAAATACCACCTAATGCAAAGAGCACTCTATAGCTAGTCATAAGATTAAAAGCCTTTCAAGTTGCTATCTTGGGAAATTTCTTTCAAGGAAATTACTACAAAGCCTTGTTTTAGTACGTTCCCCTACTGTGCTTCCCACTGTGTTTTTTTAATAAGGAAAGCTATCCAGCCATAGAGGTGTATCCTGTTCTCCATGCTTCAGTGTCTAACAGCAGGCAGATACAGTAGACACTCGGGTGTTTTGACTCTAATTTTCACTCCATAATGTTGATGCCTGCTTTTGCTGACTGATGCATGTGTATTCATGGTTGTTTAATTATGAGTGGGCACAGATTTTCCCCACCCCATAAACTCTCCTCTTTCCAGTCACCCTCAGCATAAACAATATATAATCTGAGGTGTATCTTTGTAAATAAGGTAATCATAACAAAAAGAGTCAGCCTGTATAGTTCAAATTATTGAAAAACAAATTCAATTATATATAATCAAATTATTTTATTATTAATATATCAAAAGTAAATGTCAGAATTTATTTTAAAATTCTAAATTATTAATTTTTATTCTGTATTTTCAAATTATCCAGAAAAATGGCTGTCAAATAAAAAAGATCATTGAAAAATTATTATGAAGAACTCTTAGAGTATCTTATCAAAATTTGCTCTCATAGAATATAAATTCAGATTATCCTAATTAAATTAACAAAGAAGGAAAATATTATCTTTAGTACATAAGGATTTCTTTGTTAAAGTTGAAACACAAATTGTCTTGTTTTGGAAAAAGAAAAAAGAATATAGACCTCTTTTATGAAACAAACTCACAAAATAGTTTTTTACTCAAAACAAGAACAACTAAATGTATACTGATAAATAAGGAGAACACCTATTGGACATTACACTTTCTAGGCAACCAACTATGGATTTGGCTATTTGCAGATTAGTTTATCCTGTCCTTAGGGATACTTTTTGTTATTGGATAACAAAAACTAAATTTATAAATTCTAATATTCCCACATTCTCTAGAGTTGAGTATTGTTTTTAAAGGCCCAGGTATGGCCATCAAGACTGGGGCAAACTTTCTTGTGACCAATTATTTTAACGACCAAGATGAGTTACAGCAAGGAGATGTGTACTTATTCTGATTAAATAAGTTCTTTAGAATTGATGCATACATTTTGTAAAAAGACCTACAAATTTGGAGAATTGACATGCTGTTTTCATAAATTACTTATACATACCCACGAATGAGTACATACTGACTCACTGTTCAATCAAGAAAAAAATAATCTCTTGATAATTAAAAAGCAATATTTTTCATGATTTTTTTCTGATTTTTATAATCAATAATAACAGAAATACTTTGCTTAAAAAGGGCATTAAAATATTATCACATTCAAAGATCATCAATTGATTCTAATATTTTAATACTTCAAATATCAAATAAATAGCAAGGTTTCTGTTTCTTTAAGTATAGAGATTGAATTTTGCATATAATGAAAATAAATTTGGTTGATAAAAATGAGATTGTACAAAGACTAGTGGTATCGTGCTACCAGTATTGGGTTGTGCTGCATCCATGACAACAGAATGGAAGGTTGCTTTTAATACTATTATCTTACATACTCACAGCTGAATGCTAATGCAGCTATACTGAGAAAAATCGTTTCAGATCTGAAGCCACTGAACTTACATACACTTTAGAGTGTGTACATATAGATTTGCAAATACAGAAAAGAATAGAAAGACATATTACAGCATGAAAATCTCTCAAAATGTCATTATTTCTAAATGTACTTAGATGTGTTACGTACATCATCAAACATTCAAGGAATATTTATTAATGCAAAAACAAATTCAGTAAAAAGGAACATTTTGCTACTAGTTTGTTTTTGAGACCATAATCAGCAAAGTAAGAGAATATTCAATTTTCTTCTGCAGTGAAACTGAAAATCTATTATTTCTTCCAAATGAACAGTAACTCAAGAGAGTATTGTCTGATTTATCCTCAAAAAAAGCCAGAGAAAAGGGGAAGCAAAATGTAACTATGTGTCTTTTACTGATTTGATAAAATAATGCCTAGCTGTCTTTTTTAAAATAAAACAAGAGGAATACAATACCCAAATTTTAGATTTCTCTCTTCTCTTATTTTAAAGATGAGAATCTATTACTATATATAAATAGGTGGTGATGATGATGATGAAGATGACAGATAGATAGATAGATAGATGATAGATAGATATAGAGTCCCTTGTCTGAAGCAATCCCATATTGAACTCGAAGTATCCAGGTGGCAGTAACTTACTAATTTCCATGACGAAACTTGGCTGCCTTATGATGGATACTCTAATTACACTGCTGTTAGCCATGCCATCTTCTCAGAAACTAGGAGAACCCTTCTGGAAATCCCTTTCCTATATGGTACTTCTTTTTTCTTCTCTAACAGAATGATTTCTGTGTCTATGCACAGGCAATGTGAAATAGAAATTAAGGTTAATTCTATCCATTATAAAAGAAAAAAGAGACTTGGAAATTAGCCAACTAACTGGAATAATGCCTACTGTCAAATTAGACAATCCAGTATAGACAGATAAACAAAAAGAAATACACACACATATTATGAGGTAAAGCTTGAATTATGCAGTATACAGCAGTGCTTCCAAACAACAACCTCATGAATTAGCCCAGAAAGTTAAATGTTAAGTTCCAAGTTTTCTTTTCACCTTGTCTACCTTGACAGTGGTTATACTGACATCTTTAATAATAAATTTAGATTACCCTGGCCTATGGAATAATTTGAAATGTGAAATATTGGTCTTGAGTTCGGTATCAGATGAATCTGAAATTATCCCTTTTTCCTTTCACTTTGTTTTAGGAAATCCTTATTGTGTGGTTTAGGGAATTATAAGAATAACTCAGGAAAAGAAGGTGTTGCTGAGTCAAAAGTGAGCAATTTTTCTTGCCTGGTCCTTTACACTGATTATGTGTAAAGGATAATTACCCAGCTTTTTTCTTCACTACTATACTAACATGGTCAGATTGTCCTACAAATTTAGCCCACATCCACATTAATTCATTCATTTTCTCTCATTGATTAAATAAATGTTTATCAAGCATTTATTGTGTGTGTCACTTTACTCATCAGCTACTAAACTTTGTAATACTAAGTAGTGCACTATAGTATCATGGACTCTAGTGCCAAACTGTCTGAGTTCAAAATCCACTTCTACCATTTAATAGAGCTGTGTGGCTTTGCCTTATTTGCTTATCTTCTTTGTGCTTCTGTTTTCTCATCTGTAAAATGAGGATAATAATATTACCTATTCATAGGGTGTTTTAAGGATTAAATTAGGTAATTGGTGTAAAGCACTCAGCCCAAGAATTGTTATGTAATAAATGCTAGAAGGTATTTGTTAGCATGATTATTCTTTATCCAGATGAATCACCAATAAAACATGTAAAGATTGGAACTACTGTACAACCCAAAGATAACAAAGTTCACAGTCTTAAATAAAATTTTGATACAGGAGAGAACTGGAAAAAAAAAAAGAGGGGAATATGAGTCTCCCATATAAGAGAGACCGTAGGAAGGGTGGATTCAGATGGCTGATCATTTCAACCTTTAAATCTTATTACTATAAATGACTAAAAAAGACTAATTGGAACAACAACAATGAGAAGCCTAAATTATAACATTTGATTGTCAAAATGCCACATTACTAAATAGAATGCTTTGTCTATTGTAACAAATAAAGCTTCAGTTTTCACATCACAGTTAATTTTGTCTTTTTGTACGGGTCTTCCCCTTTCCTCCTACCTATCCACCAAATTTATATTTTCCTTCCTTTAATTCATTGTTCAAGACATATCTCATTTGGATCTTCTCCTCTCACTAGATTTACCTATTCTCTATCAGCTCAGTTTTACACCCTCCTTTCTACCTCAGTGTATCGTTTTATTGAATTAAACAAAGATATTTTTCTGGTTATACTATTAATCACTAATATTCATAGAGCACTTTCTGTGTAGCAGGATCATTGCTAGCAATTTATAATTATTTTATTTAGTCTTTATAATGCCTCTATGGGATAAGTACTGTTATCATCATACTCATTTTATAGAAGAAGAAATTGAGGCTCAGAGATGATAAGTGATTGCACCTTTAGTGTTGAGACCATGTTTAAAAATTAATAAGTTTTACGTGCCCCAATATAGTGAACTGTCCTTGTGGAACCTTAAGAAATGCTTAAAATGTTACTGTACCTTTGCCATTATCTTTTCTCAAAAAATATGTTTATACCCTTATCTACATCCTGTTGTATATAATGAACTAAATAATCTTTAATGTTGCCAAGATTATTTTTTTAGCTTTTGATCTGCTCATGAGTTATCAAAGAACACATTATGTTAAGGAGAGGGACATGAATAGGAAAAGCAACTATCAGATTCTAAAGATATCTGGGCTTCTTCTATAGTACACCAAAACATCTGGTTATTGAAGTTATTCAATATTCAAAATATTCAAAATATTTTATAAAGTCTACCAATATAATTTCTCACCTTTGAACCAGGACACATGATCCTATAGATATGAGTGTAATTTTAGGGACATTGGGACACAATATTTGAAATTAGAACTGTTCTGGAAAATTTAGGGCATATGGTCACTATATCTGTATAACAAAAAAACAAGTAGGACTGAATTCAGCAGATGTTTTAGCATCATGCAGACCCAGGCTTAATTTGTAGAGATTTTATGCATGTTTCAGGAAAGCACTGTGTAGCTGGGTTTTAAAATTGTTCTGTTCTGTCTGTTTTAAAGTGTTTAAAATATTCAGAACAGCAAAAGGGCAGACCCCCCTGTGAGGAGCGATAGAGTTCTGAGAGGAAGTGAGATTGGAAAATGTAGAGTTTGGTTAAAGTGATCCCTTATGATGTAAATAACCCATAAGGAGAAGGAAATGCTCCCTGAGGTTACTGGAAAAGAGAAATCCTAAAGTAGCCAATTCTCCCCAGTTTATGGAGAGAACTTATATTTTTGAGCACAGAATATCAGTTCTCTAAATTCCAAGGCATTAAGCCTGACGAGTCAACTTACTCTAGATTACATTATCAAATATCCAACAAGTGGTTCCAACAGAAAAGTACATCTAAGGTTTAAGCTTTCTAACTCAGGTTGAAGGGATCACCAAGATTTAGCATGGGTTCACTAATAGGTAATCCTGCCAAATTAAGCAAATCTCCCTTTTTGAAAGGTCTGTAAGTTAGTAATCATCACCTTTCTCTTCACAAACTGGAACCAACACTTCCTTCCGTTGACCCATCCAACTCTATTACTTAAACCTCTTTTTAAACACTGTTTACTGTGCATTAAAGTCAATCATATTATAGTTTTTTTATTAGACTGTAGGGGCTTTAAGGTCAGTAGTCATCTTTGTATCCCATTGTTGTCTAGTAAATGCTCAAAAAATGGTTGTTGAATCAGTTGGAGGGTGCTGTAGCTACAATGTAGCTTTATTTTAGCAAGGTCTTTGATAGTTTTCCACAATATTCTTGTGAACAAGATGGAAAACATAAGTTATATGACAGTACTATTAGGTGAGGTTGCACCTGGTTGAACAATCCTACAAAGAATATGAGTTAATGAATCCATATTACCCTGGAAGAAATTCCCTGTCCTGTTCAATATTTATAGATAATTTAAACAAAGATATTAATGGCTTGTTGTTCAACTCAATGGATGAAAAAAATCTAAGAGATAAAGCAGTGTTCAAAAATCTAGAAGCTTAGACCAAGACTAACAGGTTGGAAAATGAACAGGAAAGATGTAAGTTCTCTACTAAAAACTGATTAAAAGTCAGTTGTGCAAGTACAGACTAAATTTAATTGTTATTTGTGTAAAATAGAAGACTTCAAGGTTATGCACAAGATTAAAAGGAGCCAACAATAGAAGAGAAGACAAATAAATCACTCAGGTGGTATGGGAGTCAGCATAAAGTAGAAGTTTATATATCCATTTTTGAATTAAGCAAGCTTGAGTTCAAATCTGCCATCTATTAGTTACGAATACGTGAACATCTTATTCAATATCTCAGGTTCTCAGTGTCTTAATCTATGAAATGGGAATAATAAAAGTACCTACCTCATAGTGTTGTGTTGCGTATTAAATTTTAGGTAATCCATATAAAGGGCATAGGAGTTTTTGACACATAGTAATCACTCAAAATAATGATAGTCCAAGGCAGAAAAAAAAGTATGTCTGGACAAAATTTATCCTTCCTCATTCTGCACTGCTCAGAAAAAAACAAAACAAAACAAAACAAAAAAAACTCTAACATTATTCCTCTTTTTGATTCATATTTTGAGGAATGTTGACTCACTGGAGACCATGTAGGAAGAGCCCATTTAATGGATTCTAAAGGATCCGTTAATGCTCTCAGATAAAAAATTAAGAGATATTGGAAGGCAGGGGGAGCATGATTGTATTTTCTTAAGTGTTGAAATGCCATCTTGTAAAATAGGAGTTAAATTTGTTCTATATAGTGTCATATGGAAGAAAAATAAAGAACTATAGTTGTGAATAACAAAGAGGCAAATACTTTCATATTAAGGCACATTTTTTTTAATTAATTAATTTATTTATTTATTAATTTATTTATTTTTGACTGTGTTGGGTCTTCGTTTCTGTGCGAGGGCTTTCTCTAGTTGCAGCGAGTGGGGGCCACTCTTCATCGCGGTGCACGGGCCTCTCACTATCACGGCCTCTCTTGTTGCGGATCACAGGCTCCAGACGCGCAGGCTCAGTAGTTGTGGCTCACGGGCCCAGTTGCTCCGCGGCATGTGGAATCTTCCCAGACCATGGCTCGAACCCGTGTCCCATGCATTGGCAGGCAGATTCTCAACCACTGCACCACCAGGGAAGCCCCTTAAAGCACATTTTAAACAATGTTATCAGATAATAAATTAGGCTGCCTTATAAAAAATAAATGAGTTCCTCATTTTGAAGGTATCCAAGCAGAAGCTCAGTAACTTCTTGTTAAAGATGCTGAAAAATAGATTCCTATACTGGTGAGGCCAGGACGTTTCCAGTTCTAACATTCTCTGACTCTGTAGAACAGAGACTGTTTTCATATGAAGAAAAAAAAAATATTACTTTGAACTACAAATTTTTTAACTTCCATATGATTTATCCACACAACCAAACTGACCAATAAGGGCTAAGGGTGTCAAGTGGCTAAAGATAACACAGAGGGTTGACCTATATAAACCTGCATAGTACAGTGGAAGGAACACAGGTCTGGGAAAACTACGTATCAATTACCTCTTTGTCTTTAATGAGATATCTACTTTTATTGGGTCTCAGTTTTCTATCCCTAAAAGCAGTTTGGACTATATGGTCTTTAAGGGCCCTTTCATCTCTTATAGCACCCTATTCAGTCTTGGAGCATCATTTACCTATGCATCATTGATAGGCAACAAAAACTATTAAAAAATTCAAAATCAGTCAAGCACTTGACTAGACTATATCCTTCATTAGTGCTGAACCCATTCATTTCAACCTACATGTCAAGGAAGAATTTTTAATAGTGAATGGTGCTACCAAAAACTCCTAGTCACATAGTTGCCATACTTGTTTTGCATTACTGAGATATTATGTACCATTAGTGTGTGGGGAGTAACTTTTTCCCAGTCACAACACATCTCTGCAGGAGTTCAGAAAGCAAAAATGAAAAACATAAATGCTTCCAGTGTTTGTAATATGAGTCAAAGAACAGCATGATTAGAAACATAAAAAATTCTATTATTTAGTATTAGGAAAATAAATTGTAAATTTGAAGATATCCCCTATTACATATTCTAAACATATTTGTTCTCTCTTTCTCTCTCAAGTTCCTTAAAACATATATTAATTGCAATCAGTTCTGCAACCTAGGTGTCCCATTGTTTCTTTCTTCTTTGGGAAAAAAATGGCAGCTTTTCTTGTCCCTCACCTACCTCTAGTAGCAAATTAATCAGTCACTGGGAGTCAACAGGGATTTTTATTTTCCATTTTAAAAGCCTTCGACCCAAGGAATTAGCACTTTGGACTGTTGCCAAGGGGAAACCAATCTCCAAGAAAACAAAAGAAGGTCTAGAGGTTGGAATAAAGGCTTTAGTTTTTGCTAAATAGCCCAAAGTGGCACAACATCTGACCTTCTGATGACCCCATTGAGGACAGATGGGTTGTAAGTGAAGGCATCTTCTATCTATACACTCTGGCTACACTCATATTTCTAAATGAGCACCATGAAGAAATGCCATTATTGTTAATGTTCTTTTTCCAGATCTACATTGCAGATAATACCCATCCTTCCGCTTGATCAGTTCTACAAAGAGAAATTTGAAGCAGGAAGCTGGTGAGCTCATTTTCCAGTTCAGAAATTCTTAAAAGAAATTAGCCCCTAGTTAGGTAGATATTTTACTGTAAATTAATTTTAGATACTGTAAGAAATGACCTCAGATACTGCCCCATCTGTTTCTTTTGACAACAGTCTTGCTGTTTGAAGTAGTTCCTCAAATTTCACCAGCTCAAGGAGAAGAGTTTCTTCTTGGAGAGTTCCCAAAAGAATCTCCACACCAACAAATATTGTCATTAGCTCTCCAGAAGGTATGAAAATTCATCAGGGATTCCTCCTTCCAGCTGGGTAAAACTTGGGAGGTGCATATATTAAAACACTGCCAAGTCTATAAATCTAAACATTTTTGTTAAGTTTCAAACAAGATTGCAACCACTTTCTGTACAACAAATTTCACTTTCAGTCTTCTTAAAATCTGAAGAATATTTAGGAACATAAATATATTTCTGTTTGTTAATGTAGTAAAAATGTAAATGTGAAGAGGCAGAGAGTGTGGGAAAATCATGTAATGGTAAGTTAGTCATTCTGTCATTTAGTCTGTGGCCAGTTCGCTCTGTTGACTAAATCATGACATTAATGAGACTATGGTGACAACTCTTATCTCTACGAGGGCCAATTAGCCTCACTTCTCTTCAGTAACATAAATTGCAACTACCATCTTAGTGAACCAAAGGCAAACACCTAAATTTGTCACAAGAAAAACCAAGTTAGTGTGACTGGTTCAGTGCAAACTCAGGCCCAGGACCAGGAAACTTCTTTCAAAGTGCAAGCTCTGCTGACAAACTCCCTGGGTACAAAAACCAGCATGAATAGAAGGTGAAAACCATTAACATTTGTATAGCATATTTTTGTCTGTAAAGCATATTCATATATTATGGTACTTGATCCTCAAAACAGTTTTATGAGAGGGAGGTTATTACCTTCACTTTACAGAGAAGGAAACATTTGCTATATTTTTTTTTTTTTCAGACTATGATGAGCCCTATTAAGCACTACCAGGAAAAAGAGGAAATTTCACAGCTTTAAGTATTAAAAAGTTTAAATAAAAATGTGTTTTTCAGCTTTGAAAGTTTTTATATGGGAGTAAAAATTTATTTCTGATAGAATATGCATAAAAAAGAAAGGTAAATGTAAAGCTGGCTCAAGTCACAACAAGCGTTTCCTTTAAAATCATCTAAGACTAAAGGGAGCTTTCTACCTAGGTTCTCTGGACAATTACTTCAATTTACCACGTTATGGTGTACATATACAAAGGCTCCCAATCAGATAAGACTTAAAATTCTTTCTTTACATTCTAACACAATAACCTTATGAAGTAAATATATATTATTTGCTCTATAATATATTCGTTACAATATAGGTAATGAAACAAACTAAGAGATTATAAGACTTGTTCATTTTCTTTAGGTACATTATGCATTTTCATTTAGGGGTTAAACAATTAAAGATCCGTAAATAATGAAACCACTCCTCAGACTACATTAAATTATTGGCCATCAAATAAGACCTGCCTGTCTATTTTTTAGTTTCACTTTGAGTCATCCATAATTCCATAGAACCAGCCTAAATTATAAGCACTTACCATAAATAAGCATAAGGTACTCTCAGATTATTTTCTTAGCCTCCTTTTTGACTAACCTTCCCTTCTGTAATCCCGGTAGTTCTAAATATCCAGATATTCTAAACAATGTCTTTTCTCTTTGTCTAAGTGTAAGAGAGTGTTTAATTCCTCACCAAAAAATAGAAGAAAAATGAGTAATAGAGCCATGTTAGAAGCAAGACTAACAGCTGGACATTTTTCCTGGGTGGTTGGTTTGATTTTTTTTGTTATCACTAAATTGATAGACTGTTTAATTAGGTTAATAAATACTCAGTTCTTCTGGTGTCTTAAAATTCTTTAAAAATCCCCATTTTGTCATAACACTCTACTTTTGGCAGTATCCTCCAGGTGACATACCAAAGGATTTTATATGGGGAAAATACAGATTCTAGAGATGTTAAAATACACTAGTTACTTTTATGCTGTACATGTCACTAGTTTTGTTTTCTGTCACAAGGGGGAATATTCAAAAGAGAAAAACAGACTTTTGCAGAGGAAGAAACTTGGCAAAGTTACAGTAGAAACACCCATTTTATTCATTTTTATACTTTTGCAGGTCCACTGAGGTATAAAATTCATCAGTTTTGCTTCACATGAAAGGCTTTCTGTTCCTTGTAATCCATTCAGATTAAGTGTGCAAAGACCCACCAATGTGTCTTCAGATAGATTGCCTTGCAGTTATCCACGTTAATACAAGAAAAACATCTTCAGAAGATCTTATTAGAAAACTAATGTGATAACTGTTGGTGATCTAACACTTTTAGAGAGTGGGAAAAGACTTATTTTTTGTCGGTAATTATCAATGAAGTGGAAATTTAGCCTCTTTTTCCTCTTCTGGGGTAATATATTTGGTGAAAATAGGAATAGAAAAAAGTCCTTGCCCCACAACCACAAAATCTCTAAATACAGTCACACCTTGTTTTACTACACTTTGCTTTATTGTACTTCGAAGATACTGTGTTTTTTACAAATTGAAGATTTGTGGCAACCTGTGTCAAGCAAGACTATCGGCGCATTTTTTCCAGCAGCATTTGCTCACTTCGCATTTCTGTGTCACATTTTGGTAATTCTCACAATATTTCAAGCTTTTACATTATTATTATGTTTGTTATGGTAATCTGTGACCAGTGATCTTTGATGTTACTACTGCAAAAACATTATGACTCATTGAAAGCTCAGATGATGGTTAACATTTTTTAGCAATAAAATATTTTTAAATTAAGGTGTTTACTTTTTTTTAGTTATTGCATACTTACTAGACTACACTCTAGTGCAAGCATAACCTTTATATACACTGGGAAAAAAAACGTGTGACACTTTATTGCAATATCCTCTTTATTGTGGTGGTCTGGAACCCAACCTACAATATCTCTGAGGTATGCCTTGCAACATTAATTGCATATAGTAAAATGAAAAGAAAAAATGCTGTCTTACTTTGAGGCAGTTGTCTTAGGCGGTGACATAGTTACTAAAAGTTGATTCTATCCTGTTAAGTCAAAGTAGTACCAAGTGATTGTTGAAAAAACTAAATGTAGTTAACAGATTTTTTTTTAAAGGAGGAAGCTCTTCAATCTTAAAACATCTTTTTTAGTTTGTTTATTCATTTCATTTTTATTTTATATTTTATCTAGAAAAAGTAGAGTGAAAAACAGTAAAATGGTGGTGAATTAAAATTTAATTGGACATTCTTAACCACTGCAATATTATTTGAGAATGTACCTAACAATCTACTTGAAGGATTTCTTAATAAGGAATTTCGCTCTTTTGGGGATAAACCATTCGTAAGTATAATAAGCTAACATAATAAAAGACATTTCTGCTCAAATCCTCAGTTTCCAGCTAAGTGTGTGTAGAAAATCTTCATTGTCTATTTCTAAATTTTTTTCTGGACCTAATTATTTTATTCTAAAAATTCAGCATATTTTCCTTTTAATATTCCCTACAAATTCTAAATATGTAAAATATTCTGTTTCAATGTTCTCCTAAAATTCATCCCGATTCCAAGTCAAAAAAGTAATTTGAATACCTCTACACCTCATAGCTAATCTAATCTACCTAATTTTTAAATTAAAAAATTCTAGTTTGAAGCAGAAATACAGGCAGAAATCCAAATCATAAGACTAAAATAAAAGAGTCATCTAATTTTATAAGACTGTATCTATGTAACCTAAGTTTAAATGCTGTGTGTGTGAGCATGCATGCCCAGAGGCACACGCTCGAATGTGTGTTTGTGTATGTAATGATTAAAAATTTACCAAAAGCTATGAATGCCATTTCATTGTCACTTCCTTTGATTAACCTTCACCTGACCTCACTCCTTAAGGCAATCTCAGATTCTTTTGTTTCTGCACTTAAATTCTTCAGTCAAGCAGGTGCGTTTATAAAAAATCAGTCATCAAAAAGAATTCCTCGGAAGCAATTTTTTTCTGATTTTTCACAGATGTTTGTTATAAAAATGAAATTATGTTCCATTAAATATAACAACTGGTTGTGATTATTCAATTGGTAAGGCAACTCAGTTCACTGAAAACAGACCTAAACTACATAGATCTGCAGTTTTAGCAATTCTTCCTAGGTCACTGAAATCAGTGCAAATGATACATAAATATAAGGAGAGGAAGGACATTATTGTAATCATAAAAGGGCTTTGCTACAACTGAGCTGGAAAAAATGTATAAGCTTTTATAGAATTTAATAGTATACTGTGAAATGAAAAGTTGTAAACAACAACAAAAACTTGTTTTAAAACTTTTTCCAAAATATTTTCTGTCCTACATCATGGTCATGAAAATCACTGTTCTCTATTAAAACAGTTGCCTAACAAAATGGATTTTTAGGTAATTTCCTAATATTTATTACCGTAATTAAGAGAAAATATTTAAATTTTCTTTATAAACTCATTTCTAGAACAATATATCACCAGCAACTTGCCAATATTTTATAGAGAAAGCTAGGATATAGGAAAGGAGAAAGGACAGCCTTAAGCACCAAAAATGAAAAAGAGTCTTTGAAAAGAATTAAGAGGGTAATAAAACATTCTGGTGTTGTTCTATTACACTTCTTATCCTTACTCTCACTTTCATGTTTTAAAGCTTGCATGGTCAAATGTATTCTACTTGCTAGTTGCAAGAGAGAAAATAAAACTTTACAATGGAGGGACCAAGTTATTTCCACTCTAACCAGCAATCACTCACCATCACTAATAGTGGAACAGCCAGACAGTATATGTCTTTTGATAAAATGCAATAAAAATTATGCAGCAGCATCTATGCAACATACTTGCCAAAAATCCAGCCTTTAAACCTAACTTTCAGTTTACTGGAAATACAGGGATGTGAGGAATGAATTAAATACCACAAGACAGGAAATAAATAAATAAATTCAGAAGATCAAATATTCTGTATAACCAAGATCTATATCTATTTAACAGTTCAAGGTTGTAAAGAAAAGAAAAGGGGATTCTGTTAGATTAGAAAAATTATGTATGATGTTTGATTGGATCCTGATTTTAGTCAGCTTTAAAAGACATTTTGTTGACAATAGGGGACTTGGAATACAGACTAGAAATGAAATTATATCTAGGAATTATAGTTCATTAATAAGTGTGATAATGATAGTTTGGTGATTTAGAAAAATGCCTTTATTTTTCAGAGATGCATATGGGTAAAATATCATTATGTCTAAAATTAAAATAATTCACAAAAGTAGATGAAACAAATATGGCAAAATATTAATAAATCAGTAGTGAGGATATGGAGTTCATTATATGATTCTTTCAGCTTTTTTGTATGTTGAAATGATTTTATAATAAAGGTTTTAAAAATAAAAAAAAAATACACACTCAAACACTTAAAGAAACCAGAAACTACTTCAGCCAACATTAAAATTCTGAAACAGTACTAGTTTCCTGTTTTCTCTCCTCTCCACTTGCACTTTAGGTAGTGTTCAATCCCCTCTCCCCCACCCCCAATTTCAGGATCCAGAGCCTAAGATTCACTGTTTTCCTACGCCTGAAACTGCTTTCTACTTTCTCATTAAAAAAAAAAAAAAGTGTTTTCAGGATAGGGTCCTGGTATATGTGAATCTTATGGCCCTGATACAAAACGCTACTTCCTTGCAGAAAATGGGAGAGTAGGTCTCAGACAAGAATTGTTTTGAGACTTTTTTAGGCCTTATATACTCTTAGATTTGGAAGCCCTCTTCCACATCATATCAAAAATATTAAAATATATCAAACTGTATATTAAATATACTTATTGATAAAAGTCTAAAGAATTTTATTAATATTATAATTTTGAGTTTTATTAAGAAAAATATGTTGTGATTTAAGCTTCATTAATTTTATATATAATTATTTAAGAATTGAGTGACAATTAACTAGTTGATGTGTTATATTATCTAGAAATCTAAACAAGTGTTTAAATTTTGATATTGCCATTTTCTTTCCATATTTTAAAACTAATAGATTTTTTTTTCAGGTTCTGAGCATGTTTATAGGTTCTTGAAAAGCTTGAAGTCCCTAGCCTGGACATAAGAACATGAGACCATCAAAGGGAATAATAATCCTGAGGAATAGCCTTGCCTGTCCCAGGTTTTAAATATTTTGACTGGGTAGTCATCTTCATTAGTATGCAGTATGCATAAATAAATTGTACTTAATTGAATTAGAAAAACATAGAATCAAATTTTGTTAGAGCTGAAAGAATATTTGCTGCAGAGTTCTTAAACTGGAGTCTGTGTAAGAGCTTTAGGGGTACACAGATCTCCTCAAACTGTAGGTAAAATGATGTATTAATGTGTGTGTCGGTGAGGGTGGCTCTATGACTGCCATTTTCTGGTGAGGGGGATCCTGAGTTTTCATCACAGTTTAAAACTTTTTGTAACTACACTGCCCCACCTCCACAAAGAATCATTAATTCTAGTCTTACTTCCCCCTATTCAAGATAGGAAAGCTAAGAGCAGAAAGAGGAAGGGAATTGTCCAAAGTCTCACAGCTGGTTAGGGTGTGGAGTTTGTTTCCTAACTTAAGTTCTCTCTCCTTACCATGAAGTCGGTTCTGAAGTCCATCTTCGACTGTTGTCCTGTCCCTGTATTACTTTAGGCCAAAGCGTCTCAAGGGGGCTCTCCGATTCTCACACAGTTTAAGCTGCTGTAAATTTGAAAATTTTGAACAGTTTGAAATAAAGAGCCTCCTTACTTTTTCTATGCTGAATCATAATCTAGTGGTCTCTGGCATTAAAAGAGATCTCTTCTGACTTTATTGTGCAAACATTCTTAGCAACAGGGAAGTGGTTTAACACAGGAGTCTGAAGATCTGGGTTTTCTTTTTCATTCAGCTACTAAAATATAGAAAAGAATCACAAGGCTGGGTAACTATCTTGTGGGAGTCACTAAACCAGTTTGTGAATCAGTCTCTTTCTCTGGAAAATAACAATATTGGTTCTGGCTCACCTTCACTACATGTATAGAAATTTTCAAGATTTTCAGACAAAAGACACCCTATCAATAATAAACCAACACAAATACAATACAGTCTAATGTGATGTCTCCTGAAAAGCAATATCTCTGCTACTTAATTTGTCTTTTAATATAAAATTATTTTTGATAGTTTTCTTCCCTGGGCCTGCTTTCAACTTCATCTCCCAATCATGTAAAGGAAAAATAGAGATCTTCTATTAAAAATAATTCTATAAACAAATCTATAAACTAAGCAGTTGCTTATTTATTTTTGCTTTTGCTTATTTTTTCTGTAATGGCAAGGGTCTTCTGTTAAGAATTACAATAATGAACTCACGTAGTAGATTTTAAAGTGTGCCTTCCTTGGGCTATAGTTATATAAAAGGTTATATGGTGCAACAGTTATTAATCCTTCTTCACTTTGACAATTGATTTGAATACAGGGCTTGTTGTAGACTCTTTATAATACAAGATCATAAAAGTTCAAAACTAATTTATTACTCTTTGTTCCACCCAGCAAAAAGTACACCTTATGCAAACTATTACTGTCAGATCGATATTGTGCTGAAACAAAAATGCAGATTAGCTGTTAAAGGCTTCTCTTTTTAACTGCGTACATGAATTACTTTGTAAAATGCAAGCACTATGGTAGTGGTGGTGGGGGGAAACTTCAGAAGAGAATTTTAAAATAGAGCGGAGAGGCAAGTAGGAAAAAAGGTTCAATAAAGGCTCCATTCCTAAAATTAACCGGTGTAAATTTAAGAAATTTACATATTTAAATAAAACACTGATTGTAGTTAGTATGTGAGATATTGAATTTGAAACTGGAAACTAGTTGTACAGAAGACATCCGTTGCCATTTGGACCAGTTTCCAGTTCAATAAAACCTGCATGTACAGAACATATATCCCAGCAAAGTTCTGCTCAGATGCCAAAATCAAAAGTATTTGAACAGACTGGAATGGTTTGGCTCATGTTAGTGATGCAAACCTATTGAATTTAGAGGCTAACAAATTTCTAGTTAAAGTACAAAGCGCTCATTGATTTTAAAAGGAAAAATATCTCTAACCCCACTCTGTTCAAGGAATGTTTACCAGGAAGGATAAAATGTAGCTAGCTTTGTTTTTCAATTAGGCCGATTCAGAAAATTCATCAATCTTTTTCTCCCCCTGCCCTTCTCCATTATCACCTTACCTCTGGAGGTCAGAAGGGTGCACAACCCCACACAGAGTTAGATGAAAGAAGGGAGGAAAGAGGAAGTATTTGACTGCAACCTTATTTGAGTAAAACTGCAAAAATCCTGAAAATAGAGGCTGAAATAGACAGTGGGTTTTCATGCTGCCCTCAGGCATTAATACCTTCAACTTGTATGCATATTTCCATATACATATTCCACTGTTAGGTGGGAAACAGTTACCACAGCAACCTCCAATTCACTTGACAGATTTGTTATTTCAATAAAGCTATGAGATTCTTTCTCATATGAAAAAAATAGATGTATATAGCAGTAAAATCAGTGTGTTGTATATGGCACCTTTACAGTGGAGGGCATTCATCACACATCATCCTTATTCATGCTATCTAGTTGGTTAGTGGTAGAACTTGAAGATGTATTCCAGGTCTTTCGACTCTCCATCTCTTCCTATTTTCTACTCTATCCCCACTGGAATTTATAAAATTTTCAGTGAGTTAATACTGGCTAAAATTTACCCAGTTGTCAATACACGTAGAAGTAGAGGGCTTAAACATATGTATATTCTATTCTTCATTTGGGCTTTTCCACTTTTACTTTACCATTATGAAAATTCTTGCTTTAAATATTATGTGTCAGTAATGGTGCATTTAACTTTAATGTTTACACAGATAGGGAAGATAAAAGAATTGGGTTGTTAGAAGAATAATCCTACATAATTCTTTTCAGAGGAGCTTAGTTCATTTATTACTATCTAGGTTTCAAATCACCTTAAGAACTGCAGGCTTTCAAATGTAAAGTATATCCAATAACAGCCTTCAGTTAGTTTCAAGTACATAATCTCATCCCACTGATGCAAAAATACGATTGCAACAGCAAATAAAAATTTCCCGTTTCCTAATAATTTTATTTATTTCTGTGAAACTGTTTTTAATTGTTTGGTAGTGAAGGCTTGTCTCTTTGTGTTTTTATTATCTGCAATTCCATTCTGGAGTGCTATAATCTAGGTATCTATATACCAACTTCTTTTAGACATTTAATTTACAAGGTACACCAATTAACAGGAAGGGTCAAATAGTGGGGGAAGTGATTTCAATTTCCAGCTAATTTTTGGAAAAGGAGGTAGTCTTTATTGTCAAATACCTTTCTAATACATATTGAAGTATGTATGGGTAAAAGTATATTATGTCTGAGATATACTTTAGAAGTCTCCAGGAAGAAAGATGAGAGATGATGAAAATGGCAAAATGCTGGTAATTATTGAAACTGGGTATTAAGTACATGGGATATAGTTATTACTATTCCTTCTACCTTTGATGTATTTGAAAGTTTTCCTAATAAAAGAAAAAGCAAAGTCTGAAATGTACTAGTTCCAGGATTTTGCCTCATCAGTTTGGTAAATATAATTTAATCTTTTACTTGTCTGAAGAAGCAGCCAGATAAATACATGCCTGACACTTTACACATGTTATCTCATTTAATTTTCACAACAATCATTTTTTGTAGATATTACCCAAATTTACAGACAAGGAATTGAAAATTGAGAATTGGTGGCAGACAGGTCTGTCTGACTACAAAACCCACTGGGTTCTAACTGTCTCCACTTTAATAAGGATCTACCTCTCACCATTTGGGCCAGGATACACTAGTAAGTATGGGAGAGCAAGCTAGATGTGTTCTAAGGTCTAGAATGTGGTTGTTTGTGTTTGTTTTGTGTTTTATTAATTTCCTAATAAGGATTTGTTTTGATTGTCACTTTTCTTTCTCTGAAAAGCAGAGAATAACATTAAAGTTCAGGCTATACAACTGAAAGTTAAAATACAGGACAATATTTGAGGCATACTTATACTAAAAAATTAGCTAATTTAGCTGGACATCCTGCATTTAATTTGCTAAATCTGACAGCCTTATGTTAGCAACATATTCTACTTAGTTGGATGATAGTGAATTGAAGTTTTAATAAACACTGACAGGGGTACGTGAACACTGAACCTGTTACAATGGATAGGCACTCTCAAATCTGCAATATTCCTGAAAAGAGTGCCTTCCTTCCAAAAAATAGCTTCAAAATACTCAGTAGAAATGACCCAAGAATTCCATAATGAATAGGCACTGCTTTTGTAAAAAGAAAAAATTCATTTTTAATTTTAAAATAAATGGATTTTCACTTTAAAATATTTAACTGAGTATTTCTGGATAAGATTTTGTTGTATTGTTTGTTTTTGTAGTGATGTTCAGCATTGAGGGATCTCAGCCCTTTCTGAGACCCCCAAACAAATTAATTACCTTATTCCTATTCAAAAAAGTTATTAATTTGGCTCATTTACATTTGTTTCTGATACTCATTCAATCATGTTATTAAAATATTATATGCCTGAAAGAAGAGAAGATGTGCACACATTATAACCACACATACACACACACACGCGCGTTCACAGGGACATTTACAAAGACCTTTTTCTTCTTTTTAATAAAAATAGAAATCTTTTCAAACACTCAAACCCACTGGGAGTTTAAAACAAATCAACAAAGAAAAATCAAAGTATTAAATAAAACCTTAAGTTCTTGGGGGCTATTTTTTCTGCTATAAAATTTTTAGCTGTGTTTAATTGTGGAATGGGAAAGGGAAAGGGAAGGGGACCAATGATAATCACCAAGGAACGAAAACAACCAGCCAATTCATTCAATTCAATCAACTTGTCAATTCATTTGTTGGGGTGGGGGGAGGAATAAGTCTAAATTGTTATTTGACTGACAGCCATAAAACAATGACACAACTGTATTTTCCATGTAGTTTGCTTGCAAATATTGCTTGCCTCTAAAACTTTATAGGCAAACAAAATCAGTTAAGAAAAAACATATGGGCTTCTACACTCGATCCAGGAAAGTTATCAAAGCTCTTGCTTGTTTTCTTTCAAACATGATTCTTAGAAGATTGAATGAATGATTGAATTAAATAAGAAAAAATTCAATAACTGAAACTGCTAAAATGATGTTTCTATGTATGGCTGGTTTGCTATCTGTAAATATGCTTCCCATTTAATAAACCCATGTTTGTGTTTCCACCTAATTTGTAATAAGATTTTGGAAAGTGCTAATTAATAGTTTTTATAAACAACGAAGGGTCCTAATTTTACTGAGCATTTTATTTCCACTAGTTGTTAATATTTCACTTTACCTTCAAAGGTTCTCACTTGTTTATCTTCTTAGGAGTCATTTTCAGGCTGCCTGATTCTATACTCATACCCCATCTTATACAGTTAGTTTATCTCTATGATTCTTCTACTCTGTAATCTTACACCAGGCCTTTTATTTTTTTCTCCCATATACCTAAACATCCTGAACATCTTGGCCCATACCAAATCTCAATCTTTATGGCTCCAGCTTAAATCATACTTTCCCTATGAAGTCCTCCCCAACCACACTAACTCACACAAATTGTCCCATTTTCTATACCCCCAAATGTGCTTTTCAAAGAATGTTTCAAGGAAGTCTGGGATGTCTAAGACCCTTTCATGGAGTCTGTGACATTAAAATTAATTCTATAAAAATATTAAGCTTAGACTGTCTTTTTTACTGTGTGGACATTTGCACAGATGGTGCAAAAGTAATGGGGAGTTAAAAGTGCTGGGTCCGGTCTTCCCTGGTGGCGCAGTGGTTAGGAATCTGCCTACCAATGCAGGCGACACGGGTTCGTGCCCCGGTCCAGGAAGATCCCACATGCCGTGGAGTGGCTAGGCCCCTGAGCCACAACTACTGAGCCTGCGCGTCTGGAGCCTGTGCTCCGCAACGGGAGAGGCCGCGACAGTGAGAGGCCCGTGCACCGCGATGAAGAGTGGCCCCCACTCGCCGCAACTGGAGAAAGCCCTTGCACAGAAGCGAAGACCCAACACAGCCAAAAATAAATAAATTAATTAATTAAAAAAAAAAAAGTGCTGGGTCCTTAACAAAAATCAAAGCAGTGACATCAAATTGCTAGTAGTTTTTGTATTATTCATTGCCACACAGTTGCAGGTAAAAAAAGCTGGTTTTACTTAAAAACACCCTTGTTGAAATAGTAAAGACTATTAGTTTTATTAAATTTTAATCCTTGAATACACAACTTTTTGATAATTTTTGTGATAACATGGCAAATATACATAGAACATTTTTGTTGTATACTGAAGTATGATGGATGTCTCCAGGAAAAAGAGTTGTCTGTTTTTTTGAGGTACAATCTGCTAGTCATTTTTCAAGATAAAAACATTTTTACTTGAAATAATGACTGACAGACAAAGTTTGGTTATTTAGACCTGAGTATTTGGCATATATTTTCTCAAAATAAACGAAGTGAGAGTTACTTCAATGAAAAAAAATGACATTATTTGTCGCCAATGCTAAAATTTGCAATTTTCTTTTAAGCAAAATTTATATTTTTGAAAACTTACATGTGCAACCATGAGTTTGGCAGCCTCTCAATACTTAAAATTGTTCTTATGACATGGGTGGTGAAGTTAAAGATTATGATTTTTAGATATTGTATAATGAAATGTATCAATATTTAGATATTTATGTAACTAAGTGAACAAATATTCTCCAAATGTCAAATTTATTAACATGGTTTCATATTTCATATTGCAACTACTTTAGCTATAGCAACTAATGCTTATTAAGTTTTGGAATAGTATCAAAGAGGAATATCCACAGTTATCTGAAAATGCTATTAATGTATTTCTTTTTCAAACTACATATCTGTGAAATGCTGCAGTTTCTTTACATATTTCAACTAAAACAACATATCACAAAAAACTAAATGTAGAAGTATATAAGCATATTAAAAGATGCTCCACATAATTTATCATCAGGGAAACAAAAACTAAAACAACAATGAGATACCACTACATACCAATTAGAATGGCCAGAATCTAGAAATCTGACAACACCAAATACTGGTGAAGATGTGAAGCTACAGGAACTCTCATTCATGCTGGTGGGAATGCAAATGTTACAGTCACTTTGGAAGACGTGGCGGTTTCTCACAAAACTAAATGTACTAAACACACCATACAATCCAGCAACCATGTTCCTTGGTACTTACCCAAAGGAGTTGAAAACTTTTGTCACATAAACCTGCACAAGGCTGTTTATAGCAGCTTTATTCATAATTGCAAAAATTTGTAAGCAACAAGGTATCCTTTAATAGGCGAATGGATAAAAAAAAAAAAACTATAACACATACAGAAAATAGAATGTTATTCTGGGCTAAAAAGAAATGAACTGTCAAGCCATGAAAAGATATGGAGAAACCTTAAAGACAATTTACTTAGTCTAAGAAGCCAATCTGGATAGGCTACATACTGTATGATCCTAACCATGTAATATCCTGGAAAGGGAAAAAACATAGAGACAGTAAAAAAAATCAATGGTTGCCAGGGTTTTGGGGGAGGGATGAATTGATGGAGCACAGAGGACTTTTTAGGGCAGTGAAACTACTCTGTATGATTCTATTATGATGGATACATGTCATTTTGCATTTGTGCAAATCCATAGAAAGTACAACACTAAAACTGAGCTGTAATGTAAACCATGGACAGTGAGTGATTACAATGTGTCAATGTAGGTCCATCAGTGGTAACCAATATTTTCTCTGGTGGAGAATACTGATAATGGGGGAGGCTGTGCATGTGTGGGGACAGGGAGCCTATAGGAAATCTGTGTATCTTCCTGTCAATTTTGTTGTGAACCTAAAACTAGCCTAAAAAATAAGTCTTTAAAAAAAAAAGACTAAATGCAGCGTAGATATCAGAATCCAGCTGTGTTATAGACAGACCAAAGGGATGAAATTGACCTTACACTCAAAATTTGGTTTGGATGTTTCCACATGTACACCAAAAGAGAATGCAAATATTTATTAATCACATTATGAGGTTTTCTGAGGAGAGCAGAGAAGGCTCTCAAGTAGGTCCACAAATGGCTTGAGAAAGCAAGAAAAGATGAGTGGTCTTGGATTTGATTTTGTTTAGGGGATGGGGCCAAACTAGGGCTTGTGTGCTTTAAACTTCCCACAGGAGCCAAAGGGGTAGAGTGCATGCTTTATTATCAGCTGGCACAAATGAGGGACAAGAATGGAAGGGGGAGGAAAAGAACTTGAAAGTTGTCAATAATCAAACCTCAAAAATAGAATCAAACACTTTATTAAAAGCTATTTTAATTAGATAAAACATACAAAACATTTGCTAAAAGTGTAAAGCAATGCTACTTTGCTCAGTAATATTTTTTGTTCATAAAAATGTAATTTTATTTTTTTTTAATCTTATTTACACTAATGTGTAATAGGTTTATTATTGGAGACAAGATGGCAGAGTAGAAGGACATGAGCTCACCTCTTCTTATGGAAACACCAAAATCACAACTAATTGCTGAACAACCATTGACAAAAAAATGCTGGAACTTACCAAAAAAATACCCTACATCCAAAGATAAAGAAGAAGCCACAGTGAGACAGCAAGAGGGGCACAATCATTATAAAATCAAATCCTATACATGTCAGGTGGGTCACCCACAAACTGGAAAATAATTATACCACAGAAGTTCTCCAACAGGAGTGAAAGTTCTGAACCCCATGGCGGGCTCCTCAGCCAGGGGCTCTGGCAATGGGAAGAGAAGACCCCAGAGAATCTGGCTTTGAAGGTCAGTGGGGTTTGGTTGCAGGAACTCCACAGGACTGGGGGAAACAGAAACTCCACTCTTGGAGGGCACACACAGATGTTGCTTGCACCAGGACCCAGGGATAAAAAACGGTGACCTCGTCAGAGACTGGGCCAGACTTATCTACTAGTATTGGAGGGCCTGCTGCAGAAGCGGGGAACAGCTGTGGCTCACTGCAGTGACAAGGACGCTGGTGGTGGTAGTTCTGGGGAGTACTCATAGGCATGAGCCTTCCAGGAGACCATCATTTTCTCACCAAGACCTGGCCCCACACAAAAGCCTGTAGGCTCCAATGCTGGGATGCCTCAGGCCAAACAACCAACAGGGTGGGAACACAGCCCCACTCATAAGCAGACAGGCTGCTTAAAGTCTTCCTGAACACACAGCTGCCTGATAAACACCCCCTGACATGGCCTTGCCCACTAGAGGGACAAGACCCAGATCCACCCACCAGTAGGCAGGAACCAGTCCATCCCTCCAAGAAGCCTGCACAAACCTCGTAGACAGGCTCATCCACCAGGGGGCAGACAGCAGAAGTGAGAAGCACTACAACCCTGCAGCCTGCAGAAGAGAATTTTCAATCACAGTAAATTAGACAAAATGAGACAGCAGAGGAATATCTTGTTCTTTTCGTCGTCCCAGATGAAAGAACAAGATAAAACTCCAGAAGAACAACTAAGTGGAGACAGGTAATCTATGTGTTATTTTTTAAACATAGTCTTAAATGCTTTTAAAGTAAGTATATTTAAAAGAGATAAAGAGGTCATTATATTATAAAAAATGTCAATTTATCGAGAGAATATAACAATTGTAAGTATTTATGGACTCGGAGGGGGATCAAGATGGTGGAGGAATAGGACATGGAGTTCACCTTCTCCCACAAAAACATTGAAAATACATTTACAAGTGGAACGATTCACACAGAACAGCTACTGAATGCAAACAGAAGACCTCAGACGTCTGAAAATAAAACTTCTACATAACCAGGTAAGAAAAAAGGAAAAAGGAATCAGAATGGGGCCTACACCCGAGTGAGGGAGCTGTGAAGGAGGAAATGTTCCTGAACCTCAGGAATTCTCCTCACCGGTGGGAAAATCAGCCTGCATGGAGGGGGAGCTTCAGAGCTTAAGAGGAGAGAGCAGCAACCAGTTTGCGGAAGGCAAAACGGAGATCAACCTGCACAGAGGGTTGGCAATGCTTCCCTCTGCTCTCCAAACGGAGACACTCCTCTGTTGGTGAAAAGCTGAAAACATTCCCTCTAAGATCAAGAATAAGGGAAGGATGCTCATTGTCACCACTTTTACTCAACATAGTTTTTGAAGTTCTAGCCACAGCACTGAAAGAAGAAAGAGAAATAAAAGGAATCCAAATTTGAAAAGAAGTAAACTGTCACTGTTTGCAGATGGCATGATACTATACACAGAAAATCCTAAAGATGCTACCAGAAAACTACTATAGCTCATCAATGAATTTAGTAAATTTGCAGGATACAAAATTAATACATAGAAATCAGTTGCATGCCTATACATTAACAATGAAAAATCAGAAAGATAAATTAATAAAACAATCACATTTACTATTGCATCAAAAAGAATGAAATACCTAAGAATAAACCTATCTAAGGAGACAAAAGAACTCTACTCTAAAAACTATAAGATGCTGATGAAAGAAATCAAAGATAACACAAATAGATGGAAGGATATACCATGTTTTTGGATTGGAAGAATCAATGTTGTCAAAATGACTGTACTACCCAAGGCAATCTATAGATTCAATGCAGACCCTCTCAAATTACCAATGGCATTTTTCACAGAACTAGAGCTAAAAATTTTTAAATTTATATGGAAACACAAAAAACCCCGAATAGAAAATGCAATCTTGAAAAAGAAAAAAGGAGTTTGAGAAATCAGACTCCCTGACTTCACACTATAGTCTGAAGACTATACAAATCTACAGTCATCAAAACAGTATGGTACTGGCACAGAAACAGAAACATATATCAATGGAATAAGATAGAAAGCTCAGAAATAAACACATGCATCTATGATCAATTAATCTACGACAAGGTAGGCAAGAGTATAGAATGGAGAAAAGACATTCTCCTCAATAAGTGGTGCTCAGAAAACTAAACAGCTACATGTGAAAGAATGAAATTAAAACATTCTCTAACACAATCCACCATAAAAAGACTGAAATGTAAGGTGAGACACTGTAAAATTCTTAGAGGTAAACATAGGCAGAACACTCTTTGACGTAAATTGCAGTAATATCTTTTTGGATCCACCTCCTAGAGTAATGAAAATGAAAAGAAAAATTTAAAAAATGGGACCTAATTAAACTAAAAATCTGCATAGCAAAGGAAATCATAAACAAAACGAAAAGACAACTCACAGAATGGGAGAAAATATTAGCAAATGATGCAAATGACAAGGGATTAGTCTCCAAAATTTACAAACAGTGAATGCGGCTCAATATCAAAAAAACAAACAACCCATTCAAAAAATGGGCAGAAATTCTAAATAGACACTTCTCCAAAGAAGACATACAAATGGCCAGAAAGCACATGAAAAGATGCTCAACAGAACTAATTATCAGAGAAATGCAAATCAAAACTACAATGAGGTATCACCTCACAGGGTTCAGAATAGCCATCATCAAACAGTCAACAAACAATAATTGCTGGAGAGGGTGTGGATAAAAGGGAACCCTTTTGCACTGTTGGTGGGAATGTAAATTGATACAACCACTATGGAGAACAGTATGGAGGTTCCATAAAAACTTCAAATAAAACTATCATATGATCCAGAAAACCCACTCTTGGGTGTATATCCAGAGAAAACCATAATCTGAAAGGATACATGCACCCCAACACTCATTTCAGCACTATTTACAAAGACATGGAAGCAACCTAAATGTCTGTTGACAGAGGAATGAATAAATAAGATGTGGTACATATATACAATGGAATATTACTCAGCCATAAAAAAGAATGAAATAATACCATTTGCAACAACATGGATGGACCTAGAGATTATCATACTAAGTGATGTAAGTCAGACAGAGAAAGAAATGTCATATAATATCACTCATATGTGGAAACTCATCAAAATATAAAGATACAAATGAACTTATTTACAAAAGAGAAGCAGACTTTTATATGTCAAAAACATGGTTACCAAAGGGGAAACATGGTGGGGAAGGATGAATCAGGAGCTTGGGATGAGCACATGGACAATACTATATATAAGATAGATAAACAACAAGGACCTACTGTATAGCACAGGGAACTCTACCTAATATTCTGTGATAACCTATATGAGAAAATACTCTAAAAAAGAATAAATATATGTATATGAATAGCTGAATCACTTTGCTGTATACCTGAAACTAACACAACAGTTTAAATCAACTATACACTAATAAAATTAAAATATTAAATAAATAAATAAACATTTTAAAATTATTTATACATTCAACATTGGAGCACATAACTGTATATACTGAATACAACCAGGTCTGATGTGAGAAACAGACAGTAGTACAATAATACTACAGCACTTCAATACCCCACTTTTAAAAACGGATTGATCTTCCAGACATGAAATCATTAAGGAAAGCATTGGACTTAAAGAACATTTTAGACTAGATAGAAATAAACATTCCATCCAACAGCATCAGAATACACATTCTACTCAAAGGCATTTGAAACATTATTTAGCATAGGGAGGGTGGGAGGGAGGCTCAAGAGGGAGGGGATATGGGGATATATGTATACATATAGCTGATTCACTTTGTTGTACAGCAGAAACTAACACAACATTGTAAAGCAATTATACTCCAATAAAGATAAAAAAATCTTAGGCAATAAAACAAGTCTTAGGGAATTTAAGAATATTGAAAGCATATCAAGCACCTTTTCTGACCAAAATATTATGAAGCTAGACATTACCTACAAGACAAAAACTAGAAAATTCACAAATATATAAAGATTAAATAACATGCTTCTGAACAAGCAAAGGATCCAAGAAAAACATTTAAAAAAATCAAAAAGATATTGAGACAAATAAAATTTGAAAGAAAATATATCAAAACTTATAGGTTGCAACAAAGCAGTTCTAAGAGGGAAGTTTTAGCAATAAATGCCTACATTAAGAAAAGAGAAATATCTCAAATAAGTAATCTCTTTTGACCACAAGGAACTAAAAAGAAAAAGAAAAAAAAAGAAAAAAACTAAGCCTAAAGTTAGTAGAAAGAAGGGAATAACAACAATCTTGGTGGAAATAAAAGAAATATAGACTAAAAAGACAATAGAAAAGACCAAAGAAACAAGGAGCCAGGGTTTTGAAAAGACACGCAAAATAGACAAACAAATGTACCAAGAAAAAAATGAAAGAACTCAAATAAATAAGAATTTCTATTTCATCAGAAATGAAGTAGGAAATATGACTACTATAACCACAGAAATATAAAAGATCAGTTGAGATAACTATGAACAATTATTCACCAAAAGATGGACAAACTAAAAGGATTCCATAAATTCTTGGAAACATACAACCTACTAAGACTGAATCATAAAGAAATAGAAAGTCCAAATAGACCAATAATGTGTAAGGAGACTGAATCAGTAATCAAAAGCCTCCCAACACAGAAAAGCCCAAGACCATATGACTTCACTGGTGAATTCTACAAAAGTTTAAAAAAGAATTAACACCAGTCCTTCTGAAACTGTTCAAAAAAGTTGATAAGGAATGAACAATCCCAAACTAATTTTTATGAAGCCAACATTACACTGGTAACAAAGCCAGAAAAAGACACTATAAGAATAAACTATATGCCAATATCCCTGATGAATATAGATGCAAAAATTCTTAACAAAATATTAGTAAACCTAATTCACCAATACATTAAATGGACTGTACACATAACTAAGTGGGATTTATCCCTGGGATGAAAGGGTGGCTCAACATACACAAATCAATAAATGTGATACACTGCATTAATAGAATAACAGATTAAAGTCATATTATCATCTCAGTAGATGCAGGAAAAGCATTTGACAAAATACAACTTCCTTTTATTATAAAACTCTTAACAAATTGAGAATAGAGGGAACATACTTCAACATACTAACAGCCATAAATGACAAACCCACAGCAAACATTACCAGCTATGGTGAAAGGTTAAAAGCTTTTCCTCTAAGAAGAGGAGCAATAAAAATGTGCCCATTCTCACCATTCTTATTCAGCATTGTACTGGAATCCCTATCCGGAGCAACCAAGCAAGGAAACGAAAATGTCATCCAAAATGGAAAGGAAAAAGTAAAACTGTATCTGTTGCATAAGACATAATCTTATATCTAGAAAATCCTAAAGTCTCCACCGAATAACTCTTAGAACTAATAAATGAATTCAGTTACATTGCAAGATAAAAAATCAATACACAAAAATGAGTTGTGTTTCTATATATTAAAAATGTAGTATCAGAAGGAGAAATAAAGAAAACAATCCCATTTATAATAGTATCAAAAAGAATCAAATACATAGGAATAATTTAACCAAAGAGGTGAAAGCTTAGTACACTGAACAATAAAACATTGTTGAAGAAAAACGAAGATGACAAAAATAAATAGAAGAATATTCAATGCTCATGGATTTGAAGAATTAATATTATTAAAATATCCATACTGTCCAAAGCAATCTACACAGTAAATGCAAACCCTATCAAAATTCCAATATCATTTTCCACAGAAATAGAAAAACAATCCTAAAATTCATATGGAACCACAAAAGGCCCCAAATACCCTGAGCAACCCTGATAAAGAAGAACAGAGCTGGAAGCATCACTCGTCCTGATTTCAAGCTATATTACAAAGCTATGGTAATCAAAAGAGTATGGTATTGGTATAAAAAAAAGATATATAGATCAATAGAACAAACTAGAAGGCCCAGAAATAAACCCATGCATAAGTAGTCAATTAATTGTTGACAAATGAAGCCAAGAATATACAATGTAGAAATGACCGTCTTTTCACTATATGGTGTTGAATAAACTGGACAGCTACATCCAAAAAAATGAAACTGGACCCCTATCTTAATCAACTCCAAATGGATTAAATAATTAAATATTTAATTAAGACCTGAAACCATAAAACTCCTAAAAGAAAATATAGGTGTCAGGTTCCTTGACATTGGTCTTGGGAATATTTTTTTTTTTGTATTTGACAACAAAAGCAAATACAACAAAACCAAAAATAAACAGGGGAGACTACACCAATCTGAAAAGTTTCTGCACAATAAAGAAAACCAGCAACAAAATGAAAAGACTATCTAATGAATTAGAATAAACTATTTGCAAATAGCATATCTAATAAGATGCTAATAACTTAAATGTATTAATAACATATACAACTCAATAGAAAAAAAGCAAATATTCCAATTTAAAAATAGACAAAGGACCTGGATAACCAAAGAAGATATACAGTTGGCCAACAGGTACATAAAAAGGTGTTCAGCATCAATAATCATCAGGGAAATGTGGATCAAATCCAGAATGATATATAGCCTCACAACCCTTAGAATGTCTATTATCAAAAGGACAAAAGATAACAAATGCTTGTGAGGACTTGGAGAAAAAGGAGTACTTGTAACCTATTGGTAGGAATGTAAACTGATTGAGCCACTATGGAAAACAATATGGAAGTTTATCAAGAATTTAAAGATAGAACTACCAGATGCTCCTGCAATCCCTCTTCTTGGTATATATATCCAAAAGAAAAGTAACCACTATTTTCAAGAGATATCTGTACTCTCATATTCATGGCAATGTTATTCACTATATCCAAATTATGGAAACAACCTAAGTGTTTGTCAATGGATTAATGATAAAGAAAATGTGATATATATGTGAATATATTATATATGACTATAATGAAATATTGTTCATCATTTAAAAAAAAGGAAATCCTGCCATTTGTGACAACATGAACAAAACTGGAGAGCATGATGCTAAGTAAAATGAGCCAGACAAATACTGTATGTATTCTACTTATATGTGGAATCAAAAAAATAAATTTGAATTCATAGAAACATGGATAGAAAATTGGCTGCCAAATACTGGGGTTTAGGGGAAACAGGGAGAGTTTGGTACAAACATTCAATTGTACTATGAATAAGTTCTGAGCATCTGATGTATAATATGGTGACAAGATTCAATAACTATATATTGTATAATTGAAATTTGCTAAGAATTTGTGTAGAATTTGTGTTCTCACTAAAAAAAAAAAAAAGGTAAATATGAGAGGTGATGATGTGTTAATTAACTCAATTGGGGAGAATCTTTCTCAATGCCTATGTACATCAAATCAACATGTTGTACACTTTAAATATCTTAAAATTTTATTTGTCATTTATACCTCAATAAAGCTGAAGAAAGGAAAAAGTAAAGAAAAAAATAAATATCTCAAACAGCCTAACATTGCTCTGCAATAATCCAGGAAAAGAGTATTATACAAATATGTTTTCTTCTGATTTTTAACTTTTAATAAGGTAAATATCAATAGATAGGACTCACAATATGAAAATTCTTTACAGTACTCAGTATACCCAATAATATTTTAAGAGAATAAGTGTTCTTGAACAAAAACATTAAAAAACCAGTCCTATAACTTTCAAGGGTGCTACACTTCCTATAGAATTATATTTTTTTTCTTTACTAACCAGCAATAGAATCCATCAAATAAAATCTCATGTTGATTCCCATTATATAAAAAAATATTTAATATGAACTTCTCTGGTTGAAGCTGGTAGTGAGAATTGCCCCTTTTCTAGTCTTTTGGGCTTCCTAGGGTTTTATGAAACACATTTTGAAAGTCGTTGCTCTAGGGTTTCAGAAAATAAAAGTATTGACTGAGCTTAATTGCTTTATGCAACATCCCTAACCCTTCAACTTATCTTCCACAAATAGCCTCCATACATTTTGTATAAGTTAAATTTATAACCATCCACTTTTTTTCTGGAGAGGGCAGTCTCCATGTTTTAATATATTTTTGCTCTTCTTCCTGGAATGGCCGATGACTCACTCCTCAAGTCTCAATCAACCTCCAATAATGAAGGTCTACTGTCTCCTATAACTTGGCTATGTTTCCTAAAATATTTAATTCAACTACTCTTAATATACAGCAATTCCACTACTATAAAATTATCCTCTGAATATACTTAATCATAATCATTTACATAAAGATAAATGTACAAGAAAGTTCATTGCTTCAATGATTGCTATAGCAAAAAGCTAGAAACAACTTAAAGTTTATCAACAAAGGACTAGTTAAATAAAATATAGCATATCCAAATAATGGAAAGCTATATGAATATTAATAAGTAAGCTAGATATATGTACCCTGACATAGATACTATTAAGTAGATAAATCATATTGTAGAATAACATGCACAATAAAATTCTAAATCTTTACTAATTAAAAACTTATATGAGGAAAATCACACCATAATTAAAGTTAGAAGATCAATGAAACACTAGTTTAAAAATTTGTGCTACATGTGACAAAAGGGCAAACATTCTCAACATATAAAGAATTCTCATAAGTATGTAAGAGAAATAACAAATCCTGACCAAAAAATTAGTTTAGAATATGAACAATAAAATTATTTAAAAAGAAAGAAATGGCTTATGGACATATGAAAAATTGTTTAGCATCATTGATAATTAAAGAAATGTAAATCAAAAATGTTAAAATTTTCTACTATCAAAATGACAAATACCAAAAAGTATAAAGTGGGAGAAGCAGTAGCAACCATGCAGCTATGCAAAGGTTATCTACGTGCTGTGGTCAGCAAGCACCTGGCACATGCCAGCCCTGCCGCCAAAATTACTGAGAGTGTTTTCTACAACTGTAATTCTATTTCTGTTTTGTAAGTAAGTTTATTTGCACCTTTTTTAGATTCCACACATAAGCGATATCATACAATATTTGTGCATAAGACAGAAAACAATCTTATGGCTACCAGGGTGGAAAGGTGGGAGGGATAAATTGGGAGATTGGGATTGACGTATACACACTACTATATATAAAATAGATAATTAATAAGACCTACTGTGTAACACAGGGAACTCTACTCATTACTATGTAATGACCTATATGGGAAAAGAGTCTAAAAATGAATATATATATATATATATATATATATATATATATATATATATCTGATTCACTGTGCTGTAAAGCAGAAAGTAGCACAACATTGTAAATCAACTATACACCAATTAAAAAAATAAGTAAATAAAATTTTTAAAATATGACTAAGAGGAAGGTCAGCTCTGCCAAGGGCACAGCACAGGAGAAGCCCAAGAGGAGATCAGCAAAGTAGTCAGATAAACCTACTCCTGCAAAAATGGAAACAAAGCAAAAAAAGGCGGTAGGAAAAGATAAATCTTCACACAAAAATTGCAAAGAAAATGGAAAACGGGAGAGAGGGAGATCAAGATGGCAGAGTAAAAGGAAGTGGAACTCACCTCCCCCGATAAACATGTCAAAAATACATCTACATGTGGAACAATTCTCACAGAAAACCAACCCTTTTATAAGAGTACTATTCCCATTCATTAGAGCTTTGCCCTCATGACCTAATCATCTCCCAAGGCCCCATCCCCTAATACCATCACACTGGAGATTAGATATCAACATATAAATTGGGGGAGGGGAACACAAACATTCGGTTTATAACATTCTGCTCCTTGCACCTAAAAATTCATGTCCTTTTCAAATGCAAAATACATTTATTCTATCCCGATGGCCCAGTCTTGTTTCAGCATCAACTCTCTTTTCGTCAAGAAGCACTCCAGATCATGATTATGAAGACAGAGAAGTTCCATGATCTACTGTCTGCAAGCTAGAGACCCAGGAAAGCCAGTGGTATAGAACCAGTCCAAACCAAAAGACCTGAGAGCAAGGCAAGCCAATGGTACAAGTCCCAGTCTGAGTCTGAAGTTCCAAGAACCAGGAAGACCAATGTACAAAGGAGGAAGAAAATAGATGCCTCAGCTTTACAGAGAGAAGAAATTCAAACTTCCTCCATAATTTTGTTCTATTCAGGTGCTCAACTGACTGGATGATGCCCAGTCTCATTGGTGAGGGCAATATTTTTTACTCAGTTTACTGATTTAATGATAATTTCTTTTAGATACCCCCTCATAAACACATCCAGAAATAATATTTTACCAGCTATCTGAGCATCCCTCAGTGCAGTCAAATTGATATATAAAATTAATCATAACAGATGGAACCACAAAATATTAAAAATAGAATTACCATATGATTGAGCAATTCCACTTGTTCATATATACCTAAAAGAATTGAAAGCAGAGTCTTGAAGAGATATTTGTACACCCATGTCCATAGAAACATGATTTACAGTCATCAAAAGGTGTAAGCAACACAAGTGTATATCAACAGATGAATGGATGAACAAAATGTAGTATATATGTATAACAGAATATTATTCAGCCTGAAAAGGGAATAAAATTTTGACACAGGCTACAACACAGATGAACCATGAGGACATTATGCTTAGTGGAATAAGTCAGTCATAAATAAAAAATTACTGTATGATTCTTGTATGACCACTTGTATGAGGTACCTAGAGCAGTCAAATTCAGAGAGCTAGAAAAGGTAGTAATGTGGGTGCCAGGGAATGATGGCAGAAAAGAATGGAGAGTTGTAGTTTAGTAGGTATTAAGCTTCAGTTTTACAAGATGAAAAGATTTCTGGAGATTGGTTACACAAAAATGGGAATATATTGGTTCGGCCAAAACCCAATCTTATGGAAGATTTTCACTGTTCGTTCAGGTTTTCATAAGACAGTATGGAAACCCGAACAAACTTTTTGGCCAACCCAAAAATAAACACTACTAAACTGTACATTTAAAAACCATTTGATTACAAATTTTATGATGTGTATATTAAAGTTTGTTTATCTATTCATCTCTCAATGGATATTTGAGTTGCCTCTAGCTTTTTCAAGAAAAAAAGAGGGCTCAAATCAATAAAATTAGAAATGAAAAAGTAGAAGTTACAATGGACACCACAGAAATACAAAGGAATCTAAGAGACTACTACAAGCAACTATACACCAATAAAATGGACAACCTACAATACATGGACAAATTCTTAGAGAGGTACAACCTTCCAAGACTGAACCAGGAAGAAATAGAAAACATGAACAGACCAATCACCAGTACTGAAGTTGAAACTGTGATTTAAAAACTTCCAACAAACAAAAGTCCAGGACCAGATGACTTCACAGACAAATTCTATCAAAGATTTAGAGAAGAGTTAACACCTATCCTTCTGAAACTATTCCAAAATAATGCAGAGGAAGAAACACTCCACAGCTCATTCTACAAAGCCACCATCACCCTGATACCAAAAGCAGACAAACATGTCAAAAAAAAGAAAATTCTAGACGAATATCACTGATGAGCATAGACACAAAAATCCTCAAAAAAATACTAGGAAACTGAACCCAACAACACATTCAAAGGATCATACAGCATGATCAAGTGGGATTTATCCCAGGGATGCAAGGATTCTTCAACATATGTAAATCAATCAATGTGATATATCACATTAACAAACTGAATAATAAAAATTATATGATCATCTCAATAGATGCAGAAAAAGCTTTTGACAAAATTCAACAGCACTTATGATAAAAACTCTCCAGAAAGTGGGCATAGACGGGACATACCTCAACATAATAAAGGCCATATATGACAAATCCACAGCAAACTTCATTCTCAATGGTGAAAAACAGAAAGAATCTCCTCTAAGATCAGGAACAAGAAAAGGATGTCTGCTCTTACCATTTTTATGCAACATAGTTTTGGAAGTCCTAGCCTTAGCAATCAGAGAAGAAAAAGAAATAAAAGAAATCCAAATTGGAAAAAAGAAGTAAAACTGTCACTGTTTGCAGATGACATGATACTATACATAGAAAATCCTAAAGATGCTAACAGAAAACTACTAGAGCTCATCAATAAATTTGGTAAAGTTGCAGGACACAAAATTAATATACAGAAATTGGTTGCATTTCTATACACTAACAACGAAAAATCAGAAAAAGAAATTAAGGAAACAATCCCATTTACCATCACATTAAAAAGAATAAAATACCTAGGAATAAACCTACCTAAGGAAGTAAAAGACCTGTATTCAGAAAACTACAAGATACTGATGAAAGAAATCAAAGATGACACAAACAGATGGAGAGATATACCATGTTCTTGGATTGGAAGAATCAATAATGTGAAAGTGACTATACAACCCAAAGTAGTCTACAGATTCAATGCAATCCCTGTCAAATTACCAATAGCATTCTTCTACAGAAATAGATCAAAAAATTTTACAATTTGTAGAGAAGCACAAAAGACACCGAAGAGCCAAAGCAATTTTGAGAAAGAAAAACAGAGGTGGAGGAACCAGTCTCCCTGACTTCAGACTATTCTACAAAGCTTTAATCATCAAAACAGCATGGTACTGGCACAAAAATAGAAATATAGATAAGTGGAACAGGATAGAAAGTCCAGAAATAAACCCATGCACCTATGGTCACCTAATCTATGGAAAGGAAGCAAGAGTATACAGTGGAGAAAAGACACTCTCTTCAATACGTGTTACTGGGAAAACCTGACAGCTGCATGTAATAAAATAAAATTAGAAAATTCTCTAACACCGTAAACAAAAATAAACTCAAAATATATTAAAGATCTAAATGTAAGACTGGATACTATAAAACTCTTCAAGGAAAACATAGGCAGAACACTCTCTGACCTAAATTGCAGAAAGATCTTTTTTGATCCCCCTCCTAGAGTAATGAAAATAAAAACAATAAACAAACGGGGCCTAATTAAACTTAAAAGCTTTTGCACAACAAAGGAAACCATAAACAGAATGAAAAGACAACCCACAGATTGGGAGAAAATATTTACAAACATAACAACTGACAAGTGATTAATCTCCCAAATATACAAACAGCTCATTCAGCTCAACATCAAAAAAACAAACAACCCAATCAAAAACTGGGCAGAAGACCTAAACAGACATTTCTCCAAAGAAGACATACAGATGGCCAACAAACACATGAAAAGATTCTCAACATCACTAATTATTAGAGAAATGCAAATCAAAACTACAATGAGGCATCACCTCACACCAGTCAGAATGGCCATCATCAAAAAATCTACAAACAATAAATGCTGGAGAGGGTGTGGAGAAAAGGGAACCCTCCTAAAAGGTTGGTGGGAATGTCAATTGTTACAGCCACTATGAAGAACAGTATGGGGGTTCCTTAAAAAATTAAAAATAGAGCTACCATATGATCCAGCAATCACATTCCTGGGCATATAACTGGAGAAAACCATAATTCGAAAAGATACATGTTCTCCAATATTCACTGCAGTACTATTTATGAAAGCCAGGACATGGAAGCAACCTAAATGTCCATCGATGGAGGAATGGATAAAGAAATGTGGTATAGACCACAACTGACGAGGTAACTTCCATCTTGGGCCTTTTTCCAGGCTCCTTGTTGCAAACTGCTTGTGAGTAGCAACCATCCAATGAGAAACCCGTGTAAGTCGCTGCAGAAATGACTGTGCACAGCCCATGAGGGACAGTCACAAAAGAGTTTCTCCTTGGGATGATATGACCTCTTTTCAGTCTTGAAGTTAGACATGGGAGAAGGAAGATGTGCTCACAACAGACCAAGCTGCCCAATCTCAGGTCTGGGTTTTCTGGACTCTGTTTTTTTTTCTGGTAAATAAACCCTGAGGACTGATCAGCTCTTGCACGTCTAAAACCATGGCCTATGAAGCAATAACTTTCAGAGATGTGGCCATAGAGTTCTTTCAGCATGCGTGGGAATTTCTTGATCCTGTTCAGAAGAAGTTGTACTATGATGTGATGATGGAGAACAATAGTAATTTGGTCTTAGTGGGCCATTCCATTTATGAGCCAGACATAATTGTGTTACTGGAACAAGGAGGAGAACACTGAATGGTTGTGAAAGAAGAGACAAGAAGCTGGATTACAGATTTGGATTCAAGTTATAAAATAATCAGTGATAGAAAGACATTTATATCTGGAAAAATTCATCTCTTTTTTTGCATCAGAGAATTCATAGTGGTGAGAAACCCTATGAAGATGAAGAATGTGGGAAGGCCTTTAGTTATGCCTCAAACCTTGCTCAACATGGAAGAGTTCATGTTGGAGCAGACAGACAGGACTCTAAGATGACATCAGTTGTACCACTGAAGGAGAAGAAGCTCCTGGATGTCAAATTAAAGGAGCTGCCTAGCTGGATAATAATGTGGGGTTTCATCCCTAAAGGCATTGCTGGAGCGTTTCAAAGAGGTTATTACTGGTATTACAACAAGTATTTCAATGTGAAGAAAGCGAGCATCGCTGGGCTTTCTATGGTGCTGGCAGCTTATGTGATTTTCAACTACTGCTGTTCTTACAAGGAACTTGAACATGAGCAGCCACGTGAGTACCACTGAAGAGGGTGCACTCTGCATTCTTGACCATGACCTTTGCCGGGCACCCCTGAATCCTTTCATATCCTAACGGAGAATTAACACCCAATAAAAGATGACTGGTTAAAAAAAAAATCTCTCTTAGCAACTTTCAAGTATGTAATACAGTATTACTAACAATACTCACCATGCTGTACATTATATCTCCATGACTTATTTATTTTATTATTGGAAAATTGCAGCTTTTGACCACCTTTACCCATTTCACCCACTGTTTCTGGCAACCATCAATCTGTTCTCTTGTATCTATGGCTTCAGTTTTATATTTTTGTTTTGGACTTTTTTTTTTTTTTTTTTTTTTTTAGATTTCACATACAAATGAGATCATACAGTATTGGTATTTGTCTTTCTCTGTCTGACTTCACTTAGTATAATGTCCTCAAGATCCATCCATGTTGTCACAAATGGCAGGATTTCCTTCTTTTATGACTGAATAATATTTTATTGTATATATGCCACATTTTTAAAAAATCCATTAATCTCTTGATGAACCCTTGTTGTTTTCATGTCTTGGCTACTATAAATAATGTTGCATTGAACACGGGAGTGCAGGTATATTTTCAAGATAGTGATTTTGTTTCCTTTGGATAAATACCAAGAAGTGGAACTGCTGGGTTATATGGTAGTTCTAGTTTTAATTTTTTGAGGAACCTCCATACTATTTTCCATAGTGGCTACACTAATTTACATTCCCTCTAGCAGTACATAAGGGTGCCCTTTTCTCCACATCCTTGCCAACACTTGTTATTTCTTGCTTTTTGGTAATAGCCATTCTTACAGGTGTGAGGTGATATTTTATTGTAGATTTGATTTGCATTTCCCTGATAATTAGTGATGTTGAGCACATTTTTTTGTGCCTGTTGGTCATTTGTAAGTCTTCTTTGGAAAAATGTCTATTCAGAGCCTCTCCCCATTTTTTAACTGGGTTGTTTGTTTGCTTTTCTATTAAGTTGCATAAGAGTTTTTAAGAAATATATTGTGGATTGTAAATCAACTATAATATAAAATAAAATTTTTAAAAAGAAATGTGGTATTATATATAATGGAATATTACTCAGCCGTAAAAAAGGACAAAATGATGTCATTTGTAGTGACATTGTAAAATATATAACTAATAAGAATCTACTGTATAGCTCAAGTAACTCTACTCAATACTCTGTAGTGACCTATATGGGAATAGAATGTAAAAAAGAGTGTATATATGTATACATATAACTGATTCACTTTGCTGTACAGCAGAAACTAATATAACATTATAAATCAACTATACTTCAATAAAAAATTAATTAAAAATAAATAAAAAATTTACAAAATCCCACTTTATTAGCCCACCTACATCTTTCTCTTAAACTGTGTCTAGACGGGAAAAATGAGTCTGCTTAGTTCTGAATATATATATATATATATATATATATATATATATATATATATATATATATATATATATATAAAACACAGGTGGGCTGTGTTAGAAGGGTAAGAGGAATGGCTACACTTTGACCACACTGCTCCTCCCCTAATCCAGGGCAGAACTACTTTTCCCCCAGTGGGAAAAAGAGAGCCCAGGGTAGACATCCCCAAGAATTGTGGGTTGTTTCTGAAGAGAGTCACTCTGGACTTGCCTAATGGGGATTGTGGGGGAATCTATGGAGCTTGACCATTGAGAACTGGACTGTGATGGAGAAGCAGGCAGGTGGCTTGTAGCAACCAGCTCTCAGACCTTGGCAGACTGAATTTCTAGCTTGAGCACACAAGTAGAAGTCCAAACCAAGTGGATTTGCTCATCTGCAAAACCAAAATGGTAGCCCAGTCTGACCAAAGAACTCAGCAGGATGCAGGCCTGCTTGATATGGGACCACAAACAAAGAGGGTTTTTGGGCCTGGAACCTGGTCTGCCCCTCTGCCAAAGCAGGAGAGCTAAGTCATAACCCCAATCACTGTTAAGTGTAGCTCCCAGCCCTGTTCAAGAAAGAAGCCTGGTTGGAAATCTTGTGAAGTTGATTAGCCCAGCACAGTTGAGTGGAGAATTCAGCAGGCAGTTCTGACTGTCTAAAGAGCAAAGCCAGTGGTCCCATTTGACTAGAGAACTTGGATTGCAGTACTGCTTAAGTCAAGACCACAAACAAAGAGTCTTGCTGGCCTAAAACTAGTTCTAACACTGTGCCTTGCTAGAGGAGCTAATTCACAGGCCTGCCCATTGCTGAGGGAACCTCCTGGCCCACATGTTCAAGAAGCCTGTACTGAGAACATGGGAACTGCTTTAGAGCCTGGCCAGCAGCTTTGCCTATCTGCAGAGCCAAGCCAGCAACCCTATATGGCCAGAGAGTTTGGTGCAGTGTTGCCTGATTAGCTCTTGAAACAAGAGTCTTGCTAGCCTTGGGGCCTATTTTGTGGTCCTTCCTAGGCAGGGAGGCTAATCTGTAGTCTTGTCTGCTGCTGAATACAGCCTCTGACCCTGCCAACCAGGAAACCTAAATGGAGCTCCCTGGAATCTCAGTATCCCATCTTGCTGCCCAGATTCAGCAGCACTTGACCAAAGAGCCCAGCAAACAGATCTGTATATACAGAGCCAAGACAGAGGTCCTGTATGTCCAAGGAGCTTAGCACACGATTCTGTTGAATTTGATTTCCAAAGAGCCATGCAAGCCCTATGGCTTTTTCTGCAGCCCCACCCAAGCAGGAAAGCTAATTTATAGCCCTACCCAAAGCTGAATACAAGGTCCAGCCAGCCCTGACCAGGAAATCTAACCAGAATTTCTGGAAATTTGTATAGCTCATCCTGCAACTTCACTTACAACAGTACTTAAGCAGAGAGCCTAGCTAGTAAGCCTACCCATCTGTAGAGCTAGGACAGTGGCCTGTCAGACTAGGGATCTAGGTGTATAGTTCTGCCACATTTTATCACCAAACAAGAGTCATTCCAGACTTGGGGCATACATGGGCACCTTCCTAGGCAGGGAAACTAATTTGTAGCCCTGCTCACTGTTGAATCCAGTTATCAGTCTGCTTGACCAGGGAAACTAACCAGATCACTGTGGAAGCTGTGGAGCCCACCACACAGCCCTGCTTACAGTCCCATATGAACAGAGAGCAGATCCCATGGATTTCCCCATCTTCAGAACAAAACTGGTGGACCTGTCTGGCCAGGGAATGCAATGCACATTCTTGACCAATTTGGATCACCAAACAATGAGCCATGCAGGCCTTGGGGCCCATTCTGCTTCCCTGCCAGGGCAGGAAATCTAAGTCATAGTCTTGTCTACTTATGAATATAGTACTCAGTCCAAACCATCTAGGAAGCTTGACCAGAGAACACAGGCAACTGTGGAGCCCATCTTCTAAACTTATTTGTGCAGGGAATAAAGCCAGCAGTCCTAGCCAACAGTTCTCAGCCAGCAGCACAAATCTGCCCAACCTCAGAGCTCATTATGCAGCCTTGCCCAAAAATATGCCCTAATAGTAAGCTTCGTCCACTCAATGACACTACCAGCTGACCTGTACAGAACTCCACACTAAGTGAACTGGTGAAGAACTGTCAGTGCAAAAGCAAACCTGTAAAGTCTGGAAGATGAGACTGCTTACAGAAATGCACAAATACAAACATAAGGAATCAAGGATCACAAAAAATCAGGTAAGTATCATGCCACCAAAGGAAACTAATAAAACTCCAAAAACTGACCCAAAAGAAATGAAGATCTATAAACTATCAGACAAAGAATATAAAATAATCCTCTTAAAGGAGTTTTGTGAACTACAAATATACGACTAAACAAAATTAGGAATATAATACATGAATAAAATGAGAAGTTCAACAAAGAAATAGAAACTGTCAAGAAAAAAAAATCCTAGAGCTGAAAAATACAAGTGAAATGAAGAATTCAATAGAGAGCTTCAAAAGCAGACTAGACCATGCATAATAAAGAATCAGTGTCCTAGAAGACAGGGCATTTGAAAATATGCAGTTGGAGGCTCAAAAAGAAAAAAGAATTAAAAAGAGTGAAGAAAGCCTACAGGACTTATGAGACATGATCAAAAGAAACAATATCCATCTTATGGGAATTCCAAAGGAGAAGATAAAGAGAAAGGAACAGAAAGTATATTTAAAGCAATAATGGTGGAAAACTTCCCAAACCAGGGGAGAAAAATGGACATCCATATCTATGAGGCCCAAACACCCCAAATAAGTTAAAACAAAATAAGGCTATATAGAGGCACACTATAATAAAATTTTCAGAAGTCAAAGACAAAAAACAAGTTTGAAAGTGGCATGAAAAAAGAGAAAAAAATGAATACAAGGGAAACCCCATAAGACCATCAGTGGATTTCTCAAAACAAATGTTTCAGGTCAGAGAGAATGGGATGATATATTCAAAATATTGAAAAGAAAAAGCAAAACTGTCAACCCAGAATACTATACCTGGCAAAACTGTAGTTCAAAAATAAAGGAGAAATAGACTTTCCCAAACAAACAATAGAAGAGGGAGGTCATCAACAGTAGACCTACCTACCTTATAAGACATGTTAAAGAGAGTTCTTTGAGTGGAAGTAAAAGGATGCTAATTAACATGATAAAAACATATGAAGGTAGTATAAAACTTACTGGTAATGGTAAATATATAGTCAAAGTCAGATTATCTCCTATGGTAATGGTAGTGCATGATTCATTTAATTTTATATTAAAAACTTAAAAAGAAATGTACTAAAAATAACCATAACTACAATAATCTGCTATTGGTTACAAAATAAGATAAATATGTAAACTATAACTTTAGTAACCTAACATTTGAGGGAAAGGAGAAACAAAAGTATAAAGTTTAGAAATGCTGTCAAAGTTATCATTTTAAAATAGGGTGTTACAATTTTAAGACATTTTTAAGATATGTAAGCCTCATGGTAAACACAAGAAAAAAACCTGCAGTAGTTACACAAAAGAACATAATAAAAAAAGTCAAAGATTATTGATGTCAAAAGTCATCAAATCACAAAAGAAGACAGCAGATAAGAAGAGAAAAACAATGATCTACAAAACTGTCAGAAAACAATTAACAAAATGTCAATAGCAAGTCCTTACTATCAATAATTAGATTAATCATAAATGGATTAAATTTTCCAATCAAAAGACATAGAATAGCTAAGTGGAATTTTAAAAAAGATCCAATGATATGCTGCCTATGAGAGTCCCTTGAACCTTAAAGACACACATAGACTGAGTGTGAAGGGATGAAAAAATATATTTCAAGCAAATGGTAACCCCCTCCCAAAAAAACGGCAGAGCTAGTTATATTTGTATCAGACCAAACGACATTAAACTAAAAATGGTATAAAGGAAAAAGGTTATTATATAATGATAAAGAGGTCAATCCATCAAGAAGATATAACAATTGTAAATATTAAAACACTCAATATCAGAGCACCTAAATACATAAAACATACACTAACAGAACTAAGAGGAGAAATAAACATCAACAAAAAACTGTTGGTGATGTTAATACCCCACTCTTAAAATGGATAGATCATCCAGACAGAGAATTAATAAGAAAGGGGTGGTTTTGAACAACACTATAGGCCAAATGGCTCCAACAGACATACACAGAACATTTGATCTGACAACAGCAGAATACACATTGTTCGTGAACACATATCAAACGTTTTCTAGGATAGAGCATATGTTAGACCACAAAATAAGTCTTAGCAAATTTAACATTTAAATAATAACAAGTACCTTTTCCAACCACAATGGTATGAAACCAGAAATCAATTAAAGGAGAAAATGAATACATGAAAAACCAAGGAGTCAAAGAAGAACTAAAGGGAAAAGAAAAAAGTATCTTGATACAAATAATAAGGGAAGCACAACACATCAAAAGGTATGTGATGCAGCAAAAGCAGTTCTAAGAAGGAAGTTTTTAGCTACATATCAAGAAAACAGGGAGATTTAAAATGCACAACATAACTTTACACTTCAAGGAAACAGAAAGAGAAAAATGAACCAAACCCAAAGCAGCAGAAAGAATGAAATAATATAGATAGCAGCAGTAATAAATGAAATAGAGAAGAGGAAAACAATAGAAAAAAATTAACAAAACAGAGTTGGTTATTTGAAATGATAAATAAAATTGAAATTATTTTAGCTAGACTAACCAGAAAAAACAGGATTCAAATCAAGAAAATTATAAAGAGGAAATAACATAACATATCACAGAAAACTGAAGGATCATAAAAGACTACTATGAACAGTTATACACCACCAAACTGGACAACCTGCGAGAAATGGATAAAATCGTAGAATCATTCAACCCACCAAGACTAAGTCAGAAAGAAATAGAAAAACTGAAGAAACCAAATACTAGCTTGGATTGAATCAGTAATCAAAAATATTCCAGCAATTCTATCAAACATACAAAGAAGAATTTATACCTATCCTTCTCAAACTCTTCAAAAAGATTGAAGAGGACTGAACAATCCCAAAGTCATTCTGTGAAACAACCATCACTCTGACACGAAAACCAAAGACACTACCAAAAAAGAAAATTACAGGTTAATATCTTTGATGAAGACAGATGTAAAAATTCTCAACAAAATATTATCATACTGAATCCAACAATACATAAAAAGGATCATACACCATGATCAATTTGGATTCATTCCAGGGTCACAAAGATGGTTCAACATATGCAAATCAAACCATGTGATACACCACATCAACAAAAGAAAAGACAAAAACCACATGATCATCTCAATAGATACAGAAAAAGCATTTGACAAAATTCAATATCCATTCATAATAAAAACTCTTGCCAAAGTGGGTATAGAGGGAACACATCTCAACATAACAAAAGTCATTTATGACAAACCCACAGCCAACATAATACTCAATGGTGAAAAGCTGAAAGATTTTACTCTAAAATCAGGAACAGGACAAGAATGCCCACTCTCACCACTTCTATTCAACATAATATTGGAAGTCCTAGACATAGCAATCAGACAAGTAAAATAAATAAAAAGTATCCATATTGGAAATGAGGAAGTAAAATTGTCCTTATATTCAGATGACATGATATTATATATAGAAAAGTCTAAAGACTCCACACAAAATCTATAAAAACTGATAAATGAATTAGCAAAGTAGCAGGAAACAAGATTAATACACAGAAGTATATAATATTTCTTTACACTAACAGTGAAATATCAGAAAGAGAAAGTAAAAAAAAAATACATAAATTAAATAAAATGCCTAGGAGTGAACCTAACCAATGAGGTGAAAGACATAGGCTGAGTACTATAAAACTTTTATAAAGGAAATAGAAGGTTATTCAAAGAAATGTAAAGATATTCCATGCTCTTGGATTGGAAGAATTAATATTGTTAAAATGGCCATACTACCCAAAGCAATCTACAGATTTAATGTGATCCCTGTCAAATTACCCATAACATTTTTCACAGAACTAGAGCAAATAATCCTAAAATGTATATGAAACCAGAAAAGACCCAGAATTACCAAAGCAATCCTGAGGAAAAAGAACAAAGCTGGAGACATAACCCTTCCAGACATCAGAAAACACTACAAAACTACAGTAGTCAAAACAGCATGGTGGGCTTCCCTGGTGGTGCAGTGGTTAAGAATCCACCTGCCAATGCAGGGGACATGAGTTCAAGACCTGGTCCAGGAAGATCCCACATGCCACAGAGCAACTAAGCCCGCAAGCCACAACTACTGAGCCTGTGCTCTAGAGCTCTCGAGCCACAACTACTGATGCCTGTGTGCTTAGAGCCCATGCTCTGCAACAAGAGAAGCCAACACAATGAAGAGTAGCCCCTGCTTGCTGCAACAAAGACCCAATGCAGCCAAAAATAAATAAATAAAATAAATTTTAAAATTAAAAAATAAAAACAGCATGGTATTGGAACAAAAACAGACAGATAAATCAATGGAACAGAATAGAGAGCCCAGAAATAAGCCCACACACCTATAGTCAAATGATCTTCAACAAAGGAGGCAAGAATATACAATGGGGAAAAGACAGTCTCTTTAGCAAGTGGTGGTGGGAAAGCTGGACAGCCACATATAAATCAATGAAGTAAGAACACTCCTGCACACCATACACATAATAAGCTTAAAATGGCTTAGAGACTTAAATATAAGACATGACACCATATAATTCCTAGAAGAGAATATAGACAAAACAGAAATCATACCAATGTTTTCTTAGGTCAGTCTCCCAAGGCAATAGAAATAAAAGCAAAAATAAACAAATGGGACCTAATCAAACTTATAAGTTTTTGCACAACAAATGAAACAATAAACAAAATGAAAAGACAACCTACAGACTGGGATTAAATACTTGCAAACAATGAACCCAACAAACAAGGGCTTAATTTCCAAAATACCCAAACAGCTCACACAGCTCAATAACAAAAAAACAAGCAAACCAATAAAAAAAAAAAATGGGCAGAAGATCTAAATAGACATGTCTCCAAAGAAGACATACAGATGGCCAGCAGGCATATGAAAAGATGCCCATGATTCCTAATTATTAGAGAAATGCAAATCAAAACTATACTGTGGTATCTCATCACACCAGTCAGAATGGCCATCTTCAAAAAGTCTACAAATAATGAATGCTGGATAGGGTGTGGAGAAAAGGGAACCCTCCTACACTGTTGGTGGGAATGTAAATTGGTGCATCCAACATGGAAAACAGTAAAGAAGTGCCTCAAAATACTAAAAATAGAGTTACCATATGATCCAGCAATCCCACTCCTGGGCATATGTCTGTAAAAGATAAAAGCTCTAATCCCAAAAAATACATGCACCCCAATGTTCATAGCAGCACTATTTACAATAGGCAAGACACGGAAGCAACCTAAGTGTCTATCAACAGATGAGTGGATAAGGAAGATGCGGTGTGTGTGTATATATATATATATATATATATATATATATATATATATATATATATATACACACACACACACACACACACACACACAATGGAATATTACCCAGCCATAAAAAAGACTGAAATATGAAATAATGCTATTTACAGCAATATGTTTGGAGCTAGAGTTTATCATACTAAGTGAGGTAAGTCTGACAGAGGAAGACAAGTGTTATATGCTATCACTCATATATGGAACCTAAAAATTAATACAAATGAACTTATTTACAAAACAGACTTACAGACATAGAAAACAAACTTATGGTTACCAGAGAAAATAGGGGGAGGGATAACTTGGGCATGTGGGATTAACAGATGCACACTACTATATATATAATAGGTAAACAACAAAGATTTACTCTATAGCACAGGGAAATATATTCAGTATCTTGTAATAAACTATAATGGAAAAGAAAAACCTAATTATTTTGCTGTACACATTAAACTAGTACAATATTGTAAATCAACTGTACTTCAATTTAAAAAATCTCCCAATGAAGAAGAAAAGACCATATATGACCAGCCCTCAGCTAACATCATACTCAATGGTGAAAATAAAATCTTTTCCTTTAGATCAGGAAAAAGCCAAGGATGCCCACTCTCTCCACTCCTATGCAACATAGTAGTGGAAGTCCTAGACAGACCAACTGGGCAAGAAAAAGAAATAAAATATATCAGAATTATAAAGGGAGAAGTGAAATTGTCTCTATCTGCAATGACATTAATTTTTATGCAGAAAATTCTAAAGACTCCACCAGAAAACTGTTAGATATGATCAGCAAATTCAGCAAAGTTACAGGGTACAAAATTAACATACAAAAATCAGTAGCATTTCAATACAAAAACAATGAATTTTTTAAGAAAAAATTAAAAATCATTCCCATTTCAATAGCATCAAAAACAATTAAATACTTAGGAATATATTTAACCAAGGAGGTGAAGGGTCTCTACACTGAAAACTAAAGACATTGATTAAAGAAATTGAAAAAGACACAAATAAATGGAAAAATAAAACATGTTCATGGATTGGAGAAAATTAATATCGCAAAAATATCCATATTACCCCAAGCTATCTGTAGATTTAATGTCACCCCTACCATGATTCAAATGGCATTTTTTACAGAAGTAGATAAAACAATCTTAAAACTTGAATGAAACCACAGAGTATTTGGATACCAAATATATGAAGCAATTTTAAGAAAGAACAAAGCAGGAGGCACCACACTTTCTGATTTCAAGCCATATTATGAAGCTATTGTTATCAAAACAGTGTTGCGCTGGCATAAAAACAGACAAATAGACCAATGGAACAGAATCAGGAGCGCAGTAATAAACCCATGCATATACAGTCAACAAAGACTTGACAAGGGTGCCAAGAATACTCAATGGAGAAAAAATGGTTTATTTAATAAATAGTGTTAAGATAATTGGATATTCAAATATGAAAGAATGAAACTAGACCCTACCTTACACCACTCACAAAAATTAACTCAAAATGGATTAAGGACTTAAATGTAAGACTGAAAACCATAAAACTCTTAGAAGAAAACATATGAAAAAACTTCTTGTCATGGGTTTTGGCAATGATTTTTTGGATATGACACATAAAGCACAAGCAACAAAGTAAAAAATTCAACAAGGGGAACTAGATAAAACTGAAAAGCTTCTGTTCAGCAAAATAAACAATCAACAAAATGAAAGCCAACCTACAAATGGGATAAAATAGTTGCAAATCATATATTTGATAAGAGATTAAAATCGAAAATATATAAAGGACACATATAACTCAGTAGCAATCATCATCATCATTACCTTCTAATTAAAAATTGGGCAAAGAGCCTGAACAGATATTTTTATAAAGAAGATACTCCAATTTCCAACAGGTACACGGAAAGGTGTTTGACGTCACTAATAATTGGGGAAATGCAAATCAAAACCATAATGACATATCACCTCATGCCTATTATAATGACTATCATCAAGAAGATGAGATAACAAATACTGGCAAGGATGCAGAGAAAAGGGAACCCTTGTGACTATGAATGTGAGTATAATTTGGTACAGCCACTAGAGAAAAAAAGAATGGTGGTATCTCAAAAACTAAAAATAAAACTAACGTATAATTCAGTAATTCCACTTACAGGTATATATCAAAAAGAAAACCAAATCACTATGTTGAAGAGATTTGTTCACCCCCATGTGCATTGCATCATTATTTCCATTAACCAAGATGTGGAAACAACATACATGTCCATTGATAGAGAAATGAATAAAGAAAATGAAATATAAATAAACAAACAAATAAATACATATATATTTATATATATAGTGGAATACTCTTCAGCCATGAAAAAAATATCTGCAACAACGTGAATGGACCTTGAAGGCATTATGTTAAGTGAAATAAGTCATAGAGAGAAAGACAAATGTCAGGTGATCTTACATGTGAAATATAAGAAAAAAAAACAATAATAGAAAACAGGATTAGATTTTCAGTTATGAGAGGTGGGTGTGGGGTGTTGGGAGATGTAATATACAACATGATGACTAAAGTTTACAATGCTGTATGGTATATTTGAAAGTTACTAAAAGAGTAAACCTGAAAGTTCTCTTCACAAGGAAAAAAAAAGTCATAATAATGATTTTGCAATACATGTAAGTCAAGTCATTATACTGCACACCTTAAACTTATACAGTGTCGTATGCCAATTATATCTCAATAAAACTAAGATAGATGATAGATAGATACATACATACGCAGATAAATCAGAGAGAAGTAGAAATCATTGCATTCTTATAATCAGAAGCCCTTTCTTTGTTGTCGTTATTTTAATAATTCTTGTCCTAACCAAAAGTACATTTCAATAAAAGTAATTCCTCTTATTTACTCAGGGCATGGGGACAGGAAAGCCTTTTACTACTTTTATACTATTAACCAAAAACCTTTCAACAAAAAACGATACCTATAATTTAAATTATCTGCTACTTAAGAAACTATATTAGATATCTACTGGATCATTACAAATTATCATTCAAGAACATGGGCCTTATGTTGGTCACACGGATTACAGAATTTTCCAAAAATATAAAAAGCCACTGTTTTTTGCATTGTTATATGGACATGCAACACTTTATCAATATTAAAAATAAAATGGTGAGAGAAGATTCCATAATTCAATGGTCCCCAACATTTTTGGCACCAGGGACTGGTTTCGTGAAAGACAATTTTTCCACGGAGGGTGGGGGAGAGGAGAGATGGTTCAGGCATTAATGTGAGCGATGGTTCTGATGGTAATGTGAGCGATGGGGATCGTCAGATGAAGCTTCACTCGCTCGCCCGCTGCTTACCTCCTGCTGTGCAGCCTGGTTCCTAACAGGCCACGGACCAGTACCCGTCCACGGCCCGGCAGTTGGGGACCCCTGCCGTAATTAGAGGTCTTAGAAATAGTGATGTAGTCAGAGGACACCAGAATATGAGAAATCATATACTTTGGAGCAGCTTACTCTACTAGGAGGCATAAAGAAACTAATTTAGCAATAAAAATAGAGATGACCAAAAATATCAATACCTGTGTGTTTTAGGCACCAACTGGTCTGCAAGACAAACTGTAGTCATACGAGTTTTCACCAATTATTATTGATAGTGCACCTTACAGTCTGTTCAAATCTCAAGCAGTATATCTCAGTCACATCACCAGTTGTCATCAAGTGAGTCCCAGAAAAAGCCAGAAAAAAATTAACTGCCATTTATCTATAAACGTCTGTCTTTTGATTCTATGTTTATATTGTTGTTGCTTTGTATGTGTGTGTGTGTGTGTGTACTCACACATATTTCCAGGATTAAGGAGGCTGGGGGAATGCTGCAGAAATATAACGTTATATAAGAATGATAAGTATACCAACTGAAGGTTCATAGAGAAGAAAGTAACATTATGGGTTGGAGATTAGACAACTTTAGAGAAGCAGCTGAAAATAATATTGCACACTTAATTCACTTGGGAGCATCGGATGCATGGCCACAAAATATGCTGAAGTAACTCTCTGAATAACAGAGGTAAGAAGAAGGGCATGGCAAAAATTAAGACAGGAAAGCAGGCTTGGTTTTGAATGGAGTCTATAATGGTTGCAGGAGGTTGAGAGAGAATCAAACAAGCTAGAGAGCAAAGATCTAAAATTCTAAGAATAGGCAAGTCAAGAACTAGCCCCTGGTAAGGATAAGCGGTGAGACAGAGACTGGCTAGTAAAGACCAGATCTTGAAAATTACTCTTAGGAATTGAGTCAACAGTACCACCAGACCCAGGGTCTACTGGTGACACCTAAGAAAAAGAAACTATGTCCACAATAAGAAGAGACAAAATATTTGTATGACACCTTCCAAGAGCCATACACTGTATTGGATGATTTGCATGCATTATTTCATTTAATCCTCACAGGTATTCTTCAAGATGAACATTGTCATGAAAAACATGTTTCACCTAATTCCAAAATCAATGTTCATGCTTTTTTTTTTTTTTTTTTTTTTTTTAAATTTTTTTTATTTTTAGCTGTGTTGGGTCTTCGTTTCTGTGTGAGGGCTTTCTCTAGTTGTGGCAAGTGGGGGCCACTCTTCATTGCGGTGCGCGGGCCTTTCACTGTCGCGGCCTCTCTTGTTGCGGAGCACGGGCTCCAGACGCGCAGGCTCAGCAGCTGTGGCTCACGGGCCCAGCTGCTCCGCGGCACGTGGGATCCTCCCAGACCAGGGCTCGAACCCGTGTCCCCTGCATTGGCAGGCAGATTCTCAACCACTGCGCCACCAGGGAAGCCCCATGCTTTTTTGCTAAGCTACCTCTCTACTCCCTCCAGATGGGAATGATACAGTTAGAAAGAGTAGCTGAGGGGGTAGCCAACAACATCTCAGAAGACTGAAAAATGCATTATGATTTATCCAAAATTTAAATTAGGATGTTAATGGGCTGAATTATGCCTTACTAAAATCCATATGTTCAAGTTCTAACCACGAAAACCTCAGAAAGTGACTGTATGTGAAGACAGAGTCTTTAAATGGGTAATTATGTCAAAATGAGGTCATTAGGGTGGACCGTAATCTCATATGACTCATGTCTTACCGTAGACGAAATTAGGATACAGACAGGTAGAGAGGGAAGACCATGTGAACACACAGGGAGAAAATGACCATCCATAAGCCAAGGAGAGAGATCTCAGAAGAAAACAACACTGCTGATCCCTAGATCTCAGATTACCAGTCTCCACAATCAAGTGAGAATTTCTCAAAATATATTTCTATTGTTTAAGTTAGACAGTCTGTGGTACTTTGTTATGCAGCCCTAGCAAATTAACACACAGAAGTTACTTAAATTCACAGCTATTGTTGAAATGAAAGAGCTGATAAGATATACTTTGCAACTTCTTAAAGAATAGTATTTCCTAATTCCTCTCAAATCATATTGTTCTATTTTTATAATATTTTTTCTGTATTACACTAGTTAACTCTGTAAGCACTTCAAATCCTTTTGAAAGTAGGTAAGATATAGAAAAGAAAGAAAAAGCTATTTAAAGCATAATACAAACAAGCCAGAACTGAAATAACTGTAAGAAAGCTTTTATATTTGTCAATATTGATTCCCCCAGTAGGCAATTTTATAGTGAATATTTCCTAAATAATATATTTTAAAATAAGCGGTACAAAGGAAATTTTGTCCTACCAGTTTTTCAAGGTAGGCATAGCATGTGTCAATGAACAAGGTAGCAGAACCAGTCAAATTTAAGTTTTAGTTCAATTGGTACACTGTAGCCCAGAAGCCTTGGCAGAGGCTTAGAAAAATGAGTTATTCTTGTTAGTAGATAAAAGTTTATTGAGAAATTGTAGTTTGAAAGGTTTTAAAATGCAATGTTTATTAATACGTTACAGTAGTATAAAACTAGAGTTTATAAAGTATGTTCTTATAGTAAGTGTTAACTTTCAAATCCATATTAGGGAAATGGTTGAACAGTGTCTTATAAAGTTAAATGTATAATAACCATATGACACAGCAATCCCACTGCTAGGTGTTTATCCAAAGGATACAGCAACTTAAGTTCATACTAAGACTAGTATGGAAATGTTCTTAGCAGCTTTGTTTATAATTGTCAAAAATGTTCAAACGTCCATCAACCAGTGAATAGATAAAACAACTGTGGTATATCCATACAGAGGAATACTACTTGGCAATAAAAGGAATTATCTCCTGACATACAATATGGATAAATTTCAAAATTTTATGTTAAGCTAAATAAACCAGACACAAAATACTACCTACTGCATGATTCCATTTTTTAAAAAATTTAGGACAGAAAAAAATAATCTTCCATGGTAAAAAGCATATCAAGGTTTGCATGAAGCTAAAGATAGGGGTGGAGTGTTTACTGCAAAGCAGACAGGGGATATTTTGGATAATGTTGCATATCATGATTGTGGTGATGGTTACATAACTGAGTATATATTTTTAAAACTCATCAAATTACACAGTAAAAAAGTTGAATTTTATTCTATGTAAATTTTTATCTCAATAGAACTGATTTTTTTTAACATCTTTATTGAAGTATAATTGCTTTACAATGGTGTGTTAGTTTCTGCTTTATAACAAAGTGAATCAGTTATACATATACATATGTTCCCATATCTCTTTATCTCTTCCCTCTTGCATCTCCCTCCCTCCCACCCCTCTAGGTGGTCACAAAGCACCGAGCTGATCTCCCTGTGCTATGCGGCTGCTTCCCACTAGCTATCTATTTTACATTTGGTAGTGTATATATGTCCATGACACTCTCTCACCCTGTCACATCTCACCCCTCCCCCTCTCCATATCCTCAAGTCCATTCTTTAGTAGGTCTGTGTCTTTATTCCCATCTTGCCACTAGGTTCTTCATGACCTTTTTTTTTTCCCCTTAGATTCCATATATATGTGTTAGCATACTGTATTTGTTTTTTCTCTTTCTGACTTACTTCACTCTGTATGACAGACTCAGTTCTATTTGAGTTAGAGTCTGTCAAATAGAACTGATTTTTAAAGCATATTAAATAGCCCTGCACAACAGTTACTTTATCCTCACTTTACAGATTTAGGAAATAAGTATAAGGACTTCCAGTTTGAGGAAAAAAATGGAGCAAATTCTTCCAATTAAAAACAGCTAAAACCCCTGAGTATAATATCAATATATAAAATAAACATCTGAAAACTCTAAAAAGCAGAGAGAAGACACACAGGCCAAGGACTTTGAGATATGAGGAACAACACAGTGGTAAGTTCCCTGTGTTATCTTTTCTTTCTCCTGTATTTCATACTTGGTGCTGGAGTAGTAACAACCAAGAAACACCAACAAGGGCAGATAAAAATTGTCCCATGATAAACCTGCTCTCTCTAGCCAAAAGACCAGGAAAGGATAACATACCAAAACAAGTAATATTTTGACAATATCAATCCTACTCCAGCCAACACCATAGAAAACAATTGCTCTCCACATCCCCTACAACCAACAAAGTCAGAAGAGGGAACCTGAACTTCTATCCCCACCTAACTATAACAATGACATCTCCCCCCTCCCCACAGTCAATGGAAGCCAAGTTTGAGTCTGGACCTCCATCCCTACTTAGCAGTAAGAAGACACCCTTCCCCTTCTCTGTGGGACAGCAGAGGCAAAATGAGGAAACTGAACTTCCACTCCCACTTGGTGGTGAGGAAGCATTCTTGCTCCTCTGTAAGTTGAAGAAGAGTGGGGAGTATGGCCTTCTACCCCTGCCCAGCCATCATCAAAGTTCTTCTCTCCCATAACTTGTCAAGTGTAACTGGAGGCTGAGTGGAAAACCTTGACTTCTACCCATCCCTGGCAATAATGAGACAACACTCTCCACTTCTCCCATGTATGCAGTATGAGTGGATTTCTGCTGAATTATATAATTTAAATAGGATATGTAATCTCAGAATAACCAAAATGTACATATTATAATTTAAAATCTTTAATTATATTAAGAAAAAGAAAAATCTCAACTTGAATGAGAAAAAGCAATCAATAGATGCCAACTATAAAATGACAGAATATTGGAATTACTTATAAAAATTATAAACCAACCATCATAAAAGTGCTTCCACAAGCAATTTAAAAAATTAAGGATAAACATAGTTATAAGACTCACTCATTATCATACTGGCATGCTGAGACTACAACCTCTATCTCTTGACTCACAACTTTTCCACAAACATGAAACCTAAAATAAATACTAAAACTAGTCTCTATTTTAATAAAATTAGTTTGGTATATTATTAAAATAGGTAGATTATTTTCAAGAAGAAAAGTTTTGGTGTGCCCAAAGTTAAATTTGTGAGAACACAGGTCTGAAAATTGACACAATTTCATAAGTTTACTTAAAAGTATACTTGCCTTTTCTCCACTAACAGACTGTAAGTTGCTTGAGGGCAGAGACAGTCTCTCAAGACATATATATATATATATATATATATATATATATATATATATATATATATATATATATATATTATATATATGTATATTTCCTATAGTGACTAAAACAGTGTCTGATAAATGAGTGTTCAATAAGTGTTTATTGAATATAATTAATATATTACATTTTATGACAGGTTAAGATAGTATTTACCTGCTATAGGCTGAATGTGTATCCACAGAATTCATATGCTGAAATCTTGATCCCCAGTGTGATGGGGCTTTGGGAGGTAATTAGATTTGGATGAGGTCATGGAGGTGAAGCCCCCACTATGGGACTGGCGACCTTATAAGAAGATGAAGAGACCAGAGCTCTGTCTTTCTAGCATGTGAAAATACAACAAGAAGGCATCCATCTGCAAATCAGGAAGGGGTCCTCACCAGACACCAAATCTGCCAGCACCTTGATCTTTGACTTCTCAGCCTCCAGAACCGTGAGAAATAATGTTTGTTGTTTAAGCCATCCAGTCTACAATAACTTGTTATAGCACCTCAAGGTAAGACAGTATCACCAGACCAAAACAAGTCAATTCACTAAATATTTGGAAAATTAGGAATTAGTCAAAAGTACGGAAGCAATTGGTTGACTAACTTATTCATTTCTATTATAACACAATGTAGACCTAATGTTAAAATATATCCATTTAACATAAACAATTTAAGACTGAGTAATGACATGAATGTTACATGAGATATATGATCCTTTACAATGTGCATCAACCATTTCAAATATTTCAAATATTTTACAAATGATAGATTAGATAAATAATTGAAGTCAGATCATTATATATTAATATTTCTACATAGAGTCATAAACCATTAGAACTGAAAAAAACTTTGAGATAACATAGTCTAACTTTTCATTTCACAGATTAGAAAACCCAGACCCCAAAAGTGATATAGTTTACTGACATCACACAGTCTGTGAGAGAGAACTAGACTAGAAGCAAGATCTCTGTATCATACACAAAGATTCTTTCCATGAGTCTTGGAAGCTTTCCTTTTAAAATTTTTTAATAGGGAATAATATGTACATGGGAATATCTTGTAGAATTAGCACAACAAAGCAAAACCCAGGATCAAATGGCTTTGTTAGAGAATTTTACCAAACATTTAAAGAAAAATTTAGACCAATCCTCCTCAAATTCTTGAAAAAATGTGAAGAGGAACAAACACTTAGAAACTCATTCTCTAAGGCAAGCATTACACCAAAGGCAGACAAAAACGCTATAGAAAATAAAACTATAAACTAATATGTGTAATGGATATTGATGAAAAAATTTTCAACAAAATACTAGCAAACAGAACTCAACAACATATAAAAAAGGTTTTATACCATGACGAAATGGAGGTTATTTTTGGAATGAAAGAATTGTCCAAAATATGAAAATAAATCAATGTAATATATCACGTTAACAGAATGAAAAGAAAAGAAACACATGATCGTCTTACTTGATTGAGAAAAATCATGAGACAAAATTTAATTGTAAAATTACTCAACAACTTAAGAACTGGAAAAATTATTCAACATAATAAAATGTATAAATAAAAGGCTTAACAGCTAACATCATACTCAATAGTGAAGAACTGAAATATTTTCCTCTAAGATCAGGGAAAAGACAAGGATGCCTCTTTGGCTATCTCTATTCAACATTTTCTGGAAGTTCTAGCCAGATCCATTACACAAGAAAAATATATGAAAGGCATCCAAATTGGAAAGGAAGGAGTAAAATTACCTCTGTTCACAGAGGACATGATCTTATATCTAGAAAACACTTTAAAAATCATAAAAACCTGTTATCACTAATAATCAAATTCAGAAAATTTGCAAGATACAAAATCAATAGACAAATCAGTTGCTTTTCTATATACTAACAATAAAAAATCCAGAAAAGGAATTAAGAAAAAAATCCAATAGCAATAGCATCAAAAAGAATAAAATACTTAGAAATAAACTTAACTAAGGAGGAGAAATCCTTGTATAATGAAAACTACAAAACATCGCTGAAAGAAATTAAAGAAGACACAAATAAATGGAATGATATTCAGTGTTCATGGATTGGAACACTTAATACTGTTATGATGTCAATACTAATCAAAGTAGTCTACAGATTCACTGAAAGTCTTATCAAAATCCCGATGGTGCTTTTTGTAGAAATAGAAAAATGTGTACTAAATTTCACATGTAATCTAAAGGTATTCCAAATAACCAGAACATTCTTTTAAAAGAAGAACAAAGTTAGAGATCTTGCACTTCTGATTTTAAAACTTACTATAAACTACAGTAAGAACAAAACAGTTTATTACTGACATAAAGACAGACATGTAGATCAAAGTAATAGAATAAAGAGACAAGAAAGAAACCCTCGTATATATGGACAAATAATTTTTGACAAGGGTTCCAAGACCATTCACTGGGGAAAGACAGTCTTTACAGTAAAGGATGTTGGGAAAAAAAGATATTTCCATGCAAAAGAATGAATTTGGACCCTTAAGTTAAACCCTTAAGTTAAACCACATACAAACATTAACTCAGAATGGATTAAAGGCCCCATATGTAAGAGTTAAAATTAGAAAGCTTTTAGGGAAAAATCTCCATGACACTGGATTATGACAATGATTCATGGATATGACACCAAAGCACAGGGAACAAAAGTATAAGTAGATAAATTGGAATACATCAAAAGTAAAAACCTGTGTACATTAAAGGAAATAATCAAAAGAGTGAAAAGACAACCCACAGAATGGGAAAAAATATTTGTAAATCATATATCTGTTAATGAGTTAATATCCAAGATACATAAAGAACTTCAAGTCAACAACAACAAAAAGAAACAAAATTGGGCAAAGGACTTGAATAGACATTTCTCAAAGAAGATAAATAAATAGTCAATAAGCACATGAAAAGATGCTCTACATCATTAATCATTAGAGAAAAGCAAATCAAGACCACAATGAGATATCACTTCATACCCATTAGCATTTCCACTATAAAAAGAAAGAAAGAAAGAAAGAAAGAAAGAAAGAAAGAAAGAAAAAAGGAAGATAGAAAAAGAAAGAAAGAGAAAAAGAAAAAGTCATGGCATGGCTGTAAAGAAATTGGAACTCTTGTACACTGTTGGTGGTAATCTTAAGTGGTGCAGCCACTATGGGAAACAGTTTGGAGGCTACTCAGAAAATAAAAATAGAATTACCACATGACCCATCAATCACATTTGTGAATATATATCTAATATAATTGAAAGCAATATCAAGAAAATATTGCATAACCATGTTTATTGCAGCATTATCCACAATATCCAAGATATGGAAATAACCCAAATGCACATTGCTGTATAAATGGATAAAGAAAAATAATATATATATATATGCACATATATTGGAGGGCCAAAAGTTTCATTCTTTTTTTTTTTCTGTAAGATGGGTCTTGCAACACCTATTTGTCTTTAACTTCATTCGAAACAATTTTGTCAGATTGTATGTGACAGCTATCATCATATCAGCATGCATTTAAAAAAGACATCAAAATTGGTGACTTTTTGTGTAGCCATTTTAATATTGAAGATGGAGAAAAAAGCAACATTTTTGTCATATTATGCTTTATTATTTCAAGAAAGGTAAAAACACAACTGAAACACACAAAAATATTTGTGCAGTGTATGGAGAAGGTGCTGTGAGTGATTGAACGAGTCAAAAGTGGTTTGCGAAGTTTCTTGCTGGAGATTTCTTGCTGTATGATGCTCCATAATCGGGTAGACCAGTTGAAATTGATAGTGATCAAATTGAAATAATAATTGAGAACAATCAACCTTATACCACATGGGAGATAGCCGACATACTCAAAATACCCAAATCAAGCATTGAAAATCATTTGCACCAGGTTGGTTATGTGAATCGCTTTGATGTTTGGGTTTCACATAAGTTAAGTGAAAAAAACCTCGACCGTATTTCCGCATGGGTTTCTTTACTGAAACATAATGAAAACATTCCGTTTTTAAAACAAATTGTGACAGGCAAAGGAAAGTGGGTACTGTACAACAATGGGGAATGAAGAGGCAAAATGAACCACCACCAATTATACCAAAGGCCGGTCTTCATCCAAAGAAGGTGTTGTGTATATGGTGGGATTGGAAGGGAGTCCTCTATTATGAGATCCTTCTAGAAAACAAAACAATTAATTCCAACAAGTACTGGTCCCAATTAAGCCAACTGAAAGCAGCACTCAACCAAAAGCGTCCAGAATTAGTCAACAGAAAATGCATAAACCTCCATCAGGATAATGCAAGACTGCATGGTTATTTCACGACCAGGCAAAAACTGTTACAGCGTGGCTGGGAAGTTCTGATTCATTAACTGTATTCACCAGACATTGCACCTTCAGATTTACATACATTTTGGTCTTTACAAAATTCTCTTAATGGAAAATATTACAACTCCCTGGAAGACTGTAAAAGGCACCTGAAACCGTTCTTTGCTCAAAAAGATAAAAAGTTTTGGGAAGATGGAATTACCAAGTTGCCTGAAAAATGGCAGAAGGCAGTGGAACAAAAGGGTGAATACGTTGTTCAATAAAGTTCTTGGTGAAAATGAAAAATGTGTCTTTTATTTGTACTTAAAAAACTGAAGGCACTTTTTGGACCACTCAATATATAATAATATTTTTAAAAACCTAGTATAGTTCAGCTTTAAAAATTTAGGAAGTAAGAAGTTCTCCATACCGTATGGTTCTCTATACCATACACAAAAACAAATTCAAAATCGATTAAAGACCTAAATGTAAAGAGAGACACTATAAAACTCTGAGAGGAAAACATAGGAAGAACACCCTTTGACATAAATCACAGCAAGATCTTTTTTGACTCACTTCATAGAGTAGTGAAAATAAAAACAAAAATAAACAAATGGGATATAATGAAACTTAAAAGCTTTTGAGCAGCAAAGGAAACCATAAACAAGACGAAAAGACAACAGACAGAATGGGAGAGAATATTTGCAAATGAAGCAATGGACAAGTGATTAATCTCCAAAATATACAAACAGTTCATGCAGCTCAATACAGAATGGACTTGAGGACACGGGGAGGGGTAAGGGTAAGCTGGGACGAAGTGAGAGAGTGGCATTGACATATATACACTACCAAACGTAAAATAGATAACTAGTGGGAAACAGTCGCATAGCACAGGGAAATTAGTTCGGTGCTTTGTGACCACATAGAGGGGTGGGATAGGGAGGGTGGGAGGGAGACACAAGAGGGAGCGAATATGGGGATATATGTATACGTGTAGCTGATTCACTTTATTATACATCAGAAACTAACACAACATTGTAAAGAAATTATAGTCCAATAAAGATGTTAAAAAAAATGGGTGGAAAACCTAAATAGATATTTCGCCAAAGAAGACATACAGATGGCCAAGAGGAACATGGAAAGATGCTCAACATCACTAATTATTAAAGAAAAGCAAATCAAAACCACAATGAGGTATCATCTCAAACCGGTCAGAATGGCCATCATCAAAAAATCTACAAACAATAAATGCTGGAGAGGATGTGGAGAAAAAGGAACCCTCTTGCACTGTTGGTGGGAATGTAAATTGATACAGCCACTATGGAGAACAGTATGGAGGTTCCTTAAAAAACTAAAAATAGAACTACCATATGACCCAGCAATCCCACTACTGGGCATATACCCTGAGAAAACCATAATTCAAAAAGAGACATGTACCACAATGTTCATTGCAGCACTATTTACAATGGCCAGGTTATTGAAGCAACCTAAATGTCCATCAACAAATGGATGGATAAAGACGATGTGGCACATATATACAATGGAATTTTACTCAGCCATAAAAAGGAATGAAATTGGGTCCTTTGTAAAGATGTGGACAGACCTAGAGACTGTCATACAGAGTGAAGTAAATCAGAAAGAGAAAAACAAACATTGTATATTAACACATATATGTGGAATCTAGAAAAATGGTACAGAAGAACCTGTTTGCAAGGCAGAAATAGAGACAGAGATGTAGAGAACAAATGTATGGTCACCAAGGAGGGAAAGGGAGGTGGGAAGAACTGGGAGATTAGAATTTACATATATACACTAATATGTATAAAATAGATAACTAATGAGAACCTGCTGTATAGCACAGGGAACTTTACTTAATGCTCTTTGGTGACCTAAATGAGAAGGAAATACAAAAAAAAAGGGGATATATGTGTACATATGGTTGACTAACTTCGCTGTACAGCAGAAACTAACACAACATTATAAAGCAAATATACCCCAATAAAAAAAGAAAAATAAATAAATAAAATCAAATAAAATCAGAAAACATCTTTACAGCTGAAAAACAAACAAACAAAAAAAAACACAAAAAAAGGAGTCACTCACATAACCATGGACATTCACCAGTATTCTGAGGCTTTTTTCCTACTAACATCAGCGTTCTATATCCAATCTTAAATCTGCATATTGTTTTTTTGATGCTGGATTCTTCTGGAATGTTTGAATTCATCTGGTTGAAAAATAAAATATTGCTCATTAAAGGAAAAAAAAAGAAGTCCTGTCACTTTCCTGTACAGCAAGAAACTAACACAACATTGTAAAGCAACTATACGCCAATATAAATAAATAAATGTTTGTAGAAAATTAATTAATTAAATAAAAAGATATTTTATTCAGAAAAAAAAGGTCCTGTCACATGCTACAACATGAAAAGCCTTGAGGACGTTATAGTGAATAGAATAACCTAGTCACAAAAGACAAATACTCTATGATTCCACTTGTATGAGATATCTTAAGGAGTCAAACTCATAAAAACAAATAGTAAAATTGTGGCTTCAGGGCCTGGGGGGAGGGAGAAATGGGAGTTTTTCCTCAACAGACATGGACTTTCAGTTTCGGAAGAAGAAAACATTCTGGAGAAATGTTTCACAACAATATGGATGTAACTTTAAACTACTAAACTATTCACTTAAAATAGTTAAGAAGGTAAAAAAAATTGTCACAGAGATCATAATATTGAAAATATGACTACACTGGTTCAGAGATGTATATATAAAAATTAAGAGAGTAGAAGATTTCTACCTCTGTATCTATTTAATATTTTAGCACATAAATATAAAGAAAATATTATAAACCAATGGATAAAGGAGAATTTATTCTTAAATAATACTGCAACATTAGTAATATTTTTAAAAGTGAGCAACAGATCTTAACTGCCAATTCACCAGACATACAGATGACAAAGAAGCATAGGAAAACATGCTTGTATCTTATATCATTAGGAAATTTCAACTCATAACAGCAATGAAATCCCACTACACATCTATTACAATGGTTAAAATCCAAAACAAGCCCAAATATACTGAGGATATGGACTGATAGAAACTTTCATTGCTAATGAGAATGCAAAATGGTACAGCCACTTTGGAAGAAACTCTGGCAGTTTCTTTCAAAACTAAACATAGTCCTACCATATCATCCAGCAATTGAGCTCTTAGTTATTTAGCCAAATGAGCTGGGAATGTATATCCATACAAAAAAATCTAAACATGAAAGTTTATAGCAGCTTTATTCACAATTACCCAAACTTGGAAGCAATCAAAATGTCTCTCAATAGGTGAGTGGATGAACAAACTATACAACAGCAATACAAAAAAATATTATTTAGCAATAAAAAGAAACGAGCTATCAAGCCACTAAAAGACATGAAGGAACCTTGAAACCATGTGGCCGAGTGAAAGAAGCCAAACTTAAAAAGCAACATACTGTATGATTCCAACCACATGACATTCTGTAAAAGGTAAAACTATATAGATAATAAAATGATCAGTGGAGCTATTAGCGAGTGGAGGGAAGGAGAGATGAATAGATGGAACACAGGGCATTTTTAGGGCAGTGAAATTATCCTGAACAACACTGAAATGATGTATACATGACAGTATGCATTTATCAAAACCTATAGAACTGCACAACACAAAAATAAACCCTAATATAAATTATAGACTTTAGTAATAATAATAATAATAAATATATCAACTTGGCTCACCAATTGTAACAAATGTACTACACAAATGTAAGATGTTTATAATAAGGAAACTGGGGAGGGTGAGAGGTAAAAGGAAACTCGCTTTACTTGCTGCTCAATTTCTGTGTAAAACTAAAACTGCTTTAAGAAATAAAGTCTATTAATTTATAAACAAAACAAACAAACAAAAATGATAAAGCTTTCTGTATATTGATATGAAAAATCACCACACGTTTGTTAACTTGAAGAAGCAAGAGGCAAAAGAATTTGTATAGTAATCTTCCATTTGTGTAAAAAGTAGATAAGTAATAAATATTTTATGAGCTTTTGCATAAATATAAAATCTCTGGAAGGATATATTACACAGGAAATTAGTAATAGTGGCAATCTGTTATATTTGTGGGAAATTTTAAAATACTTTAAAAAGTAAGATGTTCTATTATCTTGTTGAATGTTTGAACCACATAAATATATTTTCTTCTAAAATATTAAACATTTTTTAAACTTGGAACTTTCAAGACTCAAGACTTAAGGCATTAATATCCAAACTCCAATCATTCATATGTAAACTTCACACTTTTTCCTACATTCGTATAGACTACTTTCTAGTATTTTCACCTAATATTCTGTATTTTCTCAATTATATTTTTAAATTACTATTCACTTTATCAATGCTCTAAGCAATAAATTCCATTCAATCATGGGTTTAATATACGAATTATATTTTTCTAATAACATTAAAATGCATCAATAATATTTTTGAAAATTTTCTTTGTACTACAAAAAAATATCATCTAGCAAGCAAGTCACTAGTGTCAAGCACACTACACTTTAGGTGAAAAAAACTCTTTTGCAGAACGCCATTTGGACTGCTTGGAAGGTAACTCTCAGAGAATGAGCTAATTAGCATAGTACCTCAGGACTCTGGGACCACAGAAGAAGGCTGATTTCTAGAGACAGGAAAAGGAAGTTTCTTGCCTGTTGTAGTATTTATTTATAGAGGTGAAAAAGAGGTATTAAAAATACTCTAGCCTAACATTTTCTAAGTCTTCCTAATATCAACTAATTTCTCACATCAAGTAAATTAAAACTCAGGAAGAGCAAATGTCTCTATCTTGTCTTCATCTAGGAAAGTTATGCTGACCTTGTAGCATACAGTTGGACATTAGCAAGACTAAATCCTCATCTGTGCAGAAGGACAAAAGCTAAAACCTGAACATCTTCTTACTGGCCTCATCTTTCCCCATGGGAAGTGTTTAAAGATAGATATCAGATTCTACTGAATGCACTAGAGCAAGATTTTCTTGCTGAGGTCTAGATTGGGAAGACAGAGTCCAACTATATCTGAGAAAAATAAGTAGCAAATATTGGCGGGAATATTTATGACAAAACAAGCAATAGGCATGTAGACCAATAAAAGCAAAACCTCTCACAAAACAAAGGGTTATAACAACAGGGAACACATAGCCCAGAAAAGGAAGTAAACAACTAGTCATGTCAGAGACCTTCAATCCAGAGCACATTGTTATAAAGACAACATACCAGCAGAGATTAAGACAAAGCTCAAGTATTATACAATTGATTGGGCAAAAACTAAGATTGTCCAGAGATTGATATCATTTACCCAAGTGATGGATCCACAGTGGTGAGATGCAGAATTGCATCATATTCAATAGCTTGGAATATGGAGTTACAAAGACCTATGTTCAAGTCGCACATTTCCATTTTTGTGCTCTCTGACTTAATGCAAATTACTTAATCTTGAATTCTCAGCTTTCTCTTCTTTAATATTTAAATAGTAATATTATCTAGTATAGAGTATAGCAGAAGTTATATGAGATAATGCACATAAAACATTTAGGACAGTGTCTGGACAAAGTATTACAAGTGCTCAATTAATAAAGACTATAATATTTTATTACTTTTAGTTAGAACACAGTATTTTTTTCAGTATCAAAAATGGCTTCAGATTACAAGTTAGAGAAACACAGAAAAGTAGGAGAGAAAGTAATGTTGCTCATTTAGGGAAAATCCAAAACATCAGCTTTTGATCAGTTGACTAAAACTACTCAAATTACCCTGTCAGAAATTACCCTCCCAGAGTTAAGGTTAAATCTTGTCTTAAATATTGTGGGGATAGGGGAGGTTAGACAACAATTCCTTTCCAGCTTTTTTTTTTGTATTCCTATTATTTGAGTTCCATGTAGAAAAGGGATGAATTGTTCTGTTTCTTGAAGAACAACATAAGAACAAAAGCAATTTCTGATTGCGTTATCTTTTTTTGTGTGTGAAAAAACTTAAGATCTACTCTTTTAGCAGATTTCAAATATACAATATAGTATTATTAACTATAGTCATCATGCTGAATTTAACCAGAGCCTAATGTTCAGTGGTTTTAGAAGAATCTAACTGATCTGGGGGGGAGGGACATACATATGTCCACCTCCCTTAAGCTTCCATATGGGAGAAGGAAAACACCCAATGCATGCCCACTCTATCCATCCTGTCGCATTTTAACAGGGGAAAAACCTAAGAAGCATATCTGAAATTCACAGTTCAGAGCATAGGCTCACTGAATGGCTAAGACATAATCATAGGACAATAGAATGCTTCCTTCCCCAACATCTTACCACCACATTACTAAAGACATATTTACAGTAGATCCTTTTACCTAGAACATCATGACTGGCTATCAAGAAAAAAATTCCAAGACATACTGAAAGGTAAAAAGACACAGTTTGAAGAGACAGACCAAGCATCAGAACCAAACTCAGATATGTCTGTGATGCTGGATATATCAGACAGGGAATTTAGCATATGATTAATATGCTAAGGAATCTAATGGATAAAGTAGGCAGCATGAAAAAACAGATAGGCAATGTAAGCATAGGGGAAAGGATTCCAGAAAGAACCAAAAAGAAATGTGAGAGATCAAAAATACTGTAACAGAAATATGAAGAATGCCTTTGATGGTCTCATTAGTAGACTGGATAGAGCTAAGGGGAAAAAAAACCCTTGAACTTGAGTGTATCTAAATTAAAATCTTTAAAACTGAAAAGCCCACAGAAAAAAGGCTGGAAAAAAAACTATATTCAAGAACTGTGGAACAACAAAAAAATGAGCAACATATGCATAAGGAAAAACCAATGAAGAAAAAAAGGAGGAACTAGAAGAAATATTTGAGTCAATAAGGACTAAGAACTTCCCCAACTTAATGTCAGACATTAAACCACAGATCCAGAAGGTCAAAGAATATAAAGTAGGATAAATGCCAAACACAAAATAAAACAAAACACCTAGGCAAATAATTTTCAAACTACAGAAAATCAAAGATAAAGAGAAAATCCTGAAGGAAGCCAGATGAAAAAATACCTATAGAAGGGCAAGGATAAGAATTACATCTGATTTTTCAGAAATCATGCAAGTAGTAAGAGAGTGGAATAAAATATTTAAATATTTTAAATATTGGAATATTTAAATATTAAATAGTGGAATATTTAATATTTAATATTAAAGTGTTGAGAGAAAAAAAAAAACACACTGATCTAGAATTGTGCACCCTGTGAAATTACTCTTCAGAACTGAAGGAGAAATAAAGATTTTCTCAGACAAAAAAAATTTGTGTGAGAGAATTTGTTACCAGTAGAACTTCCTTTCAAAAAATGTTTAGAAAGTTCTTTAGAGAGAAGGAAATTCATATTGGTCAGAAATACAGAACTACATAAAGAAAGGAAAACCACCAGATAAGGAATAAGAAGGTGAAATAAAATCTTTTATTTTTTTAATACTTAATTGATCTAACAGATAGAAATTTGTTCAAAATAATGATAGCAACAATATATTCTATTTTGTATGCTTATGAACATGTAAACTGAATGACAGCAATTATACAAGGGACAAGAGATTAATTATGACTATTTTGTTACTTTAAGGTACTAAGGTTATTCATGAAATGGTATAGTGTATTTTAAAGTGAACTTGGATTAGTTGTAAATGTATATTGCACACTAGGGCACTCAATAAATAAGAGTTTTAAAAAAGAAGCTTAACTGATATGCTAAGAAAGAAGAGAAAAATTAATCATGTAAAACACTCAATTAAAAATCACAAAAAGGTATAAAAGAAGGGGAAAACCAAAATAAGAACAAAGAACAGAAGTAACAAAAAGAAAACAGTAACAAATATGGTAGACATTAATTCAACTCTATCAATAATCACTTTTTACACCAATGATCTAAATGCACCAATTTAAAGATGGAGACTGTCAGAGTGGATTGAAAACCAAGACCCAACTACATGTTGTCAACATATAACACACTTTAAATGTAAAAACAGATGAACATTAAAAGTAAATGGATGGAGTGTTATCATGATAACACTAAAAAAATAAAGCAGGAGTAGCTATATTAATTTCAGACAGAGCAGACTTGAGAATAAGGAAAGTTGTCAGGAAAAAAGAGGCTCACTACATAATGATAAAGGGCTCAAATCTCCAAGAAAAAAATACACTTCTTAATGTGTATGTGCCTAAGAAACAAGCATCAAAATACGCGAGGTAAAAATTGATAGAACTGAAAGGATAAATAGATTAATCTACTGTTATAGTTGGAGACTTCAGTATTCCTCTATCAGAAATGGACAGATGCAAAAGTCAGAAAGTCAGTAAGGACATAGTTGAACTCAACAACAGCTTTGATCAACATGGTATATTGCACATCTAAAGACTACTTCATTCAAAAACAGAATGCACAGTCTTCTCAGGCTCACATGGAACATTCACCAATATAGACCACATTCTGATCCATAAAACACACCTTAACAAATTTAAAATAATATAAATCATACAATACCTGCTCTCAGACCACAGTGAAATTAAACTAGAAATCAATAACAGAAAGATAGCTGGAAAATTCCTAAATACTTGGAGATTAAAAAACACATTTACAAATAACACATGGGTCAGTGAAGAAATCTCAAGAGAAATTTTGAAATATTTTGAACTAAGTGAAAACAAAAACACAACATATCAAAATTTATGGAATGTAGTCAAAGCTTAGAGGGAATTTTATAACATTGAATGCATGTATTAAAAAAGAAGAAAGATCTGAAATCAAATAATCTAAACTTACACATTAGGAAACTAGCAAAAGAAGAGCAAGTTAAATCCAACACAAGCAGAAGAAAATAAATAATAAAATTAAAGCAATATCAATGAAATTAAAAATAAGAAATCAATAGAGAAAATTAAAACCAAAGCTCTTTCTTTGAAAAGATTAATAAAATCAATAAATTTCTAGCCAGGCTAACCAAGAAAAAGAAGAGTGAGAACACAAATTATTGGTATCAAAAGTAGATGAGCAACATTATGACATATGCCATGGATATTAAAATAATAATAGAGAAATGTTATGAACAACTCTATGCTACAAATCTGATACCTTAGATGAAATGAATCAATTTTCTGAAAGACACAATTTGCCAAAACTCACCAAAGAAGAAATAGACATTTGGAATAGATCTATATCTATTAAAGAAAATGAGTCAATAATTAAGAAAATTCCAAAACAGAAAGTACCAGGCCCAGTTGGGTTTACAGGTGAATTCTATGAAATATTTAATGAATAAATTATACCAATTCTCTATAATCTTTTTCAGAAGATAGAAGCAGAGGGAAAACTTCCTAACACATTCTATGAAGCCAGAATTACCTTAATAGTAAAATCAGACAAAGACATTACAAGGATAAAACTACAGACCAATATTTCTATGAACATAGATGCAAAATCCTCAACAATATATTAGCAAATCAAATCCAATAATTTAAAAAAAAGAATTATATACCACAACCATATGAGATTTACCAAAGGTATGAAAAGCTAATTTAAAATTTTGAAAATTTGAAAGCAAATAATGTAATTCATCACATTAGCAAGCTAAAAAAGAAAACTCACATGATAATATCTATAGATGCAGAAAAAACATTTGACAAATCCAACAACCATCCATGATAAAACTGTCACTAACTAGAAATAAAGGGTAACTTCTGTAACTTGATAAGGAATATCTACAAGAAAAACTACAGTTAAAATCATATTAAATGGTGAGAAACTTGAAGCTTTCCCACTGAAATCAGTAATAAGGCAAGGATGCCACCACTTCTTTTCAACATCATACTGGAAATACTAGGTAATGCAATAAGACAAGGGGGAAAAGATAAACAGACTGGGAAGGAAGAACTAAAACTGCCTTTGTTCTCAGATGACATAATCACCTACGTAGAAAATCTTAATCAACAAAATAACTCTTGGAACTAATAAGTGATTATATTGAATAGTAACATTACAAGATGTAATGTTAATATACAGAAGTCAATCATTCTCCTATATATTAGCAATGAACAAGAGGAATTTGAAATTAAAAACATGATGCCACCCACATTAGCACCCCCCAAAATCAAATACTTAGTTACAAATCAAACAAAATATGTAAGAAGATCTACTTAGTTACAAATCAAACAAAATATGTAAGAAGATCTACATAAAGAAAGCTAAACAACTGACGAAAAAAAATCAAAGAAGAGCTAAATAAATGGAGAGATATTCTATGTTCATGAGCCATGAGGAAGACTTAATATTGTCAAGATGCCTTTTCTTCAAAACTTGATCTATAGATTAATACAACCCCAATCAAAATCCCAGCAAGTTATTTTGTGAATACTGACAAACTAATTCTAAAGTTTATATGGAGAGACAAAAGGCTCAAAATAGTCAACATAATGTTGAAGAAAAACAACAAAAATCTGGAGACTGATACTTCCGGACTTAAACACTTATTATAATTCAACAATACTTGGTGAAAAAATAGACAAATAGATCAATGGAACAGAATAGAAAGCCTATAGATACACATGGATATAGTCAACTTATCTTTGACAAAGTAGCAAAAGCCATACAGTGGAGCAAAAATAGACTTTTCAACCAATGGTACTAGAACAGCTGGACATCCACTTGCTAAAAAGAATTAATCTAGACACAGACTTTACACTCTTCATGAAAATTAACTCAAAATGGATTATAGACCTAAATGTAAAACTCAAAACTAATAAAGCTCCTAGAAGATAACATAAGAGAAAATCTAGATGACCTTGGATTTGCAATATCATACAAAGACCAAAGATATGATCCATAAAAGAAAGAAGTGACAAGCTGGACTTCATTAAATTAAGAACATTTGGGGCTTCCCTGGTGGTGCAGTGGTTGAGAATCTGCCTGCCAATGCAGGGGACACGGGTTCGAGCCCTGGTCTGGGAAGATCCCAGATGCCATGGAGCAACTGGGCCCGTGAGCCATAACTACTGAGCCTGCGCGTCTGGAGCCTGTGCTCCGCAACAAGAGAGGCCGTGACAATGAGAGGCTCGTGCACCATGATGAAGAGTGGCCCCCGCTCGCCGCAACTAGAGAAAGCTCTTGCACAGAAATGAAGACCCAACACAGCCAAAAATAAACAAATAAATTAATTAATTTAAAAAAAATTAAGAATATTTGTTCTGTGAAAGACATTGTGAAGAAAATGACAAGACAAAGCACAGACAAGGAGAAAGTATTTGCAAAATATATATATCTGGAAAAAGGATTGTTATCAAAAATATACAAAGAGCTCTTAACACTCAACAATAAGAAAACAAACAACTTGATTAAAAAGTGGACCAAAGACCTCACCAAAAAAGGTACACAGATGCCAAGTAAGCATATGAAAAAATGTTCCACATCATATGTTATCAGAGAAATGCAAATCAAAACAACAAGATACCCCTGCACACGTATTAGAAAGGCCAAATCCAACACCATGTGCTGGTGAGGATGTGGAGTAACAGGAATTCTCGTTCATTGCTGGTGGGAATGTAAAATGGTACAACCAATTTTGAAGACAGTTTAGCTGTTTTTTACAAAACTAAACCCACTCTTTCTGTACAATATAATAAAAGGGAGCAATTGTAGTCCCTTTTATTTACTCAAGGGAGTTGAAAACTTATATGCACCCAGAAACCTACACACGGATATTTATAGAAGCTTTATTCATAATTACCAAAATTTGGAAGTAAACCAAGATACCTTTCAGTAGGTGAATAGATAAACTGTGGTACATCCAGACAATGGAATAGTATTCAGCACTAAAAAGAAATGAGCTATCACACCATGAAAAGACATGGGGGAAAAAAATGTGTATTACTAAATAAAAGATGCCAATCTGAAAAGCCTACATACTGTATAATTCCAAATGTACCACATCGTAGAAAAGGCAAAGCTACGGAGACAGTAAAAAGATCAGTGATTGCCAGGGGTGAGGGAGGAGGTAGTTATGAATAGAATGGGGGATTTTTAAGGCAGTGAAACTATTCTGTATGTTACTATAATAGTGGCTACATGTAATTATATTTTTTTCCAAACCCATAGAATATACAAAACTAAGAGTAAACCAGAATTTAAACTATAGGCTATGGATGATAATGATGTGTCAATGTGGGTTCATCAGTGTAACAAATGTACCACTCTAGTGGCAGATGTTGATAATCAGGGAGGCTATTTATGTGTGGGGGCAGGGAAGTATGTGGAAATTCTCTGTAATTTCTGCTCAATTTTGCTGTGAAACTAAAACTGCTCTAAAAGTAAAATATATTTAAAAAAAGATTGACAAAATAAATATTTTAAAAGGCTGTAAATAATATGTAATACCTTTTATGGAAAATATATACATAAATGTACACTTATGGCTAGAACAAATGTAAAAGGCAGTACATCAAAATACTAGTAGCAGTTAGCTTTGAATATGTACAGTTTTATTTTCTTCATGATTTTATGCATTTGTAACTTTTATACAAGTTATCTACAAATAAAGCCATTTTATCTTGGAAAATAAAGATCAGTAGGTAAAAATCTTTCAGACATTAGTGACATATTTCCTTTTTCAAACAGTATATGTTTGCATTAATAAACTAATGATTGAAGATGTTCTACATTTATAAAAAAAAAGCTGTCTTGTATTGTATTCACTGAGTTTCATGAAGCTAAAATCAATACCAAGCTGTTTCTACTGTTGTTTTGGCCTGATCTCCATGAATTGAGACCATCTTTTGCAGCATAAAATGTACACCAAATCCAAAGAACCAAATATGATCCCTTCAAAATAAAAGGGATACTTGTGTTATTTTCCATCCTTCTTCAAGATTAACATATAGAATCTTTAGTATTTAGTATAAAGAAAGGTTCAGAAGATGAAATAGTTCAAAAAGGTGCTATGTGTCCAAAATTATAAATGGAACTATTACACAAAAATTCTGGCATCTTTGATAGAGAAGAGCAGATAAAACCATGTTTTTCTTCTCCCTAAGACTTTTCAGAGAAAATTCTAAGATAGAAATTGGAACTCTTTGATTCAATGAAATTGTATGTACGGATAGGAAGGATTTTACCGCGAGAAGGAGATACACTATTTTTAAAAGCAACAGATGTCCATAGTAATTTCTTCATGAAGTATAAGTCAACATTTAAGTCACAGGCTAACTGTTATTTATATATTCACATTATTGAGGATATCCACAGAAGTCTAGTCCACCTAGTATGTCATCATTTACTAACATGTGCTCCCTCTGCTGGACTACTGCCATACAACAAGAGAGAACACTGGGCGTGGGTAAATAATTTCACTGTTATTGGTCATTTATCCATGTTGTGTGGAATATAAAACTATTTATGATTTTAAATTTAAAGAAATATAAGTAAATGTCATAACTTTGTGGCAGCCATTTTAATGCTTGGCTTGTCTACTGTTTTGCAAAAAATCATGAAATGTGTATTTAGTAATTCAGGATGCCTTTTGTATTGGATATTTGTAAGTGTGATATTTTTATTACATATCCGCAATAAACTTTCCTAGAGATTGATAATTTCCTTTTTACTTGTAATTCAAACTTCTGTTTGGAGATCTGCTTCACACTTGCATTTTGGTTTTCACATTCTTCTATCTCCAGGTAGCTATAGACCTGCTTTTCCTGGGACAGTTACAGGATATAAAATGTGTTTGTAAAATTATTGTATAGGAAATGGCTACCCTAGATGACTTACTCATAACGTGCTTGTCACTACCTACCCGGCTATCAGCTTCATATGTTTGCTTCTTTGACAAGGTATAAACTGGTGGATTTCACCTATCCCACTCATAGTCCCTTATCTTCCCTTAGAGTAAAATTGATCTGTAAACAAAAACTAAAAGATTTGGTGATTATGATAAAAGGCAGAGCTATTTTCTACTGTTGAAAACTTTAATAGAGTAACTGATGATGGCAAAGAGATGCACACCTTGCTTGCTTACAAACTCCCAGACCTCTCTGGGAATGATACACTTTGCTTAACCAAGAGCTATTCCTAGGCCTTTGTTCTTTACTGCTGTTCTCTGTCCCTTGTGTGCAGTTAAAAGGACTGCTTTATTCCTGATTATTTTTTCTTGATTATGATGACTATGGAAACAAAGGGTATTAATGAATAAATAAAAAGCATATCCATGAATAAAATAAAAATGACTGCATTAAAAACAAAATGCACTTCCCACCTCTGAATTCTATCTTTCTGATGTAATAAATCAGTTACTAAAATAAATTTAATTGAAAATGGAAAAAGCAGATTCCTGTTAAAAAATTATTTGAACTCTAGTGCCTATAACTGAGACATTATGCATTCAGTTTGCTCTAGGGTGCTCAAGTTGCATCAGCAAAAGCATTACTTAGTTAATTAATTCAGATAACAATAATAATGGTATATATTAGTAAATAGAAAACCTAAGCCCCAAAAGACTACATCTAGACTACTGAAGAACCATCTTGGACTTTATCTAAAGTGAGATAAAATTTCAGGGTCTATTTTAAAGCAAATTAAAATGTACAAATTTAATGAGAAAAAAATCGCCAAGATCTAATTTGCAAGTAGAAAATAGAGATAGATTACATGGTTTCCATTAGTAGTTTAAAACCAAGTAAAATGCAAGAAATTCACCTTATGGATTTCTACATAGAAAAATGGTTAGTGGTTAGAATGTACTACATGTATTAGCCATTCATGTACCTTGTATTTGAAATATATTCTCTTTTCATGTAAATGTTCAATTCCCAAAGCATTCAAATGTGGTTCTTATAATTGCTAAACTAGCTTCCTTCTAGACTTAGTCATAAGCCAGACCTAACAACAAAGATCATTTATACATCCGACAAGCTTGAAATAAAAACAATAGAAATAACAGGGTGGGCATGAAGCTCTCTGAAGTTGGGGGTCTTTTGGCACGACAAGTAGAATTATGAGCAGCAGGATAAATTTGAGTAATTAAGGCAACAGTATCTCTATATCTTATGGCTGACAGAGGGAAGCTACAAGTTAGCTCTGGGCAAGAAAACACTGAGCTTAGTGTTCTAATGTTGTTGAAAACCAAATGAGAAGGGCTAAAAGGGTAATTTCATTAGAAAGAAGAAAGTCAGTTGCTTTAAGACACCAGTTGTTCCCAGTCCTGTAAACATTAAAGGACAAAGTCAACAATAAGATAAGTAAGCATTTGGGAACTAAATTATTAATACATAGGAGGGGTGTCTTTTGAGGGAAAGAAGGGAAAGGGATGGAGGACAAGAGGGAGGGGGGAAAGGAGGTGGGGGATAGATTATAAATAATCTTTCATTGGGATTTAAAGTTGCAAAGTGAAGTGAAACAAAACATTTCTATCAAAGGGCTCTAGGCAAAGAAAATAAGGGGAACTCTGATAAATTTTCTTAGAAATTAATGGTTTTTTTCAGGTTTGCTGATAATTTTTCTGACCTCTCCCATTGTAACTATTCCCAATTATTATGTATAACTCATCCTTCAGATCGATTTCAAGTGTCCATAAAAATATTTTGGAAGAAAATGTACTAGAAATGAAAAAAATTAAACACCTGAAATGGTAATCTAGCCATTTCAGATATTTTAGTGCTCTAAAGCAGAGGTCAGTAATATTTCAGAAGTGAGATGCCTAATCGACAACCTCGTTCTTCTTATGTGCATTGCACATGCACAGGGACAGGTGGTACAGGCAAAGAACTCGAAGGAGGTACCTACATTTAAATAACTCCCTATTTCTTCCAAACAATTATAAATTAATTGGATAAACAATCTTAAAGGCCCTTCCTTTAAAATGAAAAAAATCCTAACCATTTTAGATATTATAACTTAATCATTCATTCATTCATTCAGCAGTCATTTAGTAAGTGCCTATTATGAGCTAGGCATTGTGCTGAGCCCTACTGATACAATTAGAGGGAAAACAGCCATGTTCCCTGCCTTAATTTTACTTGAGTGAATAGAGAGAATTCCTTTCGGCAGCTCTAAGTTTCCAACAGTTTAGATTCGGGATGAAATTAGAAAAGATACTATTTGCAGGCCATGGGGCAAGAAGTGAAAAGAGGGCTATTAAAACAAAATGCTCTTGTTTCCCCGAGTTTAACAATCACATTTACCGAGAAACAACAAATACAATAAGTTGTGGAAGTCTAAAAAAGAAAAATTGCCTTCTAGTTGACCTATACTTCCCACGGGAGATTCTGGTCAATTACCATTCTGAGAATTCTAAAGGAGAGTTGTTGAATAAAGAGATTAAAGATATGGTAACTATTTATTTATCAATATGTCTCTAAGTATACCATCAAACTTGAGCTCACTAAGGGAAGGTCCACTTCCTATTCATCTTTGTTTCCCCAGTATATAGACTGGAGCATAGTACAGAGTATGTGCTTGATAATTATTGAAGGATTCACGGAATATTGAATTCACCACAATCTAATAGATGTATTTTTTACTTGTGCATGTGAAACATTCAGGCAAGAGCTGAAAGCATAATTGTATAAGAAGGACATCTCGGGAATTCCCTGGCAGTCCAGAGGTTAGGACACCATGCTTTCACTGCCAAGGGCTTGGGTTCCACCATCCCTGGTCAGGGAACTAAAATCCTACAAGTAGTAGAGTGCAGCCAAAAAAAAAAAAAAAAAAAAAAAAGGACATCTCATGAGGTTTAAACTACATTAATTTAAAAAAATTAAAAAAAAAAAAGAAAAGGATTATATGTGTAGTAAAGCAGCAGTGTCACTGAATTTCATTCTGGTTCTTAATTCTCAGTTGGTCAGCTTTTTCACTACTTTGTGGTGTTACCAGCTGGTGGGTCATCACCTGATAAAAAATACAATAAAACTTGAATGTGTCATCTTTTGACAGATCGGATTTGGGGAACATTTTTAATAAGTGAAATAAAATTTCCACTTTAACTTTCAAACATTTTCATTAGCATTTTTGTGAAGAATAAAAGGTAAATGGGTGGCTTCAAAATATTGAATAGTTGGAAAGGTTCTGCTTTTGGAAAGTGTCTCAGGGAAGTAAATTTAGTTGTGGAAGTTTTATGCATCTAGACTGTCCATCTGTGGTTACCGAGTTCCCTCTCTTTCATTCATGGGAAACTCAACACATAGGACTTTTAGTGATGTTGTCACATTCCTATCTGTCCAAATAGAGGCATTAAATAAAATGTATTGGATCAAACTAAGTTTACTTAATGTCTACTATTTAAAAATAAATGAGTAAAGATAGCTTTGAAGCTAAGTTTTGCTGAGTGACAAGAATTTTCATATTTGAAGCATTTAATATATATTACATAATTGTTCTTCATAAACTATCTTTAGAAAAATATTTTAATAGACACTACCTTGAGATATTTTGCCTCATCTTTTAAGGAGAAAAAAGGAACTGAACTTTTAAAATGAGGCTTCCTGACAACCACAAGCATATCAAACAATCTTAGATTCTAAATTGTGTGCATTTTGAGTAAGAAAATAAAGTTTTGCTAAAATCATAGGTAGCATTTACTTAAGAACCAGAAACAGTAAAAACTCCTACCTTTGTATCATTAATCAAATCAACAAATAAAAGCAGTATTGTATTTATGAGGTTCTAAAAGAACTTCTTGTTGCTGTATGTGAAAACTAACAATTTAACAGAAGTAAAGTATTTGTGTCCATGTATGAAATTCTCAACAATTTTTACATGTAGACCACAAATAGCGCTCTTAAATGGGAAATGGTTATGATCTGATGAGCACAGTGCATTCAATGCAATGAACTGCCAAGCAAGAACACAAGGTTTTAAATAAAACTGAGGAAAATAACAGTTGTAAGACTCTGATATTGCAAATACAATTCCACAAATGACTCCATTATATACATGAAATCATTCACTCACTAGTAACACTGACCCATTTTCTCATGACACCTACTAATAAAATAATTTAAAATAGTAGAGACATTAATGCAGAAAAATACTTCACAGAGAAGTTCAAAGAGACATAGTAAGACAGTGAAGAAGAACATAGAATATAGCTAGCAATAGCAAAATTTTGAAGCAGTACATGTTTAACTTAGATATGCCCTGCTTCCTTTGCCTCTCTTTGCAATACCTTTTTTCCTAGCTAGAGGTTTAGGGCCTGCAGATGGATCAAGCTTAGCCTGAAGAGGAAAAAACAATCTGATAAGTTCATTCATACATATCTATTAATGATTGTAAAGAGACTTCCACCTTGTTCTGTCACCATCTCAAAAATTTTAATCATAGACACTCAACATAGGAAAGAATCTTGAGAGTCATCTGGTCTAGTGCTTCAATTCCACAGACCAGTAAATTTTCTTTTATTTTGTAAATGTTTATCGGGAGACTAACAGTATTGCCAACTTGCTTTGCTAAGTAAGAACATTAAACATTTTTTTTTCTATCCAACAGCATCATTTCAAAAAGGAAAAGACATTTTAAAACCAAAAGAGTGAATAAATTTAGCTAAATGAAAATTTAGCTACATTTTCACATTTTACTTTTCTTATTATGCCAACATTTGATTCTTCTCTCTAAAAGCCCTACATGCAGTTACCCAAGATCTTTGAAGATCTTAATTGATCGAGAATCTGCTGTCTTCTGAGACAATCCATTCCACTTTTAATCAGCTGTGACTGTTAAAAAGTTCTTACTTGAATTTATACAATGTTTGCCTCCCTTTAACTTCCATCTATTAATTTAATTCTGCCTCTTGGAGTTATAATGATCAATTTAATCCTTTCTCTTCATCATGGCCCTTTGGACATTTGGAGACCTCTATTTTGCTCCACCCCGCCCCACCCTAGCCTTTGTTGCACAAAGTAATATTTTCCCAAGCCAAATATTCTATATTTTCTTTAGCTGCTCCTCGTGTGATGTAGGCTAGCTTCATCTTCACTATCTTGTTCACTCTTTTACCATTTCAATTCTTTTTTATAATGACTGACATGACTGATTGACTGAATACTTATACCCCTTTGGATAGAATTCAATTTATCATGACTATCTTCAAGTGTGGCACTAATAACTGAATCAGACCTTTAGAGACCCTACCTATTGAGAAAATTATGGTTCCCTTCCTCTGTACCTACATATATAATAAAAAATGAAGGAAAACTAAAGAAGAGATGAAAAATATTATTTTTTCTAAATGACACAAAATTACATGAGTGCTGAAATTTAAATGTTACTAGGCACATGATGGTGGCACCCAGAACTGAGCCCAGTACTCAAGGTGTAACCTGATATGCATGGGACAAAACAAAGTCCGTATTACCTCCCTTAGACACAATGCCTTGACTACAAGGGACAGCCAAAAATTGTTTCCTTAACTAGCAAATCCAATCAGCAATATAGTCAAGTCTGTCAAATAGCTTAATTGACTAATTCTTTTACTGACTAGGACAGTTGTTTGAATCCACAGACTCTGCCACAGTTGTAACATAATTAAGACACAGTAGCAGCCTTCTCCATGGTCCCATTCCTTGCAAATGCTGAATAACTCATCTTCATCCACTTTATAAAGTTAGCTATGAAAAAGAATAAATCTACTTTCAACTTTAACTTTTATTCAATGTAGTATTTATTTATCTTACCTCTGGGCCTGCTGGTGATTTTTCATCACTATGAACACTTTGGTGTGGGAGGAAATATTGTTTCATTGAGTAGGGTTCTCTTTTGACTTTTCAGCCGAGTTTGCAGTGAATAAGAAAAAGGAAAGCACCTTTCCACTGGTCCTCATCCTAACTTCTGTGGTCTACCATTCTAAGTGCTGCAAAACAAAACAAAACAAAACAAAAATACCCTACATCTTTGGGTTTGTTTTTTTGTCTGTATGTTTTGTTTTGTTGTCTTTCGTTTTTGACAAGGTACAAAAATCATATCATTTTTTGTTCTGTTTTATTGCATGTTCTACTTTTAAGAGACTGTGTTTGGAGACTATATATCATGGGAGAAGAAAGGTAAAGTACAGGAAGAAAATATTTTACTTCATTTATGCAAATATTATAATTATTTTTTGAACCTGGACTTTATTTCTTTCATAAAACCTAATATGAGAACTTAAAGATCCAAATCCAGATCCAATGAATCCAAAGATTCATTCATTTATTCCTTCAATATTAAACACTATTAGTAACTGAATAACATAAGTGAAGATAGCTTACTTATAGCATAAGATATTAAGCTGAAGATATGATTTGAAAAATGGAAAAATAGCTTCTGATAGCATACAAATCTTTTAGGAGTAGTAATTTTAGAGGGAATATAGCATATTATTCAATTGCCATGTTATTGCTGTCAGGATGGGAGTATGGTGTAGTAAAAATTTTTAAGATCTAGGTTTGAATTTTTATCTTGCCACTCACTTTCTTTGACCTCAATTAGTACATGTTTAAAATAGGGATAATAGTAGTACTGGCTTCTACTACCTCATAGAGTTTGTAGGTTTCAGTAGATGGGAGATGCTTTTCCTGACCACCCTCCAAGCAACATAAGGCTCCCAGATTACAGTCTTATGAGAAGCACCTCATATTTATTTTTTGTGGTATTAATTTTTATTTAAATTGATAATTTATGTTATTGTTCTTTAATGTCTGTCATTTCTTTTAAGACTACACTCGTTGAGAGCAAGAAATGCCCACTGTCTTGTATACTACTATACCTCTGACAAAGAGAACAGCAAATGACACTAAGTAGCCAATGTATAAATATTTGATGAATGAATGAGAACACTTCATAAACTTCATAGCAATTTTCTGATTTTGCTATTGCCATATTCTGTTAAAAGTGATGACAGAAACATAATCATACTGTGTTCTTACCACACACAAAAAGAAAAATTTTGGTGGTGGTGATGTATATTTTTAGTACCTTGATTGGTGTGATAATATCATAGGTGTATGCATATGTCTAACTCATCAATGTATACACTAAAAATGTGCAATTTTTGCATATCAATTATACCTTAATAAAGCTTAAAAACAAAAAAAAATAATCATACTTAAAGTCAAGTTAGCAATCTAAATAGAATTATAATCTTATCACTTTTAGCATTAAAAATATCAAAACATCCAGTTAAATTGGTGAATTCAAGTAGATTGAATTATTAATAAACATTCTTATAAATACCCTGATTTGATAGGGTATCAAATCCCTATTACTTTTTTTCTATCATGAGAGTATAAGCTCTTCTCAAATATATACTGTGCTACAGTCCTTTTGGATTTTAACTCACTTCAAAGAGTGGTACCATTCAAAGGACTGAATCCCTGAACTACGGTAGGAACTTATTTTCTCTTCCTGCATCCTTACTTTCTTCCTGTTTGTGGCTTCACGTACTGGGACTTCACTTTTGGTAACAACTTAAAGGGCTCAGTGACCAAATTTGAAAGATTAATTTCTTCTACTTCTGCAAAGAGTTTTACAGAAGCTATGCCTATCAGCCACCATACTCCCTCTATACTCCCTCTCCGCCCTTCCCTCGCCCCCCACTATCATGCATACTCAGATGCACCGTACTTTCATAAGGACTTTAAGGGGCTCAACAGCCAAACAGGTTTTAAAATCACTGTGTCTGTTTACAATTTGTTGAGTTTCACTATTGTAGAGTATATTTTCACAATGTGCACCATTAATATTATGCAGTAATGTAAATATTTCTCATTTTTTACAGAGAATTACTCTCTCAGAAAGTTGTTAGAATATGGTAATTTATTTTAATTTTCACAGACTGAAAAGGGCTTTCAAAATTTGATCTGAATAGAGGATCATGATGACCTCTGGTAACTAGTTTGGTGGCTTACAGAAAAATATTCTCATTTTTATTGTTTATAGGAAAACACATATCGTCATAAACCATATTCAACTAGGGAATGTCTGAGGGATTTACATATGATATAAGGAGAGGAAATGTAACTTCCTTATTTAAAATTAAATCTGATGGAATTAGTAGTCATGTTATTAGAGACAGGATAAATGTCAAGAATTCATTACTTTGTTTCAAACTTAGTTTATCATAAATCTACCCTACGACATATAAATAACGTGCACTGTTTTGCAGGTTATTTGATAACAAGTTCAACAGTGTAGGTGAGTGACAATGTGAGCTGCATGATAATAACTCCCCAGGGAAACCAGATTAAAGGACACAGAGTTAGGCATATATGGACCTTTATACAAATGGAAAAAATCATATTAAAAAGTTGATTTTTTTGCTCTCATAAGACCATCAGCTAAAATAAAGTCAATTCTAACAGATAAGTAGTCTTGGGAAAATAACATAACAGAAAAAGTATATTGACTCTTCTTTTTAAACTGAAAATATTTAGCACGTTATGTGCTGAAAGGCATGCATTGATTGTATATAACGAAATTTATATTATGTGTTTTTGGTCTGTTACAGAAATAAGTGTTAAGGAATGGGAATACAATTTGATTTGGTGTAAAAAGATAGAAGAATTAATTAGAAAGCACAGAAAATAATTGTTTTAATTGTTCCCTATACAATAAACACATCAAAGTATGAATATGAACAGCACTATTTCAATGGTTTGCTAAGTAAATTGAAATATATTAACTTTTCCACACAATTCATTGATAGTCATTAATATACAGTATTGTTTTTCTCCAAGAAGATGGATTAAGCTTGAAATTTCAAATTTAGTAGATCCCTCATTATTTTCCAGTATATGGAAAATATTTTTATTAGAAATATGTAGACATAAATTTCCATTTAAACATATGCATCATGCTTCTCAAATGCTAGAGACAGCCTTTTCAAGCCCTTAGCTATGGAGATGCTGGCAAACTGCCACCCACCCTTACATAGCGATATAAAAACTCCCACAACATAACCCTTCCTCCTGAGTTGTCGCTGTGTTTTGGAACTTTGGGTCGGTTTAGTCTCTCTTTTCCCTAGGATCTGCAGATTTGCAAATTTAATATTTTTGCTTATAACTAGTCATGTATGTTTTCCTTAAAAAGTTTGTGTGAAGAAAGATAGAGTATTTTTTGAGAGGTTTACAATGATTGTGTTAAAGAACAGAACCAAAATTCATTCTAAATAAAAACTTGAGATGATAGAGATAATCGTATATGACGCATGGAATTAGATACATCCTTCTGCTTGTCAAACAGTCTACTTTGCTTCTAAAAATACATTCACATATCTGTTTGTGTGCATTAACTGTCTGACTCAGAACACATCCCTGGTCACTGAAATAAAAATTAGGCATTACTATCAAATGTTCTTCTTGTGTTTTAAATATTATCATCCACGAATCTCAAATATCATTACTTACTCTATTATACACGTTCAGGATAAAGAAGTATAAAGTTCTTGGCAAATTTTATCACACATAAAAAGAAAATCACGGGACTGAAAGGGACCTTAGAGGTCAGAATAAACAAAGAATGGTGTTTTCATACATGCAATGGCAATGACATATTTCCAATATTTCCAATTACCAATTTGACTATGTTTTTTTCTTTTCCTTCACATGGTGGGTTAGCCATTTAAAAAACAGAAGCAAAAATTAGTGCAAGCAGCATATAATACATGTAGTATAAATGCAGTCCAAACAACACGAACCCTAAGAAAAACAATGCCCATTTAATAGCTTAGCGTGAAAAACAGTGTAAGAATAAAACTGCAGTAATGCTATCACTCAGGTTATTTTTATCCTCACTAAGTATTCAAAAAATGTTACTTAAATGAGTTATTTAAATCAAATTCAAAATTTGAATGGAAAACTGTGTAATGAACATAAGTGTTGCTCTTTATTTTCTACTACTATACTACTAGTAAGTGATTTGTGAATTGTTATTTGCAAACATCAAATTTCCCTTAAAACTTTCTAATAAGGATAAACATTGTTATGAAATTTGAATGACAATTGAATATTGAAAAATTGTTCTCGAAGATTCAAATATTAAAAATAAATGAATAACTACTACCCAATAGATGTAATGGACTCTTGTTAACTAATTAAGTAAAGTTATTATTTATTCTTAAATAATTGGTTTGAAATGTAAGTTTGTAGTATCTGCTGAATGATGTAATGTGAAAACATTCATAAATTAGCATGTACAAATCCTACCAAGCATAAAGCTTCTACAAGCTAGTTTAACAGAAGTATTCACAGATATACATACAGCAAGTCTATTCTTGGTTCTCCTGTGTGGTCTTTTAGAACTGTCAGTATCAGTTTTCTGTTTATTATTGTTCTTGGTTTAAAGGGAATTTGCCAAGTGGATTCCCTGGACTCCAGGTTTTAGGTCTGTCGTCAGGACAAATTAATTTCTGTGGAAACCCACTCTGCCTCACATACCATCTAGCAAACGGAAGATTAATGGAGACCCTGTGCAAGTATCTCTGTATAGCTTGCTGGAGATGGAGGAACAAGGAATACCTTGAAGAAGTAAAAAATTTACCATACAATAAAATCAATACGTTTTTGATTTTATGTAATAACATTCAAAATAAAATAATAAAATATCATGTAAAATAAATTAGCATGGAGCAGTAGATGTCAATAATTTCATCTACACAGTTACACTGCTCTGCACATGGATATGAAATATTTGTTTAATTATTTACTGGCCCTATTTCTTTAGTAGACTAAAACACTATATTATATATAAAAAAGAATTGTTTATCTTGCTATGAAAAATTAATTTAAATTATTGAATTTTCAACTAAAATTAAAACGTTTGCAATTGCTTTGTCTATTTTTGGTAATCGGACATTGTTTGCTATTAGAAATTTTAGGGGTTAAAAGGACCTTGTATAGATTAAAGCCTAAATAATTAGAGACTGGGCTTATACAAAATTACCCAGACACTTCAAGTTTAAATCCCTAATTCTGCTATTTTTTCATGGATTTTGTTGGATGGAGGTGGGGGTATCTCTGGGGGGTGTTCAGGAGCCTGAAATACCCAGATAGAGCATATGAGGAACCTGAATTAATCAGATAATTGTCTTTCCCTTCACAGACATCTATAGGAAAATAAACTTGTATAAAAGTATTATCCGACCAGTCTGTCACTAACACACAATTTTACATTGGCTAAAACAGTAATCAGTTATCTGTAGTTTTATTAACTCGTCATTAATAAAGGAATAACGATGCTCATTCTATTTGCCTCAGGAAAAGTTTCTGAGAATAAAATTGGATAATATAACCAAAGGAGAAAAAACACATTGAAATAAACAAAGGTTTTTTTCTGTTATCTCTTGGATCCAAAAAAAAACTATAATATTGTCTTAATTTCTCATATTTTGAAATATGAAAGCATAGTATATTAGGGAGGCAGTATGCAAGAACACTCTTCTCAGAATTTCTTGGTCTAGCTTTATGTGCGTAGAAATCAGCTGGAAATGTTAACATGCAGTTTCTGGAGCAGTAGATCTAGGATGCACCTGAAATACTGCATTTTGCATTTCTAACAAGATCAAAAGTGATGGGATGCTCCTGCTCATCAAAGAATCAGATTTTAAGTAGCAAAAGTGTATATATAATTTAATCTTTATTGGTCTCATTTTCTTATTGGCCAAACAGAGCAATTAATCTTGTCCCTATATCCTTCAAAGTTTGGAAGATCAAAATGTATATTTGGGAATTCATTTTATATGAATATAAGGTAAAGGCTTCTTTTCAGGTAAGAATCACTGTTTATAATTCATAGAGATTAGCTGATGGCCTCCATGTGTTCAGCACTGTGCTAGATGCTGCATGACCAAAGAAATAAAAGTTTCCTGACCTCAGAATTTATAATCCAGCTTTGTTCAAAACTGGTCCAAATAAATGCATTATAAATCTGTACCTTTATTTACATTGTTTCTTCAGTACAACAGTAGATTCTGATTGTTTTATACTCTATCATGCTAGTACATTTTTTGTTGTGTTTGCTGGTGAATGAATTCTATACTGAGTTGGATAATAATTCTCAAATACTTAAAGAATAGTTTTTAAAATTTTTGTGCTGCTCATAATGTCACAGCTACAAACTATAATTTTAACTTGACTTATAAACATTCTCTCAACCATATTCTTAAATTTAGACCAAGAATTGGCAAATTTTTTTTATGTAGGGGGAGATAGTGTAAATATTTTGGGTTTTGCAAGTCATACAGTCTCTGCTGCAATTACTCAACTCCATCATTGCAGCACCGAAACTGCCTATATTCCAGTAAAACTTTATTTAGCAAAATAGATGCCAGGCTAGAGTTGGCCCACGGACTATAGTTAACTGACTCAGGATAAAAAAACAACAAAACAATAAATCAAATCATTATTTGTAGCACTTGCCAATTTCCATAGTGCAAATACTCCCACCATGGCCAGTTTCAAGTTAGACATGTAGTATCATTAAAGGCAGAAATGGGAAGCAATGTACAGTGGTGCATCATTATATAGTATTCCCACTATACAGGTGAAATAAATGTAATAACCTTAAAAACATATATAATAGTAAAATGTATTAAAATAAGGAATGACAAATACTTGTTACCTTTTTAATATAATTTACTTAATTCTAAATTTATATAATTTAATTTTTAATAATGGCTGGTTTAATATCTAACTCACAAAATTCCTGAAAAATTAACAATTGTCTCTTATGAGCCAATAACACAACTAATTGACGGAAATAGATTTTAATTGTACATTTTCATATTTTGGCTACTTGTATTAATAGCATGCAGATGAAGGCTTGGAGTAGAGACAAAAAAACTGCATGTGCTTTCTATACCCCTCTCATCTCATCACCAACTTCCTGCTTCTTTAGACTACAGAGAACAGAAGTATGGATGAAGGGGAAAATGGAGATAAAGAAAAGAGCATAGAAGAAGAGGGAGAAAAGTGAAAGTTGGTAAAGTTGGAAGGCCTACATTCCAAGTTTTCTATTCCCATCACAAGCATAAAGGGAAAAAAAAATTAACTGGTAGCCTGAGTATTTATGCCTACATAAATGAAGAATGGAAAAACCTATCTCCCCAAAAGAAATGGCTTACAAAATCAGGGTGTTTTGCATTAAAGGGGAAAATGCAAGAAATAAGAGATGATGACTAAATAGTCTTGGTCCAAACCCAAGTAGATTGTAATGAGGTGAAAGGAGGTGGGGAGGGAAGAAATAACACCATTATCTTGAGGCCAAAGTCCATAGGGAAGTCAAATCTTACACCAAAGGATGTAAAGAACACAATCTTAAATTGTTAAGGGATCTTTGCAAGAAATTCCTTTTATTTTCTTATGCAGCACTGTCATATATTTCAGTCATATAAGACTAACTTGGACAGATGAACTTATAAGTGCAATGATTCTCACCAAATCAGCCCTATTGGCAACTATTTAAATTCCTTCTGTTTTCTTTACAACTCAATTTAGAAAGCAGGAGCAACCCATGGCTTTGTGTCTGGTACAAATTTCTTTGTGGCCAAGTATTTTTAAACCACATTCATCAGCAAAGCAAGGAAATCCTCACACTTGTCTTCTTTCTGCATCAAGCGTCTTTGACAGGAATAAAACCTAAAAACTCTAAAAATAATTATGAGCATATATATTTAGTTAAGTATAAGGTTCTGATAATATAAGATATAAAACAGCCTAAAATAATAGTAACTAATATGGACTTCAAAGAAAATAATATATAAAATATATGATATATAATATATAAATCATGTTATTTAATTTATGGAAACTATAAATTAGATCATGTATTCCGATGGATTTTCTCACTGTCCTTCATATGCATCCTTTACCTTATGGAAAACAAATAAACCTAAAGAGTGCTTTAGCACACAGGAAGGTGTACATATTGTATCTAGTCATGCTGTGGGACACTTCTGAGAAATACAAAAAAGGTGTGTGTCATAGAACCCCTGTATTGTTTTGCTGAATTGTTGTTTCTAAGAAACCCATTACAAAGCAAAGGACAAGATCATAGAGCAATCGGGAGCCCTTTAAAGTTTATGAATAATACTTGAAAAGGCAACCAGGAACAGACTGCCAAGTTATCAAAGTATCAAATCAAATTTTAATTTTGCCTGTGAAAAATCCCAACATATAATCTATCTTGCTAAGAATTAGGGTATCCTTACCTGAATACCAAATAATCAGATAATAATGAATCACTTCCTTTATTTTCCCTCAATTCATAGTGAGGAGCTACTTTGCCACAAGAATATAAGTTCAGACCCACCTCATTTCTTGCTGGGACAACAACCTCCTAAATGGCTTACTTTCCTCTAGCCTTTCTGATGCTCCATTCCATTCTACACCTTGATATCAGAATCATCTTTCTAAAATACCAATTTGCTTGCAGCACTCTACTGCTGAAAATCTTTCAATGACTCACTTGGCTCACAGGTTAATGTCCAAGTTCTTTCGCTATGAGAGGCCAAAACCACTCTTCTACAATCATCATTTTCTTCCTCTATTACTTCTGCAGTTCCACTCCTCTCTTCTGTGCCTGAAGAATGTCTGTTTTTCAGTCAAGGCCCAGCTGGAATGTCACCCCCCTTATGAATCTTTCTATGACTTCTCCCTAGTGAATTAGTCACTCTCTCCTCTGGTCTCCCATAAAACTTTTCCCATAAAATGTGTGGGGTGGGGAAGTTGTTGGATGGAAAAGAAGTGCTTGTACAGCAATGAATTTGACCAAAGAGGTATCTAAGGTGTTGCCAGTCATAGCCCCTACTTGAACCAAAGCACATTAAATATTATATTTTATGTATAATTATAAGATTTCATTTCAAAAAATATTCTGCCTTAAAAAAAGAGTCATAATAAAACACAAGTATAGTGAAAAATTATAGTCTTTGGAGCCAGAAAGAACTAAATTTTAAATAATCACTCTTCCATTTACGAGATTCATGACTTTAGGCAAATCGATTCTCCTACCTACTTCTACAACAACATCATCTGTCACTTACTTCCTTGCAAATTAAATTACGGTTGAGCTGAGAAATTAGAGGCTTTCTAAACATTTCATACTATTTCATACCATACTTAAGCCAGTTCATGTTTCTGGAATGTCTTTACTCTATTACTTTCATGTCAGATGCTTGTTCATATTTCGAGACCCAGTTGAAGTGATACTTCCTTCATGAAATCTAACTCCAGGTAGAGCTCAATACTCTTGTGTCTTTGACCTTACTTCGTGATATACAAACTTTTATTGTATGTTGTAATTTTTTGCATATCTTGTATCCAGGGCTACGTAAGCCTCAATATGATCCTATTAATTGTTACAATGTTGAAATAATATGTACAGTTTCGTAAAGATCCAGTGTCCCATGTTTCATCTCATGTACTTCCTGCCATCTCAGTTCTCCTTAAGACACTGGCTTCAAATTTCCAGTAACTGAGCAACTAAGGGATTAACAGTTGGAACAGCAGGGAACCTCCAGAACTCTGCTCTACTTAAGGCTTGTATTCATTTTGATCCATCAGTTCTTGTGTCGTCCTGGTTGTTAATATATAAATATAGTTCTTGCTTATCTTCCTATTAGAAGGTGAATTCCCTGAGAGCAGGGATTTAGTTGTTATTCATCCTTGTTCTCCTGCAGTTCCAGTTGTTATTATCTAGCTAATCCTTCATTTTGGTACTTCTCTCCTTTCTGGCATCAACTACTCCCTACCTTCAATGGATTTTCAATAATCTTATGTTGTCGTTTTTAGTTGTCAAGAAATCCCTACCTGGTCCTACCCTACTTGGACCCATGAATGGGTCTTACTCTTCCTTTATCCCTACACACCAAAATTAATTCCTTTTCTCATAGATACACAAGGACAAGCAGAAAGGTAATTTCATGAATGAAAAGAATACAATTGAGTATGTATTGTTAACTATAAACTGTCCTAAATATTAATATGGTTTACAAATGCATCTCACATAACACAGATTTTTAAAGAATGGGTTGCCTTCAACTTATCAATAAGTGCTCTTTTATCCCTCTGTCCTTTTGAATAAATCATTCCAGAAGAGTAAATCTTTTAAGGGTCCTTCCCACTCTTACTCTCACCCATTATATATTGTACAAAATGTTACTACTGACTACTCTATACAACACCTAATGAACTTTCTGAAAAGATCATTCCATCTCATATAGGAAGCACTGACGGGTACAATGCCTATATTCATGCAACTAACAAAATATTCTTTGGAAAGATAGCTGTTGTGAATGAGAAAATAATAATCTATTTAATTTAAATTAATGCCTACATGTAAAAAATAGGTTGCAACAAGGGATTTTCTAAACAAAAATAATATGATCAATCTAGAAACTTGAAGTAGAATTTGATTTATATCCACAAAATATAATTACAATCATGAGATGATTCTGGTGGATGTTAGTTTCCACTATAGAATCACTCTATCTCTTACATCATTTTTTAGAAAAAAAAATTATCTATAGTTATATTAGACCAAAAAAAAATAAAATATGATTATTGTAATAGTAGTAGAATATTCATTATTTGAAAATTGTTTGCTAGGCTGTTTTTATTCATTAATTGACTCATTCATTAAACAAACATGCATTAAATGCCACGTATTCTTAGATGCTAAGAATACAAAAACATAGTGTCTAATACTAAAGTGCTCACATTAGCAAGCCAAATGTCTTTTTTTTTAAGTTTATTTATGTGAAAGTCAATTAACAGTTAAGTCTTATCTTTCCAGAGAATAGTCAAGAAGAAGGAAAAAGGTGAAAATAAAAATGTTCTCTAAAGACTTGTGCTACTTATAATGACAGACAAGTTGACTTAGACTAATTTTTCTCCGGCTCCTAGTGATCACAACTGAAAAGCAATATTTTTTGATATTTTTAAAAGCATGAAAAAACCTAGGAAGCTAATAAGGAATTACTGAGATGAGATATGAGAGAACGGATATGGTAGAGAAACCAAAGTCACTTTTACCCTGGGAGTATTTCCAGATTTAAAGAGGATGCTGACAGAGCTGAGTGCTCAGTGGCCTCTTAAGTTTAGGCAGAAAATAATTCAAAGACCTGGGTCCACAGTAAAGTATGAGGATCCAATATATTTTTTTCTTGATTTTGACTGAGAACACAAGAGATTAAACCCTAGGTATAAGGGCAAATCAAAGGAAACTAACCCTTTCAAAAATTTGAATTTTGGGGTACTCTGTATTTGAAGCCCAGAAAATAACAAGCTTTGAACTTGCTGATTTGCTACTATCTCCAGGAACCTAACAAAAGCAAACTAAAGACATCATTGGAGAAAAATATAGTAATCTTAGACTTCATATTATTTATACTAAATGTATTTAATGTCTAGAACACATTCACAGAAAACTAGACACACAAAGAAGCAAGACCCTATAAGCTAGAAACAGAAGAAACAATAGACAACAAAACAGACACACGAAGACTCTAGATACTGATCTTATGAAACAGACTGTAAAACAACTACAATCATTTTATTCAAGGAAATAACTGTCAAGCTTGATTTTTTTAGCAGGGGAAATGAAACAATAGAACACATATATAAAGAATGAAATCAAAACCCCAGACTTGAAAAATACTATGACAAAATTAAGAACTGATTGAATAAATTTTACAATAAATTACATGGTGCGGAATATCAGCTTAGTGAACTGGATAACAGGTCAGAATAAATATCCAAGATAAATTCCAAAGAGATATTGCAGTGGAAAGTGTGGAAGAGAGTATAAACCATAAAAGATACAATGTGATATCTTTAATGGAGTCTGAGAAGGAAGAGGAAAAATGGGACATAATCAACTTTAGAAGAAATTGTGGCAGAGAAGTTTCTGTAAAAAATACCAACTCACAAATTCAACCAGTCCAAAAATCTCAAGCAGAAAAAAAAAAATCACAGCTAGACATATCATAAACTATAGAAAACTAAAAATTATAGATTTTAAAATTTGTCAGAATAAAGAATACAGTTTGCCTTCAAAGAACCAGCAACTAAGAAGACATCTGTTTTCTCAGTAATTTCAGTGAAAGCTAGAAAACAAAGGAAAGTTATTTTCAATGTACCTTTAGAAAATAACTGCCAATCCTAGAATAGTACTCAATGAAATCATCCTTCAAGAATGAAGACAAGGGAATTCCCTGGTGGTCCAGTGGTTAGGACATTGCACTTCCATTGCAGAAGGCCTGGGTTCCACCTGTCGTCAGGGAACTAAGATCCTGCAAGCTGTGCTGCATGGCCAAAAAAAGAAAAAAAAAAGAATGATAACAAAATAATGACAATTTTGAACAAAAACTGAGAAAGTTTGCCACAAGAAAGCACACATTAAAAGAAATCCTAAAGTGTTCATCAGTTAGGAGTAAAATAATTCCAAACGGATGATCATAGATGCAGGAAGAAATGAAATGAAGAGAAACAACATGATAAATATGTGGGGAAATCTATATAAATATTGGATGTATAAAATAAACAATATATTTTGTGGAATGTTTATGTGTAGAGAGAGAGGGAGGGAAAGAGAGAAAAACAAGAAGAGGAAGAAAAAGGAGGAGGATTAAAATATAGTACACAATTAGCATGTGAGTTAAGAACAGAGAGGGAAAATTGAATTAAAGTGTTATAAGATCCTCACATTGTCTTAGAGAAAGATAAAAGTATCAATCAACATTCTGTTTCCATAACTCAAGGATGCATACTATACTTTAAAGGAACCAAATAAAATGTGCATGACTTCCAAAATAATAGACGGGAAAATGTAATAATAAAAATTACTAAAAAATGAAAAACAAGAAAGGAAAGGAAAGGAAATGGAAAATCAAAGAATCAAGACAGAATCAAAAGCAGAAACTAAGATAATAGATTTAAACCTAAATGTATTATTTATTACCTTAAATATAAAAGGAAAAAATGTTACCATTTAAAAATATATATTGTCAGACTGGATGAAAAAGAAAAACTCAGTTATATGATGCTGGGTTTTTTTTTTGATATTCATTTAACTTGATTTATTATTGAAATTTATTTTTTGAAGTAACGGTGTTTTATATTATATTTCTACTTATATATACCCAACAATGTGCTCAGAACCAAAAATTCAATTTCTATGCATCACCATAAAGTTGATCCCCTTTACCCACTTTATTCTCCACCAACCTCTCCCCTTCTGGAAACTCTGTATCTAAGTGCTTGTTTTTGGTTAGTTGGTTTATTTATTTTGTTTGTTTGTTTCTTTAACAGTTTCTTTTTTTTAATATTCCACAAATGAGTAAATCATGCTTTTCTCTGTCTGACTTATATGCTGTTTTCAAAAGAGAGATCCTATAAGCATACAGAAAGGTTAAAATAAGAAGATAGAAACAGATATTTAAAATGCTAAACAAAAGAAAGCAGATGTGGCTATAAAAATATCAGACAAAATACACTTTAGAGGAAAAAGATTACTAGAAACCAAAATGTCAATATATAATGATGAATCTTTATTTCGTCAGGATGAAATAAAAGTTATAAATAAGTGTGTGCCTAATACCATAAAGCAAAACTTGATAAAACTATAGGATAAGTTGACAAATCCACAACCATGTTAGAGATTTTAACACACCTATATGTGGAATTGATAAAATAAGCAAAAATTATGGATACAGAATTGAATATTATAATGGAAAAAGTCTGAGTTAATGCTGATATGTTTATATCCATGAACCCAAAACTGCAGAATATATATCATTTTCAAGAACACATGGAATATTTTTTAAAAATAACTACCCCAGAGCAAGAATAAAGAAAAAAGAATGAAACGAATTGAGGACAGTCTCAGAGAACTCTGGGACAGCATTAAATGCACCAAAATTGGAATTACAGGGATCCCAGAAGAAGAAAAGAAAAACAAAGGGACTGAGAAAATATTTGAAAACATTATAGCTGAAAACTTCCCTAATATGAGAAAGGAAATGGTCAGTGAAGTCCAGGAAGTGCAGAGGGACCCATAGAGGATAAATCCAAGGAGAAACATGCCGAGACACATATTAATCAAACTACCAAAAATTAAATACAAAGAAAAAATATTAAAACAGCAAGGGAAAAGTAACAAGTAACATACAAGGGAATCCCCATAAGGTTAACAGCTGAACTTTCTTTAGAAACTCTGCAAGCCAGAAGGTTGTGGCAGGACATATTTAAAGTGATGAAAGGGAAGAACTTACAACCAAGATTCCTCTACCCAGCAAGGATGTCATTCAGATTGGACAGAGTAAGTAAAACCTTTACAGACAAGCAAAACTTAAGAGAATTCAGCACCACCAAACTAGCTTTACAACAAATGCTATGGGAACTTCTCTAGGCAGGAAACACAATAGAAAGAAGAGACTTACAATAACAAATCCAAAACCATTAAGAAAATGGTAATAGGAACATACATATCAATAATTACCTTAAATGTAAATGGATTAAATACTCCAAACAAAAGACATAGATTGGCTGAGTGGATATAAAAACAAGACCCGTATATATGTTGTCTACAAGATACCCACTTCAGACCTAGGGACACATACATACTGAAAGTGAGGGGATGGAAAAAGATATTCCATGCAAATGGAAATCAAAAGAAAGCTGGAGTAGCAATTCTCATATCAGACAAAATAGAGTTTAAATAAAGACAATTACAGAGACAAAGAAGGACACTCCATAATGATCAAGGGAACAATCCAAGAAGAAGATATAACAATTGTAAATATTTATGCACCCAACATAGGAGCATTCAATATATGAAGCAAATACTAACAGTCATAAAAGGGGAAATCGACAGTAACGCAATCATAGTAGGGGACTTTAAAACCCCACTTTAACCAATGGACAGATCATCCAAAATGAAAATAATTAAGGAAACACCGCTTTAACTGAAACATTAAATAAGATGGATTTAATTGATATTTATAGGTCAGTCCATCCAAAAACAACAGAATACACATTCTTCTCAACTGCTCATGGAATATTCTCCAGGATAGATCATATCTTGGGTCACAAATCAAGCCTTGGTAAATTTAAGATAATTGAAATCAAATCAAGTATCTTTTCCGACCACAATACTATGAGACTAGATATCAATTACAGAAAAAAAAAGCTGTAAAAAATACAAACACATTGAGGCTAAAAAATACGCTACTAAATAACCAAGAGATCACTGTAGAAATCAAAGAGGAGAGCAAAAAATACCAGAAACAAATGACAATGAAACACGATGACCCAAACCTATGGGATGAAGCAAAAGCAGTTCTAAGAGGGAAGTTTATAGCAATACAATCCTACCTCAGGCAAAAAGAAAAATCTCAAATAAACAACCTAACCATACACCTAAAGCAATTAGAGAAAGAAGACCGAAAAAAAAAAAACCACCAACGTTAGCAGAAAGAAAGAAATCATAAAAATCAGCTCAGAAATAAATGAAAGTTCATGACATAATGGTATAGGATTGGTCGACATACTGAAGCAAGGCTATTGAAACAATTCTTGGTAAGCAACTTACTGTACTGATAAGTAAGCTGTTCATCCAGGTGAGCAAACTGTTTGCCCAGATGAATTGATTTGTAAGAATTTCCTAAAGCAAACAGTAAAGTTATTTATTGATTTTTAGCTTTATCTTCCTGGGCAAGAAATTTATGGAGCAAACAGTTAAATTATGTTGACACAGGTGGTCTCAGTACTTACAATTTTGTTTAATAATTTTAGAGGCCTTTCCCATTTAAAAACTATTTTTCAAATATTTAAAAAATCATTTTTTTCTAATAATTTTATAATTTCCTCTTTCTCTTCTCCTTCTGCTCCTCATCATTCATCTTCCTAATTTAATTATTTGTTCCAACTGGAATTGATAATAAGAAATGAGGTTGCAGTATAAACTTTTTTTAATGTGCCTAGCCAATTGCCCTAAAACATTGCTAATTAATTTACATTTTCTCCAATAATATAAAATATCTCTTTTATCATGTACTAAATTCTCAGATATATTTGCATTAGAAAAAAAAGAAAGAAATGAAAAAGAAATGAATGACACAATATCAGAGATCAATAAAACTAAAAGCTGGGTCTCTAAGAAGATAAAATTGATAAACCATTAGCCAGATTCATCAAGAAAAAAAAGAAGACACAAATCAACAGAATTAGAATTGAAAAAGGAGAAGTAACGACTGATACTGAAGAAATACAAAGGATCATGAGAGATTACTACAAGAAAATATATGCCAATAAAATAGACAACCTGGAAGAAATGGACAAATTCTTAGAAAAGCACAACCTTATGAGACAGAACCAGGAAGAAACAGAAAATATAAAGAGACCAATCACAATCACTGAAATTGAAACTGTGATTAAAAACCTTCCAAAAAAAAAAGCCCAGAAACAGATGGCTTCACAGGTGAAGTCCACCAAACATTCAGAGATGAGCTAACACCTATACTTTTCAAATTCTTCCAAAATATAGCAGGGGGAGGAACACTCCCAAATGCATTCTATGAGGCCACCATCACCCTGATACCAAAACCAGACAAAGATGTCACAAAGAAAGAAAACTACAGGCCAATATCACTGATGAACATAAATGCAAAAATCCTCAACAAAATACTAGCAAACAGAATCCAACAGCACATTCAAAGGATCATACAACATGATCAAGTGCGGTTTATTCCAGGAATGCAAGGATTCCTCAGTATAAGCAAATCAATCAATGTGATACACTATATTAACAAATTGAAGGGGAAAAACCATATGATCATCACAAGAGATGCAGAAAAAGCTTTCGACAAAATTCAACACCCATTTATGATAAAAACCCTTCAGAAAGTAGGCACAGAGTGAACTTACCTCAACATAATAAAGGCTGTATATGACAAAACCACACCCAACATTGTTCTCAATGGTGAAAAACTGAAACCATTTCCACTAAGATCAGGAACAAGACAAGGTTACGCTCTCTCACCACTATTATTCAAAACAGTTTTGGAAGATTTAGCCACAGCAATCAGAGAAGAAAAAGACATAAAATTAATCCAAATTGGGAAAGAAGAAGTAAAACTGTCACTGTTTGCAAATGACATGATACTACTCACAAAGAATCCTAAAGATGCTACCAGAAACCTACTACAGCTAATCAATGAATTAGGTAAAGTAGCAGGATACAAAATTAATGCACAGAAATCTCCTGCATTCCTAAACACTAATGATGAAAAATCTGAAAGAAAAATTAAAGAAACACTCCCATTTACCATTCCAACATAAAGAATAAAATACTTAGGAATAAACTTACCTAAGGAGAAAAAAGACCTGTATGCAGAAAACTATAAGACACTGATGAAAGAAATTAAAGATGATACACATAGATGGAGAGATATACCATGATCTTGGTGGGAAGAATCAACATTGTGAAAAAGACTATACCACCCAAAGCAATCTACAGATTCAATGCAATCCCTATCAAACAACCACTGGCATTTTTCACAGAACTAGAACAAAAAATTTCACAATATGTATGGATACACAGAAGACCATGAATAGCCAAAGCAATCTTGAGAAGAAAAAAAAAAAAAAAAAAAAAACAGAGGTAGAAGAATCAGGCTCCCTGACTTCCGACTATACTACAAAGCTACAGTCATCAAGGCAGTATGGTATTGGCACAAAAACAGAAATATAGATCAATGGAACAGGATAGAAAGCCCAGAGATAAACCCACAAACATATGGTCACCTTATCTTTGATAAAGGAGGCAAGAATATACAATGCAGAAAAGACAGCCTCTTCAATAAGTAGTGCTGGGAAAACTTGACAGCTACATGTAAAAGAATGAAATTAGAACACTCACTAACACCATATACAAAAATAAACTCAAAATTGATTAAAGACCTAAACGTAAGACCAGACACTATAAAACTCTTAGAGGAAAACATAGGCAGAACACTCTATGACATACACCATAGCAAGATCCTTTTTGATCCACCTTCTAGAGAAATGGAAATAAAAACAAAAATAAACAAATGGGACCTAATGAAATTTCAAAGCTTTTGAACAGCAAAGGAAACCATAAAAAGATGAAAAGACAACCCTCAGAATGGGAGAAAATATTTGCAAATGAAACAACTGACAAAGGATTAATCTCCAAATTATACAAGCAGCTCATTCAGCTCAATATCAATAAAACAAACAACCCAATCCAAAAATGGGCAGAAGACCTAAATAGACATTTCTCCAGAGACGATATATATATTGCCAACAAACACATGAAAGATGCTCAACATCATTAATCGTTAGAGAAATGCAAATGAAAACTACAATGAGATATCACCTCACACTGGTCAGAATGGCCATCATCAAAAACTCTACAAACAGTAAATGCTTGAGAGGGTGTGGAGAAAAGGGAACCCTCTTGCACTGTTGGTGGGAATGTAAATTGATACAGCCACTATGGAAAACAGTATGGAGGTTCCTTAAAAAACTAAAAATAGAACTACCATATGACCCAGCAATCCCACTACTGGGCATATACCCTGAGAAAACCATAGTTCAAAAAGAGTCATGTACCACAATGTTCATTGCAGCTTTATTTACAATAACCAGGACATGGAAGCAACGTAAGTGTCCATCGACAGATGAATGGATAAAGAAGATGTGGCACATATATACAATGGAATATTACTCGGCCATAAAAAGAAACGAAATTGAGTTATTTGCAGTGAGGTGGATGGACCTAGGGTCTGTCATACAGAGTGAAGTAAGTCAGAGAGTGAAAAACAAATACTGTATGCTAACACATATATATGTAATCTAAAAAAAAAAAAATGTTCTCAAGAACCTAGGGGCAGGACAGGAATAATGATGCATATATAGAAAATGGACTTGAGGACATAGGGATGGGGAAGGGTAAGCTGGGACGAAGTGAGAGAGTGGCATTGACATATATACACTATCAAATGTAAAATAGATAGCTAGTGGGAAGCAGCCACATAGCACAGGGACATCAGCTCAGTGCTCTGTGACCACCTAGATTGGTGGGTTAGGGTGGGTCGGAGTGAGATGCAAGAGGGAGGAGATATATGGATATATGTATATGTATAACTGATTCACTTTGTTATGCAGCAGAAACAAACACAATATTGTAAAGCAATTATATTCCAATAACAATTTTTTAAAAAATCATATATGTGTCCTAATAATATCAACATATACAAAAAAACACAAATAATACAGAATGTATTTTCCTGTCACAAGTATGCTCAGAAACAGTAACAGCAATATAATCAGAAGCATCTCTTTATGCTTGAAAATTAAGAATACACTTTTAAATAATATATTAGAAGATAAAAGAAATAATGGCAAAACAAAATATTTTTAAACTAAATAATGATGAATATACTAAATATCAGAACTTGTACAGAGTCCATGCAGAACATAAGAGAAAATCAGTAGCCTTAAAAAATCTTATAAAGGGAAAAAATGGAAATTAGCTAACAGTCTATTTTAAGAAATCAAGAAATGGGTATCAAATAAACTCAATAAATTATAAGGACAAAAGAATAAGAAAAAACAGACATGTTTCAAAATTCATTTTTTGACACTACCATATCATTGATACCAAAATGTCAAAAAGAGCACAATGACATCAGCAAGATGGTAGAATAGGATTCCCAGCTGTCGTGCTCCCATAGCAATATCAATATAACAAAAAAATACAGACCAAAATCCTATATGAGATTTCCAGAATCCAAATAAGAAGTTGCTATACTCCAGGAAAGCACAAAACTAAGAATAGCTGCACTGAAATAGGTAGGAAGAGGCATTTCAAAGTTACCCTTGTCAGCCCCAGGCCAGGACAAATCAGCACTGGGAGTGAATGTTCCAGCTTGTGGCTTCTACCTTAAGGGAGAAAGAGAAGAGTGGTGTGTGTGTCCAATGTTCCACCTTTTCAGAGGACTGCCAAAGGACTGGTATCTCCCATCTCATCTCATTTGGAGTGCTGATGAAACTGACATAGTTTGGAAGCCTATGGGCCACTGACAGCAAAGAAGAATTCTTGATGAAACCAGCATGATTCAATACAATAGTGAGAAGGCACACAACATGAGGCTTCTCCCTCAAGAGGGAGGCAGAAGAATTCAATATTTGTCCAGCATTCTGAATTTTGGGAGAACTGCCTAAGAGACTAATATAAGTCATTCTTGACTCAGGGTGTTGATGCGGAACCAGCATAGTTTGAATGCATGTTGGCCAGGGCACCCAAAGAGAATGGGGATGCTTGCTCCGGTAAAACCAGAAAACTTGCAACAGAAGTAGCAAGAGATCATGAGCTTCTGAAAAAGAAGCTGTAATAATTAGTGATGTTGAGTATCTTCTCATGTGCCTCTTGGCCATCTGTATGTCTTCCTTGGTGAAATGTCTATTTAAGTCTTCCACCCATTTTTTAATTGAACTTTTTGTTATTTTGATATTGAGCTCCATGAGCTGTTTGTATATTTCAGAGATTAATCTTTGTCCATTGTTTCATTTGCAAATATTTTCTCCCATTCTGAGGGTTGTTTTTTCATCTTGCTTATGGTTCCCACCACCTCACACCAGTCAGAATGGCCATTATCAAAATAATCTACAAACAATAAATGCTGAAAAGAGTGTGGTGAACAGGGAACCTTCCTGCACTGTTGGTGGGAATGTAAATTGATACAGCCACTATGGAAAACAGTATGGAGGCTCCTTAAAAATCTAAAAATAGAACCACCATATGACCCAGCAATCCCACTACTGGGCATAAACCGTGAGAAAACCATAATTCAAAAAGAAACATGCATCACAATGTTCATTGCAGCACTATTTACTAGAGCCAGGACATGGAACCAACCTAAATGTCCATGGACAGATGAATGGATAAAGAAGATGTGGCACATATATGCAATGGAATATTAGCCATAAAAAGAAATGAAATTGAGTTATTTGTAGTGAGGTGAATGGACATAGAGTCTGTCGCACAGAGAGAAGTAAGTCAGAAAGAGGAAAACAAATACCCTATGCTAACACATATATATGTGGTCTATAAAGAAAAAAAAATGGTACTGATGAACCTAGTTGCAGGGCAGGAATAAAGACAAAAACATAGAGAATGGACTTGAGGACATGGGGTAGGAGGGGGAAGCTGGAGCAAAGTGAGAGTAGCATGAACATATATACACTACCGAATGTAAAAGATTAGCTAGTGGGAAGCAGCAGCATAGCACAGAGAGATCAGCTTGGTGCTTTGCAATGATCTAGAGGTGTGGGATAGGGAGGATGGGAGGGAGGCTCAAGAGGGAGGGGATATGGGGACATATGTATGCATATGGCTGATTCACTTTGGTCTACAACAGAAACCAACACAGTATTGTGAAGCAATTATACTCCAATAAAGATCTATTAAAAAGAAAAAGAAGCTGGAAAGCTCCTATAATTAGGAAATTGCAACCCCCCAAATGGTTCCAGTGTCCCTCAGAATCTCTAGCCAGAGTGATTAGTGAGAGTCTTCTCCTGTATGAAGCCACTCAATAAAGACTGGGAGAGATGGCTCTTCAAATGGACAAATTCCAACACATAGTTAAAAGACACATGACAAAACAGAGAAATATGTCTCAAATAAAGGAACAAAATAAATCTCCAGAAAATGACCCTAAAGGAACAGAAGAATATGAATTACCAGACACAGAATTTAAAATAACTGTCATAAAGATGGTGTACAATATTTTTTACAAGGAAACAATACATGAATAAAATGAAAATATAAACAAAGAGATAGAAAATATTAAAAAAACAAGTTAACAAATTTTGGAGCTGAGGTATAAAAAAAACTAAATTTAATTCTCAGGAGTTCAAGAGTAGACTTGATTCGACAGAAGAAAGAATCAGCAAACATGAAAAGAGGGTATTTGAAATTATTCAGTCAAAGGAATTAAAAAAAAAATGAATGAAAAAATGAAGAAAGGCCAAAGGCCTTATGGGACACTATAAGCTGATCAATATAAGCATTAAGGGGCATCTACGACCATACCACCCTGAACATGCCCGATCTCATCTCATCTCAGAAGCATCATGGGAGCTACAGAAGTTCTCAAAAGAAAGAAATGTGGTTAAAAGGTATACCTAAGGAAATAATTGCTGAGAACTTCTGAAATCCAAGAAAGAAAGTAGAAGCCCATAGCTGAGAATATGCAGACTCCAGCTAGGAGGAATCCAAAGAAATCCATGCCCAAATATATTCTAATCAAATTGTCAGAAGTCCAAGAAAAAGACAGAGTTTTGAAAGCAGCAAGAAAAAAGTGACTCACCACATACAAACAAAACAAAACCCATAAAGCGCTCAATGATTTCTCAGCAGAAACACTGCAGTAGAGAAGGGAGTTGGACCACTTATTTAAAGTGCTGAAAGAAAAAACTGGCAACCAAGAATACTGGACTCAAAAAAAAAAAAAATTGTCCTTAAAACAATGAGCGATAAAGACCTTCTTAGACAAAAAAATAAAAATTAAAAAAAGCTTAGAGATTTTATCACCACTAGACCTGCCTTAAAAGAAATGCTAAAGGAAGTCATTTGAGCTGAAATGAAAAGATGCTGAACAGCAATGGGAAAGCATATGAAATTATAAAGTTTGCTGGTAAAGGTAACTATATGGACAATCACAGAATACTGTATTACCAAAGTTGTGGTGCAAAAATTACTTTAATTATGGTATAGAAGTAAAGATACAAAAGTATAAAAAATAATTAAAACCAACAAAATCTGTCAATACATACACAATATAAAAAGATGTAATTTGTGACATCAATAACAAAAAGCAGGGGAGAAGTAAAACGTACGGTATTTTTATGTGACTGAAGTTAAGATATGAGCTTAAAGTATGTTGTTATAAGAAGTCTTATCTAAGCCTTGTGGCAACCATAAAAAAATACTTATAGAAGATACACATAAGAAAATCAGAAAGGAATCAAAGCATGTCACAACAACAACAAAAAAATAACAAAACACAAAGTCAAACAGCAAGAGAGGAAAAGAAAGACAAATAAGCTACAGGGCATAAAGAAAATAATTAACAAAGTGGCACGAGTAAGTCCTTATGTACCAGTAATAATTTTCAATTTGAATGGATTAAACTCTCCAATCAAAAGACATAAAGTTGTCGAATGGATAACAAAACAAGTAGATCTCTTCTAAGTATCTACTGTCTAGAAGAGACAGTTTAGATTTAAGGACACACATAGGCAATAAGTAAAAGGACAGGAAAATATATTCCACACACGTGAAAACCAAAAAACAAAAGTGGCCATACTTATATCAAACAAAGGAACTTTAAGTCAGTGTTAAAAGACACAAAGGACATTATATAATGACTAAAGGGTGAATTCACCACGAAGGTATAATAATTATAAATATATATGCACTCAACATCAGAACACCCAAATATATGAAGCAAACATTGAAAGAACTGATGGGAAAAATAAACAACAACACAATAGTACTAGAGGATTTCAATAGCTTATGTTCAATAATGAATTAGATATCCAAACAATATCAATAAGGAAGCAGAAAATTTGAACAACTTTATAGAACATAAGAACATAACAGACATATACAAAAATTTTCACCTAACAGAGGCAGAATGCACATTCTTCTCAAGCGCACATGAAACGTTTTCCAAGCTAAATTGCATGTTAGGTCACAAAACAAATCTTAACAAATTTTAGAAGATTGATATTATATCAAGTATATTTTCTGACCACAATGGAATAAATTAGAAATTAATGGCTGAAGGAAAACTGGAAAATTCAGCAATATGTGGAAATTAATCAACACACTCTTCATAACTAATGAGTCAAAGAGGAAATCAAAAAGGATATTAGAAAATATCTTGAGACAAATGAAAATGAAAACACAACATACCAAATGTTATGGGATGCAGCAAAAGCAATATTGAGAGAAGTTTATAGTGTTAGACACCTACATTTAAAAAAAAAAGGAAAATCTCAAATGAACAATCTAACTTTACAACTCAATAAACTAGAAAAAGAAAAACAAACTAAACCCAATATTTATAAGAAGGAAGGAAATAATTAAGATTAGAGAAGAAATAATGTAAATTGAAGAAAAACAATACAAAAATCAAGAAAACAAAATAACTATTTTTTAAAAAAATATAAACAAAATTGACAATATCCACCCTCACCACCTCTATTCAACATAGAACTGGAAGTTCTACCCAGAGCAATGAGAAAAGAAAGATAAATGAAAGGCATCCAAATCAGAAAGGAAGAAGTAAAATTATCTATTCACAGATGGCATGATTTGTAGAAAACTCTAAGGATTCCAAAAATAACTGTTCAAAAAAATGTAGCAAACTTGAGACTTCCCTGGTGGTGCAATGGTTAAGAATCATGCCTGCCAGTGCAGGGGACATGGGTTCAAGCCCTGGTCCAGGAAGATCCCACATGCTGTGGAGCAACTAAGCCCATGCACCACAACTACTGAGCCTGTGCTCTAGACCCCGTGAGCCACAACTACTGAGCCCATGCACCACAGCTACTGAAGCCCACACGTTCTAGGGTTTGTGCTTCACAACAAGAGAAGCCACCATAATGAGAAGCACATGCATCACAACGAAGAGTAGCCCCCACTCACCACAACTAGAGAAAGCCCATGTGCAGCAATGAAGACCCAGTGCAGCCAAAAACAAATAAATTAAAAAGAAAAATTTAAAAAAAATTTAGCAAACTTGCAGAATACAAAATCAATATACAAAAATCAGTTATATTTCTGTACATTGATACAACAAAAAATCCAAAAAGAAAATTTAGAAAAATATCATTTATAATAGCCTCAAAAGAATAAAATAATTAGGAATAAGATTAACTAGGGAAGCAAAAAACTTATACATCAATAACTACTAAACATTGATGAAATAAAGAAGTCACAAATAAATGGAAAGACACCCCATTTTCATGGCTTGGAAGACTTAATATTTTTAAAATGCCCATACCACACATAGTAATATACTGATATAATGCAATTCTTATCAAAATCCCAGTGGAATTTTGACAGACATGGAATTTAAAAATCCTAAAATTTGTATGGAATGAAAAAGGACCCAAAATTGCCAAAACAATCTTGAGAAAGATAAACAAAGCTGTCGTCTGTATACTTGCATTTCAAAGAATATTTCAAAGCTACAGTAATTAAAATTTTATGGTATTGGTATAAAAACAGACATATAGACCAATGGATCAGAATAGAGAGGCTAGAAATTCACCAATACATATATGATAAAATGATTTTCCACAAAGGAGCCAAGACTGAATAATGAGGAAAAGATGATACCTTCAACAAATGGTGATGAAAAAGCTGAATATTCACATGCAAAAGAATAGAATTGGACGCTTATCTTACATGGCACACTAAAATAAACTCAAAAAAGGATTGGAAACTTAAACATAAGACATGAAACTACAATATCCCTGAAGAAAACATAGGGGGAAGTTGCATGACATTGGATTTGGCAATGATTTCTTGTATATAACAACAAAAGCACAGGCAACAAAAGCAAAAATAGACAAGTGGGGACTACCTCAAACTAAAACGCCTCTGCACAATAAATGAAGCAAACAGTGGAGTAAAAAAGTCATCTATGAAATGGGTGAAAATATTTGCAAAACATATATTTGATAAGGGATTAATATCCAAAATATATAAGGAACTCATAACTCAATAGCAGAAACAAATAACCCAATTAAAAATGGGCAAAGGACTTGAATATTCCTTTCTTTGAAGAAGACATACAAATGACCAATTGGTATATGAAAATATGTTCAATTCCTCTAATAATCAGGGAAAAGAAAATCAAAACCATAGTGAGACATCACCTCACATTGGTTAGGCTGGCCATTATTTCAAAAAAAGAAAAGTAAACAGAAAATGCATTGATGAGGATGTGAAGAAATTGGAACTCTTGTGCACTGATGGTAGAAATGTAAAGTGGTACAGCCACTATGGAAAACAGTATGTAGGTCTTCAAATAATTTTATTAGAATTACCATATGATCCAGTAATTCAGTTCTGGGGGTTTATACAAAATAATTAAAATCAGGATATCTTGATGACATAGATGCATTCGCATGTTTATTACAGAACTATTCACAGTAGCCAATAGGTGGAAACAACCTAAATGTCCATTTGTGGATGAATGGATAAGAAAATGTCATATATGCATAACTGGAACATTAGCCATAAAAAAGAAGGAAATCCTATCACACGCTACAACATGGATGAATCTTGAAGACATTATGCTAAATGAAATAAGCCAGTCATAGATGGACAGATACTGCATGATTCCTCTTATATGAGGTATCTAAAATATTCAAACTCAGAAACAATGTAGAATGTTGGTTCCCAGGGGCTAGGTGGGAGGTAAAATGGGAAGTTGCTGTTCAATGTGCATAGACTTTCAGTAATGAAAGATGAAAACATTCTAGAGATCTAATGTACAACATAGTGATTATAGTTAACAATACTGTATTGTACATTTAAATTTTTGCTAAGAGGGTAGATCTCATGTTATGTTTTTATTACCACACACACAGACACACAGAAAACAAAGACAGAAAGCCAGAAAATCACCAGCTAATCTCACCTATGAAAGTATATGCAAATATCCTAAACAAAATATTTGCAAACTAATTCCAACAATATATACAAAGGATACTATATAATGGCTGAGTTGGTTTTATCCAAGGGATACAATGTTGTTTTAACACTCAGATACCCACAGCATCAGACTAAAGAAGAAAAAATCATATGATTATTTGAATATATGGAGAAAATTCAACTTCCTTTAATGATAAAAAAAAAAAATTAGTAAACTAGGAGTAAAAAGAAACTTTCATAATGTTTATTAGAAAGGAAATACCAAAATCTACTTCAAAATTACACTTTTATGACACAGTGAATGGTTTCAATTTGAGATGGGGATGAAGCCTTAAACTAGAGGTCCTAGACAGCACAGTAAGTCAAGAAGATGGTTAACTTAGAGATAATTTAATAATATGAATTGGTTAAATAGGTATTAGAAGACTGAAAAGGCAAATTAGGAACACTGAAGTAAAAAGAAAATAATTTTAGGAACAGATACCACCCTTAGGGCTGGGAGACAAAGGAAAGAGTTTAGGGTTATCAGAACTTAGAAGCTTGGAGGGAAAACCTTGAGAAGCTGGGACCTAGATATCTATGAGGGCTGCTGCTTAGCTAATGATGGTACTCAGGAGCTTGAAGTGGGGCCTCCTGGAGCTGGGATTCAGACTTTGGTGAAGGGTTACTGCTAATATCTCCAACTTTTGTTACTGCGTCCAAGGAAGCACAATGAGGCTGGTTTGGGGACTTTGGAAAACTACTGGACATTGGAACCAACTGCTACTGGAACCAAATGCTACTGCTGGGGTAAAATACCATTGCTGGAGTGATGCTCACAGGAACAGGAAGTAAAGGGAAAATTCCTTCTACCCCTCCTTAACCTTAAAATCTCCCTCTAATGCCAAACTTATTTACAAAATGGAAACAGATTCACAGACTTAGAGAAATAACTTATGGTTACCAGGGGGAAGGGTGGGAAAGAGGGTAGATTGGGAGTTTGGGATTGACATGTTTTAAATAGATTTAAATAGATAAGCAACAAGGGCCTACTGCATAGCACAGGGAACGCTACTCAATACACTGTAATAACCTAAATGGGAAAAGAATTTGAAAAAGTAGATACATGTATAACTGAATCACTTTGCTGTACACCTGAAACTAACACAACATTGTTAATCAACTATGTTCCAATATAAAATAAAAATTAAAAAAAAAAAGAAACCATCTAATGCAGAACTAGTTTGCAAAGAGAAATGTACTGTGTTTTAGCCCCAGCACCACAAAGCAGATTATAGAAAGGTGAATTTGGAACAGAAAGGCAATAGCTTAATAATTGGCAAAAAGTGAAAGATATAAAGATTATTTTTATTTCAGATTTTACTATGGTAATAGCTCCAATATTTCAGCAACATTTATTTCTTACATTATGTGAAGATTGTGGGTTGGGTATAGTTCTACCCAGTTCTGCTTGGCTTCACATGTCTTCTTATTCTTAATCCCAGGTTAAGCACCCACTCCTATCTAGAATATACTCTTGTTCAGACAGAGGGCACACCAGTGCAAGAAAGTTTAAAGCTTGATTTACATTTCTCTAATAACTAGTGATGTTGAGCATCTTTTCATGTACTTTTTGTCCATCTGTATGTCTTCTTTGGAGAAGTGTCTATTTAGGTCTTCCACCCATAGAAAAATGCAAATCAAAACTACAATGAGGTATCACCTCACATCAGTCAGAATGGTCATCATCAAAAATCTACAAATGGATAAAGAAAATGTGGTTCATATATACAATGGAATATTACTCAGCCATAAAAAAGAATGAAACAATGCCATTTGCAGCAACATGGATGGACCTAGAGATTGTCATACTGAGCAAAGTAAGTCAGACAGAGACAGGCAAATATGATATGATATCACTTATATGTGGAATCTAAAAAATGGTACAAATGAAGTTATTTACAAAACAGAAATAGAGTCACAGATGTAGAAAACAAACTTAGTATTACCAGGGGGGATAGTGGGAGGGATCAATTGGGAGATTGGGTTTGACAGATACACACAACTATGTATAAAATAGATAACTAATAAGGACCTACTGCATAGCACAGGGAATTCTACTCAATACTCTCTAATGACCTATATGGGAAAAGAATCTAAAAAAGATTGGGTATATGTATATGTATAACTGATTCACTTTGCTATACAGCAAAAACTAACACAACATTATAAATCAACTATACCCCAATAAAAATTTTAAAAATAAGTAAATAAAAGAAAGCCTAAGCCAATCCACAATGTGGCATTTAAAGCTTTGGTCCAAACATGGCAAACATATTAATTCACATGCCACTGGCCAAAGCATGTCACATGTCCAATTCCCAAGTCATTGATGTGAGAAGTGTAGCCGTCCCACAGGTATTAAAGGATGGAAAGAGATACACAAGTAATGACAATAGAATAGGTTGTATAATCTTATTGCACAGAGGTAGTGAGTAGTTGGCAAAAATAACCCAGTGTTCTACAGATTTGAAAGGAACAAATAAAACATTATTTATATGTTATATGGTTATATGATTGTGTTCCTAGAAAATTCAAAAGAATCTATGTATAAAATATTAAAATTCATAAGAGTTCAGCAACTTTGATGAAAATACAACAAATTGAAAAAATCAATTATATTTCTCAACAACAGTAACAATTGTTTATAAAATAATTTTTATAAAAGAGTGCCCTATACAAAAAGTCAACAAATAAAAAGCAAAATTTCTATGGAAAAATATAAAACTTTATTGATGGAAATTAAAGACCTAAAAATACATAGAGATACTATTTTTATGGATTAAAAGACCCCATATAATAAAAACATGTATAAATTCAACAAAATTCCAATTAATATGCCAATGGTCTTTTTGTGAAAATTGGTAAGTTTATTTTAAAATTTATATGAAAATGCAAAAGGCTAAGAATAGGCAAGACATCCTTTATGAAGGAGAACACATTAAACAAGAGTATTGACAAGATTTATGAAGTTATAGTAATAAAAAGAATATGGTATTTGCACAGAAATATACAAATAGACCAATGAGACACATTTGAGAATCTTGAAATAGACCAATGCTTATAGGGCCTTTTGATTTATGCAACGTAAGCACTGTAAAGTAGTCTTTTAATGGTGAGTCAATCAAGTATCCATATTAGAAAAAAGGAAATTGTAACCCTACCTCATACCATCACAAAAATTAATCCCAGGTAGATTATAGACCTAAATGTGAAGCACAAACAATACAGTTTTCAGATAATTATATAAGAGAATATCTTTATGCCCTTCAAAAAAGAAAATGTCTTAATACACAAAAAGCACGAACCATAAGAGGAAAAAATGAATAAATTTGACTTTTAAAATTAAGAATTTATATTCATTAAAAGATACATTAAAGAGTGAAAAGGAAAGGCAAAGAATGGGAAACTAAAAATGGGATCCTTTTCAGAATGCAAAAAGAATTACTATAAAGCCATAAGAAATAGTCAGGAAACTCAATAAATATGTGCAGATGACTTAATGAGAACTTTACAAAAAAGGAAATTTACCTAGCCAATAAATATATTAGAAGTCCCTTAACCTTAGTAGCAATTAGGTAAATGCAAATTAAAACCATTAATTACCCCTACACATCCTCCAAATTGGCTAAAATTGAAGTCTAAAGAAATCAAATATTGTCAACAGTATGGAACAATGAGAAATCACACACCCTAAATGTGGTATGGAGTGGGGGTGTTAATTGGTATAACCATTCTGGAAAAGAATTTGGAATAATATAGTAAAATTGGAGATATTCTACAACTCAACAATTCTAGTCTATGCCTTACAGAAATATGAGTTTATGTGTACCAAGATACATGTAAGAATTTCTATAACATTGTTGCTTATAGCCAAAACTAAAAACAACACAAATGTCCAACAACAATACAAAGAGATAAATAAATAATAGTATAGTCACACAATGGAATACTATACAGCAACGTCAATGAATATTCTACAACTAATAAAATAAGGTGACTGAATCTCACCAATATTATGTTGAGCAAAAGCAGCCAGACACATAATAGCACATACTGTGTGATTCCACTTATATAATGTTCAAAAAGAGACAAAATGAAGCTATTTAGGAAGTAGACTTGTGTGGTAAAATTACTAAAGAAACCACAGAAGTCAGAAGAACAGTAATCTCTTAATTGGGTAGAGGGCTATAACCCAGAAAGAATGCACCAGGAACTTCTAGAATACTGACAATGTTTTATTTCTTGACCTTGGAAAAATTACACGTGAATTTACTTCACAATCATTTTAAAGTTGTATATTTATATTTTATATATGGTATTTAAGTTATAAATTATAATAAAAGTGTAAATACAGGTTATTTGATTAGCCAGAATAAATTTTACAAAATCTTTGTTCAAAACATTTAGGCTTGAATATGGACTGTAAAACCTTTGGAACTTTCTTAACTTTTCTGCACCTCCATTTTTCTGGATCTAAACTGAGAATAATTACGTTTATTTACCAAAGTGTCAAATGAGATCTTGGATATAAAATTGCACTGTAGACTATAAAGCACAGTACATATCAGCAGCCATAGTTATCTGTTTTCTGAGCCTACTGTAGGTTAGAGAAAAAGAAGAAAGAAAATGAAATCCAGGCTACCTACTACAGGCAAGTATATTTACAGCATCTTTTAAGCATAAAAGTTTTAAAAAATAACCAGAAAAATCAGGTAAGATCTGAAAAAGTACAGCTTGGAACAATTTAGAGGATGGGACAAACACTGCTCTTAATACATCAGTAGCCCAAGGGCATCACCACATAAGTGCAAACATAAATATGAGAATTCCTTGTGATTACCTAGGACCATTAAGAAACATGTCAGTTATGTTCAGTATAGTCTACTGAAAGAATCAGAGAATGAAATATAAATTTTTCCATCCAAAATAGATAATTTTTTAAAGTATTTTTCCATCTAGAGGTAAAACTGTTAATGTGGCAAATACACTTATATGGAAAAAGTTATATTAATAAAAATACCTTTTACTGCAGGGTACAGATCTAGAAACTATCTGGATATTACATTATTTAATATTTAAGATAATCTTGCAAACCAGGTCCATTTGTTATCTACATTTTACAAATGAGGAAATTTGGGCTTAGGGGGTTTCAATGGTTTTCCTATACATCTGAGGAGGGGCAGAATTGAGATTTGAATGCAAATATGATTCATTCCAAATCCTGGACTCCTTCTACTATCGTAAATCTCTCTTTCATTATTTAGGATGATAGATAAATATGGTGGAGCAAATATTTTTTTGACCAGTCACAAAATCAATTGCTTCTACATTCATTTAGCTATATACAGCAATGTGATCACACAAGATTTTTATCAGTCATATTAAAGTCTTCACTTCTTAAACCATTGATTCTTTTGTTACTTGCAGATATGTCATTATCATCTAAAGTGAGCCACACAAGGCATTTTCTCCAGGCAACTTAAAATCCAAGTCCATCATTTCCATAGGTATGTCAATCAGCACATATGTTTGTATATATTTCTAGTTTTTTATAAAATAATTAAAATTTTAGTGGATAAAGTTTTAAGCGGCTTTCAAAAATACATTTGGGATCTTTTAACATTATAATTATTTTACAATTTGAATTTTATATCCTAAATACTGCTGCTTTAAAACAATGGATATATAGAAATTTATTTATTTTTTGATAAAACCTGAATTTGGCACTTTAAAAGATTTCTAAAGACAAAATCCTTAAAATTCATTTTGTAACAATCTATAATAGAATAACGTGCCTTAATCTGAGAAAAATTTTAGCAAATAGTTTTTAGAGAATCATAGCATTGAAGAATATTTTAAAAGTCATCTGGTCTAATCTCATCCCACCCTCCCCTATTTCTATTCAGGCTTCACACATCTAGTTATTATAGTATCTCAAATGAAGGAGGCAGCAATTTTTGTAGATTTACTCTTATTGCTAACTCTGTAATATTTTTACACCAAAACATTGTTGTTTATTAGCATATAAAATTATAATTCTGTAATTTCAGCATATTATTATTGTAAGTAAGAGCCAGTCAACTGGCAGATAACAACTGAATCTTAACTAGAGAGCAAAGATAGATTCTAGAAAATATAGACCATAAGCTTAACATTGATGCCCAGTAAAATTCTCAAATAGTTTATTAAAAACTTTTGTGAGAAATTAAAAAAAAAACAGCATGATTATGTCATCATAGGTTCACCAAAAACAAGTTATGTTGAACCAATCCCGTGGTTTTTTTTTTTTTTCTCATAGAATTACTAGATGAGATTGCCACACACAACGTGGCTTTTTAAGCGTCATTAAAAATTTCAGGGACTTCCCTGGTGGTCCAGTGATTAAGGTTCCACGCTTCCACTGCAGGGGCACGGGTTCTATCCCTGGTCTGGGAACTAAGATCCCATATGCCTTGCAACACAGCCCCCCAAAAATAAATTAAAATAAAGTGATTAAAAACTTTTCATGTTAGGGACCTGGAATATATGATCCTCTAAGGTCCCTTTTGGCTTTAAAATCCCAGGTGTTTCACCTGATAGACGTAAGGTAAATTTTTGCTGTATGATAATGGATTCGTAATTTGATATACAAGTTTTCTTAAAGAGTGCTGATTAATGGATCTTTGTAAACCAGAACAGAAATCTCAAGTGGTAAAACTGTGGCTCTGTCTTTGACCTTTATCCTTTTCAACAATTTTTTTCAAAGCAGACCAAGATATATAAGGATCTTAAATTTGTTCATGACACAATCCTAAGAAGGATAGCTATTATTTGAGATAACGAAACCATGGTGTGTGTGTGTGTGTGTGTGTGTGTGTATGCGTGCGTGCCCACAAGATGAATTTAAGAACAAAAAAATCAGAACATTTTACAAATAACTTTGGGTTCAAGTATAAATCTCACTGTGTTTACAGTATTTGAAAAATCAACAAAAAAAGAATGCTTATGTAAATTATGGCACATCCTTAAGAAGAAATAATATGCAACATTTAAAAATATTTATGAAGAGTTTTACTAACATAGGAAATTCATGTAATATAATGTTAAGTTGAAAATTTCAGCACATAAAATTGCTTATAAAGTATTATTACAATTACATTTATAGACATTTAAAAGCAAAGGAAAAAAATGGAGAAAAGTCACCAAAAGTTTAAATGTGAGTGGTGGGGTTATTATTTTTTTCATTAGGCATTATGTACACAACATAAATAGCTACAAAATAACTAAATACAGTCTTAGGTCATATCAGCAAAATAATGGCATATTGTCCAAAATAGTCCCATTGTGCTTTGCACTGCTCAGATCTCATCTGGATTACTTTAGTTCACTACATTTTAAGAGTAATTTTGACTATAACAAGAGTGCTAAGTTTATGGAATCCAGGATTGTGAATGCTATGGACTGAATTCTGTTCCCCTCACCCCCAAATTCATATGTAGAAACCCAGTCCTCCAATGTGACTATATCTGGAGATATGGTCTTCAGGTGATGATTAAGGTTAAATGAGGTCATAAAGGTGGGACCCTAATCTGATAGGACTTATGAAGAAGATCTCTCTCTTTCTCTCTCTCTCTCTCTCATTCTCTTTTTCTCTCTCTCTCTCTCTTTCTCACACACATGCACAAACACACACACACAGAGTGAAAAGAAGGCCATCTACAAGTCAGGAAGAAAGGCCTCACCAGCACCCAACCATATTGACACCCTGATCTTGGGCTTCTGCTCACAACTGTGAGAAAAATCTTTCTGTTGTTAAAGCCACCTAGTCTATAGTATTTGTTATGGCAGACCAAGCCGACTAATACAGTGACTGATCTTAAAACCACTTCAGTGATGAATAGGTGGAGTAGCTGAGGATATTAAGAATGGAAAAAAGGAATAATGTGGTGCAAAGAAATTGTTTTCAGATATTTAAAGAGATGTCATGTGGAAACAGTCTTCCCAAACTAAGACAGAAGAAGTTGGGTTCAATATAAGACATAGCTTTCTAACAAAGCTCTGCCAAAATGGAATGAGCTGTTTTTCGACATGGTGAACTTACCAGTAGACTTGTCCCAATAAAGAATAGAAGACCATTGTTCAGGAGTGCTATAGAAGAGATTTCTGTATTAATTTAGATGACTTTTGAAGTCTCATTTAACTCCAACTTTCTCTATCTAACATTCCACAGTTGAAATCTTTCAAAATTTTAATTCCCATACAATATATTAATTATCCCTGAAAATTCTCTTAGTACCGTTTCTATGCTTTCATTTCAGTCATTCATTAAAAATGAAAAATGGAGCAAGACCTGATACAGAGCTCTACCCCACATTCTTAGAAAACTCTGATTCACTAATCCTTAATCTTTTACATGGTATGATTGTTCTGTAGGTGACTATTTTTGCTGGTTCTCTATACCTGTACCTGTGTTATTTGTTTAAAATTCACTTTGACCTCATTATCAGGTAAGTTAACATTCTCACCTCATCTGATCCATTTATTTGACTAAACTAATTTTCTGCCAATGTGAATGGTAACAATGAAAACCATGGTAAAATAAGAATTTTAAAATGTATAAATCTTTAATAAAAACACATTTTTCCTACATAAAAAGCAAAATAATCAAAACACTGCACATTGTTTATAGTACCAGGCTTTAACTACCATTTATAACTTTATTTGTATGGAACAGTATTTCTGAATTTAAACTCAGGACAAGACAACATTTCTTTCCACTTCAGTATTAGAAACAGACTCAGTTTTGGCAGAGGTAGCAAGACCTGTGCTCAGATCTTACTTTTGTCACATTTTCTCTGAAAGGGGTTCCTGGACGAATTCCAGGAAAAGGAAACAGCATACAGATGCTGGGGTTCCAGAGGAGAGTCCACATGCCAAGGATACAAGTTGAAATGTTTGGGAAAAGCCCACAGGGGTGCTTGTATTAAGGGGAGAGATTTTGATCAGTGATGACTAGATTCCAGAAGAAATGTCAGAATACAAAACAAGAAAACAGGATTTGGGATGCAGAAGGGACAATTAAGGTGGCAAGTGAGTGGTAAAAGGACACTAGTGATAGTAGTTTCTGAGTAGTACAACAGGGTTCATGCTCATACATAGTTGTTCAAAAACTCCATATTGGGAGAGACATGCAGTGTGGAACTGATGTTTAAATAAAACCAAATTAAGACAAACTATGGAAATCTCACAATAAAATAATAGAACAAATATTTACTAATATAATTAACACTTATTGAGCATTACTATAAGTCAGCTACTATGATGAGAATTTTATATATATTGTCATTTAATTCTCATAACAATCCTATGAGGTGGGTTCTAATGCTATCCTCATTTTCCTAAACGGTAGTCAGAATCTCAAATGATGTGGGATTTAAGGTCACTTATTAAGTGGCGGGTCTGAGATACATACCCAAGTCTGCTTAACTCTCAGCTCAACTCAGTTAAACTCTATTCTTTAAAGGCTTCCATATTTAGGCCCAAAGACTTATCACAAATAGCATAATAATTTAATTTATACATTGAAATATTTACTGATAATAAAAAAAAATCTTTAGATTTCTATTTGAAATAAACCAAAATTAGAATATCTGTCTTTTTTAAAAATCATTTTTGTGTTTTTAGTTTTTTTAGGCATTCCTGCTTTCAGATGCACCTACCACTATTTTCATTGATCATGTACATGTATTTTTCAAGGGTGAAATCTAGTTTACACGTTGTGCAGTTGTTCTCACTGAGAAAGAAGTATATGGCTTTTTCACATGATCATATCTCCCAATCTGAGGAAACTAGAGTCAGTCAATGTGTTGAACATTAAAAAGTGCATTTCAATATTCAATACTGTCTATAAATCATTTCATTCCTTCTATGCCCCTCAATATTTGACAAAACATTTTACTGTAAACAAATCTGGGGACCACTGTGTGATTATTCTCACTTGGAAAATATTTTGTTTCCCCTCCATGAAACTAGAACAGAAGGTCTGAGAGAAAGGAAATTATTAAGCATTCTACTGAGTTTTTACCCCCAACAAAAACTAAGATAGAGGTCATTGAATAAGTATGTGCAAACTGGAACTTGAATCCTCTAGGGTGACTGTAGGCTAATTAATAATTAATGCCAGAGCCATGGTGTTTGAAATGCAGATGTGATAACTGGAGGCCTGGCAGTACTGTTCAGAGGAAGCAGATTTAGATGCTATAGGGAATAGGCACTCCCTTGCCGGCTGGCTCAGAGAGCCAGCCTGGGTGCAAAGCAGGGCCTATGGTTTAGATTATATTCCCCTCAGCTGTTAATTACCTGAACCTACTTTGAAGTTGTTCTCTTTTTATCCTCTGCATGAAAAGAGATTGGTTCAGCCAAGGGACTTAGAGAAATGATCAAATACATGGGGTGGAGGGAAGGGGGTGGGAATAGAACTTCAGATATAAGAAGATAACGAAGAAAAACACACAGTAGAACATACAAGAACATACATTATTAGGAAATGTTGAATTGTGGTTCATTGTTTCAAACAAATTGTATTTCTCTCAGTTATAATAAAGTTGATTTTAAGTGAATATGTAAACTTTTTCTGAATAGGTATAACAAAGAATTTCCATCTCTATTACTATATAAGGTAGTGATTTGACAAGAGACACGTGCTTTGTAATGCCATATTTAATTTAATAAAGTCACTTATACCTCTTCATATTTGAAGGTACTTACTGATAAGGGCAAAATTAATAGAATCAGCCACAAACTGCTTCTATATAACCTGTTTGTGTTCAAACCACTCATTCTCACAACACAGAAGGTGCCATTGCTCAATGAAGAAAACTATAGGATATTGGAAAACTGTGGAAATAAGCTTCAGTTGAAAGGATTCTGAAAATAAAGATGGTAGGTTTAACTGCATTAAAAAACACCCTGGTTTTCAATTATGTGCATGTATGCATGCAACTTAAAGAAGCATGGCCACTAACTATCTAGCAAGTGGATTACAGCATGCCTGGATGAGATGTAAATGCCGAGGTTTGGGGCTTTTTCCCATTTTTAAATGTTATTTTTAGTGCAACTACTCCAGGCAAAGCACCTGAGATACATGCTACTCACACATGAACAAGTTTCTCTCTTTTGGTGAAAGAGCATGCAGTCATGAAATAGCTAATTTCAACTGTGAGAAGTATCTCTGTATCTTTTTGACAGGAAAATAGCACTGAAAGCACCATCAAAGGAAAATGTGTATCTACACTGAAACTGACACCTGTGGATGCAGTATCTTCTAACTAAGGTGACATCAAATACATACAACCATATGTGTGAGTGATGAACATTCAGCTCAGACACAACATATAGACCACGCAGTGATCTAGATTTGGAGTTCTATATTATTTACTGTCCATTTCTATTTAAAGGAGCACTTCTGTGAACAAGGTCCTTAAAGTCAGGAGAAAAAACCAGAAATTTTCTCCTTAGAATCTATTGCTCAAAATGCAAATTCCAAAATAATGTAAGACTTGCATCATTGTACATTTTAAATTTCCTTAAGCAATAGTCATGTAACTAAGGGTCTCCTATCAAAGGCAAATCACATTGGGAATTTTTACAATTTGTGTAATCTCTGTGACAGAGATTTCCCAGTTGTAGGTTTCATTCTAAGAACATGTGTACAGCACTAAGATTATGTAAAAATAACAACAAAAAACAAAGCCATTTTCATGAAATTTCAATTTTGTTATACTGACAAAAGGCAGCAGGGCCAATTCACAGAAAGTAGAGTCTACTTTCATACTGATTTTTATCACCAATCAGCTGTCTCTGCAGTATTATATTGTTAGAGTCCAAGGTGTTAATGAATATGTAGCAAATTTTCCAGGCTTTAAACATAAACTTTGTATGTTGAGTTCCCTACTATTAAGAAAAAGGAAAAAAAAAACAAAAAAACAAAAAAACAGGAAGTGCTTGAAAAGTATAAGCTGAAAACCAGAGGAAAATTTTAAAAAATCAACCACTTAGATCAGCACCTAAGGTTTTCATGCCCATAGCTCTTTTCCACTATGGGCATTCATGATTATTCACCTGTGGTGGATAACACTCAATTTTACAACATAAACACAGAACAAAACACATTTCCTACCCTATAACTGCAGTCATCTTCCAAATTTGAATTCCAAACTTCTGAATCATTGCTCCTCAATAGCAAATGAAACTACATTTGAGACTGGTGACATTCAGGCTTCATTTATGCATTTTTATTTTTGTTATATTAAAAATATGCTAACAAATCAATTGATGTATATATACTTTCTATTTTATTTTTTAACACTTCCATCAATTGGACAATTCAATTTAAGGAGAAGATATTCGAAAACATTATCTACAACTTAATTTCAGTGTGAACAAGTTTTAGTTTAGAGATATATGAACAGAGATATATAGAGCAAAATGGCATCACCACAAGCATTAAGTTCAGCTTTCCACTTCATTTCAACCTGTATGTTTACATCCTCACTGCTCTTAACCCCACATGACTATCTCTTAACACTAACAATTACCTGTTTTGTAAAGATTTACTCAATTTCTTAAAGCACATTTTTAAAAGTTTCAAAGAAAAAGTTTCAATGTAATCTATTGGCATAATCTTGCATTAATCTCAAGGTCTTAATATATTTTAGAAAGCAGTGTAAAAAATAACTGCATAACAACCAATATTTAAGTCATAGAACTTTGAAGCCATAATTTATATGCTTTTTATATTAATTTGGAACAACTAAAGCATTCTTCTCTGTGTCAACTCTATTATAAATATTTTTTTTTCTTCTTGATAATATGCTTTCCACAGTTCATTTTTGATCATATGTTCATATTGTAAAACTGCTTGTGACTAGAGCCTCCTAAACACGTGCACAATATTCTCTCTCCACTGCAATCTAAAATGTGGTTAGATTATCTAGCTTGTTTTGTGTCCTTTTTACCCGCAGCTACAGAGAGACTGAAATGAAGTTCTCAGCTCTTTATTAGTAAAAAGCATTGGAAAAGTGAAAAGATCTTAACAAAAATATCTTTCTGCCTCCAGTATGAGTGATGTATGTTGCATGAGCTATGCACTGCAAAGCAGAGGAAGACTTCTTTACCCTGCAAAAGGAAAAGTAAAACATTGAAAAAGGATCTTAATGAAATCATAACATTAAAATAATTTTATATTAAATCCTGCTTATTTTCTAGGTGAAGGCTGTGAAGTAAATGTGAGGAAACATTAAAAGGGAATTGAATTTGCATTCCTTATGCTACAGGCACATGTTTACATGACCTTTAAAACAGAATTAAAGCTGTATCATCAGCAGCTGTAGGCAATTCACATTACTAAGGCAATCAAATCAGAATGCTAAACTAACTATAAAACATATATTAAACTGATAGAGAATGATCTCAATTCACTAGGTTTACTTGCAATCTACTTACACACTACTAGTCATTTCAAAGCAGTTTGCAGATCCACCAAACCAGAAATACTCCAACGCGTTTGAAAACAGAGGGTCTAGCTGTAAGTATGTAAGCTAAGAACACTTTAATATATCTTTCTCAGCAAACCTTCATCATTCATCAGAGCTAGCATATTTATGATCATTATTTACTTCCAATAATCACCTCCAAAAGTATTATCCCATGAAGACACAGTGCTTTCTGATATGTTGTACATGGCAGAGAAAATTTTTATTTCCAAACAAGTATTTGGAAGAGTTTATAAAAAATGCTTAAAGGCTACTGAAAAGTTAACGACACTTCTTTCTACTCTAAACTTCACTGTATTGTTCTACAACATCCCCCACAATTTCCAGTAACTGTATTCTGATTTCCTTCCATAGCAGGTACAGATATCACACCTTTTAAAATATGGTAGGATGGATAATTAAATAGAGTTTTAAATACAGTTGTCTGGGATGAGACTTGCTCTAAAGACATGAAAAGAGAAGAGTAAATATGTTTATAATGCAAGTCATCATCTCACTAGAAGTGTTTTTAGAAAGCTTGGTCTCTTTCCATTTTTAGTAGTAAAATTTCAGAAAAAAAGCATATTATATCTTTCCCGAAGTGTTTCTATTTGTGTGTTGTGACTTATTTTCCTCCTCTTTAGAAAACTTTTCAGACTCCTCAAGAATACTGAAAACATACAGAATGTGTTTGAAAATGCAGTTCTTCTACTTTGAGGGGCAAAGAAAGGGGGGAGGACTCAAATGCTTCTTTCTGTCACCAGTGTGGGTGTTTGTATAGGACAAATTTCAGTTCTTTACAAAGCTGTCAACTAGCAGTTAAAGGAAAACCAAACTTCCACAGTTCTAAGACTCAGCTTCTGCAGAGCCGAGATCCATACACAGAGACACAGAGCTCAGATCATTTTTGAATGCAATATACACTCAAATAATGTTGTACTTCAATATGCAAAGTTCAGCCTTGTAAACTCTCTCTTTCTCTCACACACACACACACACACACACACACACACACACACACAAAGGTGTATGTGATCTATTTAAGGGGGAGTGCATCTCTAATGTTTACATCAAGCACCTGGGGAAATATTGCATTTAAAGGTAAAGATGAGAACAGATGTGATTGAATTATAGTTTAACTGCAAACAGGAACCCCAATCTCTCTCTGAAAGTGTAAGTAGTAAGAAGAGGGTAGGTGGGGGAAATGAGAGAGCCTCATTCTCACTATTAATTGAGTAAGTTAAAAGGAATATTTAGGATGTAAAAGAAAAATTTGAGTGTTGATATTTAGATTGCCCTGTGTGTTTCCTTAGAAGCCTAAGGTTTCTCTTGCCCCTGTCAATTGTTATAAACAGGAAATTTGTTCTTTTTAAAGAGGATTAGGGAGGTTTAAATCCTGCTGCCTTCAGTGTGATCTGAGTTAACATCTTAGTGCCTGGATAAAATATTTTAGGGTGACTATCACCCCCAACACATATGCACACAAGAAGAATCATGGGGTCACTGCTCTCCTAAGCACACCTCCAAGGGAGAGTGTCACTGAGGCAGAATTGTGATAATATAAAGTGTTTGGCAGTAAAGGGGCTGGGTCTTGCCTCCCAGGAAAGGGTTACCTTAATCATCTTACCTTTGTGCAGGCCTAGAGAGGGAGACATTGGACTTAGAAATGTTTAAGGGGCGCACAGGGCAAGGAACTGTGGCTATTAAGGGACAAGGGTGCTCAGTCTGGGTCTAGGGGATCCCGAAAAACTAACTGCTGGCTGGCCCCCAGGCTCACACAGCTCACACAGTTGCCTTGGCGCCGGCTCTTCTAGATCCTGGCCACCTCCCTCTACTTCCAACCTGGGAAATTCAGCCGTCTCCATCCTATGGAACCTGTTCCAAATAGAGGACGAGAGCTTGGGGAAAGCAGGACGGTGAATGCCAGGAGGCTGGCAAAATAAGTCCTTCTCACTGGCTGCTCAGTTGTCCGAACAGGACCCATTCAGCCCAAGGAATTATCATCCACTGAGTTATCTTAACACAGAATCTCTCATTTGAACGCCCCCACCCCTGTCCTGGCCCAATCGCCTCTTTTCAGGATGCATCTCAGAGGCTATCTCAGGTCAAGCTGCTTGGCTTCATCCAAGCATCTCAGCCAGGCTACCCCGGAGGTTAAGGATAATGTTGCTGCCCAGATCACGCTCCCTCCCACCAAGATCGTGTACAGGACTTTGGGACAGCTCTTTGATTCTCTCTGGCTCTGACTTTCTGCAGCTTGTAGCTAAGGGACTTGGGTTTGTAGCAACACCAGAAATGAGAGCAGGCTAGCTGCAGACTCGTGGTTAGGGGAGCGGACCCACCAAGAGGAAAGACCTGGTGGGGGGCTGGGTTTTTGGCTGACCGCCTGAGCACTTGTGCATTGAAAAGAGACTCCAAAAAATTTCTTGGATATAAAATGTACACACACACACACTATGGCATGTATCCACAGGCAGCTGGAAACTGAAATACCAGATCAAATAGATCTCTTCCCCAAGCAGGCAAGCCAAATTGATTCCCCCAATCGAGAATGGGGCAAAGTGCAAAAGAAGTGGCCCAAAGTTACAGAATATGTAGATTTTTAAGAGCACTCAGGAAACAAACACCCCTCCCCCCAGAACTAGCACAACAATCACAACAGAGGAAGCACTTATATTCTTGTAAAAAATGGGTTTCCCAAATGTCCTTGCAAAGTGGACTATTCCCCAAATACTTCTCTCTCTCACATATATCAATTATATATTTATATTTGATTTATAAAACTTGATTTTAAAATACTTTTTAGTACATTTTTCTCACAATCATCAACCTGCTTACCTACTGTATCCCTCTGGGAAAAAAAAATAATAGAAATTTCTGAATAATGATAGCAGGTTAAATCTGGTCGCTTGCTTATTTTCAAATATGACATAGATTCTTGCCCACCATAGGACCCACAAATAGTAACATGAGCCCCGAATACTCAGCTGATTACTTACTAAAAGTCTTTTCCTAGAAAGAGCGCATATTTTGATCTGTAATCAAGTTTCCCGTAGTCCCATTACCGCACAGGGACGCAGAATGCTAGCCATTTCAGATAAGTACTATTCACTAAGGAAGGGAGACGGAGAACAAGAGTGCAGGGAAAACACGATCTCAGTTATGAATGAAGCCAGAGCATTCTTACAATTTTGCATGTTAAAACCTTAATCCGTCCATGAAGAAGGAAGTGAATTGCAATTTGGGGCGGATCTATTAACCAAGGCAGTGATTTATAAACAGCGTCTAATGGTAAACTAGATGGACTTATTGATGCCCCGAACATAGATCTGCAGAGTTTAAAGTAATAGATCATCTCTACAAGCCGTCTGATCAATTATGCGGCTGGAAATATTTTTTCTTGTTTTTAAATGCTCCCACCACTTCTGATTTTAAGAAAAAAAGTCAAAGTAAAACTAAAAACCACCACTGCAATTTAAATTTATAAACATTCTGCTACTCCATTATAAAGAGAGACAGAGAGACAGAGAGGGAGACAGACACACACAGAGGTAATTCCACACGGGGTCTCTATTTTGTAGAACTGTTAACGGGATTCCTAGAAACTAGTCTCTATCTGCAGTGCAAAAAATGTGACTGGCAAATGCCCACAATGATTTCTAAACACCCTAAATCCTAGAACCGGGAAAAATGATAGCCACGTAGAATACTGCACAATAGCTCTGTCCCGGTAGAGTTCTTTCCCTGGACACTGTAAGATAGAGCAATGGCAAGGGAAGAAGTAAACTCTAAACTCGGAAGAGAAACTGAGCCGGGATCAACTCGACCTTGCCTACGCAGTGGCAGGGTGGGAGCCAGCATCCTTTCCCTCCGCAGTGAAGGTCTCTATTGTCCTTATCCTCTAACCCTCCTGTTGAGGCCCCAGCCACACAATGCCTCAGCACTTCCCCACTGACAGTGGATTTTGCTAACAAATGACTAGTGTTCTCAAAGATTGTGGTATTTGTATTAAATTTTTCATGATGAATATTTTACTTTATAAATAACCCTGTTTATGCTGCGGCATTTGCTATATGCTGTCACTCCTCCCTCTCCCCTTTTCTCTAAATATCCTTTTCTTCACGTTCAAGGAAAGCCAACAGAGATCTTTTTAAAATGAACTAATTGAGCTTGAATCGGTATTGGCTAATGTCTGCTAATGCCATCTAATTTTTTTTAATTCTCCCTCAGAATATTGAGCCCTTAACCTTCCCCCATGCAGTTTGCCAAGAAGAAGAAGAAGAAGAACAACAACAACAACAACTATAAGAGCAGCTACAGTAGACTGGCGCTTTGTAGGGCAGCTGTGTCTCACGCTGAGAATGTCTCATGAGCTCAGTGTACAGACATCAGGGAAAAGGTTTCTTTCTCATTTCCTTTCAGAGGCTGTTCAATTGTTTCCCTTCCCTCATGAGCTCCCTGGTTATAAAAAGAAAATGTGTACTTGTCCCCACCAAGCCCAACGTAACTCATCCTGCTTCCAAAGTGAACTTGTGTTGAAGGTGAAGTTTCCAATTTTGAGGTCACGCCTGTGTGCCATGTCCTACCGTCTGGAGCTTCATGCTGCATTATACACATTCAAATCTGGCCGTTTGGACTTCTTTCCTTAATCCCCTCCTCAACCCCAGCCATCCCCAGCCACAGACGGTCTCCCCCTCTTCCAATTTGTGCCGCGAGAACACTTCGTAATCTACACTCAAATATAAAATCTACAAGCAGCATAATCCCCATGGCGGGGGCACTTTCTGAACCAGCCTGGGCACAGGCTGCCCAACTGCGACCACGCTTGGGGGCTTCCACAGGAACGGGCGACATGAACTACATTAATCTGCTTAATTTCTTTTGTGAGTCCTTTCTTGCTTCGAAAGGGAAGGGAGGAGGGCGTAAGGTCTGCGAAGACTCTCAGGAGTTGTTTTATATCCTTAAATATTGTGAGGGAGGAAAGCCACTGTGAACCCCCAGGTTACAAATAAATGAGTACAAGTAAATCAAGCTGATCTGACTTGCTTTTGGAAATTAACTGAATTGTCCTCTTAGAAATCAAGCAAAGTGATGAGTAGGGAGGGGTAGCGAGTTGGGGTTTGGAGGCAACCCTAGGAGGAATGAAGCTGGTGCTGTGTGCTGGCCAGGCATGGTAATCGAAACCTGTGTTGCCTTGCTGGAGATAGGTGTGCAGACTTGCTAAAATTAGTTTCTCCAATTCTAAGTCTGGATCCCCTCCAGGGCAACTTTTAGCTGCCCCAGCCTGGCAGGGTTTGACAGCTCTTATTATATTCAAACCATAGCTCTGAAGGGGGTGGGGTAAATCAGATCTGAGGATCTGGTAGTGGACTTCAAGACCTCAGTGAGGAGAACACGAAGCTGTGTATTTAGCCCAGCTACCCAAGATAGCAAGTTTACCAGTGGTAACTTTTGAGTTTAAGGCAAAATGCAGTCTATGAAAAATAAGTTACAAGCTCTTTGCAACAGTAGCTTCTCATGGACTTATTTTTCTCCCATGTCCAGACAGGGTCGTATATTGAATGAGGCTCTTTTATTTTGCATGGGGCAGGGGATTTGTGACCATGGTCCCCCCTTTTATTCCTCTCTCTATGGAAACCCAGATCATGGGGAGAAATATGCAAGGCTGAATAAAGAGAAGCCGCAGAAAGGAGCGCTTGAGAGCGGCATCTGTTACACTTGGGAAGTTAGACTGACAGGAGAAGGCGAAGGAAACCTCTCCAGCAGATTAGTTAGAACAGCAAGAAGATTTGACTATATGCAGATATTTTCTTCAAAAACAAAGCACCTAATGTGCAAGAGATCCTATCTCAGCTGCTAAAGGACATGATTCCACCTGAATTCAATAGGCAGTATCTATATTCATGGGAACTAATTATTAAAACGAAAGAAAGAAAGAAAGAAAAAAGAAAAAAGAAAGAAAGAAAGAGAAGGAAAGGAGGAAGGAAGAAAGAAAAAGGAAAGGAAATAATGGAAAGGAAAAAGGCAACTAACATCGGTTTTTGTTCCTGACAGAAGCTATTCTTATATTAAAAGACTGCAAAGCAACGGTGTGGAAAAGCCTGTCGCTGGGTGCAGATGCCCCGTCCTCAACACCACCGCCCCCCCCAACCAGCCTCGGGGCAAAAGGTCTGAACCACTTTTCCGCGGCTGGCCTTACCTCTTCGCTCAGAGCCAGATCCGAAGCCACAGGCAAGAGGAAGGTTTTTTTTTAAGAACTCAGGCAAGTCAGAATTGGAAGAGGACCCACTTCTTCTTCATGCAAAAGTCTTATCAATTGATAATTGCCTTAACTCCCTGAATGGCCAGGCTAAGATTAACAACTCTTTCAACCAAACGCAGCTGCAATGGTGGGGGTGGGGAACCCACCGACAACAACAACATGGCAATGATCATGATCTTTTTGCTCCTATAGTTTCTTCAATGTGTTTCCCTCTGACCTCTAAACTGACCCAACCCAGACTGGCAAATGGATCCTTGAAAAGACAGTCTAACAGAGCGCCGGAAAACTTTTATTTTTGTTTAATTTTAACAAGTTATTTTTTTCTTCATGAAGCAAAAGTTCGGGCAAAAATGAGATTGCATTCTTGCAAAGGAAAATACACATAGTTGGCAGTAAAGAAAGGACGTTCCTGGGCAGAAGGAGAAGAGGAGAGGAGAGGACAGGAGAGGAGAGGAGAGGAGGAGAAAGGAGAGGAGGGGAAGGGAGGGAAGGGAAGGGAAGGGAGGGAAGGCAAGGGAAGGGAGGGAAGGCAAGGGAAGGGGAGGGGAGGGGAGGGGAGGAAAGGGAAGGGAGAGAGGAAAAAATCAATTTCTAGGTTAAAAGCAGATGAACCTTTACAATAGGACACCAGCAAATGAAAGCAGTTTCAATGAGGGAGAAGGGGGAGGGCAGAAGATGGCAAATGATCCTCTCTACCAATAATTACTAAGTGTTTATCCTTTTTTTAAGAGGGAGAGAAAGAAATAGATCTCAACCAGATGCCAGACTTTCCTGCATAATAGACACAGTTTACATTTACCAACATAAGCTCTTACTGCACTGTGCTCTCATAAGAAATTACTCATTTCACAGGAAATATAGGCTCTTTAGCTATATAAAGGAATGTCAGAATAAGCTCACCTTGTTTTTATTTTTTTCTCATTTTCTTGCATTTTCTTCAGATCTGTCTTCTTAGAGAAACTAATGCCTTAATGACTTTCTGGTAGCTGCAAGCCTTCTTTTATTTCTGCTAAATATATGAAAATGTATGCAAATTTAAATCAAGCTTAACCTAGGAGCTCTTGCAATATATTTAATGGAATTTTAAACCAATAAGGGAACTCTGATGCCGTCTTCTGTAAGTGCAAATATAATTATGCAACTAGGTTATCTTCAAAATTATGCAATGAAAGGTCATTTTTTAACTTCAGAGATCGTGCTAGGTATCCGATGTTGCCTTTTCCCAGCTAGAGCAAATCTAAAATCTTTGCATTTCACCCACTCTGCTTACAAGCAACGCATTTGCACGGGGCTGTGGAGCACATAGACTTGTCCTTCCCGAACTTATAAAAGCTTAGGCGGAATACAAGTCTTTGCTCTATTTTCCTTTAACCAAAATGTAAAAACAGTCCCGTCTTCCCAAACTGAAAGTAAATTCAAGCTTGATGGGAATGGGGCGGGGGGTGGGGGGTTGGGGTTGGGGGAGGCGGTACTTAATGCCAAACAGCCCTCCAGTCATCTCTCTCTCTCTCTCTCTCTCTCTCTCTCTCTCTCTCTCTCTGAATTTCCAGGGCACACTAAATGCTTCCCATTTTCTTCAACATATGTGGGATTGGTGGCGGGTTGAAGAAGTGTGTGTTAAAAACAATTTTCCTAGGGGACAACACTGGGGCGCAGGTAGTCATGAATATTCTCCTGTGTACCTATTGGGACTAGGTTCTCTGAGTGTCTGGGGTGAGTGCGTAGGAGGGTTACCCACTTCAGCAAGACTTGCCCCTGACAAAATTTGTGGGACCTCTGATGGGAGTTGACACGGAGCAGTAAAGGAAAAAAAAAAAAAAAACCGCAAGTCTACCAATTAACCAACTGAATTGGGAGACAAACTTCAAAATAACTGGATTTTGCCAGTATCACATTAGATTTTACAATACTTTCTCAGAATTTTCCAGTGCTTCATGCCCTAAATCAATCTTTTCAGAAGGATCTGGGCATCTCTTTCTTAGATGCTTTCTGACCTTGGTATCGAGTTTCTTATAAGTGATAAAATGAAATTAAACACATTGAAATAGCTCTTATTGGAATCATGGGCTTCAATCTCACAGATTTAGGGTCCTATCGAAGACGTTCCTTTGCTCAAAGTTTGTAGTGGCATTTTATTTTTCACTCCCCCGCACACAACTAACCGAGAACGCCAAATTAACCTGAGGAAAATCCCTATCCGCTAAAATCTACAAGACATTTAAACTGGTTATATTGTTTTCTTAATATTCTTCTTTATTTAGGTTAATCTAAATAACCTAAAAAGAGTTCTAAAACCAGTTTGCCGCCTCACCCCTATCCCCCACCAAACACAAACACACACACACACACACACACGAACGCACATCCCTCTCATCCTTCCCCCTCCTCTACTAACATCCGCGAAGTCCGAGAGCGGTAGGAGGTGGGGGGAAGGGTTAACCAAATGAGCTCCTGTCACTCAGCACTAGGCAGCCAATGGAGCCGAAAGATTGATTCACTTCCTGCTTGGGTCTCACAGAAACTCTCGAGCTTCGCCAGCCTAATTTGGAAAGCTAGCCCGGCCTCCCGCGCCGCCATTGGCCGAGTCCGTGGAAGGCCAGGCCGAGACGCGCTGCAATTGGCCTCGGCGGGTGCCGGTAACTCGCTTTCGCGGCTTTGGCTCCCCTGTACCATAGATGTCAAAGGCTGAAGCTGCTCCCTTTGCCACATTATAACTAGTAGGGGATCCTCACCGACCATGGCCACAGCTGCCTCGAACCCCTACAGCATTCTCAGTTCCAGCTCTATGGTCCATGCGGACTCTGCGGGCATGCAGCAGGGGAGTCCTTTCCGAAACCCTCAGAAACTTCTCCAAAGTGATTACTTGCAGGGAGTTCCTAGCAATGGGCATCCCCTCGGGCATCACTGGGTGACCAGTCTGAGCGATGGAGGCCCATGGTCTTCCACACTGGCCACCAGCCCCCTGGAACAGCAAGACGTGAAGCCTGGGCGCGAAGACCTACAGTTGGGCGCAATCATCCATCACCGCTCTCCACACGTCGCCCACCACTCTCCGCACACTAACCACCCGAATGCTTGGGGGGCGAGCCCAGCTCCGAATCCGTCCATCACGTCGAGCAGCCAACCCCTTAACGTGTACTCGCAGCCGGGCTTCACGGTGAGCGGCATGCTGGAGCACGGGGGACTCACTCCACCGCCGGCCTCTGCCTCCACGCAGAGCTTACACCCAGTGCTCCGGGAACCCCCAGACCACGGCGACCTAGGTTCGCACCACTGCCAGGACCACTCGGACGAGGAGACACCAACCTCGGATGAGTTGGAACAGTTCGCCAAACAGTTCAAACAAAGAAGAATCAAGTTGGGCTTCACGCAGGCTGACGTGGGGCTGGCGCTGGGCACACTGTACGGCAACGTGTTCTCTCAGACCACCATCTGCAGGTTCGAGGCCTTACAACTGAGCTTCAAGAACATGTGCAAGCTGAAGCCGCTGCTGAACAAGTGGCTGGAGGAGGCTGATTCGTCCACAGGGAGTCCGACCAGCATTGACAAGATCGCGGCGCAGGGCCGCAAGCGCAAGAAGCGAACCTCTATCGAGGTGAGTGTCAAGGGCGTACTGGAGACGCATTTCCTCAAGTGTCCCAAGCCTGCCGCGCAGGAGATTTCCTCGCTGGCAGACAGCCTCCAGTTGGAGAAAGAAGTGGTGCGTGTCTGGTTCTGTAATCGAAGACAGAAAGAGAAAAGAATGACTCCACCAGGGGATCAGCAGCCACATGAGGTTTATTCGCACACGCACACGGTGAAAACAGACACGTCCTGCCACGATCTCTGACTGCAGGAAGCGAGGAAGGAACCGGCCGCACTGGGAGCAGCGCGGATTTCTCTTTCTCTTCCACTCTCTTCCTTTTACTCCAGCTTTTTAATTGCTATTTCTCTAGCTCTCTGTCTCTCTCTCTCTCTCTTTTTTGTTGTTCGTTCTTTCTTTTCCCCCTCCCTCCACTTTTTTTTTTTTTTAAACAGGGGATTCTAACATATTAAGAAAGAAAACACACACACGCATTCAGGCTTCTCAACGCGGATACACAGTTGCCTTAAGCGGTCCAGGCGGGGACCTCATATCCCCTGCGCCAGGCAACAGCTCCCTCCAGCCTTTTCTGCTGATCAATATATATTGTTTACTTTGAGTAAGGTTTTTTGCTGTTTTTGTTTTTGTTTTGTTTTGTTTTTGGTCGCTCCTCTCTAGGAAGAGAAAGGAGTGGGGTAACTTGGGGGCGGGGTAGGGATGGGGGAGGGGGGTGGGAAGACAGATGTGTGCCTCTGAATAACCTTTCAGCGCCTTGGTTATAGCAGCTGTATTTCAGGTGAAATCTGTTTTACAATAGACTAGTTTTGCATTTTTTAAAACTTCTATAGCGTTTCTAAATGTCTGCGGTGTTTTACTATAAGCTGTACACAATATTTGTGAGACAATTTGTATCTAATCGACCACTCCATATTATTATTGCTACTATTATTCCTTCATTGAGCTGATGGTTTTTAATTGCTTAGAAAAGGAAGAGGGGGAGAGATGCCTACCCATCCACTGATCCCCTATCCCAAATCTGTATGGAGAAGAGAGGGTACAGTGGAGAGAGTTTGTTGATGATATTGGAGATACATACATATATATGTGTATGTGTATATATATATATACACATACACATATATATAAAAATTTTTTTCTGGGGGGTAGCCGAGTGCCTAGGGTAGGCAGAATATGCAGCCGATTCTGTTTGCAAACTAGTACGAAGGAGGAGAGGCGATTTCGAAGCTTTCTGCCCTCCTTCCCGCAACTGTGGAGCCCCCACAGGCTTCCACAGCGCTTCTGGGTGCCCTGGAAGGATTCCGCAGCTGCACCGGGCGAAAGAAGTCTTCCTGAGGAGCGGAGAGTGCTCCTCGCCTCCCGAAGTCCTTAATGCCTGCACTCGGAGCTCTCCACCCGCCCCGCGCCTTGCCAGGCCGACTGCCAGCTCGATCACACCTTGGCCTTTCTAGGCGAAGGACTTTGCCTTCACACCCGATTGCTTTAGCTGGAGATGACGACCCGACCCGGAGACGCTGGCGACAGACTGGGTCAACGCTTTCCAGTTCGTTTCACCTCCAGTTCACTGCCTGTTCCGTGAGTGAGAAACCCTCCGGGAAGGGTGGCGAGGGGGTGGTGGACCGGCGTTCTCTGCTCTGTGCAGAAGGACAATGAAATGAGTGGCAAAGGTCGCAGGGATTCTGGTCTAGCCGCGTACCACCTCCTCTCCCGTATATACGGCTGTCTCTGAGTGGGCTCATGGGGAGCCATCTCCGCGCCTCCAACAAACACAGCTGGTAGAAGCCCATGGCGAAGACTGAGCTAGCTAGCGAGCGCCCGGGTGGCTGGGTTTTTTTCCTCTTCTTCTTCTTTTTATATCTCTCTGTGTGTATGTGTCTCTGTGCGTGTGTGCGTGCGCGTGCAAACGTGTGTGTGTAGATAGCTGTGTGTATCGTCTTACTATTTACAAAAAAAAAAAAAAAAACTACAAAAAAAATCTCGCTAGTCTGTGTAGAGAACCAAAATTTATGCAGTTGCTGTGGCTTTATTGCTAGCTCTCATGTCCACATGCCAGGTCCGGAGGCTCACCTCATTCCCAAGGAGCACACATTGCTGGGCCGGACATGCACCCAAACACTCAGTCGCTGCTCGCCAGACCTGGCTGGGGGCTCCGTAAGCCCGGGCCGGCCGCCTGTCCCGACCTCCAGACGCAGCTGCGGTAGACAAAGCTTCAAACTACCTATAAGGACCTGAAAGCCTATGGCCGCTTTTTGAGGATGCGCTAGTAAGGGCTGCCAGGGCCCCGGTCCACCACACTGTGTCTCCCCCAGCTGTCGGTCGAAGAGCATGTGTTAATTCAAATCCCAGATCCTTTTTCTTTTTTTGCCAAGCTTCTTCATTCTGTTGGTAGTTGGGTTTCAGTTCTGGGATTTTTTCCCCCCCACAAGGAGTTCATGTTTTACAACTGTTAGGGTTTTCTTTGTTTGTTTCGATTTTTTTTTTCTTTGCAGTTAAGCGCTATTATTCAAACCTGAGTTAACCCAAATATTTCTGCCGACTTTATAATTGTACAGTTTTGTATAAAACGTTTTTGAAGTTATTAATTTAAAGAAAGATCATTTAGTTTATTCATTTAGTAACCGATGTATAATAAACGCTATTTTCATTAAGAGTTGCTTTTTCAACTATTTTATTCAAATTGCCTATTGCAGTTGCCAGCAATTATTTATTTTCAATAAATTCTGCATTGTGTTTAAAAGGAAACTCTTTCAAAGATGAGTTGGGTGTCAAAAGTAAAACAATTCGCTGTAATATTTGATGTGAACAGTTTTAGTCAAGGGGTTTATATTGACGCAATATTTTATTGTTGTAAAAGATTAAAAAGGTTTAAATAAAACATTTTTCCAAAAAAAAAAAATCTGTCTTCTTCTCCTGGCTTTATTGTGTGGTGTGTGAAGTGAAGCGTTTAAACAGAGGCAGGTTCCGGGTGAGCATTGCATGTGCTTTGCTTCAGGTCAGAAATCATTAGTCATTGTATTAATTTTTGATTTTCTCTCACTGACTTTTGGCCTTTCATACAGTCACACAGCGTGGCTTGTTATCACACCCACGATCATGCAAAACACACCCGGAATGTTGGGGAAGGCTGATGGGGCAGGGTGTTCATTTCAGGAGGTGAAGTCATATTAACGTTCTCCAAAAGGAGTGTGTCTCACTCTAGTCCAGCAGTTAGACCCTTCTCTGGAACTGCTCCTCTTGAAACTGGGCCCAGATCTTCGCTGAGGCTTTCATCTCAACTAGCTGCAACCACCCCCCTTCCTCTTCTTCCCCATTCCCAGCTGATGCCCTTCTGGTAGGTGAGTCCCCATTCCCCTGCCCCATTCTCCTGATGAGGAATGGAAAGATGACTATATGCAAGGAGAAGTGCTCTACTTCTTAAGGCTCTTCCAAGGCCCCTAAACTTGGGTAAACTCTTGTCCACTTAGTGTTGCCCAATAAGGCTGAATTCTGTCCATTCCTATCTGAGTTTTGGGGGAAGAAAAATAGATTACATGGAGACATTTGGAGTAAAAGTTTGATGTATTACTCTTCTTCCCACTCCTACATACAATTTCACCTCTATTATTTTACCAAAGACCCTAAATAAAATAAGGGACAGTTACATGTAGTGATGGCTGAGGAGTAATTTACTAAAACAGAAGCAGTTATATTTTAAAGCTTTGTATGTACACACATGCCTTAACCAACTTTTTTTGTAGATGTATTTTTAGTAACAGAAAATAAATTTAAGTATAATTTTCCGATAGTAAAACTCTCTTCAATTTATACTCTGAAGTGTTTTTTGTTAGACAGAGCAAAATTATTTAATTATTTTAAAAGGTAATGATTATCATTTTTTCAGATTGTCTAATAATTTACAGTTGCGCAGTGCACCATACACATGTGAGTGTTGTGTATGAAATATGCTACATGTTGTGTGCATACTCATGGGCCTATCTCTCTTTATAAGTAATACTGATTTTATAGAGATGTATCTACAAGCACAAAAGCCATAGTCTTAAACCCACTGTTTCTGTTTCCATTCATATCACCTAATCTCTTTCTCTTTCAGTATCCTATGAAAAAATTTGAATTGATTAAAAAGTTATACCTTTTCTTACTAAAGCACACAGAAACCAACTAACAGTGTATTCTCCATTCTTTAATGGAACCATAAGTGGATATTTTAGGAGATACTACGTGTATAAATATATACATATAGACACCTCTCTATCAGTATTTTACTATGTATTACTGACTACATATATTTTATACATATTTATGAGACTCGTTTCCTTTACCGTCTCTTTTCTTTGTCTTAATATATAACCAAGGCCTAGTTGGCTTTTATGATGACCTCCTTATCAACCTTGTTATATCATTACCATGACATTTTCATTAAAATTCAGGGGATGTTGGTGCCTCTGCCTGGGACATTCTTTGTATGGAGGTTGTCACCACCCAATTCTCAACCAACTCCTTTGTAGGAGAAGCAGCTTTGGCCTCAGTTTCTCTCAGTCCTTCACAGCAGTATCTCTCTCTCCCATAAAAAGATTCCGTGGGCTCAAAAGGAAAAATAATACTTAACCATATTTAATGGTGTGAAAGCAAAAATAATTTTCTGTTTTTATTCAAAATATCTTTTTTAGTAAGGAGGGAGGAGAAGAAGGGGGAGAATGGAGAAGTAAAAAATGATTAGAGGTTAAAACATAGTTTTCCAAAGAAAAGAATGTATTTTTTCCACCTGTCAGATATTTTTAAAGATGCATATGGCACCTCAGAATTGTGAAAGTTATTTCTATGATTTGGTATTTAAAAATCCAAACATGTGACCCTTTCAAAAAAGTCTTGAAAGAAAGAAAAAGTAACAATGCAAAACAATACCCTGTGAATTGATACCACTCAATACTCATCCATTCTGTAAAATAAAAGGATAAAACATTTTTATACATACCCCCAGATAGTAGTTTTAAAAATAGCAATCCTCCAACTTACTCATTTGTAGATGTTAATTTTTTAAGCATTAAGAAAAATGAATATAAAATATATTTGAAATCAATTTTTTTAAGATGAAATAAAAGTATCTCCTCTTAAGAGCCCTGCTAGTGGAACATTTCAAAAATTAGAGGATTATTTAAAGAAATGCAGTCTCCAAAACAAAGTCCAGTTAATTTCTGTTACCTCTAAAAAGGTGGAGACAGAAGGATCACATACAATGACCCTAGACTATTTTTCTAGTAAACAGAATCCACAAAATTAATCCCTTGTGCCTTCCAGTGAAAAATACATTAGATCACTATGCTTTCTTTCATAAATATGATTGTAGAACTTATACCTATGCACACATTATCTTACTCACTAGCTGGGACACTGGGTTCCCTTATCAAGGAAGATTTAGTAAAAGATGGGTTCATCTTGGATGCTTTCCAAGGGAGCTTGTTAACTATCAAAAAGGCCTTATTATGAGGTGGCTTCACTCTCTAAGGGAATCATGGGACAACTTGCTTTTGGGTGAAACTCTACATTATTTAATATATGTGCATAGACACACTCACAACTGTAAACATGCCCCCTCTCCCCACACCCTCCCTCTATCCCTGCACTTGCACACAGACTAGATGATTTAACAGAAAGCAGACTGTGCTCAAAGACAGGAAAGAAATCAACTCATTGACCAATTCATTAAGTATGTCTTTTCATCTTTCCAGCTACACAGACTGTGCCCATACTATTCTGGTATAGCCAGTTGTAAAGAAAAAAAATCACTATTATCAAACTTTTGTTTTTTTTTCTATGTAATATAAAAAAAAAAAACTAGTTTGAGAGATCCTCCCCCAAACTCTGACACACACACACACACACACACACACACACACACACACACACGGAACTGACTGCTTGCATGCATTGTCATCTTGTAAACAATGTCTATCAGCATAGATTTTTGGCAGGAATGGGGGTCATAAATGTTTTTAATATTGATTGCTTCTTATCTTCCCAGTTATTTTTCACATACAGGAGAATCTCATTATAATGTGGCTGATTATCTCCCAGACTTGACTAGATCTGACATCAATCTTTGCTCTGCCCCCCTTTCATAGACATGGAAAAGCCTCCTATAAAAGTGAGCATGGAAAGTAATGTTAGTATCTCCCCACCAGACCAATATTAAAAAGAGATTTGTTGCACAGAATGTATATCTGGTAAAAGATTATTTCTTCCATAATACTTGCATTTTGAGCACAGAAAACCACATAGATACCCATTCTACCTGCTAAAATCACTGCTTGATGTCATATTTTTAAAGCACAGAAAATAGAGGATTATGAACCAGGGGCAGTAGCTTATTCGGCTTCAAATGGCACATGATTCAAAACTGCAGAAAAAAGTTATCTAGGTGGACATGTTGCACAGAGGTATATATTGTTTTAATGTTTTACTATTCACAGTCTACCTGTGGTGGTGTTGGTAATATTCATGTTTAATTAACATCAGTTTTTTTTTCTTTGTTCCCACAGAATTGCATGTATATACACACGTAGAAAATATAAGAATCAAAGACAGAGGTCTGTCTTGAACCTGTGGTGGCCTAGAAAAATAACAAAAAAATCGGATTTGTGATATCTGTTGTCATAATCAGGGACTGTGTTCAAAATAGTGTATAATAGCCACTGTTAAGGGATAGGGGTTGACTTGCTCAACAGTAAACAGCAATTTTCTACAGATGAATTTCTTTCATCATAGGAAGAAGAGCCAAGTATGTTTAACCCAAAATTCTGAATGCTGAGCCTTGAGGGTGAGAGTAATTGAAATTCTAGATAAACATATTTTCCTTCATAACTTTCATTTTTCATGTTTTATCCTGGGAGAGAAAAGCCTAACTTCTCCAGATTTTACATTAAAAGTGAAACTAAAGTAACATTTCAAAGTAGCTCTTTCATCCACCCTGAGTCCTCCCTCCATCACTGTCCATGGATTCGTTGATGATATTGGCTCTTTAGGTGCTCCTCACTGACCTCCTTAGAGCAGAACTAAGGAGTAGTTATAGAAGGGATTGCACCCATAGTGGAAGTTCAAATCCTATACTCCCTTCTACCCCTTAATGCTATGCTTCTGCAAGTCCTGGTTTGATGTCGTCTGTCAAATTAGAAAATGAACTAGCTTTGTTTTCAATGGATTAAAAATACTTCTACAAGTGGATAATTTCAAAATTACTGGTTTAAAAAAATTTTATTTTTGGAGTTTTCTCTGCACATCTGATTTGCACTTTGTACTGTATTTATGCATGATTTAGAGAACTCACAAACAGAAGAATTTAAAATAAAGGCAATAATAATCTTTTCAATTTATGCACCACCTTTCCTCTGTAAAGATCCCTAGGCACTTTAGAAATGATATATACACTATACCCTGCAGCGACCAATATGCAAATCACAACAAAATGACCACTTCAGGCCACATAAAATGACCACAATCAGTTTGAGCAAAAACTCATTAATATCAATAGGAGTTCTGTGGACAATTGAAGGGCAGTATATGCCATGGGTCTCATTCATTGCTGTAGGAGAGTATGAAAGTATCTGGGCTCACATTGTAAAGGAATAAAGTCTTACATTTTAAACTCGTGTCTTATAAGAGGAAAAAAAGAAATAAAATGAATTCTCATACATTTGATAATTGTTGCTTAAATTTGTCTTCAAGACTTTTGTAGAAAAATAAGCTATTCAGTAAGTGACAGACCAGTGATACTCAAAAGTAATTGTGCATTTAAATTATGTAATATTTAAAATTAAAATTGTTACACATATCTGTTAAAAATGCTTAAATAGAAGAATAGCCAATTTTAAAATCACAGTCTCTTGGCTGCTTTTAATTATACACACGTGCAAGTGCACACACACACACGCACAACATACACTCTGGAGTAACTATTTTAAAAGTAACCATTGAATGGTTTTTAAGCTAATAATCACCATGCCAGTAACTCCTCCCATGCCTCCACTAACACCACCCACATATAAGTCTGTATTTTGTAAAAATGACCAAGCTGTTCAGATGAAGAGAAGTGGATTTGATAGGTCTTAAATATTGGGTTGGCCAAAATGTTCGTTCAGGTTTTTCCATAAGATGTTACGGAAAAACCCAAATGAACTTTTTGGCCAACCAAATATATTAAGGTGAAGGGGACTTTCAGGAGAGAGACCATTAATACTTAAATAGAAAGTAATTTATTTTCTGGCTCACTTTTAACCCTTTTGACAAGGAGATATATGATGTAAATGGCAACCCCTTTTTTAGTAAAAGCAGCACAAACTATATTATCATTACCTCCTGATAGTATGAAAGCATTTTTGTTTTAAATTTTCTGGAAAACACACTAAAAAAATCAACCTACCTGCAAAGAAGCTGTGTATTTCCTGGAAAATATGTGTTATTTTAAACTCTTTGTGCCTGCCCTGACCCTATTCCATGCCTCTGGCTGTCAGAATTGTGCAGTGCCTGCTCAAAGCTCAATGTCAAATTAAAAAATGACAAGAATGAGGCAGCATAATAATAGCTTAAAGCTATTCTCCACCTTTCCACATACAAACATATGAATTTCAAAACCCAGTAATTTTTTAACTGAATAAATATGTTCAGATTTTATATGTAACTGGTAGAACAGAAATAGTAACAACATCCAATTTAACAAACATATTTATTGAGTGCATACAATTTTCAAGACATTGAAAATTGGGGAGACATTGGGGAGTGAAAGGTGTGGAGTATGTACCTTGCTTTGAGGAGCTAATAATCCCTAGGGAAAATAGGAATAAGATAGAAATATACACAACTAACTGTTAATTAAATGAGAACTGGGAGTGCTGGAGATATGTATTATTTGCCAAATTGGGTGTCACTACTCTATATTTTTATTGTTCCTTCTTTGTAGTACACTTTCATACTCAAACACAGCAGTTGTTTGTGCTATTTTGATAATATTGCATATCTTCGTTGAACCCCAGTAGATGCAATTGTTAGTTGACTTATGTGTATAGACACTGAGTGTCATAGCAGCATTTGCAAATTCCTAAAATTAAATTCAGCTCTGATGAGCTTGAATTATTTTTGTAAGGAAAATTTTATACAGGGATAAAGTGCAGAAGGAAAAACACATTGCAAGTTTCTAAAACCCTCTTCCTGTCCCTCCTCTCCACACTTAAAAACCTGGGATAAATGGCAGGTAACATGAGTAATGCAAAATGCTTCCCTCCTCTTATTTTCACCTCTTCCACTATTAGAGGATTAGTCTATCCACAGTTCTGCAACTAGTAATTGTGCTTGAGTTAAGGAGTGAAAGTCTCACCAGCAGGTGCTGAGAATCATACTCCAAAATGAGTTTCTGTGTATTTGTTCTGCTCCCACTATGGATTTCATTGTATGAGATTAATGACATGGTAAAAACAATAGGCAAAGAAGAACATGGAAAATACATTTCCAGACCGGAAATTTCTGTTGGTAAGCTTAAGGGTATGGCGATTTAAACAGGGAAGGAAAAAATCCCCACGAGTGTGGCAAGCACTTTTTGTAACCAAATTGTTCCCAGCTAAAAGCCAGCCTCATTGAGATTTTCTGCAGTGCCTTTTTGTTGACAAGCAATGGATGAAATGATTTCTATGAATTCAGAAACTTGTGGGAAAATGGCATTGATGTTTAAAGTGTGACTGTTTAGTTGACTTGTTAGGATAATTTTCAGAGTTGAAGGAATCTGAATCTTTAACAAAAACTCATTAAGTGTGGAATGTACACTGTCTTCTTTTTTCTTTAATGCAGTTTTCCCTCTTCCAAATGCATTCAACAAAGTGAGGCTTGTAGCACTACTTCAAAATTTCCAATTTTCTGGGGGGAAATATGGTCTGTGTAAAATACATTCCCTAGCACTGATAAAATAATCAGAGGACTAAGAAAAATTTTCCCAGTGGTCCTGCATTTGCATTCATAAGCACAGAGTAACGGGAGGCAGGAGCATGATTATCTTAGGGGAAGGGGTTAGAAACACAGTGGACAATCATATGACCATGTTCTTTTGCTACCTAAGTCTTCTAGGGCACACTGCCACTGCTGTCACTCATGCTCTTCAGGGAACAGAGATACACCTTAGGTAGAGTCATATAAGTGCAATAACAAGCAATGCTCCAAAGGGACCTTAATTGACTGATCAAATGCATTTTGAGTTTGTCAAAAACCAACCCAGATGTATTTATGTCATATTGTTGGATGAAACCAGGTTAAGGGTACACCAGTTTTTCTATATTATTCCTTACAACTTTATATACATCTACAATTATCTCCATTAAAATTTTAATTTCAAAAACCAAGGCACAATTTTAATAATTAAAAAAGCTGGTACAAATTCTATTCCTGTCATTCAGTAATTTTCATGAATCTAAAGTTTGACTTTCTGTTTTTTGTTTTTTTTTTTCGGCATTGGGAGTAGCAGTGTCTGAATAAACCCAGCCTGTTCTGAGTTCTTCTTTAACTAGAATTAATCTCCTGTCTCTGGTGCTTATAGCGCCCCTAAACCCACACTGTGACTATGGAAACTCTGGTTATCCACCTGGGTTGCTTTCTGGTTTGTTTTATAGTCTTCTCCTGTAAGATGCTTGTTTACAAAGCCAGCCCCAGGTCCACCCAGGGAAAGACAATGCAATTAAGTGAGTACCCAAGGGATAATCCCCTAAAAACTAGGTATGGACTTCCTGGGGAGATATGTTTTTAATGATTCAAGAGCTATTCACTAGTTGAACAAACATTTATTGAGTACCTGCCACATCCAAGAATTTTAAAATCACTACAGCTTTTAGAGATTTTTTTTTTTGTACTCTGGATTTTGACCCGGTTTTGAATTCCAGGTCTGCAGCTTAACTACCTGTGGGACATTGAACAAGTCCTTTAACTTCTGTGTTTAATTTTCTCATTTGTAAAATGGGAATGATAATAATTGCACATATCTAATAAGGCTGTAAAAATTAAAAATACAACCCATGCTAAATGCTTACCTTAGTGCCTGATACATAGGAAGTACTCATTTGATATTAGCTCTTATTGTTTGGTTCATCTCTCCTCCTTTTCCATATTCTATACTACAAGGAACATTTTAATATGGTTGAAATGTATCTAAACAGAGTGAAAAGAAAATTCCCTTTTTAGTATATACTATTGCAGTGCTTCACAGCACCTTTTCTCTCTACTGCAATGTACATGACAGTTGACACCTAAATGAGCAACAAACTCAATGGTTTTTGTCAGGATTATGTACAATTCCCTGGACATTAACTATAATGCAGGAACTTGAGAGTGATATCATCAAGACAACCTGGAATCTATTCTGATTTATTTTTTATTTATTTTTTAAAGAGGCAATAATGTTACCGTTAGTAACATTCTTTGTGACACATTTCACAATACATAAAAACACAATAACATGTTGTCACAACGACTTTGAAAATTGCTGGCACACAAAGATGTGCCAGGATTTCCTAACCTAAAGCGTAGGCAAATAGTACTACTATTCTCTTGGCTTAAGCATTTTAACCATTAATATGTCTTATCCTCATTAAGAGAATCCAAAAGTAACTCCACTATAATAATGCAGGAATTCCTAGAAAAGAGGGTTAAATATCTCCTTTGTACTCACCACCACTTAAAAAACATATTATCCTATGTCTATACCCATCACCAATTAAATCCAAGAAAGTTTCCTTGAAATTATGAAACCTTATATATTCCAGGTGAAAGAATAACTTTGACCTTTTCAGGGTTTGTGCAGTATGATTCACCATCCATTCCTATTCTTCCTGTTTACAGTCTCAGTAACCTGTAAGGATAAAGCAGTATGAGCAGCCAATCAAAATGCAGAATATTGAAAAGGTTAAAGTCTGTGTTTATGAGTCTATTAAATGTTTATAGCTTTTCACAGACTGAACTGGGCATTAAAACTAGTGTATCTCATTCTGGCAATTAATATTGCAACAAGAAAAAGTGGGCAAAATGATTCCATTCTTAAGGCAAAATTTGTAATAAGACAATAAAATGGTATAATATGTATTACTTTGTTCCCATGACAACAACTATAAGAAAAATGTAAAATAGTACAAACCTAAACACTGATTATGGTGGAGACAGAAATTATTAAGGAATTGTAAGAAACTCATAGAGTCTAGTTTAGTCACTAGTGACAACTTACCTTTGATGCTTTGGAGAAAAGTTAGATACTTCTGCACTTCCATAAATGCATAACCATGAACCAACTGACCCCTTTATAGCCAGACTGATAATTGATCTGATTTTCTTTTGTCATGTAAGTGATATAGTTACATGTGCTATTATTTACATGTCTCTTTTATATTTGAAAAATATTATTATTTGCTTGGATAATATCTTGAAGCATCTAGAGTTTTATAACATAATTATATGTTATGTAAAAGCATGTTGTTTTTGTCTGATCATTAGGTCAGATATTAGTCCTTATTATATATTATCCTTATCTAAATTAACTATATTTAGAATTTCTCCTTCAAGAAAAGCTAAAACATCTTATAAATCAAACAGACTACTAGATGTCAGCTGTCGTCATACTGGCCTTGGTTAAAAGATATTAATCCATCTCTTTTGTTTTGAAAGTGAATTTGGTAAGATTTTTCAGTATTACTACAAACCCCAGCAAAAACAGCAATAGAACACTACTGTTACAAATGAGGTTTCTTCTGCCAGAGAGAAAGAGAAATGAAGGGACATTTTAGGTTCTCTGGAATTATGATTTCTATTATATAAAGCTAGTGAAAAATATCTATTAGCAGTTTGACCAACACCCACATATAAAATTATATCATTTTGAGAATCATCTTTGCTGTCCTCTTTCATTTTGGAAAAAAATGAGTACTGAGTATTTAACACAATTTAATCTAATGATTAATACATAATTTCAAAAGATAGTATTCTAAGCTGCTTTTAAATTATGTCATTTTTTTTTTCTGTTTCCAGCAGTTTTGGAGAAAGCAACCACTCAAGTCAGAATAGAAGTTGGAAAGAAAATGAAAATTAATCTATGACTATCATAATGCCTTAATTTTAACTCATAGCTGTTTTCTAGAACACCTCCAAGTTTAGAAACTTCACTCTAATAGAAAAATATTTAGTATATTGAATGAATGAATAACAAAATTTTCATACTAAAAGCCAATAGATTCCCCTGATAGTGATTACCAGTGGGGAGAGGGAAGGGGGAGGGGCAATATAGGGATATGGGATTAAGAGATACACAATACTATGTATAAACTAGATAAGCCACAAGGATATATTGTACAGCACAGGGAATTATAGCCATTATCTTATAATAGCTTTTAATGGAGCATAATCTGTAAAAATACTGAACCACTATGCTGTATACCTGGAACTAACATATTGTAACTCAACAATACTTCTATTTTAAAAAAATGAAAAACATTTTTAAGAGGGTAAAATTCATGTTAGGTACTTATCTCTGGGCTTGTTGCATAATTACTCTTGGCTGCCCAAGCCCTATAGCAACCTACCAAGGCTTATCACCTAAATGTTTCTTCCCCTCTCCTCACCGCTCCATTGGAAGACCATTCCCTCACTGGATCTACTCACCATCTATGAATCAGATATCCTCTTAGTATTGTGCCCATTTACAAGAAAGATTTCCTATATCTTTCAGCTCCTGCCTCACAAGCCCACCTGCTCTCCAATTAGAAATAGTCAGAAAAGATTCCAATTTTTCCACTTATATTTATCAGAGGGTTGTGGATTTAATTAAGTCATACTTACCTTATGTTTCTTATATAACCAACAATAATAGCTGGTGCTTATATAACACATTATGTACCATTATTTTAAGTACTTTACATATACTAACTCATTTAATCATCATAATAATCCTAAAATGTAGGAATTATTAGTTCCATTCTCATTTCACAGATTCAGAAAATTATGTCAGAGAGGCTGTTGAAAATGCCTAAGGTCATATAGCTAATAAATGCTAGAGTGAGCTTCAGACTTGGACATCTGGCTCTAGAGTGAGTACTCTTAAACACTGTACTATTCTGCCTCCCTAAGGTAAGTGTACCCCCACAAACTAGATGAGTTTGGTTTGAGTCTTCACCTGTCCTTGTTGATTTTTTCTTTGAGTGGTAGTATTTCCCTCATACATGCACATTATGTGAGTATGTGTGTTTCTTATAATAGGGTATCCTAAGTTTCCAGGATCAAGAAATGACATAATGAATTAAAAATTAGAAAGTTCCAGTGCTTGAGACCCATGATGACAGCCAAAGCCTAGAAGTTGGGGGTTTCCCAAAGTCTATATGTGTTATATCTATAATTTAACAAATGTAAAGCTTTCATTTGAATTTTTAGATTTGGAAGATACAAACATTACAACATTTAATAAATCATTTTTGATCCTTATAATAACTAAGTAAATACAATCTAATTTTATTTTGTTACAGAATTATTTTTATCTTGTGATGCACTGTTAAAACAATAGTTTCAGTTATCTGTCTTAGATTAAATAGTCAATACTAGACCCTGAAGTACCTTATTTCCCCAGAATCTAGAGGCATGGATGAGAAACAAAAGATATACATAATGGATGCTCAATAAGTACACTGAATGAGTGAATAACAAAAACTACCAGTAATGATTACCTACCAAGTATTAGGCAGTGTGCAACATGCCTTAGGTATATTATATCGAATCCTTTGATAACCCAAATATAAGATAAGTATCATTATCCTCATTTTACAAATTGAAAAATTGAGGTTCAGAGAGTTTAATTTATATATACAATTTATAAATTGACAGAATCATCATTCGAACTTACATTATATTCCAAAGTCTATGTGCTTTTCATGACATTATTTTGCAAAGATGGGTGAATGTCTAGATGATCAATTTTCCTCCAATCTGGATGAGCAGAAATTTTGACTAAGCTTCTTGTCTTAGTTCTGAGTTTAAAATACTTCTTAGCTCTAAATAGATATGAAAGATGAAAAGAGAAAGGGATAAAGAGGAAAATACGACAGATAAAGGGAATGAGTAGCTATATAATCCTATGTCATGCTATCCATAATTCTATCAATGCTGTATTATAATAGGTTATTTACTTGTCCTTCTCTCCAACTATACTGTGAGCTGTCCCAGTTCAGGAATGTGTCTTTTATTCATCATAGTATTGCCTATCACAGGGTCTGGCACATAGTAAATTGTCAAAAAATGTTTGTGGAATAAATGACTGCGTAAATTGGGAGAGACAAGAAGAGAAGGCAAGATAGATAAGAACAATTCTGGAGCAAGTACTTAACAGTTCACAAACTCAAATGCCTTCAGGCCAATGCAAGTTATTTAAGAGAACTATGAATGCTGGGCATTATACAGTAGTAATGGCTGAGGTGAACTTGTGAATGTATGCTCCTTCTTAGGGCATTTAATAAAAGAAAAAATTAAAACTACATATTGACTAAACAAATTGTGTTTATGGGCTGGATTTGCCTAAGGATGTACAGGGCAGTATAAGACTCTGGCCCCCAATGACTTAAATATGAATAGATATTGATGCAAAAATAACAGGTACCCATCATTTGAAGAGACTCTGAAATCATTTCCATTTAAAAAATGTTTCTTGAGTGTCTATTCTGTGCAGATATTGGGCTAGGCCCTGGAAATAAAATGGTAATCTGCCCTCACAATCTACTAAAGGAGATATGCAAGCGGAACAAACAGATCTTTCCCCACAGTTTATAGTCTAGGAGACATGGAAGCCTTGCTAAAATAGTATTCAAAAGTCTATCTTTAGCATTTTCCTTTCTCTCTTTCTCCAGCTCCCCACTCTAGACTATCATTCTTCCATCATCCTCCAGCCTCATGCTCACCTCTTGCTGTCCTAAATCACTTCCTAGGCTTTCATTCTTCAGACGTGCTTCAACTTGTCTTTTACTCAAGCCCCCCCTTAATCAAACTGTTATGCATTCTCTAACCTGAATATAAAAAATGTTTGGCCATGTGAATAAAGTAATTCAGGCTAAATATACGAATGGCAGCACTGTGTTAAATTTTCTGAAATCCTGAACTTTACATTTCATTTCCTCTTTTCCACAGCAATGACTTGTAAGTAGCAGCAGCTCAATAAATACTTGTATGCACTCTAAGGTCTTTAAAAACATTTCTCTCCCCTGTCCTATTTACACTTTTAAAGAAGAGCAAATGACTTGGGAGAATGGTTGAAGATATCCCATTTCCAAGAGACTGTCCTTGTGCTATTAGCATTATAATACAGTCTCTCTGAATGCTGGGGGCTATGAACAGAACAGAGTGATTCAGAATTACATGATAATCTACCCTCTGCTGATTAAAAAAATGCACAATGTGAGAGTTGTGAGTTAAGTTTTATTTGGGGCAAAATGAGGACTATAGCCAGGGAGACAGCATTTCAGAAAGCTCTGAGGAAACTGCTCCAAAGAGGTAGGGGGGAAGATCAGTATATATGTGATTTTGGTGAAGGGAGAGTACACGCAATTAAGTACATATGTTTTGCAGATGGTTTCTGCTAGTTATGAAGGTTACTGCTATTCATGAGGAGCAGACATCAGATTTTAGTGATTTTCTAGATATGAGGAGATGCAAGAATTGGACTCATAAAATCTTCTCCTGAAAATATCTAAAGATCTGAAGACCTGTTCTGCCAGTTTTTTCCAGAGCACAGAGTACCTCATTTCTGATCTCCACCCTGAACTCCTTTCAGGGGGTGTTGAAGACCAACAGCTGCAGCAGCTCATAATTTAATCCTTGTAGAGGTAGATGGCAAGTGCCAATTTGTAGGTGACACCTCTAATAACCCAGAAGATTTAGAAGCACTGTTTGTAATTACAGGTTGGTTGTCACATTAATCAAGACTTTAGATTAAATCAATGAAGGGACAAGTAGCAAAGTAACTTTAGTTTCTGACACTTAAAAATTAAATTTTAAAGAAAATTTAAATTTAATTTGAGTTGGTTTCTCAAGTGCTTTTTCAGTTTTCTGCTGTATATGACATTTTAAATATTTTCAAACCTTCTAAATGGCATGGAAAATAGGTTTTATTCAATATCAAATGGGGCAGGAATAGGAGGCAAGAATATACAATGGAGGAAAGACAACTTCTTCAACAAATGGTGTTGGGAAAACTGGACAGCTACAGGAAAAGGAATGAAACTGGACCATTTTCTTACACCATATAGGAAAATGAACTCAAAATGGATTAAAGATTTATATGTAAGACCTGAAACCACAAAACTTCTAGAAGAAAATATAGGCACTATGCTCTTTGACATCAGTCTCAGAAACACATTTTTTGGATCTGTCACTTCAGACAAAGACAACTAAAGCAGAAATAAACAAGTCAACATCAAATTAAAAAGCTTTTGTACAGCAAAGGAAACCATGAACAAAATGAAAAGGCAACATACTAAATGGGAGGAAATATTTTCAAATGACACATCTGATAAGGGGTTAATATCTAAATTATGTAAAGAAATCATACAACTCAATATTAAAAAGTCTGATTTAAAAATGGACAAAGGACCAGAAGAGATATTTCTCCAGAGAAGACGTAAAAATGGCCACAGACACATGAGAAGATGTTCAACATCACTAATTGTCAGGGAAATGCAAATCAAAACCACAATGGCATATCATCTCACACTTATCAGAATGGCTATCATCAAAAAGACAACAAATAACAAGTGTTGGTGAGGATGTGAAGAAAAGGGAAGCTTTGTGCACTATTAGTGGGAATGTAAATTGGTGAAACCACTATGGAAAACAGTATGGAGGTTCCTCAAAACACTAAAAGTAAAACTACCATATGATCCAGCAATTCCACTTCTGGGTATTTGCCTGAAGAACACAAAAAGACTAATTTGAAAAGATATATGCACCACTATGTTCAATGCAGCATTGTTTACAATAGCCAAGATATGGAACCAAGCCGTGTCCACTGATAGATGAATGGATAAAGAAGATGTGATATATAAATATAAACATAAATATAAATAAATAAACTCAGCCATGAAAAAGAATGAGATCTTATCATTTGTAACAACATGGATTGGCCTAGAATATATAATGCTAAGTGAAATAAGTCAGACAAAGACAAATACCATATGATCTCAGTGATATGTGGAATCTAAAAACAAAACAAATGAATAAACAAAACAAAACAGAAAGAGACCTCAGATCCAGTGGGCAAACTGGTGGTTACCAGAGGGGAGGAAGGTGGGGGATTGGGTGAAATAAGTGAAGGGGATTAAGAAGTTCAAACTTCCACTTATTAAAAAAGATAAGCCCATGGGATGTAATATATACCATAAGAAATATAATCAATAACATGATAATTTTGTATGGTGACAGATGGCTATTAAACTTATCATGGTGATCATTTCATAATGCCTGATCATTTCATAATCATTTCATTTCAAGTAATCATTTCACATTAAGTGGTCGAACCACTATGTTGTACATTCAAAACTAACATAATATTGTACATCAACTATACTTCAATAAACAAAAACAAATAAAAAAATAAAAAGTAGTTAAATAAGTAAAATAAGACTTTTATTTTCTCCTTCATACTCCTTAATATCTCTTTATTGTTTTATAAAGCCATAAATCCTAGAGCAATAAACAAATATAGGGAAAGTTCCAACAGAATTAAATATTAGAGACCACCCAATCTCCTTCTTTCTCTTGCAAACTCTCATGAATTTTTCAATCTCATTTTGTATAAATAAATAAATAAATATTACTTTCAGTTTACTCATGGAACCTATGCATGATTTGGGGCAGTATATTATCCTTAAACTAATAATGGATATTGAAAGGTGTTGATTTAAGACACTGCAGTTTGTCTTATTGCATTTTAAGCATACTTTGTAGAGACAACCTCTAGTATAATGTCTTTAATTACTGGCTTTGTTTCATGTGTAGAAGTCTTATCTCAGCAAATCCCTATGTTTATTAAAAGCAGAAACAGAGGACTTCCCTGGTGGCTCAGTGGTTAAGAATCTGCCTGCCAATGCAAGGGGCATGGGTTCGAGCCCTGGTCCAGGAAGATCCCACATGCTGTGGGGCAACTAAGCCCATGTGCCACAACTACTGAGCCTGTGTGCCACAACTACTGAAGCCCACACACCTAGAGCCTGTGCTCTGCAATAAGAGAAGCCACTGCAATGAGAAGTCCATGCACCGCAACGAAGAGTAGCCCTTGCTCACCGCAACTAAAGAAAGCCCACGTGCAGCACTGAAGACCCAATGCAGCCATAAATAAGTTAATTAATTAATTAAAAAAAAATAGAAACAGAGTCTATTTCATCTCAATATTTTCCAGAACACATAACGCAGTGATTAATTCAAAAATTATAAATACATACATATAAATGTTTGTTGTTATCTGATCATGATTCCTGCCTCCTTTATTAAGTGATAAACACACAATACGTGTAAGCTACTAAGACTTAAGGTGCTAAAGAACTCTTCTTGTTTTGGGGTGTACATCTTTACTTTTGCAATTGGCTCCTTGTGTGCATAATTAGCCACATGCTAACATAATTGGCCACTTGCCTTTTTTTAGGATATTCAGTGGCAAAATGCAGGTACAATTTTGGGACTCATAACTAGTTGCAGCTGAAAAATAAATGCAAAAAAAGAAAATAGAAGCCTAATTGTGATCCCACAATAATTTGGCTTGTGGTATTGTAACTCTCACAGCCATCAAATCTTCTTTAAAATTTCTCCTTAGTTCCATACACCTAAAAATTGAACTCTGTATCTCAAAGAAATATCTACACACCTGTGTTCATTGCAGCTTTATTTAGAATGGCAAAGACATGGAAACAACCTAAATATCCATCAGCAGATAAGTGGATAAAGAAAATGTGGTATATACATACAGTGGAATATTATACAGCCTTAAGAATAAGGAAATCCTGCCGTTTGCTGCAAAATTGATATTTATCTTTAAACTCATCATGAAGTATACATTAAATATGTACAGCGTTTTCTGTATGTCAATCATACCTCTATTTAACAAATGAAAGACAAAAAAACTAAAGGATACCACACATTAAGAGTGACTTCTGTAAAAGAAAAAAAGCTTTCAGTAAAATAATAAAGAAATCTACTGGCATATACCATACCTAGGTTCTTGACTACTGTGGCTATGCTCAGCAGTCAATCATGGGAAGTCTTGGCTGGCTACTGTTTCAAACAATATTATGTAATAAACTGCCCCCAAAACTCAGTGAGTTACAATGCAAGCATTTATATTTCCCACTCATGAGTTTGTGACTCATTTGCCAATCTCTGACTACTACTTCGGGTTGATTGGGTTCAGATACATCATGAATTGGATTTAAGTCTGTTCCTCATTTTCCCTGTTTTTCTTCTTGGACTAGCAGCTACTCAGGAAGTATACTTCTCAAGACGTATCACTGGAGGGCAAGAGGACAAGCCAATACATGCCAGTACATTTTAAACATTCACTGACATCATTTCCAGTAAACTTTCATTGGCCAAGGCAAGTCACAAAGCCAAGTATACTTCACCCGTATTGGGAGGATACTACAAATGTACCTGGCAAAGTATGTGGATGCATAACTCTGTTAACGAGGGAGGGAAAAATCGGAACCAATAATCAAATCTATTATAGTTGGGTACATCAATATTGACTCTGCTTAATTACAGTGTCTCTGGAAGTTTCAGAAAATAACCATACAAGGGATTGTTGAAAGAACTGGACTTTTTTTTTAGTCTTCACAGGATAAAACCTGTTAGAGATGGTAGAAAAGGAATTCCTGTTTTGGGGAAAAGTTTGGATAAAGTCTCATCTAGCTCTAGGAGAGTGTATGATTATTTTAGCCATTTTCTTGCAGGGAATATTGTTTAGCAGACTGGGGAGAAGGGGGTGTGGAGTTGCTGGGACAGAGATAGCTGAGTCTTTGTTCATAGGGTAGAGTTTCTATGAGTTGTAACTGCTGCTTTGGGTTGCTTTGCTTTTAAGAGAATGGGAGCTCTCACTACTCATGTTGTTATGTATACCAAGCTCTCCTCTCAGGGTTCACTGGTTTGTTTCAAAATGGAGAAGAACATGATTTGAGTCTTCTGAGACATTTTATAGACATTCTACTTCCTATTCAATCAGAAAATTACTTGTATAATCTTGTCAGGTTATTCCCTCTCATTTCCTCATTTGCAAAACTGAGGCGGGGGGTGCGTTGAACTATACAATCTCAAAGGAAGAAGACAAGGATGCTTGCATTTATTGAGTGCCTTCTATAAGCCTGACACTGTGTTATATGTTTCCACAGGTACTCGAAGCTCTGGGAGTTGATGCTTCTGTGAGTTTACACTGTCAGTCAGCACCTGTAGGTAACAATACTAAATAGCATAACATCTTTGTGAACTACTGTTGCCGTCTAATGGCTTTTTCATAAAACTGTCCATAAAATTCACATTTGTGACATTTCTCATAACATTCCTTTCTTCATTTTCTTCTCCAAAAGGTAATAGCCACTGATTTATTCAACCATAAAATGCAGCATTATAATAGACGATCTGAAATCCTTTAAAAGAGCTCAGTTTCAATCACTTCAGAAAGATGACCCAGTGGTCAGAGAGTCAAATTACATTCTAGTCACTGAGGTTTCAAAAGACTTCAATATTAATGATAATAGCTATCATTTATTGAACATCTACTTTATGCCTGGAACTATGCTAGATGATTTATATATGTAATTTCATTTAAGCAATGGTCTCTTCTGTGTGTATTTATAGTCATGACCTCTTGGGCTGCAAGACTAAAGGCATACAATTATAAAGACATTGTATGCTGAACTTACTACTAAAGTTCAACTTAATTTAGAATATTTTTGCTTGAAATCCAAATACTTTTCAAGATTGCACATGTTCTACACAGTGCCCTCATTATATTTTCCTCATGGAATGAAATTTTATTACATTGAACTGTGTATTCCATGACTTATTAAGCACTGAAAACATTTTCTGGGAAACTAACAATGTTAGTAAGCTTGTATATTTGAGATAATTAAAGTTCAAGTTGAAGTTAGTAATTTTTTTTGGACACAAGCTCTGTGATAACATTTATTAATTATGCTATAGAATTGTCCTCATATATTGGGTCCATAGCTATTCAGAATAGTGAAATTTACTGAGTACTTATTAAGTACCAGGCAATGTTCAAAGCACATTTTATATATATTGCATATATTTACATATATCAACTCACTTTATCCTCATAAAAATTCTATAAATAGGTATTAGTATTATTATCATCATCCTTACACATAAGGAAGTGGAAACACAGAGATGCTAACTTACTTGGGGACACACATCAAGGAAGATAGGATATGAACTGAGGCAATTGGTTCTAGAATCTGCACTCAAAATCACTATGCCATGATGCTTCTGGATAGTTAGTTATGGGGGCCTAATGCACCTGCTTTAATCATATCTGATGGTATTAGTTACTTTTTTCTTGGATGGTGATCTGAGATAGCTAGACTACAGATAATGTTTTTATCTCTTTGTTAGGCAATTGGTTTTGGCCCGCAGAAACTCTATTTGGCCATAGACAGCATTCCTAACAACTGTTCAGGGCTGGCTACATAATTTTCAGTGATCAATGAAAAATGAAGATGAAAGACTCCTTGTTCAAACAGTAAGGGGAAAAGTTTTCTTAAGGACACTAACATATACATTTTTTTCTTTTACAGTCTCTCCCACAACATGACTTGATATTTTTGATTTGTTATTGAATGTCACACTCCCTTAAGCACAAGGACATTTGTAAGGAAGCGGGGAAGTGGGGGAGGCTGGGTTGCACATCAGGCGAGATTCCAAGCCCCTAGTACAAGCTCCATTGTCCCATTGGACATCACTTACAAAGCATAAATTCAAAGATAAAGGTATTAAGAATTTCAAGACAGTATCACAGAACACTAAACCCCAAGCATGAGGCCCTTCTGAGCATGTGGCCATGTATGACTGTGTTGATCATATAACCATGAAGCTGGCTTTGCAACTATTTCACAAAAATGTTTGAGGCCGTATTGTGTAGTCATTGAGTCAGCGTATCTGTGTTTTAATCTTGGCTCCCTAGCTTATCAGATTTATATATTACCTTGATCAAGTTATTTTTACCCATTAAAGACTGGGTTTACTCATCTGTAAGTATTGTGGTTATAAAAGAACATTCCTCATAAAACTCTGTTGAAGTTTAGGTGAGACAATTCATGTTTGTACACATCGGTTTGCATTTATCATTCTATAAATGTAAGGTATGTCATTTAATTTCAAAGGGCCTTAGAACTATCTATGTCTGGTAGACACCTTTTTCCCAAGATACTTCTCCCTTATTCCTGTAGAATGCTCTCCTTCTGGAAATTGCTACCACACTCCAACTCCTTTCATAGCAACTGAGAGTGCTGACTTGTGAGTATAATACGTATCTCCATTTCTAACCATACTTGATTAATGTAGGGTGGGCACCAAAACCAAGGCCCTTGTCAGTTCCAGGGATTCAGAGGAAATGCAGCTGGGTTTCATGAATCACTGGAACTGGAGTCTGAAACTCAATCAGGATGCTCCTCCTCTACAATCTGCTTCTTTCTGCACACATTCTTCATTTTTCTTCTTTAATTTCTGTCCCCAGTTTCTCTGAGATACCCCAGGATTCCTAATACAAACTGCTTTTTTGTCTTAATTTAGTTTGATTTGGGCTTCTGATACTTGCAATCAAAAAAGCTCTGTCTATACACAATCTCATTACAGAAATCTGATCATAAGAATGCATTTGTATTTTTTACCTTCCTCACTTGGGTATTCACTATACGACAGATAATGCAGTTATTCAAATTCTGTTATGTGAATAAAATCCAGTTCAATAATCACCAATTACACAAAGACTTCCTGACCACACCAGTCAAAAACAACCTCTCTCTTCCCTGAACTCCTAAAGAACTCTCTCTCTTTTGTTTTACAACCTATGGCACTTAACTCTACACTTTCTTTGTAGCTATCACTTTATATATTACAAATTTGGTTTAGCTATTTGAGTATGCCTCACAACAACTATTGGGATGCAAACAAGGACCTATCTAGAGTTATTAGTAGTAGTAGTATTAATCACTATATTCTATGAAATCATGGCAAACTGTAAAATTTTAATTAAAATTATTGAATAAATGAATGCATTAATGAATTAATGAATAAATAAATCTTGGAGTTAGCCAGTAACATCCTCCTTATAATTCTTTGTGTTATTAGTGATAGCGATGACTAGCTTTGTTAGAAAGCTCTCTGCTTATTTCTTGTGTGAAAATATGATGGCTGCAAAGAAATCATCATCTTCAACATTCTACCAACACAATAAAGTTCACCAGTGGAAAAATTGCTCAATTATTAGCCTAATAAAGCAGTCTTAACTTTTTATTCTTCTACAGACTTTATGCGTGAGAGAGTTTTATAACTACAGTTAATTATTCTCTTCCTATCTTGGCAAACAAAAGATTACAGCAGACAGATGTTCCTGTTTCCAGAGACCAGAATCCAATAGCAACATTAGTCAACATCTTTTGTGTTTGATTCGGTTATTAAGCCTTGATTCTAACATTATCATGCCTTAACCCATTGTTAAAGAAAAGAATGGGACATTTATACAAATCCTAAAGCGAAAGTATGTCTTTCATATAGACCAGGAGTTCTTAACCTTGGCACTACTGACATTGTGGGCTGGAAAATTCTTTGTTGTGTGAGGCGGCCCTGTGCATTGTAGGATATTTAGCAGCATTCCTGGCCTTTATCCACTAGAGGCCAGTAGCACCCTCATCCCAGCTGTGACAATCAAAGATGTCTCCAGATATTTCCAAACATTCCTTGGTGGGCAAAATTGCCCCTGTTGAGATCCACTGATACAGAGAGGATATAATTACTATACTGTCCTTTAGCTCTTAAAGCAAAATTATTTCTGACAAAATGTTCACAGCACAGAATGTTAACATTGGAAGGACTTGAAAAGCACAGAAAATAACCCTCTCATTTTACTAATGAAGAAATTAAAGTTCAGAGAATAATCTTTTTCACAATCACAGAATGAGGTCATTGACAGAGTTGTCTCATATACAGATTTCATGACCCCTATATAGGGTTTGAACCACCATAGCGTGCTCACATTAGGAAATCTTGTTAACATGGTCAAAGCTTGCTACTTGGCCACTTAGATTGCCATCTAAAATTTGCTGGTTTGACTACCTCTTCTGCAGGACAGGCTGCATAATTTGTGGGTCCCAGTACAAAATTAAAATGTGGGAACTCTTATTTTAAAAGCAGAAAAATATGTTGTTAAAGCTTATTTCTTTCTCTTTCTTGATCTGTCAGTGTTTTTTATTTGACTTCTAATGTTGCAGTCCCTCAGAGATAGGGATACTTGTGGGGTAAGTGCACTACTTGGTGCATGCCCATCAGCCGCAGGGTTCTACCCTCTGCCAGCTGCTAGATCAATGTGCCATACCCTTTTGGAGAGAGGGTGGAGCCTAGCAAGGCATTTTTATTTCCTAAAATCCTACCTGCAGTGAATGAAGGACCTCCAAAAGTGACTGAACATTAGGACTTACTCCTGAGTTGGGAGGGGTCGATGGGCTAAAGGCTCACTCTCACCGAGGCCATGACACCATCAGCCCAGGGAAGGTATGGCTACCACCATGCCCTAGTCCAAGACTTACAGGGACCTCAATTCTTTCCACAGGGTTAGAGGGCAACAATGGTTGTTCGGCAGCCATGGGCACTGAGAACTCATCCTGGGGAGGCAGAGAAGCAGTGAGAGGAAGGATTACAACATGAAGCCAAGTTCCAAACTCCTGTCACATAACCCATTGTCTCTTTGGACTTTATGTACAAACACAATTCAAAGATAAAATTACTAATAAGTTTAAGACAGTTACTTCAGAGCATTAAACCCTAAGCATTGGACACCCTTCTGAGTGTGGTGTCCTGTACCACTGCACTAGTAACATGCCCATAAAGCTTTCCCTCTTCCCAGAATCAGAATGCAAAATTTACCAACACATAGCTGCCTAAGGTGACAATTATAAGAAGAAAACTCATCAACATTATACTTCATTAAAGGAAAATGTTTATTGCTACTTTCTCATGATTATTCACTCTGTAGTCATGTTGATCTTTAAAGGCATTGAGGAGATTTTTTGAAAAACAGTTTTACTGTGTCTTTAATGATTTCTTGCAAGATTTTGAACTCTGAGAAAATACACCAAATACCACTATATATCACACACAATTATGGATATCTTTATATTTTCTAGCAGTAAAGGAATACATTATATTTTATGAATTTGTAATAAGAAAAATATTTCAAACTCTGGGTCTCATGGTGAGAGCATAGGGCAGGAAATAGGAAAAGCTGTATTTTTGCCTTTTCTAATCTGGCATTTACCTCTGAACTTCAATTTACCATGGAGAAAATATAAAAAGAACAAGAAGTTTGGAAAATGTGATCATATATTCAACAATCTGTTCAGACAGCATCGTGAATCGTTTGAATGTAGTCTGGGGATGTCTCATCAACTTCCCTTCCACATTCAAATGATTCTAAGATGGTTAAGACTGCCTACAGATATGGCTGTCAACTCAGTTCAGGAAATTCTATCAATATGATTATAGCTCATCAACAAGTTAATTAACATATTATTTAGACAAGTTGAACCTAAGGAGACAGAATTGGTTTGATGACTATCTTTCCAGAGTAAGGGTGAACAATCTACCAATACAGTCTTCTACCTGCAAGTAAAACTTAGCTCAGCTGTTGAGTCTGCTTGGTTCCATAAGAGATACATAAGCACTTGATAGTGTTTACATAAGAGGCTAATAGCAGGCTACTGTAGAAACTTGGACTCCAAGTAATTGGCATGGAAAATGAATTCAACTCATTTACAGGTCTCTGAAACAGAGCCCTCTGAAAATCAGCTTGACAGTTTCATTTAATAAGTATTTGATGCCTCCAGGCAACTCCACTAGACTCACCTTTCACTTTCCTCTTGGTGTTCCTTGCAGCCAGTCTCTGCTGCCTCTTAACAGTCACTGCTCTGGTGAGGAAATGCTTTGCAGGAGCAGTAGCAGCAGCAGACACTCTAATGCATGTATGCACAAACACACAAGATATTTTTCTCTTGAAAATGATAGAGCTTTTCTAGCCAAATTTTCAGAGCAAGGCTGCAACCAGCAAAGTTCTGTAGCAAAAAGAAGATTGTTCCTGGAACAGCAGCTTTGGAGATAAGGATCCAGCCACAGGCTGTCAGTGTCCATCATCATCAACATGAATGTCAGCTGTATGGATAGAAGTGGCCTGACACTAAGCTTTACTGTTTTTCCAGACGTCTCTAAGACTGGTTTGATTAAACAAAATCATTCATAGAATGTCAGACGTGGAAGAGTCCTATAAGATTATTAAATTTTCCATAGCGTCTTGAGAGGTACCATTAACTACCCAAGGTCATATTGGAATTCAATTCTCTAAGTCTGAAACAAGCTAGAATTCCTCCTGAAGACTATTTTTTATAAAGGCAAACTAGTGTAAAAATAGTTTAATTAAATGGGGAAAACAGTAGATTTTCATCAGCTTAGCACCCTAGCAACTTGGCAGCACCCACACAAAGTGAAGTGGAAAATTGAAGCAATTAGGTAGGTAATTCAGTTCAAAACACACTCATCTGAAATAGTCAGATAATTGAAGCAATAATTCTTTTTTGCCTCGAATTATCTTGATAGTTGTCTCAATTATCTACTTCACTGTGTGTGTGTAGACTCAGTCAACTAGAGAGATCATAATAATCACTACTTGACCTTAATGTGATCTCTTCCTTTGTAAAATAGTTACCAGTAAATGTGTACCTAAAGGCAACGTGGGAGAGGTGCAGTAAAGAGTGCCCTTTAAGTATCTCCAGAAAGAAATAGAAAATGGTGAAATGGAGTGTGTGAATTGTGTGTGTATGAAATCAATTTGAATTAAGCAGTTACACCTGTCATCAAAATCTGCCATCAGGGACTGGGCATTACCTAAGTACAAGAGAGCAAGATGGCTTTGTATGTTCTTTGATCGAAGGGATTTAATTTAGTCACAAATATATATTTTTTTCTGTTATGAACAGCCAAGGCCAATAGCTTTTTATAAGTGGTTAAAGGTATGTGACTTTTACACATCACACATGATACATTGTGGCCCATTTTCAGACAAGAACTCAGCTGCAAATAGGCAGATTAGTCATATCTAAAGAGTAAACCTCTTATCCATACAAGGATGTGGCTATTTATAAATGGATGGATGGAATCTGCTCTGCTCAATCCAGTCCCTTATGAGTTTTACTGTGTTCCCATTAAGGTAGATTTGAAAATGTAAAACAAGTATATGAAAAGTTCAATAATGTTGATCGCTTTTTAACTTTAGGGAAGGGAAAGCAATGCATAAATAGCTGGATATTTGTGTATCCTTTGGAATTCTGTGAAGAGAAGAGGGTTTGTAACTATTTGCTATTTGATGTCTCATTTTGCATTTTTAAAATCAACATTTATTATTTTTCCAAATACTATTGTGTTATCAATGTAGTATAGTAGTTGAGTGTATGGTCTCTGGAGCCAGGTCGGCTGAGTTCAAATTATAATTCTTCCACTTATTAGTTATGTGAATTTGGCCAAGTGTTTTAGCATCTCTTATGGGGGTGGGTTTCCTTTTCTATAAAATGAAGATAATGATGGTGCCTATCTCCTAGGGTGGTTGTGAAGACCAGATACATGGGAATTGATTAAAATGATGCCTGCTACATAGTGAAGACCACTCTAATTATTAGCTATTATTATGATATCATTTTCTTTGGTGATATGTGTGTTTAAGGGCATAGATTGACATTAGAAGGTGGAAGTCGATACAAGTCAGAGATATTCATGGATAATTCCCTGCTGGAGCTTACCTTAGCATTAAAGAACCACCACATCGATGCAGTTGAGAAGCTCTTTGATTGGCTGATCTAACAATCTCATTCATCAATGAGGAAAAGAGCCTAAAGAAGAGGAGTGAATTTGCTCAAAGTCACACAGTTATGAAGCAGTGGAGCTGAACCAGATGGCTGAGACCTAGAAAAGCTCAAGTCAAGTGACCATCTTGAATTTTATAAAAGAAATATGCTTTTCATTTCTGTTACCCAGCATATATAAGCATTAACCTGTATATGGTCATTTCCTCTTCCTTCCTTTTATTTAAAACTTCACAATTTTTTAAATCTTTTCTTTTTCTCCTGTAAGAGGGTTGGGAAAAGTAAAGAGGTGAAAGTTGAGAGATATTCCCTGGGGCAATCGTTTAAAAACCTGAAGGCATTTTAGAAACATTGTGGTATCCTAAGAAGTGAAGTAGGAGAGGGGGAAGATTAGATTAAGACACATACACAAATATCCGTGAATTGGAAAGTATCAATACAACAACAGTGCTAATGAGGACCAAGCCCACTAACCAAGCTACAGTAGGCTACAGAATTGGATTTTTCTATGGCCCAGTACTGTTTTCAGCTAGGCTTATATAGTTAATTCACTCTCTTCTGCCCTTGAGGTTTCCAAAATAATGCTGACCAGGAACACTTTCCAATTCCTATCTCCACCTTTCTCCCTAATCTCTCCACCTCCAGCACATGTCAAGAAAATTTAAGAGTCAGTTTAAAGAATAAGCATTTCAGGACTTCTTAGATGCTCTCCTCTTCCTTTAAATCAACACATTTTACAGTCATTAACAGTATAGCATACTTTGATTAAAAGGAAATTATGTGATGAAAGCAAACCAACATGTACAACATCCTCTACTTATTTTCTTCCAGAGCTATAAATTTACCTAATCAATGTTTTTTCTCATATCATAGGGTCTGTCAAGGAAGGTGGTATAGAATGTTGACTAAAAGTACAGGCAACCTCTGAAGTCATACTGCCTGAGTTAAAATCCTAGCTTTGTCACTTATTTTTTTGTAACCTTGGGCAAGTTATGTTATCCTAAAATTGCTTTCCATAAACATCTGACAGCACAGGAACTTGGAGGAAGCAGAGATTAGTGAAGGCTGGGGTGGTTAGGGAAAGCTTCTTGGAAAAGGTGAGACTAAAGTATTATCAGTATTTGGACATGTACCTCTTTTGGACAAAATTTATCAAACTACATGCTTTATTTTGTTTTATTTGTTTTGTCTTTTTGCTTTCAGTTCCACTAATGGAGACACTGCCAAAATTATCTTGACAGGTCATTTCTGCTCATTTGTAAAGAGACAAATCTTCTGAAACTAAAAGGTCATACTTCCATATAAAAATGGATGAAAAACATACATATGGAAAGACTTTAATATACCTTTTAATATTTAAGTAAAATATTTCTTTTCCTCAGAGCAAAAGATATGGTGGGAGATTGGATATTGCAACCATGGTACACAGAACTGCATCAAGGAAAAGGATGCATTACACATGCCTCTAAAAAGCAAGCCACCTGATAGCCAAGGGAGGAATAAATAATGGAGAGGGCAGACCTGTTTCCCTCCCTTTCTTTTTTAAATCATTAATGAAAATAAAATCAACACAGATGGGGGTAAAAAGGTAGTGGGGAAATAGGTATCAAGAATAGAAACTAGAACGTCTGTTTAGAATGGAAAACTACAGTCACAGAAGTCTCTGAATTCCTCTTCCTGCCAAGTAAAAGGGTCTTTTGCAAGGTGTCTTCCCCTCACACTGGAAATCTGAACGTTATCAGCATCACGTTTCTTCTTCTGCCAGTCCCTAATGATGTTATAGATGAAAATGTGATATCAAGAAAAATAAAGAAAAAAAGAAGAAATGTTTAGGAGTAGCAGTCTCATAGAAAATCAGGACATCTGTTCGAGATGGAAAACTCTTAATGTGAAGCCACTTTCCACTTCATACCTATTCTCCTTTGTGATTGTCATGTGTTGATGGCATGTAGAAGTGGCTCCAGGAAAATAAAAAAAGAAAGAAGAAAAGACAGAGAAAGGAAGGAAGGAAGGAGTAAAAGAAAAAGAAAGAAAGAAAGAAAGAAAGAAAGAAAGAAAGAAAGAAAGAAAGAAAGGAAGGATGGGAGAAAGAAAGGAAGAGAGAAAGAAAGAAAGAAAAAAAAAAGAAAAGAAGAAGGAAGGAAAGAAAGAAAAGTGAAAAGAAGAAAAGAGGTCAAATGAGAAAGAAAGAAGATAAGTGAGAGTAAGAAAGAAAAAGAAGATGAAGAAAGAGTTGCTCCTATGCAGTACACTTTATAATGAAACCAATTTCTCCTGACTTTCTAGAAAGTAACACAAGAGAAAAACTATCTTTCAACACTTCGCTTAAGAAATATTTTAAAACTTCCATGGCTTTGCAACACAGATGGACTGGAAATGAATCTGACAGGAAGGATAAAGCAGCTAAATGATCAAACATTAGTAAAGAGCCTAAAGTAATGTTCAGCCACCTGTAAATTATGTCCCACCTTCTTTTCTTTCCTTGTATCTAGGAAAGTGGTATAGAAGAAAGAAGAGTTAGTGGGGCTAAGGATACAAATCTGAAACCAATATTAATTAATATCACTCTTCTCCCCTACTTATGTTATAAATAGACTATGACTTTCCAGAGCTGTCAGGCTCTCATCTTCAGATCTTTAAAATTCATAATGAAGAATGCATGTTCATATTAGTATCTAACTCAGGTTTCTATGGCCCTAAGTCTTTTAGAAAAAAAAAATTCAGGAAAAACAGACTCACAAACATAGATGACAGACTTGTGGTTGCCAAGGGGGAGGGGGGAGGGAGAGGGATGTACTTGGAGTTTGAGGTTAGTAGATGCAAACTATTACATTTAGAATGGATAAACAACAAGGTTCTACTGCATAGCAGTAGCAGAGAACTGTATTCAATATCCTGGGATAAATCATAGTGGAAAAGAATATAAAAATGAATGTATATATGTGTATAACTTTGCTGTACAGCAGAAATTAGCACAGCATTGTAAATCAACTATTAAAAATCAAAAAGAAAAGAAAAAAAGTAATCAAGAACTTTTAATAGTTACATTGATACAAAATACTAAAAATGTCCACTTCACATATTTAGCTTTTAAGTTTGCCTTGAATGAAATGTTCCTTCATCTGAGACCCAGCTTACCAACTTGCAAGATAGGGCATCTTTCTTAGTCTCTTTAAAATATAGCTTCTTGATTACAAACTTGGACAGAGATTAACATTGGTGGTTCTGAATTATTTTCTTAAATGTATTGTCATAATGACTTACTCTCATGTAATATTTTAAATGAGAAGGTTTATAATTACATACTGAGAGAGAAAATATACAATTAAATAGTTTTGGTACAAAAAAAGACATGCAAAAGGGGCAATATCCAAATGGTAGCTCTGTTTTTTGTATCTGACCAGCCCATCTGCTTTTTGAGACAGAAGTATATCTATTACATTCATCACATTGCTCTTCCACACAGGGAATACACAGTCACACAATAAAGCCACTGATGTCTATTTATTTGAGATGCTGATTTATTGATATTTGAGCTGCTCTGATTCCTCTACCATGGGAGTATAGCTTCAGGAAAGTTGAAATAACTGGGAAACCAACAGAGCAATAAGCAGAGCAGGGCAAATTGGAAAAATGATTTGATACTGTAACTCAACCTTACCAACCCCCTGACAATAGTTTCAATTAGAAAGTATTAAATAAATATTAATTATCAGTAATGAACTGTTTGGGACCATAATGGTAAAGGTGGAAATATTAGAGAACAGGAACAAGCACAATTAAGTACTCCATGTGTTCTTGTAATGCTCTTTAATTAATGCAGCAATCACATCTGGTTAACAGTAAGTCATGGAAGGAACGGTAAGAGGAGCACTCACAGGCTTCCTACTGCAAGGGCCTTTGCTTAAATTGCAGTGGTACATCCCCACTTTACTTTTTGTGCCCATTTCTCACATCACAGCTCCACAGATTGTTCTCTGGCTGTCTGAATTCTCTCTACCAACACCAATTTACCATTATATTGTCTTTCCTCATGCACAATTCAGCTCTGTTTCAAAAGTCTTCACCATTCTTTCTCCCATCCCGACCCACATAGCTTCATTTGCATCCTGTAAGGCTGGATTTTTCCAGAAGAATAGAAATTTGATTAATTTTTATTAAGATGTGTATTTTTCCATTTGTATTGAAGGATAGTTGATTTACCATATTGCATTAGTTTCAGGTATATAGCAAAGTGATACAGATATATATATATATATATATATATATACATAACATGTATATAATATATATATAATCTGAAAAGCGTATATTATATATATAATTTAAAAAGCATATAATATATGCTTTTCAGATTATTTTCCACTATAGATAATTACAAGATATTAAATATAGCTCCCAGTGCTATACAGTACATCTCTATTGTTTATCCATTTTTTTTTTTTTTTTGCTTATCCATTTTATATAGTAGTTTGTATCTTCTAATCCCATACACTTAATTTATCCCCTCCCATTCCCCTTTGGTAACCATAAGTTTGTTTTCTATGTCTGTGAGTCTGTTTCTGCATTGTATATAGATTTATTTGTATTATTTTAGATTCCACATATAAGTGATATCATATAATATTTATCTTTCTCTTTCTGACTTACTTCACTTAGTATAATATTCTGTAGGTCCATCCATGTTGCTGCAAATGGCAACATTTCATTCTTTTTATGGCTAATATTCCATATAGATCTCCATAGTGGCTATGTCAATTTACATTCTCACCAATAGTGTAGGAAGTTCCCCTTTTTCCATATTCTATTCAGGACTGATTATTTGTAGACACTTTGATGATAGCCATTCTGACTAGTGTGAGGTGATACCTCATTGTGAGTTTGGTTGGTTTGCATTTCTTTAATAATTAGTGATGCTGAGCATATTTTCATGTGCCTGTTGGCCACCTGTATGTCTTCTCTGGAGAAATATCTACTTATGTCTTCTGCCTATTTTTTAAAAATATTTATTTATTTATTTATTTATTTATTTTTGTCTGTGTTGGGTCTTCTGTGACAGTTGGGTTTTTGTGCGAGGGCTCTCTCTAGTTGCAGCGAGTGGGGGCCACTCTTCATCATGGTGCATGGGCCTCTCACTGTCGCGGCCTCTCTTGTTGCAGAGCACAAGCTCCAGACATGCAGGCTCAGTAGCTGTGGCTCATGGGCCTAGTTGCTCCGCGGCATGTGGGATCTTCCCAAACCAGGGATCGAACCCATGTCCCCCGCATTGGCAGGCAGATTCTCAACCACTGCACCACCAGGGAAGTCCCTGCCTATTTTTTGTTTGGATTGTTTTCTTTTGTTTTTGTTTTTGATATTGAGTTATATGAACTGTTTTATATTTTGGATATTAACCCTTTGTCAATCGCATCATTTGCAAACATTTTCTCACATTCTGTAGGTTGTCTTTTAGTTTTGTTAATGATTTTATTTTTTTGTGGAAAAGCTTTTAAGATTGATTAGGTCCCATTTGTTTATGTTTGCTTTTATTTAGTTTGCCTTGGGAGACTGATCTAAAAATATATTGCTATGAATTATGTCCAAGAAAGTTTGCTTATGTTCTCTTTTAAAAGTTTTATGGTTTCAGGCCTTATATTTAGGTCTTTAAAACATTTTGATTTTATTTTTGTATACGATGTGAGTGTTCTAATTTCAATGATTAACATGTATCTGTCCAACATTCCCAGCATCACTTGTTGAAGGGGCTATCTTTTCTCCATTGTATATTTTTGCCTCCTTTGTCATAGATTAATTGATCACAGGTGTGTGGGTTTATTTCTGGGATCTCTGTTCTGTTCCATTGATCTATATGTCTAGTTTTGTGCCAATACCACACTGTTTCAATTAAAGTAGCTTTGTAGTATTGTCTGAAGTCTGGAAGGGTCATGCCTCCAGCTTTATTCTTTTTTCTGAGGATTGGTTTGGCAATTCTGGGCCTTTTGTGGTTGAATATAAATTTTAGGACTATTTGTTCTGGTTCTGTGAAAAATTTCATGGGTATTTTGACAGGGATCACATTAAATCTATAGATCACTTTGGGTAATATGGCCATTTTAATTATTCTTCCAATCAAAGAGCATGGGATATCTTTACATTTCTATGAATAATCTTCAAATTCCTTTATCAATGTCTTATTGTTTTCAGTGTATAGGTTTTTCACCCTTTGATTAAGGTTATGCCTAGGTTTTTTAAATTTTTTGACACAATGTTAACAAGGATTTTTTTTAACATACTTATTGGCGTATAATCGCTTTACAATGGTGTGTTAGTTTCTGCTTTATAAAAAAGTGAATCAGTTATACATATACATATGTCCCCATATCTCTTCCTTCTTGCATCTCCCTCCCTCCCACCCTCCCTATCCCACCCCTCTAGGTGGTCACAAGCACCGAGCTGATCTCCCTGTGCTATGCGGCTACTTCCCACTAGCTATCTATTTTACATTTGGTAGTGTATATATGTCCATGCCACTCTCTCACTTTGTCACAGCTTACCCTTCACCCTCCCCATATCCTCAAGTCCATTATCTAGTAGGTCTGTGTCTTTATTTCCATCTTGCCACTAGGTCCTTCATGACTTTTTTTTCCCATAGATGCCATATATATGTGTTAGCATACTGTATTTGTTTTTCTCTTTCTGACTTACTTCACTCTGTATGACAGACTCTAACTCAATCCACCTCACTACAAATAACTCAATTTCATTTCTTTTTATGGCTGAGTAATATTCCATTGTATATATGTGCCACATCTTAGTCATCCATTCATCTGTTGATGGAAACTTAGGTTGCTTCCATGTTCTGGCTATTGAAAATAGAGCTGCAATGAACATTTTGGTACATGACTCTTTTTGAATTATGGTTTTCTCAGGGTATATGCCCAGTAGTGGAATTGCTGGGTCGTATGGTAATTCTATTTTTAGTTTTTTAAGGAACCTCCACACTGTTCTCCATAGTGGCCGTACCAATTTACATTCCCACCAACAGTGCAAGAGGGTTCCCTTTTCTCTACACCCTCTCCAGGATTTATTGTTTGTATATTTTTTGATGATGGCCATTCTGAATGGTGTGAGATGATATCTCATAATAGTTTTGATTTGCATTTCTCTAATGATTGATAATGCTGAGCATTCTTTCATGTGTCTGTTGGCAATCTGTATATCTTCTTTGGAGAAATGTCTATTTAGATCTTCTGCTCATTTTTGGATTGGGTTGTTTGCTTTTTAATGTTGAGCTGCGTGTGCTGCTTGTAAATTTTGGAGATTACTCCTTTGTCAGTTGCATCATTTGCAATTATTTTCTCCCATTCTGAGGGTTGTCTTTTGGTCTGGTTTATGGTTTCCTTTGCTGTGCAAAAGCTTTTAAGTTTCATTAGGTCCCATTTGTTTATTTTTGTTTTTATTTCCATTTCTTGAGGAGCTGGGTCAAAAAGGATCTTGCTGTGATTTATGTCATAGAGTGTTCTGCCTATGTTTTCCTCTAAGAGTTTGATAGTGTCTGGCCTAACATTCAGGTCTTTAATCCATTTTGAGTTTATTTTTGTGTATGGTGTTAAGGAGTGATCTAATTTCATACTTTTATACGTACCTGTCCAGTTTTCCCAGCACCACTTATTGAAGAGGCTGTCTTTTCTCCACTGTATATGCTTGCCTGCTTTATCAAAGATAAGGTGACCATATGAGTGAGGGTTTAGCTCCGGGCTTTCTATCCTGTTCCATTGATCTATATTTCTGTTTTTGTGCCAGTGCCATACTGTCTTGATTACTGTAGCTTAGTGTAGTCTGAAGTCAGGGAGCCTGATTCCTCCAGCTCCATTTTTCGTTCTCAAGATTGCTTTGGCTATTCAGGGTTTTTGTGTTTCCATACAAATTGTGAAATTTTTTGTTCTAGTTCTGTGAAAAATGCCAGTGGTAGTTTGATAGGGATTGCATTGAATCTGTAGATTGCTTTGGGTAGTAGAGTCATTTTCACCATGTTGATTCCTACAATCCAAGAACATGGTATATCTCTCCATCTATTTGTATCATCTTTAATTTCTTTCATCAGTGTCTTATAATTTTCTGCATACAGGTCTTTTGTCTCCTTAGGTAGGTTTATTCCTAGATATTTTATTCTTTTTGTTGCATTGGTAAATGGGAGTGTTTTCTTAATTTCACTTTCAGATTTTTCATCATTAGTGTATAGGAATGCAAGAGATTTCTGTGCATTAATTTTGTATCCTGCTACTTTACCAAATTCATTGATTAGCTCTAGTAGTTTTCTGGTAGCATCTTTAGGATTCTCTATGTATAGTATCATGTCATCTGCAAACAGTGACAGCTTTACTTCTTCTTTTCAGATTTGGATTCCTTTTATTTCTTTTTCTTCTCTGATTGCTGTGGTTAAAACTTGCAAAACTATGTTGAATAATAGTGGTGAGAGTGGGCAACCCTGTCTTGCTCCTGATCTTAATGGAAATGGTTTCACTTTTTAACCATTGAGCATGATGTTGGCTGTGGGTTTGTCATATATGGCCTTTATTATGTTGAGGAAAGTTCCCTCTATGCCTACTTTCTGCAGGGCTTTTATCATAAATGGGTGTTGAATTTTGTCAAAAGCTTTCTCTGCATCTATTGAGATGATCATATGGTTTTTCTCCTTCAATTTGTTAATATGGTGTATCACGTTGATTGATTTGCGTATATTGAAGAATCCTTGCATTCCTGGAATACACCCCACTTGATCATGGTGTATGATCCTTTTAATGTGCTGTTGGATTCTGTTTGCTAGTATTTTGTTGAGGATTTTTGCATCTATGTTCATCAGTGATACTGGCTTGTAGTTTTCTTTCTTTGTGTCATCTTTCTCTGGTTTTGGTATCAGGGTGATGATGGCCTTGTAGAATGAGTTGGGGAGTGTTCCTCCCTCTGCAGTATTTTGGATGAGTTTGAGAAGGATAGGTGTTAGCTCTTCTCTAAATGTTTTATAGAATCCACCTGTGAAGCCATCTCATCCAGAGCTTCTGTTTTTTGGAAGAATTTTAATCACAGTTTCAATTTCAGTGCTTGTGATTGGTCTGTTCATATTTTCTATTTCTTCCTGGTTCAGTCTCGGCAAGTTGTGCATTCCTAAGAATTTGTCCATTTCTTCCAGGTTGTCCATTTCATTGGCGTAGAGTTGCTTGTAGTCGTCTCATGATCATTTGTGTTTCTGCAGTGTCAGTTGTACTTCTCCTTTTTCATTTCTAATTCTATTGATTTGAGTCTTCTCCCCTTTTTCCTTGATGAGTTTGGCTAATGGTTTATCAATTGTGTTTATCTCCTCAAAGAACCAGCTTTTAGTTTTATTGATCTTTGCTATAGTTTCCTTCATTTCTTTTTCATTTATTTCTGACCTGATCTTTATGATTTCTTTCCTTCTGCTAACTTTAGAGTTTTTTTGTTCTTCTTTCTCTAATTGCTTTAGGAACAAGGTTAGGTTGCTTATTTGAGATGTTTCCTGTTTATAAGGTAGGATTGTATTGCTATAAACTTCTGTATTAGAACTGCTTTAGCTGCATCCCATAGGTTTTGGGTCATCGTGTCTCCATTGTCATTTGTTTCTAGGTATTTTTTGATTTCCCCTTTGATTTCTTCAGTGATCACTTCGTTATTATGTAGTGTATTGTTTAGCCTCCATGTGTTTGTATTTTTTACAGATCTTTTCCTGTAATTGATATCTAGTCTCATAGCGTTGTGGTCAGAAAATATACTTGATACAATTTCAATTTTCTTAAATTTGCCAAGGCTTGATTTGTGACCCAAGATATGATCTATCCTAGTGAGTGTTCCATGAGCACTTGAGAAAAATGTGTATTCTGTTGTTTTTGGGTGGAATGTCCAATAAATATCAATTACATCCATCTTGTTTAATGTATCATTTAAAGCTTGTGTTTCCTTATTTATGTTCATTTTGGATGATCTGTCCATTGGTGAAAGTGGGGTGTTAAAGTCCCCTACTCTGATTGTGTTACTGTCGATTTCCTCCTTTATGGCTGTTAGCATTTGCCTTATTTATTGAGGTGCTCCTATGTTGGGTACATAAATATTTACAATTGTTATATCTTCTTCTTGGATCAATCCCTTGATCTTTATGTAGTGTCCTTCTGTGTCTCTTGTGATAGTCTTTATTTTAAAGTCTATTTTGTCTGATATGAGAATTGCTACTCCAGCTTTCTTTTGATTTCCATTTGCATGGAATATCTTTTTCCATCCCCTCACTTTCAGTCTCTATGTTTCCCTAGGTCTGAAGTGGGTCTCTTGTAGACAGTATATATACAGGTCTTGTTTTTGTATCCATTCAGCTAGTCTGTGTCTTTTGGTTGGAGCATTTAATCCATTTACATTTAAGGTAATTATCATTATGTATTCTCCTATTCCCATTTTCTTAAATATTTTGGGTTTGTTATTATAGGTGTTCTCCTTCTCTTTTGTTTCTTGCCTAGAAAATTTCCTTTAGCATTTGTTGTAAAGCTGGTTTGGTGGTGCTGAACTCTCTCAGCTTTTGCGTGTCTGTAAAGATTTTAACTTCTCCATCAAATCTGAATGAGATCCTTGCTGGGTACAGTAATCTTGGTTGTAGGTTTTTCTCCTTCATCACTTTAAATATGTTCTGCCACTCCCTTCTGGCTTGCAGAGTTTCTGCTGAAAGATCAGTTTTTAACCTTATGGGGATTCCCTTGTGTGTTATTTGTTGTTTTCCTTTGCTGCTTTTAATATGTTTTCTTTATATATAATTTTTGATAGTTTGATTAATATATGTCTTGGCGTGTTTCTCCTTGGATTTACCCGGTATGGGACTCTCTGTGCTTCCAGGACTTGATCAACTATTTCCTTTCCCATATTTGGGAAGTTTCCAACTGTAATCTCTTCAAATATTTTCTCAGTCCCTTTCTTTTTCTCTTCTTCTTCTGGGACCCCTATAATTTGAATGTTGGTGTGTTTAATGTTGTCCCAGAAGTCTCTGAGTCTGTCCTCAGTTCTTTTCATTCTTTTTTCTTTATTCTGCTCTGCAGTAGTTATTTCCACTCTTTTATCTTCCAGGTCCCTTATCCGTTCTTCTGCCTCAGTTATTCCACTATTGATCCCTTCTAGAGTATCGTTAATTTCATTTATTTTGTTGTTCATCGTTGTTTGTTTTCTCTTTAGTTCTTCTAGGTCCTTGTTAAATTCTTCTTGCATTTTCTCTATTCTATTTCCAAGATTTTGGATCATCTTTACTATCATTACTCTGAATTCTTTTTCAGGTAGACTGCCTATTTCCTCTTCATTTGTTAGGTCTGGTGTGTTTTGACCTTGCTCCTTTATCTGCTGTGTGTTTTTCTGTCTTCTCATTTTGCTTATCTTACTGTGTTTGGGCTCTCCTTTTCGCAGGCTGCAGGTTCGTTGTTCCCGTTGTCTTCAGTGTCTGTCCCCAGTGGCTAAGGTTGGTTCAGTGGGTTGGGTAGGCTTCCTGGTGGAGGGGACTAGTGCCTGTGTTCTGGTGGATGAGGCTGGATCTTGTCTTTCTTGTGGGCAGGTCCACGTCTGGTGGTGTGTTTGGGGATGTCTGTGGCCTTATTATGATTTTAGGCAGCCTGCTAATGGATGGGGCTGTGTTCCTGTCTTGCTAGTTGTTTGCCATAGGGCGTCCAGCACTGTAGCTTGCTAGTCGTTGAGTGAAGCTGGGTCTTGGTTTTGAGGTGGAGATCTCTGGGAGATTTTTGCCATTTGGTATTACGTGGAGCTGGGAGGTCTCTTGTGGACCAGTGTCCTGAAGTTGGCTCTCCCACCTCAGAGGCACAGCCCTGATGCCTGGCTGGAGCACCAAGAGCCTTTCATCCACACAGCATGAATAAAAGGGAGAAAAAATAGAAAGAAAGAGAAAAAAGTAAAATAAAATAAAATAAAGTAAGATAAAGTTATTAAAATAAAAAATAAAAAATAATTATTAAAAAAAATTTTTTTGAAGTAAGGAAAAAGAAAAGAAAAAAACAAAAAACAAAAACCAATGGAAAGAACCCTAGGACAAATGGTGAAAGCAAAGCTATACAGACAAAATCTCACACAGAAGCATGCACATACACACTCACAAAAAGAGGAAAGGGGAAAAATAATATACCTTGCTCCCAAAGTCCACCTCCTCAATTTGGGATGATTCATTGTCTATTCAGGTATTCCACAGATGCAGGTACATCAAGTTGATTGTGGAGTTTTAATCTGCTGCTTCTGAGGCTGCTGGGAGAAATTTCCCTTTCTCTTCTTTGTTCGCACAGTTCCAGGAGTTCAGCTTTGGATTTGGCCCCACCTCTGTGCATAGGTCACATGAGGGCATGTGTTCTTTGCTCAGACAGGACAGAGTTGAAGGAGCAGCTGCTTCGTGGGCTCTGGCTCACTCAGGTCGGGGGAGGGAGGTGTACAGTGTGTGGGGCTAGCCTGCGGTGGCAGAGATCAGCGTCACGGTGCACCAGCCTTATGCACACTGTGCGTTCTCCCTGGGACGTTGTCCCTGCATCACTGGACCCTGGCCGTGATGGGCTGCACAGGTTCCTGGGATGGGTGGTGTGGATAGTGACCTGTTCTTTCACACAGGTTTCTTGTTGGTGGCAGCAGCAGCCTTAGCGTCTCATGCCTGTCTCTGGGGTCCCTGCTGATAGCCGCGGCTCGTGCCCGTCTCTGGAGCTCCTTTAAGCAGTGCTCTTAATCCCCTCTCCTCGCACACCAGGAAACAAATAGGGAAGAAAAAGTCTCTTGCCTCTTCGGCAGGTCCAGACCTTTTCCCGGACTCCCTCCCAGCTAGCTGTGGTGCACTAGCCCCCTTCAGGCTGTGTTCAAGCCACCAAATCCAGTCCTCTCCCTGGGATCTGACCTCTGAAGCCTGAGCCTCAGATCCCAGCTCCCACCCGCCCCTGCGGGTGAGCAGACAAGCCTCTCGGGCTGGTGAGTGCCGGTCGGCACCGATCCTCTGTGCAGGAACCTCTCTGCTTTGCCCTCCACACCCCTGTGGCTGTGCTCTCCTCTGTTGTGCTGAAGCTTCCCCCCTCCGCTACCAGCAGTGTCCGCCCGCGAAAGGGCTTCCTAGTGTGTGGAAACCTTTCCTCATTCACAGCTCCCTCCTACTGGTGCAGGTCCCGTCCCTATTCTTTTGTCTCTGTTTTTTCTTTTTTCTTTTGCCCTACCCAGGTACGTGGGGAGTTTCTTGCCTTTTGGGAGGTCTGAGGTTTTCTGCCAACGTTCAGTGGGTATTCTATAGGAGCAGTTCCACGTGTAGATGTATTTCTGATGCATCTGTGGGGAGGAAGGTGATCTCTGCATCTTACTCTTCCGCCATCTTCTCCTCTCTCCCCACAAGGATTTTTTTAAAATTTCTCTTTCTGATATTTTATTGTTAGTGTAAAAAAATACAACAGATTTCTGTATATTAATCTTGTATCCTGTTACTTTATTGCAATCATTTATTAGTTTTAATAATAGCTGTGTGGAGTCTTTTGGGTTCTCTATATAGAGTATCGTGTCACCTGCAAATAGTAAAAGTTTTATCCCCTCCCTTCCAATTTGGATACCATTTATTTCATTTTCTTGTCTGATTGCTGTGGATAGGACTTCCATTCCATTTTGAATAGAAGTGGTGAGAATGGGCATCCTTGTCTTCTTCCTGAACTTAGCAGGAAGGCTTTCATCAGCTTTGAGTATTAGGTCTGCTGTGTGTTTATCATAAATGGCTTTTATTAAGTTGAGATATGTTCCCTCTATACCCACGTTGCTAAGACTTTTTATCATTAATGGATGTTGAATTTTGTCAAATGCTTTTTCTATGTCTATTGAGATGATCATGTGGTTTTTGTCTTTCCTTTTGTTAATGTGGTGTATCACAATGATTGATTTGCATGTGTAGAACCATCCCTGTGATCTGAGAATGAATCCACCTTGATCATGGTATATAATCCTTTTACTGTACTGATGGATTTTTTTCCCTAATATGTTGTTGAGGATTTTTGCTTCTATCTTCATCAAAGATATTGGCTTATAATTTTTTGTAGTGTCTTTGGTTTTGGTATCAGGTTGATGGTGGCTACATAGAATGATTTTGGGAGTGTTCACTCTTCTTAGGTCTTTTGGAATAAATTGAGAAGGATAGGTGCAAGTTCTTTATATGTTTGGTAGAATTCCCCAGTGAATCCATGTAGTCTGGGACTTTTGCTGGCAAACAGTTTTTTTTTTTTTTTAATTACAGGTTTTATTTCACTTCTAGTGATCATTCTCTTCAAATTATCTGTTTCTTCTTGACTCAATTTTGGCAGGTTGTATGTTTCTAGAAACTTGTAGATTTCTTCCAAGTTCTCTAATTTGTTGACATGTAAGTGTTCATAGCATTGCCTTATGATTTTTTTTTTGTATTTCTGTTGTATCAGTTTTTATTTCTTCTCTTTCATTTCTTATTTTATTCATTTGTTTCCTCTCTCTTTTCTTCTTGGTGAGCCTGGCTGGAAGTTTGTCAATTTTTTATATCTCTTGCAAAAACCACCTCTTAGTTTTATTGATCTTTTCTATTTTGTACCTCTATTTTATTTATTTCCTCTCTGATATTTATTATTTCCTCTTCTGCCTACTTTGGGTTTTGTTTGTTCTTCTTTTTCTAATTCTTTTAAGTGGTAGGTTAGGGTTTTTTATTTGAGGTTTTTCTTTTTTCTTGAAGAAGGCCTGTATTACTATGAACTTCCCTCTCAGAAACGCTTTTGCTGTATCCCATAGATTTTGTAAGGTTTTGTTTTCATTGTTGTTTGTCTCAAGGTATTTTCTGATTTCTTCTTTGATTTCATTGTTGACCCATTTGCTTTTTAGTAGCATGTTGTTTAGTCTCCATGTGTTCTTTTTTTCCCTGGTTTTCTTTTTCTGGTTGATTTCTAGTTTCTTACCATTGTAGTCAGAAAATAAGCTTGAAATAATTTCTATCCTCTTAAATTGGTTGAGGCATTTTTGGTGAACTAGTATGTGGTCTATCCTAGAGAACATTCCATATGTGCCTGAAAATAATGTGTATTCTGTTTTTGTTTTTGCTTTTTGTTTTGGATATATTGTTCTGTAGATATCAAGTAATTCTAACTTGTCTATTGTGTCATTGGGACCTCTATTGCATTATTGATTTTCTGTCTGGAAGATCTGTCCATTGATGTTAGTGGTGTGTTAAAGTCTATTACTATTATTGTATTATTGTCCATTTATCCATTTATATCTGTTAGTATTTGTTTTATATATTTATGGGCTTTTATAGTGGGTGCATATGTGTTAAAATGTGTAATATTCTCTTCTTGTATTGATCCCTTTATCATTATATAGTGTCCTTCTTTGTCTTTCTTTATGGGCTTTGTTTTAAAGCCTATTTTGTTTGGTATGAGTGTTGCTATCCCCACTTTCTTGTCATTTCCATTTGCATGAAATATCTTTTTCATCTCTTTACTTTCAATCTGTGTTTATCTTTTGCCCTGAAGTCAGTCTCTTGTAGGCAGCATAATGTAGGTTCTTGTTTTTCCCTCCAATCTGCCAATCTGTCACTCTATATCTTTTGATCAGAGCATTTAGTCCATTGACTTAAAATAACTATTGATTAGTGTGTATTTATTGGCATGTTAAACCTTGTTTTCCAGTTGATTTTGTAGGGTTTTTTGTTGTTGTTGTTGTTCCTTTCTTCTTCTTTTTATTTTTCCTTTTGTGGTATGATTTTTTTTCTTTTTTTTTTAATGCTTGAGTTCCTTTCTTTTTGGTTTGTGGTTACCCTGGTCTTCAAGTATGTTAAACCATAACTAAACTAACTTTCTTTAAACTGATAGTCATATAAGTTCAAACACATTCTAAAAGATCTGCACATTTTTACTTCCCTCCCCCACATTTGGTGATTTTGATATCCTATTTTATGTCTTTATGTCTATCCTTTTCTTGTTGATTATATTTATAATTGCTTTTACTGAAACTTTTTTACTGTTTTTTAATCTATGTACTGGTTTATTTAAGTGCTCTTCAATTCTTTTATATATTTGCCTTTCCTATTGTGATTGTTCCTTTCCTGTAGATTCTTGTTTCTTTCTATTTAGAGACTACCTTTCAATATTTCTTTTAGAGTAGGGTTAGTATTGCTGTATTCTTTTAGTTTTTGCTTGTCTGAGAAATTATTTATTTCTCCTTCTATTCTAAATGATGATCTTGCTGGGTAGAGTATCCTACATTGCAGGTTTTTCCCTTTCAAGACTCCCTTCTGGACACTCCCTTCTGGCCTGCAAAGTTTCTGCAGAGAAGTCATCCAATAGCCTTATGGGGGTTCCCTTGTAACTGACACTTTATTTTTGTCTTGCCAAGTTTAGAATCTTCTCTGTATCTTTAAATTTTACCATTTTAATTATGATGTGTTTTGATGTTTGTCTGTTTGGGTTCAGCTTGTTTGGGACCCTTTGTGATTCCTGTACCTGGATACCTGGTACCTGGTGTCTGGTATCCTTCTTTAGGTTTGGGAATGAATTTTTCAGCCATAATTTTTTCAAATACATTTCTGAGTGCCTTCTTTCTTCTTCTGAAACCCCTTTTATACATAGGTGTCATGATTCATATTATCCCATAGATTAATATATGTTGCTTTCTTTTTTATTTATTTATTTAATTTTTTCATTTGTCTTTCCGTCTGCTGTTCTATTTGAGTGATTTCCATTATTCTATCTTTCAGGTCACTTATGTGTTCTCCTGCATTATTTAGTCAGCTATTCATTGCTTCTAGATTGGTTTTTATCTCGGCAATTGATTGTCTAATTTTGATTTGTTCATCTTTATATTTTCTAGTTCCTTGTTACAGTGATCTGCATTTCTATCAATAATCTTTCTTAATACCTTTGGTGTTTTTATTACCTCCTTTTTGAACTTGGGGTCTAGTAGACTGGTGAGCTATTTGTCATTTTTTTTTGTTTTTTTTTAATCTCAGGGGATTTCTCTTGTTCTTTAAATTGAGGTAGTCCCTCTGCTTTTTAATTTACTTAATTATCTCTGTCTCTTTGAAGTTAGGAGAAACAGTTATCTACTGTGGTCTTGAAGGGATATTTTTATGTGAGAACATCTCTGTGTAGACTGTGTGAGTCCAATATTTTTGGTATGAGGGCTGATTTTGGTATGGTTGCTAGCCATGTCTTTCTTCAGAAAGTGCTGACCACTATCCCCTTGATGGGACGTGTGGTTGGTGTTGTGGTGTCCAGAGCCTGAGCTGAATGTTGGGTAGGGTATCCTCTTTGCTTCATGGCTGTTACAGCCCTGGCAGGGGAGAGGTCTGCTCCCCAGTTGCTGGAGTATGTGCCCTGAGGGTCTGAATTGATGTCTCCATTGCCCTTGAGTGCATGCTCTGTACCAAAGGAAGTAACTGCTGAAGCAATTGAGGCCCATGTGTTCACAGCATATCTATGCACTGCTCACTCAGGCATCTGCAGTTCTACCCATGAGCAGCCCACAGTCATGTCCTTTTCTCTGTTGTGTTTTTCCAAGACCTAACGTTAGACTGTGGTGCAGAGTGGGCTGGTGGCAGGTACAACTGTGATGTAGCTGCAGGAATTGAGGTAGTTGTGCTGTCTCCTGGGACCTGGGCTGTCCCTGTGGCAGACCTCTCCCAGGACCTGTCCACCCCCGATCCAGCTTCAAGTTGCGGTATGGACTGAGCAGAGCCAGAGGGCTCCCACTGGGAAATGAATCACTGCATACTCCTCCCCAGTGGCTGTCCACCAAAGACATACATTTCTGTGGCCCCACCCTGCTGTGTGCCCCAACAAAGTCCACCACAGCTGGACCCGCCCCTTCCGTGCATGCTGAAAATAGGCTCTGAGGTTCAGCCCAGGCCAACTAGGCTGTGTCAGTGCAGCTATACTGAGTCCTCTTCCAGGTCCTGTTCACTGGAGATTCAGCACCTACCCACTTCACATACTAGTAGCCCCACCCAGTGTGTACTTGGGACTGGGAAGTGCAGTGAGGCAGTAGCTGCCAGTGGTGGTCTCTCTCCACCCTGATTTCTAACAAGCCAGAACATGTGCACTCCTCTTGAGCAGAGTCCAGGGCCCTCCAGCCCCTCTATTCATCCCAGCAGACCCCCCAGCATGCAAAGTTGTTCCCCTGTGTGGACCTTTCCTTCTTCACTGATCCCTCCCAGGTGTGCTGATCCCATCCTGAGGCCTTTTTTAAACTTGGTTTTCTGTGATAATTGTTTCACCTATAGATGTATTTTTTTATGTGTTTGTGAGGGAAGGGGAGCTCCACATCCTGCTACTCCACCATCTTCATCCTCCTCCGTGTTTTTTTTTTTTTTATTTTAAAGGATAACTGACAGATCCAAATTAATTATGTTTCATTAATCTCCAATTGTCTACACACTCACACTTGCAAATTTGCCTTTTGTATTTTATGACTGTTTCATCATCTTCGTATACCAGAAGAATAGGGCTCAATATATTGGTAACTATTTTTGGAAAAGTGCTTTCCTTAGGTCACATATTTATCTTTTGTTATAGCACTGGGTACGAGAACTATGTAGTGTTTCTTGCTACCACAGGTAAATTGTATAACCCTATAATAAGATCAATTTTTTTGCTTTTGAGTCAGGTCAAGAAATGCCTGATTCTTCCTGCATAACATTCTATTGAGGATTGTGTTATAATGAAGCTTTTGTCTCCTGTCAAGGAGACAAAAAGGACATCATTCTAAGACACATGTGCAGCAAGGATCTGAGGAGCCTGTATACTTCATTTTGTATTGTGCAAAAGATAATTTTCATAAAAATTATCTAATCCTAGGCTTCCCAAATAACAGTATGTGGAATAGCTACATCAGAGTCACATGGGTAATTAGTTACAAAGTCAGATTCTTATTCTTCCATACCGATCTATTAAATAAGAATTGCTGAGGATGGGCCTTAGCAAACATTTAAAGAGGATAGGTAACTTTCTCAAAATGTCCCAGAAAATGAGTGGAGACAAGATTCAATTTCAGATCCGGTTGACTGCAAAGCTTACACTACTAACCTTATTATAGTGTCAGCAGAAATGATTGCCACAAGCTAAATTAAATGGGGCAGGCCTGAGTTGAAATTGAAACTGTGCACCTCAGATTGGGACTTGAACCCATGTGCCAGGACTCGAACCCAGCCAAAACCCAGATTGGGACTTGAACACATGTGGCTGGGACTCGAACCTGGCCAAAACTCAGATTGGGACTTGAACCCACGTAGCCAGGACTCGAACCTAGCCAGAACCCACAGTCTTCCAACTGAGATCACACACCTGGTTTCAGGACTTAATGAATCTCAGGTTCTTGATGGCTCATCACAGAAAGAATTCAGTGAGAGACAAAGTGAAAGGTAAGAAGTGGATTTATTTAGAGAGAAACACACTCCACAGAGTGTGAGCCATCTCAGAAGGTGAGAAAGGCACCAGGGTATGAGGTTGTCAGTTTTTATAAGAGTGGGTAAATTCATAGGCTCATGAATGGGAGTATTCCAGCTATTTTAGGAAGAGGCAGGGATTTCCCGGAATAGGGTCACTGCCCCCTTTTTATCCTTATTAAGGTCAGTCTTGGAACTTTCATGGCAACTGTGGGTGTGTCATTTAGCTTGCTGATGTGAGCTTGCTGATGCTGAGGCTCAAGGTCTAGTGGAAAAAGTCAATTTGTCTGCCATCTTGGATCCATTTTGTTCTAATCAGTTTATGTCATGTCCTTGGGCTATGTCATTCTTTCAAAAGTTGTGCCCTGCCTCCTTCTCTCCTGTTTCAAAATGACAGGGAAAAAACTCAGTCCTAGTCCGAAACATTACTTCACTACTAGAGGAAGTGAGAAGATATACTGGCAGATATTTTTAATTGGATGATTATACTTTCTTTTTGAGAAAAATCATATTTTGAGTTGCCTGTAAAAATAAGGGTCAGATTAACCGAATAGTAGTTTTAGCCATGTAACCACAAAACAAAGGACATTTTATACTACTACATAATGTTCAAGGCTCAGTAAAAGATAAAAATTGGGGGTTCCAAGTTAAAATTTCAAGGGAAAATATACCATTAAATTTACTAAAATATAATTTTTTTTCTTTTCTTCTGTGGTCTCTCTTTGGACTTGTTTAGGTGTTTTTTATCTGCTACTTGTTGTTGTTATGAGTAAAGAAAAATTTATGTTTAAATTATTAGCATAAATTATACCATTCATTTTTGTATTGTGCAAGGCAGTTTAAATAGAGATATAAATTTTATGTGGAATCATATATATTACTCAGTTATTATTTTATATCTTGTACAGACATATGTATTTTTTTCTTAACAGAGCAGTGGAAATACTGCACAAAACTACCTTAAATGCTTTGATTTGACTTTCTGATAGGCATACATTCTACCAACACTCTCTATTTTGGGCTTCCTGATGCATAAGAAAGGACTGAAAAGATAAGGATCTATGGATTGCCCTATCTTTCCATTTTAAACTATGTCATCATTTTCAGTAAGTGTGGTTGGCTAACACAAGGAAATAACATGAGTAAGAAAGAATATAAGGTTCCATGGTTGTTCTTGTTTCATAGAACATCATTTCCTTCTTTCTGTGTTTGAAGCAAGTTCTGGTGTGAAAGGAAAGTGTGGTCCTTAGGGTCTGTCTGTGGCCAAGTTTACTCATTCATAGTAATGTAGCTCACTTACCTTATACTTTCCTTGAGAATTACAGACCTCCCACACATTGTGGGTCCACCAGAATTCTGTACTCATGAGGTACCACAATAGCTATATGCAAAAGGGTTGGCAAGAAACAGTAAACACGCATAGTGTGCGTATTTCTTCTGCTCACAAATATGCTTTATTGTCTTATTAAACTTCAGTTAGAAAACACAATTCTGAGATAAAATTATTAAGTCACTGATAGCAGACCTTTAAATCAACTATAGCATCCTTCTGTGCATGGAGCCCTGTACAATTGCATAGGTTGCACACCCATGATGCAAACTGTGTGTATGTATGAAACCATGAGAAATAACTTTCTCTTAGAAGAATTTGGGGTTAGAGCTCTTTATGGCTTTATCATTAGTTTCACAACTTCTATGCTGGACAAATGACAGAAGAATAAATTAAATATAGATTAATCTCCAAATTCAGGAAATAAAGGATCTAGTCATTCTACAAATATTTGTACCTACTTTTCATAAATATGCTGTATGCTACAAATTATGGGGAGACACAGAGATATAACATTCTTCCCTCAAGATGCTTATAGGTTAATGGGTCTGCCAGACCTCTTTAAAGCATATTGGATACAAAACAGAACAAACTGAATGTTATTCTAGAGATGTGAAACCACCAAATAATATTTATTACAAGAATAAATAAATAAATTCTGTATTTGTGGATTGGAATAGCTTCATAGAAGAGGTGCAATATTTGAGGTAACATTAAAGGATTTGGATAAACTGAGTCAATGGAAGGCATTCTGAGTCAACAGAAGAGGATGAATAAAGGGACATCATGTGGTGGAAAATGGAACATCAATCTATGTGACAAGAGGTATGTAGTGCAGTGGAGCATGCTAGTCAGCTCAGGCTGCCATAATAAAATACTGTAGACAGGCAACTTAAATGACAGATTTGTTTTCTCACAGTTCTGGAGGCTGTGAAGTCCAGATGAATGTGCCAGGTAATTCAGTTCCTGGTGAGAGCTGTCTTCTTGACTAGAGAGGGAGAAAGTGAGCAACATTTCTGGTGTCTCTTCTCATAAGTGCACTAATCCCATCATGAGAGTCCCACACTTATGACCTCATTTAACCCTAATTACCTCCAAAAGATCCCCATCTCCATATCGTCACTTGGGGCATAGGGCTTCAACATATGAATTTTGTAGGAACACAAATATTCAGTCCATAATACTTCATTCTTTAGCCTCCTAAATTTCAGGTCCTTGTCATATGCAAAAGACATGAATTCCATTTCAACAGCCCAGAAAGTCTTAACTGATTCCAGCATCATATCTAAAGTCTAAAGCCCAAAGTCTCATTCAAGCCTCATACAAACCGTGGGTGAGAGTAGAGGGGTGATTCATCCTTACTTAAAATTTCTCTTCACCAGGACGGCTTCAAGGTGGCAGAAGAGTAAGATGTGGAGATCACCTTCCTCCCCACAAATACATCAGAAATACCTCTACATGTGGAACAGCTCCTACAGAACACCTACTGAATGCTGGCAGAAGACCTCAGACCTCCCAAAAAGCAAGAAACTCCCCACGTACCTGGGTAGGGCAAAAGAAAAAGAAAAAACAGAGACAAAAGAATAGGGATGGGACCTGCACCAGTGGGAGGGAGCTGTGAATGAGGAAAGGTTTCCACACACTAGGAAGCCCCTTCGTGGGCAGAGACTGCGGGTGACGGATGGGGGAAGCTTCAGAGCCATGGAGGAGAGCACAGCAACAGGGGTGCAGAGGGCAAAGCGGAGAGATTCCCGCACAGACGATCGGTGCTCACCAGCACTAACCAACCAGAGAGGCTAGTCTGCTCCTCCGCCAGGGCAGGCGGTGGCTGGGAGTTGAGGCTGGGGCTTCGGAGCTCAGATCCCAGGGAGAGGACTGGGGTTGGCTGCGTGAACACAGCCTGAAGGGGCTAGTGCGCCACAGCTAGCCGGAAAGGAGCCTGGGAAAAAGTCTGGAGTTGCCGAAGAGGCAAGAGACTTTTTCTTGCCTCTTTGTTTCCTGGTACGCGAGGAGAGGGGATTAAGAGCACCACTTAAAGGAGCTCCAGAGACAGGCATGAGCCCCAGCTATAAGAGCAGACCCCAGAGACAAGCACGAGATGCTAAGGCTGCTGCTGCAGCCACCAAAATCCCTGTGTGCAAGCACAGGTCACTCTCCACACCTCCCCTCCCAGAAGTCTGTGCAGCCCGCCACTGCCAGGGTCCCGTGATCCAGGGACAACTTCCCCAGGAGAACACACAGCGTGCCTCAGGCTGGTACAAAATCACGTCTGCCTCTGCTGCCGCAGGCTCGCCCCGCACTCCATACCCTTCCCACCCCTGGCCTGAGTGAGCCAGAGCCCCCGAATCAGCTGCTTCTTTTACCCTGTCCTGTCTGAGGGAAGAAGAGATGCCCTCAGGTGACCTACACGCAGAGGTGGGTCCAAATCGAAAGCTGAACACCAGGAGCTGTGTGAACAAAGAAGAGAAAGGGAAATTTCTCCCAGCAGCCTCAGGAGCAGCGGATTAAATCTCCACAATCAACTTGATGTACCCTGCATCTGTGGAATACGTGAATAGACAACGAATCATCCCAAATTGAGGAGGTGGACTTTGGGAGAAAAAAAAAATATATATATATATTTTTTTTCCCTTTTTCTCTTTTTGTGAGTGTGTATGTGTATGCTTCTGTGTGTGATTTTGTCTGTATAGCTTTGTTTTACAATTTGACCTAGCATCCTGTCTGTCGGTTATTTTGTTTGTTTTTTTGTTTTTACTATAGTTTTTAGCACTTGTTACCACTGCTGGATTTGTTTTTTGGCTACGTTGCTCTCTTTTTTCTTTCTTTCTTTTTTTTTTTATTACTTAGAAAAATTATTTTAATAATTATTTTTATGTTAAAAACTTTATATTCTTTATTTTAATTTAATTTGCCTTCTTCTATCTTTCTTTTTCTCTCTTTTATTTTGACCTGTGTGGATGACAGGCTCATGGTGCTCCAACCAGGCATCAGGACTGTGCCTCTGAGGTGGGAGAGCCAAGTTCAGGACACTGGTCCACAAGAGACCTCCCAGCTCCACGTAATATCAAATGGTGAAACTCTCCCAGAGATCTCCATCTCAATGCCAAGACCGAGCTCCACTCAATGACCAGTAAGCTAGAGTGCTGGACACTATATACCAAACAACCAGCAAGACAGGAACATAACCACATCCTTTTGCAGAGAGGCTACCTAAAATCACAATAAGGCCACAGAAACCCCAAAACACACCACCAGATGTGGACCTGCCCACTAGAAAGACAAGATCCAACCTCATCCACCAGAACACAGGCACCAGTTCCCTCCACCAGGAAGCCTACACAACCCACTGAACCAACCTTAGCCACTGGGGACAGACACCAAAAACAACTGGAACTACGAAACTGAAGCCTGTGAAAAGGAGACCCCAAACACAGTAAGTTAACCAAAATGAGAAGACGAAGAAACACACAGCAGATGAAGGAGCAAGGCAAAAACCCACAAGGCCTAATAAATGAAGAGGAAATAGGCAGTTTACCTGAAAAAGAATTCAGAATAATGTTAGTAAAGATGATCCAAAATCTTGGAAATAGAATGGAGAAAATAGAAGAAATGTTTAACAAAGACCTAGAATAACTAACGAGCAAAGAAACAGTGATGAACAACACAATAAATGAAATTAAAAATTCTCTAGAAGGGATCAATAGAAGAATAACTGAGGTAGAAGAACGGAAAAGTGACCTGGAAGATAAAATAGTGGAAATAATTACTGCAGAGCAGAATAAAGGAAAAAGAATGAAAAGAATTGAGGAACATCTCAGAGACCTCTGGGACAACATTAAATGCACCAACATTCGAGTTATAGGGGTCCCAGAAGAAGAAGAGAAAAAGAAAGGGACTGAGAAAATATTTGAAGTGATTATAGTTGAAACTTCCCTAATATGGGAAAGAAAATAGTTAATCCAGCCCAGTAAACACAGAAAGTCCCATACAGGATAAATCCAAGGAGAAACACACCAAGATACATATTAATCAAACTATCAAAAATTAAATATAAAGAAAACATATTAAAAACAGCAAGGGAAAAACAACAAATAACACACAAGGGAATCCCCATAAGGTGAACAGCTGAACTTTCAGCAGAATCTCTGCAAGCCAGAAGGGAGTGGAAGGATATACTTAAAGTGATGAAGGAGAAAAACCTACAACCAAGACTACTCTACCCAGCAAGGATCATATTTAGATTTGGCAGAGAAATTAAAAGCTTTGCAGACGAGCAAAATGTAAGAGAATGCAACACCACCAAACCACCTTTACAACAAATGGTATAGGAACTTCTCTAAGCAGGAAACAGAAGAGAAGGAAAAGATCTACAATAGCAAACCCAAAACAATTAAGAAAATGATAATAGGAACATACATATGGATAATTACCTTAAGTGTAAATGGATTAAATGCTCCAACCAAAAGACATGGACTGGCTGAAAGGATACAAAAACTAGACCCATATATATGCTGCCTACAAGAGACCCACTTCAGACCAAGGGACACATACAGATTGAAAGTGAAGGTATGGAAAATGATATTCCGTGCAAATGGAAATCAAGAGAAAGCTGGAGTAGCAATTCTCATATCAGAAAAAATAGACTTTAAAACAAAGACTATTACAAGAGACAAAGAAAGACACTACATGATGATCAAGGGATCAATCCAAGAAGAAGATATAACAATTGTAAATATTTATCCACCCAACATAGGAGAACCTCAATACATAAGGCAAATGCTAACAGCCATAAAAGAGGAAATCAACAGTAACACAATCATAGTAGAGGACTTTAACACCCCACTTTCACCAATAGACATATCATCCAAAATGAAAATAAATAAGGAAACACAAGCTTTAAATGATACATTAAACAAGATGGACTTAATTGATATTTATAGAACATTCCATCAAGAAACAACAGACTACACATTCTTCTCAAGTGCTCATGGAACATTCTCCAGGATGGATCATATCATGGGTCAAATATCAAGCCTTGGTAAATTTAAGAAAACTGAAATTGTATCAAGTATCTTTTCTGACCACAATGCTATGAGACTAGATATCAATTACAGGAAAAAATCTGCAAAAAATACAAACACTTGGAGGCTAAACAATCCACTATTCTAATAACCAAGAGCTCACTGATGAAATCAAAGAGGAAATAAAAAATACATAGAAATATATGACAATGAAAACACGATGATCCAATACCTATGGGATGCAGCAAAAACAGTTCTAAGAGGGAAGTTTATAGCAATACAATCCTACCTTAAGAAACAAGAAACATCCCAAATAAACAACCTAGCCTTACTCCTAAAACAATTAGAGAAAGAAGAAAAAAATACCCGAAAGTTAGCAGAAGGAAAGAAATCATAAAGATCAGATCAGAAATAAATGAAAAAGAAATGAAGGAAATGATAGCAAAGGTCAATAAAACTACAAGCTGATTCTTTGAGAAGATAAACAAAATTGATAAACCATTAGCCAGACTCATCAAGAAAAAAAGGGAGAAGACTCAAATCAATAGAATTAGAAATGGAAAAGGGGAAGTAACAACTGACACTGCAGAAATACAAAGGATCATGAGAGATTACTACAAGCAACTACATGTCAATAAAATGTACAACCTGGAAGAAATGGACAAATTCTTAGAAATGCAAAACCTTCTGAGAATAAACCAGAAAGAAATAGAAAATATGAGCAGACCAATCACAAGCACTGAAATTGAAAGTGTGATTAAAAATCTTCCAACAAAATAAAAGCCCAAGACCAGATGGCTTCACAGGCGAATCCTATCAACATTTAGAGAAGAGCTAACACCTATCCTTCTCAAAGTCTTCCAAAATATAGCAGAGGTAGGAACACTCCCAAACTCATTCTATGAGGCCACCATCACCCTGATACTAAAACCAGACAAATATGTCACAAAGAAAGAACACTATAGGCCAATATCACTGATTAACTTAGATGCAGAAATCCTCAACAAAATAATAGCAAACAGAATCCAACAGCACGTTAAAAGGATCATGCAACATGATCAAATGGGATTTATCCCAGGAATGCAAGGATTCTTAAATATACGCAAATCAATCAATGTGATAAAACATATTAACAAATTGAAGGAGAAAAAACATATGATGATCTCAAAACATGCAGAAAAAGCTTTTGACAAAATTCAACACCCATTTATGATAAAAACCCTCCAGAAAATAGGCATAGAGGGAACTTTCCTCAACATAATAAAGGCCATATATTACAAAGCCACAGCCAACATCGTCCTCAATGGTGAAAAACTGAAACTATTGGGCTTCCCTGGTGGCGCAGTGGTTGAGAGTCTGCCTGCTGGTGCAGGGGACGGGGGTTCGAGCCCTGGTCTGGGAGGATCCCGCATGCCGTGGAGCAGCTGGGCCTGTGAGCCACAATTGCTGGGCCTGCGTGTCTGGAGCCTGTGGTCTGCGACAGCGAGAGGCCCGTGCACCGCGATGGGGGGTGGCCCCCGCTTGCCGCGGCTGGAGAGAGCTCTCGCACAGAAGCGAGGACCCAACGCAGCCATGAATTAAATAAATAAATAAATAAAAATTAAAAGAAATTTAAAGGAAAAAAACTGAAACTATTTCCACTAAGATCAGGAACAAGACAAGGTTGCCCACTCTCACCACTATTATTCAACATAGTTTTGGAAGTGTTAGCCACAGCAATCAGAGAAGAAAAAGAAATAAAAAGAATCCAAATCGGAAAAGAAGAAATAAAGCTGTCACTGTTTGCAGATGACATGATACTATAAATAGAGAATCCTAAAGATGCTACCAGAAATCTACTAGAGCTAATCAATGCATCTGGTAAAGTAGCAGGATACAAAATTAATACACAGAAATCTCTTGCATTCCTATACACTAATGATGAAAAATCTGAAAGTGAAATTAAGAAAACACTCCCATTTACCACTGCAACAAAAAGAATAAAATATCTGGGAATAAACCTACCTAAGGAGACAAAAGACCTGTATGCAGAAAATTATGACACTGATGAAAGAAATTAAAGATGATAGAAATAGATGGAGAGATATACCATGTTCTTGGATTGGAAGAATCAACATTGTGAAAATGACTCTATTAGCCAAAGCAATATACAGATTCAATGCAATCCCTATCAAACTACCACTGGCTTTTTCCACAGAATTAGAACAAAAAAAATCACAATTTTTATGGAAACACAAAAGATCCCGAATAGCCAAATCAATCTTGAGAAAGAAAGATGGAGCTGGAGGAATCAGGCTCCCTGACTTCAGACTACACTACAAAGCCACAGTAATCAAGACAGTATGGTACTGGCACAAAAACAGAAATATAGATCAATGGAACAGGATAGAAAGCCCAGAGATAAATGCAGGCACATATGGTCACCTTATCTTTGATAAAGGAAACAAGAATATACAGTGAAGAAAAGACAGCCTCTTCAATAAGTGGTGTTGGGAAAACTGGGCAGCTACATGTAAAAGAATGAAATTAGAACACTCCTTAACTCCATATACAAAAATAAGCTCAAAATGGATTAAAGACCTAAATGTAAGGCCAGACACTATCAAACTCATAGAAGAAAAGATAGGCAGAACACTCTATGACATAAATCACAGCAAGATCCTTTTTGACCCATCTCCTAGAGAAATGGAAATAAAAGCAAAAATAAACAAATGGGACCTAATGAAACTTAAAAGCTTGCAGCAAAGGAAACCATAAACAAGACGAAAAGACAACCTTCAGAATGGGAGAAAATATTTGCAAATGAAGTAGCTGACAGAGGATTAATCTCCAAAATGTACAACCAGCTCATGCAGCTCAATATCAAAAAATCAAACAACCCAATCCAAAAATGGGCAGAAGACCTAAATAGACATTTCTCCAAAGAAGATATACAGATTGCCAATAAACACATGAAAGAATGCTCAACCTCATTAATCATTAGAGAAATGCAAATAAAAACTACTATGAGATATCATCTCACACTCGTCAGAATGGCCATCATCAAAACATGTACAAACAATAAATGCTGGAGAGGGTTTGGAGAAAAGGGAACACTCTTGCACTTTTGGTGGGAATGTAAATTGATGCAGCCACTATGGAGAACAGAATGGAGGTTCCTTAAAAAACTAAAAGTAGAACTACCATATGACCCAGCATTTCCACGCCTGGGCATATACCCTGGGAAAACCATAATTCAAAAATAGTCATGTACCAAAATGTTCATTGCAGCTCTATTTACAATAGCCAGGACATGGAAGCAACCTAAGTGTCCATCAACAGATGAATGGATAAAGAAGCTGTGGTGCATATATACAATGGAATATTACTCAGCCATAAAAAGAAATGAAATTGAGTTATTTGTAGTGAGGTGGATGGACCTAGAGTCTGTCATACAGAGTGAAGTAAGTCAGAAAGGGAAAACAAATACCGCATGGTAACACATATATATGTAATCTAAAAAAGAAAAAAAAAGCAACTAAACAAACAAACATTGTCATGAAGAACCTATGGGTGTGACGGGAATAAGGACATAGACCTATTAGAGAATGGACTTTAAGATACGGGGAGGGGGAAGGGTAAGATGGGACAAAGTGTGAGAGTGGCATGGACATTTATACACTGCCAAACGTAAGATACATAGCTAGTGGGAAGCAGCCGCATAGCACAGGGATGTCAGCTCCGTGATTTGTGACCACTTAGAGAGGTGGGATAGGGTGGGTGGGAGGGAGGGAGGCTCAAGAGGGAAGAGATATGGGGACATATGTATATGTGTAACTGATTCACTTTGTTTTAAAGCAGAATCTAAGACACCATTGTAAAGCAATTTTACTCCAATAAAGTTATTTAAAAAAATGAATAACAATTAGTAAAGCAAATGCAATATGGCTTACCCTATTACATTTTTTTTCTCTTCAGCTATGAACTTGTGAAATGAGATAAGCTATGTGCTTCCATAGTATATTGGTGGATAAACATATACGAAAAATTATAGGATTGAAATTTCCATTCCAAGAGAGAGAAATTGGAAAGAAGAAAGGGAATGTGGGTCCGAAGCAAGTCTCAAACCTAACAAGGCAAATTCCATTGGATCATTTATTTTCTTCAATTTTTATTGAGATATAATTGACATACAGCACTGTGTCAATTTAAGGTATACAGCATAATGATGTGACTTATGTGTATCATGAAATGATGACCACAATAAACTTAGTGAACATCTATCATTTCATATAGATACAAAATTTTAGAAAAAGAGAAAATTTTCCTTGTGAAGATAACACTTAGTATTTACTCTCTTAACAGCTTTCCTATATAATATACAGCAGTGTTAATTATAATTATCACATTGTAAATTACATCCCAGAAATTATCTTATAATTGGAAGTTTGTAACTTTTGAATACCTTCATCCAATTCTTCCTCCCCACAATCCCCACCTCTGGTAACCACAAATCTGATCTGCTTTTCTATGAGTTTATTTATTTTTTTTAAATTATAACTGACTTACCGCACTGTGTTATAAAACACAGCATAGCAATTCAATATTTCAATATATTTCAAAATGATCAGCATAATTCTAGCTACCATCTGTCAACTTATAAAGATATTACACGTTATAGAATATATTCCCCACACTGTACATTTCATACTGATGACTCACTTATTTTCTATCTAAAATTATGTCCCTCTATCTCCCTCACCTATTTCTCTCCTCCCCTCACCATTTCCCCTTCTGCAATCAGCTGTTTGTTCTCTGAATCTATCACTCTGTTTTATTCTTTGCATATAGCTGTCCAGTTGTCCCAACATCATTTATTAAAGAGGCTTTCTTTTCCCCACTATATATTCTTCCCTTCTTTGTTATAGATTAATTGCCCATTTAAGTGTGGGTTCAATTCTGGGCTCTGTATTTGGTTCTATTTATCTATGTGCCTGTTTTTGTGCTGGTATCATATTTTTTTATTACTGCAGCTTTGTAGTACAGTTTGAAATTGATACCTGCAACTTTGTTCTTCTTCCTCAAGATTGTTTTGACTATTCAGGATCTTTTGTGTTTCCATACTATAAATTTTAGAATTATTTGTTCTAGTTCTCTAAAGAATGCCATTGGAATTTTGATATTAATTGCACTGAATCTGTAGATTGCCTTGGGTAGTATGGTCATTTTAACAATATCAATTCTACCAATCCATGTGCAGGGTATATATTTCCATTTGTTAGGGTTGTTCAATTTATTTCATAAGTGTCTTACATTTTTCCAAGTACAGGTTATTCTTTTTGATGCAATTGTAAATTGGATCGTTTCTTAATTTATCTTTCTGACAGTTTGTTTTTGATGTATAGAAACACAACACATTTCTGTATATTAATTTTGTATTCTGTAACTTTATTGAATTCATTGATGAGTTCTAGGGGTTTTTTGGTGGCCTCTTTAGGATTTTATATGCATAGTATCATGTCACCTGCAAACAGTGACAGTTTCACTTCTTTTCCAATTTTGAATTCCTCTTATTTCTTTTACTTCTCTGATTCCTGTGAGTACGACTTCCATTATTGTGTTGAATAAAACTGGTGACCGTGGGCATCCTTGCTGTTTCTGATCTTAGAAGAAATGCTTCCAAATTTTCACCATTGAGTATGATGTTAGCTGTGATCTTGTCATAGATGATCTTTATTATGTTGATCTTTATTATACCCACTTTGTTGAGTTTTATCATGAATGGATGTTGAATTTTTTTCAAAAACTTTTTATGTGTCTATTGAGATGATCATGATTTTTATTTTTCAATTTGTCAATGTGGTGTATCACATTGATTGATTTATGGATATTGAACCACATTACATCTGTGGGATTAATCCAGCTTGATGAGAGTGTATGATCCTTGAAACGTATTGTTGAATTTGTTTTGCTAATATTTTTTTGAGGATTTTTGCATCTATATTTATCAGTGATATTTGCCTGAAATTTTCTTTTTTAGTAGTGTCTTTGGTTTTGGTACCAGGGTGATAGTGACCTCATAGAATGAGCTCAGAAGTGTTCCTTCCTCTTTCATATTTTGGAGTAGTTTGAGAAGAATAAGTGTTAACTCTTTTCTAAATATTTGGTAGAATTCAGCCTTGAAACCGTCTGGTCCTGGACTTTTATTTGTTTGAAAGTTTTTTAAATTACTGATTCAGTTCCATTACTGGTAATTGGCCTGCTAATATTTTCTACTTCTTCCTAATTTAGTCTTGGGAGATTGTACATTTCTAAGAAATTTTTCATATCTTTTATGTTGTCCATTTTATTGGCATATAACTTCATAATAATCTCATGATTATTTCTGTGGTGTTGGTTGTAACTTCTTTTTCATTTCCTGTTTTATCCATTTGATTCCTCACTCTTTTTTCTTATTGAGACTGGTTAAAGTTTTATCCATTTTCTTTATCTTTGCAAATAACCAGGTCTAGTTTCATTGATCTTTTCTATTGTTTTTCATCTCTATTTCATTTACTTCTGCTCTGATCTTTATGATTTCTTTTTTTTTTTTTAGTAACTTTGTGTTTTGTTTGTTCTTCTGTTTCTAGTTACTTTAGGTGTAAGTTTAAGTCATTTATTTGAGATTTTTCTTGCTTCCTGAGGTAGGCTTGTATTGCTATAAATTTCTCTCTTAGAACTGATTTTGATGGGTCTCATAGGTCTTAGATCATTTTGTTTTTGTTTTTATTTGCCTTCAGGTATTTTTTATTTTCTTTCTTATTTCATCAGTGACCCATTGGTTGTTTGGTGTCATATTGTTTAGACTCCATATTTCTGTGTTTTTTTGCAGTTTTCTTTTTGTAGTTGATTTCTAGCCTCAAGGCATTATGGTTGGAAAAGATGCTTAGTATAATTTAAAACTTCTTAAATTTATTGAGACTTGTTTTGTGTCCTAGCATGTTATCTATACTGAAGAATGTTCTATGTGCTCTTGAAAAGAATGTTTTTACTCTGCTGCTTTTGGATGGAATGTTCTATGTGTATCTATTAATCCATCCTGCCTAATGTGTAATTTAAGGCCCATGTTGCCTTATTGATTTCCTATCTGTATGATCTGTCCTTTGATGTAAGTGGGTTGTTAATGTCTCCTACTGTTATTGTGTTACTTTCACTTTCTCCGTTTATGTCTGTTAATATTTGCTTTATGTATTTAGGTAAAGCTATGTTGGGTGCATATATATTTATAATTGCTATATCTTCTTGTTGGATTAATCTCCCCCTCATTGTGTAATATCCTTGTCTCTTGTTGCAGTCCTTATTTTAAAGTATATTTTGTCTAATATAAGTATTTCTAACCCAGCTTTCTTTTTGTTTCCATTTGCATGGAGTACCTTTTTCTGTCCCCTCACTTTCGGTCTGTGTGTCTTTAGACCTGAAACGAATTTCTTGTAGGCAGTATAAATATATAGATAGATAGATAGATAGATAGATAGATAGATAGATAGATAGATGATAGATAGATAGGTCTTGTTTTTTATATGCATTCAGCTACTCTATGTCTTTTGATTGGAACATTTAGTCCATTTACATTTACGTAATTATTGATAGGTATGTACTTATTGCCATTTTTTAAATTCTTTTTGGGTTGTTTTTGTAGTTCGTTTTTGTCCTTTCTTTTTCTTTTCCTCTCTTCTTCTGTGATTTAATTAGTGTCATTAAAGTCATTTCTTTAAAGGATTCCTTTCTCATTTGTGTGTGTGTATCTATTATATATTTTTAGCTTTTGGCTACCATGTTGTTTGTATATAGCAGTCTATATGTGTGATTATTTTAAGTTGCTGATCTCTTAAGTTAGTATGCATTTTAACAGTCCTGCATTTTTGTCCCCCACCAACCTGTTTACTGTTTTGACATCATATTTTATATCTTTTTGTTTTGTGTATCCTTAACTACTTATTGTGTATATAAATGATTTTACAACTTTTGTCTTTTAAACTTCCTACTAACTTTGTACATGATTGATTTACTACACATACCTTGTATTTACTTTTACCAATTAGCTTTTTCCTTTCATATTTTTATACTTCTAGTTGTGGCCTTTCTTTTTAGCTTAGAGTAGTCCCTTTAACATTTCTTGTAAAGCTGATTTGGTGGTGCTGAACTCTTAGTTTCTGCTTTTCTGTAAAACTTTTATATCTCCATCAAATCTGAATGAAAGTCTTGCTGGTAAAGTATTCTTGGTTGTAGGTTTTTCCCTTTCATAACTTTTAATATGTTATCCTACTCCCTTCTGGCCTGCAGTTTCTGCTTAAAATTCAGCTGATAGCCTTATGGGTGTTCCCTTGTATGTAACTGGCTTTTTTTCACTTGCTGCTTTTAATATTCTCTCTTTAATTTTTGCCACTTTAATTACAATATGTCTTGGTGTGGTCCTTTTTGGGTTGATCCTGCTTGGGACTTTCTGTGTTCCTTGGACCTGGATGTCTGTTTCCCTTTCCTTTCCAGGTTGGGGAAATTTTCAGCTATTATGTCCACATATGTTCTATGCTCCTTTCTCTCTCTTTTCTTCTTCTGGACCCCTATATTGCAAATATTAGAATGCTTGATGTTTTCCCAGAGGTCTCTTAAAATGTCCTCTTTTTTATCATTTTTTTTCCTGTTCAGCTTTAGTGATTTCCACTACTCTGTCTTCCAGTTTGCTGACTCATTCATCTCTGTCATCAAATCTATAGTTGATTCCTTCTAATGTATTTTTTATTTAAGTTATTGTAATCTTCAGCTCTGTTTAATCCTTCTTCATGTTTTCTCTTTGTTTTAAACTTATATCTTCTCACTCTGTTCATTCATTCTTTTTTTATTTATTTTATTTTATTTTTTTTTGGCTGTGTTGGGTCTTCGGTTCATGCGAGGGCTTTCTCTAGTTGAGGCAAGCGGGGGCCACTCTTCATCGCGGTGCAGGGACCGCTCTTCATCGCGGTGCGCGGGCCTCTCACCATCACGGCCCCTCCCGTCGCGGGGCACAGGCTCCAGACGCGCAGGCTCAGCAGCTGTGGCTCACGGGCCCAGCCGCTCCGCGGCATGTGGGATCTTCCCAGGCCAGGGCTCGAACCCGTGTCCCCTGCATTAGCAGGCAGACTCTCAACCACTGCGCCACCAGGGAAGCCCCATTCTTTTTTAATTATACTTTATTTCTTTTTACAGTAGGTCCTTGTTGGTTATCTATTTTAAATATAGCAGTGTGTACATGTCAATCCCAAACTCCCAGTCTATCCCTCCTCCCAGCCTTCCCCCAAGTAACCATAAGTTCCTTCTCTAAGTCTGTAAGTCTGTTTCTGTTTTGTAAATAAGTTCTTTTGTATCATTTGTTTAGCATTTTGCATATAAGCAATATCATATGATATTTGTCTTTCTCTATCCAACTTACTTCACTTAGTATGATAATTCTTCGGCTCTGTTTGGTCCTTCTTCATATTTTCTAACTCTCTGTTTTAAACGTATAACTTCTCACTCTGTTCATTCATTCTTCTCACAAGTTCTTTGAGTATCTTTGTGATCATTACCTTGAACTCTTTATCAGGTAGATTGTTTATCTTCACTTAGCTTAGTCCAACTTCTGGGATATTATCTTGCTCCTTTGTTTGAAACAAATTGCTCTGTTGTCAAATTTTGCCTGATTCTCTGTGTTTCTATGCATTTGGTAGGTTGGTTACGTTTCCAGATCATTGAGGAGTGATTTTATGTAGGAAAATTCCTATGTGGCCCAACAGTGCACTCTACTCTGTTCACCAGATCTATAAGCTCTAGCTGTGCTCTCTATGTGGGCTGCATGTGTCCTTCTGTTTCAGTAGACTAATTACCCTTGGCATGGTAATGGGCGTGGCTGGCCCACAGTCTAGTTGGTTGCCAGGCCCTGCCTTGTGAGAAGCCTCTTTGTTTCTGGTGGGTGGGGTTAGATCACAAGGCAGCTGTCTATGGAACCCTGTGGGATCCTGGGGCTAATGATAGCCCACCGGTGTGTGGGTCCATGAACTCAGGGACAGAATCCCAGGGCTGGTGTCACCCTGCTGATTGGCAGGGCTATTTCATGAGACAGTTTGTTGCAGGGCCACAGTGGTCTCCATGCCTGCTGGTAGGTGGGACTCGAGCCTAGGTTGTCTAAGAGTTGGTGTCCTTCCACTAATGGGTGAGGCCAGGTCCTGGGGCTAGTGCTGGCCCACTGATGGGCAGAGCTATGTCTTAGGTTCTCTGACTGCCAGGCCTGGCTGTCCAGGAGCTTGTGCCAGCCTGCTGGTGAGTAGGGCCAGGGCTCATGGGGTCCTGAGCTGGTGCCAGTCCACTGGTGAGTTGGTCACATACTGACAATGTTTGTTGCAGTGCTGCACTGGCCCTGTGGCCAGTATCTACCTGCTGGTGGGCAGGGCCAGGGACCAGGGTGTTCTGGACCTGGTGCCTGCCCACTGGGTGAGGTTCAGTTCCAGAGCTAGTGCTGGGCCACTGGTGTGAGGATTCGGGTCATGGGTTCTCTGACTGCAGGGTCTTGAATATGTCAGAGTTGGTTTCAGTCCACATGTTGGTGGGGCCAGTGCCCAAGGTATCCCAGTTCTGGTGCCAATCCCCTGTTAGGGGGCTGGGCCTTGAGGTGGGTAGAGCCAGGTCGCAGAGTGACTGGAGGCTCAGCTGGTCCTGTGGCAGCCAGCCTGCTGGTGGGTGGGGCTGTGTCCCTGCTCAGATAGCTGCTTGGCTTGTCACATCCCAGGACTGGTACTGACTGTCTGGCAGGTGGGGCTGGGTCCTGACACTAATAAGTTTGAGGGAGGGTTCCAAAACGGTGCTTGGAAGCAGCAGTGACCTTGTGGTGGGATAAGCTCCAAAACATGGCTGCTTCCAGCATCTATGTCACCAGGGTGACTCTCAATTGCCTCCTAACTCTCCAGGAGGCTCTTCAAGATCAGCAAGTGGGTCTGACATAGGCTTCTTTCAAATTACTTCTTCTGCCCTGGGTCTCAGAGCATGGGAAAATTTTTATTTGCCCTTTTAGAGCAGGATCTATTTTCCACAGCCCTCTGGCTGTCTCTCAAACCCCAATGACCTTCAAAGCCAAACATTCTGGGGGAATGTCTACCCAGTGTAGGATCCCCAAGCTGGGGAGTCTGATGTGGGGCTCAGACCCTTTACTCATTGGGAAGAATCTCTGCAATTGTAATCACACTCCTGTTTGTGGGTCACCTACCTGATGGTATGGATCTTGCTTATACCATGTAACTGTCCCTCCTACATATGTCCTTATGGTTCCTTCTTACATCTTTAGTTGTAGAAGATCTTTTCTGTTAGCCTTCAGGTCATTGTCATTGATAGCTCCTCTGTGAATTGTTGTGATTTGGTGTGCCTGTGGGAGGAGGTGAGCTCAGGGTATTCCTACTCCAACATCTTGGCTGCTCCTCCCACATTAGATCTTAAGACTCAAGACTAATCTTCTTTGGTGTGTTACTCTGTACTGTAGGCCCATTGGAGCAGCAGTGTTACCCCTATGGCTCTATGGGAAGGCTCCATCCCTTCTCTTTTCTGCATAGGCCCCACCCAAATGGCTATATGCCAGGGAGGTCCCATCATTGGGGCACTTGGGTGATATCTTCCTGATGCACTGAAACAGGAGAAGTGGCTCCACATTTTGAAACCAAGGAGGAAACAGCCTTCCCAAATGCCTCTGGAGGAAGTGGCAGCACTGATGATCTCAGAATCATCTTTTTATTCTGTCCTGCTTTCTCTGTTTCCTTTAGTTCAAACTGATAGTGTCTTTGCTGGTATAATTCCATCTCTATTCCTGGCTTGTTCTAAGATGGCTTATTAAGTCTCTGAGTCACATGCATGATCTCCCTATCAAATTGTAGTTCAGCCACATTCTTAGTGTTCTCTTCAGAACAAGATTTTTTACAATAATGATAAGCTGAGTTTTCCAAATCTTCAATTTCTGGTCCTCTTTGCTTAGCAATTCCTTTTTCAGTTCTACATCTTACTATAAGCAATCAGAAGGAACAAACCCACTCCTTCAACATTTTGCTTTGAAGTCTCAGTTAAATATCCAATTTTATTACTCAAATTTCTGCTTTTCACAAAATGCTAGGACAGAGTTCAGCCAAGTTATTTGCCACCTTATAACAAGGATCACCTATCCTCTAGTTTCTAAAAACATGTTCTTCATTTGCAAACCTCACCAAAATTGCCCTTAATATCCATATTTCTAACATGCACCTCAAAACCATTCCAGCCTTTACCATTACCTAGTTCCAAAGACTCTTCCACATTTAGGTATTTGTTACAGCAGCAGCTCACTTTTGGTACTGAAATCTGTATTAGTCAGATCAGGCTGCTATAACAAAATACCATAGATAGGGTGGTTTAAATGACAGAAATTTATTTTCTCAAAGTCCTGAAGGCTGGAAAGTCCAAGATAAAGATGCTGGTCAATTCAATTCCTAATAGGGGCTCTCTTCGTGGCTTGTAGATGGCTAATTCTCACTGTGTCCTCACATGGTGGGGTGAGAAAGAGAGAGAGAGAGCAAGCAATTTCTCTGGGTCTCTTGTTATAAGAGTACTAATCCCATCATGAGAGCCTCACCTTAATGATATTATCTAAACCAAATTACCTTCCAAAGGCTTCATTTCCAAATACTATTACACTTCAATGTATAAATTTGGGGGTACACAAAAATTCAGTGCATAACAAAGATACCAAAAGAGATATAAACTGAGTCCAAATTGATAGAGCTTTGCATACCATGCTAGGAAGTTGAGTTGCTGAATTTTAATCATCAGAGCAACATGTTCAGATGGTTGATTTATGAAGATAACTCTAATTCCAGTGGGAAAGATCAGTTATAAGGAGAGGAAATGGAAGCTATTGTGATAGTCTAGAGAAAAGATAATAAGGACCTGAACTCTGGGCAATGGCAGTGGGAATAGAAAGCAAGAGATCAATAGAAGAAAATCTGAAGAGAGAATTCACAGGACTAGTTGACCAATTCAGTGAGAGATTTGAGAGAAAGAAGAAGTGAAAGATGTCTTTGAAGTTAATTGAATTTTCAGGTAACAGATTTAACAGAAAATCCATTTTATCTCAATACCTGTTGTTGAGAATCTTTCCAGAATGCATGAGTCCCCTTTCCAACATTATTGAGTAGAGTCTAATAAATTATAGTTAAATCTTTCTTTGTAATTGAAGATTTACAGACCCTCAGTATACTATTTTGAAAAAATTAATTTTAATTGCAGAAGACAATAGATATAAATATATACAGAAAAAGTTTGAATATATACTTAACCCCAGAAACCTTGGGGGTTTGGGTATCATTTTCTCTACTTATTATTATTAATGTGTTTATAGCTATTCACCTGTCTCCAAAACTTAGTGCAGCAAAAATTTTTGGTTCTAGGTCATTAACTTTTTTACATCTTATTTTCAATTTTATTATTTTAATTTTGTAAAAGGTGATGTTACACCAATGGTATTTATTTTAAGTACAACTATATTATTGATAGAAATTTATAATTTTCCTTAGAGATGAATATCATTGACACGAGTACTATATCTTAAGAGTGATTTTATATCCTAGCCTAACTACAAGTATCTACAATGCAATATTTATCTGATTTGATATATAAAATCAAATTAAATTTTTCACTAAGCAGAATTCCAATGTGTAGAAACTTTGTTAGCACATATTTCAATCATGGGATTTATCCTATAACTAGTTTTTTTTTAAATTCTTAGAACTAAATAATAATTGGGTACAGTGCAAAGTTTTCAAATTTTGTGGGTACATTGTATAATGTAAAACTTCCCATTTTAACCATTTTAAGTACACAATTCAGTGGCATTAATTACATTCATAATATTGTACAACCATCACCACTATCTATTTTCAGAACTTTTCCATTACTCCAAATAGATACTTTGTACCATTAAAAACTCTCTATTTCCCCTTCCCTGTTGTCTCTGGTAACCTCTAATCTATATTCTGTTTTTATGAACTTGTGTATTTTAGATATTTCATGCAAGTGGAATCATACGATATTTATCTTTTTCTGCTTGGCTTATTTCACTTACCTTAATGTATTCAAGGTTCATCCGTATTTTAGATGACCATAACATCATTCTTTTTAATGGCTGAACAACATTCCATTGACCATATACCATATTTTGTTTATCCATTCATCTGATGACAGACACCTGGGTTGTTTTGAGTTGTTTTGGCTAATATGAGTAAGGCTACAATGAACATTGGCATACAAATATCTGTTTGAATGCCTGTTTTCAATTTCCTTGCATATATATCTACAAGCGGAGTTGCTGGTTCATATAATTTCTGTTTAATTTTCCGAGGAACCCCAAAACCATTTCTACAACAGCTGAACCATTTTACATTCCCAAGAGTAATGTATGACGGTTCCAATTTTACCGCCTCCTTGCCAACACTTGTTGATTTCAAGTTTTAAAAAAATTAATTACATCCTATTTGATGTGAAATGGTATCTAATTGTGTTTTTTATTTGAATTTCCTTAATGGCTAATGATGTTGAACATCTTTTCATGTGCTCATTGGCTATTTGTATATCTTTTCAAGTCCTTTGTCCACTTTAAATCTTTTTGTTGTTGCTATTGTTGAGCTGTAGGAGTTCTTTATATATTCTGTATTTAACCCCACATCAAATATATGATTTATTAAATTTTCTCCCATTCTGTAAATTTTCTTTTTACTTTCTTGATAATGTGCTTTGTTACACAAAATTTTTAAGTTTGATGAAGTACAATTTATCATTTTGTTGTTGTTGCTTGTGCTTTAGATGTCATATGTAAGAATCTATTGCCAAATCCAAAGCCATGAATATTTACCCCTGTTTTCTTATAAGAAATATTAGCTTTTGGTTCTTATATTTAGGTCAATGATCAATTGAGTTTATGGGTCCAAATTCAGTCCTTTGCATGTGGAAATATAGTTGTCCTAACACCATTTATTAAAGAAACTCTTTTGTCTCCATCGAATGGTATTGGCACCCTTGTCAAAAGTCAGTTGGCCATTGATATATGGGTTGATTTCTGGATTCTCAGTTATATTCCATTTGTCTTCATATCTATCCACAGATTTCATTCCTGCATCTGAATAGTGAGTCTTCTAAATTTATTGTCACTTAAAATATTGTTTTGGCTCTACAGAACCCCATGTCTATCCATTTATTTAGGTCTTCTTTAATTTCTCTCTGCAATATTTTATAGTTTTAAGTATACAAGGCTTTTACATTCTTGGTTAAATTTATTCTTAGGGATTTTTTTTCTTTTAAATGCAATTGTAAGTGGAGTTGACTTCTTAAATCCTTTTTGGGATTATTCATTGCTGTTGAATGAAAACACAACTGATTTTTTTAATGTGTTGAGCTTGTAACATTCAGCTTTACTCAATTTGTTTACTAACTCTAGTAGCTTTTTTGTACCTTCCTTGGGATTTTCTATATATAGGATTACATCATCTATGGATATAGTTTTAAGTTTTCCTTTTTTATTTGAATAAATTTTACTTCATTTTCTTGCCTAATTGCTCTGGTTAGAACTTTTAGTACAATGTTGAATAACAGCAGTGAAAGTGGGCACACTTGAATTTTTCCTAATCTTAGGGGAAAAACTTTCAGTCTTTCATCATTAAGTATAATGTTAGCTCTGGGATTTTCAAAAATGTCCTTTATCATGTTAAGGAAGTTTCCTTCTATTCCTAGGTTTCTGAATGTTTATATCATGAAAAGGTGTAATTATGTCAAGTGCCCTTCTACAGCAATTGAGATAATCATGTGGATTTTTTTCATTCTATGAATGTGGTGTATTATGTTTATTGATTTATTATATTGAACCACCCTTGCTGTCCTGTGACAAATACCAGTTGGTCATGATGTATAATCCTTTAAATATGCTATTGGATTCAGTTTGCTAGTATTTTGTTGAGAATATTTGCTGTGTATTCATAAAGGATATTGGTCTGTAATTTCCTTCCCTTGTGATTTTTTCTGATGTATCAGAGTAATGCATGCATTATAGAATGATTTAAGAGGTGTTCCTCCTTCTTCCATTTTTGGAAAGAGTTGGGGAAGAATTAATGTTAATTCTTCTTTAAATATTTGGTTGAATTTAACAGTACAGTGAAGCCACATGGCCTTGAATTTTTCTTTGTTGGGATGTTTTTGACTACTAATTTAATCTTATTACTTGTTATAAGTCTGTTCAGATTTTCTATTTCTTCTTCAGTCAATTTTGGTAATTTGAATGTTTCTAGGAAATTGTCCATTTCATCTAGGTTATCTGACTTGTTGGTGTAAAACTATAGTGTTCTTTTATAGTTTTTTCTATTTCTTTAAGGTTGGTAGTAATGTCCACTTTTATATCTAATTTTAGTTTTTTGTGTATTCTCTCCTTTTTCTTAATCAGTCTGCCTAAAAATTTGTCAATTTTTGTTGATCTTTCTAAAGAACCATCTTTGATTTTGTTGATTTTCTCTATTCTCTAGTTTAAAAATCTCAGATCTAATTATTTTCTTCTTTTTGCTAGTTTTACTTTTGGTTTGCTCTTCTTTTTCTAGTTCTTTCAAGTATAAATTTACATTTTTGATGTGAGATTTTTTCTCTTTTATAATGTAGTCATTTACTGCTATAAATTTCCCTCTGAGCCCTGCCTTTGTTGCATCCCATAAGTTTTGATATGTTGTGTTTTCAGCTTTATTCACCTCAAATTATTTTCTAATTTATCTAGTGATTTCTTTTTTAACCTATTTGTTATTTAATTGTTTGCTATTTAATTTCCACACATTTTAAAATGTTTTTCATTTTTCTGTTACTTTTGTAGCTTTACTCCATTGTGGTCCTGGAAGATGCTTGTATGATATCAATCATTTAAAATTTATTGATACTTGTGGCCTAACATATGGTCTATCCTAGAGAATGTCCAATGTACACATGAGAAAAGTGTGTGCTCTGCTATTGTTTAGTAAATTGTTTTATACATATCTATTAGGTCTAATAGCTTAGAGTGCTGTCCAAGTCTTTTGTTTTTTTATTGATCATCTAGCTAGATGTTCTACCCATTATTTAAATTAATGCTTTGACATCTCCAATTATTGTAGAACTATTTCTCACTTCAATCTGGTCAATGTTGCTTCATATATTTGGGGGATTTGTTGTTTGGTGTATGTTTATAATTGTTATATCTTCTTAAGGATTTGACCCTTTATCAACATATAATGTTTTTCTTTGTCTTTTGCAACAGTTTTTGACTTAAAACTATTTTGTTTGATATTAATACAGCTGCCTCAAACCTCTTTTTTATTACTATTTGCATGCAATACTTTGTCTTATTCTTTCTCTTTCAACCTGTTCGAATCTTTGGATGTAAAGTAAATCTCTTATAGACAGGATATAGCTGTGTCATATATTTTTAATCTATTTTTCAATTCCTGTTTTTTATTTCAAACTTCAATCCATTTGCATCAGTAAAGTAATTACTGATAAGGAAGAAATTGTTTCTGCCATTTTTCATTTTGTTTTCTGTAACTCTTACATCTTTTTTGTCCTTAATTTTCTCCATTAATACCTTCTTTTGTATTTGGTTAAGTATTTTTGTAGTGACATTTCTTTATTCCTTTCTCATTTCCTTTGTGTATTTTAAAAATATTTTTATAGTTATACTAGGGATTACATTTAACATACTAAATTTATAAAAATATAGTTTGATTTAGTACTAACTTAAATTCAATATCATAAAAAACTCTGCTCCTATATAACTCCATCCCCTCCCCTTTTATGCTGTTGTCACAAATTACGTTTTTATACATGTGCAGTGCATAAAATAGAATAGAATTTTAATACATAAGAATTCACAGAGCCATCAACAATTTTCCAAGACATTTGTTTTGCACAATTCTTATTACCAAGAAGGTGAAAAAAGCAATTAAAACATGATTTTGGTCTCAGCATTCCTTTATTCTCTAAATGATCATAGAAAGTTAATAGGAATAAGAATAATACTAATAGTAATATAAGACAATATTTAGGAGGTCCAAAAGACAAACTGAGGTGGACCACCTGAGGTAGTATAGCAGAGGGGTTAGGGAGGTTGACTGGACTCAGAATACATCTAGTTCCATTATCAGCCACATAATTTTGGATGTGTTCCTTAATCTTTTTATGCCTAATTTTCCTTATCTGTAAAATGTGGATAACTGTACCTGTGTCAAGTATTGTCAGGATTTAAATGTAAAATTCATGGAAATTTACTATACATTACCTAGAATTTGGTTAGGTCAATAAAAATAGTTTTTATTATAACTGACCTCCCCCCAAATCTGATAATACAGAGAACATAGCAGCTTTTGTGCATGGAACTTTTGTTTATGAATTGTGATTTTTAAATCAAGTTTTTACCTTGGAAAAAGTTGAACTTAGTGGAAAATCTGACTTAATCTACTTTCTGCACAAGAAAGAATGTTTAAAGCACTATTTCTCAAGCTGCTTTTTTTCTTCAGATCATAATAACAGTCAACATTTACTCCCTCCTGCCCCGAGCTTTATTATGACATAATAGACAAATAAAATTGTAAATATGCAAAGTGTACAATGTGATAATTTGTTATACACATACATTGGGAAATGATTACCACAATCAAGTTAATTAACACATCCATCACCTCACATACCTACCTTATTATTCTTTTCTTTTCTTTTTTGTGAGAATGTTTAAAATGTAATCTCTTAGCAGAATTCAAGTACATAATACAGTGGTTTTAACTATACTCACCATGCCACACATTAGATTCTCAGAACTCTTTCACCTTATAACTGAAAGTTTATACCATTTAGCAAACCAACCCCAGTGCCTGGAAACCAGCAACTCTGCTTCTCTGAGATCAACTTTTTAAAAAAGACTCCACATATGAGTGATACCATACAGTCTTTGCCTTTGTCTGCCTTATTTCACATACTATAATGTCCTCCAAATCATCCATTTAGTTACATAGGGCAGAATTTCCTTCTTTTTATGTAGATCTCACATTTTCTTTATTCATTCACCCACCAATGGACACTTACATTGTTTTCATATCTTGGATATTAGGGAAAATGCTGCAATCAACATGCTATTGCAGATATCTCTTTGAGACCCTGATTTAATTTCCTTTGCCTATATACTCAGAAGGGGGACTTGCTGGATCATATGGTGATTCTATTTTTTTAGGAACTTCCATACTGTTTTCCATAATGGCTGTACCAATTTACATGTCCATCAACAGTGTACAAGCATTCCTTTTCCTCCACATCTTCACCAACATTTGTTAATTTTATTTCTCTTTTCAAAGAAGCGACTCAGTTTTTTTGATCATTTTTACTGTTTTTCTATTCTTTATTTCATTTATTTCTGCTCTGATCTTTATTATTTCCTGCTTTCTGCTTTTTTCTTAGTTTGTTCTTATTTTTCTCATTCCTTGAGGTGTAAAGTTAGGTTGTTCAAGATCTTGGTTTTTCTTAATGTAGGCATTTACCACTAAAACCTTTCTTCTTAGAAGTGCTTAGCCGGCATCTTATACATTTCAGTATGTTGTGCTTCCACTTTCGTTTGCTTTAAGATACTATTTGATTTCCCTTTCGATTTCTTCTTTGACCTATTGGTTGTTCAGGCATGTGTTGTTTAATTTCTGCATATTTGTGAATTTTTCAGTTTCCCTTCTGTTATTTATTTACAGTTTCTTATCACTGTGGTTAGAAAAAGTGCTTGATATTATTTCAATCCTCTTAAATTTGTTAAGACCGGTTTTATAAACTAACATATAATCTATCCTGAAGAAACTTCCCTTTGTGCACAAAAGGAACATGTATACTGCTGCTGTTGGATGGAATGTTCTCTATATGTCTATTAGATTCATCTTGTATAAATTGTAATGTAAGTCCAGTATTTCCTTGTTAATTTTATGTCTAGATAACCTATCCATGGCTGAATGTTGGGTATTGCAGTCCCTTACTGTTGTATACCTGGCTGATTCTTTCTAATGATATGTTAATATTTTCTTACTTAGCTACTCTGGTGTTGGATATATATACAATTACTATCCTTTCTTGATGAATTTTTCCTTATTATTATATAATGATCTTTGTATTTTATTAAAGTTTTTGATTCAAAATCTTTTTTTTTCTGATATAAGTATAGTTACCCTGTTCACTTTTCATTTTCATTTTCATGGAATATTGTTTTCCATCCCTTTATTTTGAGCATGTGTGTGTCCTTTATTCTCATTCTTTATATACTATTTTTTTATTGGAGTATAGTTGCTTTAAAATGTTGTGTTAGTTTCTACTGTACAGCAAAGTGAATCAGCTGTATGTATACATATATTCCCTCTTTTTTTGGTTTCCTTCCCATTTAGGTCACCACAGAGCACTGAGTAGGGCGCTCCCTGTGCTGTACAGTATGTTCTCACTAGTTATCTATTTTATACATAGTATCAATAGTGTATATATGTCAATTCCTATCTCGCAATTCATCCCGCCTCCACTTCCCCATTGGTATCCATACGTTTGTTCTCTATGTCTGTGTCTCTATTCCAGCTTTGCAAATAAGATCATCTATACCACTTCTATATATTCCAGATACATACATTAGTATATGATATTTGTTTTCCTCTTTCTGACTAACTTCACTCTGAATGACAGTCTTTAGTTCCATCCACGTCTCTACTGATGAACCAGTTTTGTTCCTTTTAATGGGTGAGTAATATTCCATTGTATATATGTACCACATCTTTCTTTTCTTTTTTTTTTTTGAAGAGAAAAAACTTAGATGTGTCCTTTATATATATATATATATATATTTTATCAGTAATGTTGTACTATACTCTTTTTTATTTTTTACATCTTCATTGGAGTATAATTGCTTTACAATGTTGTGTTACGTTCTGCTGCGTAACAGAGTGAATCAGCTATATGTATATATATATATATATATCCCCATATCCCCTCCCTGTTACACCTCCCTCCCACCCGCCCGATCCTATCTCTCTAGGTGGTCACAAAGCACCGAGCTGATCTCCCTGTGCTATGCAGCTGCTTCCCACTAGCTATCTATTTTACATTTGGTCAATGCTACTCTCTCACTTTGTCCCAGCTTCCCCTCACCACACCGTGTCCTCAAGTCCATTCTGTACTTCTGCGTCTTTATTCCTGTCCTGCCCCTAGGTTCATCAGAACCATTTTTTTTTTTAGATTACATATATATGTGTTAGCATACGGTATCTGCTTTTCTCTTTCTGACTTACTTCACTCTAGAGTATGACAGATTCTAGGTCCATCCACCTCACTACAAATAGTTCAATTACGTTTCTTTTTATGGCTGAGTAATATTCCATTGAATGTATGTGCCACATCTTCTTTATCCATTCATCTGTTGATGGACATTTAGGTTGCTTCCAGGTCCTGGTTATTGTAAATAGTGTTGCAATAAACATTGGGGTGCATGTGTCTTTTGCGGTGCATGTGTCTCTGGATATATGCTCAGTAGTGGATTGCTGGGTCATATGGTAGTTCTATTTTTGGTTTTCTGAGGAACATTCATACTGTTCTCCACAGTGGTTGTATCAACTTACATTCCCACCAACAGTGCAAGAGGGTTCCCTTTTCTCCACACCCTCTCCAGCATTTATTGTTTGTAGATTTTTTGATGATGGCCATTCTGACCAGTATGAGATGATACCTCATTGTAGTTTTGATTTGCATTTCTCTAATAATTAGTGATGCTGAACGTCTTTTCATGTGTTTGTTGGCCATCTGTATGTCTTCTTTGGTGAAATGTTTATTTAGGTCTTCTGCCCATTTTTGGATTGGGTTTATTGGTTTTTTGATATTGAGCTCCATGAGCTGTTTGTAAATTTTTGACATTAATCCCTTGTCCGTTGCTTCATTTTCAAATATTTTCTCCAATTTTGCGGGTGTCTTTTCATCTTGTTTATGGTTTCCTTTGCTGTGCAAAAGCTTTTAAGTTTAATTAGGTCCCATTTGTTTATTTTTGTTTTTATTTTCATTACCCTAGGATGTGGGTCAGAAAACTATAAGACAGTGATGAAAGAAATCAAAGACAACACAAATGGATGGAGAGATATACCATGTTCTTTGATTGGAAAAATCAATATTGTGAAAATGACGATACTACCCAAAGCAATCTACAGATTAAATGCAATCCCTGTCAAATTACCAATGACAATTTTCACAGAACTAGAACAAAAAAAAAATTGCAGTTTGTATGGAAACACAAACAGACCACAAATAGCTAAATCAGTCTTGGGGAAGGAAAACGGAGCTGGAAGAATCAGACACCCCTCCCTATACTACAAAGCTACAGTCATCAAGACAGTATGGTACTGGCACAAAAACAGAAAATATAGATCAATGGAACAGGATAGAAAGCCCAGAGATAAACCCATGCACCTGTGGTCACCTAATCTGTTACAAAGGAGGCAAGAATATACAATGGAGAAAAGACAGTCTCTTCAATAAGTGGTGCTGGGAGAACTGGCAGCTACATGTAAAAGAATGAAATTAGAACACTCTGTAATACCACACACAAAAATGAACTCAAAATGGACTAAAGACCTAAATGTGAGGCCAGAGCCTATGTGTGTCCTTAAAGCTGAAGTGAGAATCTTCTGGGTAGCATATAGTTGGGTTTTGTGTTTTTATTCACTCAGCCACTTTAAGCCTTTTGGTTGGAGAATTTAATACATTTACACTTAAAGTAATTATTAACAGTTAGAAACTCACTATTGTCAATGTGATCATTTTTTTCTGGCTCTTTTGTAATTCTTTTGTTCTTTTGTTCCCCTTTTACTATCTTCCTTTGTGATTTGATTATTTTCCGTAGTGGTATGCTTTGATTGTTTCTCTTAATCTTTTTTGTATCTACTATAAGTTTTGCTTTCTCTTTACCATGGAAGTTACATAATACATATTATAAATCTATTTTAAGCTGTTAACAACTTAACTTCAATCACATAAAAATCTGTACACTTTTATCCCCTCCCACACACATTTTATAGTTTTGATATAAAAATTCTATCTTTTTAAAGGATGCATCATTAACAAATTATTGTAGCTAAATTTATTTTCAATACTTTTGTCTTTTAACATTTATACTAGAACTAGTGATTCACACACTACATTTACAATATTGGAATATTCTGAATTTGACTATATACTGAAATTTACTAGTGAGTTTTATACTTTTGTATGTCTCTGTGTTACTAATTAGTGTCCTTTCATTACAGCATGAAGGACTCATTTCAGAATTTCTTGTAAAGAGATCAGTTGTGATGAACTTCCTCAGTTTTTATTTATTTATTTTTTTGGTCTGGGATAGTCTTTATCTCTTCTTTATCTCTGAGGGACAGCTTTGCCAGATAAAGTGTTTTTTGTTTGTTTTCTGTCACCACTTAGAATGTATCTTCCTACTCTCTCCTGGCTTTTCAGGTTTCTACTGAGAAGTTTTCTGATAGCCGTATAGCAGTTCCCTTGTATGAGATGAGCTGTTTTACTGTTGCTACTTTCAAAATTCTTTGTATTTGATTGTCAATTGTTTTTTAATAATATATACTGGTGAAGTCTTCTTTGGGTTAAATCTGGATGAGGACATGTGTGCTCCATGTACCTAGCTGTCTATATCTCCTCTCAGATTTGGGAATATCTCAGTCTTTATTTCTTTCAATAATCTTTCTGTCCCTTCTCTTTCTCTTGTTCTTCCAGCACTTCTATAATACTAATTATATTTTTGCTTGATGGTGACACATAATTCAAGTAAGCATTCATTCTCTTTATTCTTTTTTTTTCTCCTTTGACTGTATAATTTCAAAAGACCTGTCTTTGAGTTCACAGATTCTTTCTTCTGCTTGACCAAGTTTGAGGTTAATGCTCTCTATTAAAATTTTCATTTCATTCATTTTATTCCTGAGCTCCAGAATCTGTTTGGTTCATTTTTTATTATTTCTATTTCCATGTTAAACTTCTAGTTTTGTTCGTGTATTCTTTTCCTGATTTCACTGCTTTGTCTATCTGTGCTCTCTTATAACTTGCTGAACTTCTTTATAACAATTATATTGATTTCTCTTTCTCTGGCAATTTGTAAATCTTCACTATTTTGTGGTTGGTTACTGAAAAATATGTTGTCATACATTATTAATTGAACACTTCTGCCCTCCAAGGGCTATTTTGTGAACAGCTGTTTAATTGTTGTTTTTGTGGGTATTTAAAAGTCTGTATCTTGTACTCTGCCATCTTGCCAATGTCACTCCCTAAGTTAAATTCAAACTGAATCTTTTTTTTATTTTTTAACATCTTTACTGGAGTATAATTGCTTTACAAAGTTGTGCTAGTTTCTACTGTATAACAAAGTGAATCAGCTATATGTATACATATATCCCCGTACCCCTCCCTCTTCCATCTCCCTCCCGCTCTCATTAACCCACCCCTCTAGGTGGTCACAAAGAACCGAGCTGATCTCCCTGTTCCATGTGGCTGCTTCCCACTAGCTATCATTTTACATTTGGTAGTGTATATATGTCCATGCCACTCTCTCACTTTGTCTCAGCTTACCTTTCCCCCTCCCCATGTCTTCAAGTCCATACTCTACATCTGTATCTTTATTACTGTCCTGGCCCTAAGTTCTTCAGAACCATTTTTTTTTAAATACATATATACGTGTTAGCATACAATACTTGTTTTTCTCTTTCTGACATACTTCACTCTGTATGACAGACTATTTCCATCCACCTGGCTACAAATAACTCTATTTCATTTCTTTTTATGGCTGAGTAATATTCCATTGTATATATGAGCCACATCTTCTTTATCCATTCACCTGTTGATGGACACATAGGTTGCATCCATGTCCTGGCTACTGTAAATAGTGCTTCAATGAACGTTTGGTATGACTCTTTTAGAATTATGGTTTTCTCAAGGTATATGCCCCATACTGGGAATCCTGGGTAGTATGGTAGTTCTATTTTTAGTTTTTTAAGGAACCTCCATACTGTTCTCCACAGTGGCTGTATCAATTTACATTCCCACCAACAGTGCAAGGGGGTCGCCTTTTCTCCACACGCTCTCCAGCATTTATTGTTTGTAGATTTTTTGATGATAGCCATGATGACCTGTGTGAGGTGATACCTCATTGTAGTTTTGATTTGCATTTCTCTAATGATCAGTGACGTTGAGCATCCTTTCATGTGTTTTTTGGCAATCTGTATATCTTCTTCGGAGAAATGTCTATTTAGGTCTTCTGCCCATTTTTGTATTAGGTTGTTTGTTTTTTTGATATTGAGCTGCATGAGATACTTGTATATTTTGGATTAACCCTTTGTCAGTGGCTTCATTTGTAAATATTTTCTCCCATTCTGAGGGTTAACTTTTCGTCTTGTTTATGGTTTCCTTTGTTGTGCATAAGCTTTTAAGTTTCACTAGGTCTCATTTGTTTATTTTTATTTCCATTTCTTTAAGGGGTGGGTCAAAAAGGATCTTGCTGTGATTTAAGTCATAGAGTGTTATGCCTATGTTTTTCTCTAAGAGTTACAGTGTCTGGCCTTACATTGAGGTCTTTAATCCATTTTGAGTTTATTTTTGTGTATGGAGTTAGGGAGTGTTCTAATTTCATTCTTTTACATGTAGCTGTCCAGTTTTCCCAGCACCACTTATTGAAGAGGCTATCTTTCTCTATTATATATTCTTGCTTCCTTTATCAAAGATAAGGTGACCATATGTGTGTAGGTTTATCTCTGGGCTTTCTATCCTGTTCTATTGATCTATATTTCTGTTTTTGTGCCATTACCATACTGTCTTGCTTACTGTAGCTTTGTAGTATAATCTGAATCAGGGAGCCTGATTCCTCCAGCTCCGTTTTTCTTTCTCAAGATAGCTTTGGCTATTCAGGGTCTTCTGTGTCTCCATACAAATTGTGAAAAATTTTGTTCTAGTTCTGTGAAAAGTGTCATTGCTAGCTTGATAGGGATTGCATTGAATCTGTAGATTGCTTTGGGTAGTAGAGTCATTTTCACAATGTTGATTCTTCCAGTCCAATGACATTGTATATCTCTCCATCTATTTGTATCATCTTTAATTTCTTTCATCATTGTCTTATAGTTTCTACATACAGGTCTTTTGTCTCCTTAGGTAGGATTATTCCTAGGTATTTTATTATTTTTGTTGCAATGGGAAATGGGAGTGTTTCCTTAATTTCTCGTTCAGATTTTCATCATTAGTGTAAAGGAATGCAGGAGATTTCTGTGCATTAATTTTGAATCCTGCTACTCTATCAGATTCATTGGTTAGCTCTAGGAGTTTTCTGGTAGCATCTTTAGGATTCTCTATGTATAGCATCATGTCATCTGCAAAGAGTGACAGTTTTACTTTCTTTTCCTATTTGGATTCCTTGTATTTCTTTTTCTTCTCTGATTGTTGTGGCTAAAACTTCCAAAACTATGTTGAATAATAGTGGTGAGAGTGGTAGCCCTGCCTTGTTCCTTATCTTAGAGGAAATGGTTACAGTTTTTCACCATTCAGAACGATGTTGGCTTTGGGTTTGTCATATTATAGCCTTTATTAACTTGAGGTAGGTAGCCTATATGCATACTTTCTGGAGAGTTTTTTCATAAATTGGTGTTGAATTGTGTTGAAAGCTTTTTCTGCATCTACTGATATTATCTTATGTTTTTTATCCTTCAATTTGTTAGTATTGTGTATTACATTGATTGATTTGCCTATTGATGAATCCTTGCATTCCTGTGATAAATCTCAATTGATCATGGTGTATGATCCTTTTAATGTACTGTTGGATTTTGTTTGCTAGTATTTTGTCGAGGAATTTTGTATCTATGTTCATTAGTGATATTGGCCTGTAGTTTTCTTTTTTGTGACATATTTGTCTGATTTTGGTATCAGGGTGGTGGTGGCATTGTAGAATGAGTTTTGGAGTGTTCCTCCCTGTGCTACGTTTTGGAAGAGTTTGAGAAGGATAGGTGTTATCTCTTCTCTAAGTATTTGATAGAATTCGCCTGTGAAGCTATCTGGTCCTGGGTTTTTGTTTGTTGGAAGATTTTAAATCACAGTTTCAATTTAAGTGTTTGTGATTGGTCTGTTTATATTTTCTCTATCTTCCTGGTTTAGTCTCAGAAGGCTGTGCTTTTCTAAGAATTTCTTCCAATTTGTCCAATTTATTGGCATATAGTTCCTTGTAGTCATCTCTCATGATCCTTTGTATTTCTTCAGTGTCAGTTGTTACTTCTGCTTTTTCATTTCTAAATCTATTGTTTTGAGTCTTCTCCCTTTTTTTCTTTATGAGCCTGGCTAATGGTTTATCAATTTTGTTTATCTTCTCAAAGAACCAGCTTTTAGTTGTATTGATCTTTGTTATCATTTCCTTCATTTCTTTTTCATTTATCTCTGATCTGATCTTTATGATTTCTTTCCTTCTGCCAACTTTGGGGGGTTTTCTGTTCTTCTTTCTTTAATTGCTTTATGTGTAAGGTTAGGATATTTATTTGAGATTTGTCTTGTTTCTTGAGGTAGTATTGTATTGCTATAAACGTCCCTCTTAGAAGTGCTTTTGCTGCATCCCATAGGTTTTGGGACATCCTGTTTTCATTTTCATTTTTTTCTAATTTATTTTTGATTTCCTCTTTTATTTCTTCAATAATCTCTTGGTAATTTAGTAGTGTGTTGTTTAGCCTCCATGTGTTTGTATTTTTTACAGTTTTCTTTTCCTGTGATTAATAACTAGTCTCATAGTGTTTTGGTCGGAAAAGATACTTGGTACAATTTCAATTTTCTTAAATTTACCAAGGCTTGATTTGTGACCCAAGATATGGTCTATCCTGGAGAATGTTCCATGAGTACTTGAAAAGAATGTGTCTTCTGTTGTTTTTGGATGGAATGTCCTTTAAAGATCAATTAAGTCCAGCTTGTTTAATGTGTCATTTAAAGCTTGTGTTTCCTTATTTATTTTCATTTTGGATGATCTGTCCACTGGTGAAAGTGGGTGTTAAAGTCCTCTACTATAATTGTGCTACTGTCAATTTCCCCTTTTATGGCTATTAGCATTTGCCTTATATATCGAGGTGCTCCTATGTTGGGTGCAAAAATTTTTACAATTGTTATATCTTCTTCTTGGATTGATCCCTTAATTATTATGTAGTGTTCTTCTTTGTCTCTTGTAAAAATCTTTATTTTAAGGTCTATTTTGTCTGATATGAGAATTGCTACTCTAGCTTTCTTTTGATTTCCATTTGCATGGAATATCGTTTTCTATCCCCTCACTTTCAGTCTGTGTGTGTCCCTAGGTCTGAAGTGGGTCTCTTGTAGACTGCATATATATGGGTCTAGTTTTTGTATTCATTCAGCCAGTCTATGTCTTTCGGTTGGAGCATTTAATCCATTTACTTTTAAGCTAATTATCGATATGTATGTTGCTATTGCCATTTTCTTCATTGTTTTGGGTTTTTTTTTTTTTTAAGTCTTTTCCTTCTCTTGTGTTTCCTGCCTAGAGCAGGTCCCTTAATATTTGTTGTAAAGCTGGTTTGGTGGTGCTGAATTCTCTTAGGTTTTGCTTTTCTGTAAATGATTTAATTTCTCCATCAAATCTGAATGAGATTCTTCCTGGGTAGAGTAATTTGGTTGTAGGGTTTTCCCTTTCATCACTTTAAATATTTCCTGCTACACCCTTCTGGCTTGTAGAGTTACTGCTGAATGACCAGCTGTTAACCTTATGGTGATTCCCTTGTATCTTATTTGTTGTTTTTCCATTGCTGCTTTTAATATTTTTTCTTTGTATTTAATTTTTGATAGTTTGATTAATATGTGTCTTGGCGTGTTTCTCCTTGGATTTATCCTGTATAGGACTCTCTGTGCTTCCTGGACATGACTGACTATTTCCTTTCCCATGTTAAGGTAATTTTCAACTCAAATATCTTCAAATATTTTCTTAGAAACGCTTTTTGTCTCTTCTTCTTCTGGGACTCCTATAATTTGAATGTTGGTTCATGTAATGTTGTCCTAGAGGTTTCTCAGACTGTCCTCAATTCTTTTCATTCTTTTTTCTTTATACTGCTCTGTGGTAGTTATTTCCACTATTTTATCTTCCATGTCACTTATCTGTTGTTCTGCCTCTGTTATTCTGCTATTGATTCCTTCTAGAGAATATTTCATTTCATTTATTGTGTTATTCATCATTGTTTGTTTGCTCTTTAGTTCTCCTAATTCCTTGTTAAACATTTCTTGTATCTTCTCCATTCTATTTCCAAGATTTTGGATTATCTTTACTATCATTACTATGAATTCTTTTTCAGGTAGACTGCCTATTTCCTCTTCATTTGTTTGGTCAGTGGGTTTTTACCTTGCTACATCATCTGTTGCATATTTTTCTATGGTCTCATTTTCTTAGCTTTCTGTGTTTGGGGTCTCCTTTTCACAGGCTGCACATTCATAGTTCCCATTGTTTTTGGTGTCTGCCCCCAGTGGGTCAGTTTGGTTCAGTGGCTTGTTTAGGCTTCCTGGTAGAGGGGACTATTGCCTGTGTTCTGGTGGGTGGGACTGGATCTTTTCTTTCTGGTAGGCAGAGCCACTCCCGGTGGTGCTTTTTTGGGTGTCTGTGAGCTTAGTATGATTTTAGATGGCTTCTCTGCTAATGGGTGGGGTTGTGTTCCTGTCTTGCTAGTTGTTTGGCATGGGGTGTTCAGCACTGGAGCTTGCTGGCCATTGGGTGGAACTGGGTCTTAGCATTGAGATGGATATCTCTAGAAGAACTCTTGAAGATTGATATTCCATGGGGCTTGGAGGTCTCTGGTCATCCAATGTCCTGAACTCACCTCTTCCACCTCAGAGACTCAGGCTGACATCAGGCCAGAGCACCAAGACCCAGTCAGCCATGTGGCTCAGAAGAAAAGTGAGAAATAGAAGAAAGAAAAAAATTAATAAAAATGTTACTAAAAAAATAATAAAGAAGGAGAGAGCAACCAAACCAATAAACAATTCCACCAATGATAACAAGTGCTAAAATCTATACTCATATAAACATAAAAATCAGAAACAAATCAGTAGCAGCCAGCAGACCCCAAGTCTACAGTTGCTCTCAAAGTCCACCACCTCAATATTGGGATGATTCATTGTCTATTCAGGGTATTCCACATTTGCAGAGTGCATCAAGTTGATTGCAGGATTTAATCCACTTCTCCTGAGGCTGCACAGAGAAATTTCACTTTCTCTTATTTGTTTGCACAGCTCCTGGGGTTCAGCTTTGGTTTTGGCCTCACCTCTGTTTGTAGGTCATCCTCAGGCATCTGTTCCCGCCGAGACAGTATGGGGTTAAAGCAGCTGCTGATTAGGGGGCTCTTTCTCACTCATTCCTGGGTGTGGGAGGGGCATGGTAGTTATAATTGGAATGCAGGGGGAACCTGTGGCAGCAGAACCTGGTGTGACGTTTCAACAGCCTGAGGTGCACCGTGTGTTCTCCTGGGGAACTTGTACCTGGATCTTGGGACCCTGGCAGTGGTGTGTTACACAGACTCCCAAGGGTGTGTGGATAGTGCCCTGTGCTTGCACACAGGATTCTTGGTGGCTGTAGCAGCAGTGTTAGCATTTCATGCCCATCTCTGGGGTCCGAGCTGATAGCCATGGCTCATGCCCATCTATGGACTCATTTAAGTGGTGCTCTGCCTTCTGTGGGCAGACAGCGAAGGAATCCCCTCTCCTCACGCACCCTGAAACAATGGTCTTCTGCTTATTAGGCAGGTCCAGACCTGCTGGACTCCCAGATTCCCTTCCAACTAGCTGTGATGCAAAAGCCCCCTTCAGGCTGTGTTCTCACAGCCAACACCAGTCCTCTCCCTGGGATCTGATCTCTGAAACCCGAGCCTCAGATCTCAGCCCCCACCTGCCCCAGCGGGTGAGCAGACAAGCTTCTCAGACTAGTGAGTGTTGGTCTGCACCAATCCTCTGTGTGGGAATCTCTCTGTTTTGCCCTCTACACACTGTTGCTGTGCTTTCCTCTGTGGTTCTGAAGCTTCTCCCCTGCCCACTCCTTGTCTCTGCCAGTGAAGGCACTTCCTAGTTGTGGAAACTTTTCCTCCTTCACAGCTCCCTCCCAGAGGTGCATGTCCTGTCCCTATTCTTTTGCCTGTGTTTTTTTCTTTTTTCTTTTGTCCTACACAGGTACGTGGGGATTTTCTTGTCTTTTGGGAAGTCTGAGTTCTTCTGCCAGGTTCAGTAGGTGTTCTGTAGGAGTCGTTCCACATGTAGATGTATTTTTGATGTATCTGTGGGGAGGAAGGTGATCTCAACCTCTTACTCCTCCACCATCTTGAAGGCCCCCCTCAAACTGAATCTTGAGATCACTGGTGTGCTTTAAATTTCCAAGAGAATTTGAGGTTTTGTTTCAATTATTGTTTAAATAAAACCTTTATTTTGGTATGATGTGTCACTACTGAGGGATATTTTCATAAAACATGAGCTTCAATTGTTTTATTTATCAGTAAAATAAGACTTTGATTCAATGCCCTAAAAATGAACTAATGGAGCAATAAAAATTACTGGAGGTAATGAGATTAATAACAGAGAGAACTTCATGCATAAATGATGTATTTACACAAGTGAATGTCCAATGACCTCATGGCAAATGAAGGTTTTATTGCAGTTCAATTAAAGAAAATTTATGGGAGAACTGAATACTCTCACAGCACATAGTAATATTGGAATGCTAAAATTGAATAATGCTGGGTAGTATCTTTTACTAACATATTCAAATTATACAATCATTTTTGTCTATACCAACTAGTCATTCTTCACTTGCAATAAGTAATGAAGCATTAACTACTTAGAAATTATTCAATAAAGAATGCTTCATTAAATGTTATTTTTATAATTTTTAGTATTACATCTTATGATACTAATCGAATAATTCTTCAATAAAGAGGATTTATTGTTAAAAACAAGTTTATTTTTTAGTTTAAGATAATAGTATCATCTATGACATTAAATTAATAGTATTAACTTTATTCAATTCATTTCATAGTTTTGTTTGTAATTAATTTTAAAATTTGTCTTGCAATTTTGCATTATTTGTATAAGTTATAAAAATAAGGAATCTATACTTTATGTTTGTGTTCATTTAAGTACTAAAGTAAAGGGGAAAATCATTTAAATAAACATTGGGGGTCTGTACTGTGAGTTTTTTTTTTTTTTTTTTAAACATCTTTATTGAAGTATAATTGCCTTACAATGGTGTGTTAGCTTCTGCTTTATAACAAAGTGAATCACTTATACATATACAATATGTTCCCATTTCTCCTCCCTCTTGCATCTCCCTCCCTCCCACCCTCCCCATCCCACCCCTCTAGGTGGTCACAAAGCACCGAGCTGATATCTCTGTGCTATGCGGCTGCTTCCCACTAGTTATCTATTTTACATTTGGTAGTGTATATATGTCCATGACACTCTCTTACCCTGTCACATCTCACCCCACCCCCTCCCCATATCCTCAAGTCCATTCTCTAGTAGGTCTGTGTCTTTATTCCCGTCTTGCCACTAGGTTCTTCATGGCCTTTTTTTTTTTTTTTCCCTTAGATTCCGTATATATGTGTTAGCATACTGTATTTGTTTGACATACATCAGCAAAATTCTTTTTGACCCAGCTCCCAGAGAAATGGAAATAAGAACACAAATAAACAAATGGGACCTAATGAAACTTAAAAGCTTTTGCACAGCAAAGGAAACCATAAACAAGACCAAAAGACAACCATCAGAATGGGAGAAAATATTTGCAAATGAAGTAACTGACAAAGGATTAATCTCCAAGATTTACAAGCAGCTCATGCAGCTCAATAACAATAAAACGAACAACCCAATCCAAAAATGGGCAGAAGACCTAAATAGACATTTCTACAAAGAAGATATACAGATGGCCTACAGACACATGAAAGAATGCTCAACATCATTAATCATTATAGAAATGCAAATCAAAACTACAATGAGATATCATCTCACACCGGTCAGAATGGCCATCATCAAAAAATCTAGAAACAATAAATGCTGGAGAGGGTGTGGAGGAAAGGGAACCCTCTTGCACTGTTGGTGGGAATGTAAATTGATACAGCCACTATGGAGAACAGTATGGAGGTTCCTTAAAAAACTACAAATAGAACTACCATACGACCCAGCAATCCCACTACTGGGCATATACCCTGAGAAAACCATAGTTCAAAAAGAGTCATGTACCAAAATGTTCATTGCAGCTCTATTTACAATAGCCAGGACATGGAAGCAACCTAAATGTCCATCGACAGATGAATGGATAAAGAAGATGTGGCACATATATACAATGGAATATTACTCAGCCATAAAAAGAAATGAAATGGAGGTATTTGTAATGTACTGTGAAATTTTGAAAAGCACCATTTGGCAAGTTTGAGAAATCTTGGCATGACAGTTAATAGTTTGAGGTATAGAGTCATATAGATTTGAGTTCTAATCATTGTTTTACCACTAACTTGTTGTGTGACCTTTGACAACTTACTTAACATTTATAACCCACAGTTTCCTCATCTGTGTAGTGGGAGTAATTATAGTATTGATCTCACAGGGTTGTTGTGAAGATGAAATATAATGCGTGTAAAGCACGTATCACAGTGACTGGCACATTGTAAACATAAAAATGTTAGTTGTTAATAGTTGTTATTATGAAAAATATAAATATTTCTCACAGTAAACCTGGATTTAGCCTCAAAATCCCTACAATTCAAAGTCATAAAGCTTTCCAGAAAACAATATACGATAAGCAACTCAAATCCATTAGATGTACATCAGGATTTGGGGAAAACATAATTTCCCACTGCATGAGTTAAAGAATAGATTTTATTAAGAGGACTTATATGAACCAAGGACATTTACATATGCAAGAGAACTAAAGTAATAGGCCTCCTTGATCTAGCATCACCTAGAAAATTTAGTAGGGTCGGCACATATTATCCAATAGTATGGGTCTGTGACCCAATAAATGAACATAGTTCTCCTGTGGGACCAGTGTGAAAAAAGCAGTCTTATCAGCGGAGAACTAACTACATAGACTGCTAGAAACTAGGCAGTCTTGATTTAGGGGGTCTTTTGTATGCAAGAGCTGTTTGTAATGTTATATTCCCAGAATATGAAGAACTTGGTGTCAATGGGATCCCTGTTTGGTGGAAGGAAGCACAGGTCCAGGGGGAAGCTGGGCTTGGATGCAAACTCCCTTTCTGGGAATAGAGGGAGTCTCTGGTTCCAATGAGCTGTTTGTCAAAGCAGAGTCATTTTCACTCAACTTATTCACTTTTTTCTACAGGAAAATTGAATTTCAAATCAAATTGAAATCTGACAACTGACAAAAACATGATTCCAAGTTTTTCCTCCAAACCAATGTTTACTTTATAAAATCAATAATTTTTAAAAATCTAAAAAAATAAAATAGAGGAAAGAGAGAGGAAGTGAAAGAGTAGGAGGAAGAAAAATAAATCAAAATACAATCATGAAACAGTGAGAATCCTCAGAGATTTTATATAAAAGAAACCTCTACTGCATTGCTAAGAGAGATTTTATAATCCTGTGCCATACAATCCTGTTCCTTGCATCACAACCACTGAGGAGAATATTAATGATCTCAATGGTAAATCTAATAAATTTATCCATAGTGTAGTATAGGTAAATAAAGAGAAGGAAAATATGAAAGAGAAGTTCAGATACATACAAAATTGAACTGAAAAGTCTAGCATATATGTGTTCTAAGTTACAGAGGAGAGAATAGAGAAAATAGGGGAGAAGCAATATTCAAAGAAAAGAGTGACTTAGAGTTTTCCAGAATTGAAGAAAGACAAATATACACAGGAAAAAAATTAGAGTTAAAACGGAGAAGGATAAATAGAACTAACTCAATGCTATACACATTATAGAGAAACTGCACATAAAATATAAAAAGAAGATCTTAAAAGCAATCAGAGAGAAAAGACAGAGTACTCACAAATAAAAATAGACAGGGGACTTTATTAGTAGCAATAATAGAAATTAATCAATAAATCATTTTCAGCTTTCAGAGAAAATAATTTCTTATGTAGAATTTTATGTCCAGGTAAATCATTATTCAAGAGTGAAGACAAGAATTAACTGTATAACAACAACAACAACAGCAACAACAAAAAGAACAGAAACAAGAGCAAAAAGAACAACTTATTAGATAGTATAAAAACAAGAGAAAACAAAAGTACTGGAAAATATGGTAAAATGGTAAAGGAAGACTGGAGTTAAATTATTATAATGTACTCATAATATTCAGAAGAAGACTAGAAAATAAAGATATGGAATGACTTTAGATATTGTTAAGTCAAGTAGGTAATCAAATTTTTAAGGGTAATCAAAAGAAAAATGTAAATAGAATGTATATCAACACCAGTAGAGGAAAAATCATGTAATATAAGGCAGAAAAAGAAGTTAAAGAAAGCATAGAAAAGGCAGAATTATTAAAAATACAAGATAAGACAGTAGAAATAAATCTAAACATGTCAGTCATCACAACACATATAAGTGGACTAATCTAACCAATTAAATGGCAAAGATAGACTGGATAGAAAACTTTAAAAAAAATTATAAATTATTTGTGAGAAATACATCTAAAACATAAGCACACAGACAGATTCAAAGCAAAGAGATGGGAACAGAAATCTAATGTGTTTATGTTAATATCAGACAAAACAGATTAAAAGGCAAAAATATTATTAGTAATAAAGAAGGTCAGTATAGAATGGTAAAATAAACAATTTCCAAGAAGATAACAGTTCTAAAGTTGAGTGCATTTAATAGCATAGCCACAAAATATCTAAAGCAGATTGAAATAATTACAAGTAGAGTATGACAACCCACAATCATCGTGGTATATTTTAACACCTCTTCTTCAATAACCCATCCTAAAGCTTTTCTATGATTTTCCATTTGATTTTGTTCACATCATTCAAGTAGGCATGCCAAATTTTTAAGGTTTAAGAGAAAGAAGATGGAACTATATGACAGGGATCCCCAACCCCTGGGCCACGGACCAGTACCAGTCTGTAGCCTGTTAGGAACCAGGCCACACAGCAGGAGGTGAGTGGTGGGTGAGCAAGTGAAATTTCATCTGTATTTACAACTACTCCCCATCAGTGGCATTACCGCCTGAGCTCTGCCTCCTGTCTACATTATGGTGAGTTGTATAATTATTTCATTATATATTACAATGTAATAATAGTAAAAATAAAGTGCACAATAAATATAAAGTGCTTGAATCATCCTGAAACCATCCCCCCGTCCTGGTCTGTGGAAAAATTGTCTTCCACAAAACCAATCCCTGGTGCCAAAAAGTTGGGGACAGCTGCTATATGATACTAGAAATTATGATGGAACTGTTGTATATTATTTTTTCTATAACTTTGGTATTTCACAAATCTCCTGTAATTCATACATATTATTCATTTTTATATAATAAAAATGAACTAATAAACTTATAACAAATGAATTAAAAGTAAAAATAATTGTATCCCTAACATATAATATATTGCTTGGCACAGATTAGGCATTCATGAAAAACTGGTTGAAATATAATTGGGGTCATTTGAAAAAAATTGTATAGTGGTGGATAAAACACTCTTTTGGGAGAAGTGAGTTTACCAGGGCTCTGCTATCTACTATTTATGTAATTTTCAGAAATTCAGTCTAAGCTACAATTTTCTTACTGAAAAATATAAATGATAAACTTTCCTGACAAACTTATAAGACTGTGAAAATCAAATGTATACAAACATGCTTGGGAAACAATAAAATAATATAAAATGCAGTATAATATTAAAAGTATACCCAGTTGCATAGTAGTTCATTCATCTTCTTGTCATTATGCCCACTTTTTAAAATAAAGCATAGTTGATTTACAAAATTATATTACTTTCAGGCGTACAAATTAGTAATTCAATATTTTTAAAGATTATACTCCATTTAATGTTATAAAATATTGACTATATTTCCTGCACTCTACGATATATCCTTGTACCTTATTTATTTTATACATAGCAGATCATACGTCTTAATCCTCTACCCTGCAGGTGTCCAGAGCACCCATTTGGCTGGAAGAACTCTAGTCTGAAGGGCCAGCCTGGTGCAAGGCCTCTGCATGCAGCATCCTGTCAGCAAGTGAAACTAGAGGAAGCACAAAGAAAAAGAGAGGGGGAAAAAAAAGGGGGAGCTTCAAGATGGCAGAAGAGTAAGATGTGGAGATCACCTTCCTCCTAACAAATATATCAGAAATACATCTATAAGTGGAACAACTCCTACAGAACACTTACTGAATGCTGGCAGAAGACCTCAGACCTCCCAAAAGGCAAGAAACTCCCCACGTACCTGGGTAGGGCAAAAGAAAAAGAAAAAACAGAGACAAAAGAATACGGATGGAACCTGCACCAGTGGGAGGGATCTGTGAAGGAGGAAAGGTTTCCACACACTAGGAAGCCCCTTCACGGGCGGAGACTGCGGGTGGCAGATGGGGGAAGCTTCAGAGCCATGGAGGAGAGTGCAGCAACAGGGGTGCGGAGGGCAAAGCGGAGAGATTCCCGCACAGAGTACCAACATTCAGCAGCCCGAGAGGCTTGTCTGCTCACCTGCCGGGACGGGTGGGGGCTGGGAGCTGAGGCTCGGACTTCAGAGGTCAGATCCCAGGGAGAGGACTGGGGTTGGCTGCATGAACACAGCCTGAAGGGGCTAGTGCACCACAGCTAACCGGAAGGGAGTCCGGGAAAAAGTCTGGAGCTGCTGAACAACGAAGATACTTTTTCTTGCCTCTTTGTTTCCTGGTGCGTGAGGAGAGGGGATTAAGAGTGCCACTTAAAAGAGCTCCAGAGACAGGCGCGAGCCGTGGCTACCAGCGTGGACCACAAAGACAGGCACGAGATGCTAAGGCTGCTGCTGCAGCCACCAAGAAGCCTGTGTGCAACCACAGGTCACTATCCACACCTCCCCTCCCAGGAGGCTGTGCAGCACGCCACTGCCAGGGTCCCATGATCCAGGGACAACGTCCCTGGGAGAATGCATGGTGCACCTCAGGCTGGTGCAACGTCACAGGGATCTTTGTCACCGCAGGCTCGCGCTGCACTCCGTAACCCTCCCTACCCCCGGACTGAGTGAGCCAGAGCCCCTGAATCAGCTGCTTCTTTAACCCCGTCCTCTCTGAGCGAAGAACAGACACCCTCAGGCAACCTACACACAGAGGCGGGTCCAAATCAAAAGCTGAACCCCAGGAGCTGTGCAAACAAAGAAGAGAAAGGGAAATTTCTCCCAGAAGCCTCAGGAGCAGTGGATGAAATCTCCACAATCAACTTGATGCACCCTGCATCTATGGAATACCTGAATAGACAAAAATCATCCCAAATTGAGGAGGTGTACTTTGGGAGCAATGATATATATATATATATATATATATATATATATATATATATATATATATATATATATATAGTTTCCCCTTTTTCTCTTTTTGTGAGTGTGTATGTGTATGCTTCCTTGTGTGATTTTGTGTGTATAGCTTTGCTTTTACCATTTCTCCTGGGTTCTGTCTCTCCTTTTTTTTTTTTTTTTTAATACAGTTTTTAGCACTTGGTATCATTGGTGGATTTGTTGTTTGGTTTGGTTGCTCTCTTCTTTCTTTCATTCTTCTTTTTTTTATTACTTTAAAAATTTTTCTAATAATTATTTTCTATTTTTTATTTTAATAACATATTTTATTTTAATTATATTCTTTTTTCTTTCCTTTCTCACTTTTATTCTGACCCATGTGAATGAAAGGCTCTTGGTGCTCCAGCCAGGCATCAGAGCTGTGCCTCTGAGGTGGGAGAGCCAAGTTCAGGACACTGGTCTACAAGAGACGGCCCACCTCCATGTAATATCAAATGGCAAAAATCTCCCAGAGATCTCAATTTCAATGCCAAGACCCAGCTCCACTCAACGACCAGCAAGCTACAGTGCTGGATAACCTATACCAAACAACTAGCAAGACAGGAACACAAACCCATCCATTAGCAGAGAGGCTGCCTAAAATCATTATAAGGCCACAGACATCCCAAAACACACCACCAGATATGGATCTGCCCACCAGAATGACAAGATCCAGCTTCATCCACCAGAACAAAGGCACAAGTCGCCTCCACCAGGAAGCCTACACACCCACTGAACCAACCTTAGCCACTGGGGATAGACACCAAAAAAAAACGGGAACTATGACCCTGCAGCCTGAGAAAAGGAGACTGCAAACACAGCAACTTAAGCAAGATGAGAAGACAGAGAAACACACAGCAGATGAAGGAGCAAGGAAAAAACCCACCAGACCTAACAAATGAAGAGGAAATAAGCAGTCTACCTGAAAAAGAATTCAAAATAATGTTAGTAAAGATGATCCAAAATCTTGGAAACAGAATGTAGAAAACACAAGAAACGTTTAACAAGGACCTAGAAGAACTAAAGAGCAAACAAACAGTGATGAACAACAAAATAAATGAAATTAAAAACTCTCTGGAAGGGATCAATAGCAGAATAACTGAGGCACAAGAACAGATAAGTGACCTGGAAAATAAAATAGTTGAAATAACTACTGCAGAGCAGAATAAAGAAAAAAGAATGAAAAGAATTGAGGACACTCACAGAGACCACTGGGACAACATTAAACACACCAACATTAAAATTATAGGGGTCCCAGAAAAAGAAGAGAAAAAGAAAGGGACTAAGAAAATATTTGAAGTGATAATAGTTGAAAAATTCCCTAATATGGGAAAGTAAATAGTTAATCAAGTCCAGGAAACACAGAGAGTCCCATACAGGATAAATCCAAGGAGAAACAGGCCAAGACACAAAGTAATCAAACTATGAAAAATTAAATACAAAGAAAAATATTAAAAGCAACAAGGGAACAACAAGAAATAACACACAAGGGATTCCTTATATGGTTAACAGCTGATCTTTCATAAAAAAAACTCTGCAAGCCAGAAGGGAGTGGCAGGACGTATTTAATGTGATGAAGGAGAAAAACGTACAACCAAGATTATGCTACCCAGTCAGGATTTCATTCAGATTTGATGAAGAAATTAAAACCTTTACAGACAAGCAAATGCTAAGAGAATTCAGCACCACCAAACCAGCTTTACAACAAATGCTACAGGAACTTCTCTAAGCAGGAAACACAAGAGAAGGAAAAGAGCTACAATAACAAACCCAATACAATTAAGAAAATAGTAATAGGAACATACATATCGATAATTACCTTAAATGTAAATGGATTAAAAGCTCCAACCAAAAGACATAGACTGGATGAATGGATACAAAAACAAGACCCATATGTATGCTGTCTACAGGAGATCCACTTCAGACCTAGGGACACATACAGAGAGAAAGTGAGGGGATGGAAAAAGATATTCCATGCAACTGGAAATCAAAAGAAAGCTGGAGTAGCAATTCTCATATCAGAAAAAATAGACGTTAAAACAAATATTATTACAAGAGACAAAGAAGGACACTACATAATGATCAAGGGACCAATCCAAGAAGAAGATATAAAAATTGTCAATAGTTATGCACCCAACATAGGAGCACCTCAATACATAAGGCAAATACTAACAGCCATAAAAGGGGAAATTGACAGTAACACAATCATAGTAGGGGACTTTAACACCCCACTTTCACCAATGGACAGATCATCCAAAATGAAAATAAATAAGGAAACACAGGCTTCAAATGATACATTAAACAAGATGGACTTAATTGATATTTTTAGGACATTCCATCACCAAACAACAGAATACACATTCTTCTCAAGTGCTCATGGAACATTCTCCAGGATAGATCATATCTTGGTTCACAAATCAAGCCGTGGTAAATTTAAGAAAATTGAAATTGTATTAAGTATCTTTTCCGACCACAACTCTATGAGACTAGATATGAATTACAGGAAAAAAATCTGTAAAAAAATACAAACACATGGAGGCTAAACAATACACTACTTAATAACCAAGAGCTCACTGAAGAAATCAAAGAAGGAATCAAAAAATACATAGAAACAAATGACAATGAAAACTTGATGACCCAAAACCTATGGGATTCACCAAAACAGTTCTAAGAGGGAAGTTTATAGCAATGCAATCCTACCTAAAGAAACAAAAAAATCGGGCTTCCCTGGTGGCGCAGTGGTTGAGAATCTGCCTGCTAATGCAGGGGACACGGGTTCGAGCCCTGGTCTGGGAAGATCCCACATGCCGCGGAGCAGCTGGGCCCGTGAGCCACAACTACTGAGCCTGCGTGTCTGGAGCCTGTGCCCCGCAGCGGGAGGGGCCGCGATAGTGAGAGGCCCGTGCACCACGATGAAGAGCGGTCCCCACACCACGATGAAGAGTGGCCCCCACTTGCCGCAACTAGAGAAAGCCCTCGCACG